>NC_088808.1:20369803-21821053 GCF_011386835.1 Chrysemys picta bellii
TTTAGGACAACCCAGGGTGATGGAGTGTAATGGGGCAGGAACCAATCCATGTTAGCTTACCATGCAGTTCACCATGCAACATTAGCTCAGATCAGGGCTAAAACAAATACAACAAGGAGAACTCAGGCAAATGGTATTTAAGAGCAAAGAATGGACACCCACAGGGGTTGTTCTTCACGAGTAGGATGTAAAAAGCGATTCTGCTCTTTTGGTCTATCATAGTCGCCATACTGGAGCTCCAATAAGGAACAGGTCCAATCATATCCGATTCAAGTCATTTTACCCCAGAGGTGAGCTTGTCCTTGTGTGTCTGTACTTTGGCATAATACTCCAGCCAGTCCAAGGGTTACAGTCTATCTGGTATTTACACGGAGCTCCTCCTCGCTATAGCATCTGCAGTTTCTGTTGCTGAATGCAAGTAAGAGGGTTGCTGTCGTAGGTCGGGCTGGTCCTTTGAGGGGAATGGGTTTAGACCTATTTAGGCCTAATTAGTTGCCTCCCAGGTGATGGGTTTCAGGCCAGAGATCAGGTGATAGCCCTGGAGGCCGCCTGGTCTTCACGTAAAAGAGCAGCAAGCATCCCAGTTAGGAGAAAGAGGAGGCATACTCCCTGAAGAGACTCAGGTCAGAAGAAAATATGTGGGAGGGGACGCGTCTCATTAGCTGGGGGGGACCTGGCTGGAGATACCTGCTCTAGGGGTTGGGATGGAAGCTGGGAAACATGACTTTCGGAGGGGCCAGAGGCAGCAGGTCCTGCTCGATTGGTTTTGATTTAGGTTGGACTGTTTTGTTTTGGCAAATAAAATCATCCCTGAAAAAAGGGATCAAAATTCTACAGCTGTGGGGAGCTTTGTTTGATGAACTGGCTGGAGAATTGGCCTCCCGGGCTTACGATTATACTTTAGAAGGAAGCAGTACAAAGCAAAAACCAACCCTGCCCTGGGATAGAGGTGTGCAAGAGGCCCGGCGTCTTTAGCACCTATCATTCTCCAACTCAAAAGGAATTTTCTTTCTTATGGAATGAGTCAGAGGATTCTGCGCATAATTATTGCAAATGACAAAGACAAAGAAGTGACTTGCATCGATGCGCACAGTTCTGTAGGAACTAAGGAACATGCAGGGCTCTGCTCCATGGAAGTCAATAGAATTTTTACTGTTGACTTCAATGGGAGCCTATTGGAGTGGTGTGTGCTGTGTGGCATGGTGCGAGTTAACCCAGTGTTCTCACTCAGTAATGTATGGTGATGGAAGCAGCATCACAAAAATAATATTGTTGCCACTCTCTCCTGCCACTCCATAGATCATTGTGCTCGAAAGTCAATAAAGGGAAGATTTTGAAGCCAGTAAATCCATCTGGACTCATCGGATACCGTCCTTTTTATAGAAGGGCTGCTCGCAACTCACGGCATAGTCTCCTTCCGCCTTGGGGCTAGTGCATTTTGGTATTCGGGCGTATGCTTTCAAAAGGGACTCTGATGATCCGGGTGCCCAATCTGACATGCCTTAAAGGGCATCCATCTTGTGAAAGTCAGACCTCTCAATGGTATCTCAGGTTGGGCACCCAGAACTGGAGGCACCCAAAACGGCTGGGGAGTTTGGAAAACGTAAGCCAATATTTTAAGGGTTTTTTTCATATATATATTTATGGAAGTGAGAGGGAGGGGCCAGTGAGAAGGCAGCTCAGGGGAACGCTGCTCCATCGATTCCCAGTAGAGCACCTGCTAGAAAATCTGCTGTTGCCAGGGGACAGTACCTCCTAGAGGGGCTCTTCCCAGCTCCGACCTTCCCCTGGACCACAGAGTCCTTACAGTCAGGTGTTCACGTGGGGCAGCTTTGGCCATCTGAGGGACTTGGCCAACAAGCCGAGGCGGCCGTGCACCTCCCCTCCCCTCTGTGTTTGCTGGGCACAGCTGGTCCATCATTGCACTGAGTTGTTCCCTTCTGCTGCACAATGGCGCATACAGAACCTCGTCCAAAGCCAATGGGCGTCTTTACACGGACTTCAGTGGGTTTTGGATGAGGCTTATAAGCCACAGGACCATGCTGTCACATCCCCTCCATCTTTTTCATTTTACAGGCAATTGAGATGTTGTGGTTATTACAATGAGATGTGCTGTTTAACCTGGAGATCCTCCATTTAAATCGCCTGGTCCCAGCTCTGGTGCTATAAATCCTCTAATATAGATGAAGAACCACGTTTACTATAGCCAGTTACCATGGATACTACATTCTCTCCCCCACGTTCGATGTAACACCATAGGCAGCTAGTCCCTGGGTCTTCCCGTTAAGATTCTGTTCACATATTCCCTTACTGATAGAAAAAAAAAACCAAACAAGCAATTCATGAATAGCTAATTTCTACCTCCTCTCTCCATTGCTGTTGCAATAACTGAATGGCTTTTTTTTTTTTTTTAGGATGTATAAATGATACTTTACCCTTTCCCATATTTTATTTGGCACTCAACATAAAATCTGGACAGTTAAAGGTCTGTTTCCCTCTTGATGTACATAATTCTCATCAATGTAGAGCACCAAGCAGAAAAGACAGGCTTCAATTTACAGGCATTCCCAAATGAAGTCAGTGCAAACAGAAAGCCACATAGGACTTTCATTTGATGGCCGCATTGCTATTCATTTCACTGGGTCCTTGCACAGACTCAGGGCTGGACAGTGGTAACCGAAAAATCTTTTCAGCTTTGCCTTAAATAACAAGCAACTATCACCTCTGCATTTGCAGGATGCACCGCACAGCTCTTAGCTCAAGGAATGCTTAGGGGATACAGCAGTGAAATCAGAAGGACTCTGAACGTGACACTTCACAGGATCAAGCCCAAATCTCAGTTTATTCAATGGAGTGATCCGTGCCCCTGTTGAGCTCAAGTGGAGTTCTGCCATTGATTTCAATGGGTGCAGGATCAGGCCCTTGGTTGTCAGACTTCAGAGTGGCACACTTCATTGTTAGCTCTCTTTTTCCCTCCATATGTTTATCGCAAAATTCATGTCACATCCAGTTTGCAATTAAAGCCTGGATCTGTGCTTTGATTGTTGGCTAACTAGGAACTGCTGTGAAAAATGGGCTTCTGATGTAAATTGCTTCGCCAAACCCTCCAGAACAATAAACAAGGAGCATTTACTTATTCTTTTTCCCGCACATATTTCCCCTAAGTGAGGAGCTCCCAAAACTAAGCACACAAAGCAATAGACCAACCAAAAGGAGAAAGTGGAGAGTTTTATCCATATGCAGTAGCCTAAAGGAGCAACAGAGCTGCAAGTTTCATATTCTGCCGCCATCTCTGCTTATGATCCCTGGACTTTATCGCTAGAACTATGGAAATCGGTTGCTTCGGATCACACAGGCTTAGGACAACTTTCCCCTTTGGTTCACATACATGCACATCTCCTGAATGTGGTCGTGCACTGTGGTTTCATTTCCCCATCAGTAGCAACGTGCTCTAAGAGAAAACAAAGAGCCAAGCTTGCAGTTTGAACAAACTCAGATAAACCCTCCACACTCAGAAGACGCTGCCTCACAAATATTTAGCTGTAATGCAACTCAAAGATCATTGAGTTATAGAAATACTACAGGAACAGCTAGGTCAATGCTTTATTGTGCTAGTCCCAGCTCATACACAAAGTAAGGGCCAGCGATGCTCCATGCCACAATGAGGAGAAGACAGATGAAGGATAACCCTCCTCATTTCACAGATGAGGAACGGAGGCACGGAGAGATTAAGTGACTAGCCCAAGGTCTCACATGGAGTCTGTGGCAGAGCAGGGGCTAGAACCCAGATCTCCTGAGTCCAGCCCTTCCTCTCAGACCTTCACATTCTGCAGGAAGGAAAGGACTCCGCAGGCACTGATGGAAATGGTAGCTAGCAAGAACTGCTGAATTGCTCATTTGGATTCAGAGAATTGCAACATTCATTTTGTGGGCTAATGCCATTAAGTGTGGCAGCCTGCGAATCTCTCAGCAGGTCCGTAGCTGCAAAAACCTTGCAGTGATCTTCCTTGGACGGCCTTAAAATGGCTATTCTCTGCTTTATGCCCACGCCCCTCCCCCACACACACACACTCCAGGCCAGTGGCATTGAAATCAATAGGGGCTGCATTGAGTGTTAGGGGGGAATTTGGCTTTTGATGGCTGGTGCAGCCTAGTGCTGGATGATCTAAAGCACAATGGGCCAAATTCTGCCCTGGATGTCATGTGAGCAACGCCTATTGAAGTCAATGAGGCAAATTCTCCTCTGCATCATACTGGTGCAGATCTAAAGTGCGTTCACTTGAATGGCTGTGCTTCCGCACGGCAGAGCAGAATCTGGCTCACCGACTTGGGCGTTACGCGCATGCTACTACAGGCAGGATTTGGCCCAGTGTCAGGTGCCACAGCCTCACATCTTGACAGATTTGTGGTCTAACACTCTGCCATGTGTAGCACAACACGCCGGGCAAGTGGCCAAGCTCCTGGCTTTCCTCTGCACAGCCAGTCTGCTGAGGCTTTGCAGTGCCGAGAGAGAATGGAGCCAAATTTGACACCTGTCCAACCCTAGCGCCTTCAGTAGGATTGTATGGGAGCAGCTGAAGGCACAGCATGGCGTGACGTGTGTATCCAGGGCTGCCGTTGTGAGCAACGGCCTGAGGTGCAACCGAACAGAAGACGACTGCGGGGGGACATGAGACTTTCCCTGCCCTCTTGTAAGATTTCCAAGATTTGGATGTTTTCAACCAAAGCCCTATTTCAACCGCAAGGTTTCCCGTTGCTGGTTCCTTCTCCCTTCCCAGTGCTCAGACCCATTATTACAATGGCTTTCTGTGAATTACGAGATTGAATTGAAGACTCTTATCACTTACATCCCTGAGTGGCTGTGGCTCCATTCTTGGCCCAGCTTTGCATTCTTAGCACTGGAACATCTTAATCAGGCCAAAATGTGGGTTTGGAGCTACTTGAAATGGGGACTTTCACTGCTGTGATCTGCCGCTCAGGAATTCCTCGCTGGGTTAGGCTCCAAACGCGAAAATCGTTGAAACATTTGAGCCTCGGCTGAAAAGATGTTTATTAGATCGGGGGAAGGGTTGATACTCGCTTTTCAAACCAACTTTTGTACAGACCAAAGGAATCCATGTACATGAAAGGATGTTGTTTGTGTTAGTATCTCGCCCTACACTGTATGGACTTTCCAAGAATACTGAGTTCTACGGTGCTGGCACGGCCATTTAAACACATCTGACAGCACTTTCCAACAGGGAAAAAAACCAGGGGAAATAAAACAGAGGCAAGAATCAGGCTCAGTGTAAATCTAAAGCTAAAGGAAGAGTACCTCAGCCTGCCCTGGAAAGCAGTCACTGTGGGACAAAGAATGGGATACGAAGTGTCTTATTTGCAGGTCGCTTGTTGAATTCCAGCCCAAAATGGCAGATGTTGGTAGTCATTACTGCAGTTGGGTCAGAAGAAGTTTTCCATCCATATTTGGTTGGTTATAGAAATCAGTTCACTTCTGTTCTATTTGCACTGCTTTGTGTTTGCTTTCCATGTGTTTTTGAGCCAATGGATTTACTGGCTGGAACACCCATGGAAACAGTTATAGTTATAAGTTTTAACCTATATTAGAGGGTATTTGTGGGAAGCAAATTTCAAATTCATAAATGCAAGAATTCCACAGGAAACCAAAGTCTAAAAATCATCCAATCAAGAAACAGAAACATTGCCAGATGATCTGAGTCCAATCATCCTCAATTGGAATCGAGCTCCCCCGTCAATTTGTTGAAACCATCTGTTGTGTGTTGTCACACTTAGAATGTAAAATCTTCTGGGTGGGGACCATCTGTGTACAGCGTCTAACACAACGGGGATTGGAGCCTGGAAGTGCTACACATCATTAAGAGCCATCCTCAAAACTAACAAACACACAGCTCAGATATCAGCTACTCTCAAGAAACTGCTGGCTAGCCATCTGCAGATCCAAGAATTAGACATGGAAAGAACTGGACTAATAACGTCAAACAAATTAACCTCAGAAAAATCTGAAGCCGTCACTTGTGGACAATTTGCAGACAGAAAGAGAATGAACTCAGCAGATGAGTTATTCACTGTGAAGTGTTTATACCTCTGTGGTCAGAACCATCTGAGGCGCTGTCAAACTGGTGTCTGCATCTCAGTCCAATGCCTGGGAATCCCTATTGCAAACCAGTCACAACCAATGCCCCCCCCACCCCCCTCAGTGACAGTCCCAGAGGACAGGCAGAAGTGAACCATCCTCTCTTCAGAGCAGAGGGGATACACACTGGGGGAGGGGCAGTGCCAGGGGGTACAATTAGTGCCCATTCAGTACCTGGCCTGTGCCTAGCTAGAGAACTCTATCCTCCTGTGCTCTCCTGGCACATCCTTCAGCCCAGAAGGAAGGCATTGGACAGGGATGTTCTCTACAACTTTCCCTGCTCCTTCATCCATGCATGCATCTGGGCAGAGTTCCTCTTTGATTTCCTCATCTCTTTCTCAGGGCAAGGGGCATTTTCCAGGGTTGTCTGTTCAGTGTCTCCCTGGGATTTCTTGTTTTAACCCTTTGACCTGCGCACCCCATCCCCATGTTCCATTTTTTTGTCCCCTGCAATCACTTACATTCTGGGTTCTGTAGCCACTCGCTCAGCTGGGGGAGCAGGCCTTTTATTGTTCTGGGGGACTCCCGCTTCCCAGGAGTCAGATAGGGCAGTGCCTTTCCTGAGCCCTAAATTCGCATCGTCGTAATAAAATGAGCAAGAATGGTGTGTGTAGGCACAAAGCATTACACCAAGGGAATGAGTTAAGAGCTCCCGGCTACAGGCTCTTAAATCTGGGACTAGACCATCCAAATCCAGCCAGCAACCTGGATCTCACATCAGCCCCTAAGCCGTTCTCTCACCTTTCTTTCTGCAGGCTGAGTGCGCCATCTGCTGTTTGCCAAAAAATGGCTGTTCCCTCCTTTTGGTCTGAAATGCCAGAAAGCTTTTTAAAGCTAGATCAGAAAGTCCCGCAAAAGCTGAGTTGTGCCAGTGGCAAACCTTCGTGCCAGGCCCCCCCCCCAAATCATGATAAATAAATTTGGGAGCCTCTTTGCCTTCTAATTTCTGTGTCTTTAGGGTGCACTCATGGCTCCGTAGCCATTTGGGCTAGACACTGACTGTGTTTTTCTACATAAAAGCTGAGATTCTTACTCTATGTTTCTCCAGGAGCTGGGGATTTAAGTTAGCCATCAAACCCCACAAGGCTCAGCAGTGCCAACTCTCCTGGTTTGTTGTGACAAACCCTCTCATTCTTGTCACCAAGGAAGGGACCAGAGTTGAGACAGGCCCATAAAAAGCCGCACAGGAGGAGACTTGATTTGAGATGGGGACTCGTTCCATTACAGCAAGGATTGCTGGGGGCATGTGACTCAACCCAGTCGGTGCTTGGGCAAATTCCTCCAGGCTGAGTGTGAGAACTGAAGCAACTGGAATTCAGATTCACCTCCTGAGAGTGGGCAATGATATTTTTGCAGCCACTTTCTCATAGCAACTGCATTCTCCATTACCCTGAAGTCCTCTGGGCCAAGGCTGTGGGGTTTGTTATTCTGAAGCCCCCTAAGAACAACCCCCTCCCAGCTCTAGTGCGGTATTCTCTGTCAGTCTGAAAGCTCCAGGCCTGCTGCCCATCTTGGGCCCTGAATTACTGATTACCTCATATTAGAGAATCATAGACACGTAGAGCTGGGAGGAATCTTGAGAAGTCATCAAGTCCAGCCCCCTGCGCTGAGGCAGGGCCAAGTAAACCTAGACCGTCCCTGACAGGGGTTTGTCCAACCTGTTCCTAAAAGCCTCCTGTGATGAGGATTCTACAACATTCCAGGACTCCGGCGGAGGCCTCACCAGTGCCGAGCGGTGTGAGACAGTTACCTCCAATGTCTTACATACAACACTCCTGCTAGTACATCCCAGAATGACATCAGACTTTTTTGCAACTGCATCACATTTTTGACTCATATTAAGTTTGTGATCCACTATCACCCCCAGATCCTTCTCAGCGGTACTACCACCTTGCCAGTTATTCCCTGTTTTGTAGGTGTGCATTTGATTGCTCCTTCCTAAGCGTAGTCCTTTGCACTTTATTGAATTTCATCTTGCTGAATTCAGACAAATGGAGAATTTGTGAAGGTTGTTTTGAATTCTAATAGAGTCCCCCAAAGTGCTTGCAACCCCTCCCAGCTTGGTGGTATCTGCAGATTTGATATGTATATTCTCCACTCCAGTATCAAAGTCATGAATGAAAATATTGACTAGTACCAGACCCAGGACTGACCCCCAGCGGGACCCCACTAGATGCTGTTTGACAGCAAACCATTGATAACTACTCTGAGTAGAGTCTTTCAACGATTGCCCCTCCCCCGGGGCAGTGTGCAGGGCTGGGCGCTCTGCACCCCAGCAGGGTGACAGTCTTTGTGGCTGGATAACGACTTCTAAAGAGAAGCCCTTGGCACCCTGCCACATATTTGCAAGCTGAGATCTGCGTTCAGGCCGCTCTGTAGTCAATGAATCGCGTTGCTGTTTGTTCTCTCGTAGTCCCCTAGCAGCCTTGCATTGTGCTGTCACTTCTGTCCACCCACCAAAGAGAGTTCAAACAAAGGTGTGTGCTACTCTGTCTCTCCCGCCCCTTGTGGCGCCCACATAGGAGGGGCTGGGGGCGGGACTTGGATTTCATTGGTCAAGTTTACCTTTCCTTTCAGCTTTACACACCAAGTGGCTGGCTGGGGGCAGGCAGAGTGGCAGCAGGTTAGCTCGGCAGCTGGGGGACAGGCAGGGGAGGAGCAGCTAGAAAAGAGAAGACTGGGGTGCTTTTCGGGGGCTTTTTCTCCCAAGCCTTCTAGGAATGGGGTGCTGAGCTTAATCAGCCTGGAGAGATGAGGACCAATCTCCAAAGTGCTTCTGTGAATGGCTGGGGAGAAATGGTGCATTTGGGATGTAATCTCAGCGCAGCTCCTGGGCAAAGAACCACAAAGATCCCACTGGCCACGGAGCTGTTACAAGCATGAATGATGTTACTATAGGCAAGTAAGGTATCAGGCTGGTTCACTGGGGACTGGCTGGGTATATCTGGGGTGGGGTTGTGTGTAGTTAAGTCCCTTAGCGCCATTGCTTTGGAATGGCGTCATAGTCTAGTGACTAAAGCAAATAAGTGGGACATCTGGTTTCTAATCCTAGCCCTGCCACTGACCATCCATGGTCATTTACCCTCTTTATCTTAGCTTCCCCATCTGTGAAATGGGGACACTTGCATCCCCCACAAAGCATTGAGAGGATTTATCAAAACAGTCATTGTTTGCAAACACCGCAGAGGTCTTCAATGTGTTCTTTAAATGCTAAGTGTTGTTACTGATGGTCAGCAATTGTAAACAAGGGAAAACATTTTTAAGCATATCCAAAGCATAGAAGTGTTATCAATTGTCATCAATGACTAGCATGGTCTTGTGAATATTCCAGAGGTGGACCCCAGCTAATCAAACCTGCAGCATGGCTTTAAAAGTGGATTGCAGAGTTGCAGCTGAAGAATCAACCCCGCCAGCAGGTAATTGGCTTACGAATTTCCTGTGCCTGTAGAGGGTAACAGTGAAAGACAGGTCTATTTTTATTTTAAACCAAAGATTTTTACTTAAAAGAAGCCTGTGGTGTTTAGTTACCACGACTAAAAATATTTACTAGATAAAGATAGATATTGGGTGACAAAAACAGATTTCTTAAATCACTTTTTATAAATCCTTCTTACTGTTTCACCCTCTCCATTGGGGTCGTGTCTTCATTGCAAAAGAGAGGTGTGTTTTTAATACGGAGATCACTATCCCAGTGTAAAATACTAGTGGAGTCAAGGCACTGAAGTTTTTACCTTCACGTAACTAGTCAAGGTCACCCCCAAGGGCGTGTGGTTGGAAGGGAAGGGGTAGAATGTTGACCTTATTTCAACACAGAGTTGGTTTTTTTTAATTGATGTACTTTTTTGGTAATTAGATGCAGGACCTGATCTTGCAAACCTGCTTTCACACAGGTAGCCCAGTGGGCATTAAAGTTAAATTCAACCCAACAGGAATAAGGGTGGCAAACTCAGCTCAGTTTTTACACAGCCAAAATTCCCCATTGACCTGGGTGGAAGTTTTGCTGAGTAAGCATTTCACAAGCTGGCCCAGTGAGCATCAGCTCAACAGAACTAAAGTATGTTTAAAAAAAACAAACAAAAAAACCCCAGCAGTTACCATTATCCTATATGCACCGAGGATACAATTCAGTGATCCAAGAATTCTACAGCTGCAACAGTCAGTCTTAAACTGTACTTGAGGGGAGACGAGCTCTTTCTAGGGCAGGTGTTCCTGTGTGCTGTTGCATCACTAGCATCTTTATTCTTTCCCCAGATGTGGCCTTGGCGTGGAAGAGTCTTCACAAAGCCAAAGAAGTGGTAAGTGAGGTTTGTAGCACTCTGACTCTTAAAGAAAACGCCTCTGGATACATGGAGGTTTTGATTAAATGATGGCTGAAATCCTGACCCCACTGACTTCACTGAGGTTGGGCTTTCACCCTATATCTCCAGCTCTGTCCTCTATTGCTATTATGGTAATAAGCAGAGGCGACGTGTGGGGGAGAGTGGGTGCATGCATATGGGTCACGTGCCCTCCACCCCCAGAATTGCTGCTTGGCGAGTCCTGAGCATGCTCAGTAACATCTGCTGAAGCCACCGCCCTCACTCTGCCCCCCCCACCTCCACTATCGGCAGGCACAGGTCGGCTGCTAGGGTTGCCAATTTTGGTTGAATGTATTCCTGGAGGTTTCATCACATGACATACATCTAATTCCTGGAGACTCCAGGGCAATCCTGGAGGTTTGGCAACCTGACTCGTCTCTGGCAATAGTGAATCATGATATTAATAGGTTAGGCCCAGATCCTGCACACACTTCTGCATATGTTTAACTCTAGTGCCATTGACTTCTCTGAAAAAACAACGAGGAGCCCTTGTGGCACCTTAGAGACGAACAAATTTATTTGAGCATAAGCTTTCGTGGGCTAAAACCCACTTCTTCAGATGCTGATATAGACTAACACGGCTACCCCTCTGAAAGCTGACTTCTCCGAGACTACTCTCGCCTGAGTAAAGTTACGCATCTGGATACGTGTTTGCAGGATCGCTGGTATCACATTGGTGTGTTTACTCGGTTGGCTGCCATAGGGCTATTCCTGATTCACACATTCCTAAACCGGATTAGAACTGGGTTTAGGAGCATTAGACCCAGATGTAGACACACTCTTTCCTTAACCTATGTATTAGATAATTTTAACATTAGCTTTAATACATTTTTTAAAAATCTATTAGGCCTACCAGTGTAGATAATGGAGAGAAGTGTTTCTGTCCCTTATCTTTCCAGTCAACTGCATTCCTTCCAACTGTAGAAAATACCAAAAGTAACATGCCTAGACATGCCAGTGTTTACACACACAGTAGCTGGGAGGAAAAAATTAATCAGAGAAGCAACGTATGCCAGCAAAAGGCTACCAGAGAAATACAGCCTATGTCCCTTTTGAAAGGGAAATTTGCCTTTTTACAGTTACAGAGGATTGAAAACAAATTTGACCATGAAGATTGGAATTATGCCATAGCTCAGAAAGCCAGGAGCCCGGGTGAGTTCTGATTTATTGGAGAAACAATGCTGGGATTGATTGGCTGGTTGTCTGCAGCAGGGAGGGGAAAACAAAGGGAAAAGCTACACTGCTCTTAATGAGAAAGCACTAACTGGAGGGGAGCTGTAGCTAAGGAGGTGAAATCCCAGTGGATGTAAGGTGCAGGGAGTCTATGGAGGTAAGGCACAGGCGGGCGGTATGTTGTTAATCTCAAACAGCGATATCAAGATAAAAACTACCCGTGACTCATCTCCATTAGGATTTTATAGCAGGACCGTTCTCTCCATGTCAATACCCACTTTTATTGCAGCAAAGGCAGTCTTTAAAACAATTCTCGAAACGCCAAAAGAGGCTAAGGAAGGAAGCAGGGAGTTTCACCAGATCACTGATGAAAACCAAGTGACAAGAACTCAGTTTGTGGGTTTTATTTTCACAGTCACACCTGAGAGTTTATTGGCAGCAAAACATTGAAGCTGATCTCTCTCCTGTATTTATGGCTGCTATTTCTCCCAAAGCACCGGGGCACTGCACCATTCTCAAGGTGACAGCTTAATTCCTAGGCTCTTGTCTTGTTAATGGGAGAAGCAAGAGAGGCACATGGAGCCGATCTGTGACAAGGGAATGGATGCTTTGCCTTGCTGACTGCTTTTGAAGAGGAATTTCCTTTCTTTTCCAACAAGAGTTACCATTAGACAGGGGAAATGAGGGTTCAGATTCAGTCCTGGGGTTTAACTAACACCAAGCTTCTGAGACTTTCCATCACTGGCTGCAGCATTAAAGTCTGGAAGTTCAGTGAATACAGTATGACAGCAATGGAGGGCAAGATGCACGCTCCATTGAAACAATGACAGTCCTCCTCCCTAAGGCCCAGATCCTGCATTCGGATCTACGAGGGCAGACCCTACTCCACACAGAGCCCGGCTGATGTCAATGGGCTTCACACGGGCCCCTCTGCACTGATCTAGGGGGCTGGGAAAGCCCCCAAGGAAAGGCTTAGTAGGGATGGGAGAGGAGGGTGAACTAGGGGCACAAACATTCACTACAAACAGCAGATTATATGCCTGAGTCAAAACCCAGTGAACCTAATGGGCACCTTTCCGTACACTGCAGTGAGCTAATTCTCAGGCCCTGTGTGGCTTGGGGCTGGGGAACACTTCTGGGTATATTAGCTGCCTTCCTTTGCCTAGCCCTAGACCAGAGCCCTGCCCAGCTGCCACGCAGGAGCAGAGGCGACCCCAGAAATCTTTCCCATAGTACACATCATTAATCCCTGTACAGCCATCCCTGTTGCAGCCGCTGGCCCCAGGGCCTCGCCCACCAACTCCGCCCCATGCTCTGATCCTGCCTTTGAGCTCGGCCTGCCCAGGTGCTGTGTCACTCCCCATCCATCAGAGGGGACGCAGGCTGCTGGAAGCAGGGCAAGGCCCAGCAGGGCTCTGGGGGGAGCCCTGAAGCAGGAACTGGCCCCACTGCAGTGGCTCGGAGCAGAAGCACCAGCCACCCCACTGCCCACTGTGCTCACTCAGATTTGGCCCTGCACCCCCTCTGTCAGGAGCCTGAGTGGGCAGTGGAGTAAGCAGCAGGGTGGCCAACGCTGTTCCTCCTTGCTGCTGCCAGTGCTACACACGGTGTGTAAGGTGCACCCCGCTGCAGTGCCACAGCGCAAGGGCTGTAAAAGGAGGAGACTCTAGGTGCTCTGCGGAGCCCTTTTAGTTTCATGTTTGTACAGCGCCTGGCACAGTGAGGCTCTGCTCTGTGAATGGGGTCTCTAGGCACTATCGTGGTACAAACTATGAGCAGTGATGCACGCTCTCCCACTCCCGCCCCACCGCGCCCGCCATCTAGTTCAGGGGTTCAGCATTTCACCCTCATTTTGAGCCTGGAAAGAGTTAAACACCCACACACTAAGTGCTACCAACACTGCAACAAAGTTCTGAGTAGTGCAGGGGAGCTATTCAGGCCATTATCTGGCAAAACACCAAAGAGCAAACAGACCCATGGGCAAACCCAGAAACAGCCCTGTCCAGAACCACAAAGGCTGGGCCAAGTCGAGACTGCACCATTCCAGGGATTTGTTACTGTCTGTTCCTCACGGATGAAACTGTATTGGTGTGTTTAAAGGGCCAGATCTGGTCTTGACAGAGCTCCCACTAAAGCCTATTGTGCTCTCTTCAGCCAAATTTGAATATTATTTCAAGAAAACCCTCAGACTCCCACTGATTTGGTTGTGTTATGCTATAGACAGTAACAGAGGCCAAGAGGAAACCGTTTCAAATGAAATCAAGACTGGGGTGAGCTGTCTATCCTGCAGGTAAGTTACACCCAATATCTGCTTCTCAGGCTGGGAGTGGCTAATTAATACAGATTTTGAAAGTGCTTTCTGGTCCTTGGATGCAGTCACCTGTAAAGAGCAAAAGTCTCTTAAGCTCAAAACTTTGTTTTTTGTTTTTTAAAAAGAACTAAAGCTACTAAATTGTTTCACCCTAGGAAATCTCACCAGCAAGGCCAGTGGTATGCTGAGCCACTGTGCTGATTTACTAGTGAATCTTCCTGACGAGCCTACCTGAATATTGTAACTCTGTCTTATAATAACCCCACCCTCCTCTGCCCTTTTTTTTTTTTATGGATTCTCCCACTGCTCCTTCCTTTCTTTAATTTGCAAATATTGAACTTAGCAATAGATATGCACTACTGCCTTCTTCTGGAAGGAGCCATAACTGTTCAGTGTGTCAGAGACCCAACACTGCTCATAGCTAATGGGGATATTCCCCTGTGGTAGGGATTTGTGCACTGGATTAGGAGGACTGGGTATTCTCTCCGTTGTCACCATGAAGCGAGTGAGTGTTGCCAAGAGGTCACAGCAGTGACCTCTGGGATTCTATTGCTGGCTCGGCCACAAACTTGCTGTGTGATCTGGGGCAAGTCCCTGATCTGCTGTGCCTCAGTTTCCCTCCCTGTTATATGGATGAATGAGGATTGTTGTGAGGCTCTGAGATCCTCCACTGGAGGGGGTGATAGAAACTCAAATTAGTGTTGAAGAAAGAACTGTAATTAGCAGTGTGATCATTCAATTCCCCAGAGTTTGGTGCATTCAGGCTCTTTGTCCTCTCTCTAAACAGGGAAAATTGTGCAAGTGTTTCTCCTGCTTGGCCAGAGAACCAGACCTTTGAGAGCCAGGCTGTGAGGAATGGATCAGCCAGAATGATGCATCTGCCTTGCAGCAGGGAGCCAACCTCTTCAACATGCAGCCCCGGCAGAATGGACGTCCAAGGCGGCAGAGCTGCAGCTGGCACTCAGTCGGCTCCAGAGACTCTAAGCATACTGGGAAGCAGGGGCAGTTTTAGTGACCAAGTAAACACAGGCAAGAAGAGCCCCATAGAACAGATGGAGGGAGCTCACCGCTCCCCACGGCATCTGCCCTCTTCCCCTGAGGTCAGCAAGCAAGCTGCCCCCTGTGCAGTCTGGAGCCACACTCCCCTATGCCCGTCAGCCCTGCCTGCCATGGGCCCCCTTTTTCCCTGCAATAGTCCCACTGCTCAGAAGCAGCAGGGACTGAGGAGAAGATCACCCGACAACAAGCTAGAGCGACTCAGAGAGAGAATTCGGGAGCAGAAGCAGCAACACCAACGTCTGATTCAGGAAGCGAAGCAACCCAGTGCCAGCTACGCCAGGGAACTGCTGCATCTAGGCCCCCTGAAGAGGAAGGTTCGCAAAGTGGCCTTTGCTCCTCCAGCCCCAGTTTACAGAGGTCAGTGCCAGTCTAGTGCCTACTGAGTGCTGCCTGAGAAGAGGCCCAGCACCTGCTAGAATAGACGCTTCCCCTTTCCCAGCACTTGTTTCTAGCGCTGGGAATGGGGGTGGGGCCCGGGATGCCAGACTTTAGAACAGGGAGAGTTACCAAAAAGCTCAATTCATGGTGGTGGTTTATAGTGTGGTTGTTTTTTCTCTCTCCCCTTGAGCCCTGCGCTTTTGGACTCCTGGTAACTGAGGGTTACAGGCCTTACAGGCATAGGGATCCAAGAAATGGACCCAGAAGCAATGACATATTAGTGTTATCTGCACATTAACCCCCTGGCTGCCACACCATCCCATCCTGTCCACATCACACCTTCATGTACTCCTTCCCCTTCCTCCCTCCCGCCATCTGAAATGGTCACCTGCCCATTCATCCACCTGTGAGCTTTACTTTCCAACATGTCCAAGTCTCTATGTAGCTTTGAGTAGTCAGGACTTAAATCAAGAACCTGCCACAAAAATGTTTCCTTCTCTCCCCTCCCCCCCACAAAACCAGAATCCTCCTTCCACCAGCTTCACACAGTGGAGGGCCACCACTGACTCATTGGCCTTCAGTTTCACAGCTTTGCTCGCAGGTAGACATAAAAGAACTTGCTTAGGTAGTTGCCTCTTTTGGGTGGCCTGGTGCATAGAGCATCGGAAAGGGACTCAGGAGAGCTGGATTCTATTCCTGGGTGACTGCTTTGCTGGGTGACCTGGAACAAGTCACTTCTCTGCTCCTCAGTTTCCCGGTCTGTAAAATGGGAATAATGATACTGACTTCCTGTGTGAAGTGCTTTAAGATCTGTGGATGAGGCGTGCTAGACGTGAGCTAGGTGTTACTAAGAAATAACAGAGGAAGGGTCAGTCCATTTTATTGTTCTTTTGACTTGGCAGCATGGAGGATCCACTCTGCCTTCCCTGCGAACGATAGCAAATCTTTGTCAGATAAAAAACATGGAAAGAGATTCATGAGAATTGGCAGCACAGCAGCCCGGAGGGGGCATCGCAGAGGAGTTAAAACAGGAGCTGTGCGGTTCAGAACGCACCACTGAGGATTTAACAGCTTGTTCAGCAGAACTAGAATGGTTCTGAAAACAAATGTTAGCAGCAAAGCTGGGACAAGGGAGCCTAACTTGGCCTTAGAGGGTTGTACTCCGTTAATTGTCACTCTGCTTTGGAGTGATTTAAGATGTCCGGTCTCTGCAAGTGAATGATGGCCCAGACTCAGCAGCAAGGATGCTTGTGTGTTTAGCTTAGCCTGCCAGCCTGGCTGCTGTTCAGATGATGGGGAATATTAAGGTTACATCAGAATATAGAAGACAGGCTGAAAAACTAAGCATGTCAACCGGTCTTATTCATACACTAATAATGCTTTCCCATTGCTATTGCAACCCAACAATTAATTCAGTTTGTTCAATTATCCCTGGGCACTCTCCTAGGATTTAGAGCCCCAGCCCCATTGACAGTCACTGGTGTTCCCAGAAATAGCTGTTTACATTGTGATGCTGTTCAGTGGCCAACATGAAGTGAAGTGCTGGGTCTCAGTCCAGTTCCCTGTAGACAAGGATCAGCATCACAAAAACCAAGTTCTGCAATTGACACCAATTGCCCTCTGGGTGGGGAACCTAATCTACACTGGGGCCAAACCCAGGATCTTTACTGAGCCTGCATTAAACAGAACTTAAATCAGTCCAGACTGATACACTTTAAACCACAGTTTGATCACTCATTGTTGACAGGACCAAGCGAGATTGAAACTAAGTCGTGAAACCCCGTTGCCACCCCAGGACCAGGTCAGATCAGGGCCGCCCGGGGGGGGGGGGGGGTGGCAAGTGGGGCAATCTGTCCCGAGCCCCAGAGGGGCCCCGCGAGCCCTGGCCCGGCAGCGGTCCAGGTTTTTGGCAGCAGGGGGCCCTTCAGTGCTGCTGAAGACGTGGAGCGACTGAAGGGCCCCCACCGCCGAAATGCCGCCGAAGACCTGGACCGCCACCGGGTGAGTACAAGCGCCACAGCTCCTCCGCTTTGCCCCAGGCCCCCTGAATCCTCTGGGCGGCCCCGGGTCAGATATGAGCTGGAATTGGTTTTGATAAGTATGCTTGAACACATCATTATCGGCCAACAGCCCTTGTGTCTCACTGTAGAGTGACTGCTTTTCATTTTCCATTCGTTTAGGTTTTAGTGCTGTGAAACTGAAGGTTGCTCATTCTTCTGCGGATGAAGAGACTGGAATATCAGAATTTGAAGAAGTGGCCACCACCAGACACAGTGGGGATTATAAAAACAAGAGTCCAGGTTAGTGCTGCTAATAGCACAACGGACTATTTGCTAAAGGGGATTTTGCATGCATGAGATATCAATTCTGCAAATGAAAATTTGGGCTGAATATCCAAAGAACCTTTCCACTAGTCAGAGGTAATACTCTTCCCAAAGAAAGTGGTGGAATCCTCCTTACTTGAGATAGCACTGCCCTATCTCACAGGGGTGTTGCAAGGATAAATACAAAGAGCATTGTGAGGCTCACTCTAGTCATGGAGGTTGTGGTTGCGCATGCTCACCCTTGGAGCGCCCCCTTGCAGCAGTGTGGGGTATTGCCGCTGTCTTCCATGTTTCCCGCCTGCCTTCAACTCCAGGTCTTCTGTGGCGCAGCCCGGTGACCAAGTTATAAAGCTCAAACCCCTTCTGGGGTCTCCCAAACAAGTCCAAATGAATCTGGATAATTCTTTTGCCCCCTTGAGCTACTGAAGTCCTCTCCTTGTACTCGCAAAACCCGTATCTCAGGGCTTCCCTGGCAGGAGCCTACCCTGCCCCTGTAGTGCACTGCCTCCATTGTCTGTCTGTCCCCTAGCCCTGGGCTCCTTGCAGCTAGAGAAACCGGTCTCCTCTGCAGTCTCTCCCCTCTCAACTGAGCTCCTTCAGCCTACTGATTGTGGCTTAGCTCTGCCCGGCAGCCAGTTGGCGCCTCACCTCCCCAGGTGCAGAGCATGACTGATTGGTGTATTCACTAGCCTTGCAGGCTAAGGGGTTAAGCCCCATCACAGGGATCATATAAGTACCTAAGGTAGATAGAGAAAGCAAAAGAAATCCTGGGAGCAGAGCCGCAGCCACAGCTAGGGTAGCCTTAGTTCCACCTCTAGAATTCTATGAAAACAGATTCATGGCAAATGGCCGTGAGCGACTGGGTCCCTGCATGGTCACAAAGCCATAGCATGGACCCAGGGCTACGCAGAAGACGTAGGTTTAGATCAGAGATCTTTCTTTTGTCCTCTGGTCTGCCAGCGTGCTCAGAAGCAGGGGGTGCTTCCACCACTCAAGAGGCCTCTCCAGCCAATTAAAGACGGTCATGAATAAGTTCAAAAGGGCTGGTCCTTACTCCTTGCCCAAAAGCAGGATGGCAGCAACATGTGACCTCAAGAATAGGGAGAATGCTAAAAAAATGCCTGGGAGGGATCAGTGGACAGACTCCCTTTTTCTTCAGGGTGAATTGGATCGGGCTCCATCTTGCTTTCAACGCTGCAACTTGGTACTAAATTAATTCTGAACCATTCTTCTACAAAGCATGGCACAATAAAACAGTGAAAGCCAATTCGTTATCTTTACAACCTTAGGAATGCAGCTGGCAATGAAAAGACAGCTTGTGGAAACCTGCCACTAATTTGACTGTCTAAAGCCTATCTATGTTAATTTCACAGTGTTGGTATATCAGCAAAAGGGGTCATGTTTGCAATTTGATTGCATTTCTAAGCTCAGTTTTTTCTGTCGTTTCCTATGGGTCAAGACCAAAGAGACAGACGCATGACAAGCAGAAGTCAAAGGCCCAAGCAAGAACAGAGTTCATCCAAGTCTCCTGTCCCAGAGAAAACACTGAACGAGAAAGGTAAAGAGGCAAATTATTTGGGCTGACACAATGACAGGGATTAATAGGGGGGAGATGGACAAAGGTGCTTAAGAAAATGTCCAGCTGGCAAAATCTCATGTTGTTTATTTATATTGTACATTATACACATGAACTCCTGGGAACCACAGTCAAGGATCATGGTCCATTGGCCAAGGCACTCTGCACGAAGTAACAAAGGCAGTGACATAACGGAACTGGTGGCCAAAACAGTCATCTAAGAGCAGGGGTGAAAATTTGGTGGGGGGGAGGATGAGATAACAGCAATAAAATAAATTGGCGGAAAAGCAGAAGTCTCAGCTTCAGTGGTCCATTGATAGGAAAGCCGTGTGGTCTAGTAGATAGACTGGACTCAGGACTGTGCTACTGGGGTGCCATCTTTGGGCTGAGAAATAAAAGATTAGGAGCAGTTCTAGTCATTTGAAATCCCATGCGGGGGTTTGCAGGGATATTGGTTACACCCGTGGCCAAATTATGACACAGATAACTCCATTCTGCTTACCCAAGAGTCCTTCTCTGGTTTCAGTGGGGTATGGTGTGAGTTATTTTCTCATCTAAACTGTTGTGTTGCCACATTGTTAAAACAGCTGTCCTGCTGCACCCCAGAAGTGGCTGTATTTAAGTGAGGCGTGACATTCTGTCAGGCCTGGTCTACACTTAAAAATTAGATTGACCTATCTACGGTGCTCAGAGCTGTGAAAAATATCACACCCAGAGCCCTGTAGTTAGGTTGACCTAACCCCCAGTGTAAATGTGGGTAGGTCGATGGAAGAATTCTTCGGTTGACCTAGTTACTGCCTCGGAGTGATTGATCAACTACAGCAGCGGAAAACCCCCCTTCCATCGATACAGGAAACATCTGCATTCTGGTGCTAGTGTGGCACAGCCGCAGCCCCATAGCGGTGCTGTTGCAGCATGGACACCCTCACAATGGTATTTAGAGGTTTAGCTGCAAAGTGCTTTGAGACCCTTATGCACAAGCTGCTATAGGTTTTCAAAGTATTAGGACGACAATAAATATAGGCTGGGCTTTCCAAAGGCACCTGGGGAGGCTGAGCACTACATTTTCTTATGCTCCGTTGACAGTCCTGGCCATAGGACAATCCCTGCCATTTTTAGTAATACTTTGCATCCAAAGGGATTTGTGAGTCTTACTTCATTAGGACTTGTAAAGTGTTTGGTGTTCCTGAAATCAAAGTGCTGTAGAAGTGCAAAGGACCATCACCTCTATTTTACAGGCTGGGAAACTGAAGTACAGAGAAAGTGGCTGATTTATCCACTGTTTTGCCGCAAGTCAGTGTTAGAAGTGGGAGTCTTAACTACACCACACCCTCTCCTCATCTCTATTTCTAAGTACAACATTTTATTGTTGAAATCAAGCCACTTTGCCCATTTAATGCCATCCTTTTGGTTTGGAAACAGCTGCATTCAAACTCATACCCTGTTTCCCCGAAAATAAGACATCCTCCGAAAATAAGGCCTACTTACAGTTTTGCCTCTCGTTGTAATATAAGGCATCCCCCCGATAATAAGACCTCCCCGATAATAAGGCAAAAAAATGTGTACCGTATTCTTCTTCATTGAAAAATAAGACATCCCCTGAAAATAAGACCTAGCGCATCTTTGGGAGCAAAAATTAATATAAGACACTGTCTTATTTTCGGGGAAACAGGGTAGTACTTGATTGTAGTACTGCTGAAAAGGATCTGGGGGTGATAGTGGACCACAAACTGAGTAGGAGTCAGTGTGATGCAGCTGCAAAAAAAAGGCTAATAGGATTCCCGGGTGTATTCACAGGAGTGTTGTATGTAAGATGCGGGAGGTAATTGTCCTGCTCTACTCAGCACTGGTGAGGCCCCAGCTGAAGTTTTGTGTCCAGTTCTGGGCATAACAATTTAGGAAGAATGGGAAGAAATTGGAAAGAGTCCAGAGGAGAGCAACAAAAATGATAAAAGATTTAGAAAACCTGACCTATGAGGAAAGGTTGACAAAACTGGGCATGTTCAGTCTTGAGAAAAGAAGACTGAGGGGCAACCTGATAGTCTTCCCATGTGTTATATATGTTATAAAGAGGACAGTGATCAGTTGTTCTCCATGTCTACTGAAGGCAGGACAAGAAGTAATGGGCTCAATTTGAGGCAAAGGAGATTTAGGTTAGCTAGAACTATAAGGGTAGTTAAGCTCTGGAATAAGTTTCCAAGGGATTCTCCATCATTGCAAGCATTAAAAACAAGCTGGACAAAGCCCTGTCTGGGATGGTTTGGGTTTACTTGGTCCTGTCACAGTGCAGGGGGCTAGAATTGATGACTTCTAGAGGTCCCTTCCAGCCTGACATTTCTAGGATTCTATGAAACTTTGTAGGAAACAAGCAAGGGGTACTGGATGTGCAGATTATTTAAAGCAAAGGTATTTAACACCATCAAGAGTACAAAGTATGTGACTTCAGAAAAAAGCAAAAGGATCCCCCATCTAACACTATGCAGATGAGGTTATGAATGTAGCTGCGTAGTGCATTCTGTTACCAAAGTGCTATTTAAAATGCATGAAATATAAAATAATTTTCTTCTCCCTGGGTTTTTTGTTTTAATGGATTGCTTGAAAAATGGCTTGATCTTCCTCAGAGACTGGGTCATAATAAGACCATGCTATATGAAACATTCATCATTGTAACTGCCAGTGTCAGGATGTCTTTATTGGCCATTAGTTTCTGTCAGTGAAGAAGCCAGGGCAGGGCTAAGAAGAGATGAATGAGGGGTCAGGGGTCAGAGGCAAAGTACTTGGGAATTTGATGAATTATAAATTTGCTGTAGTTAACAAAAAGTTAAGTCGCAACGGCTATAAAATATTCATCTGTTCATAGAAAGCAAAAAGAATTACAGAATATTTAAATTAAGATGGTTTCCCTCTAGGCAGGCATTTTCATCGGGGATTCAATCTGTTCTCAAATTTTGACACAAGTTTTTGTAGTTATTAAAAATTGTGCGGATTAAACAAAATAAAGATTTAATTGAAATTAGACATTGCTGGGGGAGGGAAAAGTGCTTAGAGCCCTTTTTAGTTTTTGTCTGTTGCATTTAGAGAAATTCTAACAGATATTTAAGACCTAAAACTGCATACTAACCACCACCTGCATTTCTATTATGGCAAAACTAGACAGAGAAATAGGCCAGAAAGTTGATTCATTCAAAATATCGATGAGTCTCAACGCCCTGGCTGTTGCTAGAGTTTGCAGGTACCACTTTGGGTGGTCTGGTCAGTTCCTGGACTGGAGCTGTCCAGAGTAACTACAAGATGCTGCAGGAAGTGATGTCAGTCATTCCGTGGGTGGTGCTCTTCCTGTCTCCCTAGCTACATGGACTGCGACATTGTGCTGAATGTCACGTTAGTTAAGCTGATTTGTTTTCTAATTGTCTAGCAAAGATGAGTCCAGGAGTTAGTGGTGAACCCGATGCCACAGACTGGCACTAGGGGTTGCAGTGTGTGTGTGACAGATACAGGGCCAGAAGTTCAGCTGGTGTAGATGGGCGTAGCTCCATTGAAATCAATAGAGCTGTGCCCAGTTACGCTGGCCCAGTATCTTGCAGTTGACATTTATACAGGAACGCTGAGTATGCTTGTATAAACCCGTAACCAGCCAATCTCCCAAAAGGTCGCTTTAATAACGGGCCAGATTTATTTAGTGGAATTTATAAAGACAGCTAGGCTCCTCCTGCCTCCCACTGAAACCCTAACTCCCTTAGGGGATGTCTACACATGGAGCAGGGATGTGATTCCCAGCTCGAGGAGAAATACTCACTGTAGCTGCGGCAGCATGAGGGGCTAGCCGCCCCAAGTACATGCCTCTGGTTTCAAACGTACCCGGGGTGGCTAGCCTCTCTCGCTGCTTGCTCCATCACAGCTGCCCTCTATTTTTAGCAGTTCTCCTCCAGTCAGGAATCACATCCCAGCTCAAAGCACACGTGGATCCGTGGATGCTTTAGCTTTTTGCAACCTGACACCCATTTGCATCTTTAGCTGCCTTTGTAAATCTGTCCCAGTGTCTATTTCACCTTAACAAAATTGTCCCTTTCAAACCTCTTCATAACTTTGTTAAAAACTTTTGCCCATGGAAAACTTCAGGGGGTTTTGGCATGTGGAAAAAATACGTCTGTTTAGCCAACTTCACACTCCGCTGATGAGGTGTTTGGTATAAATACATAATTATACCGGTGGGACTATTGGCATCCCGTGAATATAATCTGAAATTATGAAGTAAAACTTTGATAAATGTTGTCTATTATGTGACACCACGTATTAAGGAAGAATTATTCATTTGTGCCTCATGCGGTATCATTTATTTTTGCATTATACACAGCCTCTCATGCTGTATGGCTCATTGATCCTTCTATACTGTATCCTGCTGATCCTCATCTGTTTAAAAATAAATTAGTTTACTCTAGTGAGGTTGAAATAATCAAAAATAAAATCATGTTCCCATTAAACACCTACAGTTCCCACCTCGGAGGTACAAAAAATGGGGCATCTGGGATGATCCTAAGAACTTACAACTGGAAGTATGTACTGAACACCCTTACAAATTTCCCCAGACAGCTGCCTCAAAAAAAGCACAGACTCAGGGAAAGCCTGGACAGGTGGCAACGCTGTTAACACCCTCAACACCTTCTACAGCCCATCGTGTCCAAGCCCTTGCTGCACCTGACAATAGATATGGCTTGGGAAACTCACAAGCTTTTCTTTATCTAGTAGCCACAAGGATTCAGGGAGTCTCAGGTTTCAGCAAAATGCTTTTAACAGTCACAGGAACATGATGAAAAAAATAGGATTCAATCTTGTATCCAGAGAACCGCTTAACTCTGTCAGTCCCCAGGTCTCTCTCTAGCCCACTTCCTCTTAGGTGCCTGCAGGCTCCACAAGATGGCACTTGGCCACACTGTAAATGGACCCTAATAGGGAGTGTAGGCATAGGTGTGCGCAGCCCATTTCATTAGGGTGTGCACCCAGGGAGCCCCGCCCTAGCCCCCCCCCATCCACTCCCTCCTACTTCCCCCCTCAGAACCCCTAACCCCCCCGCTCCTTGTCCCCTGATTACCCCCTCCTGGGACCCCTGCCCCTAACTGTCCCCCAGAACCCCACCCCCTATCTAAGCCTCCCTGCTCCTTGTCCCCTGACTACCCCCCTAGGACCTTACCCCCTACCTGTCCCAACCCTTATCCACACCCACGCCCCTAGACAGACCCCCAGGACTCCCATGCCTATCCAACCGCTCCCTGCCCCCTTACAGGACCCCCAGAACTCCTGACCCATACACCCCCCCCCGCTCCCTGCCTACCCGCCCCAACCCCTCTCCACACCCCTGCCTCCTGACAGCCCCCCCAGAACTCCCAACTCATCCACCCCCCAGCTCCTTGTCCTCTGACCACCCCCTCCAGAACTCCCAACTCATCCACCCCCCAGCTCCTTGTCCCCTGACCACCCCCTCCAGAGACCCCCCCCATCCTAACTGCCCCCCCCAGGACCCTCCTTGCTCCCGGTCCCCTGACCCCTATCCACCCCCCACCCCCTGACAGACCCCGGGACTCCCATACCCCATCCAACACCCCTGCTCCCTGACTGCCCCGTCCAGAGACCCCCCCCACCCCTAACCATCCCCCCGGGATCCCACCCCCTATCCAACCCACCCTGCTCCCTGTTCCCTGACTGCCCCCACCCCTTAGCCAACCCCCCTGGCCCCAGACCCCTTACCATGAGATGAGACTCCTAGCCTCCCCACGGAGCCAAACACTGCCCCGCGGGAGCACGCAGCCCCAGCCCCCAGAGCGCTGCACGCACGGTGGCATGGCTCCAGGGGAAGGGGAATGCGAGAGAGGGGCCGGCGGCTTGCCACGCCGGGAGAGAGGGACCATTTGCCCACCCCTGCATTAGGGTGTGCCTGGGCACACTCGGCACACCCCGTGCGCACGCCTATGAGTGTAGGTCTAAAATTTGAGAGGCCTTACATTTTTTTTATAGCCTGATGAATATCAAAACGTTGATGAAAAATTTTGACTAGCTCTAACTGGAACCTATTGTCCCCCCCTCCACACACACCAGCACCCCCAGTGTGATCCCTTGAAACTGACTTATGAGGAAGTTAAAAAAAAGGGGGGGGGCACTTTAAGGAAGAAAACCCACATCTGTGTTTTGTTTTCCAGGATCCAAACTGATTGGTGCTTCTGCATGGCGAGAAGGTCAGAAGCTGGTGAAAAAGTTGCTTGGTCCACTTCCTAAATTTACAAAGCTGGGGAGCACATCTGAAGAGTGGAACCCTAAAAATGACTCTGGTAGAGTTACCTGTAACTTCTGGGTTGTAAGGAGAAGGGGAGAGATCCTGGTCTTTTATTTTGGTAAAGAAAAAAAAATAGTGGCTGAACACCCCTTCAGAAACTAGATGAAGCAAATTGTTTTTTCAAGGTCATTATGAGTGCCTGAGATTAAAAATGGTTACAATTCCCCAGCTCTCCACTAAACAGCCCCATGGAACAGTTACGCTATCACGTGTTGGTAGTCAGCTGACACAACGACTCCACAGTGGTTGTGGAGATGTGGCCAGTTGATGGTGTCATTGTGTTTGAACCAAGACCTTAGATGGAGTTCTTATCTAAAGGGCCTTTTGATAAGGAGTCTGCAACTGCTCTTACGTATTAAATTGTTTTTACGTGGAAGGTCCATAATTCACAGATCATTCATAGAGCTGACCACTACAATGTCAAAAAGAGCCCTTACAATTTTGACTTCTAGTAAAAACCTGCAGTGATTTTTCAACCTCCGCTGAGGTTTTACTGCTAAGTAACAAACCCCGGCAAAGCCAGAGTTATAAATGCAAATACAGACAGACCATTAGCAAAAAGTCGGTTTTGTGACTGACATGTTCGATACAGAAAATGATACATCCCCAAAGTAATAAACTAACTGTTGCTTTAAAATGTTTTTGCAGAACCTGGTAAAGATTTTATAGCAACCCCACAAATAGAACAAAGCTCTAGAGAAAATGGTGTTCCCGGTGGAGGTGATCACATGTGGAACAGCCCTCCACATAAAAGCTGTCAGACTACACCCAGCAGTTCCATTGAAATTGCCAGCAATGCATTGACCAGAGATGCAAAGCAAATACTAAGGGATCTACATTTGCAAAACCAATCTTGTGAGGAATGCATAAGTACAAAGCCGCAGAAAGATACCACAGCAGGAAAGGCAGAAGATTCCAAGCCATATCCAGAAACCAATCCTCCTTCAACTGAAATCAGCAGCGTCACTCGCTCCGATTACAGCAGAGACAAGACCAGGTCCTCGTTAATGAAAGCTGGAATAGAACCAAGAAATTGCCACGGAAGAAAAAGTGCATCTCTTCCAAGAAGTAAGGGCTCAAACAGCCCAGGACAGAAACTGTCCGAGAAGGAAAATGTTAACCAGTCTGCTCAGAAGAGGGTAAACGTAGGGAAAGCCCACACCTACAGCCCAGAAGAAGTGCATGAATTTATGCACAGAAAGGTTGAGGAAAGAAAGAAGAAAAACCTAGAAGAGAAAAAGTCTTTAAAGCAGGCCAGAGAAACAAGAGCTCAGAGATTGCAAGAGTTGTACAGGAAACAGAAGGAAGCTTTTGCAAAGAAATCATGTTCTGGAGTGGCACAGACTTTAAACAGGGGAATTATTCCTGCAACACAAGGTTCTCAGTATAAACTTGCCCAAGTAAGTACATAAAAGAAGTTAAATAAACAAGGATGGCGATAGAGTGAAACAAAAAAAAATCAAATCCTGATCCGCTGTACTGTGTTTGGAGGCAATTTTAAGTGTTTATATAAATTGAGTCATATCTGGGCAAATATAGGAATTCAAGTTCTAATGATGATGATCGCTGTATGGGTCATCGGTGGGGTTGGAACCCTTGATCTTTAGGTGCAAAAGCAGAAGCTTCCACTACTTGAGCTGAAAGAATAGCTTCGTTACTCGGCCTCTGTAGTAGACTCTTATCTGATTATGTAGGCCAGCTATTAGACGGGGTGAAGACCAAGCAGTATTTTATTGTTCCATAGTTATTTAGCAATTACATTGTTATTCTTTCATTTCAGGAACAGACCATGAAAAGGAGCCTGGAAAGGAATTTTATGGAGTGGGTGCATAAAACATCATGTGCTTTATTGAGAAGTGAGGAGCAGGGAAGCAGGTATTACATGAGCCATCGAGATACAAAAGTGCATCTCTTAAGCCCTTTCTCTAGCGTGTCCCGGAGATTTGTCATAAGTGTTCTGTTTTAAACTGTAATGAATAAGGTCACTGGTTACTCAGCAACAAGAAAGGACTTTGAGTCTGATGTACCAGGTGCTGTCAGTTCCCATATTAAAATCTGCCTCATCACATACTAATGCAAGTGCAATGGTTGAAGTCGGACACTGGGAGCCAGGAGTTCTGGGTTTTGTGATCTGAAACTAACTTAATGTGTTTGGGGGAGAAAATGGCCTAATCTCTGTGTGCCTTAATTTAGCAGCCTGTCAAAGGATGATAGTGATACTTCACAGGGAGGTCTTGAGGCCTAACTAATTATTGCTTGTAAAGCATTGTGAGATCTTCCCCAGAAAAGCCCCGGTGTGATTTGTTTTGCTGGTAGGTTTGGTCTCTCTCTCGGTTATAAGAATATTTCATTTCAAATTAGAGTTTTGTAGAAAAAAAACAAACCCAGTCCAACCACGATGGTTCTTTGCCCAGTGCGTGGGTTGGTTCTAATAATCAGTGACTGGGTTATAAACACAGCAGGAGAATCTTGTGCGGTCTAGGTATAGGCCAATATTTCAGCCTGGTTTTATGCTTCATATTATTAAAGACTTTAATTCTACAGCATTTAATAGACAAGCCTCTGAAGCTCTGTCCTAGATGTTAGCACCTCACTCTACATCTTCAGTCCTGGATTTGTCAAGCATTTTCTAATCTATAAGCATCAATCTCTCTCTCACTCTGTGTCTGGTCTCTTTGTCTGGACACTTAGTCTGGTCTTCTTTAAAAATCAGCCTGACTTCTGTTACTGTATCTTACTTCCTGCACTGATGTGGGTCCCCCTTTGTGTTTAAACAGTGACTTACATCCAAAGACGAGCCAGCCACCTAAAGCAAAAGAGACATTTGATTTTCCTTCTTCACTGGCATCTGAAAGTGGGTTCCTCAGCCCTTTGAACCTTAAAGACCTGGCAGTCAGCCCTTCTCCAGCTCAGTACCTGCCTCCCCAGAGCTTTTTCCTTCCACTGAAAACTGCAAAATCTGGCCTCAACGCCTCAGCTTCTGAGGACACTTCCAGCCTCCCTCTGTATAGAAATACACAGGACAGAGTGAAGGCCATTCACTCCCTAGCCAGGGAGCTTGGTGAGCGGATTGAGATGGCAACTGAAAGACTGAGGGGAACAAGCAGGCTACAAGACTCTAACGACAATGGAGGAGAGGAACATATACCTTTAGAACCTCCCAACTGGTCTTCTCCACGGTCAAAGCCCAAGACACCTAAAAGTGAGGGAAACAGGACCATGAACATACGAACACTCCTGGGTGTTCAGAGTCCTAATGGCGTATGGATTTCATTAGACCCTGCACAGGATAGCACGCTCTACTTGGGTAGCCCCGAAGGAGCAGAAGCCCGGAAAAGGAAGGAGCGGATACAGGCTGACACAACCGCTGTTAGCGAGGAGTTACCGTGGAGTTCCAATTCGGTGATGCATGGGAAAGCCCTGAAGGATGTGTGGGAAGGTAGAGCATGGTGACACAAGATGCCACAGGGTGACTGACATTAGCATTGCGGGAGGTTTTCAAAGGCATGAAATAGGAGTGAGCCACTCAGCTCCCATTGACTTTCCAAGGTCCCTTTTGCCTTTGAAAAATCACCCCTGTAGAAAACAGGAAGAACTGGCTAGACTTTAGGGCAATGTTCTGTTTGTACCAGTATGAAGTGAACATTTTCCCATATTTAGTAGAGGCTGGGGTAGTCTGGATCACCAGCTCTGAACCCTTCAGACTCTGGGGAAGTTCTTCTCAGATCAGAACATCCCAGCGTGGGCCTAGCTCGCACGTTGTCTTATTGGTTTGCATAGCTATAGGCTTAGCGCTGATAATCCTCCCAGCGGAGTCCAAGGGGAGGGAGATGTCCGGCCACCGGATGCTTGGAGTGCTCCAATACACCAAAATAAAGACCGTTCCTCCTCTGCTGACAGAGAGGAGGGTTGGGTGCCTAAGGAATTCCAGAGATGGGGATAAAATTAGATTTCCCAACCTAGCCATCAGGTGCTTTTCTTATGCACATTGAGGAAGTTGTGAGACTGTGGGTGGGACTGGATTGAGAAGAAGTTCACTGTTTGGAAAACTGGGATAAGGTTCTAACAGGTTTATTCTCCTCTCTTTGCACCTGTGACGCTACAGACCTGGATTTTATTTCTGGCTCTGCCACTGGCCTGTGACGCCATACCCCCACCTCATGCCTCAGTTTCCCCATTTGTACAATGAGAATAATGATGCTGACCCACCTTCCTGAAGTACTTGGAGATCTTTGAATCAGGAGAGCTATATAAGAGCTAAGTGCTTGTACTTAAGTAGGGAGAGAAGAACAGATGCCAAAACTGGGACGCTTTCATTCCTGTGAAGAGTGTATTATTAAAAACCTGCATTTGTCTTTTTTCAAAGATTTTACCGTGACGAAGGAATCTGACATGGAAACGTGCCTATTGCGAGGAAAGCCGATAGCCAGCATAGCCTCTCCATCTCCCAGATTCCTCACTAGAAGGTAAACAAATCTGGTTATGTTATTCTTTGCTGAATACTTTGCCCACACACACAGTTAAAATAAATGGCACCAATTCAGCATGGAGTTCCAGTGCTCTTTATTCCTTAGTCAGAGAATTGCCAAGTAGGCTGATTTTGACACAAGATATACAGAAATAGGGAGCCCCCAATTTGTACAGACCAGGCAGATCAACAGGAAAATATTGACAAAAGCCTTTTCAAGAGATGGCCCTAATCCACAAAGTTTGAATCTTGAGCAAAACTTCCCTGGAGTTTAGGGGGGGTTGGGATCTGGGTTTCTCAATCTCTCTCCCCGCCCCCACATCTTTTTCTGAAATGGCAACAATATTATCCCAATGCTCTGCGAGGTTCTTAGCTGTCCTGGAGAATGGCAAGGATTAGAGACCAGAAACTCAAAGCAAGACTCAGCTGTAGAGTTTTGCCTGAATCCTATCAAGCCTGGGTTTGTGCAGAACTCAGCCCAGGAGTTAGGTTTGTACCACAAGGGTCTGTCTGCAGTTGGCTGAGGGGGTGAGTCTCAGCTTTCGTGCTAGCTCCCATCGAGTTAGCATGCTAAAAATAGAATGTAGCCACGGCTGTGGGATGGGCTAGTTGCCCCAAGATCTTGTGTGAGGGTCTCTAGAGAATCACAGAAATGTAGGGCTAGACGGAACCCCACGAGGCCATGGAGTCCATCCCTCCCACTGAGGCAGGATTAAGAAGACCTAGATCATCCCTGCCAGGTGTTTCTCCAACCCATATTTAAAGACCTCCCATGACTGGGATTCCACAGCCTCCCTAAGGGTATTTCTACACTGCAGTTAGATACCCACAGCTGGGCCCGTGCCAGCTGACTTGGGCTAAGGGGCTGTTGCATTGCACTGTGCATGTTTGGGCTGGGGGAGCCCAACTTCAGCCTGAATTCTGGGACTTGGGGTATGGAACAGCTTCCGTCTGAGGAGAGATTAATAAAACTGGGACTTTTCAGCTTGGAAAAGAAATGACTAAGGGGGGATATGGTTGAGGTCTATAAAATCATGACTGGTGTGGAGAAAGTAAATAAGGGAGTGTTATTTACTCCTTCTCATAACACAAGAACTAGGGGGCACCAAATGAAATTAATAGGCAGCAGGTTTAAAACAAACAAAAGGAAGTATTTCTTCACACAACGCACAGTCAACCTGTGGAACTCCTTGCCAGAGGACGTTGTGAAGGCCAAGACTATAACAGGGTTCAAAAAAGAACTAGATACATTCATGGAGGATAGGTCCATCAATGGCTATTAGCAGGGATGGTGTCCCTAGCTTCTGTTTGCCAGAAGCTGGGAATGAACGACAGGGGCTGGATCACTTGATCATTACCTGTTCTTTTCATTCCCTCTGGGGCACCTGGCATTGGCTGCTGTCGGAAGACAGGATACTGGGCTAGATGGACCTATGGTCTGACCCAGTCTGGCCATTCTAATGTTCTTATGTTCTCTTCCATCTTTCAGGGTCTAGAGCCTGGGCTCCAGCCCGAGCCCAAACCTCTACACCTCAGTTAAACAACCCCATGAGCCCAAGTCAACTAGCCTGGGCCAGCTGCCGGTTTTTAATTGCAGGGGAGACATATCTAAAGGGACTTCTTTCAGTGCTTAACTATCCTCAGCGTTCGAAACTTTTTCCTAATATCTAACTTATATCTCCTTTGTTGCAAACTAAGCCAATTACCTCTTGTCCTCCCCTCTGTGGGCATGGAGAACAATTGATCACCTTATGTTCTGTAGCTAATACTAGCTCTACCGGATCAGTGAATGAAGAGAAAGCCTCCCTTATATACTAGCACGTCAGGCTACTTAGAAAGTGGTGGGTCCAATCTTGCAGCGTGCTGAGCACCTTTGTCTCTCATTGATTTCAATGGAGTTAGAGCACCCAGCACCTTCCAGAAGGTATTGCAGGGTTTGGCCCCACAAGACTATGATCTTCCCATTACAATTCAATGATTGCCCACTAGGGAGAGCTATTAATCTATTGAACCCTTTAGAGAGACTTTTCCCTGTTTGCTTTTCTACTCTCTTAGGTGTTAAAAAGCATTGTGTGCCAGGTTGTTTAAATTAAATTATAGAAGGAAGATTCGTTGTTTCTGAGCCATCCTCTGAGGAGAGACAGCACTTTGTGTTCTCGGAGGCCTCACTGTTCAAATCAAACACTTTCCAGGTGTACTTCGCAGAAATGTGTCAGCTCTTTAAGCAGTTGAATGGTGCAGATGGAGGGCCCTATGGTGTTAAGAAGCCAGCTTCTTTGGGGGACTATTTATGGCTTTTCTCCCCAGCATGTTTCTTTACGTTTGCTTCTGAGCCACACACAAAACACTTTGATTACATGAAGGACTTTCATAAACTTGCAGCGGCACCAAAATTTCAGAATGCAGATTGGGGCAACTAAAATGATTAGGGGTTTGGAACGGGTCCCATATGAGGAGAGACTGAAGAAGCTAGGACTTTTCAGATTGGAAAAGAGGAGACGAAGGGGGGATATGATAGAGGTATATAAAATCATGAGTGGTGTGGAGAAAGTGAAGAAGGAAAAGTTATTTACTTGTTCCCATAATATAAGAACTAGGGGCCACCAAATGAAATTAATGGGCAGCAGGTTTAAAACAAATAAAAGGAAGTTCTTCTTCACACAGCGCACAGTCAACTTGTGGAACTCCTTGCCTGAGGAGGTTGTGAAGGCTAGGACTATAACAGGGTTTAAAAGAGAACTGGATAAATTCATGGAGGTTAAGTCCATTAATGGCTGTTAGCCAGGCTGGATAAGGAATGGTGTCCCTAGACTCTGTTTGTCAGAGGGTGGAGATGGATGGCAGGAGAGAGATCACTTGATCATTACCTGTTAGCTTCACTCCCTCTGGGGCACCTGGCATTGGCCACTGTCGGCAGACAGGATACTGGGCTGGATGGACCTTTGATGTGACCCAGTATGGCCGTTCTTATGTTCTGTTCTTATCCCAGTGTAGCTAGTTATTGCAGTACACTTTGTAGTGGGGAGCACACATCAGACCCGAACTTGCAGCCCGTGGTCCTGATCCTGAGAAGTAATGAGCACCCACAACTTCCCAGATCCTCTTATGTGCAGTGCCAGGTTTACAACGGTGCCAGTGGCGCCAGACCCAGGCTCAAAAGCAGCTCTGACTGGGCCTACTCCACTTGTGCTGCGCCCGGATCAGCGCAAGTGGAGCAAGGGGAAGGGGCACGCTTGCAGCACAGGGCCAGGTGGGCCAGTGTGCGTCTGGTGACCGCCATTTTGCAAACAGTGCCCTCACACTGGGCGGAGTGGGGCTGCCCCCACCATGCCATGTCCCATTGCCCCTGGCCAGCCCCTCGCTCCGGGGATCGACCTCCCCATGCCATGTTCCATTGCCTCCCTGGGGGCCCACAAATATGTTTGGCATGGGGCCCACAAATATTTTTGGCATTGGGCCCACAAAAGATTAATCCAGCCCTGCTTGTGTGTGCATAAAACCAGCTAAAACCATTGGGAATTTTGCAGGCCAAAGGGAAATTCATTGCTTAAAAATCCCTCATCAGAAATCTCTGAAAATACTAAGCCCAACTGTCCGAGTTACAGTCCTAACCTAAACTCACCTTTTCCTAAGTTTAGGAAAACTTTAATGCCCAGCTTAATGTTAAGGTCTAGAGTGCATCTATGTCAGAAGCTGATGGATCTCTGCTGATTGACCAATCTCTGTACTCTCATGCCAAGCTTCTGTTTGGTAGGTACAGAAGAATGGATGCTGAAAGCTCTGGAGTTGAAATTAACAGCGGGCCCCGTCCTGTGAGGTGCTGAGCACCCTCAACTCCAAATGATTGGGGTGGGATTTTTCCGATGCCTTACGGGGCTAGATGTCCAACTCCCATTGAAATCCCAGCCTTGATCACCTGGCAGGATTGGAGCCAATGGGTCTTCCTGATCCAGGCAAAACTCCTACGCACGTTAAATAATTGTGTCAAGTGTCATGAACCATTGATTTCCTCATGGTGATTCCTACTAGAATGTAGGATGATCTCCAAAGGGGATGGGAAGGGAATGGGGGCATTTAAAAACAGCCTGAACAATGTACTAGGACTTTTGTACTCTTGGGCCAGGCACCAGAGCCATACTTTGTTCACCGCGCATCATGCTTAGTTCTATACATTTACTTCTGTCTAAAGACATTATTTTTAGGATGTTATTTATCCCAAAGATGTTTAGAAAAGTAATAGACAGATCTTCCTTCCCTCACCCCCTCCTCTTCCACAGAACACACAGTGGTAGAACATATGGCATTGACAGAAGTAGACTAAATTGATTATCTTTATGAGTACCTAGTTAAATCTCTACTGATCTCCTTTTTGCAGAGGATTAAAGAGTGGTTTAGCCAATTGGATACTATAGATTCATTTACAGTAATTGTTTTCACTCACTTTACTCTTGAAGTTTGGGAGGGTGGGGGGAGAGAAAAATTATGATTACTGTAGATTTAGCTTTGAGTGCGTATGTGTGCGCACACATTTGTGTGTGTGTGTGTGTGTGTGTGTGTGTGTGTGTATTACACACACACACACACACACACACACACACACACACACACGTAAGTTTAATTAAAATGGGAGTGTGGCTGAGAATGGCAATTTTGGAAGCTACGATATGAACATTTTTAATAACGTTGATTAAATTAATGTGGACTCAAATTTTCCCATCAGCCTTACATTCAATGCAGGTTTAATGCAGATGGTGGTACACAGAAAACTCCTGGCTTGTAGAATATATTCTATACAGTGAGAGCTATTTGTATAAAGGCACTTCATTGTGTCAGTAGCGCCCTAACAAATTCACGGTCCTTTTTGGTCAATAGGATTTTAAAAATAGTAAATTTCATGATTTCAACTATTTATATCTGAAATTTCATGGTGTTGTAATAGTAGGAGTCTGACCCAAAAAGGAGTTGTGGGGGATCCCAAGGTTATTGTAGGGGGGGGAGGAGTTGCAGTACTGCCACCCTTACTTCTGTGCTGCTGCTTGACATGGTGCTGCCTTCAGAGCAGGGTGCCCGGCTAACAGCCACCACTCTCCAGCCACCCAGCTCTGAAGGCAGCAGCAGCGCAGAAGTAAGGGCGGCAATACTGTGACTCCCCTAAAATAACCTTGTGACCCCTGCAACTCCCTTTTGGGTCAGGATCCCCAATTCGAGAAACACAGGTTAAAAGCACACAAAAAACCAGCAAAGAGTCCTGTGGCACCTTATAGACTAACAGACGTATTGGAGCATGAGCTTTCGTGGGTGAATACCCACTTCGTCGGATGCATGTAGTGGAAATTTCCAGAGGCAGGTATAAATATGCATGCAAGAGTGAGTCAGGCTAGAGATAACGAGGTTATAGACCTGTTAGTCTATAAGGTGCCACGGGACTCTTTGCTGCTTTTACACATCCAGACTAGCACGGCTACCCCTCTGATACAAAAGACCAGATTTTACATGGAGAAACCAGATTTCACTGCCCGTGATGCTTTTTTCATGGCCATGCATTTGGCAGGGCCCTAGTCAGTGTAGACTTAACTCCTCAATCCCCACAGGACAGAGCTCTAACAAATATACCCCTGGATTGGCCAGGGATGGACCAGGAGACCCAAATCTTGTCCCTAACTTGCAGTTCCCAGGAAAAGGGAAGGAGATTGCAGGGCTGCGGCAGGGATCCTGAACTGGAGGGAGGATCGGAGCTCCAAGTGCCGATTCAGCATTGCCTGAGACAAAGTCAGCATTTGCTTTTCCCATTCTTGACATGTTCCTTCTCCTAATTGGGGGAGATAGGAGGTGCAGCATAAGACTAAGGGCCATATCCTGCCTTGTGTTTTTCATTTGACTTCGAAACCACCAATACGATGGGCCAATGTCACTCTCACTTTACAAAGATTTAAATGCAGAGTAACTGCATGAGGTGCTGGATTTACACTGGTGTAATAGAGCACAGTTTGGCTGTTTGCCTCCTCAGGGCCAAATTCAAACTCTCAGTGTGCGTATACTGGGAAGAAAGCAGAAGAAAGGCGATATTTGACGTGCGTGGGATTGGATTTCCAGTGTTAGATTCTATTTAACTATTGAACTGCAGAATGATCTACCAAAATGGAGACCTGCTGCTCTTCGCATGCAAGCTGGGCTCTGCCATTCAGACAGTAAATGCCTTTAATACGGCACAAGATTCTTCTAAGAAGATTGTTTATAGTTTTACTGATCAAACAAAGTAAACAAGAGGGAAATGGCAATTGGAGAGAGAAATCTGGATAACTCAGCTTACTGAAGTTATGAACAGTAATTACTGGAATTACTGAAAGGTAAAACCTCTTCTTTGTGTGCATCAACCATGGACACAAAGGTTTTACTGATTCCCATTCCAGTGGATCAGTTGCAAGGATTATGCAGCAGTTACGTCACCCACGTACAGCACAAAAGATCTCGAAAACAAACATCTTTGGAGGGAAGCAAGGTGGCAGATGCTCTGCACCGCTCAGGATCAGGCCCATTATCTGAAGACGCTGTGGGGTCTGTTATTCTCATCTTGATGCCCTGGGATTTATATGGAACTCTCATTCACGCTAATGGCAGTGAGGTGCAGAAATCCCCCTGAATCCAGATGGGACTAGACCCTCAACTGTAATTGACAAACACCAGACAAAGTAGAAATAGGATAGATTGTGCTGATCTCCTGAACAATGCAATTACTGAGAAAGCAGAGCTCAGTTTGTTTAACAAGCAGAGTCAAAGTCCTCACGACGTCACAGAAATGCTTTCACCAATAGAGGCCTCCACACAAAGCATCACAACCCGGTTGCGATCGCTGCCCTGAGAGATGAAAGGAACGGTGTATGTACAAAATATGGCTACAGTTGGACTTGAGGGATGGTGGCAGGCTGTGGTGGTGGGTAACTTCGAGCTCAGTCCATTGCTAGCTGAAGAACTTCTAGTGGTGGTGCAGTACTGATAATAGAGATGGAGGGCGAGTGGAGAATATAAAGAGACACTCACTCCAATCCTGCCCTATAACACATAGCTAACTCCTTCGTTTTCAGTTTAAACGATTTTTACCAAAAAAAATCCCGGGGTTTTACAAAAAATATTAGCCCCCCCCCCCTCCGATTTTCACCCTACCTTTGTATCATTAAATATATAAAAAATAACTTGTTTTATTAGGAAAATACAATACATCGCATGAGATCTATGTATGACGATAATACATTAGTCTGTGTGTAGATGCAAAGCTGCCTGTTGACATAAGGCAATGTATTAGTCTAGAAGATAAACACAATAAACAATCAGGCACTGCTCTGAAGTGCGGCTGCAGCTGAACGTACTGATGAATCTCACGCCCACCACGCACACATTTCAAGATAACAGTTTAAAGATTTGACACACTAAAAGGGGAAGGAAACGAAAATCTGTATCAGAATACCTTTCAGAACCCAAGGAAGTATTAGAAAGTTAAAAAAAAAACAAAAAACAAACAAACAGGAGAAAAGGATGAAGTTGAGTGTATGCGCTGCAAATGGTGTGGTCCAATTATTAAATGTAAATATTTATAGGCTAATAATTCTAAGTGTACAACAGTAAACTGTTGATTCAAATGAAAAGTTTTATTTGGGGAACAGAGTTACATTGTTTTCTTAAACTCACAAGTAGCATTGTGTTTTGAGTTCGGTTTTAGTTCTGCAGCAAACCAAACTGAATTCTGTTCCAAGCATTAATATTTCCCCCCGTCCTTCTGTCCACCAAATTAGATGCCTATGTTTACCCAGAAAAATTCACACAGTTTTTTGCGCCGTTTTTCACCTGTTTTTGTTGTAATAATAAACACTAGTAAATTCCCAGGAAAAATTAAATAAAATAAAACCCGAAAACGAAGGGCCCTACACATAGCCAAGGCAGCCAGTCTGTGTAGTGGGGAAGGAATGTCTCATGCAGAGCTTCTTACCTGAAAGCTTTTGGTCAATACCCCTATAAACAGGTCCTTGTCTTCATCTCTTGGCCAGTGGTGGACTAGACAAGAGGGGGAATCAGAATGCCTGGAAATCAGAGATGGGCCAAGATCAAAACTCTGGCTCTGAACCACCCCAAACTTTGGACTGCTTGAAATCAAGATCCTAATTTTGCAGCATGGTCCTATAGCCCCAATATAGATTTATATAAAACAAAGAAGAGGCATCTCTTGGATGCACAGTGATGGAAAGAATCAGTCAAGTGACGAGAACAGTCACCTTGCCCAGGAACAAGGGAATCAAAATGAAGAGAAACCCAGTAGTGAAGGTCCCACTTAAAATCCAGGAAGAATGGGAAGAATCAGAGAATTCATCTGGGCAACTAAGAGAAGTAGGAGGGTCTTGTATCCTGCGATCCAGGGAGGAGACCGAGAAGGGGGAAACAGTCCTGCCTAGATTACGTGCATGTGATTGTGGGTGGGAAAGTCGAAGAACATAATGGGTGAAAATCCTGGCCCTAGTCGAGTCAATGAGAGTTTTGCCCCGGACTTCAAGGGGCCAGCATGTCCCCCAGTATCTGAGTATTTATGTGCTTGGCTGTTACTGAACTAGGGCTGGGTGGAAAATGATGAGCCAAGTTCTGCTCTCAGGGCGAGATCATGCCCATCGGTTATTTCTCAAGCTGAATTCCCTTTGAGTTAACAGACAACCGATATAAAAGCTTGAACTGTATTTTCCATTAAAGAAATGAGAGAGACCGTCTCCTAGGAGCCATCATGTAGTAGTGAAGGGTCATTAAACAGACCAGGGCTGGTCAGAACTTTTGGAACAAACTGAGTCTTAAACAAAAAGCTGTTTTCAAAAGTGAATGTTTGCAGGGCTGGCTCCTCAGTGGGTGGAAGTCAGGACAGTCCCATTGCAGAGATGTGCTGATTTATACGAGCGGAGGATCTAGCGTATCAGGTTTGAATAGGCACCACTGAAGACCTCTGGCTTTGAAGAGCTCCATCCATTAGGAAATTACACGTCGCTTCCACAGGATTCGAAACTCCTTTTCCCCCAGTGACTCTGCCGTGCCCCTTTTCTCTCTGTGTTCGCTGAGATCTGTGCCTGAGGCTTTGATCCTGCCCTGCACGGGTGCTGCGGTGCCAGTCTACGTGCAAGTTGAAAGACAATGAGCTGAATGGGGATTGCAAAGCAACCAGGCCCTGCATTGGAGTAAGGCTGCACGGTCACCCAGTCACCCCTGCCGAGCAGCAGGTCTGAGGCCCAAGAGGGGAGCACATGCCTCGTTAATACAAAGGAGGACTGCGCTGAAGTCCGTGCGCGCTGAGACTCGCCCGTTGGCCTATGCTCTGCCCCTTTGACTCGGCGCACAAGAGGCACCTGAACTGGTGACGGCTCAGCTCGGGCAGCTCCGCCATACTTCTGCCCATGGCTCCTGAACAGCTCCCTGCACTTCCACTTGTGCTGGAGCACGTGCTCTAGGTCATGTCCTAGGCTCAAGGCCAAGCTCTGCTTTCCGTTCAGCTACCCTACCATGCAGGAGAGGTCACCACGTGCACGTCTGTTCCCTGCTATCGCTATATTCCTGTAGGGCCTGAGCCTGTCAGCAGGAGTCTCCCATTATACGCAAGGGAAAGTTTGGATCAGGCCCTTGATCTCCACCCTTTCTGAAGCAGGATTTGTCCTTTCCCAAGTGATCCCTAAGGAAGTCGTGGAGCCGGTTAAGAAACTGGCACAAAATGTGAAGACAGAAACCAGGCCCCAGGTATTTGTCAGAGACAAATATTAGAATTTCTTCCTGAGAAATCCCCTCCCACTTCTCCCTACTCCATCTTCATACCCACTTTCTGAAGACGGCATCCAAGGCGCAAGTTGGTAGGAGCCGTTCTACTCGTTCTAGCTATTTCTGGGTCATTCTGCACCAGGAAAAACAAAGAAAAGCTTATTAATGAAAAAAATGAAATGGGATTTCCCTAAGCTGATTGCTGATAAAAAAAACCCCTTTCCACGTTCATTTTTTTGTACAAAACCCATCTGTCAATATTTCAGGCTGCCTCGGTCTCCCCGCCTTGTTCGAGCTGCTACTAGATCAATAGGTGCCCATTTTCACGCGTTCCTTCCTAATCTTTTTAGCTAAGCTTTGTGCAGGGTTTTTTAAAACATTCCCAGTGGACCCTGTGTCCATTTAGCCCACAGGCAATGAGCTGTTTTGTGCTCAGAGACGCGCAGCTCCAATCCAGGGTAAAAGCGGCCTGACTACCGCGATGTCGGACAGGATCGCGGGAAAAGGCAGCTCGGTGGGACTCCTAGGCTGCATTTTGACATGATTCACCGTATTAAAGCATTTACACCTATTGCAGGACTTAGCTGGGCCTTCGCCAGGCTCACCACAAGTCCTGGAAATGTGATACAGAGCGAGACTTTGCAATTCCAGAGCCCCTTGCATAAAAGCATTTCAACGAGCTTTGCAAACATCTAGGGCGAGGCTGTGCAACCCTGACTCATGGTGGTGGAACAAGTCCTCCCTAACGTGAGCATGGATTGCACAATCCAGCTGTAATGAATGAAGCCTCAAAACAGCGAGGTACTTATTTCCATTTTCAGGAGTGCTGAAAAATCCAAGCTGTGAGCAAGTAGTAATTTGGATGGGTAATTAGGTGCCTCTTTAGCTTCTCCAGCATCATCAAGGTACAGGAAGGGGAATTTTGTACATTGGCGGGTATGATTTTTGGTCCAACTTTATGTGAAGCTTCCATTTATAAAAGAGCTAATAAACAAACAGACGTTTTACTAAATGGTTAATCCATTGTTACAAAGTCCAGAAAATTGCTTATAACCATATAGTACACTTTGTAGTGGTATGTTTATAACCAACTATAAAACGCTCTACTCATATCTGTATCTCTGTTTATAACATTTGTTTGCTAATGAAATCTAACTGGAAAGTGTGACTTTTTTTAAATGCCAATTGTGCCAGTCTGTTTTATAGGTGTGGAAGCTGACAGAGGTCAGGTACATTTCCACAGATCACTCAATTAAGTGGAGTTGGGAATAGAACATAGGACTCTGACCCCCAGTCCTTTGCTCTCATCCTACAGACCAGGCTTCTTCTCCAGTCCTCTTCTCCTTCCCAGCCTCCTAATTGTTTTTCTTGTTTTTCCTCAAAAAGTGTCTTGCTGAGCATTCAGAGCAAGCCTTCAGAATGAGGGCTCATGGGTATTCCTCCCCATTTTGTGACTCTGCACCTCGGGCAAGGTGCTTTACCTCTGCCTCAGTCTCTCCATCTGTAAAATGGGAATAATGATCCATAATGATGGTCTAAGGACCGATGGTCCAAGGACTGTAAACTCTTCAGGACAGGGACCATCTTTTGGTTGTGTGTTTGTATAGCAAACCTAGCACAATGGGGCCCTGATCTGGGCCTGTAAACAAGCAAATTCCTTACCGCAGAGAGTTTACTCATTCTTGTTTGGAAGGTGCTTTGAGATCCTCAGATGAATCAAACAGTCTTCTTGTTATTACAGCTTGAAGCCATGTTAGGCAGCAAGATTCTATAGTAGTAGTGAAGGGTCATTAAACAGGGTCATTAGACAAAATTTTCTGCGTCCATTTCTGTATTCCCTATTTCCTCAGGAGATTGCGTGCGGGAGTTTTAGTGACACGACACATAGCTTTCATTCATTGGCTTCCCCGAGGTCTATTGAGAAATATAGAATCAGGTTCAGCATTGAATGGCAAGTTGACACAGTGGGAAAAATCCATCCCTGGCATAACTTTGATGTAAATCTAGATTCTATTGATTTAACCCAAGACAAATTTGGCCCACTTTATCTTGAGGTCAAATTTTAACCCTATTATATATTTTTTTCTTGTTAACGTAATACAGTGCTCTCTCCTTCACATCTGTCATTCAGCAAATTTTTGTTGTTGGCTTAACACAGCCCAGAGAGAAAACCAGCAAATCAAAGGAATCGTTCCATATTTGATGCTCTTTCTGAAGCTCAGAATCAAGCGGAAATTATTTCATCCTCTCCTAGACGAAGTCTCAAAACATCTCTCAGTCATGGATTTGAACCCTGCGCTTCTCCAACCAGAAGGATTGGGATGCAAAAAGAATTTGACGACGACTTTGGTAAGACAGCATTTAACAAAGTATCACAAAATGCAGTAGTTATTCATTACATTTCTAAGACAGTTTGTAATGCTATCAGATGTTACTCTTCTAATGCAGGACAGAAGAGATTATGGGGCTCGTATGACCAGTTGTGACAAGGGATAGTCCAGGGGTTCTCAAACCTGGGGTCATGACCCCTCAGAGGGTTGCAAGATTATTACGCGAGCTGTCAGCCTCCACCCCAAATCCCGCTTTGCCTCCAGAATTTATAACAGTGTTAAATATAAAAAAAATGTGTTTTTAATTTATGGGGGGGGGGGGGAATCGCATTCATAGGTTTGCTGTGTGAGAGGGGTCACCAGTACAAAAGTTTGAAAACTACTGGGATAGTCAGACGCTTTTTGAAATTTCAGCTAAAATGGTCATTGAAATGTCAAACTTTGGCACATACACAAAAAAGGAAAAAAAACACGAGCTTTGCTGTGAAAAAAAAATTCCCTCTGTCTTTCTAGCCAACTGTAGCAGTGACAAACAGGCCCCTGATTGTGATAGTCTATATTGTTGCCATGTGCTTTTGTAACCCCTTGAGGCTTCATTTGAGGATCTCAAAAAGCTTTACGATTAACCCTCCCAACCCCCTCTTTGGTACATATGGGATACTGTTACATACGGGATACTGTCCCAGTTCTGCAAATGGGGAAACTGAGGCAGAGAGCTTTTAACCAAGTGAACCAAGGTCAGTGGTAGAGTCAAGAGTTGAACTCAGGATTGCTGGGGGATTGGCAGGAGGAAGGTTGTCACTTTATACTCTAAATAAATGTTTGCATCGAGACAAGGGAAAGTTTGTTGCTGAAAGGGTTAAGGAGACCTTGGCTTCCTTTTGCCAAACAGTAGCAGATGGTGCATTGTTTCGAGGGCTTTTCAGAGACAAAAGAACAAGATCAGATAATCTTTCTCCAAAGAGGGTACTTTGAAAAAGCCCTTGCTCTTATCAAGGATGCTTCATTGTTGCCCCCACAAGATTTTATATGCAATATCGGATTTTTGAGGTGGGTGAGCAATCAACATTATTTATTCTGTCTCTTCCTCAGCCTCCAACAAATAGGAAGGGCAGTTCAGAGGCTTGCACACTAAGTCTCTTGTCTGCAGAGTTTCCCATTGAACAAAAGATGTTTCACTCATCTGGTATTAATGGATAAGGGCCCGGATTCTGCAGTCTCTTGATCAGCGAGGAAAACACCCTGCCACATACAGTGTATGAGTCGAATGATAGAAACTTCTTCCTGTATACAAGCCAGGCAGAAGTCTTTGCAAACCCCCAGCATTTGCAGAGGTTAAGGGAGTTTGACTGAATCCAGCCCCAAGTTTGAGTGTAAGCAGGGTAGCTTCCAGCCTATGTCACTTCTTCCTAGGTGAGGTAAGGTATTGTCACTTTGAGGGACAATATAGATTTGAACTACAGGTCACAAAGAGCTCTGCTCACCACTGGTGTCAAATGGGAGATGCATATGAAAGACAGTATTAAATGCTCCCATAACTAACAACAACCATCAGTTAATACTGGTACACGCTTTTGCAGAAAAGAGTGAGAGTCATTTCTGCAGTGCAGATTGTATAATGAGGCGCAATTATATAGATCACTGCAAAATGTAAATATTTATCTTTAAAATACATATGCATTCCCTACATACTAATTGCTACTGAGTATTTCCTTTACACGATAATGAAATCCTTAAAGTATACAACAGAAGGCAGCAGAACAAATGGGAGCTTGCAAAATATCTAATATTTGTTAATATCTACCACCGAGAGTTAAGTGAAAGAGCCCATCCCTGGTTCTTGACACTTCTGTTTTTATAAGAAAATGTTGACCAAAATCCACAGCCCCCCTCAAATGCAATGGGCTGCCCACTTCATCTATACAAGTTGTTCTTTGACAAACCCATGTAATCTCCACAGAAGATCACTGGAAAGCAACACACTTTATTAATAGAGGGGCATGCCAATCAATTTAGGCAGAAAATATACTTTAACTTAGTATTGGTCTGAGCTGGTAAGCAAATGTTCTCCAGATTCGGATTAACACCAGACACTCTTCTGTAGGGTCCTGGGCTGCATTCTTCTTCCGCGCAGCCCGCCTACAGCACAAGACTCAGGTGGGACCACATATTAAAAGATCATTGAAAAGCGGCAGCCCCAAAAGTTCTGCTCTTTTTTTCTTGCCTTAGGAAAATCTCCCCAGCAGCTTAAATGAGTTTTGCCTGTACAGGAGTTGGCACTATAATTGTTTATAAGATTTGTGTAATCCGCTATAGATCAAATCTTGCGCCTGTCGAAATCAATGGGAGTTTTCAAGGGAGTGGAACCAGAATTCCACCTTAAGTGTGTGGTCCTCCAAAGCTATTGTATATATTGGAGGAGAGTTTGGGAGGTACTAACAGCAGTTAAGTACTTGTTTGTACTTCTGTAACTATATTGGGCTAGAAACAGATACAAGTAAAGTATAGTGTGCATGGAGATATACTAACATAAAGGTATAGTTTATTTAATATCGAGGTTAACATGTATGCTATTTAACATATCGTCTCCTAGGTGCCTAAATCCCTTTTGAAAAAGGGACTTGGGTGCTTTTGAAAAATCTTACTCTTAATGCCCAATCCTATAGTCTGCTCATGTGACTGGCATGATTTTCAGTTAAGAGGACTTGTGAAAGTAAGGTCTTCTCATGTGACTATGGGTCACAGAATCAGTGCATGCTTGTGGTGACTAGAATGAATAGTTTGGGATCTTCTGAGATGAAAAATTGGGCTTTAAAACTGAAATTCACTGTTGACCCAAGATTTCCCATTTTCTTTTTAATTCAAACTACAGTACAGCAGATTTTTTAAATTATTTCATTAGAGCTGGGAATAGAGGTGCAATCCGAGCAAATAGCCTTAAAATGTAATAATTTCACTGGAAGCACAAAGAAGAGGTATTTGTACATAAAACCATTTCCTTCCTTTGCAGACGCTTAATAATCTTTTGTGTCACTAGAGGGAGCTAGCCTCTTGTTTGTAGAACATGGAGGAGAAGTGATTAAATTAATAGAATCAAAGCATGGCAGAGACTTGTAACATCACTGCTTCCATTAATTGTCCTCAGACTGAAGAGCTTGAGAGAAGACTCCTTTGGTGTTTTGCTTTAAGATCATAAGCATTACCTTATGTATTTCACAACAGCTTACAACCTCGTTGCCTAGCAAAGCTCAAACAAGTTTGGTCTTTGACTTCCAACTGGCTTTAAAGTGTTTTGCGATGAGCCCCCTTTCAGTGGGAGGCATGGAAGTGTAGCTTTCCCCTTGAATCAATAAAGAAAATTGCTCTGATTCTCATCACTACTAACTTTCCTTCTTTGACCTAGTACCATTCCCCATTCGAGAGGACTGTTGGCATTGTTCATTATCCGGCAGATAAATCAGACCATGGGCTGTTTGTTCAGGAAGAGACCCCCCTCCCCACTCCCTCATTCTGTGTCACAGCAACTCTTCTCCCAAGCTCTAGCCTGCCGCTATTTGAAACATCCCACTCCAGGAAGTGTCCTGGGCACGTGTGTGTCTCCTACACTGAAGTAACCAGCATTGGTCTTGCACCACTGGTTGCACATTAGAAGTGCAGTGGATTGGGGAATTCAATCCAAACGTAACTGGTGAACAATGGAAATGACATTTTATGGAGATTTTCACAACTTTGACCAGCTATAGTTTAAAGATTTAATAGCTCATATTTCTCTGTCCCACGTAAAGGCTGGAACCATAGCTAACATGCTCCAATTGGAATGATCTCCCTGCCTAGCTCTACTCGCATTAACTAGCAGCAGAAGCCAACTGCTTTGTCACTGTGGAAACGGCCATAGGTAGAAATTTTGGCTGCCTCCTGGACTACTGTGCAGCGTTGCAGTAGGGGAGTTGAATCGGGCCTATCAATGGAATTTTGGCCAACCTCTTGTGCTAAAGGATTTAAAAATAAGCACAAAATATGTCAGAAGCCAGCGAGAGTAGACAAAGTGATTCTGAGAGGTAGGTAGTATGAAGACAAGCCAAAAATATGGAAGTGCTCAGGTCCCAGGCAGATTTACTTATATAGGGAAACAGACCCACAACACAAAGGCTACAATTCAACAGGATACACAAAACTGCCAACATCATGAAAGTAAACCAATCAATCAATTTCACTTAGCTGCAATCCGTTCCTAATTACACTCCATCTCAGGCTCTCCTGCACTAGTGCAATGTTGAAATGTTTGGGCTGAAAACAATGCAGAGGATGTTTTCCCCTCCCCATCACAAACTGTTTCCACTGGATTTTGATTTCCTTAACTCATGGAAACATTTATCATCAGGCTGAAATTGTGAAAAGCTTGGTTCAAATTTGACCTGACTTTTCCCCTCCTCCTATAAGGTGATCATGGCACAGGGGATTGGACATTCAATTGTGAGATTATAAATCCCTTTCAGAGGTTTATAGAGTCCAAAGTCAGGAGATACCATTGTGATCATCTAGTCTGTGCTCCTGTATAACACAGACCACAGAACTTCCCCAAAATAATTTCTAGGGCAGATCTTTTAGAAAAAACATCCAGTCTTGATTTTAAAATTGTCAGTGAATCCACCACAATCGTTGGCAAATTGTTCCAATGGTTAATTACTCTCACTGTTAAAAATGTTCAACTTATTTCCGGTCTGAATTTTTCTAGCTTCTAGTTCCAACTATTGGATTTCTTTGCTAGGCCAAACAGCTCATTATCAAATATTTGTATTTATAGATTGCAGTCAAGTTACCCCTTAACCTTCTCTTTGCTAAACTAAATAGATTGAGCTCCTTGAGTCTATCACTATAAGGCACATTTTCTAATCCTTTAATCATTCTCTTGGCTCTTCGCTGAACCCTCTCCAATTTATCAACACCCTTCTTGAACTGTGGACACCAGAATTGGACACAATATGCCAGCAGTAGTTGCACCAGTGCAAATGTATGTGTGATCTTGGGCTGCTGAACCGCCTTAAGGCTCTTTTACATGGAAAAAGAAAGCTCTTCATAAGAATTACTCCAATTCTATCATAAAGGAAAAAAATACTGCATGGTAGTTAGTCATCTCCAAGTTGCACTTACACACATTTCAGGTTGCAAGTGCATATCTTTGTAATAATTGGTTCGGACTGATTGCTGACACTAGCAGAATAAAGGGAAGTTGTCCTTGAATAAAGCAGCAGTAAGTGCTCCTGTCTAACTTCAAGTGATTAGAAAAATTAGACTTTGAGCCCAGCTTTTTAAATTATATCTAGTAGGGATTCTACAGGGTTTACTTCGATTATGCAGGTGTAGCGGTAAGTGATTTTTTTTTTAAACGCTATTGGAATAGAATGGAGTCTGTGAAATTTAGCCAGATACGGGGTTTTTTGAATGCAGGATGCAAAGAGTGCATCAAGATATAGCAAGATGGATACACGAGGGTGCTGGATGAGTGGGGTTTGTTTAAATGAGGTCCAGCTTTATTTAGCTTGCTTTCATGCTGGGCATATGTAGGCATTAGGTGCACTTGCATCGGCAAGTTCCCTCTACAGGTTCCATAGAACTGCATCTGACCTGCTCCTTATGCGTCTGCATGGCACATACCACTTGCACACAATGAATGAGGTTCTGCGCACTAAGCTGCCAACAAGCTTCCTTGCACACACTCTGCCAGGGAACGTCCCTGAAACTATTTAAAGTCAGGAGCGAGACAGTCAAGATGGACAATACCACGTGCTTTCGTGAAACAATAAGCTCTCAGTGAGTAATAATGTGACCTCACATTAACCTTATGTTCAAGAGAAATAAAACAAGATGGAAGTGATGCAGCAAATCATTTATTCACTGTGGCCATAGTAGCATTTTGATGCCTCTAATCTGTTTAGCCGTAAAACTTTCAAATTTGGAGGATAAGCTGAGGCTACCTCAGAGTCATAATTATATCCTAGAGAATCCTTTCTGGATTCCCGGCCACAGCTTTGGAATGGCCCAGGGGTTAGCGTGCCTTTAAACAACCAGATAAGCAGAATTCGTGTTGAGAACCTTAGTTTATACACTTGTATATACAATTGCCCTATATACAATAATATAAGGAGACACCCTGAAATGGCTGTTGAACGTGATGAGGAATCCAAGTAGAAGCTAAGCTACTGTTCATCTGTCTTTTCCCTGCTATTCTCTTCAATACATGCAAGATCTTGCTATGCAATCAACAGTTCTTTTCCCTACAAGGTCACTAAAAATGTGAGATTCCACTGCTCTTTGGCTAAAGTACCTTGTAACATTTCACCAGCTCAGTATGGCCAGCCCAAGTATGCAAAAGTCATGAGTCAGGCCCACCCCCCACCCCAAAAATCACAAGATCGTCTTAAAAAAAAGATTTTTTTTTTTTAAAGTGATGGATTCTTTTCATTCGCCTCCTGGTTTCTGTGTCTTTAGGACACACTTGCTTCACCTTTTCAAGCTTTTCCCCAGAACCAGGAGAGCTAGAAACATCCTTTTAAAAAAATTAAAAAAAAAAAAGCTGAGATTCTCATGCACTCTTCTCTTGAGCCCAGAAGCTGGGTCTTTAATAGAAAGCCCCAAATATCATAAGACTTGTGCTAAAATCATAAGATCTGATGCCGCCGCACGAGGTCAGTGAAACTGACGGCAGAGCTCTTAATCACCTCGCAAAATAGCAACAACGTTCCCGTGGAAGCCTGAATAAATTTGGGGCATTGACGTTTTATTTCCCCCACTTCTGTGTCCACATGCCATGATGCTTTTTAGGTCAAGAAACCCACACGCTTTCTACAGCTTTGATAGAAGCCCCTACAAAAAAAAAAAAAAAGAGGCTTTGGCATTTTAAAAACCTGCATATGTCAAGCTAGTATTGGGACTTGGGAACCTTTGGACCCAAAGTATACCAGCATGAGCTATCCCCCTTAATGCAAACATCCCTGAAATTCTGGGGGGAAATGCAGCTCTGAAATTGATAAATCAGGCCCACTTCGACTTACGATACATATAATGATCCATTTTATGATACTCATTTCTGACAGTGACGCAGCTCAGAGTACGTATGTAACCTGTTTGAACAGGCTGCACAAATTCATCTGAGAAGCTTTATATAGCCAAGAACATATAATTAGTAAACATTACATCACCTATAGAGCAACAGCCAGGAGAGTTGTAATAAGGAAGTAGCACTGAGATGGGAGTGCCTAGAGTGAGAACAAGCAACAGCATCAATATGCCGCGGTTATGAGATTGTTCCTCCCTGACAAAGTGAAAGAATCACAACTGCAGTGCAGTGCTGAGAGAAGTGGGACACATGGAGGAACAGGTGCAGCGCCACTAGAAGTCTGAAACTGGTGGATCAAGGTTTGAAAGCTTTTATTCTATTCTATGTCTGTGCGTTCTGTAGGTGCAGCCCCAAGAGAAAGAGGAAAAGGTGGGATTACCCCCCTTTGTACCCTCCAGATTCCAGGCTGCTGCAGGGGCTGAAACAGCCCCAGGTAAGTTAGAGCAGCCCCCAGCTGCTCTAACTTCTGGCAGCCAGCCCTCATCCAGTCCCAATGCCGGCACACCCCCTTTGAAGTTCCACCCCTTTTCTCTGCCCCTCATGTTGCTAAAAGATTATCCAATAGCATAGAAGGGAGCAAAATCACTTTGTGCTCCTTAGGCTAGAGACATTGGTTTCCTGGGGATGCAGCATGGTTTCAGCCCTGGCTGAGTCCTCTCCCTTTTGTGGGTGGTCACCAGCCTTTGGATGCGGCCTGCTTCCAAGCTCACTCGGTCTGGGCAGCATCCAGACACTGTCTTTAACTCTGGCCTCTGAGGCACACTCCTGGGGTGCAGACCCCCTGCCTTGGATCCCCTCTTTGGGATGCGGGACCCAGGGGCAGCTCTATGTTTTTTGCCACTCCAAGCACGGCTGTCAGGCGGCATTCGGTGGCATGCCTGTGGGAGGTCCGCCGGTGCCGTGCCTTCAGCGTCCCCACTGCTGAATTGCTGCTGAAGCCATGGGACCGGCGAACCTCCCACAGGCATGCCGCCGAACGCAGTCAGACTGCCGCCCTCACAGCGACCAGCAGGCCGCCCCCCGTGGCTTGCCACCCCCGGCACGTGCTTGCTGCGCTGGTGCCTGGAGCTGCCCCTGGTGGGACCCCACAGTCCAGCTGCACTAAGCCTCAAGATCAGCACTGGCCCCCATCCAGTAGCTTATGCATGTTCCGTTAGAGCCACACACTCACATTATTCTTAGATGGTACAGGAGAGATACAGAGCTATCAAAACCAACAAAGTCCTATATGCTCTCCCTGAGTCTATGCTGACCCATTCCCTGAGTCCCTAGCCCAGTCTTTGTGTGAGGCAGACAGGCCCTTCTTCCCCTTGCCGTCCTTCTGGTTCCTGGCGATATTCCGCTGTTGAGAGAGAGAGGAGGTGCCTGGTGCAGACGCTGCCCTTAAATTAAGTTTCAGTCCCCTCTGTCAGGCAACTCACTGGACAGCTTCAAAGCCCTAGTCAGGTGGCTAAAGTCCCAGTGCCCAGGAGACAAACTGGGAGAACCAGGTTCTTTTAGCCTGGCCCCCCTTTTTAGGAAACACACTGTTCTCAGAGAGGAGAGTCGTTCAAAGGTGATGCCCCCTGGATGCTTCGCTCATTCAGGGTCGGCCGCGTAGGCCCCCTAACACAAGAGTGCAAGCCAACATGAGGGTTACAGTGTGCAGCGAAGGGTGTGATCAAGGTCACCCTTGAAATGAAGATAGAACGTGGTTTTCACAGAATCAGACTGGGGGTGCAGAGTAAAAGCCAAACTGTCACAAGCACATGGGAGGCACTACTGCTCTAATAAAGGCCAGAAATCCAACCAGGAAGGCCTCTGACAGGAGATCCAAAGAGGTGTCTGTGGGGTGAAGCAGCTAGGGGTCATGTACACATTCTTCCTTCCTCCTGAGTAGCCACCACCTGCCCCTATGGCTAAGTAACGCACATCCTCTGTCATAAGATGCGATTTGGAGGCCATGGCCAGCCTTAAAGCATTGCAGAGATCGGGAGTAGCCGCCCCACGATCCTGATGGAAAGTAGCCTTCAAAATGCTGCTAGATTACATATCACATAACACTGATCAAGACCCCGATCCAGCCAGCCATCCCTGTTCAGCAAAGTAGTGACATGCAAGTGTTTCAATCCCATTGACTTTGGTAGGACTTAAGCAGGTGCTTCAGAGTAGGGTTGGATCGGGGCCCGAAGTCAGTGGTAATTTATACAGATTTAGAGATGTGGTTTTGGCTGAATGCATCTGTTCTACCAGCAGCTGCCTTAGGACATCCTGCCCCAGATCTCACTGTTTGTGGAGCTGGGACAGGCTGGGGGCTAGTGCATAGCACAGAATAGGCAGAGCAGTAACGCTTTCCTCTTTGCGTGGATCCCTGGGACAGCACTGGGGCTCGGTGGGTTCCTTGGTGGCACTCTGCACCTTGCCGTGGCTGCTGTGTGGTTGTGATCCTGGATGTGCAGTTGTTGAAGGAGTACACCTGAAAGTGCAGGTATCAATACAGCTCTCTCAATACCACTCTCTCTGGCTAGTGACCCATTGGCTAGTTCTGTTAAAGCATTGGATGCTTTCTCTAATGCATTCCTTATTGAAGGAGTACAGGTGGGTCCTATTCATTCTTCAGAATTAATTTGTGGCTAAAAATTCAGATACTGTCTCTATTTTCCCATCTTTCATAGGCAGAGATCCCAGATGCATAGATCTGGAGGAGAGATACAGGGATCACCTTGAAAACATACAGCAAACATCTCTGAGGCTGGCTCACAAACTGAAGGTACAGTACGTACCCTAAGCAAAATTAAATGTGGATTCAGTGCTCAATGAAAAGAGATGCTGGATAGTCCCATGTATGCCTTAAAGCAGGTTACCTTCAGCTGGCAGTGTTAGGTCTATGATCTCTGTTTTGCCACCTCAGGTCAACTCCCAATGACACCTACACCCATCGTTAACTGCTAAGCCTAGTTCCCCACTGGCAGGCCCAATTCTAGCATCAACAGGCAAGACTGAATTGCCCCGGGAGACTTAGGCTAGGTCTACACTACCCGCCTGAATCGGCAGGTAGAAATCGATCTCTCGGGGATTGAATTATCGCGTCTTGTCGGGACGCGACAATCGATCCCCGAATCAACGCTCTTACTCCACCAGCGGAGGTGGGAGTAAGCGCTGTCGACGGGGAGCCACGGAGGTCGATTTTGCCGCCTTCCTCACAGCGGGGTAAGTTGGCTCTGATAGGTCGAATTCAGCTACGCTATTCGCGTAGCTGAATTTGCGTATCTTAAATCGACCCCTCCCCCGTAGTGAAGACCTGCCCACAGTGTCCTCAGCTGCAAGTAGCAGTTCCCCAACCTGCTACAGCTGAGGTCAATGGGAGTGTAGGACCACACCTGTGGCTAATCACTCCATCTCTGCATTTTCCTCTGCCTGCAGAGATGCACTTTGGCCCCAGCTCCTGCTGTGTGGGAGGTGAGGGTCACTAGCAGGTCTCAAACACCAAAAGGGCAGAATGCAGCCATGACATGAAACCCACAGCGGTGGTGGGGATCGGAGGACAGCATGGGTATTTTTTCTGTTACCCAGAATTTGTACCAATGGTGAAAGAGTTCTTGATGCTATTTCTCCAGAATTAATTAGATTTCAACCACAAGAGACAAATTCTGCCTGGGCAACCTTACTGAAGCCAATAGGGTTACATGGCTGCTCATCAGAGTGGAACTTGGCATTGTGTGTTGAATTAGGCAAGTTACTTCCCACAGTTTTAAAAACGGTTTTTACGCACAATCAGGTAAAGAAAAGCCCACACCACGTTTGGAACTTGAAACTGAAGTCCACTTCCTTTTAGGAATGATTCATCCTTTCATCCCCCCCAGCCACATTTATTATCACAGGGTTTCTAGTAAAAGCTGAGCTACGTGCACCAGTTTGCCTGCAATAGCAATAGTGCAAGAACAAGTTTTTCACCTCTCGGCATTGATAAGGTCCCTGTAAGGAGCTCACAGTGAGGTTTTAGCTCATTACCATGAATTTTAAGAGTCCCACAATTTTCTCCCAAATCCAGGCTGATCGGCTCCAACAGGAAGGGCGGCTGGCTATCCTGCGTGAGAAAGCAAAGCTAGAAGCTCAAGAGAGCCAGAGGTCTTTGGATGAGTTGCTCAAGCATCAGTTAGCGGTAAATCTGTGTGGCCCCAGCAGCAGGAAAATGGCACCCACTCCAGACTTGGCACTATCACCTTTGGAGTCATTGAGACCTGGGGCCAGTACCTACCTGCCTCTCTCACCCGAATGAGCAAAGAATGCAGACTGGGGATATATTTTCCAAAGACCTAGAGCCCAGATCCTCAGAGGTACTTTGGCTTCCATGGGACTTGGGTGCCTATGGGAGGTAGGCACCTACATACCTTTGATGATCTGGGCTCATGTCTCTTTGATGATCGAATCCCATAGACAGCTGGTGGGACTCAGGCACCTTGGAAAATTTTATCCCAGGCATCTTTCTGTAGAACCTTTCACTGTAGTGTCTGAGCCCTTTTCTCCTGAAGGTTTGTAAACTATTCTTTCATGCTTCTATTTAGCACCCCATAGGCCTCTTGTCTGATCAGAACCACGGAGTCTCCTATTAAAAAAAGAAAAGAAATATTTTGGGGAGGTTGGTGCACGGCTTGTTTTTCTGTCTTTAGGTCCCCAGGTCCTTAATTCAGGCAAAATCCCACTGGTGTCAATGGGCATTTGCCAGAGTAAGGGATCCCAAGATTTGGTCCTATATTCATGAATACAATGCCTTGGACTCAGACCCACTGTGCAGTCCCAGGGCATTGCCACATTATTAAGAAAGCCATACTTTGTATGATGCTTTGACCACTTCTTCTGTCCATTTCTAGTAGCGGCCCTGGTAAAAGATAAACATCTCATTGGCTTTTTAAAAACAAAGACCAGGAGGTAACCACAGTATTACGGGACATGCTCATTGTCAACAGAGCAGCTTCTGTGTGAGCTATTGTGGGATATCTCCATATGTCTACATAATCACTTCACTGCTAGCCTCTAACTCAGTGGCTCTCAACCTTTCCAGATGACTGGACCCCTTTCAGGATTCTGATTTGTCTTGCCTACCCCAAAGTTTCACCTCCCTTAAAAACAACTTGCTTACAAAAATCAGACATAAAAATACAAAAGTGTCAGTGCACTGTTACTGACAAATTGCCGACTTTCTCATTTGTGTCATATAATTATAAAATAAATCAATTGGAATATAAATATTCTACTTATATTTCCATATATAGTATATAAAGCAGTATAAACAAGCCATTGTCTGTATGAAATTTTAGTTTGTACTGACTTTGCTAGTGCTTTTTATGTAGCCTGTTGTAAAACTAGGCAAATATCTAGATGAGTTCATGTACCCCCTGGAAGACCTCTGCATACCCCCAGGGTTACACATGCCCCACTGGTTGAGAACCACTGATCTAACTCATTAGTCAATACAACCCTCTAGAGGTCATTGGAATATGAAAGGCACTGTATAAACCCAGGTTCTAGCCCATGAGAATTACAGAAAGGGCTGAAAGGTGACACTTTTTGTACAGATCACTCATTGTCATTGGGGGTTCATTCCATTTTTACAGGGGCTGAATGGCTCCCAAGCCAGATGCACGGTGAGGGCAAGACTGAAGCATGCTAAGCAAGACCAGAGAGAATATCAATTTGAAGGTGATCCCAAAAGAGGTGATACAGCCGAGGACAGGTACAGTAAGCAATAGACAATGGGATGCTTGATTGTTTTACTCTATGACTTGTTCAAATTCAATGACTCAGGGCTTTGGAGTGTTTGAACTGGGCATCAGGAACATGTTTCTGCTACTGATATTCTTCAGGATCACAATGGGAATAGCTCGCATGGCAGCTGCGCTGTATGTGGGAATGAGATTCGTGTCCTAGCCCTTTGGAGGTTTCAGTTCTTCAATGTAAACGATATGTCCTGCAATTGCAAACTTTCTCTGGCCTGATTTTTGCCCAGATCCTGAAGGGAAACATCTCTGTCATGCGCAGCGAGTATCATAGGCCAGGGGAGGCTGAGTCTCCCCAAACAGCCGGGCGTGGCCCCACCTACATGCCGCCCGCCCGGCACTCCAGGGCTGGGGGCCACCCCGCCTGCCTGACACTCCAGGCGCTTAGGCAGCCACTGGCTGGGGTGCTCTGGGCTCTGGCAGTGGAGGGGGGACGGAAGAGGCCTCGGGCAGAAAGGGAGGGGCCAGGGCTAGCGCCCCCACCCCCCAACGGCCGGTTCACCCGCTGCCCATGATCTCTGCTGTATTTTCTGTGGCAGGAAAAATTGCATTTAGCTATAGATCAAAGATCTCTATTATTTTGGTGAACAGGAACCTCCTTTCCTCAATTCCTTTGATTTGCAGTCAGGTATCTTGGATAAACCATATATTGCTACCTGCTGAAGAGAAGGAGTATCCATTTTGACCAGCACCGTGGACACTGCCTACCAAGAAGGGGTGTTTTTCTAAGTGCACATTTTAACACTCATTTAAAGTAGCATAGACTAAGTACTTGAGAATTGGTTCCAACCTCGCACTGAGCTAAGTACCAGAAAAGAACTTTTCATATATATAGAAGCTCCACTCTAGAATAACTATTACTAACGCGCTGTTATGAAAGGTACTTGAGATCAACCGAGGAAGAGTGCTCTCTAAGAGCTAAGTATTATTATTGTCCCTGGCAGCTAATACACCAAAATATCATGTACGAATGTGTTTCTTTCCCCCTCCACCTCTGGTAGCGTTAGGGCACAGTCTCCAAAACACTCTGCACTGAAAACTGAAATCAACTGCCACGTGATGGATGCCATAAAAGCCACAGAGAGAAAATCCACTGGGGAAATGAACCTGGATTCCTCAACCCAGCCACAAGGTGACTATCCAGTTAGATGATTTAGTGGCATTTAGGGGCAAATTTACAGATGCCCTACAGTGGCACCAAAAGTGGAGCAGCATTTTGGGGTTGGGACACTGAGCAGCGATTTCATCAAATTTCTTAGTACACCTTTGACAATTTTGCCCCAAATGATTTAACTCACTGTATATATGACTAGTCAGAACAGTATCTTTATATCCTCTAATCACTCTACAGACACTAACCCTGAGAACACCCTGGGAGTTCAGTCAGCTGCTGTCATTAACCTTATTTATATAGCAGCAGGGAAATCAGAGACAAAAAAGATTAAGTGACTTTCCTAAGGTCACAGGAGGAGTCAATGTCAAAGCAGGGATTACAACACTTGAATGCGTGGCAGGCTTCTGACCCTGTGCTCAGATTGTCTAGTATTTTGGAATGGAAGCTAACTCGCCTAGACCACAGTATGAACTGATCTGTTTGGAAGCATATTAGAAAGTTTAATTGTTTAGCTTTAATCTATATTTTTTACAACCACGCTATAAAGTTTAGAAACAGGATACATCACTTCCCCCCTCACCCCTGATATGAAGAAATATTTTACTTACAGTGACTTTAATGCTCTCTTTCTTTAGGATCCCTGTCTGCACAGCATGGGGACTCTTTGCACACACGTCAATCCTTGAATCCTTTGCCTCCTTCAGTAAATCAGCCCAACAGCAAGACACTCACAGCAGATGATTCAGGAGACAGCAGCGAACAAATGGATTCCACAAGCCAGGTACTTGGGCTCCAGAGCTCCTCTCCTGCGAGTCGTTGCACATGGAGTCACCCATGTGGCTTTTATTTGCAATGCCAAACTTGTGGGACATCCAATGGCTGCCCCCTAATAAATCCATCCCTCTGCTTCTGCCTTTAGTGGAGTGAAGTCAGTCAGTTCTATGGAGGGTCCAGCACCTTTTGCCGTTTTAGTTTGACAATGGCTGAGCAGTACTTGAGGGAAGAAGAACTACGAGCCCGGCACCAGACTGCCCTCCTTCGACTCCGAGAAAAAGCCCTTCAGGAGAAAACCAAGGCAGAGCTGGCCTGGCTGGAGCATCGGAAAGGGTGAGCCCATTTTGCGTACCCTTTCCTTATTTCAGTACCTGGTAAACACGCTGTCTGACTGCAACAGGCCAGTCAGAACAAGGCAGCTGGGCTCTGCCCACTAAAGGGAGCGTGTACCCCCTTCATGGTGGGCTACCTTGTAAAAACAGAGAAGTCAACATCCTGCCCCTTTACAGGGCAAATTAAGGTACAACAGGGCTTCCCCACAGCCAGAAGGGACAAGGCCCAGCTTGTTTCAACCACATCCAAAGCCTGGCTTTACTCCAGCTAAGCTCTTATCTGCGGCTTGGCTCCCCACAGCAAATGCCTCCTGCCGTGGGCTGGAGCTGGAGGTCATTAATAAATTCCCCACAGCTGACCCAGCTCAGGCAGATGCAGTTCTTCAAACCAGAGTGACCATTAACCCCTTTCCTGCCAGCCTCCAGTCAGGCATACATAAGATGGAAGCCACACCATGAGCCTCAACCCCTCACCACCTCCTCAATTTTGGGTTAGCTCTACAACATCCCTGTGAGTTAGGGAAGTACAATTACCTCCATTTCACAGATGCAGGGCCAGCTCCAGGCACCAGCCTGGCAAGCAGGTGCTTGGGGCGGCCGCTCCGGAGAGGGGCGGCACGTCCAGGTATTCGGCGACAATTTGGCGGCCGGTCCCTCACTCCCACTGGGAGCAAAGGACCTCCCGCCGAATTGCTGCCACAGATCGCGATCGCGGCTTTTTTTTTTTTTTTTTGGCTGTTTGGGGCGGCCAAAACCCTGGAGCCGGCCTTGCACAGATGGGGAACTGAGGCAGTGAGAGAGATGTGCAAGGTCACTCAGGATGGCTGTGGGAGAACAGAGAATGGAACCCCAGTTGTCGAAAGCCCAGGCTAACACCCTAACCACTGCACCAGCTTCCATCTAGAACATGGAGTATGCCAAAAAGCAAAATATATGATAACTAAGGGCTGGGCTTGGGGGAAGGGCTCTCTCAGGAACTTGTGAAGGACTAAACTTTGCTTGCTGAAGTGGCTGCTCTGAGTCCAAGCGGATAGTCACTGGAAGTTGTTACTACCTGGGAGCTGTTTGATGGCCTGAGTGAAATAAGTTTGCTGGGTGTCACTCCACAGAGTCTGCATCACAATACACAGATATTAAGGGCCAGATGTCCAAAAGAGTCCAGCCCCCATGTAGGCATCTGAAATGAAGTGATCAAATTTTCAAACTAGTTCATCATCCAGCAGTTCCTACTGCTCTCCATGGGGAGGACGGAATCTCCATTGCTGTCAATGAGAGCTGCAGAATGCTGGGCGCGTCTGGAAACCTGGCCATCTTGCAAAGAGGTCCACGGTGAAATGGGCTGTGAATACTGAAGTACCTTCTCATTCTCCTGATGGGGTTGAGATACAGGCAGGGCAGCGTGGTGCACCTTGCACTGATGTACCTGTTCTGGGGATAAAGACTTCACTCCAGGCCCCAGCCCTGTCATGGGGACACCTGTCATGGGCATTGCATTCACACATCCAAACGTCCTTCTGGTAGTGATTTTGGTCTCCATCCTGCTTTCAGCTGTCTGGATAATCTGCGAGACAGTGAGGAAGTGTCTGCCGTAGCTGAGAAGCAGCACAAAATCCTAACCAGGCTGAAGCAAGAACAGGTAATGTTATTGCAATTACACAAGCCAGCTTTCTTCTTGAAAAACAAGGGGAAGTGTTAACACTCAGAGCTGATGAGAATCTCTTGGACAATAGTAAAGGAGTATGTAGTGTTGTTGCACAGACTTCATAATATACTTCATTGATGTTGATTTTTATACCTCAGATAAGTTATTTTATGCCATGGGCTGTACTCTATACATTTTAAAGAAGCAGGAAGCACCATTTCTCTCTGCAACTCCAGTTTTACTGCAGTTATCTACTCTTAGTGTATACACCCGATGGTATGAGGTGTTTAGGATTCCATTGTTGAGATATAGGACATTAGCCAACAGTTAGTAGCGGTCTTGTGGCTAAAACACAGCCATGGGCGTCAGATCTAGATTCTATTCCTGACTCTGCCATAGATTCCTCTGTGACTTGGGCCAAGTCCCATGCTGTCAGATTTTTCAGAAGTGGCCTGTCATTTTGGGGGCCTTACATGCCTTGAAGGAATCTGATTTGCAAAGCGGCTGAGCATCCACAGCGCCTAATGTCTTCATCTGGAGTGGTGGGAGCCGTGCCCAACTGAAAACTAGGCCCAGGTTGTCTCAAGTTGGGCAAGCAACAACCAAGTTAGCCAAAACTAGTGGTCAGCTTTGAAAAGTTGGGCCTTATGGTCTGACTTTCAGAGGTGCTTGTTTCATTAGCAATAAGCATCGCAGTGAGCAGATAGAGTTGTAGGACAGAGCACTTTTACTGAGCATGCACAGAAACATGCTGAGAGAGGCCTGTGTATCTAATAGCAACCTGGTCCAGCAAGCTCACCTGAGCCCCTGGTGTCTCACCAACTATGTCCCTCCTAAAACCTGGCCCTCTTTCTTCAGTCCCCTTCTTCTTCAGTCCCCTTTCTTCAGATACTAGTGTTGAGCACTGGAACTCTCTCTGATTGAAACGGGATCTACAGGTACTCAACGCCTTGGAACATCAGGCTCAAGTGGGCAGTGGGAGTCAGAGTCAAAGCTTGAGTTTGAAGTGTGGCGTTTCTGGCTCCCAGGTGCTACTAGACCGTGCCTCGCTCTCACCTCTCCCAGCCCCCCAATTTTCTCTGCACGTGCTTTCATCAACATTCAGAACAATTTGGCACTTTCTAATAACTCTACGAAACATTTCCTTTACCTGTTTGTCAGTAACCTCGCGTGTCTGGGCACAAGTCAGCAAGCACTGCTCAAAGCAAAGACTGAAAAAATTGTACACAAAAATGCCCATAAAAAGAGCTATATATATTGAATACCCAAAATGCACTTTTTGTTCTTTTTAATTGCAATATTTCCACTTGTTACTAATTATAATTAACTGACCCGTAGGCCTTTTTCATGTGTATTTGTATTTTAACTGTAACTTACGCTCCCCCCTCTTCACTGTCTGTTCTGTGCAGGCGGAAATCCAGCACCTGCAAAATATCTACAGGGCAGCTCACCAGGAGAGAAAGCTGCTATTAAAACAGCAGAGAGAAATCTTACTAATGCAGCAGTCAACAGCACAACTCCAGCGGGAGCTGCATGGGTTGGCACAAGGGCCACAGGTTAATAGAACCCTTAAAATGCTACCATTACATTTGGCACTGGCAGATTTGGGGGCATTACCGATAGAGGAAAGCCATGGGTTTGTTCTTATTAACTGCAGTAATGAAGCTAAAGCAATGATAAATGTTGCTATGGTATTGACTCCTATAGGAAAAGAGGAATGATATTTTACTTGCCCATTAAAAAAATTACTTGCCTCAGCAAGTTGGTGAATACAGTTTTGCAGAGTTGGTATAAGCTGTGTGGGAGGCCTCGCGTGGGTAAATTTCACTCCACCCTAGCGGCCTATGAACATCAGTATGTAAATGCTCTGCTCCACAGAATAGGGATGCACATGTGACGTGACAGAATTGAGAGGAAAGGCACATGGGATTAAAGTTCTAGCCTTTTGCCTCAAGAATATCAGTACAAATGACTGTGACTCCTCATCATAATCTGGGGAGGGGGTGTCTTTATATTGAATATATTGTGCCAGTCAATCTGGCAGAATCTGGCATTGGTAATACCAGCTTTGCTCAAAAGAGGTAAATGCCCAAGATAGTAGATCTGTTGCGCTCCACGCCCAAAGAGCCCCAATACAGAGGATGCACACCCCTGTCAGTGGGCTTCTGAAATCCTTCCCCCTCTATACAGCAGGACTGCAGGGGTTCCACGGGAGAAAGGGCCCTCCACTCCTGCAGAAAAGGGCTCAGGATTCAGGATTTACTTGCATGAGAACAAATCCAATGTAACACCACTATCCTCAGTGAATGCAGATTTACACTGGTGTATCAGAGTAAAATTTGGCCCTATACGTATATTTTAAGGGTAGCATTTTCAAATGCATTCAGTGTTGGCCTAACCTTGCACCCATTAAAGTCAATGGGAGTTTACCTGGGTTTCTTCAATGAGCGTCGGTTCTGATTTCAGTCATTTTCCATTCCAAGGGACTGCTGCAACCTCTAGTCCCTGCCTCTTACAGGCTGAAAGAATAACTAGTAAACTCTTATGCATTGCCCTGTTCCTTTTAGTTTACAAACAGCTCAGCAGACGTTGAAGAAGCAATAAAGCAGAAGAAGACTGGGACAATTTCCAGTCCAGCAATATCCTCCGTGCCAGCAGAAGCTACAGCATACTCACAAAGGCCAGTTCTGTCAAGGAACGGAAACAGTTGTGCCCAGTTAAATAATACACTGAGCAGGAAATACAAGAGGTCGGTAATAGCTTTTAAATTCTTTTTTGCAGTTATGGTTACTGAGAAAACCAGCTGAGGAAAGGATGTGGGCTGCTATATCCCAGATAACTGACCACTCATTAAAGCAAGGCATTGAGACTCACTAACATAGCTAATTAGGCTTCCAGCACCCCTGAGAGGTAGATAAGGGACTTGTCATGGTTACACAGAACTTGTGGGACACACTGCTACAGCTACTGGGCAATAACAGCAATAACACACAATAGGTTAGGCCAGAAAGGGAGATTGTGCCCAGTTGATATAGCAGTGGGAGTTTCTGTAGGCAGAATGCAGTTACCTGAGCTGGAATTTGGAGACGAAGAAAGGGCTGTGCGATCTCTAATGACAAACTGTAGTGAAACCACGCTATTATAGCTCATCTGAAAGATGTCACCTCCAGAAACAGTGTTGCACATTCCTTTGCTGGCACCTGGGTCCAACAGGCAGGTATCTGAACTGTCTTCATGGTCTCCCAGCCAAATGGGGTAGTGGGTGCTCAGCACTTCTGAAAATAAGATCTAAAAATCATGGGATTTCATACATACCTTCTGAACAGCAGCCTTCCGAAGCAGGCGGAGGTGAATGTACACATTAAAACTAGTTTGCTTTAGAAAAATAGGTGTAATGTATATATATCTATATATATATACACATTACACCTATTTATATATAAAAAATATATACATTACACCTATATATATATATATATATATATAAAATTACACCTCTCTCTATATAAAGGAGCCTCACTCGTTATAACTAAGAGCTAGTCTAGCAAGCTGGTGAGTCAGTGCTGGGCATTTACTTAGCTTCCCAGAGGGAACGGCTTTCAAATAAATCTCTGCATGAAACTGATCTATAATTCATGTTGTTATTGATTACAAGTCACAGGAATCGTTAGGAAGGTTTCTTGGCTGGACTTTCACTTCTTATTACTGACAAGTTTGCTCATAGTGGAAGAGTAAATATTAGCCCAAGTCCATAGACAGGGCCTAGTGGGGGCTCAAAATGTACCCAAACTGTGGCTGCATTGTTGTATACAGATCTGTTTCACGTGTAAGAATACAGAAGGATAAGTATGCTAGCTGTTCGCCAGTGCAGGTGCATTCATATTTTATACTGATCAGGATAATAATTAAAAGCCATCGGCAGTCTCTATTACTGTCTCAGAGCTTGTCTGGGGGTGGGCAGTGGAGCAACATTTACAAAATTAAGGCAAAATTAAAATAATGTTTCAAACTGCCCAAACATAACAAGTAAATGCTGACATTCTGAAAGCACTGCTGCTGTTAGATTATATGAGTGGATCAGGCTGGTATCCAGGTGCTGCGTTCCAGAACTTGTAAAGAGCCACCTGTGATATCTGACTGCATAACTTTCTGCTTCCAGGCTACTTCAAAACACCTTGCAATGTTGGTTCATTTGGAAAGAAGCTAACCCTTCCTTAAAACCATCCGTAGAGCCTCATCCAAACAGGAAATGTTGCAACCGTGGGGCCCCAGTTTAATTGGAAAACATTAACAGCAGAAGAAATCCTATATTATTTTTTCAGCATTCTCCTATAAGACTTGGGGCCTGATCCATAGCTCATTGAAGTCAATGGAAAGATTCCTATTGACTTAAACGGGGTTTGGAGCAGATACTATATGTATTTTTATACACAGCAGGACTAGATATTGCTATAAATTTAAGCAAATCTATACCACTTCCTAATGTTTATTGCTTTTTCTCAATATTTCGTCCTAAAGAATTATACTTATTAAGCTTTATTCTATATAGTGGCTTTAATCTGAATGTTTTACACTGTTTATAATAATTATTAAAAGGAAACAAAAATAATAAAAACAATTATGTAATCATGTTATAGTGTCAAATAACAGTTTTCAGCTAAGGAGTCAAATACATCATCTGAAACGTATTTCCAATTGTAATTTTAAGGATTGGTGATATTAGATGCTTTATATGACCACCTAAAACCATTTTGTCCAAATTAAAAAAGCGAAAATAAAAAATATGTATTTTGCAGTTATCCAATAGCTGATTAACTCCTAGAAGTGAAGATAGTTAGTTAGTTTTAGCCCAATGGATAACATATGAAAAGTGTTTCAGTGTTTTTGTAGTATATGACTAGTATGCACCACTGCTCTCTGCTGGGTGGAATCAAATTGCTCAACTATGTGTCATGGAGCCTGTACCGCTAACAGTTAATGGAGAATCTCCTTTAATTCAAATGGTAAAGCTCTATGCCTTTGGAGTAGGCGGATATGACTTCTATCTCCCAGTTGCTGTTAAGTTCAAAGCAGTTATGGTGACCAACATGTGAAGTTCAAATGGCCACAGATTTGTTATGTTAGATTTTTTCATATAAAATAACTGTTGAAATCTAGCAAATCATTGCTGACTTGAGTGGGAGCAGCATGTGGGCACCAGGGGCTAGAATTTGGCCCTATACTTTGCTTTCCTTGATGCTGCTGATTTTTTTTTTTTAGTCTTCCACTGTGTATGGGTGAGAGGGGGGTGGGGATTTCTGCTATGTAAAACCCGGCAACAGATGAGATGAAGGGAAAATGCCATTTCTTTGCTAACTGTATTTGGAATGGAAAATAAATGCTCTACGCAGGTAGTGTTACTGACTTCAATATTCTGCTGCTCTTCCTACAAACATACCCACGGAAGCATTCTCCAGCCTCTAAGAAGGACTTGCAGTAGCCTTCGATACGTACCTTTATTGACGTCCCCTGGGTTTGTCATGATTAATTGGCGACCATGAACCCAACCTGAAATCGTTAATTGCTTGTCTAATTGTGTACAGCTTTCCTACTGAGAAAGAGAAAACATCGCTGCAAGGCAGGCAGCAGGCAGAGGTGCCTCAGCGGTGGAAGCAACGGTCAGGTGCACGAGACCCCGAAGTGTTTGAAACAATGGCCAAGGAACCATGTGATTCCAGTGATCGAAGCACAGACCCACTTGTGATGGATAAAGACTCTGAAAACACAGGTATCTATACAAAAGCTTCCATGCCAGAACCATCCCGATCGAGGGGCATGACCGGTCCGTCAAAACAAGCAAACATGGTAGAAGTTGAAAGCTGAAACCCTCCAGGTAGCACTTTAAATGATCTGTTAAAAGGGGACAATTAATTCGAGGCCACAAGACTGGCTTCAAGCCTGAGCTTGATAAGTTTATGGAGGGGATGGTATGATGAGACTGCCTACAAGGACATGTAGGCAGTCTGCGACTGCTGGTAGCAAATATCCCCAATGACCAATGATGGGACACTAGTTGGGGAGAGCTCTGAGTTACTACAGAGAATTCTTTCCCAGGTGTCTGGCTGGTGGGTCTTGCTGAAATGCCCAGAGTCTAACTGATCACCATATTTGGAGTCAGGAAGAAATCCCCCCCCCCCGGTCAGATTGGCAGAAACCCTGGGGTTTTTTTGCCTTCCTCTGCAGCATGGGGCACAGGTCATTTGCAAGTTTGAACTAGAGTAAACGGTGGATTCTCTGTAACTTGAAGTCTTTAAACCGTGATTTGAGGATTTCAGTAACTCATCCAGAGGTTATGGGTCTGTTACAGGAGTGGGTGGGTGAGGTTCTGTGGCATGCAATGTGCAGGAGGTCAGACTAGACGATCACGATGGACCCTTCTGGCCATAAAGTCTATGAGTGTAAGTCTCAACCCTCATTTGAACCAATGTAAAATATTTCTGTTGGACTAGGTTTGCTACGTTTTGGGGTCTTAAGTAGACCTTGCCACAATTATCCATGTTTTTGTCATCGCCAGATTGGACTTCTGGATTGTGGCCTACTCAAGAGCTACTAGGGAGCTTCAACCACTGCAGAATGGTTTCACTTTTATAATACAGTGTAATTTGGTTAACAGGATGGATTTAAGCACTAGTTCTAGGGGAATTAAATAGATGTCAAAATGGTTTCTTCAGGGCCATGAAATCCCAGCATAAGAAGCTAAGGAATGCTGGAACCAGAAGACAGTATAAATACAAATGGGTCTTTTGCAGACAGGCAATAGATTTTACATGCCACACGGTTGTAGTATACAGAATGCAGCTTGATAACGTTGGGCTGGCAGACAGTTGATGAACATGTCCAGAGATTATGTTCCAGGTTTATGATGTTTCATAATGCACCCCATGTATTTTATGTCATCTGCATTGCCTTCAGAGGGTGAAATCCAGGCCCCGTTGAAGTCAATTGCAAAACTTTCATGGACTTCAGTAAGGCCACGATTGCACCCAGAAAGTGTAAAGCTGGGGGCTTAAACTGGCCTTAAGTGATACATAAGTCTTGTGCCAGCTCTCTGCACAAACAGGGGTAAATTTTTCACCTAAGATGAAGATTTGTACTTTGAAAGAGTATTTCACTTTGGATCCCAAGCCCTTGCACAGAGGTGTTTCACCTTTGATAGCAGGGGCGACGTGTGGAGGGGGACCCTGCGGGGTCATGTGCCGCCCCCAGATTTGCTGCTTAGCTTGTACTGAGCATGCTCACATGGACTGAGCATGCTCAGTAACACTGCTGAAGCCAGCTGCCCTCACTCTGCACCCTCACTATTGGCAGGCGTGGGTTGTCTCTGTTTAACAGTAAAAAAATAATAGAGGCTCTAAGATGTTGGCAAAGCTGCATCTAAGTGTTGCTGTAAATCATCATTGTTTCTCCAGGCTGGAAATGTCATGGTATCGCCCATGGGAAAATGTGATCAATATTGTCTTACACACAAACACTCACTGTGCAATATGAACTCTTATGAGGGTTGACAATATTCATGGGTCCTTTTCTTAATAGAACAAATACTAGCTAAAAACCAGCTTACACTATAAACAACCCATCCGTGAGTCTCACTTCCTGGCTAACAAAAACAGAAGTACTTTTGCTGAACTCCTAAAAGGAAGGCTAGGTTTGTACAGCTGGAGATTGGTGCTCTAGTAAATTAATGAAATGGATAAGATGGGCGTAAAAATAGCTGTGTGCTTAGATAGTTAAAATGTTTGAATAGTCTTAAGTATTATTGTTAGTTGCTGCTACTGTTGGGGTGATTTTTATTCAGACAAGGAATATTTGGGGCAAAATCTTTTTTTTAAAGTTTACTTAAATGCACTTTTTATAAACCACGAAAAATGTGCGTTGAATTTACCAAAAAACTAAAGTATAAGTTAACTTAGCCATGCATAAAGATACACCATTGTCAGTTTAAGATCTTCATGTCTTTCAGAGATTAATGATAGGTGTCATGCTCTCTTACATTTGGAACACACAAATTCAGCCGAAATGGATGAAGCTACACTCACCCCTGTTCCAATAGAAGACAAACCCCATGAATTTCTTGTAAGCACATCCTTCTTTGAGATCCTGTGTCCACTTATGACCACTGCAGTAATTCTACCCCAAGGCCTACGCGCCAGTCCAAACAGTGATGAAGTGGTGCATTGGCTTCATATTGGCTTCACCCTCTGCACAAGGGTGAATTCCACATTTAAGATCTTGAATAGCTTTATAAGCAGGAGCTCTTATCACCTGCTAGGTTAAATTTACTAAGGATAACCGGTTTGAAAATACGGCTCCCTTGTACTGTATGTTGTTTATTTGAGGCTTAAATGCTGTGTGGCCTAAGCAGCGACCTAACCTTCCCCTCCCTTGCTCCCAAGGGCAGTAAACTATTACATGCTCATACCAGCAGATTATTATCCCCACCATCCACCAGAAATGCAGGGAGGCTGCGTGTGTGTGTGTGTGTGTGGCTGCGTGTGTGTGTGTGTGTGGCTGTGTGTGTGTGTCTTAGGCCCCCTTATGTCTCTGTATAGGCCTGGCCACTGTCCGGCCCTTAAGACTTTGTCTGCACAGCAGCTGGGAGCAAGCCTCCCTCTCTGGGTAGACAGACTCACACCAACTGTGTGAGCTAGCGTGCTAAGAATAGAAGTGTGGACGTTGCTGCCCGGGCAGTGGCTCTGGCTAGCTGCCCGAGTCCAAGCCCACCCAACCCCGTAGGAGCCAGCTCAAGTGGCTAGCCTAGGTTGCCATCCCTACAGCAACTTCCATACTGCATTTTTAGCATTCCAGCTTGAGCGGAGCTAGCATGAATCTTCCTGTCCGGATCAGGAGGCATGCTCCAAGCTGCTGTGTAGACGTACTCTGAGGTACGTCTACACTGCAAAGAAAAACGTGCAGTACCCAGTCTAAGAGCCTGAGTCAATGGATTCGGGCTGGTGGGGTTCAGGCAGTGAGACTAAAAACGGCAGTGTAGCTGTTCCCATGTGGGCTGGAGCTGGGGCTCTGAAACCTGACAAGGGGGAAAGGTCTCTGAGTCTGGGCTCCAGCCTGAGCGGGAATGTCTGCACTGCTAATTATAGCCTCACAGCCCAAGTCAGTTGATCCAGGCTCTGAGACTTGGCGCCGTGGTTTTTCTTTGCAATGTAGACATAGCTTAACTGGCTTTGTGCTAAATCTCCCAACTGCAGAGTCTGGACTTCTCTTCATGTACAGCACTACAGCTGTGTCACTGTAGCGCTACTGTGAAGACGCTTCTCCCATTGGCACAGTTAATCCACCTCTGCGAGAGGTAGTAGCTAGGTCGGTGGGAGAAGCTCTCCTATTGACATAGCGTTGTCTACACAGGGGGTTAGGTCGGTCTGGCTACATCACTCGGGGTATAGTTATACCGATATAGGTCTGTAGTGTAGACCTGGCCCCTCTCTCTCCCCCTTTTATGATACTAACTCTGACCTTTGAACATTTACATTCTAGGATTACGATCATAAGGAAAAGAAGTTTGTTTCAAACCAAGCACTAGCCCCTAAAGACAATGAGGATATTAATTCCCATGACAGTGAGTTTACAATGAAAGGTTTGGGGATACTTTCCACTTGGTGTAGCTTATGCCTTGCTTGAGTAGAAAATAGTCTTCAAGGAACTGGTAAATCATATTTAATGCTATTATGTCCAATCTGTTTCAAGTGCTTCAATCAAACTTTAATATAGACAGAAAGAGAGACAGTCTTCTCATTTATTACCTAAGTGTCTTGCTCACTGTACCGAATGTATAAATCACCTTTAGGCAAGATGTTGGAGATCTGTCTAAGGGTTATTATGAGAGATGATTATACTGCTTTTTCAGAACAAAATCATAACTTATTTGGATTGTGTCATTAACAATTTACTTTCTTTTGAGGTATTTTCAAAATAATTTAAGGGTCTGCATCTTAAAAGAACATAGATCAGCTAAAGATAGACTTTGACAGGACATACTGGAGTTATTTTTGTTTCCAGGTTTTATCTTCAGTTCATATTTCTTGTTCCCAGTTCAACTTATAACAAATAAAACTGGCTTTTTATATATGAGACAGTTATATCATTTATATAGTTCTGTGTATGCAGAGTCTCTGGATTATAAATATATATATATAGTCACATCAGTTCTCATTTGTATCATTTTTACTAATGGAGTATCTTAACTGCATCAAATTCACCCAGATCCCATGATGAGGGCTGCTCAATTCATTTGTGTAATTTTTTTTTATAACAATGATCCAGATTACATAGGCCTAGTATAAGCTTCATTTCAACAAGGTACTTAAGTACATGCCTAACTTTGAGCATGTGGGTCGTCACATTTTAAGTCAGTGAAGTCAATAGGAGTTTTTCCATTGACTTCAATGGGGCCAGGATTTCACATTTAGTGTTTTGTTCTCATTTGTTTTCCTGTCCAGAGGCTCAGCTCTGTTTCATTACCTAGGTTTGCCATTGGTTAACTGCTAACACTCGTGCACAAAAAAGGAAGAGGAAAAAAACAAATGTTTTTGTTTCAGTTTGAAAAACTGAAAATTTCCATGGAAAATTGTGACTGGAATGGAAATTTTGTTGTTTCATTCTAATGTTTCCATGGGAAATACCTAGCACTCTTCAAACATCACCACTCAGAATATATTTATCAATCCTGCCCAAACACAGTGCTCTCAGAAGCAAACAATACACAGTACGAAGATGTTTAGTAAGAGCTTGCATGGTAGTCCTTCCCAGTGTGAACAGGGGTAGTTTTTGTCTGAGAATCATGTTAGACTAGACCAGTTTTTTATAAAAACATGCCAGAGATATTACCTACCTATCTGCTAGATACTTCAGTGATCAGTGCTTTACATAAGCCCATCTACAGGTAGACAGAGGGGACTAGTAGCTTTAGGTATAACAGTGGTAGAAGACACAGTTTGGCTAGCACAGCTCTTGGGGGAGTAAAATATCCTTGCGTACAATGGTCAAAAAAGCCATACAAATCATCTGGCACCACTTTCCATTCTCATGGTTAGAGCTAGCCTGGTGCTGCTGACACAGAGCAGAGAGCTGTAGATTCTTCCTTCTGTGTCCCAATAATCTGTGTATTGCAGGTAATGCTACCTCATCCTCAGTGGAAGAATTAGAGAGTGATACACTGACAATGGAAAAGGTGCACAGGGTGCAAGGAGGAAGCCAAGAGACTGCAGGAGAAGACGAAGGCTCATGCCATCCATATAAGGTGCATGGCAGGGCTGCTATTTATGTTTTGAAACTGGCTTTTTCCCAGATAAACATGCACCCAAATAAACCCTCAAAATCAGCCGGCATGACAGCATGAACTCAAGCTGTTGGCATAAAAACTAACTCTTTGTGCCGGCGCTTTGTTGCGGTATGTTAAAGTATGACCCTTAAATCTCATAGGTTGGCTTACTATGGCAGTACAACTCTTATACATAGGGCCCTACCAAATTCATGGTCCATTTTGGTTAATGTCACAGTCATCGGATTTTAAAAATCATAAATTTCAGTTTCAGATATTTTAATCTGAAATTTCATGGTATTGTAACCATGGGGGTCCTGACCCCAAATGGGGTCATGGGGAGGGGGGTCGCAAGCCTACTGTAGGGAGTGGGGGTCATGGTATTGCCACCCTTACTTCTGTGCTGCTGTCTTCAGAGCTGGACAGCTGCTGGCCGGGACCGAGCTCTGAAGGCAGCGCCACCGCCAGCAATACCACATCATGCCACCCTCACTTCTGCGCTGCTGCTAGGGGCGGCACTGCCTTCAGTGCTGGGCTCCCAGCCAGCAATTGCCGCTTTCTGGCTGCCCAGCTCTGTGAAATCTGGTCTCTCCTACAAAATAGTCCAATTTCACGGGGGAGATCAGATTTCATGGTCCGTGATGCGTTTTTCATGGCCATGAATTTGGTAGGGCCCTACTTATACAGCTCTCCATTTATATTCTCTTTCTCCTACATAATCAGTGGGGCTGATTCTTCCTTTGTCTCTTAACCATGGTCCATGCAGGCTAATGATGGTGACAGAGGGTCAGGGTTGATTTCAGATGGAACCTCAGCAGTGGAAGCACAGACAGGAAACGGAAGGCGGTCAGAGGAGCAGAGGTACGTTAACCCCTGAGAGCATGGACTTCTGTCCCATATTCTGTTTCATTCACAAAGGATCAAAGCCTGTCCCAACTTCAGAGGTCTCAGAGAGCCCTGATCCAATGCAAGTGGTTGGTTCTACTGCAGAAAGGGGGAAGTAGGATATGGGGACCCTGCACAAGGGTCTGCTCACCTTGTGTGCCATGGAATTCTGCAGGGGTCCATTAGCCTGTCCCCCGCCCTGAGGGAAAAGCACAGAACAGCTCCACTGCCATTCTGTGGTCTGGGGGGGAGGTCAGGGGGTGGAGCCATCTATTGCTTGGCTCCAACGGAGACCCCTCATTCACTGAGTGACCTCTCCTGCCATATGTTGACTTCCAGAAGAGTCGAATCACAGTAAATTCAAAGCAATGGATTGCAATATGATATGAAATCACAGCTGAGCAACAAGGGTGAATTATTCTTCCAGGTTAACAGACTTAGATATAAGGGGCAAGTTCTGCACTTGGATGCCAGTATGAAAATCCCATTGAAACTGTTGAGTGCCATAGAGCCATACAGCCAAGGGAACATTTGGCCCTAATCTATGTTTATAGTATACACGTGTCTGAAGATCATATAAGATGCAACATAATGGGTCAGGATACTGAAGGCACTAATTCCTCCTATTGAAAATGACAGTTTGTTTATGCGGAATCATTTTATGAGTCTGATGAAGTAACTGTCACATAAGCAAAATGTGCATTGACTTCCAGTTTACATGTGTAAGAAATGACTGCTAAGAGCTGATCCAAAGTCCTCTGAAGTCAATAGAAAGACTCCCATTGACTTCAGTAGGCTTTGAATCAGGCCATACGTGTCTGAGAACACAGTTAAAAAATAAGTAATACCACTTTGTCTTTACCAGTGCGTTTATTTATTGTGCGTAGACAATGATTGACATATTTAACATTACATCCAGCATTCATTAAGATCACCCGAATACAGGGTTTAAGTACTAATGGATCCCAAGCTCTTCCTAAATTCACTGGAAGGATACTTTAAATCCAGCAAACGTGTGACTGTATTTCCAGGACAAATGTGAACTTCAAACGAGACTCGGACATCACTTACTTGGGTGTAAAAAAACTCCAGGTGTCTAAAATCCTTCCACTGCAAGGTAAGAAACAAACGATTTTTTGCAATAAAGTTTGTGTGTTTGTGTAACACCATAGAAGGATTGACTCATGGCTGGTGCGCCCCCTTATGGCTGGATGTGGGAGTAGCAGACTCTCCTCCTCTAGATCGCCCTGCCAACAGTTAGTTGCTCCAGCCCTGTGATGGCCAGCATCTTCTCACACCTCAGCCTTTCAGTCAGGTCATGTTCAGTCTCACCCCTTCCATGGTAAACACAGAGTCCAATAAACTAAACTCAAATGAACATAACTCCTTGCTGCTACCCAGGCTCGCTCGTCTGCGGGCTCTTCACCCCTTCCCAGGCTCTGCAGGGATGTCCTTCCACGCTTTTGCAATGATGCCTCCCAGGGCTTTCTCCCTGGAGGTCTAGCTCTAAACTCAATAGTCCTTCTTCCCTTGTGTCAGGGTGTGGTGTTTCCACACCACCTTATCCAGTGGATCAGAAGGGACCCCAGATCCTCCCTGTCTTTTGGGTTCTAGTCCAGGCAGGGACCTTGTGGTGAGCAGCTAAGATTTGCTGTCTCTCTGGATTTCATCCTACCTTGGCCTTCTTTCAGGCCCTTTCCCACAGCCCCTTCCAAAGCTTGCTGCGCACCTTCCTCTCTCTAAGTCCTTCCTTTACTCTCTACCAACTAGAGATGGACTGCAGAGTTCTTCCCCTCTCTCCCAGCAGCCTCCTTCTCATTTGGGCTTCCTCCCTTTATGCTCCCCACACAGTTCCTTCCCCAGCTGGGCTTAATACAAATAAATAATAATAAGAAGAGTTGCAACCAGGTGAATTAATTGCTCTATCTTCAGTTATCTCTTTTATTACTAGTGTGAGATACATCACAAAAACACTTGCAGATGAGTCACATCCCCCTTTAGCAGCCAGTCCTCATAAAAGATAACAGCCTACTACTGCTACCAGGTAGTGGAATTACTCCTTTAGCTCAAATGATAGATGTCTGTGCTTTTGTGGTGAAAGTCCTGGATTTAAACCCTTCTAATTAACCATACTGGAGGTTATTATATTTGCTCACTCATTACATTATTTAGCGCTTCAATGTTATCTGGCCTATTTTAAATTTATGCACAATATGATATTAAAAATAGTGCTTGCCTTGACTGCACAGTTAGTGTTATTGACTTTGAAATGAAAAATACAAGTGTGAATAGAAGGTGTAGCTTGAGTAGGAAAGTACTACATATATATTATATAAAAAAATCAGTATTTGCCAGATGGAAAAAGTTAATACCTGGAGGGTGAGAAATGTTGTTTGCAAATTTCTAAAAGATTCTTGCAAACAGCAGAATGAAAAGAAAAAGAGAATAGGCCCCAGTCTTGCAGCTGGCTCCCCACAGGCACTCCCAGATCGAGACTGATTGAAGTAAGGGAGGAAAGGCCCTAGGAGTAAAGGACTGCAGGATTTGAAGGCTCAAGTACTTGACTGTAACCATTTAAAATAAAACTAAATGACTGTCATGATCGCTGATTTTGGCAGATGTTCCAGTCAACGAAGAAGAAGCGAAAGTATCTGCACCATATGAGAAAAATCCTGCTGAGGACAACCAGTTGATTAAGCATGTGGACAACGATCCGTGCGATCCCTCTGATGAAGAGCATGCTTTGAAAACATATTCAGAGGGACTAGGGTACACAGAATCATCCACTGAATCACACGACTCCTTTCTGAGATGTGAGAGTGTAAACTCATACCACTCCCTCCCTGAATTTCACAAAGTGACTGCGGTTCGGATCGACGTCTCAGAAAGCTCTGTTTCAGACGCTGAATTAGAAGCTGAGGACACAGATATCAGCCTCCCTGAGGAGTTTACCATCCAGCAACAACTGTGTGGTGGCGATGATGCTGATGCGTTTCCTAACCCTTTGACAAAGGCACAGATAGCAGTAAGTGACGGAAATGAATTATTATCCAGTGATATATGTGATGAACAAGTGCCCCACGATGATTGCAATCGTGAGGCCTCATCGCTCTTTCACGGCTCTGAAAAACGTCTTGGAGATGTTTCAGAATATGAGTGTGCTTATGAATCACATTCTGTCACTTCCTCAAACAGCGAAAAGCCAACGCTAAGTGCCTCAGGGAGAGAAGAACCATTTTCCTTTCAGTTCGATAACACTGCTAATGGAAGGAGCAAGCCGTACTTGGAAGCTTCAGCTCTATTGCCTTGCTCAGAAACCTGCAGTGTAAACAAGATCCCCTCTCAGGGAAAATCTGAGCAGCATTCAGATTCATCATCCAGCTCCTTATTGTATAATGACGATTTTTGTACTGAGGAGACCTTTGAACAACAGGATTCTGAAACTAGCAAAGCGGAAAAGGATGGTGAAAGTTATGGTTTATCTGTTGGTCAGAGTAAAGTAGCGTTCATGTGGTTTCCATCCGAAAGTTCCCTGAAGCATCTAGATGCTGTTTCTGAGCAGTTCAATAACTGTGTATTGCTTCCACCTAAAAAATCCATGACAAATGAACAGATGCCATTGTTTCCTGTAGACTCTTCACTAGCCTCCAGAGATTTGTCAGGTTTAGAGGAAGCTAAAACTAATCAGACAGAACTTTTAACTGAAGGACACATATCCAACAAACCAAACGAAATTGCCTCGCCACACTTATCAATGCCCACAAGTTCTGAAGAGGCTCCTAGAGAAGCTGAAGTCAGTTCATTTGACACACAAACCTTTCAAAGGGTGGCTGCACAAAATCAAAATAACTCAGCAAGAGAAGGACAAACCTTCAAGAAACCTGAGGTGGTGCCACTTTGTTCTATCACCTCCAAAAAGCAGTTGCCACAAGCGAGGCGCTGCCCTTCTGAGAGTGAAGATGATATGATTTTTATCAGTGATGAGGTTCCGCCTCCTATTGATAAAGATATCTTGTCAGAAATACTGTCTCCTGTTGACGAAGTGCTATCCTATGGAAGTGTTGATTTACCATCATCTAATAAAAAGGATTTGTCGTTGTACAGTGAGGACCTTCCCACACCTCCAGAAGAGGTAGGTGGGATAAAAAGTGGGGACATTAGCTTCAGCACAGAAGACTTCCCTTCTCCACCAGAACAAATGACATTCTCCGAGATGAGAGATTCACACTATTCTCTGAATGAAGATGTGTCAGGACAAACAGACGAGTTACCCTCATTAGGTGATAGCACTATACCTGAAGAATTGCCCCCGCCATCTCCAGAGTTAATGGATGTTTTTTCAGCTCAGGACAGGACTCTCTCCGGATGTTGTTCGGGTAAAGAAATTATTTCAGGCAGAAAGGAGGACTTATTAGAACATGTGACAGCGGAAAACGAGACAACATTGCAGCCATTAGGCTTAGTCTGTATGTCAAGTCCCACTTCTTCAGAACAAGCCATTAAAAGGCCGGAACATTTAAAGAAACAAAGCAAGCCATTTTTAACGCTGTCCAAAGCTCAGGAAGATCATGATGACCCATTATTATCATTTGAAGTTGGAGACAGAGTATTAGTGAAGCACATCCAGCCAGGTACGCTGATGTTCAAGGGATGTATCTCTTTCGATGAAGGTTATTGGGCTGGCGTGGCACTTGACAAACCAGAAGGTGATCATGATGGAACTTATGGAGGAGTGAAATACTTCGTGTGCACTAAATATTTTGGCATCTTTGTCAGACCTGATCAAATTTCACATCTCTTGGAGGATAATGAAAAGAGTTCTGATTACTCCGGGAATGAAGACTCATTCTCTGATGATGGATCATCCAGGGGGGACTACAAACGTGCTGATGATAACCAGCAGGGAACAAGATATACAGAGCAGAAACCTGAAGACACATACAGTGCACGAGGTTCAGCATTGAAAGAAAACAAGTCTAGGTCACATACGTCCATGCCATCAGGAAAAGAGCACAAAGGACAGTTTCCTACCAATAAGCAGTATATATCTAATGAATTCACTTGTCAAGCTGACTTTGTATGTTTAGAATCAGAGAAGGAAACAAGAGAGCTAACACAGAGAAAGAAAGAGACAATTGCAGAAGATGTGCTTCCAGTGAGAAATAAAGACAGTAACACAGAAGAAGTAAACAAGAGCAAACGCATTAGTTGCTTGTTGAAAGATCAAGAAAGAAATAAACTGGCTGATGATATCTCAAGCGAGCTCACAAAAAAACTTTTGTATGACACTTTAAGTGCATTTTCTGATACAACCGAACACAAATATAAGAGTGCCTTTGAAAGAGAACTGCGGAATCATGTTAAAGGCCTAAAAAAAGAAGGCAATCACAGCACTAGCTTATCAGAGCGATCAGCTGAAGTTTTGGATGTCTTACTGTGTGACTTTGACACACTTAGCATTCATGGGCCTCACACAGCACAAACAGTAGCAGAAAAAATTGTAACTAAATTTGTAGATGATGCAGTGAAAGAATATAAGAAAATTAAAAGGAAACAAGGAGCTAAAGCAGACACGATGTTTCACCTATCTTCTGAGATTCCTCAAGGCACTTTGCCAGTAAGTATAGACTCAGGAGTTTCTTTGTCTTCTAGATATATCTGTTTAGGCCTTGATCCTGCAGTTGGGCATTTGCAGGCAGACCTTTGCGCTTGTCAAGTTGCTTTTTTTGCCATCAGGAAGTTATATAATGTCAAGAGAACAACAATTAGGGCCAAATTCTACTTGGGAACGTGCAAGGGAATCCTGAATGTGGCTCCCTTCCAACCTCTGAGGTAATGCTCTGCCCAGGGAGGGGCATTCCAGAGAGGCAGTTAAGGATCAGGGGACATGCTCAGCATGATTCTTGCATAGACCATGCTCACCCTGACCCATCGCAGAGTAACTCCATCACGTGCAGAGCACCCCTGCAATCAGCAGAGGTGTGTGGGTGTGGTGGGTTGTGCGTGGAGCCAAAGACAGTTACAGTTAAAACTTTTGTGCAGCATTAATGTACATCTGCTTGGGGGTCAATTATACTGGGATCTGGCTCTTAGCTGTTAAGCTTAAATGGTTCTTTAAATATTAGCAAACTGAATACCTCTTAAAATTGGGAAAAAATACAAATGTAAATGCAATGGATTTTTTCTTTTTCTTTTTTTTTTTTCCCTTCCAGTTCCTTATTAAGATCCTCGATGCTGGTGTTTTTGGAAGCTCTGAAGATTTTGATCAGCTCAATTCTATCCAACATACCAAGGAGATAAAAACTCAAAGGCAAACTCAGCATAGATTAGATCACTGGCACTCAGCTCCTTGGAAGAAAACAATGGAGGTTCCTCTGGTGGTACCACATAATAGTTCACATGTTAAGATACTGTCTGCACATGCAGTAGATGAACTATGGACACCTCAAAGCATTTGTTCAAATTCTAGGAGGATCCATGTGCCAAAGGATTCTGAATGTAATGACATCTCAGATGACGATCTGGAAGCTGAAAGCAAGAGGATTTACAATCAGGTATTTTTAAAGCGTTAGCTGCGGTTTAATATTTCCAGTTTTTTAAAAATGAAAATTGCTTTTTAAGGAGCACCTAACTTCAATCTAACTGTACCGACTATAGCAAAGGGAGACCAAAACAGGTACAGAAAAATGAAGAGTTAATACATTATTTTTATTAAGCTATTGTGAAATAAAATATAGATTGCACTAATCTGAGACAACTATTTTGTTGCCGTCCATTGGGGGACACAAAACCAACATGATTTTCAGTCTCTCCTGTTCACTATTACATGTAAAACAGCAGCAATGCCTAAACCATTCATACTTGCACAGTAGGTGCTCGGCTAGTGCTGTGCTGATCGCGACTAGTATTAGGGTTCATATGTTCTTTAGATTCTGGCCACTAGAGGGTGGCACAATCATACCCACTTTAGAGATGTCAGCAATATAATTGCGTGTGGGAATCTTGCACTGAGTCTGGAGACTCCAGGGCTGTCAGTCTGGCCCCTTTCACCAGCCTTAAATTAACTTTTGAAAAAATAGCAGTGGCAGATTCAATTGATTTTGCTATTCTGTTTCCTCTTTGTTCCAGGTTATATTTGATTTAACTCACGAGCTGCTACACGCAGAATATCAGGTGACAGCAAATCCAAATCCTCTTCCGTGGCTCAAAGAAAATTTGGATTCTCGCTATTACAGACATATTTGCAGAAAAACAGATATCAGTGAGGTCAAGGTACATCATGGGGATTTAAAGGGCACAATTCTGAAAGTCAGTGTAGAGATCTGAATGTGTGATGAGTAAAATGGTAAGGAAATGTACAACACTTGGGCAAGCAGAGTGATAAGAGCACAACACAGGTGGTGATAGAGAGGGTTGATCTGAAATGCATGCATAAAAATAGAGTGAGGTGGGCAGCTAATCCTTAGCACATAGACTTCTAGAGCCATTTAATTATGACTAATTAAGCTGCAGGCACATATTCTACAGCCTGGAGATGTTTTTATGTTAAAAGAAATAGGAATTGGGCCTTTAAATCTCTTAGTCAGCTTTACTCAGAGGTACAGTATAGCCTTCAAAGTATTCTCACTTTAAAAACGTATTTTTCAGTAATGATGACCTTGAGCCCAAACCCAGGATTCAGCACATCCCACACCAAACCCACAAACTGTGGGACATTTCCAGATTTTGAATTTGAATTTCACAGATCAAATCAACATTTCTCATTTGCAACTTCTACATCAGTGACAAATCTTATGTGCACAGCATTACAGTTCAGCTTTTTTTTATTTATTTATTTCAAAGTCATTTATTCAGGGAGAAATTATTAAGATAATGAACTTGGAAAAGAACAGCTTGGAGATGAAGAGGAAACTCCTTAATATGACCAAGTATGGAAATTGTAAAAGGGACCGAGTGGATCTTATTCTGGTAAGCATAATGGAGATGTTTTATATTTTATATATATTAAATCTGCAATCCTTACAGACTCTTGTGACAGAGCTACATTTACTTAAAATAACGTATTGAATGTTATGACTCTCCTGTCTTTATATTTACAATAATAATCCAGCATTGTCAAAGCATTAAGGCTCAGGTGATGGATTTGATTGCATGTTCTAATGGTTGCTTTCAATGGGAATTGCAGTTACTCAAAAACTCCTAAGTTTTGGCCTTGAATTAGTTCATTTTATTTCAGAGTAGCAGCCGTGTTAGTCTGTATCCGCAAAAAGAACAGGAGTACTTGTGGCACCTTAGAGACTAACAAATTTATTAGAGCATAAGCTTTTGTGGGCTACAGCATCCGAAGAAGTGGGCTGTAGCCCACGAAAGCTTATGCTCTAACAAATTTGTTAGCCTCTAAGGTGCCACAAGTACTCCTGTTCTTTTCATTTTATTTAGCTTTCTGTTTGAATGCAGAATTAAGTCCGCTCATTGGGCTCAATCCTGCAAGGTTCTGAGCACCATGGCCTTGCGCCAGCAAAGACTTTAAACAGGTGTTTAAGCATGTGACTTCTCCACTAGACTTCACAGGAACTACTCATGCTTAAGGTAATGTGCAAAGTTGCTTTTCTGAATAGGAGACCAACTTCTCAGCATCTTGCAAAATCAAACCCTTTTTCTAGATGTCAACATTTATGTCTATGCTATATTTTTAGATTCAGGAGCTCCACAAAGAAGAATCTCAGTGGACTGACTATGCTGAGGATGAATTAGCTGTGAAGATGAGAGTAACTGAAGATATTTTTGACAGCTTGGTCCTTGATACAATAGGAGTTCTTAAAAAGATCTCTCTCAAAAGAACTTCTGATTAGATGTTTCTCTTAGAGCCCACAGTGGTGGAGGTTTTAAGCTCTGTGAGTTTCAAGGCAATGGTTCCATAAGCATATGCTTAAGAATTTTCATTCTGAACTTTGCATCCAATACCAGCATCTCCTGGCTAAGTTATATGTTCATGTTCACAGTGAAAAGGGTGCAAACAATTGACTTACAGGGATGAAAAAATATCACCCCCCCCCAACCCTCCTTATGCACGGTAGATAATGTCTTCATGGCAGCCCCACATATTCTGCTCCAAAAGGCCAAGAAGGGGTCAGCCGAAAGGAGGGGCCACCACATCTGTGGTTAGGCAGATCCTGTGACCCCCCTACACACCTATAGAGAGGCTGTGGTCATTGTGGCAACCTACAGGCTGGAGTTGCAGTAGCAGCAGCTACAGAGGGGCTCACCAGCAGTTCTTCACTCTGACCCTGGATTGTGGAAGTGGATTTGATTTCCTTAACCCCCTCCAAGCTCTCCCTAATTTCTCAGGATTTACGCAGGTGGAACGGATTTTGTTCACATTTGAGACCACGATGCCTGCTCTCTGCACTAATATCGGCCCTACTGCTCATGTGCCTTAGAACCATGCTGTCCCCTCTGCTGGTTGTGCTAAACCCCTCAGTTTCTTGAGATATTTAAGATTAAATTGGAGAAAGCAAAATGAGACTGGAGCAAGAACATACTGTACAGAATGATCCTGCCCTGGCTGGGGTAGGCAAATGATCAAGTAAGTATTTCTGTTTCAGTGTCTGTGCTCTTATGTAAATAAGACACATACCAATTGTCTGTACACTGTGATGCACTTTAAATGGGATACTTCCTATCAGCAGCCCAGTTTGATGAATGCTGTATATATTTATGAAAATAATTAGGTCTTTGGTATGCATTTAGCACATGTGAATTTGTTTGAATTATTATAATCCCCCTAAAAAGAATGTATGCTGAGCATGTATGACTTGCCTTGGGATGGGCAAAATTGGGAAACTGAGGAAGTAGAAGAGGAAAATAGGACGTTCACATTCCTTGATCCAGATAAGGTTTCCATGTGTGCCTTGTACTTGCATTTTTTTCATATTCAGAGAAGGCCAATGACTTTGTTACTGTTTTAAACAAACATTGGCCAGTAGAGACTAGGGGTCTGATTTGTTTGTATATGATTTGTTAATTGGTGTTTTATTTAATTTATCAATATGCAGAAACTGCTTAAAACTGAGGAATCAAATAATTAGTTCCGTTGATTTATTAAATCCTATTCATTCAGGGAATCAAGATAATTAATTTAATATAAATTATATGTAACTGTTTATATTTAAGGCACAATATTTAAGATTTGGAATTGTTGGACAAGATGTAATGCAAATTTATTTTGTGTTAATATTTTTAAATATAGATACTTCATACTGCGGTTTTCAAATTGATTTGTTAGGCTTCTGAACAACTTAAATAAAACCTTTCTTTTTTAACTATTTTCATCACAGACTGGAATGGATTGAATACCATATGTTAATACATTTATATTATTTTATTAGATACCCATTTATATCACAATAGTGCCTAGTGGCACCAATAAGAGATTAAAGTCCCATTGTGCTAGGAATTGTACATCCATAACATGAAAAGAGCTTACAAATGTAGGCAAAGATTTGTGCATGTCCTTAACTTTACGCATTATAGTCCTTTTGCACTCAATGGGACTGTTCACATTGCATAAAGTTAAGCATGTGTGAAAGTCTTTGCAGATTCAGTTCCTAAGTAAAGCAAATAGTGGAATGGGCAATTCTGACATTCAGCTGCAATATTAAAATATATTCAATTATTCAGACAGTTCTGGTGAAATTAGCATGTTGTGGGGTACAAGTAGAGGCACTACCACAGAAACACACATTCTAGGCCAGATCCTTAGCTGGTGTAAATCAGCATTGCTGCACTGACTTCAGTGAAGATGTCAAATTATACCAGCTAAGGAGTTGGCTGGACTTTCTTGTGTTTAAATTCTCATTCTTAATGTACCACTAATGGAGCCCTCAGTGAAAAGTGACCCAGCCAGAATTTATGTCAGCAATGCACAGGTGTTCACCCCAGTGTGTGGGTTGCACTGACTCCAAAAAAAGGCTAACCATCATGTCACTCTCCTCCAATTCAAAGCTACTGTAGACAGCAAGTGCTGACGTAATAACCCCAGCAGTGCAAACTGCCCTCCCACCCTCATTGCAGAAGACATCAGTTTTTTCCCCAACAATTCTGTTGGTACACAGAAGGAGTTGCTAAAGCTCCCACAAGCCACTTCTTTGGGAAGCTTTGATGGGAACTGTTTGATAGATACCAAGAGGGAAATGCGTTGCAATTTTTTACTAGAGAGCGATGTGTGAGTGCACGATAGAACTTGCAACCAAAACAAGGTGGCTGTCGTGGACTCTGGCACCATTCCCGTTTACATGCATGCCATCCTACTGATTCAGTTACAGTGGTTAGATTCTCTACTGTAGAAACAAGCTTTGGGACCAGCTACCCTTTCCTGTCACCACGGTGACCTGACCTCTGTCCTTTGTACCTTTTGAATGAATTGAAATTAAAACTCTCGAGGGTGAAGGCTCTAACAGAATCAAAGGGCAAAACCATCTGATGGAGTGAGAAGTAAGAACTGGCCTTTCAGCTGTTTCCAAATGACTTGAAAAAAGGAGGGACAGAAGAAGAAGAGAAGCAGCTACGTGCACTGAACATTTTGAATCCCATTTTGAACATCTGGTTGAGGGAAGGGTGTCCCTGCGTCACTTCTCACACAGTGAGGCAGCTTGGAAGAATGATAATGCCAAAAGAAATGTGATGGAACCCACACTCCCTTCAGTATGATGCTCTGGTCCCTAGCTAGTAGCAACTAGACCACATAGAGAAGTTGCTGAGCCTGCTACAGCCTTGGCTAACAGTACAGGGTCTTTTAACTTAGGTAGAAGAGGCTCATGCTTTGGTTTCCCAGGTTCACTCCCTGATGCCAGTGACCCACCCACGGTGCAGTGTTACATGCCCTCTGCCCTTTTGGGGAGGTTAATTTTCCTATTTTATCCTCATGGTAATTCAGCTCTTTGTTCCAACAATAAGGTTTTCTTATTGTCAGTACAACAGGGTTTGGCCTTCCATGCTTGTCTTCCTGCACAAATGGCTTTGTCACCTCTGGTTTGTAACCACTGTTGTGTATTTTATTTGTGTTATAGCAACAACCACCACCACCCTTACAGCCTCATGCAGCAATTCTAGTTACAGTGTCACAGAATCATCATCCCCTTTTGACAGAGAGAGAAGAGCTTTCCCTTTACCCTACCCAGTGCTGGTTGGCTACACACTTCCCTTCCTCCCCCAAGCACCTCCTTCCTGTGCTCTTTTTAAACTACTTCCCTGTTAATGGGCTAATTTGCACTTTAACTTCCTAACCCCAGTCTAGCCTAGTAATTAGGCACACCCCTGACTAGCCAGGCTTTCTCTGGAGGAACCTAATTGGAGCTAATAGTGACCAGAGTGCTGGCTCAAGCGCCATCTCTTAGCACTCTGTGAGTTAATAACCCATCTACCTGATGGGGACAGTTCGCTCCTGCCCTGGTTGTACAGACAAGTTGTTGGGTACAGTAACACATCTATGTATTGAAGAACCATAGTTTTCTCAAAGTTTACTTTCTTATTATTTAGTACCAGCATCATCAAGATTCCTGTTATGTATGTTAGCAATAAAGAAGTGTTTTTGAGTATAATTTATATATGTGAATGAGTGCCTCAAGGGCTTGGTTGATTTTAGAGTATTCAGATTGCAGGGCTGTATGTTACACTTGAGAGAGATGACCATTACAGCAGCAATCAGGAACCTAAGTGAAGCCTGAACCTTTGCAGGATAGCTATATATAGAAGAAGGACAAAGCTATAAAGTAACTGCTGCTTGATGGGAATAAAAAGTTTATACACAGAACATGTCAGACATGTTTAATATCCTCCACCATTATGTGTACAAAGCCTTAGACTTTGGCACCCAGATATATTGACCTGTTCAGGCAGTGGCAAGACTTCAATATCAAGATTACTTTATTTCAAGGTCTAATATTTTGCTTGCCTTGGTTTTGATCAATATTAACCTCCTGGGTCAATAAATCTTGATACTAGCCTCAAGAGAAGTCATTATCTTTCATAGAAAATGATTATTTCTCAGTTAAACCCTACATTTAATTTTCCTGTAATCCATCTCTTTCAGTCTCACACATTTAACAATTCTTCTTCTGAATAAAATGTACTCTAAAATATCTTAAACATCACTGATTTAAATTCCTCGTTAGCAGTATCTAGGAGATTTTGATTAATGTAGACTTCACTATTGAAACAATCTCATTTTGTTGCATTGGATATACAATAAAAATAGAGTCAGAAAATTCTTTGGATCAAATTAAAAGATGACATAAATAGTGGCGTAAGTTACAATTCTGTGAGTAGATGTAAAGGAACATAGACTGCTAAGGGGTGGCAAAGAGGTGAGTAGCAGGTGAAACAATTAACAGGAAAATAAAGGATAAATCAAGGGGTGATACCAGCGTTTATGTTATCTCTGAATTTGTCCTGTTGGATATTTAAGGTACAGCAGCTACAAACAACTAATATATAGCAAAAAGGGCTATATGGAAATTTGTTCTCAAAATATAGATCTAGCCAAATGCAAAAAAGTATCTGACATCCCAAGAACTTTTGCTCATTTCTGTTTCAGTGATGGTGAAACTTCAGTGTTGAACAATGTTTAACCTCCAACCAGCCCATAATGCCAGTCTCCACTGTCCACCGTCATGCTTTTTCCTACGCTGCCCCTCATGCTTGGGAGAAACTCCCTGTAAACATCTGCAAAACTAACTCATTATCTTCCTTTAAATCTTTCCCTGCCAACAAACAGCCTACAAAAAATTTGACAGGGGTAAGGCAGCTGGTGTGCTGAGACCACTGCCTATCACATGGACCAATATTGTCCTATCGTTTCCTTGTACTGCATGTTGGTCCATCTATATCCATCTGTTATCTCCTGTCTTATTCTTAGATTGTAAACGTTTTGGGGCAGGGACTGTCTTTGTTCTGTTTGTACACCACCTAGTACAATCAGGAGCGCCGCCAACTTTTCTGCCGCCCTAAGCGGTGGAAGGTCCCGTGCTGAAATGCCGCCTCCCACAGAGGCGGCGGAAGGTCCCACTGCCAAAATACCTCCGTGGTCGCCGCCCCCCCAAATTGTAGTGCCGGCCCTAAGTACAATGGGGTCCTGGCCCAGGATTAGAGCACCGAGGCATTAGATAACAAATAATAATAATCATGTAAAGGACACTTTCAAATATGCACAATGAATTTGTGACTGGACTGAGAATCGCCATCCCTACTAGCCCTAACACAGTGGGGATTAGATTCGCAAATACATGGGGTTTTTGTTGCTATTTGGGTGGTGTTTTTTAAAACCCACCATCATGGACACACCTGAGCTGGTTGTATGAGGAGTTTCAGAAGTAGTGGAAGGTCAAAGGCATGAATCTCATTTCTATTAATTATTCTGCTCCTTCCTGGCATTTCTATAGTTTGCACAGGAGTGAATTTCACCCCTTAGAAGCGGCCACAGAGGCCAGCCAAAGGTCTATGCCCTCAAAATAGGATGTATAGGCCCTTGTATTGGTCCTCTGTGAATTTTACCCAAAGTTGTTGGGTTTTTTATTCTTTTGGCTTGATTATATGGGGAAATTGACCAGCAGCACTATAGTAGTATAATTATACCACTATAGCAATGTTGATATCGCCCCTCCCTCTGTGTGGACACTGTTCTGGAGCAAAAGTCACTTTATTCCAGAATAGTGTGTCCACATGAGGAGTTATACTGGCATAGCTACAGCATTATAATTATGCCACTATAGTTTCCTCATGTAGACACTATAGTTGCCAGCCAGTTTCCTCATGTAGACAAGCCCTCAGGGTTCTGCAACAAATGGCCTATCTGCTGAAAAGGTCATTTTATTGCTGAGTCAGCATCCATAGTTTTCTTGCATTTACACAGCTTGCAGAGCCATACATTTTCAGCCACATTATTCCCCATTCTTTCATCTGGTCCATTTCACTTTGCTTCACTTTTTTGCTGCAATTAAAATACATTCCCTTACCAAATATCCAGTCAAAGGACATTGCATGCACCAAATCAAAAGCATACAGTCAAATACAAACAGACAATCCAATTCTACACATTTGTTCATGAGTAGCATTTGTGTAAGTGCTACTCGGCATAAATAAAGGTGTCAGAATCTGGTCTCTGATTCTCAGATCAGCATTATTTGTTTATTTTATGTTATGTATTTGTAAGGTTCTAATCCGTGCTATAGACATCATGTGGACATTGACGTCAGTGTAAATGCAGAGTGAATTATCATGGAAGTAGATTCCATTATCTGAATTTACTCTGGTGTAATTGAGATAAAAATCTGGCCCCATATGTTTGCTATTTTACCCTGAAGTATTAAGAGGTGAGTTTGTCTGAACCCTAAAAAGCGAAAGAATTAGTTGGGTTTTGGGTGATTTCATTCTTTATTTGAATCTATGAGAGTTCTTAGAGTCCTTTGAATTCTCCCTCTGGGGAACATTCTCTCTTTGGTAATGTAATGAAAATCCTTAATCCTACATCTACAAATGAAAGGAGGCTTTGGTATGTTTGCTACTGCTACAGGAGGTGTTAGAAATGCATTACTAGCTCAGAACCAACCTGACTTAAAAAGTATTTCAAAAGTCCTCTTTAGAACTTGGGGAGTTCTGGTCAGCCTTTTTATTATGTCCTGTGTGCTGAAAGAACTTTAAAGTACTGTAGTTCCATTAGTGTCTCTCTCCTGCTGAGTTCTACAATTTAAAATATGATTCTTAGTAGGATTGATCCCAACTCCTCACAGCCACAGTTTTAAACTGTTCTTCTCCATGAGCCAGGAAGAAATGTCATGAAGGTAAAAACTTTTATTTTCATAATAAATGTATAATTTTTAAAATAAACCCTAGACATGTTTCTGGTGTTTGTTCATTCTCCTGCACTTCCATGACAACATCTCTTGTTACTTAATTGTATAGTCAATAATTTCCTTGGAAAACAAGGCCAGGCTTTAGAATATGCAAATTTTTTTTTAGCTATTATTACCAATGGACGCACTAGTCCAGCCACTATGGGGTTCTTAACTGTGACCCCCTTTATGCGCCTCTGATTGTATATGGGGGGGGGCATAGGAGGCAGAACAGGCCCTGGAAAATTGTGCCTGTACAGGGGTGTGCTGGTGCACTAGGGTGACCAGACAGCAAGTGTGAAAAATCGGGACAGGGGGTGGGGGGAAATAGGAGCCTATATAAGAAAAAGACCCAAAAATCGGGACTGTCCCTATAAAATCGGGACATCTGGTCACCCTATGGTGCCCACACACAGAGCCCCCAGAGTAAGGACATGCTGAAGGAGTGACTGAACATGAATGGGAGAATATTGGTGGTAGAAGAGGAAGTGTCTGGAATGCTGATTGTCAAGCTTTTCTGGGCCACTGAGTAGCCCAGTGACAACTGTGGCCGTAGCCACCATAAATTAGGGCAGATCCTAATTTGGGAGCAGGCGAATTCTGCCCCATTTTGAAGTGTGTGTATGGGGGAATTTTTTTCAGTCGGGGAATTATAAGAAGATTGATTTTGAGATACTTTTGAAGCAGCACCCCCTTTATAATGCAAGTTTTGGCTGTGAGTGTGTGTTTCCATGCATCATTTTACAGTGCTTCTGAGTCTCACCAGTGTAAGGGAGAAACTCAGCTTTTTTGGGGGGAGTAGACTCCACTTCATTTATATGGAGCTTTCCTTCATTTAGGGCAGGCAGGACAGCTTCATTTGAGGGCATAAGATGAAATTTTTTTGGTGGGGGACAATTCTCAGGGCAGCACCCCTCTGTTTTCAGGGGGATACCTATTCTCATTTTGCAGGGTCTCCTCTCATTTGAGTGATTGTTTTGGGGTGTCACTCTCCATTTTGGGGATGACTCCCTCATTGGAGTGAGTTTCTTTGAGTGACTCTCCCTCACTTGGAGGCAGCGTTCCCCAATTCTCACAATCTTATCTCGACTCTCATGATATTTGGCATTTTTCTTAAAGTCCCATCTCCTGGAATCTTGTGATTAGGTGCAGCTCATGGCTGTCAAGTAAATAAAAAAGCCAGTAAGTTTCTAGGCCTTGTGGCGGCAGAGAAAAGCTCAAAGACAGAATCCCCTAAAGGCTTGAAAGCCAGGAGGCAAATAAACAGAACCCCAAATGTATTATTTATATCCCTTCATTTTTGAAGGCTTGGGGCTGGCAATGCTGAGTGGGGGATGTTGATTCTGGCTGACCCCCCCACATCTGTGGGGCAATGCCCTGTGTGGAGAGGTGGAGTCTGATTCGGGGTGACTCCCCCTCATCTGTGGGGCAGTCAGTGCAGAAGTCCTAGTGTGGGGGAGGGCTGATTCGGGGTGACTCCCCCCTGATCTGTCGTGCGTGTCAAATGTGTATCGGCAGGGGGGGCCTAATTCGGAGTGACTCCCCTCAGCCGAGGGGCGTGACAGTGCGGAAGCCCTGGGGGGCGTGTCTCGCGGACCCCGCCCCTCCTGCGTGCCAACCCCAGCCGGGTGCCGGTTGCTAGCCTAGGCCCGTCCCCAGGCCCGGCCTGTTGCTAGGGCGAGCGGCGGCCGGACTCCCCCGCCCCTCGGCTCCCAACATGGCGGCGGGTGGTGCAGGCGGCGGCTGCCCCCCGGCCCCGCTGCTGCTGCTGGGGCTGGTGGCGGCGGCCGGGCTGGGCGGGGAGGCGGCGCGGCTGTACCGGCCCGGGGAGGACCCGCTGACCGTGTTGGAGGCGGGCACCGTGCGCCGGGCGCTGCTCAACTCCTCGGCCGCCTGGGTGCTGCAGTTCTACAGCTCATCGTGCGGCCACTGCATCGGCTTCGCCCCGACCTGGCGGGCCCTGGCCGGGGACGTGAAAGGTGAGTCCGGGAGCCCCCCGATCCCTTCCCCGGGGAGCCCAGCCGCGCCTCCTCCGCACCGCCTCGGCCAGGGACGTGACCCTCTGCCCTCCCTCCCTCCCCCTGTGCGGGCTCCGGCTGGGGATGTGCCTGTAGCCCCCCCCCGCCATTCCTATCCCCTCGTCCCCACTGCAGCACTTCGCCCTGGCTGCACATGGGAGAGAAGATTTCAGTCTCTCCTACTCCCCCCACCTTGTACCCCCTTAACCCCTCCACCCACAACAGCTTTGCCCTGCCCTTGAGATCTCTGCGTTGGGATGTGTAAAGTAATGGGGTGTCCCCCCCTTAACACCACTGATCCTCCTGCCCCCACAATCCCCATTCACACAGCTAGCCACTATAATAAGCAACTGTCAAAATATGACGGTGCACATAGAGAGCTGGTTTTAGTTGGTAGATCTCAAAGCAATTTACCTCCCGGCATCCCATCACCAATCCAGTCCCCATAGCAAACCCCCCTAACCTGTCTAACTTCCATCTGCCTCGCTTGTATGGGTTGCACGCACCCCCCCCCCCAGCAGAATCCTGGACAAGGATATCAACATTATACCCCAAATCCCACTTTGCCCCCACTTTATTTTATTTACTTGTTGATTTGCAAAACACTGTTACTATATCAAAGAGCTGCCCAGAAAGGAGCAATATGTAATAAATGGCAACAACCGTAGAAATAGTGAAAAATATTTTCAAATTAAGAAAAGAATCTCTGCTTTCACTGTCCTGAAGAAGAGAATTCCAGTGCTGGGGTGTTGTGTATGTGCAAATATCAAGTATCTGGGTGCTTCACAGTGTAAAAGTGGAAGCTCTAACAGCATATGTGGTATATTTAGATTGTAAACGCTTTCAGGCACTGCATCTTCTGTATGTTTTGTAAAGTGCCTACCCTATTTTAAGAGCTAAACAAATAACGAAATAATAGTTTGAGCTGCAGTGCATTAATATAAAAAGGAAAACTGAACACTTGCATGGAGCTGTACAGAGAAATGAAGATAGAAAAGAATGAAGTACTGTAAAAATCCAAACTGTAAGCCAAATTCTCAGAGGCATGGGGATTTACTGCTTAGATACCCTGATGATGGGCACCACCTAAGAACCTGAATAGAATTTTTGTCAAATGAAATGGCAACTGTACTAAATTCCTGTTAACAATCTTAGCATGTATGTCTTGAGAAGCCACCTTTATTTCCTTATTGTTATGAAATGCTATAGTCCTATATTGACTATAGGTTTTCACTCAGGCGCTGCCCCCCAGGAATAAACTTTCTGCTCCTATTAATGAATTTATAATATTTGATTAATGAAAAGTGCCTGGCTTTCTTTTGGGTGTTGTGTAAACAATTTCTTTTTATTATTTTTATACATCAGCATGGCACCTTGTTAATTTTACGTACAAATAGCTTTCATTGCTTATAGTTAAAATGTATATTTTCTTACTAATAACTTTTTTCAGCAACATTTTAAACTTCTCCAGTCCAGAACACTTGGAATTTTTCATCAGCAGTCTGGCTTACTGGATCACCAACCACAAGATTTATATCATCCTTGACATGAGTTTGCCTTTCCCTTCATATGAATTGCAAGACACATTTGAGAACCGACTGGTTAAATGGATGAACCCTAGCCCGGTCTGAGACAGCCCTGGTGGCTAATCTGGAGGGTGGGTCCATATGCAGCACATTCAATGTGTTTCTCGCATATTGCTTGACACTGTAATGAATTTTCACTTGTGGCCTTCTGGAACACTGACTCTTACCCAGTGTGGCTGCTAATAGTGCTATCTCTCGCTTCTGTGCTCTTACAGTTAGTACAGACGCTCAGGTCCCAGCACAAAGCAAAAATAAGTGCTTCATTCCAAAAGGGAGTGTTGGATAAGAATAACAATGGGAAAATAGGCGGACATTCTGTGTGTGGTGTGAGACTGCACGATGTGCCAGCAGTCATGTAATAGGACAGAATCATTTTGTAATAATCAGTATTTGATTTGTGTGCCAAAAAAGTTTTGTTACCCCTGTCCCTAGGTCTGATGTGTATTTAGTCACTTAAGATACTATTATTTTACTATTTTTACTCGGTGAGCTAGCACTGACAGTCATCTCAGAGCCATATAGAATATACACCGGAAAAGTCGCTACCACAAGTTGCTTTCAATCCAATATGACATTACTGATGACCAATCAAATGCAAATACCTTTAAAAAAAGAGAACTACCTGGGCAGTGCATTAAGCTTGATGGACTGAATGGTAGAAGTGTGGTTTGAAGAGGAATTTGAAAGAGAGCTGGTGGAAGCTTGCCTCTCTGGAATAGAGAGGATCTTCCAACTCTTAATAGCAAAATTGGGTGATTTCCAGATAAATCTTTGCATCTTGGGACTTGTAAGGAAAGATACCTCTGTTCTCTTGTGAAATTGATTTATCTTATTTGGAGCCATTGTCTGTGCTTAACTTAACACTGTCTGGGTTCCAATTATTAGTTTTGAAAAAGGCTTTTTGCTTTAAATGCATCAGAGCTGGCAGCTCTTTGCAAATACAGCCATAGAGTTCAACTCAGCACTTCAAAAGATTGGACCTTTGTTGAAACTTTATTTATATTATTGTGACCAACTGTGGGGTTAGGGGGAGCACCTTGTGGGAAGAGGGATTTGTGCTTCTAGCCACATCTGAAAATTTCCCCCCTAAAAGATTTACTTTTTTGTGATTGGCAGACCTTATTGCATTAGCAATTTGTCAGACCAAAATGGGCACTACTAACAGTGCAGTTGGTTAGGGCACTGTCTGAAATAACTTCTCTGTCTTAATTCTGGTCTACACTGGGGCGGGGGGGTCGATGTAAGATATGCAACTTCAGCTATGGGAATACGTCGACTTCAGCTACGCTATCTTATTTCGACTTACCTCCCGTCCTCACGGCACAGGATCGATGGCCGCGGCTCCCCCGTCGACTCTGCTTCCGCCTCTCGCCCTGGTGGAGTTCCGGAGTCGATCCGGTGGGTAGTCTGGACGTACCCTTTGTGTCTGGAAAGGTTGGTGTTAGTAGGAGACCCATGTGAACTGCCACAATGAGAAAGGAAATGGAAAATATTTCACACGGGGGACTACTCAGATTTATCTTTCCTGGGTGTTTTACTCAAACACTAAAATGTGTTTCAGATCTCCTGGCACGTGTCCACATAAGTAAATTGTACGGATTTAACAAAATTGAGTTAGGAATTTGTTTTGTGAATTTGGTGCATCCCCTTTGTGTGGCTGCTCTTAGGGCTTGTCTACATGACAACTGGAACCAAAATAACAAATTGGTTATAATTCACACTTAGTTATTTTGAGGAAACTTTGAGTGTGGACACGCTTATTTCAGATGAAGAGTGTCATAAGCCAGAATAAATTCCCACACACAGATTTACATTGAAATAAAGAAAGATGTGATTTACAACCTATTTTAGGTATTTCAGTTGTAGTTACCACATTGACAAGACATATGGATCTCTAAATCAATATAAGGCGCTCTTATACAGAAACAGTGTCTACACAAGGGGGTTGCAGTGATTGAACTAAAGCAGTTTTTACTGATCTAGTTAAATTGGTGCAGCTTTTCTATATAGAGAAGGCCTGTGCTAACATAGTTCACTTTTATTCCTTTTCTGAAGGTCTCAAATTCTGCAGTAACAACTGCAAACTTCAAACACTGAAAGCAGGAACTATGGTTGCTTTATGCAATGCCACGTACCCTGATGGAGCATCAAAACTTATATTTTCATTTAGGTATCTATCCACTCTTCCATCAAAATAAACATTAAAATTAATTTTGGAGTTGGTCCTGATGGTGCCCAATTGCTAAAACAGTTTCCAGGACTGCTGCTCTATTTAAGTTTACTATTGCTATTTTTTAAAGGCAATTAAAACTTGCCTGTAATATTTGCTTTGGGACTGGAATTTTACATAATAGTTCTCAGTGCAAAGATAACTGAAAAACCCTGTAACCCTCTTCTGGAGCTGGCACTTGTGTCTTCCTTCTTATTTCTTAAATGAACACCTTTTCAGGAGAAGCTGTATAGTCCAGGAGTAGACTTTCATGCTAGTTCTACACCTGATCATCAGGGAATACTAATAAAGGGAAGCCCTGCAATGTCTCTCTTATCTGTTACTAAACATTCATAATGGAGAAAACTGCAATGCCAGTAGTATATAAGAGAAAAAGATTTGTGAAAAGGTGTTCCCTCTTTAGTAATGTTTTGATGTTGATACGTTGGATACTTTAGAATATTAAGTGTTGATAGGTTTAATCTAAATACAGTCAATTTGACCAGCCTTTGAATTTTTTATCGTTTGTACTTTTATATTTGCAGAAATCTATAACGGAGACTGGAAAATTCTTCAGAATAAGTAGTAATAGTCTTCGTTTAAATAATTTTACTGGATTTCCTTTTTCACACATTTTAGGATACACATGAGGTACTTAGAGATCCTCCAATGTAATCTGTATCAGAAATTGTTTTCCATTGATATCCCTAACTTTCATTTTTGGAACAATTTCCAGTTAGTTAAATATATAGCAAAGTATTGCTGTTACTTTGGAAGCACTGGACTAAATTTGGCATGTGAGATGTGGCATGTTAAATTTTTAACTCTTTAGTAATGCAATGTTGGAAAATCTTGGTACTATTTTTCATTCTGCATTCATTGAAAACTATTTGGGCCTTTCCGGTAATACTAATATCACTTTAAAATCTAATATGCAGTAGTGTTGTAGGCTGCAATGCCACTGTAAATAAAATGTGTACGATCTAGGCTGCGTGTTACAGAGGTGAACAGAAGCATGGGTTTCACTTCCCTTAGAAAACTAAAGGCTCTTTTAACAGAAGTGAATGCTAAACTGCACGCATCCCAGCTGGTGCTCTTTAACCCAAGTATTTAGCTAGTGATGGGCTTGCATTGTTGTAAAGTAGGCTATTTGCATTAGGTTTATAGTGCTTCTGTTCATTGTGTGTAGGGGGTTCAAGACAGGTGGAAAAGGGAGGAGGAGTGGTAAAAGTTGAATGAGACAGATACCATGAAGCCAAACTTTGTTTTTTAATTTTGCATTTTATTTGATAAAATAGACTGTTGTATCTTTTGTGTTCCTGTGAATACATGTCCATCTGCTCTAGGATGCTTATAGTTACTGCTGGCGCCTGTTCAGCTGTTGGCATGTTCACTACAACTGAAATTCTCAATCAGCTGCCCCATCCTTCCTGATAAAAATGCAGGAGTTCTTTCAAAGAAAAACAAAGGTCACGCTAAATTTCAAAAGCAGCCTGGCATAGAAATGTCGATCAAGTTTTGAACGTAATGAAATTTTCATGTCCTTTGACGCAGAGGCAAGTTTAACTTTAGTATGTTTTTAAATTTAAGGAGTTTGTTGATTTTGCAGGAATTCGTAAAAGAAAAAACTCCCAAAGACACTAGCATTAATAGTGATAGATGAATCTTCAACTTCTGCCAAAGCTGTTTGGATTCTTCTTTCAGTATTTTAAAGTAACTACTTGAGGATTCTCCTTCGGCATACTGATGTAGTAGGGAGTGGCTTAAAAAGAAAATTCCTGAGTTCTTATGCATCCAAGAACAATTGTACAGATTAAGTCTTGTCTGCATTTGAAGAATTTTGCTAGCTACAGCAGTGTTCAGAAATGGTGATCAGACACCAGATGTGGTTCTACCAGCACCACACTTGACAGACATTTTCTAGCATGACTATGAAAGCACCATTTCTCTGCATAGTACAGACAGATTTTTTTTTTGGAATTGAGAGAGAATGATGCTAGCAGATCCCGAGCTGTAAATTGCTTTCCACCCTCATCAAGTTCTGAAGCACAGTTTCTGAAAATGACTTATGTGTGGTGTGACCACCAAACTTTGTCCAGCTGTGAATTGCTTTTAAAATATTATAAGCCCTATTAAGTACATGGCCTTATTGTTTACTTTTGGGAAGAGGGAGGGAGAGCCTTAGCTTCATCTCCACACCTACACGGAAAAATAACTTGTAAGATAAAGTTCAGTATCTCCTACAGATGGATGCTTACATTCCACAACTTCTTTCTGTAAAGTATAGCAGTATAGGACAGCAAGAAGAGAGGCGTATTACTGTATCTTATGTCATTGCGCAGTTTCACTGTGAAACTGGAATAATAAACATTAATACAGCTCTTCATGTTGAATATTTCCTAAAATGTTTTTTCCTCAAATAAGGGAACGGTTGCCATCTGTTACACCAACTGGATGATAGTATTAACTATATTAGTTCAGTTATATGCAATTTGAGAATTCAGAATGATGTGATCTGTTGTTCCAGTGCAATTTGTATGATATTGTTTTTATTAGGGTTTGAAATTACCTACTGAAGCTAGTCGGATTAAACTGATTGCACAACATGGCATGAAATGTCACTATGAGTTTGCTTATTGATCATGATGCAGACACTTTAAAGTTTTCTCTCCTTTTGTCCTTCCTACTGTTTTATGCGTTATCACTAACGAAAAATCCCTGATTATTCATAGATGGATACTCTATCTTCATAATAATAAAACAAATGCTTTATCCTTATAGAAGGAATGGCTTGGTGAGCACATTGTTATGCTGAAAATATTGATCTGTAGATGAGGAATGTATCAGCCATTCTAAGTCAACAATATTATACAAATTATTCTTTTTAGGAGAAGTGAACTGTAGCTTTCTACCTCTATAAAGAGGGACTTTATTCCTGACTCCCAACATATAAATCCACTATAAAGTATCCAGAGATTAGACTATATTTCAGATCGGTCTTCAATCCAACAGTTAGTACCTGAAGACAAAAGAAACTATTTCCTGTACATATTATTGCTTTTTCTCTAGATGATAATTTTACCAGGATAGAAAGATTTAGAATTCTTGCAAGAAGTGTGTGAACTATTATATGACATACCATTGATTCTAAGTTTTGTAAACTATGCTGTAGACCTTCAGTGCAGAGTACTAAAAACTTGTACCACTTGTGCATGCATTTAATTGGGTAAGGGATTGCAACAGCAGTCATTTCTTCTGCCTAGAAATAAACTTTGGGAGAGACAGTTATTAAGACCATAACTTTCCCGATCTCACCTTTTTGACACACTGAATGGAAAGTCCTTTTTAAGTCTCTGCCTCTGTTGTCCTGAGGACAGCAAGCATTGACGCTTTTTGTCAGATGCTTTTTGGTGTGATGTGAGAATACTGCATGAACAATCCAGTTTGAGCCTACAAAACAATATTTGAGGCTGTCTGTTAAAACTGTTATTGTAGTCTGCCAGATGAAAATAGAATGGAATTAGTTATAAACAAATCCTTCTGGAAAATGCCTCGGGTTATGATACTGCTGTAAGAATTCCTCTGTCAATGCCAAAGAGAGACTACATCCTATTAAGTTATGGATATATAGCCAAAAAAAATTGTTAGTACACTTGTTTTGTTCACAGTCTAGCAATTTGACATGCACTAATTACAGTAAAAGTTACCTAGCTCTTCTTATGCTTGCTACGTTTAGAACTCTGGGGCAAAAAAATACTGACAATTCTAAAGTTCTTGATGCAAAGCTGACAACATGAATGTATCTGTTTGCTTTAGTACCACACGTACGCATGGGACTTAAACGTCAACAGTGTGCTTGAATACCAAAGGCTCCAAAAGCTTGGAAGCGTGTGTGAACTATCCGAGCTACTTGGAGCTGCAAAATTGAGTTGGAAATCTCACAAGAACAGCTTGATTTGCAGCATTTTGGCATTTACACTTCACAGTCCATGGAGGGCATGCGTGGGCAAAAACAGAGGAAATAGGTCAAGCTAACATCTTTAAAAATATCTAAATAAAGTTTTGGATGAAAATTTTGAGGGACAATGATGTTAATTTATCTGAGCCAGTTCACTCATCCCTAATAAGCGTATTCTATGACACAACAAAATGAATAATGAAAATGAGTGATAATGATCCTTTTCCAAATGTCAAGCCTTTTATCTTTGGCCTCCAACAAGGAACACAAGTTTCTTTAAAGGCCACTAAAGAATGATTAAACTGATGGTACAGCAAGGAAAGTGACATACACTATTTCTTGTTTCCTATTGCGGGGGAGGACATGCTGGAGATGGGACCTTTTCAATGCTGAGGGCTGGCTTTTGAAGCTCCCTCCTTGAGGATGTCCAGAGTTGTCATGGCTGTTTTCCAAACTTCTCTGGGTTAGTTATGGACATCTAATGTTCCCTTGTTTCCTCCCATTATTCTGCATAGGTAGGGGAGGAAGGTTGTTGGGGAGTGAGAGTTGCAACAGAACTTTATTTTTAAAAGATTGAATATTTTTCTGTACAGTGCACAGGTATCTCTTAGCAATGAAGCTTAATACATTTAAATGTTTACTGGCAGCATGTACTTCACCATATTACTTTAAAATACTGATAAAGGGGGAAAGAAACTAACTATTAAAGACCTCCAAAGGTTCTCTAACCAAAATGGTTTGTGTAAGAATGTTTCAAGCGATTTATCATTCCAAATATTTGTAGTTATTCTCAATACAACTCTTTACAAAACTTGAAACTACACCACAATTAATCTTCATGGTTCTGTATTTGCTCAAATATTTTCCAGTTGCATCCAGCATGCCCTTGGACAGCACTTGCACCTAAGAGCACCTTCATTAATCAAAATGTAAGCTTTGTGGTTTAATTAGGCATTGCACCATTTTGTAAGCCTCTGAATAAGTTACAAGTTCAGCAAAAAGCAGGTCTATGTTACCATCAGCTCCGATAGATTATACATCATCTATGTAGCCATGTAGCTGAAAGCCATGCAGATGGGTGACCATTATGTTCATCTTTGAAAACTGACATGAAGAATACAGTTAACTGAATAATGTGCTTAGCTGACAGGATAAACCAGAGAATACAGTACCACTTGTTAGTGTTGAGTTGGGCCCTGCTTCATCCACTTGGACTGAGTAAATGCCAGCAGCCTTAGAGAGAAGTCTAATTGTTTGGTTTGGGTTTCTTTTTCTTTAGATTTGTTGAAAATACTTCTCTCCATTGTGGTAGATGTCATCTTTAGTTAGTCTTCAAAACTAATCAGCCAAATTATTATTGAGGGTGCAAATGTAGGACAGATGTGCCCAGACCTACGACTTGATCCTCCCCCCATTGAAGTTGGTGAGAGTTTTGCCATTGACTTCCATGGGAGCCGGAGCATGACCTAAGATAGGATGCCTGGTCACCGCTGCACCAAAAAGTAAATGTGTGTGTTTGTTTATTTTCAGACTGGGAACCTGCCATCAGGATTGGTGTGCTGGATTGCGGGGAGGAAGAGAACTATGAGACCTGTAAAGAATATGGTATTCTCTACTATCCAACTTTTAGGGTAAGTAGCACGATATACAGCATCAGGCAAATGGTGGTCATTCCATTTTGTAAAAAAATACTTGTTTTCTATTATTCCATGTTCCAAACTACAACTGTTGAACCTCCTACCTGTAGTTAAAAACAGAGCAAACTTATTTACCCAGTATATTGTGTACTTGTTCTTGGATTTGGGTGCTTTCTTTTTCTTCTGCAAAGATTCTTGTGATTATAATAAAAGATGTTTCAGGCTCTGTTAATCAAAAGAATGGAATAGATTATGCAATTATATGAATCAGCTGGATTTATGATTGTCCTAAACACTGAATTAGAATTTTTCAAACATAAGACATGTGGCCCAGGAAGCAATATATTCTTAAAAGCATTTTTGTGTCTCCCATCACTAAGGTATCTGGATGCAATATATTTTTGTTAGCTGTTAAACATGTAAAGATCCATATATAGTAAATATTAATAGCGTTATACATTTTGTTTCAGTTAGTGACATGAGGGTAAATCCGGTAGTTCAAAACCGATACATCAGGGACAAAGATGGAATCAAGTAGCTGATTTCATGAGGGACTGTGTGTTAGTTAGTCTTGTAATCTTTGGATCAATCCTTCGCTAGCCTCATATCATTCTTAACTTTTTACTTCACAGTTCACTTAAATTGAATTTAAAAATACTTTCTACTGTTTGCCAAGAGAATCAGGAACTGTGTTTAATACGGAAATTTTGCATCTAAGGATGAAAATGAACTTCTGTTTTTGCCATGATCTTCCCTGTTGTTTGTAATCATCATCATCATTATTTACCCCATGTGAGAATAAAATGGGAGACAAGGAGAATCTCAATAAAAAGTTTGTAGTGTGAGAAGGCAGAAGAGAAGTGTTATAATATAAAAACTGTTTGTTCTTCTGATGGTGGGAAAAACAATAGTGATTTTTTTTCTTTTATCATGTTGTGAGACCAAAACCTGACTCATTTCTTCCCAAAGCACTGTATGTTTTGCTTTTTAAAATAGGTAGAAGTTATGTTGCATTATGTGTTTTGTTTTAACCACCAGAGGGAGTTAAGAATGTTTAGGGTGTCAGCAATATTCTTTAGCACGGAATCATAGAAACGTAGGGCAGGAAGGGACCTCGAGAGGTCATTTAGTTCAGCCCCGCATGCTGAGTCTGGACCAAGTCAACCTAGACCATTCCTGACAGGTGTTTGCCCAACAAATGGGGATTCTACAATCTCCATTGGTAACCTATTCCAGTACTTACTTATCTTTATCCTAATAACTAACCTAAACCCCTTGCTGCAGATTGATTGCTTCTTGTCTTACCTTCAGGGGACATGAAGAACAATTGATCACTATGCTATTTATAACAGCCCTTAGCATATTTGAAGATTTACCATGTCCTCCCTTAGTCTTCTTTTCAGAACATTCCCATTTTTTTAATGCTTCCTCATAGGTCAGGTTTTCTAAACTTCTGTATCATATTTGTTGCTCTGGCCTGTTTCTTTGAAATGTGGGGCCCAAAACTGGACACAGCTGAGGCAACACACGTGCCGAGTAGATCAGGACAATCACATCCTGTGTCTTACATATGACACTCCTAATAATACACCCCAGGATATTAGCAACTGCACTGTAGTGTTGGCTCCTATTCAGTTTGTGATCCGCTGTAACCCACAGCTTCTTCTCAGAAGTACTACTGCCTCGCTAGTGATTCCCCATTTTATATTGGTGCATTTAATTTTTCCTGTGTAACTTTGCAGTTGTCTTTATTGACTTGCGTTGTGTTGATTTCAGACCAGTTGTCCAATCTATCAAGTATATCCATCAGTTAATAGTATTGCTAAGTAAATCATCCGTATGAGTCAACCTCTCAATCCTAACCTTGTCTATGAAGTTGGAGACTTGAGTTGAATTTTTTCAAAATGCCTCTGAAAAAATTTTTTTTTTCTGAGAAAATCCATATGGAATTTTATGTCACTAGTTTGTTAAATTATATAAATTTTTGACTTATAAGAGTTTGATTGTTTAAGGATCAGTGGGCAAGATCCACAACTGGTGTAAATCAGCAACCATTATAACCACACCAGCTGAGGATCAGCCCTTGGAATTTACCAGGCAAAAGTAAAATTTCACTTGTATATTCTGCTTGTCTGTAAGCTAAGTAACAATGTGTGATGAATTAAAACTGTAAAAAGCAAGAACTCCTGAAAATTGTGTTCTGCCTCTGAACTGAGCTTTCCTGAAGTACTTTTTCCCCTTGAGCCATGAGTTGTCTTCAAAGGAATATTTTTTTTCACCCCACAGTACTTCAAAGCATTTACAAAGCAGTTCACAACTGGGGAAAATTACAAAGGTAAGAAAACCCTACTCTAACCTATCTCAAAAGCATTTATCCCACTATCCCAGAGTACATTATATAATAAACAAGATTTCTTTACCCATCAATAAAATTCAGACATCCCTAGGTGGAATACACAGGCTGTTTAACAGTACAGTAAGCAACTGTTTAGAATAGGTTAAAAATATCCTTTGAAAATGAAACTGCAGGGGAAATTTTAGATGGCAGAATGTAATTGCTAGAGTTTACATTTGTCCGGGACGGTGGAGTTAACACACCTGTGCTTTTAAAATACATTGTGGTATTTAATTGCTGCAAGTGGGCAGATCCTTCATTTTAAATCTCATTTAAAAAAAACACACACACCTCTCAGCAGCGTGGTGTCCCTGTTGAAGCACTTGCTTGGCTCTGACTTCAATGGAAGATTGCCACATTCTGATTTACCAGCACTGCTTTCTCCAACACCTGAATTTATTAGAAGTCCTTCATTTAAATGTTAAACAACGTTGGACTTTATGGCTCTGATATGGTCACACCGTGAAGTGGTCTGGCTGCAGACTAAAGTAACACATCTTTTCAATTGGACTAACATATAAAAGGCCAGAAGTCAGAAAACAGACCACCTGCACCATTGACCCTTCCGGTAGAATATTATTGCAATTGTACCTGCTATTTTTAGGGTTGCTTCTGTTGGCAAAAAAGTTTAAGGAATCCGTTTTTAGGCTTGATTTTTTTCCCCCCACCCGCCCAATTTCAAACCTTAGGTTAAACTAAAAAACCCTTTATTATTTATTGCCCTTTGTGGCTGGCTGTTACCTTACCTGGGCCATTTGTTAAGAGCGTTACACCAGTGGCTCAAATTTTCAATGCTTGCTGTTAGCCAGTGTGCAAACAAAAAGCGTTCATTTGGTCACTGAACATCTCCATTGCGAAAAAGCTGCTTGAACTCCTGCCACTACAAGAGTTGTTTGTGTGTGAGTGTAGACCAGGATGATGCAAGATGATAGTGTATTGAAGATGAAACTGATGAGACGCAGGTGAGCTATTTTGAGTAACAAATATCTTTTTGTTTCTTTTAAGCTTTTTGGGAAAACGACTTTTACAAAAAGTCTGCAAACTTAATCTTACAAATAAAAGTACTTCTACCCCCTCCTAAAACAAACATTGTCACCTAGCTTTTTAACTAAAAAAACCTCAAACAGAGAATGAGACAACCTGAACTTAGTGATACTTTTCTGTCTTCTGAATAGTTCTTTATTTATCTGTTGTTAGCAGGGTCAGATCGTGAGCTCCAAACCGTTCGTCAGATGATGATTGATTTTCTACAGAACCATTCCCAAGAATCAAGACCACCTGCTTGCCCTGCCTTGGATCCAATTCCGTAAGAATCTTGTTTGAAAAAACAGAAAATATTGTACACTTAGTAAGCTACTCAAATAAAATGTCAGGACTGTTTCCAAGGATAAAGAATGTTTTTGTATTTCTGTTTAACAAATACTTAGAGTAAGTTCATATTGTGGGTAATGAGAACATTGAATTCTTCATGTGCTAAATAGCTTTCCTTTTCTTAAAAGGTCCAGTGAGATTTCTTCTCTTTTTGACAAGAATAGTCATCATTATACTGCCATTGTGGTTGAAAGTAGTAACTCCTATGTTGGGCGAGAGGTAATGTGTGACTTCTGAATTTAATCCAATATTTAAATCATGAATAATACAATTGAAGTTATATTTTATTCAGTCAGTGGAACTATTCATGTGAATAAAGGTGCGCCTGCTTGCAGGATTGGCATGTAAGTAGTTAAAGCCAGATCATATGCATTTAGAATATGACTAAGCCATGTGATGCCATAAGACATTGGCTTTTATTTTAGTCACTAAGAGGAGTGTGTTTTTTAAAGAAATGCAATTTTACTTTTCTTGCTATTTGGATTCCTTTCATGCCTTAGTGGAAGTTTAGTTTATCCTCCTCAATATTAGCAAAATACTTCTGACTGTCAAACCTCACTTCATCACAGGAAAAATATTTCAGATCATGAATGACATTGCTTTATCACTATTAGAGAACCATTCATAAAGTTTGTTCCTTTTGGTCAGCTTTTGCAACATCGTTATCTTATTGTAATCTGTATGATATACTGTGTGTCTGTGTGGTCCATACACCACACTAATTAAAATAAAAAAGCCACCAAAACCAAGACAATGCAGAATATTGTAGTAGAATTCTTGGATGATGATGGTCTTAGCTCAGTTTGTGCTGAGGTGTAGTAGAGACTTCAGGAATTGTATGATCTTACATTTAGGGTATTGCATATCCTGTATGCTGTTATAATGTGGTAATATGCTGTTTTTCATACATATCTTATTTAATGTCTCAAATTGGCCCAAGCTGCTAATATGTTTCTTGGAGTCAGGGCCTAATTGCCCATTTAAATCTTATAACAGATTTCTGTGTGTGATTGATATCAATCAGTGAAGCAGTTAAATATGTCATTGTAGCAAGTAAGTGAGATAAGAACCCCTCTGGGGTACTTAGCCTTCCTTTGGATGTGCCAAATAAAGAACACAGCAGGGTCTTTTGCAGCAGGAAAGGGCCAACAACGAATTAACTAAACATGGATATTGGAGTGCTGCACGGGGGACAAGCTTTTTTTTTTTTTTTTTTTTAGCAATATTGAAAGCACTGTGGGATTCAAAATGCCAGACTGAAACAATCTGCGTGGTGGGAGAGATGTAGATAATGCCAGTGCTAGCAGTGCGCTATACAACATAGTCCTTGGCTTGAGGAGATGACAGTCTACCCCTGCATATAAATCTTGCTATACATGAATGGGGTAGCTTTATGTGCCACATTGCCTAATTAAATGTGAAACTTAAGGACACTTACAAAATGTTGTGCCATCATTGTAGTGTAGACTGGATAGTAAATATTTTCAGCATCTTGAACTGAAGTATGAGGAGGTGGAGAATTAATTTGTTATGAAATTTGGTTTGGCACCATTTCACAATCTAAAGAGCTGCAGTTAGCCTACACAACTTCTGTTAGTTTTCTACTACTGCCAAAATCTAGGACAAGTAACAAAAACAAATTGCATGATTACTAGGCATAATCTGTATAGAAACATGCAATGTGTGTTTGACACGTCTAATTACATTAGATTAGGAGCTGGCCAGCGGCACAACCGGAGTGTGGGGTGTTGCCTGCTTTGAGAACCATGTTCAGAAGCAGACTGGTTCCCAGGTGCTGGTTCATTGTGGCTAATTGTGGAAAATCGACATTACTGAGATACAAGGAGGTATCAGTAACAAAGCTTCTCGGCATTTTATTTTGTCCATTCTGTAGTCTTATTGCCTTCTGCTCTCTGCCTTCCGAAAAATGGAAGATACTCTGATGGTATCTGCTGTCAAGAATGGAAATTCTGCTAACATTGTATAGTGTTCTAAGTTTACATACAGTGTTTAAGTGAAATAGACACACACATCACCTCTAGAAGCTTACACTCTCAATAAGACAAGACATGCACACAACACATGGCAGAATAGTTCAGGAGAGGGAGGTTTAGGTATTTATCACTAATGAGAAGAAACGGAGAGATTTGAAGAGATGGGTTTGAAGAAGCTAGCTGGAGAAGAGAGGTGAATGAATCTAGGGGAGAGTTTAAGGCATAGGGAGCAGCATATTCTTATTTGTATTATTGTAATGCCTAGGAACCCCAGTCATGGACCAGGATCCCATTGTGCCTGGTGCTGTACAAACAGAACAAAAAGACTGTCCTTGCCCCAAAGAGGCTACAATCTAAGTATAAGATAAGAGACAACAGATGGATGCAGACGGACTGATGGAGGAATATAAGGAAACAATGAGAGAGTTCTGGCTAGAGTGATAGGTTGTGATCTCCGAGCACCACTGCCTAACTGTTGTCAAGTTTTTGTAGGCATTCTGGCAAAGGAGAGTAATGGAGTGGCTTTGTGGATGTTTATGGGGAGTACCTCCCAAGCATGAGGGGCAACGTGGGAGCATAGCAGAAGGTACAAAGCCAAGTGTGTAGGGGCAGCAAGGGGGGAGTGAAAAGAGGATTGGGAAGAGCACAGAGAAGGGCAGAGTGGAAAATAAAGGCAGAGAAGTAAACAAAACAAGATTATTGAGGACCTTGTAGATGAGAATGAAGAGTTTGATTTGATATGGTAAGAGTGAGCCAATAGACAGATTTGAGGAGGACAGTCATTGGAATGGCAGGAGAGGAAGATGACTCTAGTAATGGGACCTTGAATGACTGAAATGGAGAGAGAGAGTTGTGAGCCAAATGTTCATCGGAATCTTAACTGGGCCTGCATATTTGCAAACATAATTTTGGGAGTTAATGTTTAAGTGATGTAGATGTTTAAGTCCTTGATTGTGTCCACATAAGTCATAAACTTCGACATCTAAATGACATCTAAACTGTGAGTCAAATAATTGTCCCTACAATTATTAGAGCTCAGAAAAAATGGAAGCCAGTGTCTGAAAAATTGGCTTTAAACCCTTGTATGTATGTAACATGTCATCACAAACCAGTGAGTGTGTGACAAATATCATTTTATCATCTGTGTTTGGAGGCTTCTTCAGGACGTTTCATCACTGTCTCTCATGTGGTCTTCAGCTATGTGAGACTTGAGGGAGGAAAAAGTCAGGATGGGTTAAGGAAAAATCATAGAGCTCAGAAGATGAGAAAAAATTGTTTCTCTCAATGAGGTAAAATTTCTGTTCAACAGAAATTGTTAGTGTCCATATTGGAATACTGATAAATAATAGGGCTGTCGAGAGATTTAAAAAAATATGTACAAAAAACTGCATTCAAAAATAAAACCAAGTAAAATTTTAGTGCCTACAAGTCCACTCAGTCCTACTTCATGTTCAGCCAATCGCTCAGATAAACAAGTTTGTTTACATTTATGGGAGATACTGCTGTTTCTTGTTTACAGTGTCACCTGAAAGTGAGAACAGGTGTTTGCATGGCACTGTTGTAGCTGGCGTCGCAAGATATTTATGTGCCAGATGCGCTAAAGATTTATGTCCCCTCATGCTTCAACCACCATTCCAGAGGATATGCATCCATGCTGATGATGGGTTCTTCTCGATAACGATCCAAAGCAGTGGGGACCGACGCATGTTCACTTTCATCATGAGTCAGATGCCACCAGCAGAAGGTTGATTTTCTTTTTTTTTTTTTTTTTGGTGGTTGGGTTCTGTAGTTTCCGCATCGGAGTGTTGCTCTTTTAAGACTTCTGAAAGCATTCTCTACACCTCGTCCCTCTCAGATTTTGGAAGGCACTTCAGATTCTTAAACCTTGGGTTGAGTGTTGTAGCTATCTTTAGAAATCTCACATTGGTACCTTCTTTGCGTTTTATCAAATCTGCACTGAAAGTGTTCTTAAAACGAACATGTGCTGGGTCATCATCCGAGACTGCCATAACACAAAATATATGGCAAAATGTGGGTAAAGCAGAGCAGGAGAGACACTATTCTTCACTAAGGAGTTCAGTCACAACTTTAATTAATGCACTATTTCTTTTATGAGCAGCATCAGAATGGAAGTATGTCCTCCAAAATGGTGGCCAAAGCATTAAAGGGTATATGAATGTTTAGCATATCTGGCACGTAAATACCGTGCAATCCTGCTATAAAAGTGCCATGCAAATGCCTGTTCTCACTCTAAGTGACATTGTAAATACGAAGCGGGCAGCATAATCGCCTGTAAATGTAAACAAACTTGTTTGTCTGAGCAATTGGCTAAACAAGAAGTAGGACTGAGTGGACTTGTAGGCTCTAAAGTTTTACATTGTTCTGTTTTTGAGTGCAGTTACGTAACAAAAAAATTTCTACATTTGTAAATTGCACTTTCTCAGTAAATAGATCACACTACAGTACTTTTATGAGGTGAGTTGAAAAATACTATTTCTTTTCATTTTTAGAGTGCAAATATTTGTAATAAAAAATAATAAAATATGAGCACAGTACACTTTGTATTCTGTGTTCTAATTGAAATAAATATATTTGAAAATGTAGAAAAACATCCAAAAATATTTAATAAATTTAAATTGGTATGCTATTGTTTAACTACGATTAATCACAATTAATTTTTTTAATCACGATTAATTTGTTTGAGTTAATCGTGTGAGTTAATTGCAATTAATCGACAGTCCTAATGTATACATATACTTGATGAATAGTAAGGTGGTTCTATCAACAGCTTAGTTTACTTAAAAGTATGGTGCACTCCCTGTAATATACTTATCCTTTTTTACAAGAATTGGATATTCTTTGAACAGTGTGTAACTCTTGTGTGTTGTCTTCTCATCACCCAGGTGATCTTAGACTTGATTCAGTATGAAAACATTATGGTAAAGAGAGTGCTGAATTCTGATAAGGCTTTTCTAGAGAAACTTGGTATTACCTCAATCCCTTCATGTTATCTGATCTATCCAAATGGGTCCCATGGATTAATTAACATGTAAGTACTATATATCTGTAAGGGATACTTGCAGTACTTTGAGGGGTTCAGTTAAGCTTTAAAACCGTTGCCTTAGTTTCCTTGCATACAAGTTAATGTATTTGATAACCAGGTTTTATTTGTGCATTTAAATAAAGGCAATGTATCCCAATATGTGATCAGTGCATTTTACTGATTGAAGTTTAATGTTCAGACTCTTCATATTTGAAGAGACTGACAATCTCAGACATTGTTGAGACAGCTATTCCGTTGCGTATGAAAAATATCCCATTCATGTTTAATAATCTTATACTTGTACAGCTGACTCTCTGTAAGAGTTTACAATACATTGAAATGGACTAAGAGAACAAAAAATAGATTTCTCCCTCAGCTGGGAGAAAAAACAAAATGCTGTAGTGATTAGTTATAACTTCACTGCAGTGGTGAGTTTAGACGGCTCACAAACGTGCTTGTAAAATGAGCGGTAAAGAAGAATCCTCCATCTGTGAAATAGAAATTCCAGGCTGACGGTGTCAGTGCAAAGTGTTACGAAAATATAAACTGTTGAGCAGTAGCTAGTGACATGCTGATAGTCTAGTGATGTTGATAAATAGGATATCACTGAGGTTTTGGGAAGAGACTCTGTATTAGTCATGTCTTCCACTGCTACCAGTCATTATCACTGACTCATTATTGTGATGCCTGTGAGGAGAATATGTATGGTTTGGGACAGATCTGAAATAAAAATATTAAGTACCAAATCCCACAGATCCAATTCAATCAAATCACCTGTTGGATTCAGTGAAAGTGTTGCCTGCAAAAGGTGTACAAATATGACCTGAAGTCTTTATGAAAATGGGATGTTGCTGTTCGTTTGAATGGTATTGCAAGCCACTGGTCCTAATTATTTTTGTTGCTGCTTCTAAAATTTGCAAACATGCTGTCTTTTACCAGACTTTTAAAAGAAAGAGTAAAGAAAACCAAATCTCGTATTTCACAGATATATTAAACTGTTCCTGTCAATCATTTAGCTTGAGGTGATTTTTAACCCTTACACTGTCCTTTCATACGCAGTTTGAAGCCTCTTCGGTCTTTCTTTTCTTCCTATTTAAAGTCACTGCCCGGTGTGAGAAGAAAACTTGTTTCACAACTTCCACTACCAAAAAAGCAAAATAAACAGGAGGGCACAGAAATCAAGGCATGGAAGGAATTTGATAAGTAAGTGATGCTGTTGAGCTTCAGTTTAATGGTTGGTAGTTAAAATCCACAGTTATTATTGCCAAGTGGGAAGCTATACAGTAATTGATTTTAACATCTTACTGTAGCTGAAAGCTTTATTTGATTCCATAACTATTCAAAGGAAACACCCGGAATTGAATAGCTGAACCACCACATGGTGACCTGCTGAGCAGAACAAAGGGATTGTGTGTGAATATTAAAGGGATCCTAGCACTGAAATGTCTTGCAGATCACGTTGTACAGCATTGCTTTCATTTGTTTGTTCAGCAGGATCCCTTTCACAATATACCAGATACACTGGTAAATGAATTCAGCCCTAGCAGCAGAGATGTAATAAATACTCTACTTAGTGAATGTACCTTTCTTGCAATTATGACTATTTTAGAGATTTTAAAGAAGCTTCAAGCAATATTTTCAATCTGCATTTGGAGCAAATGTTTGCATTTCTCTGGAAGAAAGTTCTATTAGAGACTATTTTTATTTTAAACACATGCTTTACTTAAAAAATCCAGGGCTCAATTCTGCTTCCATTGGTGTCAGTGTGAGCAGGATTGATGATCAAACCAGTATCTGAAATGTAGGGTTCACTAGTTTATTTTTTTTATTGGAAAACTTTAGCTTGTAAATCAATATCCCAGATAAACATAGTCAGTACTAAAAATTTTTAACAAGCTTTTGTCAAATCTACAGAAAACAGCAAACCCAGTATTTGTTTGTATAATGGTGAGTCAGGACACCACTAGAAAGTGTTAGGTAAATGCATATATATTAGAAAACCCTAAAGTCACCAGAAAAGATGTTTATCAGACCAAATCCACTTAGGTTTATGTTCACCCTCTGACTATTTGAGAGAAGGATACAAGAGCTTTGCAGTGAGATAATCCTTCAGCATCTTTAGCTGGAAAAGATGTAGGACTGAGTGCTTCCATTTTGTACTTATTTTCATTTTTTGTTATGGTTACTATTAAAGTGTCAGCCCTGTTTGTTTTTTTTTGACAGATGGCTATGTTTTCTTTTAACAGTTTATATAGAATATTGTGTTTTGATAACTGATTTTTGTAGCTAATGAGTATCTTATTAACGTGAATGATTCTATCAATCTTGGTGCTTGTACAATACAATGTTTTATAAAAGATCACTATATAAGAATCTCCCAGTTAGACTGTTTGTGTGCCTGATGATTTAATACTGGCAACTATATTTAAGAAGTCAGCAGACATACTAACTAATAAACTTTTTATCACTGTTATTAAGTGAATACATTGTTTACGAAAGAGGTGGCACTCGGCCACTCAGAATACGTCTGTAGTCTGTATCATTCAGAATGTAGCTGTCACAGTTCTTGAGATACCTGTATCTCTAACCTCTTCATGGCCTCCATGAGGGGATGCCACTCAGGCCTCTAGCCATTACCTTTCTTGGGGTGGGAGCCAACGTTCCTTCCCTTCCAGACGGGGAATTTAGGCTAAAATTCCTCTTGCAATTCACTGTGATCACTTCAGCAGGTCTGAGTTTAGTTCACATCTTGTTCTCTCTCAGGGGCTATGACAGTGTTAATCAGTATCCAGCCAGCCTTCATAAATCAAAATATTTATTTGGAACCAAAAGCATTATAGAGAAAACATATCTTGAAAACAACAAACAGCTTATATGCCTGCCTCCCGTACCAGGTATCACCCATCTTCAACATGGAGATGCTGGTAGATTTCAAACTCTTTCTGCAGGGTGTGTCCTTCCTGTCACAGCCTGAGGTCAGTTCTTGAGTTCAGTGAGAGTGATCTCCCTCCTGTAGCAGGCTTGGCAGTTCTTTGTTTGGTAACCTCTTTCAACCAGTTCAAAGCAGGGTACTCCATTTTCCTCATGAGGTGCCTTTCCAGACTTTGTTTACCTGCCTAGGGAATTTACATTAATTATTCCCCAGTAATTTTAGTTCCTGATGATTCATTTATGCTTAGGTGACTTCCACACAGTCACTCCCTTGTCTCAAAAAAATAAATTAACCCCTACCCACATGGCAGAACAATACAAGGGGAGAGAGGGGAAACTGAGTCTCACACTTTTTTCATAAAACCCCCCCAGAAGTTTCCCAGTTCTCCACTGCAGCTTTTCATTTGTTTTTAAGTGTACTGTTATCATTATGCAAATAAGTTGTCAGAATAAGCTGGCTTTCTGATTGATCGGCTCTCTTAAATCGACTGTTTAATCATGTGGGTTATAAGACATAAGGGTCTTCCGGAATTTTTTGAAACATTAGGCTGTCGGGTCTGTATCCAGTTCTGTTTGTTATGCCGTGTTGCTGTATTTGGTACTAACTTGGGCTAATCTAAAAGCACTGAAGGATACAAACTCTGCGGTGTTTATATCTTGTTCAGTTGCTTGTCTATTGGTGGTGGTGAAAATATAGAAATATTTTCCATGATAGTTGCTGCTCTGAGGAAGGGAGGTGTTGATGTCTCATTCACCTCAAATGTGTGCTTTATCCATATCCATCAGTGGGTGACTGACTGTCACAAGACCTTCTGTAATTGACTGACTCTTAAATACACTGTGGTGCACAAGGTCTCTCTAGTGGGACTGCTGCATTTGGGGAGAATGTCTAAATTCCATCTTCCTTAATATGGGTTTATTTTCACTTTTGTTATTGTCAGTTTCCTTGGCATTGCTCCTCCTCAAAGATACTTCTGTTAAACAAAAGGTTTTTCCCCCTCACAGCCTGTTGTTCTCTACTTATATTTAACCATGTAGAGAAGTCGCAAGTTGTGACACCAGCAATTTTCTTGCTGACAATGTCAGGGTTATGATTTCTCTAGAGGGAGAAATTGGGCTGGGAGGCAGAAAGTTCTTACTCAAACACAAGAGAACTTTTTATGCAATTGTGCTTCATTTGTCTAGTCTCTGAACTAGTGGCATAAAATTGCTGTTCTAAAATTAGAGTACTGTGGAAGCCATTAAACTTGACATTCACCATACTAGGCACTGCACTGTATAGTCCTGCACTTGGAATAGGAGATACTGCAATCACTGTGGAATTGCAGATTGAGATTTGAATAGTGCCCACTGTATATCCGTTTTACCTTAATGACTGGTGAGCAAATGGGTGAAAGAAAGCTGCCTCGATTTTTAACACTATATATGTGTTTTAGAGCTAAGCTGTACATGGCTGACCTTGAATCAGGATTGCATTACCTGCTCAGGGTAGAGCTTGCCACTCACAAGACGCTTGAGGGAGCTGAGCTAAAGACCTTCAAGGATTTTGTTACAGTCATTGCCAAGGTATACACTTCTAATCTTTGATTACATTCACTTGACTCTTACAAATATAATGTAAAATTTGCTATTTGACAGAATATTTAATGCTTCTGAAAATGTCTTTCAGAGTGCCCTTAAAAATGTACATGTTTTGGTTACTACTGTATCTTCGATATAGAAATTCTGTTATGCTTCTGTGGATAAACCTGAAGGATTAAAATGCTCTTTGTTGCAGTGCATGACTCAGAATAAAATAAGGATTCTGGTTGTCCCAGGCTTGCAGGGCAGACCTGTGAAAATTGGGATGGTTGCTCAGATTTTTCTGGATAGGTAATGATTGTAACTGAGCATAGATTATTTCCCCCATACAAACACCCCCTCACTCTGGATTCTTGGAATTTCTTAAAGTAACTTTAAAATTGTTGTGCCTATGTGACCACATACAGTGTTTAGAAAATTAGGTTGGACTTCTAACGATACAGCTGACTTTAATCAAGATTTTTTGAACATTGCAGATGAGCCCCATATTTCAAAGACTCTAAACAGGGTCACCTCTTGGGTGCTGTGAGGATAAACCCTTCAATGTTTGAGGTGCTCAGATATTGTGACGATGATGGGAGTTTAGCTGCTACTTTGTTTTGGACTTATTTGTCCTAAAGTTTAGACATTTTTAAAGTGAGTCTGACATGAAGAAAATGTGACTTGGAAAAATTCTAATATTTTAACCGTTAAAAGTGACTCCGTTAAACATGAGCTGCAGTGTCTCTCCATATTTCATTACCAAGTAATTAACAGATTGTATTTGTTTGTAAACAAGACAAATCAATGGCTGGTTAGAGGAACAATAAGAGTTATATAACATTTCCAAGTGTCTGGCATTATGTGAAAATCAGTCAGACAGATTCTTACCCCCTATGACAGTCAGAGGTCAGAAATCTCTAGCTGGCCTCATTTCCTTTAAGAAAGTGTAGTGCTAATCTGTCCATCATATTATCCCTCAAACAGCCTCTGTTCCTCCTGATGGAGCCTGGCCAGCTAATGTCATTTATTTTCCTGGCTATTAGTGAATAAATGGGGAATGCTCTCTTCTAGGCAGCAGAAGGGTTTTTTCTTTTGTATTTTTTTAACACTTTTAAAAAACCATTTCTCTTCTGATATTTCACATTTTATTCACAATTCTGATTTCTTTCCTGTATGGTTCTTTATACCAAAGGACTTCAGAAAATATAGCATACTGCATTGATGCATAGTTTCTCTGAGATGCATTTGAGGTTTTGTTTTTAAGACCGTAACTCCTTTTTAAACTAAATATTTTGTGATCAGTTAATAAAAACATCTGTGTGAACTTAGATTTTTAGGACTTTGTACACTAGCCTCATTTCTGAAGAAGAGATTTACAGTGCTGCTAAGTCACTAAAGTCTGCGCTCCCATCTCCTGCGCTCCCATCTCCTGCTCAGGGATTTTCATTGTTGTAGGATTAGTTTCTTGGCTATTTGTGCAACTTGCAGTAGCCCTTTCTTTCGAATCCTCCATAAGACTGATACCTATCTCAGATCCCCTATCATGAGTGCAGCTAAAATGGGGTTCACATGCCATATGCTTCTTTGTTTCCCCTGACGTTTGCACTAGTCAGCATTACTTTGGGAAGGTGTTATAACTTTATCAGTATTTCAGTTGTGTACAGTTTACTCATATTACGGTAGTTTATAGGAACCCCAAATCAAGGGTTAGGGCTCTTTGTGCTCGGTGTTATGCAGATAGCAAAGAAAACAGTTGCTGCTCAAGAGTTTTTCATTAAACCAATTAAGAAAGCTCTGGGCTGGGGGAGGAGACAGAAGAGGAGAGCACACACTGAACCATGAATCAAGTAGTTGGAAGGAACCAGTTATCTGCCAGGACGTATCTTATAAACAGTTGAACAGTTACTGCAGAATGAATTTTCATTGCTATAGCATCTCCCATCGTAACGTTCTCTACGTATCTGATAAAGCAGATACAGGGACAACTTCTTCTGCTGCTACCTTTGGAACGGTTTAACAGAGAGCAATTCTGCTTCCTGTCCTAAGCTGTTGTGTATAGACTCCCAGATGCAGTTGAAACAGCCTGAGGCATTTAAGTATGCAAAGTGTACGTACCCAAATTGAAATTGATCTGGACCAGTTGGATTGGGACCTGTATTCCTCATAAATAATACTGAAAAGCACCACTGGAAGCAACTCTCTTTACAACTCCTCAAAGACAGCAGTATGGTGGAGTTTCTTGTCCTCCGTCTGTGTCGCTGATGGGAAATTTGCATCCAAAGTGTTGTGTCTTTACTTGTGGTTGAGGTCTTTGGTGCTATATGCAGCATAGTCAGAGCAGTTTACAAGTTTATGCATCATTGTCCAGAGCTGATTTTTTTAAATAAAGGTCAGTTCTCAAAAGAGAACTGAAAAGCTTTTGGAAATTAAAACTCCCCAAACTGTAATAACATGAAAGTAGACTTACAAATTACAATATATTTCCAATTTTAGAAGTGACATTACATCTCAAATAAAGTAGGGTCAGATTGAGTCAAAAGTTTGATGGGAAATCTCCATGGTTTTGTAGGAAGCATTGTGACACTCTTCCACTTACGTCAATATCGAACCACTGCTCTGGCATTATTATTATTTTATTTGTATTAGGGGCTGGTATCATTCAGGAGAGGTGTGAAAACGAGGTCCTGAACATTAAAAGTCTTCGGGAAGTGCCTGTCATAATTCCATCTTGAGTGTATTCCGCCAAGCTAAATTCTTCCTGCAGTTTGGATATAATTTCCTTCATGTTCTGTCCTAAACTGCTGTATTATGTTTGTGTGTGCTGTAAAATACCAGCTGCATTTCAGTGGTGAGCAAAGTATGTGTACAGATGTTAAATTAATGCAAAAAGGGTATTTACTGAAAAATATAATAAGTGATTAATTCCAATTGTATGTAACAAAAAATCTAGTATGGCAAGTTTAATTAAAGCTTTTAAGAAGTAAAAACATTTAAAAATATGAATTGGTCTCACTGTAATGAGTGCTTTAAAATCTATGGGTACTTTCTTATTTCCATTAGTTATTTCCTGGCCGTCAGCCCGTGGTGAAGTTGTTAGAGACCTTGCAAGAGTGGCTGGTGAGCCTTCCATTAGACAAAATCCCTTATGATGCTATCCTAGATCTGGTCAACAACAAAATGCGGGTAAGCTGTTACTAGTTTCCAGCATAAAGTACAGAATTAGTAAAGGATAAGGTTCTGTATAAATCCAAGACACCACTTACTGATGCCTCCCTCAAGCATAATGCAGTTATAAGAAGGTTAAAATGGAAATAAAGTGAATTCGTTAACCAGAAAAAAATCCCCATGAAGGAACTTAAATGAGAGACATGTAGTACAGTGCAGCATAGCACAGTCCCTGTGTATGAACGTGCAGTCACTGATGTTACAGTTCTTTCCTTTGCATGCTCAGGTAACTCAGTGTCTCTGATGAAAATGTTTGCTCAATATCCTTTAAAAGAGACACATGCACACACAAAATATGAACATTGCCTTTCTGGCAGAGAAGGGCAGGATGAGACTGTTCAGCACAAATCAATTCCACGCATTTATTGTATGTTGAAACACACCTCCCTCTCTATTTCCTTCTCCTCTGATGAATGGGATTTTTAGGACTTTGAATTGGACCAGTTATTGCCAGCACTGTGATTGTCCTGAAGGCTAGAGTTTAAAAGCTGGCAAAGTTAGCCATTGTGATTTTACATTAACTCTGAAGACTTTTCAGAAACTTATTAATATACTGACCTAGAACAGGTGTTGAGGAGAATTAAAAAAAAAAATTGTCTAGTGTTTTTATAAAGAATCTTACAAATTAGGATGCCTAATATTTTCCATCACACTAATTTATAGCGTTTAAGAGAAAAGTATTATGTCCTGCTTTAATGCTTACACAAAAAGATATTTAATAACAATACATTAGAATAGCCCAGACTACTTAAATTCCAAGTTCCTTTAAACATGAATTTAATAGCTTCAACTTAATACACCGTCACAAGTGGATCATCTTTATTTTAAATTAGGATCTACAATCATTAACAGTAATGTTAACTAATACATTTGGAGGCTGATCCTGGAATGTGCTGAGTGTCTGTGGAGCACTGGGTACCCTCAGTTCCCTTTCATTTCAGTGGGAATTGAGAACGTCATCTTGCAGGTTTGGGCCATTCTGATCTGAACTGAGCATTTCATTAAACTGCCTTTTTTTTTTTTTTTTTTTTGCAAGGTGCTAGCTGGGAAAATACATGAACTAAGGCTATGTCCGTGTAGACAGTGGTGTGCAGAGTACACCGTGAAAGGCAGGCTGTGTCCACACTTGTCGCTGCAGTGTGTAGCTGCACGCCATGGGGACCAGCCAAAGCCTTTCCCTGCTCCCCTGCACCCTCCGGCTGGAGCATTTCACTGTGGTGGGGAAATGCTCCAGTAGCAGGAAACTACACTACTAAAAATTGCAGCATAGACATGGGGGGAATGGAGAGAGCGATGTAAGGCATGGAACCTGGGGGTTCAGGCATTAAGGACATTTATTCTACTCACCTAAGCTGTGTTCATCATCAACACTGCTGTTGATACCTGTGCTAGCTTGTCATGCAGTGTTTGTACTCCACACACCGCTGTCAATGTAGACATACCTTCTATTTAACCAGAAGATAATACTCAACTAAAAGAATGTCCAAACATCAACCTGTAATATCCGCATTGTACATGTTTGGCTGTATAGGCTTGCTTGTCTTAGGCCCTTTTCTGCTAGTCACACATGCGTAAAGGTCTGTTTCTTTTAACTGACTTATTGAAATTACCAGGTAAACACAACAAGAAGAGGTGCACACATACCAGACCTATCTTGTATGTTCAGGAGCAATTAACAGACGTGATAAGTTCAATAGGGAAGTGTCATTTTCAAGTAATCTGGTCCCAGACTGGACACATTTTTAAGAATTTTTTTCTTTTCAGATTTCTGGAATATTTCTCACTAACCACATTCAGTGGGTCGGCTGTCAGGGGAGCAGACCAGAGCTGAGAGGTTATACCTGTTCCCTCTGGAAGCTGTTCCACACCTTAACTGTTCAAGCTGCCGTTCAACCAAAAGCGCTAATCAACACAGGTAAGCAGCAGTTATGCAGGAGAACTAAAGGAGGGGAGATCTTGACGTGGCAATCTAGCTGTGCATAAATTAGCATAACAAATACTGGATTTGAATAAATCTCTGCTCAGAGATCACACACACAGGCTTTAATAAAAGATGCACTCCAGTTCCATGGAGGACATTGACATCCAAGGTTCAGTTTTTCAGTTCTGGACCAGTAGGGGTCAGGGCATATCTGCCGCAACCCTTCTGGTTGACTCAAGAACTGTGTTGAGGGCTCTGAAAGGAGCAACGGCCATCTCTTCTCTCCTGCAGGAGTGGTTAAGTAAGGTCTATGGCCTTGAAGATGGGGGAAAAATGAAACACAGATCAGTGGGAATGTCTTTGAAACACTGAACTGATATTTCTCCCAATTAAGTTGGGGGGAGGATGGTATGCAAATCTGTTTGTTAGGATAGATCATATCCTATATATTTTTTTAAATGTGAATTAGTAGTGCAGCTCAACTAGTTATAAAGCAAAATAATTGGTCATGAACCAATTCATGTAATTTTATAGATACTAAATCATAGGACTGAATAATTATTTCGATTACATTTTCATATTGTAGGTCAACCATGAAAGTTTGTGCCCAGAAGTGATCTTTCTTCTTTAATAGCAGACACACCAAATAATTAGTTGTCTTTTACAACCACGGGGGGGGGTATGAAAATTTGGTATTCTTCATATTTAAGAAGCTTGTATGCACTGTTGGTCAGATGTACATTTTATTTCCATCATAGTTAGAAGAATGAATTATTGATGCTAAAATGAAATTTTCTAAGTCATTTTGTATTTGACAGGACAGTATTTTATTTCTGCTCTGTTGTATTTTTAAAATACTTGCGCTGATTATAATGTCAAAGCAATGTAATTGAAGAGTTCTAGAAATGTTATAGCAAATGGATAAATTATGGAATACCTTTCAAATCATCTCTTCAGGAATAGGGCAAGAATAATCTGAGGTTGCCCCAATTTTAGTTGGGTAGTTTCCAATTAATTTCCCTTAATTATGGCCCCAAATGCTCTGTATGCTAAAAATCCACTTTGGTTTCCATCAGTCAGGAGGGACTATTTAGTGATAAGAATATGGAGGTTTGTACCTTTTGCGGATATACCTGTTTGAGAGAGACTTTGTAAAACAATTGGACAATTAGTTTAGGCAGAGCCAGGCTCTAGGAAGCCTGTGTGGAATAACCCTGTGTCCAGATTGGTGGATTGGAGTCACAAAAACAATTTTCAGGCAAGAAATGTCCTTGAAAGATAAAATGTCACCACGTGGCCAACGTCAGAAACTGGTTTAATTTTTTCCAGTTGCCGTTTGTAACAGGCCAGTTTTTTTAAAAATAAATAAATAAAAAGCCTCTGTGGTTGAACTCACAAATTATAGGCACAAATTTTTGTGCTGCATTATTTGCAGACACAATTAAGGTTGCTTAATTGTCATAGCTTGACTCCATCTACAAATTGGGTAGTTCAGCATCTAACTGGCGGTACTTGTACATTTATACCTGTGGAAAGACAGCTTGAATCCCTTTTAGAAGTTAACACCAACAATGCCTAGTGAAGAGCACACCGTAGAGAGGCACGTTGGATGGCACTGCACTGACAGCCGGTATAACTTACACCTCCCGGTGCTCTTCGTTCACTCATTCCACTTGCCACAAAAATGCTGTAGTTTAGCAGTATGATTTTTTGTTGTTGTTCTGCATAATTTAACTATGCAAAATTGCATCTTAAATTGCTTCCATATTGCAAGTGTGTTTTCAAAGCAGGCAGAAATGTAAAGTATACTCTAGAACCTGAAAAATCTTCAGTACACTTAACTATCAGTTTAAAACGGGGCAGATATTTGATGATCACTTCTTATGGCGAAAGAATTGGGTCAGTCTGAGACTGTCGGATTATGTCTTGGGAGGTTTTCCTCTCCTTATTGCTTGTTTAAATCCCATCTACTAAAAAGCATGATGCACTCCCTAATCCTTCCCACCACAGGTAGGGTTTTATGATTCTTGTCCACTTTAAAGATTAGGGTTACCCTGAATTGCAGTAGTTTGGGAGGAAAGAGAAAAGAAGGATTACGTGATGATACATGGCAGATGTTAATAGAAGATCCATCTCTGGGCTGATAAAAGAAAAACAAACAAAATGAGCCATTTTGCGTTTGGATTTTTTATTTTTTAAAAGCAACAGTATTTTCTTGGTAGTTCTAGTTACTTGTAGAGTCTGTTAGCTAACGTGAATTTGCTCTCGTTTTCCTAACAGATCGTTTCCTTCAATATATATTTGCAGACACATTGTTAAACCGTTGAGCTGTGTGGTCTGATCCTGCAACAGGATCCTGTAAAGGAATCTAGTGGAATCATAGTGCTTAAAATCATTGCAAGAATTCAGTCCTGCAAATCCTTAGTTATATGAGCTGCCGTGTTGAGCTGATGGGGCTATTCGCATGAGTAAATATTGCACGTGTAAGGTTTTGCAGGATGAGGTCCTATATTTGTTTTATTGATAACATCCAAATTTTCTCAAGAATCTGTAAATCAATAAATCACAAGAAACACTCAAAAGATGAACATTGTGACACTTGAGATTTCAAGGAGGTAGAATTTTAAGAGTTAATGCATATGGTTAAATCTGCGTGTGATTCTTTGCTCCTATGTAAAGGGGCTGAGTTTGCCAATAACCTGAAGAATAGTATAAACTGTGTTTGTTTAAAACAATTAAAAGATCAATCTTTAAAATACTGTTGCTTAGTAATAGTTTTGTTTTGCCTGAAATTCATGTTGGCTTTCTAAAATTATTTTTCAGCGGTTCTTTTAATACTCCCATTTAATCTGCTTTAATCTCAGTTGGTTTTTTTATTTATACATGTCTGTTCAATCACAGATATTGAATGTCTGAGTAGAGATTGTTCACCATTTATTACTTCTCTTTGGTTTCAAATCACTTCTTTTCATGTTTGAGCTTTCATGTTTACAGCATAATGCTGCTGTTTTGTTGCCTACATGTGTTTTATGAATAGACTCTTGTGCATGTGTTTCTGGAGTACATGAACAGTTAATATTTTTAATAGCTTGTGCTAACAATTTTTCCAGTGAACAATGCAGGAGGTTATAGATGCACTACAGAACTGTTTTGAAATTAAAGTACTTCAAATATAATTATATTTAACATTAGTCAATGTAAATAAAAGTTGTATATGCTGTAATCAATTATGGTAGAACCTTACTGTATCTCATCCCATTGTAGATTGTTGAATTTTTGTTCAGCTACAGTAGTTGCTAATTCAGTCCATCAAGGAAGCTACATCACAAAATGTACTACATTTGGCAAAGGTTTTTACGTCAATTATTTATGATAATTCATAGTATACTAGTAAATATACTACAGTATGTTTTACAAGAGAAGTTAAGTACTAGTCAGACATCTCTACGCTACTCTGCAATTAAATCTTAGCAGAGTGCTCTTACAGTACTTCTCAGACTACAGGCCCACTGTATACAGTCATAACGACAGGATAAGGCTCTTCGTTTGCAGAGGTCTTTGCAGTTTTTCTGCACTACATAATAATGCACTCTCGTATCTTCAGCATGGGCGTGTAAACACTGTGAACCAATAGTCATGATTCTACCAGAAAATCATTCCAAAATTCTGATTTTTATAAGTGTTACTTAAGTAAAGTCACTGTATTAAATATTCATATATGTATGCCTTTGTGTTATGTAAATGTAGTGAGAATGCGATATTTGTGTTCCTCAAACTTACAGAAAATATTAATGAAAGGTGAGAGGCAGATTGTGGCTACAGAGACATCTTTACGTGTTTGAGGGGTTTTGCTGTTTGGGGTTTTCTTTTAAATGAGGTCACCCAACATCATAGTATTTGAGCTCAAATTTAATATTGAATTGACATTGTGTGTTCATTGAAAGAGGTCTTAGAGTATACTCTATTGTTGTAAAAATCACTTGCTATATAAAGAAACTACAGTTGGCTTCACAGTGCCAAATCTTACTCTGTGACTTGAGCTTCTGAAAAGTGTTTTACCATCTGTGCTGCACATAGATCTTGTAGCTGCCTTTCTTTTCTGTATTGGCAAAATATCCTTTGAAAGGGGAAATAAGTGAACACCACTGATTAGCTTTTGATACTATATATAATTAATGTTATCCTTCCTGCATTCAGTTCACCTTTGTAAAGTCAAATATCTTTAACACTCTGTGTCTGTCTAGTATTTGTTTACAACAAGGTTTTATTTGTATAAATAGCTATTTTTATTAGGCAGTAGAACTATTTATGCAAAACTGTTCACTGTCCACCTCAGTTGTGATTCACTGAGGTGCAGTTGCTGTGTGAGCTCACTTGTACGATGGATATCCACGTAAAGGAACATCTGTAAAATAAAAATAAAACCAACATTCTAAATTTTGAAATGCTAGCATCATCCTGTGGAACCAACAGGGGGCAACATTTCCTTCTCTTTTCCTCCCATGATCCATTTTTATTTTGGTTTGGTATGTATCTTGCTTGTGCAGATGGAAAAATGTTGGAAGCTGTGTTTGTTCAGGTGCTGCTAACAGGGACCCATTGCTCTTTCCAGGTTTTGAGGATAATCCCCAAGTGGTCCTACAGATCATGCGGAGGTATATTCAGCACTTTTTTGGGTGCAAGGCTTGTGCTCAGCATTTTGAAGAGATGGCTAAAGAATCCATGGATTCCGTGAAAACCCTAGACCAGGCTGTTCTCTGGCTGTGGGAGAAGCACAATGTAGTGAATGACAGGCTTGCAGGTATGGCAGATCTGGCATAGGAACACATACCAAAGCTAGCTTTGGTCTGGTGACTATGATGATAGTACTGTTATACAATGTAATTGGAACAAATAGTGGTCTTACTTCTGGGGGTGTTCAAAAGTTATTAGAACTGATCACAGCGCACATTTCCAATTCCAACAGAAATAACACTGAGTGAGTAAAACTTCCATTTAAGGCACACGGCTCTTCAGGTCACAGTGGGACAGGATACAATAATGTGTGTCTGGTGGAGGCTCTGTTGTTCTCAAGAGCATCAGTTTTTCTGAAGTTCCACCTGCTGCGTGATGATGATTCTCCCAGAGTGTGTTTCAAACCCTGTTTGAAACTGAGCAATGCAGCTTAACTACTTACTAATCTGTGAATGAGAATAATTACAATTCTTTCCAGAATGTTTTAGATCGCCATTAAAACATGTTTTCATTTTGTTCTAGCTGGGAATACAAAACTCACTAGAGAAATGTAATTGAGAAGATGATCATAATTGAACAGAATTCTGTTCCTTGGTGTAGAATGGTTTAAACTATTCATAAATCAATAACTGAATAAACTAAAATTATTCTTCAAACATGATTTGTTTCCCTATAGAGCTTTTGTTATAACAATTGGACTAAAACACCGTGAAACTATTAGGTTGTATTTAATCCATTGTGTTGCACTGGTGTCCTATAACTAAAAGCACTAAAGAAAATTGGTTTCTATTTGCACTTAGTACCTGTCTGCTGTTATGGATTAGTGTATGTAACATTACTTACAATTCAAATGTATAACATTGTGTTTATTTTCTGGGTAAGCTGCATTCCCAAGATATGTGAAGTTTTAAATATTGTTTTGAATACAAACATTTTGTCTTGTGCCTCCAAGTAGGAGAAGCACGCAACATAGTAGATAAAATTTCCCCGTAATGCATGTTACCAATGTATGATGGGGTAAAGGGAAAAATTGTAGTCTTTTTCTTCACAATAGGTTGCTAAGTATTGTCAAGATAGAATATAATATTTTAGAAAAAAATATTTTCTCCTTGGAGAGTTCACTAAGATGCTGGTTTGAGTAATGCAACAATTGGTTAAAGTCCCTTCTAGTACAGATTTTGAACGTGCATTGCAAATAATGCCAAATTATATGTGCTAAATTTGTTAATCTGTTTTCTCTTTCGGACTGTAATTTAGGATTAATCTATAGTTTGTGGTGGTTTGTAGGAACTTTACAATGGGTAGGGCTCTCTCTAAAAGCCACTTAGTGAATTCTACAATTAGTTATTTCCTGTTGTGTATTAGCATAGTTCTGTGAAATTTTTGAACAATAAATGTATTGACACTGTAGCCATGTTAGTTTTTTCAACCAGATAAGGGTTTTTGTTTTAAAATACCTCAACTGAAGTTTAAGGAGTTTATTCTAGAGCAGACAAAGTCCAACACTAGCTATGGAAGACAGCTACCACCAATTAAGACAAAATGATGGCTGCTGCTATGAGAAATTGAAACACTAAAATTGAACCCAGTCCAAGAGAAACGTTTATACGTTTAAAAGTTATCAAGCAAACTGAAACATTTTTGATGTATAAAAACCATCATCAAAGTACTGAAAATGGTTTGCTATGGTAGTAAAACACACTTCTGAAATAAGCAGGGTAAGGATGGAATTGTTGCCAGTATCTATAGAAACTTGTAAATATATTTACAAGACTTTGAATGGCCTTGAAGCATCTTGCCGAAAACTAGGCTTCAGGACTACATAGTACTGTGCACAGAAGAGCAGTTCATTTTGAGCTATAACTTAAATTAACTCCTGGAAATGCATTTGAGTGGTTTTTATCATTGCTAAAACTGTAGCATTTGTGAACTGCTCTCCTGTTACAGGGAGACTGTCATAATGTAATGTTTGTGTCCTCCAAGAAAAAAGCAGTAACTCAGAATATGAAAATTAAAATTTCAGCAAGGAAAGCTTTGTATTGACTTCAAAACTCATTCTTGATCATTCTTAGATTAGTATAAACATGTTGACTGTGGCTTTTTAAGCGTGGCGCTTATTGTTTCCTTAAACTAAGCTTACTACTTGCATTAAATGGAAAGCAGTCTCCTCAGTTTCAGATGAGCAGATGCATAGATTACATTCTTTTGTCCATTTGTATTTTCTCTCTTTCCTTCCTTAGGTGATCTGAGTGAAGATCCAAAATTCCCTAAAGTTCAGTGGCCAACTCCAGACCTCTGTCCCGAGTGCCACGATGAAATGAAAGGGTTACACAGCTGGGATGAGGCCCAAGTGCTACAGTTCTTGAAGCATCACTATCACAGTGAAAATATTCTATATAAATACACGGAAGGCCAGGTTAACGTTAATGAAATAGAAGTTGGGGATGTGAGAGAGAGAAAAGACAAAAATTTACCCAAGAAAACAAGTGGAAACAAAGAAGACAAGATCCTGGATCAAAAAAATGTGTTGGATTCAAAATCTAAGGCCTTAGATAAATTAATAGCAAATAACGGACCTGTCAGAGATAGAAGTAAAAATGCAATCGAATCAGTTATCCATAAAGAGACCAAGCCATCTGTGTCCTTCTTAGGGATTGGATTTTCTAACATAGACATGAGTCTATGTGTTGTACTTTATGTAGCATCATCCTTATTTTTAATGATAATGTACTTTTTTTTCCGAATGAGGTCCAAACGGTGGAAGGTGAGGTATTATCGTCCGGGTGTGTAGAACTTACCAGAAACGACATTTTCATTGTAAGTGGCTGATCAGTACCAGACGCAGCTTTAATATTTATGATCAGGGATTTTATACACAGTATTGTTTCAAAACCCTCCTCCCCCGCTCCCAACTCATTTCACCAGTGTTCTCGCTTAGTGTTGTAGAGCGTGCTCTAGGAATCTCAATATTTGTCTAGTATCCAGGTCCGTAGCACTGACTTAGTGTTTACTAAAGGAGAAAGATTGAACTTTTCCATTAACATATCATTACGTACTGTTTGCATCATTTACTGGTCTCTAATGTGAGGAATTGCACTATGTAATTACTTACTCCAGGTTTTGGAAAGAAACTGAATACTATTGTGTGTGTTCTGACACAGCCTTTTAATTTTATCCTGAGTTGACTTAATAATCTACCTGTCCACCCGCTGCTCATTGTGTGAGATCTTGTTGTTGCCTTTAGAGAAGCAAGAATTTTGATTTTTTTTTTCCAGAGGAAGAAAAAGTGTATTTGAATAAACTTTACAAATGTATTATGTTTTTTAAAAAATGAATGTTTTTCTCCATTACATTTTTGCAGTTGGAAGCCATAAGTGTCCAAATACAATTCCTCCCTCTCCCCTTAGTTCCAACCAAGGGACTATGCACTTCCAGGAGGCTCCGCCTGGGGTATTTGGATGATCTGAATAGTGTACAAGAGGCCTGATTCTGATCTTGCGTAGGGCAATGTCCATTCAAAAGGAACCCTGTTGACGTCAATGGAGTTACACCATTGTAAGTGAGAGCAGAACCAGGCCCAATCTTTTTGCCTGCCCCGCTATTCCAAGCTTAAGCAGAGCATTAAATAACCCACTCTGTTTGCTAATTTATTAAGTAGGGAAGTAACTAAGGAATAGTTAGGGGAAATACCCTACTGTTGAATTACGCTATTGGAAGCCACTTCTCATGAACTCTAGTAAAGTGAAACTCCGTGCCTGGTCAAATAGACAAAGTCCTGAGTGGTTTTGGTGGGCCAATACAAATTGCAGTTCTGGTTACAGTGAATTTCTTACAACATTGTGACACACACAAAAAAACCTTCAGTCTAAAGGGTTCCACAATGTAAGCATTTCATTTAGAAATCTCCCATTCTGAGCCTGCGAGGTGGTGAGGAATCTTTGCTCACAATTGTAAAGTTTTCTGGTGCTACAAAACTGAGTGATTCAAGACAGTCTCCTTATGCATGTTCCTTCTGCTAGTGCATTCCACTGTTTGGATTAAAAAACAACAAAATAAGAATGGCCATACTGGGTCAGTCCAGTGGTCCTCTACTCCAGTCTCCTGTCTTCTGACAGTGGCCAGTACCAGATGCTTCAGAAGGAATGAACAGAACTGGGCAATTATCAAGTGATCATCCAGTCCCACCTTCTGGCAGTCAAAGGTTTAGGGACACCCAGAGCATGAGTTGCGTCCCTTACTATCTTGGCTAATAACCATTGATGGACCGATCCTCCAGGAACTTATCTACTTCTTTTTTTAAGCCAGTTATATTTTTGGCCTTCACAACATCCCCTGGCAACGAATTGCACAGGTTGACTGCATTATGTGAAGAAATCCGTCCTTATGTTTGTTTTTACACCTGCTGCTTATTAATTTCATTGGAGTGACCCCTGGTTCTAAACAGACATTTAGTTGCAATTGTGCTCATCACTTTTACTCCAGTATGGGTCGTGGCAGCTTTTTGGAACATAGAAATTGCCATTCCAGATCAGACTACTGGTCCATCTGTCGAGTATCCTGCCTCTGACTGCGGCTGGTGCCAGATGCTTCAGAGGAAGGCATAAGAAGCCATGAAGCGAACAATTACAAAATTACCAGCCCAAAGTAGAAGTTTCCTGATTTCAGCTGTCAGTGGATGGTTTATGGCATGGAGCATGAGGTTTACAATCCTATCTAGTGTAATTCTTGGTGTTCTTCTCATCCATATAAATGTCTAATCTTTTTTTAAACCTGCCACGCTCTAGCCTCAATGTTTTCCTTTGGCATTGAGTTCTGCAAATCAATTACATTGTGTAAAAGGGTATTTCCTTGTATCAGTGTTAAAGTTAACTGTCAATTTCACTGACTGTCCCCTTGCTCTTGTATTATGAGAGGGGGAATAAACAGTTTCAGGCTAATTCAATCATTTATTCCTTCATTTGGTTAATTATTCTGTGTACTTCTGTAATGTCCCCTTCTGATTTCCACTGCCAGCCCTATTATAAAGTTAAAACTTAGCAGTAAAAATGAGCTAAAACTTAGCACATTCGTCTCAACAAGGACAGAATTTTTTTTTATTTATTAACCAGTGGAAAATATAGGGATTTGTGTGTCAAACCGCAGCTTTGTGTAACTTGAAAAGAAGGCAAAGGATTATTCAAAGGGACTAGCAGTAACTATTGCCTATTTCCAATAACCACTTCAAGAAATTTACTCTGCATACATTTGCATGTGTCTAAAAATGCCTAAATCTACATTCACACGACAAGCGCTCATGTTTTTCTTAAGCTGCCTTAGGGCTAAAGTTTGTTTATGTGCAAAGCCTGAATAAATGGGCTTTGCAAGAGTGACAAACCCCATCTCTATACCTGGAGCTAGAGGGTTGGAATTCTGCATTCTGTCCACTGCCTGGGCCCCTTGGCGGTGTGTTGAGGTAGCAGAGGCTGCCGTAGGATGACTGTTTTATGCTTGGGGCGTCTGTGAAGTTGTAAGAATTTCCGCCGAAATGGATGTGAAGAAGCAGCCATGACGATTTCACGTCAGTCTGCATTTTGCTAAGTAAATGGATGTTTTTAAAGGCGTGGACCATGATGGACCAAAATGGCTTCCTCCCTCTTGTGGGATTGTTAAGAATCCCTGTAAGGTCTTATGGGGCTCATTTTTGAATACTCCGAGAGATGGTGAAACAAGAGTGGAAGTTAACAATTAAGGTTCTCAGTCTGATCAGTGCCATTGTGCTTTGTTATTATAGGGTTTCAAATAGTGGGGGCCCCAAAGGGAGGAGCTTAGTTAGAACAGAGGCCAAAATTTTGGAACTTGGAGGCGTTAAGTCAGGCCCCTAACCAAGTGGCCTGATTTTTTCGGGTGGACTTGACAAAGTGGAGGGAGCTCAGCATCTCTAAAAATTGGGCACCTGATTTGGAAAATGTTGATCAGTCTCAGAGGGATCTTTGAACTTCCTTGCTGCTGTTAGTATCACACATTTTAGTATTAAATAACACTGGCTTATTTTTAACTCTGCTGGATGTGTAGAATTGGGTTCGTTAGTTTTTTGTCTCCTTTTATTTTCATCAGTATATTAATTGAACCAGTCGAGCCAGTGAAGGATCATGGGGATGATTTTGCCCTTAGAACAGCTAGTGGGTGATGCATTTAAGAAAATGTGCTTTGCTCACTATAAATACTGTAAGCTTTCACTCTGCCTTTATGCTGTTTTGAAACATGGGAAGTGGAACAGATGCCCAAACTTCCAGGATAGCTTTTTTTCCGCAAAAAATAGAGATAGATGTAAACAGAATTTGAATTATCCAATCTTGGTGTTATGGCTAAGTGCTGCCATGTAATTGGTACATAGCTTTCATTTGTAGCAATGCCCACCTCACTTGGAAAAGCTACCCTGAACTTTGGGTTTAGTTATGTAAATCTCAGTTTGTGCTGTTATTGTGTAGGTTTAAACTGACCCGTGTTATTTCCTTTTGTGCGTGATGACTGTCACGATGGATTTCCACATTCAGTGCTATAATATGATTTTACTCATGATTGACTGCGTCTCCAGAAAGTGTTAAGTGTCCGTCATGAGATAACGCAATGCTGTTTTGACATGCTGTATTACAAATACCCTGTCATAATCTGGTTATTTCCTTTTATTAAAATACCTTTAAAAGCACCTATTCAATCCAGGAATTTTGATTTTATAATGCGCTAAGTTCCAAAATTTGCAAGGTGAGAAATCAATATGTATGGATCATACCAGACTTCCATTTTCAGGAAGGAATTTTGTCCATCGTAACACACTGAAAGGGTTCTGTGCTGTTCAGATATTTTCACATTGAGAACATTAAACTGCAGAAAAAAGTAAAAATAACAAATATAGGGACCTACTAGGTCTAAGGGGGGGGAGGGGAAGCTAGTTCCAAGAATGCCAAAATGAAACTATTCCCTTGAGTTCCAATTTTAACTGCAAATTGTGTCCGTTTCACGTGACTTCTGTTTAGAACTGGACATTAGTACCATTTTGACAGAAGGTTCAAATGTATTTTCTGTGTCTGAAAATGTTGACTACAAGCTGTTGAGATTGAATATAACCATTCAATAATTTAAGTGTTTTATTTATTTTTAATTGAATGACTTGAATAAAAGAGAAAGTAGTGGACATGAAAATGTCAGTGTGATACCTCTCTCTAGCAGAGAAAGTGCCCATTTTGTACCAAACTGTAAATGAATGTGCTCATTTAAATAAATAAATTGCAAACATTTTTGGAAAAATGCATTTTGATTCTTTTTCTGGTCAAATCCTTTTTGATCTGGACTTTTCATACAAATTGGGGAATGTTGCAAGAATAACTTGGTTAAAGTCCATTTCAACCAGTAGGGGGCATCATATGTTGTTACACTTTTTTTAAAATATTTGGCCTGAACCCAACACTTAAGTTTAATACTTTGAATTTCCAAATTCACTTCCCCTCAGCCCCCACCCCCCAACTTCATAAAGCATTAATGCAAACGGCATATTGGTGAAGCTGTGTCTAGTGGGGATGAAAAACTATTGTCTGTATTTCACTTTGTTTCATGGTTCTCTTTGAGCTAAGACAAAGGAACGTATCTAATAGACAAAGTATTTGCTTCCTCGCTGCTGCTGATCTTGAGGGCTGTGATTACACTAGACATTTGTTAATTTCTCACCAGTGCATGTCCTCATGGTGGCAACAATGGGCATGCTAAAGTTGACCCTGCCACCACCGTTTAACCCTGCTCAAATCAATTCTGGGCAACACTGTTGAATGTGCTGAAGAGGCTACTATCAGTGGGAAATTTTAAGGAAAAAATTGGTTGTAGACAAGCACTTCAAAGTCCCAAACTTCCTTACAGAAAGGCGTGTTCACTCATTGTAGCGTGTGACCCTGGCTAGTATGCATAGGGTTTGCTCACTAGCTGTTTGGAGGTTTGGACCCCTCATGTGGAGCGATCCTGTCCTGCTTGTTGAAGTAGAATTCCCTCCTGCCCCAACTCACAAAGTAACAAATGGTGCCTCTTTTTAAAATAGGGGCTGGGAGTAATCTGTGGAAGTCTTATTTCAGTACCAGTTAAACTGATTGAAACTGTAATTTAAAACAGTTATAAAACCTATAGTGTTACATATTTGTTACCATAGAGACAAACCAGCACAGCTTCTGTAAAGGAAAATTCTGCCTCTAATATTCAAGGAGAATATGTTGACATAATTTATTTGGACTTCTAAAAGCCTTTGACAAACCCCATAAGAGAATTAAGGAAACTAAGTTCCCCTGGTCAGAAAACAGGAATAGATGGTCAATTTTCATCAGGGTGGAAAATTAAAGGGGGTTGTCCCAAGGATCTGTACTAGGACTTGTTTCATATGGACGGGGGGAGGCTTCTAAAATTGCAAATACAATGTAGGTGAATCAAAACAAGAGATGACTGAGGACCTCCCCGAAGTGCTGTTACGGCCAAGGTGGGGTTGAGAATGAGCTCCCACCACCTATAAAAAGCAGTGGATGAGGGGATATTTTTATTGGACCAGCTTCTGTTGGCAAGAGCTCCATGTAGCTCGAAAACTCGTGTCTCTCTCACCCACCTCGTCTCTCTCTAATATCCTGGGACGGACACGGCTACAGCAACACGGCTGATAGAAGAAGGTGGGAAGAAAGTGGGTGTACATTTAGATTAACGGGGGAAAGGCCCTCTCATTGCAGTGTGTGTCAGCGATGCCAACAAATACACTATAGTTCTTAGCATAAGGTGACTGTTGGAGCAAGCAGTTTCCTTCTTTTTGTAGCAAGTTACCAAAGGGCAGTAGTAGATACTGGTTATAAGGAGGGGTAAGGCTGGCCTGTATGCTTCTGCGCCAGCGACTACTGCAAACAGTGCGAGGGCATTTCAGCCTTAGCCCCAGAAGTTCACCCACCTCAAGCAGGGCAGCCTTGAGCCAGAAGGATTTCCGGTGGCCAGTCTTTGAACAGTGGTTCTCAACCAGGGGTACACAGAGGTCTTCCAAGGGGTAGATCAATTCATCTAGCTATTGGCCTAATTTTACAATAGGCCACAAAAAGCACTAGTGAAATCACTACAAACAAATTTCATACAGACCATGAGAAAGCAAGCAATTTGTCAGTAACAGGGTGCTGTGACACTTTTGTGTTTTTATATCTGATTTTGTAAGCAAGTAGTTTTTAACTGAGGTGAAACTTGGGGGTACACTAGACAAATCTTACCCCTGAAAGGGGTAAAGTAGTCTGGAAAGCTTGAGACCCACTGCTCTAGAGGGGCAGGGGGACTAGCAGGCAGAGCAAAGCAAGATGAAAAGCAGTGCCCTTCACAGCCAAACTAGCACCATATCATGAAAGGAGCAACAGTGAATGTATCTAGTTTGCTGAATAAAGGTACTGAAATTGCTGCTTTCCCCATCCATCGGGTTTCCTGTACACACACAACACTGATCCCGCTCCTCACCGTCATATCCGCTAAGGATTGGGCTTAGACTGCAAATGCTTCTCCGTAGGTGACAAGCGGGTACATAACAGCGTCATGGGGATGGTGAGAGGAGAGCTGAGGAAGCCCATGTTGGCAGTCATTAGACTAAATGACAGGCTGAGGTCGGTATGAGCCCAAGTTAAAGAGTGCGTCATGTTTGTGATATCAGCGTATGCCGCCCAACAAGGAAGTGATGAAGAAGAGATGGTGTGTTTCCACCAAGCCTGGCAGACACAGCAGCCCCCGAAGAACTGCTGGTGGTGCTGGGTGATGTGACTGCGCGCACGGGCAAAACCAGAAGGGGATATGAAATGGCTTTTGGGACATACGGCCTAGACACAGGAATGAGGAAGGGAAAGCTGTATGTATTGCCAGCCGATGGATGACAGCCAGTACATGGTTCCAAAAGAGCGTGAGCTATTTGGTTCTGTATATCAGAGGTGGAAACAAAATCCAGATCAATATGATGTTGGTGAGGAAATCTCAAAGTGATACCTAGCAAGATGGTAGCACTGCAACACAACCCCCTTGGGGCAAAGATTGCATTAGAGCATTGGGCAAGGAGGGAACTAAGCTGAAACGAAACAAGATTAAAGTAGGGGAAGTGCAGCAAAGAAGTTTGTGCAGTCAATACCGGGTAAGTGCCTGGAAACAGATTTGGCACTGAGGGAAGCGGAGTGGCACCACCTCAAAAGAATATGTAGTATGGTGGCAGAAGAGGTTTGTGGATGATGCAGGTGGGAAAAAACAAGTGAAAGGGAGAAGTGGTGGAGGACTGACGAAGTGCAAGAATGATCCAAAACAAGAAAATGGCATGCAGAGAAAAAGAATCCAAGTGTAAATGAAAATAAATACAAAGAAGCCAAGCGCGCTGCCAAGCAGGCCAAAGAGAGCCCTATATGCCGAGCTTGTAAATGACCCACAGCTGGCTGGCAAAAAGATCTATAGCCCTGCAAAAACAAGAGGCGTTAGACATGAAGATGGAATTGTAACACCATTTGTAAATGATGACTGGGGAGACTTCCAGTATCACTTGAGCAAGTGAAGAAGAGGTTGAAACAACACTTTTAGAGTTGCTTAAATGAGGCAAATCCCTTTAAGATGGAGTTGCCAACATGTGATGCTAATGTAGTAGCTGAGCCTGACATGACAGAGGAGGAGGTGGGAAATGCAGGCCAGGCAAGGAAGAACAGTAAGACAGGGGCATCAACATGGTAGTTTCTGGGCTTTTAAAGAAATATGATAAAGCAGACAAAAGGATGCTCATCAGTGCTGAGGAAATATGGAGCATCTGAGGATTTTAAAACTATGGTGAATGTCCAATATCGATCACATAAAATAGAGATCTAAGCATGTGAAAGTTGGACTGCATTTGGGATCAGCTCTTGGTCCACTGCTCTTTATCATATTGATGGACTATGTCAGCAAGCAGAGCACAACAAGAAAGATGAGAAGCTGCTATATGTCAACAACATAAGGGCATCCTCAAAAGAAGACTTAGAGGAAATAGTAAGCCAGTGGTATGACCAGCTAAACTGGCATGGAATGAAAATGAGCAGGGCCATGAATTAGGTCTTGTGGCTCAGGAGAGGTGCCATAGGGGAAACACACAGAGATTAATGAAGTGAAACTAAAGATTGACTAGTTCAAGTATGTTGGTGACTGGGTCATAGAATAGGCAAGCTTGGGTGTGAGTTACTGCCCAGACTGGAGAGTACTGGAAGAGCATGGAATAACATCTCATGCATTGTGTATGAGAACCATATGCCACTGAAAGCCCCACTGCATAGAACAAAGGTGCACCCCACAGTGCAGTATGTTGAGAAGTATGAACCTACAGGCTATTGCCCAATGCCTAGAGGTGTTTGAGATGAGATGTCTTCACACCATACAGCGGCGGCTCCAGGCACCAGCACTCCAAGCACGTGCCTGGGGCGGCAAGCCACGGGAGTTGCCCTGCTGGTCCCTGCAAGGGCGGCAGTCAGGCAGCCTTCAGCGGCATGCCTGCAGGAGGTCCGCCAGTCCCACGTATTAGGCAGCAATTCGACGGTGGATATGCCGGAGCTGCGGGACCAGTGGACCTCCCGCAGACAGGCTGCCTACCTGCCGTGCTTGGGGCAGCAAAAAATCTAGAGCCGCCCCTACCACCATAAGAGAAATTTCACAAAGAGACAGATTTTGAAATGAAACTATTAGGATGGAAGTCAAAATCCATGGGGTGGCTGACTACATCCAGGAAGTGCAACTTTGCTGCTTCACACCCACCGGGAGCATGAACGAAGGGGACCTGCTGAAGAGGGCAGGGCAGGTGAGGGTGGTAGGAAAAAGACCGTGAGGAAAACCAAGGAAGAGATGGATGGATTGCACCCAAGAAGATGGTAAGTAGGTGGCCCTCAGCGCTGCCTTGGATAGATGAGGGTGGTGGGTGCTTACACAACAACCTGACCTCAATCAATGGGATAAGCAGGGCCACTGAGAGCGGGTTCGGGCCCCGGTGAAAAAAAAATTTGGGGGCCCCCCAGCAAGGGCGGACTGGCTAAACAGGGCCAACAAGAGGGGGGGAAGCTGGGCCCTGGGCCCCCTTCCAGACCGCCGGGACCCGGTAATTTGTACTGGCTCTCTTCCCCACCCACCCCCCCATCGGCCTTGGGGATAAGTGACAAGAAAAGAAAAACATGAGGGACTTCAGTGGAACCTTAAAAAACCTTGGTGGAGGGGGAGCAAGATGGGGGATGAAATCTAACTGTTCCTTCTAATCTGCATTACTTTGCATTTGTCAATTTGAAGTGTTCATATACTTTGCTGGGTGCTAAAAATAATGACTCACTCTAACCCTGGGTTGTATTACAGCAGTGCCTAAAGGCCCCAAACAGGATCAGGGCCCTATTGTGCTAGGCACTATTCAAACATGAAATGAAAGAGTCCCTGCCCTGAAGAGCATCCACACTAAATAGACAAAGGCGAGTAGGGTAAACAGAGGTGAAGCACCTTGCCCATGGTTAGTAGCACACATGAGAATAGAACTTATGTTGGCTGGTTCCCACTCCAAAGCCTTAGTCACTAGCCCGTTGTGAAAAACGTAAAACTCTGCTTAGGGTGCAGTGGTAATCAAAGCAAATAATGTTTAGGGTATAAGAAACCTGCATCAGCCCCTACACCTGCCTCTGGACAGACAGAGACCAGGCTGAAGGGAGGGGGAAAGGATGGCCAAAATTCCAATGCAAAGGAGCCCAGAGAGAAAGAGAGAGACTGAGGAAATTTCTGCCTCTGAAGCAGAAAATTGGGGAGCCATGTCTGTGCATTCCACCAGGTGCACATGCAGAGGGTGCTGACAGAACGACTGCCTGGAGCCCAGGAGGAAAAAAGGATCTCTTTTCTACAACCAAGACTTGAAAAGAAAACCAGCAGTTACCAAACCCGAAGCCAAAATTACTGGTAAAAAAATAACCCCTGGGACTCACTGCCCCAGGATATCACTGGAGGCAAGAAAGGATCAGACACTGATATGGGCAAGGAAAGCAGCCCCAATTTCACTAAATAGCCATGACTGTGGCTCCTCAGATGCCACTCCCCCTTCCCTCCACCCCTTCACCGTTTCTGCTCACACCTTGCGCCTTTTCTCATCCTGCACCTTGGAGAGTTAAGGAGCAGGTATGCTGGGCCTTTAATCACAATCAGCTAAGAGCCCTGGATGGATGCCCAGTTGGTAGAAATCCACTTTTATTTGAGCAGGCAGCCTCCTTTCATAAGTGCACGAGGCCCAGTCTCCTTGTGTGCCTTGCAGGGTAAACTGCACAAAGATGGGCAGGATCGAGGCCTTCTAACCCAAATGTATGTCAAGGGCCATCCTTCGAGCCCTCTGATTTCTGCCCTGGGCACAAGAGTGGCATAGAACATGTATCATTTCAATCTTGTGAAGCTATTTCCCTGCTCTTGGAACCAGGCAGTAATTTAATCAGCAAACCTTTCCACCCACAAGAGTGAGGCTGGACTTGAAGCATCTTTTCTGCTCAGCTCCTCACCTGCCTCATTACTAACCATTAATTTACTTACCAGGCTTCTGACTTACTAAACAGCTAATGTACTTTAGCTGTCCAGGTTGTGTTCCTTAAATGGTGACATGCTGTACCACCGCCGAGGATTGGGTTCCTTCCACCTGATAGCAGCAGCGCAGTGACCCACTCAGCTCTAAATCTGCTAGCCACGCTGAAAAGGCAGAGAGCTCCCACCTGCCCGGCTGAGTGTGTTCTCTAGTGACTGACAGCCCAGTGCTCAAAGCCATAATGAACAGTTCAGACTGTTAGTGGAGGAGACAGCTGGAGTCAAAGTCAATGCAACCCTGACTGACACTTGCCAGGGGGTGGGGCGGGGAGGAAAATGAATCTCTCTTAAGGTTGGGGGCTTCCCGGATTTGGTAGTTATCTGTGATTGTCCTAGGGACAAAAGCAGGTGGTTACACTTTTTTTAAAAATAATCTGATGTTTTAGTATTTTTCTTGAAGAAAAAAAAATCAACAAGCAAATGCAATGGAGATGTCCAAATTAAATCCACCCGCCGTGATTCCTGGCCTCAAGACAAAGCCATGCAAACATGCAAGTCAATTGGCTTTATGTTTCTGTTAGCTGTAATTTACCAACGAATTATTACACTAGGGTTGCCTTTACAGAGGTGCTGCACCCTCTGGCTTGAAGTGGGTTTCATCATATCCTGGGTTTACGGTTTGGTTCAATGGCTCTCAGCGCCCCTGTGCCTTTATCTGACCAATTTTGTGCCAGCCTCCCCATTGTCTGGAGAAACACCTTCTGGTAGCTGGTCCTAGGTATCCCCCTTAGAACTCGTCTCTCTCCTATTCCCCCCCCACCACCACCACCACACACACACAGGAGGTACCCACTGCATCTGGTCATGACTCATTCATGTGCCCAGAGCACTACTTGAGCAGAGCTGTTAACTAGTGAATATTAACTCTGGCTGCTCGAAACAAAATTCTGACCATGATTTTTTCTCCCCCATTAGCCTCTTTTCACTGTAAATCTAAACGGACCTGTCTAGTCTATAACCTGTTTTCCGTGGGAAATCTATTCACTATTTATTAGTTTATACAGCCGGGTGGAAAACAAAGTTAATTGGAGAAATTTGAGTCCTGCTATAGCAAGGCTGGGTCGGCTGTTTAAAACGGAAAGTTGCCTACAGAAAAGCAGGCTGCAAACAAAGCAAGTGTCTGGTTTCATAATTAATAATGAATGCTAAAGGCCAGGGAAGGGTTTTATCCACTGAAATATACCCGGGGTGCTACGTCACCGAAGGAGCTTCACCTAGTGAATTGTGTCCAAAATGGAAGCGCCTCCTTGCAAAACAAGCCCTCTCCTGCTTGGACCTGCAAAAAGCCACGTGCCTCGGGGACGGGGCTCGCTGGGAAGCGTTTTGCATCGGCCAATGCAGATCAGTCAAACCCCAAACTTCGCGGGAAAGGATCCGTTTTCATTCCCCATTTTAAAAACCTGAACACCCCGGTGTGACCCTTCCGCACCAACCAACCAACCAATCAGGGTCAAATCTTTAGATCAGGGGGACATTGTCAATTGATAGTAATAAAAATAAAAGAAATGACAAATTCTGAAACCCACCTTTGAACAGCTGGAAGAGAAGCTAAACGGGTTGCCATTGGAAGGCCCCGTTTTGACGAACCGGCTCTGATTCGATTTCATTCTCCGCACGGGAACATTTTCAAGATTTCGTTTTTTCTTCACGATTTGGGAAAAAATAAACGGCACTTTCCTAGAGCTAGTGGGATTCCTGGGGCATCATACATGACAAATGCCGAGAAGTCCCCCAGTGGCCCCTTTCTCTTTAAAAAAAACCTTTCCTGATTGGTTGTTTGGTTTGGTTGTTCGGCGAGGAAAAGCAACATCCGCAGGAAAATGCCCTTTGCCCATTGGCCTTTTGGGGAACAAACTATTAATTGTAACTAGATTTGAGCACAGCAGGGAGAGCTTTCGCTAGAATATACCCTGCCGCCTGGAACTAAACCCAGGGCCCAGCGCTGTGCCAGCCGCGGTCTCATTCCTTGGGGCAGGTCTGGCGTTTGTCTACACAGAGCAGACCTGGCTGGGTGGGGGGCTTTTCCCAGGGCAGTGCCCCTCTCTCTCGCTCAGGGACTGGCGCCCCCGTCGTTTGATCCCTGAGAACAAATTTATCCACCCTCTTGGCCTTCCTGACCGTGGGCAACTTCTGTGCACTGAAACCGGGGCAGCCTAGCAGAGCCGCTCCCTTAGTCAAGGTGAATTCAGTTCGATCCCTCTCTCCTTTCTATTTCATTAGCTCTCCCCGCTAATTAAAGCGGAACACTGGGGGGGGATTTGCTGTGGCTGACAGGGCTCAGTGGGTGGGTTACAGCAACAGGGAAACTGGCTGCTTTGTCCCTGAAGATGAACTCGGTGGCTTTTTATCATGGATTTTCGCGACCCGTTGGATAGTCGGAACCTTTCCGCGAATATAGAGAGACGGACTCTGTAACCAGCGCTGGTTATTGCGCAGCTGGGGAGCGGGCTGTGGTCTCCTGCAAAGCTCCTTTGCTCCTTGCAGCTGCCCAGCAGATCTCAAGCCCTCACCCAGCTCCCGACCTGATGTTTTCATCCCCCACTCCCCACCCCCCGGGACACGAAGGAGAAACGAGATTCCTCGCGCGGGGGACATCGCAGCGTGGTTCAGCCTCGCGGACATACTTCGTGGGGGGAGTCTGTGGTGTTGGCCCCTCTCTTGTCCCCGGGTGTGACTTTGGAAAAGCAACGCGAACATATGTGCTTGCAGGCTGCCTGCCTTAAGCCGCTGTTATTAATTTGTAATCCTCTCAAAGCAGGAGGTAAAGGGATTCATTCAGATTAACCGGCTCACAGTAACAACCATAATTATCAGCCCCTGATGCTGGGGGGGAACACACACACACCCCCCTTGTGTTTGGGTTAAACACGACGGTCCAAACGGAGAGGTGTGAAACACACCACGCCACGTGCCTGGGACCCGAGGGGAGATTCCCGAACAGAAGAGCACGGGGTTGGTGTGTGTATGTGTGTGTGTGTGTGTGGGGGGGGTCCATCGGTCCTGCCCAGGCTCAGAGGACAGACGAGCCCGTGACCTATATCCGCGGGGAGAGCAGAGTGACCCAGCTCCCAGGCTGATGCTGGAAAACAAAACAAGAAAGCCTGGAGTGAGCAGCGAGGGTCTCCTCGACCAAACCCAGCCAAGGGCGAGTCCACGGGGCTATAGAATCCCCAGAAGGTCCATTTGCCCTGGGCTAGATTTGCCTCGGACTCTGCAAAGTTTCCTTCCCTGATCTGTCCCCAGGTGCCTACGCCTCTGCCGGCCTTGCGGGACTCTGCCGGCCACCCGTGGTCACGTTCCTTCCCGGGTCCCGCGGACGCTACAAAGGCGTGTCTGCACTTGGGCTTTTCTTTCCCCAGGCCTCTGCTGGAAATTAAGCTAATTAAAAGGCCCCCAGCTCGAAAGCCCGGAGGGGGACTCAGGAGGGCCAGGCGCAAGTCTTCACACCAACACTTGGCTAAATCAACGTTTCAAAGCGCATTAGCTTCCCAAATTCATTAACTAATTAGAAAAACAAACCATCCACATTGAACCTGCAAAGCTCCCGGGGACTGGGGGGGGGGGGGGGGGGGGGTTCCAGCTTCCGAAAGGGAAAGGGAAAAGGCAACTTTCCTTGTGGGAGGGGCAGATATTTTCGAATCAACCTTCGGGAAACGAACGATTTGTTTGTTGGTTGGTTTTGGAAATAGCAACTGGTCTGTGCTACCTAACGCGAAGCTGAATTTCCTCTCGGTTTAGAGATTCCCCCCGGCAAAGCCAGAGAAGGTCAGAAATCGGGAAACGCCTGAGGAGTGGGAGAAAACATCTCTTTGATTGCTGTAGCCCCGTCAACCAAAAATGAGCATTTGCGCTCGTTACCCGCGCTACTTTTTGGCCTCGTTGGTTATTGATGGCTCTTCCGTGAATGAATGTGGCTATTAACTTTGTCAAGGGTTTATTTAGCCTCTTAATTTACAAGAAATATTTGCTTTTAAGCAGTTTTCCTTTTAAAAAAGCATCTTTGATGTATAGGCTCTGCGTCCTGGCCCTGTAGCTGTCTCCTGGGGTAGTTAGTGAAACGGGAGGAAATTGCAATCGCGCGGGTTTGAGGTTCCAAGGTGTATTTTTAAAATGCAGCTAAGTGGGGGTTTTTTGAAACAAACCAAATAACGCTTTGTATTTATGTGGCATCGCGTTTCTGTTCGGGGAATGATTTATTTCAGGCGCACGTGGGTGAAAATACAATGGATTCCCTCGGATCGCACAGGGTATTTCTCGGGTAGGAATCAGTTCGGAAAACCAGCCCCCGACCCCTTTAAAAAATGCTCTGATGCTGACATCTGACAACCAGCCCCCACCACAAACCCAGAGGAAGGAATCGCTCCTCCACCGTGTCCGTGTGAACCGAGCAGGGGCGGAAACACCCGCAACTCGACAAATTACTGGCCTGATGGACCGAGGGAGACTTTTGTGGCGGGACAAAGGAAATGCGGCTTAACGAAAAGGGAGATCTGCATAAAGACAATGAGCCGGCGCTGGGGTCCGCCCAGCCCCTATTGTGCGGGCTGAAAGCTGGACACGTGTATGGGTATGTCTGGGGGGGCGGGGGGGAGACCACACGCCTGGCTGGCTGGGCGTCCTGTGTCAGCACCATGGACAGCTCCCCCTCCGTTGGCAGTCACTCCCTGGGCTTTGTTATGCTAAGCAGCACACCGGTGGCAACGGAGGGTCAACTGACGCCAGCCACTGCGCGGTGGGAAGCCAGCGCTCAGCCGGGCCCCCTTCCCCGAAGCCGCTAGATTAAAAGGTTGCAGCATCTCCGAAGTGCGGGGAGGTCCCGCGGCTCGGTGCGGAGGGGTGAGAGGGAGCGGTTTTCTTTCTGCCCAGGCGACCCGAGCCCGCCAAGTTCTCCTGAAGTTAGCCCGGCTCGGTCCTTCCTCGCCCAGCCCCGAGATGCTGCTGGAAAGAGTCCGAGCTAGTTCCGAGAAGGCAGCTGAGATCTGCCCCTTCAGCCGGACCCCAGGTAAGAGTCTCTCTCTCTTTTTCTTCCCAATACTGGACAGCAGAAACATCCCACTCCCCCTCCCCGCTGTTCAACTGTCCGTGACACTGGCGTGGTGGTCAGGAAATCCCACCCCACTCCGCCGTGAAATGGGTCAATTGGACGAGCAATGTCACCTTGTTCTCAAGAGGCGCTAGTTAAGATACATTGCAGAGGGGAGGTCTCCGTTTGAAATAACAGAGTGCTGGAGGGTGGAGGGGGGGGAGAAACCCCTTTATATGTAACCAGGAAAGCAGGTGTTTGTAACATGTGGCTCGTAGATCTCTAGGGTGGCTACACCACACTGTCAGTGGCTTTCAGGGCTTGGGTCCCAGGCGCCTGGCTGCTTTAGGCTGGTAATATTTGGTGTGGCTTTTACATCATCAACTTGCAGGACCATTTGGCAGATTTTTCCTTGCCTAGAGCTGTGTTCCCAAGTGTTACCGTCCGAGGTGGGGAGGGAATAGATCCACTGCAGGCGGCATCTCCTGCTGGCTTTCTGCAAACAACGTTTAAAAAGGAAACAAAACGAAAAGAAAAGAAAATGTGTGCTGGGGAGGTGGAGGGGGGGAGCCTCGCTCGCTGTGTGGGGCTTCGCCCGCCACAGACGTTAGGAATGGCTAATGAGCGGTATTGTTAGGGGCTGTTCTGGACAGCTGTAGAGCGCGTGTCTGACCTGGGCTGTCCCAGCTCCTCCATCACTCACTGCTGTCATCTGCCAGAGACCCGCAGCCGCCCGCTCCTCCCCTAAGCCTCAGGCCCTTCTCCAGCCGGGCTCTTCCCCGGGGATGCACAGGTGAGCCACCTGTGCCCGCCGCTCTGGGGTGTCAGCGCGCTCAGAACATTGGTCCCAGCGCCTACCCCAAGCTGCGGGCAAGCCCGGCCTGGATGCTGCTCCATGCGGGGGCTATTCCCGGGGACACTTCCACTCCCACCTCCCCAGCCGGGATAGGCGAGAGCCCACCTCATTGCAGTGCGCGGGAGAGGTCTGAGATCCACTCACGTGGGAGCAGGATCGGGCCTGTCCACTCCAAAGTACAGCGCTGGCGAGAAAGAGCCACGTGTTAGGAAAAACTCGATTTATGAACACACCTCGCTTTGCTAACAGCTGTGACCCAGCTCATGCTGTTCATCAGGTGGCACCTCTGCCCCGGGATGACTCGAGTATCTATTAACTAGGAAGACAAAACCCCCATTCTTCTGGAGTGAGAGAAATCAGACCACATTTGCCTTTACATTAACTAGCCTGCCCGCTCTGAATAGGCAGCGCAGGGTTCGAGACAGCCGGATGCAGTGTATTATTATTCATATCTTAGCTGGGGGAGAAGATCATAGACTAAGTAAGCAGCTAAAATGGTAAAACAAGCAGCTAAACTCCGTCTAGTCGATCTCGCCTGTCCCCTCCTCACACATACCCCGCACACTCGCAGCCAATATGGCATTCAATCTATTTCACAGGCTTCCCTTATGTATCGGTTCGGTTAAAAACGGTCTCGCCCTTTAATAAATACCCAGCCGAGCTCCGATGCGTCCCCGCTCCAGCCATGCCCCTTTACATGGATTATCACTCCCCAGGGCACCGAGACGGAAATCTAGCCGAACCCCGGCCGCTTAGCTCGTTAACAGGCGCATTGGGGCTGAGTTTTAACAAAAGGGTTTGGAGATTTGTTCGGGTCCGTTTCTATTGGAAGAAGGTTCCTCAATAGGAGAAGTGGAATTCGAAGGGAAATCTTGTCAGGCCTAAGGGTTGGTGTTTTTTTTTAAATGTAGACACTTCAACCCAGCCCTGTCCCTGGACATGTTTGGACATAGCAAGAAGAAAACCTGCCTGACTGGAGAGTAAATAATCCAGGGAAATCCAGTTGATTTTTGCCGATTTCTCATCTGTTCATTTGGGTAATTAACTCTTAACCCCAGGGGAATCTCTCTAGTTTTGTAACCTTTTAAACTCCTTCTTCCACTGAGTCTAACGGGTATTTGAGTCCAAGTAGCCCGATAGCTGCAGTGTCCTTCCCGAAGAAGTTAGTGTACTCGCTAGCCTGGATGGCATGGGACTGAAAGGGAAGCGCGGGTGAAATCCAGCAGGAATGTCCATGTTTAAAAGGAGCGGACTAAGATCTCTATATTACTTTCGTTTCTGCTTTCAGGTAATATCCTTGGCTCTCTCCCGCCACCCTGGACTCTAGTCTGTTTCAGTAACGGGAAAAATAATCTGGAATGTTAATCCTAAAATATGTACTTCCTATACGATGCTTTGTTAATTAGGGGTGGGGTGGGGGGGAAATCACAGATGCACCGGAGAATGGAGATGTTAAGAAATCCATTGCTGCAAACATTCTTTGCGGGTGCTTTATTAACAGAGAAGCCCGTTTAGACGAGAAATAAAACGGGGGTTTCCTGTATCAACAGTGACAAATATTGTAGCGTTTCAGGGGTGCATCCAGAGTAAACCGCTAGCGGATTAAAATCGCATTGGCACTCCTTCCGAACAGCTTGCAACCTGCAAAACCACTCGATTGGGTTTGGTTATTTGGTGTAAATCAAGCGGATATGGCTGATCTAAAGCATTCATCGATGCCGTGTGATTGTGTGGGCGGGAGCCCAGTTCCTCGCAGAGCGGACAGTCGGTTACCCCCCTGGAAGAGCAAGGGAATTCCCGGGCTGGGGCTTTATCGGATGCTAGAAAATCAGAGATCCCGGGCAGAAAAACCCAGATCCTCCCCTTCCAGATGAATCCATAAACCAGGAGCACACGATGCCCCCCCTCCAGACAATTCCAGAGCCCTGCACTTGTGGGAGATGCTAGTGCAACGCCAGATCCTAACAACAAAAAGTACAGCCCTCATCCCTCCCAGGTAAACCCCACGCCTGGGAGCCAGAAAGCCCAACGAATACAGTTCCAGAGCCTGCAGTTAGCCGCAGGGGAAATGTTGCTAATGCAATACCCGATGGTCCAGACCTAAAAGTCTGTCCCTTCCAGCACAGCTAAACCCACATGCCTTGGCTCCAGGATGGTTAATATAATTCCAGACCACTCATCCCTAGTTTAGGCATGGAAAGAATAACAACGCACTCCTTTGTGAGGGTGTGAATTGGGCTTTAAGAAACTGGGTGGATGCAAAAGCAGATCACACCCACCCACCCCTTACCCCCGGCTCTTTGAGAAAAAGCTAAATTTATCTATTGCTATAGATTATACCACATGCCCTTTCTATCACTCCTCGGCCATAAGTGTTTCGCGTTTGATACCATTAGTGTCGCCCGGCTCCCTCAGAGAAGGCGATCAATAGGACATAAAATTATTATTAAAGCTTAAAAGTTGGAAATAACATTGAAGCATCGCACACCTTTCACCAAAATGCGTTTCATATCCTCGGAAAATGCAGGCAAATGGGGCATTGATTTTGAATTCATCTGCAGGGTACAGCAGGAGCACTACTCTTGATTTCCCCAGACACCTTTTGCCTCTAAAGATCAGTGTCAATAAAATTTATCAGGGGGTTGCCGCACTTAACATTTTATTGAGCTGCCGAGCTCGCCCAAAGTAAACAGTTGTCTTAAAAAAAAAAGAGTGGGGGCCACTGGACACCCTTATTAGAAAGGCTTCCTCTGTTCCCCACGCCAGGGCAATGTTAGACTGGCTTGGCCAAGTCCTGGGATCCTGTGACACGGTGGGAAGTGGGAGGAGAAAGGGACAGGTTTCTCTAGCAATTCTGCCTACAGCTGCTCCCAAAAGTCCAAGCGTGGCGGGCCACTCTGCAAGCTCAGAGTCAAGGGAGCTGGTCCATGCAACTCCCGAAGAGCTTGGTTTGCCGCGGAGCCAATGGGAGCCTTTCTATGGGGTTTTGGATGAGGTTCCGAATGAAAGGGCTCCGCTTTAAAGGGGGGAATCGAATTTTTCGGGGAGTAAGGGGGAAATAGATGCATAGAAATAATTATAAAAATCAGATTCCTATGGACTCAACTCCCCCCATCCCCACTTGTCCTTCTGAGACCAACGTGGTCCGAAAGAAGAGGCAAGTTAATCCTCCCAATAGGGAGTTCCTATGAATTAACGATCTGGCCCATTACTTTCAACCTTGGGACTGGTTTTGGTTTTTCCCCCGCCCCCGCCTTGCCTTCCTGGGCAAAACCCTCTTCCTTAAAAAGCGAGGTTGTTTCACAGCTAGGAAGGGCGGCGGGATGCTCGCGGAGAAGAAGCTTGGGCGATATTTTGGCATTATTGAGGGCAGCCCCTTTACATCCCGGCCCTGCCCTGGGTCCTAGGACTGATGCGCAGGGTCAAGCCCAGTTTGGAGGGCGTGTGGACCTGGTTTTCCTACCCGCTGCCTGACAGCGAAGAGCGCAGGAGCCCATGTGCTCCAGCCAGCGAGGGCTGAGCCGAAGCGCCTGTGCGCTGAGCTGGGGTATCCTCCTTCCTGGGGGAGACGTGAGCTTTCCGAGCGGCCAAGGAGACATTTAGCTCTTCCCCCCACCCCATCAAACAATGCGGTTTCCTTTGCGGGTGACTGTAGAAATATCTTCCACGTGGGACAGGAGAGGAACTCAGGGGAATGTCACTAGGGTATTTGCTAAATGAGCGGGGGGTAAATAAATACAAAAGCAACGCATTTTCCTGGGGGGGGGGTCTTAATTTGATACTTCCAGATTCGATGGGACCCCCCCGCCCCCAAATCCCAGCTTCACCTGGGAAGTAGGCCCCGGCCTTTGCGTTCGCTGTTTATTCGGTAAGGAAAGGGATGGCTGTTGTGCTAACAAACTGCAGGCGGCTGTAAATTGCTTTCTGAAAAACGGAATCGACTAATCTCAGCGCTGCTTCCCCTTTCTCCATTTGCTCCCCACTTCCTGCTTACGCCTCTGCCCGCAAACCCACTGAGACAACCACAGGGCCCAGCAAAGCGAGCGTCGGATAAAACAATCACTGGGAAGCCCCACTGAAGTATTTTCAACGACGATCAGGCCGTATGCATTATTTCCCCCCTGCACACGTAAAAATGACGAATGGTTCCCTTTGCCTCCGCCTGCCCCTGGAGCCCAGTTGAGACCTGCAGCCTCCCACTAGCTGGCGGTGATGATATTCCATCCTCCTTTGCATGGGATGAACTTTAAGTCAGCAGGGTTACTCCTCAGCCCTGTGTGCAACTCCCTCTTCTGCACTGCAAGCGCACGACACCTCCAGCGGGGTGTGGGTGTGTGTTGTGTGGACCCTGGATGGACTTGGAGGGTTCTGTGCAGAGCTGGCATATGGTCCGCTGCTTCGGGCTTGCTTGGGGAGCACAGGGAGCGCCGGAGAGGGGAGAGGGCGGGCAGACCCGGGCCACGTTTGGCTCTGAGATCCCGGAGTGGGCTGCAGCGCCCCATTTGTGCAGAGTTTGTGGCGGAAGGCGATGCAAGATGGATGCTCTTAAGGAACTGAGCGCGGGCAAGGACTGCTCCAATACAGAGATGCTCTTCGCTTTGCTGGCACAGAATGAGGATGTGCGCAAAGGTACAGGGCTTTTGGAGGGTTGGGGGGGGGAGCCGGCTTCTCAATGGGTCTGCAGACAGGTGATGGGTCTAGGGGATCTGAGAACAGGTGCAGCTGGCAAGATCTCAGTGCATTGCGCAGGGTAGGAAGAGGGGTCAGTGCAAATGCGCACCCCTGGATTTGTACGATTAATTATTACTAATTATGACCTCGTTTATTTGAATGCACTTTTTTTTGTTGGCGCCTCTGAACTTCTGACTCAACCGTAGGAGCAGGAGAAATGGAGAGCAGCCCCTCCGCCATTTATTTATTACACATCGAGTTAATTGTACGTCTGTCGTCATAAATCAGGGGAGACTTTTGCTGAAAAAACGCAAAACAGCCTAAGGCGAATTAATGGTAGAAAGAACTGCATGAAAATATCATTTATCTGTAGTACCGGGCGCCCATCCATAATATTTCGGCTGCCCTGGACCAGCTCCTTGCAAATGACTCCGGCGCCCGCGGTAGAAATATGTCCCTTGCCTCGATTGATCACCGCTCCGCCCGGCAGGGATCGGTCTGACACTTCTCGGGGTGCTCTGCGGGGAGAGCCGCATTGAGAGCGGAGCGCTGCAAAATCCAACCCCGGGAGGCAAACGAAATCTTCCCCCGCGAGTTCGCCCCAAATGAGGCGCGACCGGCCTTGCTGCGATCAGTCCGGTGGCTGGGGGAGCATCTCGTCCCCCTTAGAGCGGGGAGTCCCTGCGCCCTGAAATGGTTTGATCGTTTCTCTCGGGTGCCCTGCGGTTTCTTATCGCAGTAATGCCCGGGCTTATCGCTCAGCGGGCGAGGGATTAGGCGGGGCAGGAGAAGGGACGGGGAGGTATCCCTGACATATGTTTTAGCTGCTGCTTCTTTATAAAAGCAAGACACGCGTGAGGCCTTCCCTACCGCCTAGAGCCTGGCCTCTTTCCTTATCTGTTTCACCAGCAATTCGGAGTCACCGCGGCCCCCTCTCCGATAGCTCAGCGCATCTTTTATGTCTGAACAGGCCCGATTTTCCCTCCCGTCCTTATCTAGGCAAAAATTCTCAGGAAGCTTAACTGAGGGTTTTGACTGAGAAAAATTTTCAGGATCGGGTCCAAAGTCTTGGGATCTTGAAATTAACTATCCCTGAGCTGGCGAACTGTGTTGCAGCTTTGACTGGTTTTTCTGCTTGATTGTTAAATAGCAACGAACATTTTACTCGCTGGGTGTTGATAGTTCATGCACTTTATTCAAAGTCTTATTGACACCATGAGGGGGAAGAGAAGACAATTGGGTACCAGTTCCTGGGACACAAGTACAGTGGGTAGAAAGTCGCCACATGAGCACTTTGAAAAGGGGCCTTAAAATAAATCGGAGCGAGAAACCCCAGATTTACATTTTCTTTTCAAAAAAAGAGTCAGGTCTCAAGAATGAACAGCGCCTTTCCCAGCAACGGAGCGGAAAAGTATTTTGTCCCTAAACAAATTCATAATTGATGACACCTGCCTGCCCAGAGCACCGAGAAGACGGTCCTGCATTATTTTTGAGCTTGGACTAGATGATCTCCTGAGGTTTCTTCCAACCCTAATCTTCTATGATTGCCCAAAAGAGTTGATTTTAAAGGTATAATTCGGTTCCCTGGCCAGAAGGCTGCTGGCTGAGATCAGGGGAGTACAAGGAGCAGGGTCAGAATAAAACGGCTCAGCTTGCAGGCTCGTTTTACTAAGGGGGCTGTTCGCACAACCTGTGCAATTCTGTCCCTTACTCAAATCATTTTTGAAACACCCTTTAAAAGCACTGCAGGGCACCAGGGCTTTGCATTAGGGCCCTAACTCTAATGCACATTGTGAAGGGAAAACAACACGTCTGGTCCTTTCACGATGCGGGCTAAACAGTGTTTTATTCCCCGGGCTAATGATAGCCGGGTAAAGGGAGGTATTTTGGTGCCACCTGTGTTTCCTTGATTTGACCCTCTTCCGAACTAAAACACACATTGGCACAGGTGTATAAAGTTAGATCGCTGGTTATTAGAGGCAACAGCCCAGGACTGGGTTGTGCAGATGAAACCTGAAAAGGCGAGATCTCGGTTTGAATACAGCCCCAGAATAAAGGGGGACACAAAAAGGCAGACAACCCCCCACACCCGCCCCCCTTTACTCCTGCACCCTGCTCAGGTCTAAGCCAGAGGAACCCCATTTATCTCTCCCCCGCCGCTCAGGAGAGGATCAGTATGAAAGCAGGGCATTAAAGTTTTAGTAGAGGCTCACAATGCAAACAAAAGCTAGATGCCGCTTCAGGCGCAGGGCTGGGGCGTGGGGCGAGGCTGGCGAATAAATAATTGAGCAGAGAGCTCGCTACATGGGCTTCTTGAACAGCCGGCTGGGCTAGCGCCCAGCCTCTCTCTTCCCCCCCCCCCAGTTTGAGGAGGCTTTGCTAGTTCTTCAAAGGTCACCCCCAGCTTAGGTCCCGGGTGCCCATCCCGGCAGGGTAGACCCACGATCAGAGCGAATCTAACCGAAAAAAGAGACCAGGCAGAAATCCATCTTCACCCCCCAACCCCAGCGAAAGGCCGAATGGCTTGTTAGACTTTGAGCGACCGGCCCAAGAGCCAGCGACGGGGGGTTGCAAATGCACTTTCTTCTCTCCCCAAACTCGTTCCCCGATGAATGTTTTAATGCCCAGCCCGGCTCTTGTCTGAGACTAAAGGAAAGACACGTCCTTCCTAGTCCTGGGCAATACGCGCAGGGGAGAGGACACTATTGAATCCTTACAGCCTGGCTAGCCCCAGGAACCGTGGGTTCGCCCCAGCCCAGGGTGCAAGTCTGTATGGATCCCACGTGCTGCCCTGTTAGCAGCGTCACATGCAATACACCCAGGGTATGGCCTACGGGCAGCGTTTGCCACGTGCGAGCACCTGTTCGTGGCGCCTGTCCCTGCTGCAAAGCGGCAAACTTTATTCCGCTCTGGTGATGCCCCCCTTGTTTCTGGCTGCCGGGAACTTGCCTCCCGAGAGCAGAACCTTTCCGAAGCAGTAGGGGTCGCTACACCCTGTTGGGGTGTACATACTATCTATTATATATTAATTATCCTTCTGATCCGAAGACAAACGTTTATTTACATTTTCAAGACGTGGGTCGGTGACTGTGGAGACCAAACAATTGGATCGCCATCTTTGTAGTGTCAAGTATCAGAGGGGGTAGCCCTGTTAGTCTGAATCTGTAAAAAGCAACAGAGGGGCCTGTGGCACCTTTAAGACTAACAGAAGTACTGGGAGCATAAGCTTTCCTGGGTAAGAACCTCACTTGCATCTGAAGAAGTGAGGTTCTTACCCACGAAAGCTTATGCTCCCACTACTTCTGTTAGTCTCAAAGGTGCCACAGGACCCTCTGTTGCTTTTTGTAGTGTCAGTGGCTGCCCTGGGGTCAGGTATCAGATCACCCCGGAGATAGTCCTCAGGGCAGGATGGTTGGATGGACCATGACAACATTCGGTTATTGCTGGCAAATAAAGCGCAACCTTTGCTCGCCCATTTCTTTAAAAAGGGGGTGACATTTCACAGAGCCACTGCATTGAATCTCGTATGAAACCAGACACCCCAACCCTTGGGGAAAAGTCGTTTTAATAAACACTGTTTGTACCTTTCCCCGTGTGTATTGCACAGGCTGTTCTCTGGCTGGCACGCATGCACACGTACAGACTTGTCTCTCTGGAAAATATGAAACACTTTATAGACCAGTATTGGCTTGTGCAGGAGGTCAGACTAGAGGGTGGTCAGTTCTGGTCTTAAATCTCAGACTCGCCCAAGTACATGCACACGGTTTATGTGTTCGTACTTCGGGATCTGTTTGTCCCAAGGCCCGGGGGGCTCAGCGTGCAGTGCAAAGGGTCTTTACTGAGAACCGGCGGCCAATCTGGGAATGAATGTATTTCTTTTCACGAAGTACTTTAGATTCACCAAGAAAATTAAGACCGGGGATAAATCCACAATGAAGCCCAAAGCTCAGGACACGGACAAGTGTTGGCTGTCTCGGGGATCCCGGGGATTTTTCTGTTATACCGCGGCCTAGCCCGTTTATTCCTAAAAAGTTCAAGCGGCAGCATCCCTCGTGCAGCTAGTCACTGGGACCAGCAATTTCCTGGCGCTGAAATTAACCCCGGTGCCCACGTGATCGCCCCCCCCCCTTAAAACTGACACCAGCGAGAGAAGCTGAAGTGACCCAGGTCTAAAAATAACCTGATTTAGTGAATTAAATCTCCTCTCTCTCCCGCCGCACCCCGCTTAGTTTGCAGCAGCCTTTACCGTTTTAATTGTCAGGCGTGATTTGGAGAGAGATCCAGGGTGGAGGGGGATTCCTGATTGGTTCGGGGGAAGGCTGTGACCAGGAATATTTGACTCAGGCCTAATTATAGGATTGGTAGCAGTGAGGGAGAGAGACGGGAGATGTGTGTAAAGATGGCAAACCCAGGGCTCCCGGGGTCAAACGCAGTTTAGATTTTTTTTCGGGGGGGGGGGGAAGGGGCGACCTGAAGGGCTACAAACAACAATAAAAATGGGGGTTCTGCTCCCGCATGTAAACCCAGGGAGGACACTGCACCCTGAAGACACGTTTTAAGGACATTTCCTCTCTCTTCTGGACTCACAATGCAACGTAAGGTTCTAGTCACTTAATAGGTGTGTGCGTGAGTGTGTGTGTGTGTGTGTACACACCCTGCAAGGCAGGAAATTAATTTCCACAAGGGTTTATATTAATTTAAGAGATTGTGTTTTGTCTTAGAAAATCAGATTAGACGGCAAGGAGCAGAAGGAAGCAATATTCTTTGGCTAGGAGACGGTGATTTGGGAGTTTTAAGCTTCCCCCCTCATCTCTCCCTCCCAGCCCCAGCTTGGGTCTTGGGGGTTAGACAGTAGCACCTTCTGTCTGACCTGAGCGTCCGCCAGCAGCGTGTGCGGAGGAGCTTAATTGGTGCTGGACAGTGGCTGAGAATATGGGATGCCAACCTTGGAGTCTAACGTTAGCTGGCAAGTTGTTTCTCTCTACTTGCAATGTCTTTGCTGTATTTTTAGGGAGGCGGGTGTCCGATGATCAATAATTGTATGTTTGTTTCACGACATTTTTGCACATGGCTTGTTTTGCAGGGGGGGGGGGCGATATATTAGACAACACAACGAGCCTGTCAAATTATTGTTGTTACTATGAATATTTCCCTGGGAATTTATTCCAAAAAACACAACAACACCAACAAAACAAAAACAAAAAAACCCAGGACTTTTTTTGGCCAGTGTAATTTGTACGGGTCGGTTTTGCGGCTGGTGGAAATGATGTTATTCTCTGGGCAGAAACAGAATCAAAATCTAATGAAGATAAAACTCGGTTTGCTGCTCTTCTGTTGAAATGACCAGGAGAGGACTCGATCTTCAGCCCAGCCGGAGCGTCAGCAATTGATTTCGGTTGCGGTAACATTTGTTTTTTTGTTTGTTTTGTTTATTTGTTGACACTCCGCGAGACCGCAAACGCTCACAGCAATGGGGATCGAAACGTGATGAAATCGGGCTCCGGCACCAACGGTTTTGCCTTGAAAAGGTTTCTCTTTTCCGACCGGCATTTGGGATTGTGTTCGGCTCACACAAAACGCAGCTGGGCTGGCTGGTCGCGCGTGTGTCCAGGACCCGGAGAAACCCACCTGCGGCGCGTGTGCCTCCCACTCGCAGATTTGCAATTTAACAGCGTTTCTCTTCTGCAATTCTGCAATCAGCCCGGCTCGGGGGGTTGTTTGTTTTTAAATGATTTTACCGGATCCGGAAGTTATACCTCCAAAATGCGGCTTCTCAAGAAGATCTAAAGCAACTGTTCATTCAAGGACATCACTAGAAATAATCCGGCGCCTCTTTTTCCCTCCTGAAATAGGAAATCAGAATGAATTCCAGCTCAGAGGCATTTGAACCCGTTTCTTTTCTGACACTCTCTCCCCCCCCCCCCGGTATTTATTGTTAAAAGGCACTTTCAGCGTCTCTGGGTCTTGAATCATAAATCCCAGAATTTTACACACATCCCCCCCCACACGCGTTGCATTTACCATGTTTAAAACCAGCGTGGAATATCACGTGATCTAATGTGTAGGCTTTCCCGTCTCTATTTTTACTGCGGATGACCTGTGATGTGCTGTTGTCAACACCAGGCGATTGCGATTTATCGTTTCAATGTTTGATTGTTTGTTTTTTTTGCCCAGCACGAAATTGTTGCTGTAGTTTCTGGGCCCCAGGATGCGAGAGAGACACGGTGGGTGAGGTGAAACCTGTTATTGCACCAGGTCTGAGGAAGAGCTCGGTGCACGCTCCAAAGCTCGTTTCTTTCCCAAGCAGAAGCTGGTCCTTGTCTCTCCAGGATCAGGCAGCTGCATTGTGGGCTCTGGACCTGCCATGGCTCGTGCTATGTAGGCGAATCCCAACCTTCACACGCGGTGAAGTGTCTGCCAGAGAACCGTGTTGTGCCTGTGTCTGAGAGCGGAGTTCCTGCTCGCTAAAGGAGCCCGCTTGGCAAGCCCGAGCAACCGACCCAGGAAACGCGCCCGTGTCTGTGTGTGGACATAGAACGATTAGTCGGAGCTCCTTCCAGCAACTGGAGCTTAATTCATGCGCAGACATTACCCCCAGATCTGATCCAATCCTGTTCCAACTGACGCCTTCCCAGTGCAAGGGTGGGATCGGGCCCCCAGTTGCTCTAGAACTGAGAAATTAAACCGCATAATTATGTCCTTTATCCCCCTCTCTCCCCTCCCAGAAATCCCTCTCTGTGCCGGCTGCAACCAACACATTGTGGACAGGTTCATCTTGAAGGTGCTGGACAGACACTGGCACAGCAAATGCCTGAAATGCAGCGATTGCCAGACCCAGCTGGCCGAGAAATGCTTCAGCAGAGGGGACAGCGTGTATTGCAAAGAGGACTTCTTCAAGTGAGTAAAACCAAACCAAACCAAGCACCCTTGGAGGAAGGGGTGTGCGTGTGTGGGACGTGGCAGAGATTTTAGGGCCAGGACATTGGGGGGGGGGCGGCGACTAGTCATCGGCAATGATTAATCGTAGCAGGGCCCCACATGGAGGGTGGATGGAGAAGTGGCGTGAGGGGTTTGTGGGGCATGGGGGGGGGGTTATTGTTTTGCCCTCCTAGGGGATGCTTAGAACTCCTCTGATCTGAACAGCGCTCCAGCCCGTCCACACATCCCACCGACTAGCGCTGGAAGCAGGCTTTCGCCCCTTAGAATAGATGGCTTCCTGGGAGATCATTGTTGCACCTGATAACTACAGTACCTGCGTGCAGAAAAGGACCGGGCGAATAAAGAGGAAATCAGAGGCTGTTTTAAAAAAAAAGTTCAGTAAAGGAGGGGGGGAGGGGGAAGAGACAGATTTGCCTTTCTGTCCCTCACGCCCGCAAATGGATTTCAGTAAAGTTGATTAAGTAACAGGGGAAATCTGCATCTCAGCCTGACTTGCTTTGCAGCGTTCTCCTGGCGGGGGCTCCGAGCAAACAGGCCCCTGCACAACCCCGGGCCTGGCGCTGCCCTCCTTGAGCTCAAAGCGGAGTTTTGCTGGGCCAAGAACCTCAACGATCCGAAGCGAGACACTCCCCTGATATTGACACGCGCGGGCTCCGAATATCCTCCGCAGCAAAGCTTAAATCATTCCCCGCAAGACAGGGGTCAGGCTCCAGATAGCCCGGGGAGAAACACGCACCAATAGAAGGCTAAGTCCTAACCTTGGATTTTTACATTTTAACTCAATCGATGATTTTATGTATTTGGTAGCAGCAAAAACAACCCCCCACACCCGTCACTCTTTTCCCGGTTTTATCTCAGTTGCAATAAGTAAAACTGGACTTGCAAATGTAAGAGTCACGCGCCATTCCCGAGGTCAGAGCTCACCCAGCATTTGGGACCCCGCTGTGTTTTTTCCCCCCTCCAGATTTGGCATCCACAGCAAAAAGGAACTGAGCCTTTTCCTTTGTGACCCGCACTAGCACTAGAAACCATCCTCAATAAAGTCAAATACGGAATGAGAGTCGATTCTGGGGACCCCCCCCCCCCGTTCGATACAGAATTGAACTCCCTGCCTGCTGGGATCCCCCCCCCCAGGCGTTCAGACCCGCTTCCACGCCCGTTCTACCGAGCCAGCGTGTCCCCCGGGGACCAGGCGCGCCGCGTGTCCGGGCTTGGAACGCGTGGGGGGCGGTGCAGCTCCCGGGGCCCTTCCCTGGGCCCATATCTTTGTCTTGCTAAAACGCCAATGATCCAGGCCCCGGTTTGAACTTAAACCTGCCGGGCTTCCCCCCTCCCCTTCTGAGCTAAGAGCCCCCCCGGCCCCAGCATATCCCTTGCCGTGTGAGCCCCTCGCTCGCCTCTCACACCGCAAAAGCGCCACTGGAGCCCAGGCGAGGCGAGGCCATAAAGGTGCCACTCCTTGGAAGGCAGCTACCCCCCGCCCCAGCTGCCAGGCAGACCCCTCTCAGCTGCGGGCAGCAGCCGGGCAGGCTCTGGGTTCAGGGATCTCCCTTGCTCCAAGCAGATGCCTCGCTTCAAGCCCTCAATGCCCATCACCTGCTCAGGCAGAGCGTCCTTCCCAGGCAGCCACTGGGATTCCGGTGAGCCGGCCAGCCCCGCGGCAGGGCAGGAGTCCACTGTGACGCGATCCCGGATTCACTCCGAAAGAAAGTGAAGACGGTAGGAACCGAGCAAGTCCGACCCGTCCCGTGACACAGAACCAGCAGCAGCTTGTGCCCCGGCCTGAGGGAATCTCTCTTTGCAGTTCGATCAATAGCGACTTTCTGTTGGATTTTTTTTTTAAATAGGAGGTTTGGGACAAAATGTGCAGCCTGTCAGCAGGGGATCCCCCCGACCCAGGTGGTGAGAAGGGCCCAAGATTTTGTCTACCACCTGCACTGCTTCTCTTGCATCGTGTGTAAAAGGCAGCTGGCCACGGGGGACGAGTTCTACCTCATGGAGGACAGCCGGCTGGTCTGTAAAGGAGACTATGAGACCGCCAAGCAGAGAGGTAACTGGGCAAGTCAGCCTGGGATCGTCCTAGCTAGCACAGTGCTCCGGGGAATCTAGAAAGACGGGAGGTTGTTCCTGGCCTCCCACCCACCCCAATTCCTTCCCATACAAGCTGGTAGATCAAGCAAGATTCAGTAACAGAGATGAGGGGAACTCGATAAAACGGAGTGATCTGCAGCTTAGCGTGTCTCCTTCAAACCAGGGACTCAAGAAGACAAGGGGTTACACCCTTGCACTGCTCGGAGAGATTTCTTTTATTTTCCAAAATATAAAATCAGGGAGAGAACTAAGAACATAAGAATGGCCACACTGGGTTAGACCAAAGACCCATCTAGGCCAGTATCCTGTCTTCCGACAGTGGCCAATGCCAGGTGCCCCAGAGGAAATGAACCGAACCAGTGATCCATCCCCAGGCCCATTCCCAGCTTCTGGCAAACAGAGGCTAGGGACACCATCCCTGCCCATCCTGGCTAATAGCCATTGATGCACCTATCCTCCATGAATTTATCTAGTTCTTTTATTAACCCTGTTATAATCCTGGCCTTCACAACATCCTCTGGCAAGGAGTTCCACAGGTTGACCCGTGGGTTGTGTGAAAAAAAGTACTTCCTTTTGGTTGTTTTAAACCTGCTAATTTCATTTGGTGCCCCCCTAGTTCTTGTGTTATGAGAACTAGGGAGTCACCAAACTAGGGGTCACTATTAGCCAATTATTAATTACTTTCATCCGTCTCCTACCTTATAGCAAGTAAACCCTACTTGAGAATGCCCAGCACCGAAATAAATGAAAACACGTATTTCAGCTTGAAAAGGGTCTGTATTTTTGTATCTGGGTTTAGGATAGTTTTTTTTGGGGGGGGGGGGCATCCTGAGGCAAAACTTCTATTGACTTTATGGAGTTTTGCTTGAGTCAGCACTGCAGGCTGGTGCTTTGACATGGAAGCTTGTGTTGCCATTGACTCCAACAGGGGCAGCAAGCAGATTGAGGAATTGTTCTGCCAGGGGTCTCCTCCCGAGCTGGGAGCTCCCGGGGTCTCCAAGGACCACGCGCGAAAGCGATATTTTGATTTTGAAATTCTTACTAAGCACCAGCCTATTCCAAACAAATGATCTTGTAAAGTCAGGTGAATTCATAGGATAATCATAGAAAACGCCTAAAATCTTCCCAACTTAGTAATGTTCCAGATTTCCAACGGGAAGGTAATAGCCAGATATTTCAACCTTCACTGGTTTAAAGAAAGCATTTTCCATTTTCTGTGCAAGTGGTAATGTACATCGGACAGCTCTCTATTGTGGTAACTATCCGTCTATATATCCTTCCATGCACCCACAATTCAAACCCCATTTCTAAGTATTAGCTATTTATAGAGCGCCTATCATTGCTGAAAGAACACACAGTGGGGAATTTTACACACACACACACACACACACACACACACACACACACACACACACACACACACACACACACACACACACACACACACAGACACAGTTTTGAGGTGGTTATTAGAGTTTCAGGTGCAGCTTTAGACCAGATATTTGCTGATGCCCTAGAAAGCAGAGATCTGGGTAGCACAAAGCAACGTTAAACATCTCTCCCTTTATAAGTATATTAGAGACTAACTGTGAACAATTCGGTTCTAGAATAACAAGAGGGGTTATTTAACCTCAGAGTTAACGCTTCAGCCGTGTGTTATACACACACATCGCAGGTTGAGGGCCCAAGATAATGTGATCCCAATTCATGTGTCAGACCCCAAGGTGTTCGATAGGTGTTTTCCCATTCAGTCCTCCCTAAACTTGACTAGCAGATTAACCCGTTGGACCTTTTCCCGATTGCCCCAGGCAGGCTGGGGGTCTTCTGCGAGCCACTGATGTCCTGGGTCTCTCACGCATCCCCCAGCAGGGGAGTTGAATTAACTGCACCGCTGTTACTTAATCTGATGACTGGAATTTGGGATTTCAGGGGGAATGTATTGCCCTTGTGTTCGGGTCGGCGCCCCTTAGTGGCGCCCGCTGGTCTGGGCGTTATGACAATCAGATCACACGCAATTCTGCACTGGGAACTCCAGCGCCACTTTGGTTTTGCGTACCACAGACACACACTCCCCAAGCTCGCCTCTGGGGGACCCTATTCATATTCTGCGAACAGTAGAGGGTCTGGAGGGGAAGAAAGCAGAACAGTGAAAAAAACCGGTGGGAATAATTCTCAGGCGGGGAGCGGACCACAGTGGAGCCTTGGAGAATGATTGTGAAATTCGCCTCTCACTTTTAGAACGTGCGTCCATTCAGGCTAGTCACAGGCCCGATATTTGTAGCCCGTTGAAGGTCAGAGTTGCTGTTCAGGGGATATTTCATAGCCTGGCTCATTCCAAAAACAAACAAACAAAAAACCAAACCAAACCAAACCAGAGCGCGCATCTATTATTTTCTATCCCAGGAGAAGTTTTAATACTAATGAAGATTTGCTTCAACAGAGGAGCAATGCCATGAAAAACTGCCTCTCTGTTTATAGGGTAACACCAAGCGCTCCCCACATCATTGCACACGCAAGTCAAAAAGTTATTTATTCAATAATTGTGTCTCAGCTTAATCGGTATCGCTTGCAGCGCCTTTCTTTATGGTTGTCTTTTATTTGTGTAATTTGAATAATATCTCTAGATCGACAATATTGCTTATTAAATGGCTACTTTCCCCTCCCGCGCTAAATCAACACAGGAGAATAACTATATTACCCCATGAAACCATAGTGGTTTTCGTTCTCATTCGATACGTTGCTTGTCCCTTAAATGTTGGCAAAGTGAGCACGGGTTTGTTTTCCCCTGGATTCCCCCCACCTCCAGGTCCAGACTAGTTTGAATGCGATCAAAGCCAACCAGGGCACGAAACCCCAGTTCCAGATTTTCACTCCTTGTCCTGAGCCATTCTTAAGGCGACTGTGACTCTCCGCTTGGCCAATAACGCGCTTTGTTTCTTGCCAACGTTTGCAGAGGCGGAGTCCACGGCAAAAAGACCCCGAACCACCATCACAGCCAAGCAGCTGGAAACCCTGAAAAACGCGTATAACAATTCCCCCAAACCTGCCAGGCACGTGAGGGAGCAGCTGTCCTCAGAGACCGGGCTGGATATGAGAGTCGTACAGGTGAGATGGGACAGCGGGAGCAACCCACGCAGGGGTCCCTCCTTAGAAAGCCAAGGGAGCCCCCCCAATAAATCGCTCTTATTTGTAAGGATTCCTTCTATATACAGGTATTGACAACTATCCATTTTAGTTGGTCAGATTGGATCAAGAAAACAGCGTTTTTTAAATTATTAAACATCTATCTTGTGGTGGCCACCTCTGTACAGACCCAGAGTAACGGCCAGTCTTTGTGCTTTCAGAATGGTTTCAAAACACACACACACACACACACACACACACACACACACACACACACACACACACACACACACACACACACACACACACACACACACAGAGATTTGTCAGAGTATATTTGCTACAGCTGGGTGAAATGCTCCGAAATTGGATTTTTATAATGTGGATCAAAATTTGAAATGTTGACCAAAAAACTGGGGGTAAAAAAACCCCCCACAATTTTCGCAGATCCGCGCCTTCCACCCCCTCCCCTCTTGTTTTCTTAAAAAGACCGGTTCTAAAGCTGGCAAAAATTATTCATGTTTTGCAACGTAAACAACAAAAACATCGACATTTTGAATTTTGACAAAGAAAAACAAACCTTGAAATAATTATTCAGTGAAAGTTTCACAATTTCCTCCCATTCGGGGGGCAGATCTAATATTTGTACCTGATCTCTGGGCTTCTAGCTAGTCAAAGGCTCTGGTCCCCCAATGCACCGGACTCACAGGGGCTTCCCTTGATTTCAGTGGGACGCTGTGCTGGTGCAGTGGTACTTCCCTGTGGCATGAATAGCTCGAAAAGCCGGTTGAAAGTTTTTGTCCTATGAAGAGTTTTATCCATTGAAAAAAGGTGTTTCATTGAAAACCAATTTTTATATGAAAAAAATTCATTTGATGCAAATATTAAAATTGTCATGCCTCTCTCTCCCCCTCCCCCCGCCAATACTTTTCTCTAGACAACTAGAAACGTCTCAAGTTGTTCCTTTAACCTCCTTTGTTTCGTTGGGCAGGTGTGGTTCCAGAACAGAAGGGCTAAGGAAAAAAGACTAAAGAAAGACGCTGGGAGGCAGAGATGGGGCCAGTATTTTAGGAATATGAAAAGATCCCGGGGGAATTCAAAATCTGACAAGGACAGTATCCAGGAGGAAGGCCCAGACAGTGATGCTGAGGTCTCCTTTACAGGTAAGAGGAAGAAGGTGCATGTTCTGGTTGGCACTACTGGTATGCTGCGGCGATCACAGGAGTGTAATTCAAGGCTTGAGCGAGATTTCAGGGTGCATAGGCCTCATGCTATCCCCCTGGACAGGGGTCAATTTCACCCCAAGTGCATTTTTCACCCAGCCTTCTTCCAAGCAAAGCTGTTGGTTTTGCATCACAGTTTCATTTCATTCTTTAAATACCATTTGCTTGCTAAGCATTTCCTGCCATAAAATAATCAAAGAAAACAAATGCCCAATACAGGTGAATTAAACTGGGAACATAAACACAAATACGTGTCAGCAAGAACTGGAGCAACCCATGACTGAGTCTGCATTCTGCTAAGTAACTTATCTCCACTGTGACTGCAGTGAGTGATTTAGAACTCCTCAGGGCAGGAGACAATTTGGACTCAATTGCATTTGAGAAACTAAAGGTGGAAGCTGTTTTTTTTTTTTAAACGGTGTCACATTTGAAACCATCAAAGGAAAAACCTGAAGAATGTCACTCTGGATTTGTCTGGGCAAGTGACCTCTGACATTAAAGGAACACTTTTCTTTGATGAACTTTATAAATGACAAAGATTTAAAAGCAAAAAAGTTCAGAATGATTGATCAGAATGTTTATATTGCAAATATTGATAGGAGAGTCTCTGCAACCCATTGGATTGTTTCTGGGGTATTCATATTCCATGAGTTATGTTCTGGAAGTGTTTTTATTTCAACAATTTTTGGGAGGTGGGGATTATTCCACTGAATTATTTTGGGGGTATTTTTTATTTTATCTCCTTGTTTTGGGCTGTTGCTCTCATAGGGTTTCAAGCTTCTTTGGAGGAGAGATGTCACTCTGTCATCTGTATTGACAGATCTTCCCTCAAGATGCAATAGAGCACTTAACCACATGCTTAACTTTAAGCAAGAGTAGTTGCCCTTGACTTCAAAAGTGTTATCCGGTTGTTCAGTGCTTGCTCAGTACCATGGACACCTCGTCTTCATGGCATTTCTTAGCACAGCAATCAGTTAACTGCTCCTTGCTGTGATTCTGCCAATATGAGGTACCGAGATGGGCCCATTACCAGAGAGTTCAAGAACCTCGCAATGCCAAAAGTAGTTTTGAGCCAAAAACATCAAGACTTTCCATTCTGAAAATATTGAAACGTGAGGTTTTGACATTTTCAACATGTTTTTTTCCAATTTTTCAAAATAAAATGTTGAAGTCAATCTAGTTTTGTGAAAAAGTTTGGTTTTGTCAAAACAGCGTTTTCCAATGGAAAACTCTTTAGATGAAAAATGTTCACTCAGCTTTATGTATAAATCTTATTTTAAATTTCAGCTGGTCTATTGATTCCCTACATTGTATTAAATTTTCATGCCTGGTCCCTCATGGTCTTATGCAGCATCATTAGTCTATATGAATATCCCATTACACAGTAACTAAAAGTATTAAACACAACTATTGATAAGTTTAAGATATGCAGGTTGATATCCTAGATAAGAGAGTCATTCTCAGTTTTTATGACGGGTCCAATAAATGCAGATATAATTTTGCTGGTAACTAGAAAATATTTTTCATTTTCAAAAATGTTTTTAAGTGATCCAAATACACTCCATTAACCTATTTCTGATCACCCCAAAAACATTGCAATTTTAATTCCTTTTCCTAAGTAATGGATGGTTTTCCTTTAGATCATTCCCTCCTATCAGTGAGTATCATGGTAGCTCCTGAAATGATAGTGAAAATAGAGATAAATATAAGTAACGAGGCCATAATAATAATTAATAAAAGGAACACAGAACAATAGAAAGAGGCAGATCTCAAGAGCCTAGACTCACTTCTCCCTTAAAGGATGTTTTTTTTAAAAATAAGTTTATTTCTTAGTATCTACATTTCATACATGTTTTTAAAAGTCCAAGTGAATTAGACTCCTGCCCCCATGATAAAAAAAAATCCCATTGTCTTGGCTGAGTTCCAGCCATAGATAAAAACAGAGGTAATAAGGAATTAAGAAATGGCAAGACCAACATAGCATTGAAAAGCTATGCAAAACATGCAAGTCCTCTTTCTCTCTCGACATACACACCCATCTAATCTATCTATATATCCATCCATGGGTTTTAGAGTTCCACAGCATTCAAGGTTTCTGATCAGATTGTCTCCAGCTAGTTTGCTTTCCCAATAAATCAAGCCCGTTTCCCTTTCAGATGAGCCCTCTATGTCAGAAATGAGTCACTCCAATGGGATTTACAGCAACCTAAATGAAGCTTCTCCTGCTTTGGGGAGACAAGCTGGGACCAACGGGAGCTTCTCTTTGGAACATAGTGGCATTCCTGCTCAGGACCAGTACCACGACCTCAGATCCAACAGCCCCTACGGGATACCCCAATCACCAGCGTCTTTGCAGGCATTGCCAGGCCACCAACCTTTAATCTCAAGCTTGGTTTATCCAGACAACGGTTTAGGCATCATAGCTCAAGGTGGACAAGGCGTGCCCCAGCCAATGAGAGTCTTAGGTGGGAATGGACCCAGTTCTGATCTCTCCACGGGGAGCAGTGGAGGGTATCCAGACTTCCCTGCCAGCCCTGCCTCCTGGTTAGATGAAGTTGATCATGCCCAGTTTTGATACAGGACCCACCACAATATGGGGGAAAGACTTCAGGCTACTAAGCATCATCTACTGTTGAGAATAAAATATGGGGCAAAAAATGACTTCTGAGGAAAAAGTAAGATAGTTACATGGAGAAAGAAAGGCAAATGTGCTCAAGAGGTTGGCCAGCCGTGGCTTCGCAAGACAATTGACCAAGGAATCATGTCAGAGTGACTGGCTTAAGAAAAGTCCAAGTGAAACTGCTCAGTGTGTCTACAGAACACTCCGGAACACCAAGACTCGTGCTTTACAGAGCTGATAACGTATTTTGTTTTCCGTTGTCAGTTAATTCTCCAAAGCAATGACTTGCTTCATCACTTACTTACCCCACAAGCTTTTTTAAAAATAAAGATCTCATCCATTGTAAAAGAAGCGACAATGTTTATATTTCTACAGGAGAAAGGTGAACAATGAATAATCTCTTCACAAATTCATGGTAGAAAACCATGTACCTATTTCTCTGTTCTTCCAACAGGTTAAAAAAAAGCAGTGACAGAGTAAGGCTTTTTTGTTTTATTTTTGAATTTATATTAGCTTTTCTAAATTTAAATGGTCTTTAACATGCCAATCATTTATTAATAATCATCTTTTCCTTTATACTATGAGGACCAGGTGTTAACTTTGCTTTTCACCTTTTTAATTTGTAGATTGCTAGCTTTATTCTTTCCACATAAACGTTAAACTGTGAATAGATGTATTTATTATCAAATAACCACTGTTTTCCAACAGGGTCAAGAAAACTCTTGATCCAAGAATATTGGTCTTTCTGGATTGTTAAACTAATGTTTTTCTTTACTGATTCTTCTATGACAAATTTATTGCAAAGCTTTTCAAAGTTGCATCTAATGTCTTGTTGCCAAATACCGTCTCAACATTTTGTTAGGCTTGGTTTAGTTACAACTGTTCTTCATATATTGTTGGGGAGGCATCCCAATGAGCATACTTATTTTCACCACCACTACACTTTCTCCATTCTATGCATTTGTGTATTTCACAGCAGATATAGTGAAAACTGATTGTGAAGAAAGGCAAAACAATATGTATACTGTTACCTGTAAAATTGAATATTGAATTAACTGTAGATTGTGTATGTCCAGTGTCTTATTTATATTCTCTCTCTCTCTCTAATGATCAAATACTTTATGACTTCAAATAAATTTGTCAGTTACAGTTTAAATAAGTCTTTTGCTAAATTCACACTAAAATCACCAATCTGGTTAAATATCATCTTTAAAATACATTTAAAAAGCCCCTGAAGACTTGAGGCCCTGATTCAGCAAAGCACTTAAATACATGCTTCACTTTAAGCACCTGAGAAGTCCCATTAAGTTCAAAAGTGCTTTGCTGAACTGAGGCTAAAAAGAGATGGTGTCCCTGGTAACCTTTGGGAGCTATAAGCAATATTGTTAAATGATTGCATAGTCTTTGATGACTGACAGCCATTTTCAATGACCTAGGATCAGGGGCGGCACCAGCGCACCAAGCACCTGCCTGGGGTGGCAAGCCGTGGGGGGTGGCCTGCTGGTCGCCATGAGGGCAGCAGTTTGGCGGAATGCCTGCGGGAGGTCTGCCAGTCCCGCGGCTTCGGTGGTGGCTAGCCGCGGGACCGGTGAACCTCCTGCATGCATGCCGCCGAATCCGCGTTACCAGCGGACCTCCCGCAGGCCGAAAGCCACCTGCCTGCCATGCTTGGGGCGGCAAAAAACATAGAGCCGCCCCTGCCTAGGATTATTTCTTAGCACTTGAGATATGGGAAGAAATTCCCAATAATGCAGATGGTTTGTGGTTTCCAGTTAGTCTGTGGCAACACATTCTGCATCTTGAGACTGTAACGTCCGTGCATTAAACAACAGAGGCCACAGGAGCATGTTTAATGGCGTGAACTGAAAAAAGGGGAAGGAGAGTTAACCTGTGTTTCCCTCCCCTAGGCCACAAATTTCAAATGTCGCTGACTAAATGCAGATCAAGGCACCTTTTATTTAGGTTTCTACATAAATATTTAATACCCAAAGGGGGAGATTTTCAAAGGGGAAAATGGGATTTGAGTGCCCTTCTCCCATTGGAAGTCAGTGACAACTGGATGCCTAATTCCCTTTGTGCCATCTCCCCCATAGTGTTCAGACTGGAATGCCTAAGTTTAGGCATCCATGTCCGCCTGTAGGCAGGTCAATAAGACGTGCTGTTTAGAGCTGCTGCAGAGATTGTCTTCAGCAAGTGCTGTATGCTCGGCTCTCTAAGGATCAGATCCCGCATCTGGCAAAGCACCTGAGACACGCTTACCTCTATGCTTGAGGTGAATCCCATTGACGTCACAAGCTTTGAAGTGCTTTTCTGAACAGGGTTGGGCAACTGCCCTGGGGGCTAAGGTCCCAATCCTGCCTAGATTTTACTCGTGGAGAGTAGTTGCATTGACTTCAGCGAGCAAGTCACCAGAGGATCAGGGCTCTTGTGCCTCACTTTAGGTGACTATGTTTGAAAAAAATCTAGGCCTTAATTTTGACTTGGGATCAGCTGTTTAAATGTACACATTCCTGTTACTAGCATCTGGGTGAGTATTTTCTTCTGGGCTCTCTGGCCTTTCAGTAGGAGCAGCATTGTTAAATGATGAGTTAAGACAAAAGCATGAATGTTAAAATGCTTTGTTCAAAGCGATTTACTCCTGGCCTAGCAGGACACATTTCTTTCACTTGGGGGTGGGAACAATGGCTATTCAGAAAGTGGGCATCTTATCAATAGGTACTGGTAATACTGGGGACTCTGTCAAATGACTTCTCTTGAATTCGACATCTCACACTGGAGTCAGTTGTACACACAGAGTAGTTGCCGGCTTGGGGCTTTTGGGAATAAAATTAAAGAAAGGAAGACAATAACTGCATGTGTTTCTGGAGTCAGAAAAGCTCCTTGGTTCTAGTCTCTGTGCAAGAGGCAACAGCTAATGGTTTCAATGTGATCTGGGCGCCAAGTTTTCCTGAATTCTAATTCTGACTGACAGAGTCCCCCTGTGAACATAACTGCTTTTCCTCAGTCTCCCCATGTGTAAAATGGGACTAGTACTCATTTCCCTCACAGGGATGTTGCAAGGGTTAGTTAATATTAGTAAAGCAGTTTGGAGATAAAAAAAATCCAAAATGTGATTAGCGAAACCTTTGTGTATCCTGCCTACTGGGGAAATGGGGGACGGGTGCTACATCACAGGCCAGCCCGAGATTGAATGGGTGCCCTCACATCAATTCTGTAAAGAAAGTACCTGAAGATGCGTCCACCATGAAGTCTCCTTCATGACCAATCCATAAAGGAAAGGGAAGAATACATAGTAACACCCGTCGGGCACATGCAGATAGTGCATATAGAAGTACTAGGCTGGACCAGTTATAGGTGTATATCTGCCTTAGGGACTTATATGCCGCCCATTACTGGTGTACCGGAGCACGCCCAATCTTTTTAATGTATTTATCCTCCCAACACCCCAGTGAGGGCAGGGCAGTGTTATTATCTCCATCGTACAGATGGGGAACTGAGGCACAGAGAGGCTAAGTGAGTTGCCCGACGTCACACAGGAAGTCTGTGGCAGAGAAGACACTTGAACCCAGGTCTCAGGCCAGCACACTGACCCCTGGGTTATCTGTCCTTGTTCTACAGAGCCCTACACCGTCCAATGCATTGGAAAGTGCAGGATTAAAGACAGCAGCACATTTTAACCTCCCTTTTAAAATCGCATGCAACTCGTTCAGACTTGCCCACCAGCGGGGTCGGATTCTGCAGTCGTAACTCAGACAGTGGGCCATAAACAGGCAGAACCCCACTGAAGGCCGGGTGCCGGTGAGCTCCAGTCCTGAAGCCCTTAATCAAGCAAGACACTCAAGCTAGACTTCAGCACTCCGAGGCCTGGATGCAAAGTCCATTGAAGTGAACAGAATGACATGCTAGATATTGTAAAGCAGGGTCTTCCAGCCATCACTAAAAAGACTGATAGGAAATCTACCATGATGCCAATATTTCAGGTATTTCTCGGTTTCCCTGACATGTAACACTTCAACTCTGTAAGGGTTTGACTTCCACTGTGAAATCGGCAGGGCCAGTCAGGAAACAACAATTCCATTCCTCATGAAAAGTTTCAAGGTTTCAAAACTTGTTTTCATTTGAATGTGGAAGGAAACAACACCTTTATTTTTTATGAAAAAAAACCACCCACCCACGCACTCACGCTCTCTCTCGCAGGATAGCCGATAGCTTGGTGGCTAGGGCCTACACGTGGGACATGGGAGACTCGCCTCAAGTCTCTGTTCTGGATCAAGAGTGCTGTAACTACCAGGCTATCGAGTTATAGATCTGATGTCTCCTGTTGGCACTGAGCCACTTTGTATAAATAATTAAATGTTTCTTAAGCCAGAGAGAGAAGCAAAAAGTTTGTTGAAAATTTTGACCAGCTCTAGAAATCAGGTCTAAGAGCCACCTCTGATAGGCAACCTACTATCATCAAATTCTACTGTAACCTAGGCTTAAGTTTTTCAGTTCACTGTAGAGTAAATGTATCGACCAGGAGACAGGAAGTATTTTCAATGGGGAAAACCTTATTTTAAAAGATATCACACACTCATCTTTGTGGCCTTATCCTGTGCTTCTTGCACAACCCGGGTGCTGGGTGTGTAAAATGGCAGGAGTGGGCCCCCCCCTTCTTCAAAATCTGTTTCCCCCCCTTTCAAAATCTAAAGTCACATTTTCTGTTCCAAGATCTATGAGGGAAATGCACTTGTGCTATTAAAAATTATACACAGTCTTACTGTTAAATATTTTCTGGTTAGTTCCTAAACTGGAGTCAGCTAAGGTCTGTAATCTATTTATTCCAGCCGAAAGAGCTGGAACGGCATGACCCTGCGTCTCCAAGGAGCAGGTGGGTAACCTGATGCACGTGGAAAACTACTGAAGAAAACTGGTGACTAACGTGTCAGAAATGCTGCTAATCCCCCCCAGATCTCCCATCAGGTAGTTTCTAAGGGAGGTAAATCTTGACAACCCAACCAAATGTAAACAAAGCAACAGAAACAGTTCCATGTGGACATGCAGATTCTGCGGGAAACAATAGGTGAGAGCATAGGTGCTGGAAGTAGGGGGGCTGCCGCACACTCTGGCTTGAAGTGGTTTCCATCATGTACAGCGTTTACAGGTTTGGGGTCAATGATTCTCAGCACCCCAGCTATACAAATTGTCCCAGCCCCCTTGGGCAAGGCGGTGGTTTCATGTCACACAATGCAGACCTCTAGGTGAACTCCAGAGCTCATCAGCCAGAGCTCATCACCCAGATTTGTACCCCGAATTGCCAGTTTCTTCTCTAGGGGCTGGATTTCAGGACATTCATTCCTCTTTATAGTTGGAATACGCATATGGGCTACACCCTGTTCTCCCCTGCACCCCGTGAACATTGAGGCACCATTCCATCATGCGGGGGGGGGGGCAGAATTTGGGAATCTGTGCAGGAAGTGCATTGCGTGGCATGGACTGCCCGCCCATGTGACCATCGCAAGGGGATGCAGGGAGAGAGCCATCCCATGGATCTCTGATCCTCCACCCAGTGTGTGGGGCTACTTTAACAGCAAGGCTAAAGAAGCCCCCACAGATCAGCACTTCAGCCACTCAGTGGCCTGCAGGGAGAGAATTTCCTCCATTGCCCTGGACAGGCACTAGGGTTGGCCATTGCCACAGGGATTTTGTCCCTAGGCCCCAGCCCTGCTGGATTTATTCATCACTAGCAAGAGAGGAGTCCAGGGCAGTTCGGTCTGAGAAAGCTGCACAGGATGGGGCCTATTGTTTGGATTTTAATATAATCCCCAAATTCTGGAGATGAACGTATTCTGCATGCAGTACGCACACACACACACACACACATTTGTATGCATATTAATATTATACAGAGAGGAGGAAGTATGGTCCTATATATATCTATACAGGACCATACATCCTCCCCTCTAGATAATATGAATTGTGCATACAAACACACGTCTATGTATACATGTGTCTGAATTATATGCAGAATACATTCCTCTCCGTATAAATAGAGACTCTTCATTTTTATAATGTTTTTAAATCCTTTGTTTTCCTCTGAAGAATCCCTCGTGCCTTTTGTTAGCTAGTTAATCAGTTGAATGAACGATGGCCTCGATTTCAATATATAAGTAAACTCTGTGGCTTGCCACTCGGCCATTCTGTTCTCTTCCTTACATGCGTGGATGGGATTTCTCTGCCTGAAGGGAAAGCAACATTTTAACCTGCAGAGAGAGAGAGAGAGTGTGTGTGTGTCTATATATACATATTTAGGGGTGGGAGCATGGATAACACACTGAATTAGGATACAAGAAGACCTGTCTCTGTCACTGACCTATGTTAATCAGCACTTTGTGATCTATGGATGAAAAGTACTTTATAAGAGCCAAGTATAGCTCTTATATATATATATATAACACATGTACATCTTTCTGTGTACATATTACACACACACACACACACACACACACTCACAGAGTTGTGTAGAAATAGTGTACAAATATCTATTCTCTCCCACCATGAAATAGTTCATTTAAGAACTTGAACCATGCAAACCTCACAGAACGTGCTATTTAAATGGTCCTTTATTGGATTCTAACCAGAAAGGCATTTACGACTGTTTATCAACATTCTTGTTTTATTTTTCTTTTGAAAATGAAACCACTTTCAAAGGAACAAAAAAAATAAAGACCAAATTAGCCTGGCTTGGCACTTTTATAGGAATGATTCTGATGGTGGCATACATCACTGAATTGGCAAGCCAGGAATATGAAAGCACAAGCTTTAAATTAACTCAGAGTCTCTGAAAATAATGGGTTTTCTAGTAAGGGTAGCTAACACAATAATGTGGAAAAGGGATCTGGCAATTTTTTGCCATCACTGGTGGTTTGAACAATTTGATGTGTTTGTGGCATTAAAATCTTTGCTCGCTCTCTCTAAAGCTTCACCCGGCAGCAATGATCAACTAAAAAGACATTTTGGAGAAAATACATTTGAGAACTAACAAATTGCCCCCTTAATCATGGCTAACCCGGGATGTTTTCTCACACTTAAATTAAATGGATTCTCCTTCCCGTGCAGCGTCAGCAAAAAAGGATTTGCCTCATACAGGGAAGATGGTGAGCTCATGTGAAATTCAGGATGGACAGTTCACCGAGCGTTATAGAAAATACTCTGTATTTTAACGGGCAGTTCTTATGGTGACTTGTAATATGGAGCCCACAGTATAGATACACTTTTATCTAAGCAGTTATTATTTTCCACCTGGGGGCTAGAGAGTTCCCCATCTCTAAGGGGAGGTTAAAGCCACTTGCTGCTGTCACCAGACTGAACACACTAATACAAATGACCACACCTGCCCATGCCGTGGTCTCTTCCAGCTCGTACCGAGAAGCTTGTAAAAGTCTCCCAGTCAGCTGGAAGGGAGTAAATCATTCCTGACAGTTACATCTCTACAGAGCAGTTAGAATTAATGTAACAATTTGGTGCTTAATGAAGCAGAAACATGCTGGGCTGCAGAGAATGGTTGGGACCTGCTGCAGTCATGTTATAATCCCCACGGGCCCCACATGGCAGAGATTTAATCAGATGGTGACTTGTTGGGTTGAGAGAATCGCCATGTGGAAAGAAACCCAGCAGCGTGTGTGTAGGAAAACAACAACCACCAGGCCCCAGCTAAGCCTGAAACAAGCTCAATGGGCCAAATCATTGATTTCAGTGGGAGTTCAGTTTAAAAAGATCAGTGGCATAATATGGTGATTCCGAGACTACGGTGAGGTGTGTCAACCTAGAGAGATAGAATAGCCCAGCGGATGTAAACATATTTCAATTACACAGCCCCCTTTGAATAGCCTGAATGCAGTACAGAGCAGATCCCCAACCGATGCAAATCAGCAACACTCCATTGACTTCTTTGGGATTTCTGAACTTGGAAGACCCACAAGATCAGATCCTTGCTTTCTGAAACCCTTTAATTTGGGGTTATCCCCACTTTGCGGATGTCTTATTTGTTGCACACTCTTTGGGTGTTTATTATTGATTTTAATCCTCTATTGTGCTACCATTGTGCTTCATGCTGGACAAACCTATTATCACTTTATTGTCTGTACTGTAGCAGCACCTAAATGTCCCAGTTACAGACCAGGGCACCATACAAACACAGACAGTCACTTACAGGAGGTCTTCAAACATAATCACAGAACACTTCACCGCTGACTGCAGTCTATACTGGCTAGCAGTGTGTGTGCACCGTGCAGTCGGTTACAGAAGGTGTTTGTACCAAAGCAGTTCTAATATATGATGAATCAGCATAATTCACATGAAAAAGACTTTGTGAAAATAAATTAGCATTTCATACGTATGTGGGTGGGCAAATATACATATATATATCTGCCGAACAATGCGAATGAAAGACAACCTGATCAGGTGCCAAGCACTAGGGAGTCTCGGATTGTCACGGTACTCAGCACCTCTCCAGATAAGGTCTTGTAAACATACTGAATGTTTTAGGCAGGGAAAAAATGCAGATGGGTTTAGAGACAATCCTCTGTTTCCCATGCATACAAATATGTTTCCAATGTGCTGCCGTTTGCAGCAGCGTGGCTGCTTTAAAATAAATCATGCAGCCCATTATATTTTTCTTGTTCCCAAATGAAACTGCATCACAAAACAACATCCCCTCACTTGCAAAAACATGAATGCTGTGTGTGTGTGTGTGTGTGTGTGTGTGTGTGTGTGTGTAGGTACAAAACTAAAAGCGTTTGGTTGCAAAGCCTCATGGTCATCAGCTTTAAGGTCCTGACAGGTTTATAAAGTGCTAAGTGTCCCTGTGGGACCCTAGAACTGTTCACAGATAAGATCAAGCTTGCCATATCCAGCTGGTATACAAGGCAGAGGGACGTTTAAATTAATTCAGGAATCACTTCTGTTTTTCTGATGGAGGATATCATCTTCAGTCTATGAAAATAGCACATCAAGAGAATACTTATTAAAACAGGGCTTAGGGCACACAGGGGCTGATTCTCCTCACTTAGACTGGTGCAAATCAGGAGCGAATGGACGGTAGAGTCACATTGCAAGGAGGTAAAAGTGGTATAAATTATAGGAGAATCAGGCCCATAGTCTTGTAAACCACATTAAAGACTTTTCCCTGCTCTCAGTGTCGTCAAGAGGAAAAGGATCAGGCTCCTGTCAATATCAATTATATTATGGTATCCCAAAAGGACTAAATCAGGACCCAGTGGGCTAGGTGCTGTACAAACACAGATGAAGAGACAGTCCCTATCCTGGTGAGCTGAATATGTTAAATTGTTAAAATACAGAGCAGATAGGCCTGGTCTACACTGGGAGAGGGGGACTGATCTAAGTTACGCAACTTCAGCTGCGTGAATAACGTAGCTGAAGTCGACGTACTTAGATTGATTTACTGTGGTGTCTTCACGGCCGTGAGTCAACTGCTGCCACTCCCCCATCAACTCCGCCTGTGCCTCTCACGGTGGTGGAGTACAGGAGTTGACGGGAGAGCGCTCAGGGATCGATTTATCGTGTCTAGACATTTTCAAAAGCATCTAACTAAGTCCCATTGACTTTCAATGAGACATAGGCTCCTAAATTGCATTTGAAAGTGTGACCCTTAGTCTATTCACATTGATTTTAATCCAGTTTTAAATGCAACCATCCAAGCATCCAACAAGAAACCTGGTGGTCCAAAAGTATACGTTTAAAAAGATGAACTTTGTGACGCAGTTCCATGAATAACAAATTTTGGGGACATTGTGGAGTCCTGCTCTAACACATTAAACTTATGAGTCTTGATCTTGCAATTCTTATGCACACAAAACGCCCACTGAAACCTGTCAACAGCTGGTTTTTATAAAGACTTACCATGAACTGAAAGCACTTTGCAGATACAGGGTTGTTTTCTAATTAAATGCAGGTGCCTAAACTTTGCTCCCTAAAGCCACATCTCACAGTCTGGATACAAGTTTTGGTGCTTATCTTCAGGTGATCACATATTAGGACCTTTTATAAAAGGTTCACTTTACTCAGGGCATCCATCTCTGGGGTGGCACCCCACCAGCGATGTCAAATATCTAGAAGCTTGTGGGGCCTGATTTTCAAAATTCTGCATCCAGTTATGTGCATAATTAAGTTGCAGAATTATCACAAATTCACAACAGTACTCACAGTTCAGTTGTGTATTTAACTGGCCATGAGTTCATGCCAATATCCAACCAGTGTGTGTAAATACCCAGTTTGTGGGTGTTCATTTGGTATTGAATGGTGCATACATGTAGTTCTGAAAATCAGGCTGTTTGGGGTCTAAACTACTTGAGTGTGGTTTTAAAATGACTTCATGAGGTGCTGTAAGTACTGGAACTACATGCTGGTATTGGGGTATTTATCTGCATCTGTAATACAAATAAGATTACTGAATGTTGCTTACTCTGTGCATGAATTAGGTTGAAAAGGACACACTCCATATTTTTTCACGTGGTGGCTGACACCTTAAACAACAAGCCCCATTCTGCCCCAAAGATCCCAGGGCACTTTTCCTAAGAACATTCACCTTCCTGCCCTTGACCTTGTTTGTATTTGGCAAAGCACTTTGGGATCATTAGATAAGTCTAAGGCAACATTATTGTTTAACTGCCAAGGCAGATAACTGATTTTCTGATTTGTATTTAATTATGGAATTTATTTTTGGTAAATTAACATCACGATAAAAACCTCACTACATCATAGTCCAAGACTGGGACCATGCTAAGGTAGACTCAGGCTAATTCCCTCCTTTGCTCAATGGAGCAGCGATTCAGTAAGATACATATGTATTTCCATGCAAACTAGCTGGGGGCTTTAGTGAGATTTCCATCTAATTAAACTTTCTGGGTCGGCAGCTCCCTCCGCCCCACATTCATACATACATTTTTCACTTCTTTCCTGCTGAAGATTCCCCTTTTGCTCACCACTCAACTCTGGCAGGTGAGGCAAATGGTAAATTAAACTGACAAGATTGGGAGGGTTCTCCGGGCCTGCTCACCAACACACCATCACAAATAGAGGAAATCGCCAGTTAATGAAGACATCTGATAGCCTGCCAATCTTCATTTCCTGCAGCCTGGTGAAGATGGACCCATCCGCCGCAGCTGAATAGATGGGATTTGGGTGCACCTTTTCCCGGGTTGCTGTTATTTACTGGCAGCTGGCCTCCCTTACGCAACAAGGGCCTTATCTTACCCCAGTGGAAAGCCTCCCATTGAATTCAATGGGCTTTGGATCAGCCCCCAGGAGCAGACCCTGATGAACACGAGTGTATGTTATAGAAACTGGGGCCAGAGGAGCTGAGGGTGGTGCTTGTCCAAGACAAGACTGCGGGGATGAATTTTCTCAAATTATAAGGAGTATGTTGATTTGACCCCTGCAGAACTTGATGCTTTGACTGCTCCAGGAGTTTGTCTTAACAGTTTATTTAGTTTCAGTCTGTGTGAGGCTTACATCCAAGCTAATGATTTTAGGTTCCAATGAACAAAAAATCTTGGCATGACCCCTGGTGGGAACAGATTTGTTTCCAGCTGGTTGAGTTTGTTTGTTTGTTTTATTGCAAAGCCATGTGAAATTGAATTCTTTCTGCTTGATTTTGACAGAAAACCACAATTTGATCCAAGGTTGTGTTCAAAACTGAGCCAGGTTCATTCAGAAGGTTGCAATATTTTCAGCAAGCATGTGGTCAAATCCTGCTCATGTTTCCCCCAGAAATAGTCCCAGTGACATCCCAACAATAATGTGCGTACTTACAGGACATTATTCAGCGGATAGAAGTCTCTGTGGGCTGTATGCAGTGGCAGACAAGGTATGGTCCCTGGTAAACATGGGAAACAAAGCTGGAACTTGAGCTGTGTGGAAAGGTATATGTGTCTGTGCCAATAGTTGTTATTTTTTCTTTTAAATAAACACCTCTTATTTAAGTAGGTCAGAGACTCCATATATCATGACACCGAAGGGACGACTTGTGTGAGTGAGCTAAGCAGCATGGAACTCAATGTCCAACTTTCAAATTGTAATAAAATCTGAAACCAGGTGACTTCCAAATGTGTTCCATTTATGGCTAATTGATCAGAACAGGGTTATGTGCAATGAGAAGACTAAAGAGTGCTTTGGCCAGAAAATGGGGGAAGGAGGAAAAGACAGTAAGATAGTGGAGCTTTTGCAACTGACCAATTAACTTAAATAAAATTCAATTGAATCCTTCCGTGACTTGCTTGGCTGCAAATATGGTGTACAGTTCTGATCCAAAGCCAAGGGGCGGTTTTGGCTAAACTAGGGAGGATTTAGAAAGCAGACCTTCCCGATCGGAGAAAAAGCTTCCAGCTGGTTGCGTTTATCATTTTGAATTGGCTCCATATTTAATGGGGCTTTTTGAGACTCATTTAGAAGGATTGGAGCCAGGGTCTGCTACTGCTCTCTGCGACCAGAAGCACTTAATGCGGCATTCTCATTTTCATTTTCTGAACATAACCTGCTCACTGTGGCCTGTTTCTAATGGGAGGCTGCCACGATCTCCCAAATTAATTACTGTGGATGCTCCTAATGATTCTAGTTAAAACATCCCCTTGTTATGCTACACACTGGGACTTGGCTCTCGGGGATAACTGCTGGGTGATGAAGCTGTGGCTGTAGGGAAGTTAGAAGTTATTCTGGGTTTAATTTGTACTAATCCAATTATCACCACACATTTAGAAATAAAGAATTGTTCCCCCAAGCACTTTTCTGGCTCATTTATTTACACGTGGATTAAAATGCAGGACAGTAATTGTGCTCCTGGAATGTTGATATTCGCCATTCCACAGCAAATAGTACGACAGTATAAGAATGATGCTATGCCCCATATACACCCCTACCCCGATAGAACGCTGTCCTCGGGAGCCAAAAAATCTTACTGTGTTATAGGTGAAACTGCGTTATATCGAACTTGCTTTGATCCGCCGGAGCGCACAGCCCCGCCCCCCCCCAGAGCGCTGCTTTACCGCGTTATATCTGAATTCATGTTATATCGGGTCGCGTTATATCGGGGTAGAGGTGTACATCCCAAGACTGAGACTTTTATCTTATTTGCCTTCAAAGAAGTCATTCTTTCCTGTTTTTTTCTTATAGTTTTAAGCATCTTATCTTAAAGGGACATTGGGATTATTATATGTATTTCCCCCAAAGATATAATGCTCTTTTTTTCTATTATAAAAGGGGGAAAAATGAATGGCCTGCACTCACGTGCAACCCTACGTAAACAAACCAATATGCACATCTCAGTGCTCTTAAACAACCCTACAATAAGCAAACCAGTGTGTGCAGGTTTAAATCCCATGAGCAAAGTTATAACTAGGCTAGGAGGGATCAGAGGTTTTTTGGTAAATGTTGGAAAATGTCAGTTTCACCATACACACAAGTCAAAGAAAATATATTCCCCTAGATGATGATAAAAATTTACAAATAGTCAAAGAAAGAAAAATGTTACTTGAGACATAGTGGAGTTTGATTTACTTTGTGTATTTTGACATGTGATATTGATGATTTGTGTTCTAACTGTTGTAAAACTTTAACTTTTTGAATCTCAATGGCTATTGTCATTAAATCATTATTGTCTGATCCACCTATTGTCGAACCTCTTTATAATTTCCCATAACTGAAAATTTAAACCGATAATGTTTTCTTTTTAAGCTTTTTATTTTTATCTGTTGAAATTATTGGAAAAAATCAAATTCTTCCAAGCGTATGTCTAACAAATCACTGTGCCCAGCCACTGGTTTAAAAGGAACACTAAAAAAACAACAAGCCACCTCACCCAGCCCAGGGTCCATAAGCAACCCTAAAATAAAAGAGCTGTATGTGTGTATGGACACCTGGGGAAATATTTCAGTGAAAACACATTTCAGTTTCAAACCTTTAAGAGTTAAATGTAATGAACAAGAGTGAAGGGCAGAGGGGGGGAAAACAGCTTTGGACCAGACCTTGAACTGTATTAATTTGAAGTGTCAAAAGCATCTGAATACCCTGGAAACTTGAAAGTTCTCTGATTTCCTCTAGGACTAGTATGTGGCCAGGATTCCCACAATGATTTGAAAATGAGTCCCATGCAGCTGAACAGAACGGCTCACTCCCTAAAAGGTAAACACATGTCTGTGTCTTTGTGGCGTAGGTGCCGAGTAGTGGGAGCTTCCCCAACACACACATACACTTACTGCACGCATGTGTCTCAACCCCGAGCCAGAGGGATCCCTTTATAGTGATCATCGGAGGTTGGATTTGAACGTTGGACCCAACTGATGAAAGGTTCCATTAATAATCCTGAGTTCCTGGTCCTCAATCCCAGTAGGCTTAATTATATTATCCCTTCGCCTATTCGTATAAATAGATCCCTGCCTAATAGCATCGCCAGCAAAGGGACACAGTTCAGGGGTACTAGCGAAACCCATGGAGTGGACTCTGTGTACCATGTCTGCAGTATTGTGTGTGGCTTTATCATACAGATTCTTGGAGCTGTCGCGGTCCCTCCCAGCCCCAGAATTAACCTGAGCAGAAAGCAGTTGGAATCTGATCTCTTTTGTGGCTATGCAGACAGGCACGATGCTTGCCATTAATATTATACTAAGCCAAATGCAGATCGCATTTCAACACATGGAGTCTAGCTGCAGCCTTGTGTTTTTATTACTGTCCTACAAGGAGCCAAAAGTGGGGGAGGGGACACACCCTGTAAGTGAAGGTAGAAATTGGCTCTGCAACTGGAATTTCTTTAGCAAATCTGTTGACGATTCATGAGCCAGAATGGACTCCAGCTCAGTCTCCTCTAGCTGTGCAGGACAACAGCAGGTCCAGAGGAAGTCCAGAGAAGAACAACAAAAGTGACTAAAGATCTAGAAAACGACCTATGAGGGAAGATTGGAAAAAACTGGGTTTGTTTAGTCTGGAGAAGAGACAACAGAGGGGACATGAGAACAGTTTTCAAGTACGTAAAAGGTTGTTAGAAGGAGGGAGAAAAATTATTCTCCTTTACCTCTGAGGATCGGACAAGAAGCTGCAGCAAGGGTAGTTTAGGTTGGATAGTAGGAAAAACTTCCTGTCAGGGTGGTTAAGTACTGGAATGAATTGCCCAGGGAGGCTGTGGAATCTCCATCACTGGAGATTTTTAAGAGCAGGTTAGACAAACAACTGTCAGGGATGATCTAGATAATACTTAGTCCTCCCATGAGTGCAGGGGACTGGATTAGATGACCTCTTGAGGTCCCTTCCAGTCCTATGATTCTACGAAGTGACCTACTAACACCTTTTCCCTATAATCAGCAGAAATTACTCTGAATGGCACATCGTGGGGGCCAGATTCTTGGCTGAGAATGGGAAGACTGTAGTAACCCCCTTAATGGAGCTGGATCAATGCCAGCCCTGGTCCCACCATAGATTAGAGCAGCAGGGAGAGCTGCTCTCAATTGTGCCTGCTGATTATGGCCCCAAGGAGCCATCTGCCATCCAGGGAATGACAGAGTTCAGTGCACTCTCGGCATACCTCCTCCCTCTGATCATGTTTCTCCCTACCCTCCAATGTGACAAGGGATGGGCCCTGGGAGGCTAGAACAGGAGTTGGCTATGACAGATCTACATCCACTAGGAGTTCCTAGTTCCTTTCTATGCCCGGAGCAGGCAAGGGGAGTGGGAGTGGCTCAGAGAACCTGACATATAATATAGGCATAATGTATATGTATTATATGATACCTATATGTGTATATTATGGTACCCTTCTACAACTCTCCATTCTATTAATACATTGGCAGTGTTTATGCACCATAGAGAAACAGGCAGTTATGTAAATATGCCAGAGGTTTTATCAATATTTTTCTAACTTTATTTTTCATCTTCCACTGACTGATAGCTCCAGAACTGGAGGCTGCTGTTAGCTCTGAAAAGCAAAGGCAGAGACGCAAATGGTCAAGATGGAATACGTTCATGGTAAAAAATAACCGTAGATTCCATTAGCTCCTTTTTGGGGAGTTGTGTCACCTAACACAGATCATCGAGTCAAGCTAATGAGAACTCTCGGCATGAAGTCACCACTCTGCCATTAATTAAAACCCCTTTGTGTGAAAAGATGAAGAAGAATTGAGGAAGAGCTTTTGATGCAGTTACATTTTCCAGAGATGTTGCTGAGTATCCATTACGAGCAGTGAAAGCCTTGTCAACATTTTTCCAAGGAAGAATGAAAATGTAAATAACTTTAAAATTATTCAATGTCACTGTGGTATGGAAAAAGGTCATACTGCTGGATATCATTCATCTCTTGGCCGATTTAAAGAGCTTTTTTCCTATTACATTTTCTTAAATTAATGTTTTTTTAACATTACCCAAAGTAATGCTAACAATTATGGGGTTTAAGGAATTGATCATTATGCGGGCTAGGATTTAGATCTGAAAAGATTTGTTTTGGTTTTTTTAAATGCCTCTTGATTTTTGCTTTACTACTTGTCAAAACATATTTATACGATCTAATTAAAAGACAAAAAGTCCAAGTACATTTCCAAGCACCATTTAAAAGCGGAAGGTGATTTGGGAAGGAGCTGAGATGTAAGGCAGGTTAAGCATGAATGTAAATGTTTCAAGGACCAGGGCCCTAGTGTACGGGATATTTACTCAGAGGAACCAATTTGGGGCAGAATTTCTGTCCATTGTCTTGATTTTGTTGTTGTTGTTGTTTTAATCAGGGTGTGAAAAACTGAAAATGGAAAGTGGCACATTATTTAATAGGGTGTTTAGAGGGGACTCGGGAGTGAACATGGCTTTGTGCTCGTCCTACGCAGGGCTGACTTTCACCCAGAACATTAAATATAATAGACTATAATTCTGTTCTGCAAATACTGGCTTATAGGCAGAAAGAATTGACCAGTTCATAGGCTCAGTGGAGTCCACGTCTTCTAGAAGCACAATGCAATGACTCAGAATCCTTCCAGGTGGCCCAGGGTGGTGGATTATTAATAATTCTGTTAATATTAAATCTAGCAAACCGATGTGCCAGGTGCTTTACTGGCATGTGGGAGACAAGGTTCCTGCTCTAAAGCACAAAAAGGAGAGAGAGAGAGAGAGATAGGGAGGAGTTAGGCCTTGAAAACAAGGACCAAGACTTTCAATCCCGACTTTGGCTTGTCACTCTCCCCTTGAAAGGCTTTTTTACACACCTGGGGGGAGGTCTCCTGCCCAGGGCAAAGATCTGGATGAGGGATTCAGTATCTTTCAACCACAGGTTTGAAAGAGTGATGAGTTTTAATTGGTCCTGACCCTCTCCCTGCATCAGAGCACAACTGCTGGCAACACAGAGGTCAGTTCTTATGGTTGGATCCAGCCATATTGCAGGGTACAATCCTGGCCCGAGTTAATGTGTATTACAATTGTTTGTGGTCATGAAGGAAAAGTTGGATTTTTAATAAGCCTTCATCTGTTTTGCATAGAAGAGGACTCAGCATTTCAATAATCCAAAACCTCAGCCCCAACATCAATTTGGAAAAAGGAGCTCTGGTTTTATCAGGAATGCTTGGCGTAGTGAAACATGCTTGCGTTTGTCATCTCCACGCCCCCTGCTACATCAAGTAGAAGGTAGTGTAGTGGGGAATGCCACAGCTGGTGCTTTGCATGTAATTTTCACCCTCTTGTTAATGACCTTGTAGGGATTAGCATGGCCTTCTCCATATGCCAGTAGATTATGTCTGTTGGCAGCTGGTAGTGCTGGAGCAAAATGGGATAGTTTTCATTAGGAGTGCTTGACATTCGGTTGCCCTGGATGTCGTCAATCCTAAACTGTCAGGGCCTTTGAATAAAGCAGCGTACAGATGTGATTTATTAAATGTGCTGCTGGTTTGCTGAAAATGTGGCATTTTCAAGTCAGCAAGGTCTGGCAGAAGAAGTGTAAAGGGGAGCCTCCGAATGACAGTCTCACCCCTTAAACACGCCAGATCTGTCCAGCAATGTCAGCCAGACACACAGCTCTGAAAGGAACGAACGGGGACTTTGTCTGAGAGATGCAAATTGTGCAATGAACATGTTAAAATATAAAACATCCTGTGAAGTAGCTGCAATGACTGTGTGTATGTGTGTACACACGCGTGCGTGTATGTGTGTACACACAGTGCAGCCCTTCTCTATCAAGTACTTGTGTGTGTATAGTTTAGGGCTGGTGACATGGTGATAATCCCATGGTGGGTTTGGTTATTCCTAGGGCTGGGATCTGGGTGAATCCTGGAGCCTTTGCCTCAGAGTCTTGGGGACATTTTAAAAAAGGTCCCAAATATACATCTTGGTTACATTAGCCAAAACAGCTCTTCTCTCATACTGAAAATATAAGTCTCCTAGGAAACATATGCTTATTGAGAAGTAATAACTATGACCTTCCCCACAGATCCATTAACTGGGAGGGGAGGAAGAGGGGGCTGCATGGGTCAGGGGTTCACATTGCAGGGGAGGATGGATACGATATCATCCTGCCCCCTAGCCCAGTGGAGGTAAAGCAGGCGAGATAATACACCCAGAAGCTGTCATGAAGTCAGAGGTTCCCAGGGCAGCTGCAGCCATGGGTAGTCTTGTTGCCAGGGAGATGGGTTGAGGAGGTGGCAACATGGGCCAGGGGCAGTGAAGAGGCAAGGCAGGGGGTGGAGGGGATATGCCTGTCCTGTGGTGGGGAGGCAAACCCTGCCACAGAACGAGTGGGTCAGACTCCATGAGGGGATCTCAAAGAGATTTCCTTCTCCCCCTTCCCCCACTGAGTTTTGCTGTGGGGTGGGGAGAGAGAGGGGATGATCCCGGCCCCTGTAAGTAGATTCTCTGTATTTTACAAAGTTATTAATTCTCTGCTAATCCTGTTTGAAAGTAATCACTTTAAAGATGATAGGCTCCAAATCTATGTCTCTCTTTCTATGTGTTACAGCACAACTAAAACCTCCAGTGCCTTTCCCTCTTGAAAAATAAAGGTCCCCCCTGCTCACACGTGCCCTCCAGTAACAAGCCAGCCTGCTGAATGACAGGGGATGCATTCTGGGGTAAGGAACATTTCATTCTGAGGGGCCAAATTCTGCATCTCACTTTCGCTGGTGGAAATCCAGGGAGCTGAGCCATAGAGTCCAGTGGACTTTGGATTGACACCCGTATGACAGAGCAAAATGGAGCTCCTACGGTTCCAGTGCGCAGCTGTGAAGCAAAACCAAGAAAGAAATGTTTTAAATACTCACTCGGTCTGATCCTCATCTACACCAAGGCCACAGTGCAAGGCTCTGGCAGCGTGAAGGGATGGGAAAAGGAGTGTCAAGTACATTCGCACCACCTTTGAGACCCTGCTTCATTGCCAGAGCAGCATGAATCTGGACCATTAAATAGATCTTATGGCCTGCTCTGACTTCTGTGAGTAATCCGGATTGACTTCACTAGGGTTACTTATGTGAGTAAAGACTGGGTCCTTAATGGCCTTCTAAACAATACACAGCGGAGTAACTTCTATGCAAACTAACTATTCATATTTAATGGCACCTATTGCAAGTTCAATAACCACCAATTAATTATTTAAAACATGCCAGTGAAGGATTTACAGCTATGTAATATACTAGGTATGATTAATCCTCAATGAATATGTTCCTTATAATCAATTGGTAATTATTTCACATGCAATACTCTCATTAAATCAAAATTAATTATATGTGTGGGGACTTTGATTTAAAGTGTTAATGTAACATTAAGTGAATTTTGTTCATCATTTATTGCAGTATAAAAATTGAGCATTTATAACAAAGCCACACAGCCAGAACAGTGCTGGCATGTGATACCAAACAGGCACTGCCAAAAATGGAAAACTGAAAAAAACCTCAAGTTTTAATCAAGTTGATTTATTGGTCTGTGAAATTCTGAAGATATCCATAAACACGCTCTATGGGCAAACCTCCTCCTGCGTGCACCAGTGCTTGACCAGGCCTTATATTCTGATTACCTGCACAAAATCAGACACTCGCAGCAAATCGCACTGATGCGTGCATTACACATACACAGATTCCCAGCAGACCACCTGCCTAGCCCAGCTTTCAGTAAGGTCAGTAAGGTCAAGGCTTCTGATAGTTTTGTGGGCTTCTTAAGAGAAACGTGTCATGATCCCATGTGTCCTAGTGATCTAGCACAGGGGTTCTCAAACTGGGGGTCGGGACCCCTCAGGGGGTTGCGAGGTATTACATGGGGGGTCATGAACTGCCAGCCTCCACCCCAAACCCTGCTTTGATGCCAGCATTTGTAATGATGTTAAATATATTAAAAAGTGTTTTTTAATGTATAAGGGGGGTCACACTCAGAGGCTTGCTATGTGAAATGGGTCACCAGTACAAAAGTTTGAGAACCACTGATCTAGCGGGAAGAGGACATTTAGAAGGAGAAAAGGGGAGGACTGAGGAAGATGAAGCCAAAAGAGAAGAATGCAAAAAGTAATGGGAGGCAGATTCAGCCCTGATTTATCTCTGTTTACTTCAGCGGAGTTACACAAGAGATGAATTTGACCCAATATGTTCAGTCTTAGAAATAGAACGGAAGCCTCAAATTTAGATGCAGAATGAATGTAGGTGGATCTTGGAAAGAAGGTTAATGAGCGATGCTGGCTTTTTAAAAATGTAATCGAATAATTAAAAGTGTGCCTGCCAGATACCTAGAAAACCGACCTGCCTCAATTGGTTTTTCATAGAGCCAGTACATTTAAAAAAAAAAAAAAAAAGCACATCTTACTCCCTGAGGATTCTCTTAGACTGATGTTCGTACAGTAGCTAGTGCTTTGGGCCCCCAACATGGATAAACCCTCTAGCCATTATCATAATATACATAGTTAATAATGCTAATAAGAATCCTAGCAAGACAGCTTTAGGCTCTAAGTAGCTGTGGAGTTTTTGATCTGTAGGGGTTTGATAAAATTCTTCTTACAAAATTTGTACCATTTCATAACTTATGTATGTTCAGTTCCAGGACTATTCAAAAGCCAGTTCCGATTGGCTCTAGGTTGGATTTAGCAGTGGCTGTCACCACCTGATGGCTGTCCAACTAATTGAATTCACAAGTCACTGTCCAATTACAAGTGTCCGCATAAAAATACACCACCGTGGCAGCTGTACTGACCAGCCCACTTGCTGGAAGTCTTAGAGGGGCCAAGGACCGAATGGGCTATGTGGTTTAAACAACCCTCCATTTCTTGAGATGGTCCTTCCCAGTCAGGGGTGAGGCACATTGCTAGAGCAGTGCGGGGACGGGGCGGGGGAAGGCTACACTTTTGCTGCCAATCCTTTACCTGTTCTGTGGCTTGCCAGACAACAGTCCCCAGGTTTGTCAATCTGAGATCTTCTCTGAATTAGATATCTAAATATTTTGGCCGTATGGTCAGAATAGGGCCCTTTTGACAGTTTTATGAGGAAGATTCCTTCCCCACCCCCATAAGAGACACATTGCAAGAAATCCCAGGAACCAAAATCATGCAAATCTGACCATTAAATGCTATGAAAATGACCTGTGTCACAAATGGTCATGCTGTTACCTGGACCAGTTTCTCTCCCCCTGAGCTGGCTTCTTTGTACCAAAGGAGCTGGAATGTGGCCCCACTTGGCCAGATGAGAATTCCCCTGGTAGAAGAGAAGGCATAAAATTGATCTACCTGGATTCTACACTAACTCCTTCCCAAGTCAGGAGTGTGTTGGGGACCTGAAGTATAATGTGGCTGTGCTCCACAAATTCTCAGCTGGTTTATGATCCTCTGGGCTGCTATAACTTGAAACTGGCAAGGATCAGACCTCCCAACACACCTGCTTCTGCACACAGTAGATCTCAGGGCAAGAGAAAATCTGCCAAGGTAATTCTTGATCTTACGGTTTACACCTTGGGCTTGTTGTGGATTTTCTAGGCATGTGAATGTTTCTCCTTTCTCCTCTTAAGGATGTGCTGAGAAGGAAATTTCTCTATGCCTGAATCAGGATTGAAGCATGGTGGTTGTTTTTTTTTTTTTAAATGAAATGTACAACAGTTTTGTTTCAAGACTTTCCCAGCATAAGTCCCGGGATTCCTAGCACAGTGAATGGGCAAATATTTAGAGAATCTGGAGGGTTTAAAAGTTCATTAGGTGGCTTCCTTTATTCAGACTTCTTTTTCATTAAACTAAGTGTCCTATTAGTTTAAATAAGGAGGATATTTATATATACATATAGATTTATATATATACCTATATTGGTATTTGCAATTGCGATAAGACAATGAATAACCTTGATAGGGAAGTTTTATTGCTTGCTTTCCCCTCTTTCATTTTGTGCTTCCCGTTAGAAATAGCTTGTTCTAAAGTTAGTTAATTATTTAGACTACTGAGTTAAGCCTTGCTGAAAACATTCACCTGACAACAGAAGTTTAAATTTGAAAGAAAACTGACATGAAAACAGCTTTGAAACATATTGGTTGTCATAGCCCGTTAAATATATGATATGATTCTTGGCATGTTTAATATTCAAAATACTAGGGCTACCATCTCATGTAATATGACATCAGCCCCAAATAGAAATATTAGCAGGTTGACAAGATAGCTCCTACCCAAGAAAAAAATGGAAAGGAAAAATGATGCCCATGATCACAGTTTTTAAGCTACAGTATGCAAAGAGCATTTGAAACTTACTACGCAGCCAGTAACAAACGGGGACAGTGGGTTTTCTGAGAGCAGTAGTTATGGTGAGTAGGGTACACCCACTTTAGATCATAACAGGAAGGAGAGAACCATTGGGTTATTAGAGGGTGTAAATGACCAGAACCCTCAGCTCTTCTAAATATCTGATTCATGACCCCTGACAATCGACACCAGTTACTGCTGTGAGACTTGAGAATACAGACATTATTATAAAACAACAATAAACTGGTATGCAGCTCGTCAGATCAATAGATCTAAAAGCAGGGATGCTGAACATTGCTATCCCCAATTTACAGAGACTAAAATACCCAGAGCTGAGATGATTTGCCAAAGACTACCCTACAGGCTAGGATAAAGCCAGGATTAGAACCCCACTTGCTTGGCTCCCATTCCAGGACTCAGTCCACTGGTCCATGCTGCTTTCTCTTTAGCAAATGTTTCCCACTACTGATATTTCTGGAAAAAATGATGGGGCCGGGGTTGGAAGATGAAATTAGGCTCAAACCATTACATTGACTCTGGATACCACAATTTCATACATTTTACGGCTGGAAGGGACCATTACCATAATCTAGTTGGGTTTTCTGTATAATTCAGGCCATATAATTTTCCCAGTGATTCCTGCATCACCCCCACTATCTTGTGGCTGACTTAGAGCACGTCCAGTAGAAAGATGTCCAAACTGAATTTAAACACTTGAGATGATGAGGGAACTAGATCTGGCTCCTGGTCTTGCAAACCAGAATGGATGTAATTTTAATGGGACTATTCGAATGGGGAAAGCTACCCACGTGGTAAGTGTTTTCAGGATCAATCCTTAGTGGTCTGACCGCTCCACTTATCTCTGTAATGGACCAACCAAACCCCCAATCAAAGTTTGGGAAAGTTCAGCTCCAGGTCTGAATTTTGAGCCAGAAAGTCAGAGACAAAACAGAGATATGGGCCTGTTTACAGAGCAATTTGTGTTGGCCTTTCTTACCAAGTACCAAGATTTAGCCTCATGTCTCCTGACTCCCAGTCCCCTGCTGAGCCATTAGATCATGTGACTGCCCACATTCGCTTTGCTAGATAGTAACAGTGTACTCGGACTGTACAGTATATCTGTCCTCCCCCTGTACCTTTCCCCTTTGCAGTCAGTCTAAGCACAGTAATCCCACACAGCGTTGGATTTAACAGCTTGTCTCAGGTCTTCTGAATGGTGCCAAGCTTCAGCTGCCATGCCTTTTCTGGGATGGGGGCATCTGTTCTGTACTCCCTCCTGTCGTCTTTTGTCACCTCCATGTCTGCGCTAGTTCTGCAGTGCTCTATGGGGTCACAACCTTCTCTCTCTTTTTGCTAGCTTGCCCTCCTGGGACAGCATTTTGTCCTTTGACTTATGTCACTGTGGAACTGGCCTCCTTTAGAAATAAAGCTCCAAACAATTGTTTTCCCCAAGGACCCTGTGCAAGATGCTTATGTTGCAACATTTAAAGGCATCCAGTTATTTATTTTGCATGGAGCATTCTGTGCTGTAAGGGCTTGATGCTATTCCCAATTAAAACAATGGTACTGGACCAGGAACTGGTGATGTACTAGAGAAAAAGCCTGACAATCAAATAATAGAGTCTCCGTCCTAATGAACTTACAGTTTAAGGGCCGGATCCGAAATCAATGGAAAGACTTCTTTTTATTTCAATGGGCTTTGAATCAGGCTCTAAAGGTACACTCTAAAGTTCTGCTGATTAGCAAGAGTAGTTTTTATTTTTATTTTTCTAGTTGATGCTGTTGTCTCTGTTTCATGGACTCTTTAATAGTAGCCTCTTAATTAAACTTAATCATGAATGAGCTGAGAAACACCTTTGTGAATGTTCAGAATCAGTGGTTGAAAGAGTTCTTGCCAAACAAACTGAAAATGAATCAGAGAAGGGGAGCATGATTCCTGAATTTTTAAAAAATAATTAAGGTGCATGTCTGTAACCAGAAGACACTAAAAAGCAATTGCATTAAATCAAGAAATACATTTGACTTTATGGATTGTTTATGGGGATCTTTCTTTTATTAATTCTTTATCCTTTAATATTATAAGGGATTTGTGTCCACAATAATAAATAATGCTAAGTTAAATTACATCCTCTTTGGCTTAAAATTTTAATATTCCTATTGCCCATCTCCATAAAGAAATTGTATTTGAGGTCGTTGCATATGTACAGCTGTAGTCATAACCCTAATGGAATTACTATTCAAGTGCAGACAAGATTAGTATGAACACCGAGAAACTACCCGTCTATCAGGGGAAAAGGTAAAAGTTCAGAGTTCAGCTTGCATCAAATTATTTATCTCCCTAATAACTTAATAGATTGAATATATTACTTGTCAGTGACCTTGATGTACAACAATAAAGACCCTTTAGTTATGTCAGAAAATATATGAGACTATAATAAGTAGTACTTATGTAGTGGAATAAAAACGAATTCTTTATGGTAATGAAGACTCTTCCCACAAGGACATCACAAGGACGTGTTGCCATGTAAATATAAACACAATGTAATATTCAACTGCAACCAGGTTGTGGTTTCTATCCTGGAATCCGTGAATTCATTTTAAGGGCCCGATCCTACAGACACACACACACGTGAGTGTCTTTGCTCATGAAAGTAGCCCATTTCCATTCAACAAGACTGCTCGCGTGAGTAAAGGTACTCAGGTGTACAGGTGCGGGATCAACCTCAATCACATGCTGCGTCCCAGCAAAACAGATGCTGCATCCACTTCTACAAGCCCTTACTCCGAAGCGTCCCTTCCACATACAAATAGCCCCACTGACCCTGTGCTGTAGTTTTGGTTTTTTCCACTCTGGCTCTACTGGCATTTAAAATAATCATTTCAATAAGTGTTTAAGATCAAATGTAATACTGTAAAGAGGCCGGTTGTAAACAGATTTTAAAAATAGGCAGGTAATTTCCCTGAGTGCATCCGTCTCTTAGCAGTACAACAATGCTGCTATTTCTCTGTATTTCAATGTCTGCTTTTCAAGGCTTCACGTTACCTTTAAAAAAAACCAGCCCCAAAGGTTATTGTTCTTTAATAATGCCTGTGATTATGGACTTTCTTTTCTTCCTCAGCATGCAGAGCATCACCATTAATAAACTCAAACGGAGTATGGCTCTCCTCTTTAATAGACCATTGTAATCACATATGTGACGTTTCACTCAGTGCAGCGAGGGAGGGAAGACAAAAAATAGGTACTTATTTTATTAAGCTAACATTTTCCAATTAACGTATGCTATGTGCAACCCCGCTGAGTATTAACCGAGCGGCGTAAAAGCAAAGTGGTTATTGAACTGTCTGGCTCTCCCCTGTGTGAGGAGAATGGGTCTCTTAATTTGCTGGGAATAAAGCGGGTGCGGGGTAGTGTTCGGATTCGAAGGAATCCAGTGTTTAGAAGCTAACAGGCATCTTTGAAAATGACCCGGCACTTTCAAGCTGTCTTTGATGTCCCTCTCTCACCTGCATAATCCTGTCTCTTCTCCCATTGGCAATCCTAGTCTTGTGGCAAAATGAACCTACAGCCCCCCGCTTTGAAAATCCAGGCCCCATGTCACCATGCTAAGGCTATGCCTGTAGGCTACCCACGCTTTCGGAATGCCTCCCCTAGCCATCAGGTTCATTGTCACCTTCCTACTCCCCTCAACCACTTATCCCAGAAGCCTCATGTTTTTGATTGTATTTATGGCCACTTAATCTGTGCTAGCAGCCAGGATCAAATATATCTCCAAGTATTGATCAGTTTTAGGCTGATAGAAGTTCAAGCTCATGAGGTCTTGGTCTTTGACCCTCAAATAGGATATGAATCTCAATCCAATAGACTGATATTCACACACAGTGGCTGCCCAGAGCTGCAGACTGCAGGGGGAAAAAAAATCAATGAAGAGTGCTAATGATTCACAATTTATAGAGCAGCTGCCATTTTAATATTAGAATAAATGTTATATTGCAAAGGGATGGGAACATAGGTGGTGGCATGGAAAATATTTCTTTAGAGTCTGTTCTGCTCGAAAATGATGCACACAGAATTTTATTAAGTGTAATTTATTGGCCTCATTTAGACGTATAATTTAAAACTCCTTATGAAAAAGATATTAACTAGAGTGGCTGGGGTAAAGAAGTGGCAAGGACAGTACGGGCTGTCAGAGCACTACAGCCATGTGCTGGCTGGGAGCAGGAAGAAATATCATAATACAGACGATTGTAAACTCCTTGAGGGCAAGGACAGTCTTTTTGCTTAAACATCAAGACGGCACAATGGGGCTCTGGTCTGACTGGGGCCTCTAGGCACTGGTGTAATCCACATCATAATATCCAGTATACATGGAGTACATTACAATTACATGATATATGAGGTAGGAGTAGAGGATTATAGTGCGGAATTCTCCGCCAGTGTCTTGTAATGGGATATAGAATTCTTAAGGCTAAAGACTGGAGACATGCTGGGGGATGCATTTCAAACCTGGGGCAATAAGTTGTCTCTGTACACTTAAAATTGAAATCAGCTTAAGTTTTATTACCCCTTTAAAAAAAAACCAATGGTGTTATAGTTTCCTTTTGCTGAGGTCTCTATACATAGCTCACGTGGCATGTGACTCTTCTAACCAATAGCAGAGAAGCAGGAGTAACAGCAGCAGCCATCTTGGATAAATGGAATTGAAATCTGCCCTTGACGATTGCAGGCCAAATACTGCAAAACCAGTTCAATTCACACTGCAGTCTCTCATCTGACTGGATTGCCTTGAGCAAGCCAACAGTCTAATAATTATATGCTTTATATAGCACCTTTGCACCTGAAAGATCCCACATACATTACAGAAAAACACTTGAGGATGTTCTCAAGTGTCTTCTGGAATAGAGATAGATTTAAGCGCATATTTAACTTTAAGGATGTGCTTAACCATTCTTCCTGAATAGAGCTACTTGCATGAATCAGGACATTATAAAGGAAAGCAATACTGAAATGCAGCCACCTCTGGGGTAGAGAGTGGCAACCAGCTAGCATCCTGCACTCTGCATAACAGTGATAGAAGGGGAAGTTTTGACCAAGGACACTTCTGAAATGTGATATGGGAGTTTTAATGTCCATGCAGAAGAGACAGGATGACAATTTATCGACAGTCTTTTGAAGGTTGAAAGACTGAGTCAGCCCTACTAGGATTTGAACCTTCGATATAGGCATTTAAAAACTTGGGTTTAAAACAACTAAGCCATCCAGCTTTCAAATATACCTCTGGATCTTCCTTTTTGGGTCTCAAACCACTTCCTAAAACACATGGTAGCACAGTGTAGCTGGCAAGGTTCTTGTACACAACAATACTTATTCCTACATGGATGCAAAGCATAAAAATATACGCATGAAAATCGACTCCTTTAGAACAGACATGAAGAAATGGAAACACTGCGTCGAAAATACAATTTTGATGCTTTCCTTTTGGCTGCCCTTACATATAGTTTTTATAGAAATGAAAATAACTTAAATAATTCATCTGCTGAGAGCTCATAATTCTCTATCCCTCATAGAATATCTTTCAAATATCTCATAATCTGGAGCCTATTGACAAACTGTATGAAAAATAATAGCCCTTGCAGGTGCAAAAGCAAAATCCAATTTATTGATTGTGATAGTCTAAATGATAGCATTTCTATTGACCAGATGGTATTGCCCAACCAGGATAAAGTTTATTTAACTCAGGGTATAAAGTGCCCCATGCATACAGTCATAAAACCAAAATGCACTTAATCCTTTTCCCATTTTGGTTACATCTACAGCCGTGAGCAAAATACTTTACAGAGGAACATGCAATAGAGACTTACTTAATGAAATTAAATCCTGGATTTATGGGGAAGAATTCCTAGAGTTTTGTAAACATACATTTGCTTTAATCTGATGAGATACAGCAAAGGTTTATACATATTAATATCCAGTGTAGTAATCAATAGGTGCTTTGAAATCTCCAGATTAGAAGTGCTAGGTGTAATTATGGTCATATTGTGTTTCATGGCATTGGAAGCCTCCATCCATCTCTGAGCTGAAAGAGATGGGGTGCAGATTGAGAGGAGGCAGCTGGAAACCCACCTGAGTCTGAGCTTCGAACTATTCCTCGGTGAGCAGTCCATCAAAATTCAGCTGTGTTGACCTTCCAGACATGCTACCGTCCCATCTGCTTTTGTAAGCAGGGGATGGAGGAGGGGGAAGACTGGGTGGGGAGGTTGCCAGAGCGATTTGGCAGGGTTTGATAATTTTGAAGATCCTACCCCTATCGTTTGGATCCATCCCTCTCTAGCTATTTATACCACGCTCCTCCCCGTGGTATCTGAGTGCACTACAGACCAAGTTCCAGATGTTGATCTGAACTTCCCCAACGGCCTCTCTTCAGACTGTAAGCTCTTTGGGGGCAGGAGCCATCTTTTCTTTATGTCCAGCACATAGAACAGGGGGCTCCGATACCTGATTGGGGCCTCCAGGTGCCACGGTAATACAAACAAACAAACAAACAAACAACAACAGAGTTCAGAGTTGGTTTCCTGGTTCCATTATGGAGAAGTGAGAGCTGACACGTTTAGGATAGTTTGGTTCTGGGGTTCTAAGTTTGGGCTCATCGCTTTCTGCTGCTCTTGCTAGTTTTCCTCCTTTCTCCCACTCCTCTCTTGATTGTCTCCTGCTTTGGCAAAAGGGCCTCTTTCCAACTCAAAATCACAGAGCCCTCCCCCTATCAACTGTTCCCATTTTAAAATGCCACTCTCTGTTCCCACTGTTTCATCCATTTTATCATTTAAATCATAAACATTAAACTAGTGGCCTAAAAGGTCCCAACTGTGTCTTTTTACATAATGAAATTAGAAGGAGTCATATGTTACTACCATCCATAACCTTATTGCACACTTTACATAAAATTCAGATCGGGGTGGCTCTGCATGCATGCATACATATTTTACATTTTCAGCTTTATTAAAGAAATGAGCAGAGTGCTGGAAAGGTTGCATTGCCTGGTCGGGCAATTCAGATCCTGTGGGCTATAAATCTAAAAGCCTATGATTTGTTATTCTTTGCTCACAATAAATTAAGCCTTTGTTGATGGAAAGGCTGGCTGCATCCATTCCAGCTTAGGTCACTGTATTTGGACAGATATGTGGGCTGGAAGTGCAGAGAAGTGGGCCTGTACTGGGTCCAGCAAACCAGAAAGAATAGCCTCCATTTTATCAAGCCACTGGAGTTGAGGTGGACGCCATAGCCAGTTTCATGAAGGCTAGATTTCAAATCTGGGTAACTGAGTACAGCTGATATTTAAAGATAGAGGCTGATTGCATTTTAAAGACAGTTGATGTACTTCCCTGGAGTTTATCCCAGTGGGTGGAGCAAAGGTTTAACCAATAGAGGAGAAACCAGTTAGTGCAGGTGCAAGGGAACTTGGGTTTATAGCCATTGCCAAAGGGATGCTGGAAACTGTACTGACTAGTTCCAGGTTATTTATGGGGGCAGAACTAGCCGGGTCAGTGGGAAGTAAAATGTACTGAAAGCACATGGAAAAGGGAGACTTCAGACACCAAAGCACACAGCATAACAAAGTATTGTCCCGGCCATTTACATGAGTTTGTACAGTGCCTAGAACAATAGGACCCTGACCTGGTTGAGGGCTGTAGGTACTATCGCAATACAAATATTGACAATTAAATAAATAATAATGTGTCCATAATCACTTCTTAAGAACATTTACTCTAGCTTAGCCTGCATAGGAAATATAATTTTAATCAAAGATTAGAATATATCATTTAATGACACATTATTTTAAGGAAAAGTGAAAGTCTATTGGCCTTGACACCAGCAATGAATTTGGTCCAATTTCACAGAGAGAAGAACTGGGGGTTTTGGTCAAATAGTAATTTTTTTTTCAAAAAGTAATTTCAGGGTGACCAAAATTATTTGTGAATGTGTATCAAATGTGTCAAGTAGTTTTGGACAAATAAAAATGAAAAAAAGTCAAAATGGCTAGTTTCAATATTTCTGAAATTAAACTTTGAGTTTTTGTTTCAAACAATTTCATTTCAACATTTATCTAGATTTGTTTCATTTTTTAAAAACAAATGGAAAAAAACCCAGCTGAAAACAAAACAAAAAACTGGGGGGAAAATTAAAACAAAAAAAATTGTTGTTTTATTTTTTGTTTGTTTGTTTGTTTCAGTGAGAAAAATAAAAAACTGTAAATTTTGGTTAAAAAATTAACCATCCCCTCCCCCCCCCCCGATATTTTGGCTCAGCCATCAAACTAAAAAAATCAACTCGTCCTCAGCTCTAATAGTGTCCCATTACAAATAAAGTTAATAATTTATCATGGCTAAAAAACAAACTTTCCCCTCCTCATCTTGGTAAAAGCTTTGCAATCAGGAGGAGACTATCCTGGTCTCTAATAAGGCAATGGCTGTTTTATAGAAATATCATCTTGTCGAAACAGTCTCAAGTGCAGCTGCAAAATAATCAGTCTGCAAAGTTGAACCCCAGAACGACACCTGGGCTCTTCTTACTACAAATGTATTTTGGACCCAAAACTCTTTTTTTCCAAAACTGTGATTATTAGTGCATAATAAACCAGGCTGATTAGAGCAATTGTAAAAGTACAGAGGAAGTGGAGAATTGTCTGCAAGCAGCAGCAGAAGTTACAATAAAGTGTCTGAGGTGATTTTTTATTTCTAAATTGTAACAAAATCAAATTTGGAAGAGGTTCAACTGTAATACAAAACAATCTTTCCTCTCCTTAGCAGGCTGCAAAAGTAACCAAGCCTACATAAAGCCAAACAAATCAACTGATGAATTTGCACTTATTTTGTCTCCCAAAGATATATTATTTGGAAGCAAAATAATGCAGGTAATTACAATGATAATTATGTAAATACGCTAAAGTAATTTAGTAGCTAATATTCCAATATGAACATACTTATTAGTGCATCAGAAATAAGTCATTAGTTAACCAAACATAACATATGTTTGATATTGTATAAACAAGCTATTTATGGGTTGATTGTGGCTTTATTTCAGGGCTAGTATTTGTACATTTTCATATGCTGTAGCAAAAAGAATTCAATTTTTTTTTTTAAACCAAACATTCTTCCTCTGAGCAGAACCTGGCAGTGACAATGAAATGTATATTTCTTTACCCCTAAGATGGCAACTAATTAAAGAAGATCAGAAGGCTATAGTAGTTTTAGGGGTAGGAATTCTCTTGTTCATTATTAGGAAGATAAATTCCCCATGCATTGTGAGAACCCCTCAACTTGCAATGTACTAGTAAGACAACAGTGATCAGCATGAAGACAAAAGGTAAAACTCCTTGCTGAACAGAATTCTTTCTGCACAGGTATTATGCTGATGCATCAAATGCTTCCAAAAGTGCACAGGGCGTATTTGCTGATTGCAAGGATATATCATTTAATTCCCACAATCGCGCTGTTGAGAATCCACTTTTTTTGCATGTGGCTACTTTCACTTTATTAAATCTCTGCATACATCAAATTCTCACTTCCATAGCTGTTTTGCAAAGCATTATTTTGAATGACCTGTGCACCACGCTTGGTGATTCTGCAAGTCTAGTGATCCAAAAATGTCCCTCAGCAAATTGTCAGTCTTCTCCTTCAAGATAGAAAGGATGGGCCGGTGGTTACAGCACAGGGCTAGGAATCCCAGGGCCTGATCCTGGCTCCCCTTGAGGTCAAAGGGACCTCTTCCATTAACTGAGACAGATTGGGACTCAGAAGAGCTGGGGTCTGTTGCCAGCTCCACCAGTCTCTGTGTGACCTTCAACTTAGTAATCGCCTAATTTTGGGTGCCTAACTTGCGGCACGTTGGACCCGATTTTCAGAGATGCTGAGCAGTTACAGCTAGGGCTGGTTGAAAGTTTACCATTGAAACTGTTGTTCAGGTATATTTCCATGATGAATCTGCTCCCCTTGCCAAGAAGTGAGGCCAGGGTGCATCATGGGAAATGTAGTTTGACCAGGGAGACTGACCTATAGAGTAGAATGGGAGCATGAGGCACCCAAACTACAACTCCCATTAGGCACCTTTGTGGCAGTTCTGAACCTAAATATTTCAGGTTTTGGCCAAAATAATTTGACTCCCCCCCACACACACACACTCCCTCCCCACCCCCAAAAGTTGACATTTTCCATGGGAAAAAATCATTTTCCAACCAGCTTTACTGAGAGCACAAATTGACTTCAACTGGAGTTGTGAATTCTCATCGACTCTGCAAATCAGGCCCTGATATCTCGAGTTGAACACCCAGAAAACGAGGCACCTGCAATTAGAGAACATCTTTGAAAACATGGAGTCTGAAGCTTTCTGGGTCTCATTCTCTTCAGCGATAAAATGGGGGGATACTGCCACTATGGGCTGTGCTGAAATGTAGTTTGTACCTTATTTGGAAGGTGCTATGGACGTGTAAGGTATTATTGCTAGTGTATTATGATGTAATTGCCTTATGCTTTTCTATTGTGCACTCTAATACTTGAAGTTATTTAAGTATCACTAAAAGAGCTCAGTGACAGTGTTAATTTGAACACAGTAAAACATAAGCAGCTTAGGTTTAATGTTTTCTGTCATAATACTGAAATATAAGAGTGGGAAGTGCAGTGGCTGTTGTCCAAGTCAGCTCTGACTCAGAGTTGAGTAAATAAAATACATTTTGTTAAAGCGAAGCTCATTCCAGATTAATATTTAAGCTAGAAAGCATCTACCTTCGAGAACTGAAATACCTCTGCCAAAATGGCAGTACTGTCAAGGGTTAAACTGGATTAGCTCAAACCTGCGTTTCTTTTGCAAGCGGAAGTTGAGGAAAATCCTGGAAATAAAATCAGATGTTTCCCATCAGAGTAAATCAGAGAAAAAACAGAGTAAGGATACTTGCCTCCTTTGTAAAGTATTTTGAGATTGAGGGATGACAGGTGATAAAGAAGAGCCAAGGTATTAGTAATATCGTTCTCCTGTGTCTTACCTAGGCCTGGTCCACACTAACCCCCACTTCGAACTAAGATCCGCAACTTCAGCTACGTGAATAACGTAGCTGAAGTCGAAGTACCTTAGTTCGAACTACAAGGTACTTACCGCGGGTCCAGACGCGGCAGGCAAGCTCCCCCGTCGACTCCGCGTTCTCCTCTCGTGGAGCAGGAGTACCGGTGTCGACGGCGAGCACTTCCGGGATCGATCCGGGATCGATTTATCGCGTCTAGACAAGATGCGATAAATCGATCCCAGAAGATCGATTGCTTACCGCCGGACCCGGAGTTAAGTATAGACCTACCCCTAGTTAGGGCAAGACTGTGATGCCTTTACTCTCACTGAATAGTTCCTTACACCTTGACTACTAGTGGAATAAAGAACTTCTTGAGGTGCGAGAAGATATCACAATCTGGCTCTTCTATTGTAAACTCTTCAGAGCAGGGACTCTCTCTTACTCCGTCTATGAACAGCACCCAGCACAGCTGGGCCCTGGTTTAATTTAGGGACTCTAGGTGTAAATGTGAAACGACTCCTAATATTTGAGACGTGAAATTGATTCCCACCTAAGCCAATGCTAAAACTAGGGAGGAAAAACAAATTAAACTCTGCCAAACCCGAAAAGGTCGCAAATTGGAAAGACTAACACATGCACAGATCACAGCCTCGTTGTGTGTCTTGTGGCAACATCTCACACCAATAAGGAAAAAACATCTCTCCTCCCCATGTAGTTGGAAGGACAAGAAATAATGATGGGATCATTAGAGGTTATTTGCAAGATTTCCCCAAGACAGGATCAAGAAAGAGGACGATACAAAGGCTATAGGCAGGCAAAATTGATGTGTCCAAAATGACATGTAAACTACTGTCAAGGCTGCACAAGTGAGTAGGGTGCTGAACTGGAATCAAACCCGGGGTTTCTTTCCCAACTCTGCCACTGACCCTTGGCAAGTTACTTCAACTCTGTGCCTCCGTCTCCAAACCCGCTCTCTTTCTGCTTTGTCTACGTAGATTGTAAGCTCTTCTCTATGTATTTGTAGAGTGCCTGGCACAATGGGTTGGTGGCCTCTAGGTGCTAATGCTATGCAAATAATAAATAATATTAGACCCTCTTTGGAAGTTAAGGGATAGATCAATGGACTGAAGTGTGGTAAATCCTGGCAATCAAGGAAGGGAGATAGAGAAGGCTCCATAAATCTATCAACCTCCAAGCTTGACATTAGCCGTGTAGAGCACAGAGTCAACATTGTTCATGAATCTGCAAAGATTTACTTCCAGTCAGGACGGCTTCACCAAAGGGAGATTGAGCTTTATAAATGTGGTCCCTGCTTAGACACACGGTTCTTACTTTTGTTTGAAAGAGCTAAAATATAGATATGGACAGGGCAGAAGTTATAAGGTAGGTTGCCCTCTTCTGCTCTGAGACTTCAGGAAACAATCAATTGAAAACCTCTGGCAGACTGAAAACGCTGGAGTGTGTGAGGCTTCGGGGCACTGAGTATTGATTAAAGAAGGTACTTTCTGATTTAGAGTCAAGCTGCTAAATAGTGGGAACTGGTGTTTCTGCCAGTTCTTTCCTTTCCTTCTGATTGCTCAGAGCATTTAATAAGACTGACATCATAATCCTACACACATATGTAGTGTCTTATATCTTCAAAGAGCTGTAAGGACATTAATCCTCACACTTCATTCTGAGATAGGGACTATTACCCGCTACAAATGGGGAAACGGAGGCAGGTAGCAGTGATGTGATTTGTCCAAACCGCACAGTCACTAGCAGACTGGAGACTAAAATGTAGAAGGCCCCTGACTCTTGGTCCTACATTCATTCTAGGCAATGCACCTTTTCCGGACAATAGCCCAATTGTTTCAAAAGGATTCTGATTCCAGAAAGTTGTGCTATAAACTCATTCCCTGCTTAGGGTCCAAAGCGCCATTCATTCCGGGTGCGAAAATTCTAGCCGGCAAGGATTTTGCTCATTCTCACACATTTGTTTCCCTTCCTTCCCTCTTGCAATGAGCAACTCGACCAGAACAAACTTGGGGAAAAGCATGTGCTGATGTATACTTGAGAATAGCGATCGGTGCAGCTGCAACAGAGCTGGCTGCTAAGTGGGCCTCATACAGCTTCATTGAGGCAAACCGCTGCTGGAACTGTTGCAACTCTAGTGATTGGTTGGAACAATGGTCCAGTATTCAGGTGCTAACCTGCGCCATGGAAGGTCCAGGTTCAAAGTCCCTGCCCTACCACAGACTTTTGGTGTGACCCTGGGCTAATCATTTAGGCTCAGAGCCTCAAAGGTATTTCTGTGCCTAAATCCCACTGATTTCTGTGCCTCAGTTCTCTATCAGCAAAAGGAGGGTAACAACACCTCCCTAACTCCCAGCGGTGTTGAGGAAAAATACATTAAAGTTTGAGCGTGTTATGCCCAATAAATCTGGTAGTCTTTAAGGTGCACCAGACTCCTCGTTTTTCCTGTGGATACAGATTAACACGGCTACCGCTTTGATTAAAGTTTGCGTATATGAGAGGCCATATAAGCACCATACATAGACTGGTAGCAACTGATTACCTGTGCTTGGGAGTACCCCAATTCAGCAAAGTGTGAAAGCATCCCAACTTGATAAGGATCTTTCTAAAGGCCTTAACCAATGGTGCCCAATTGTGACTGTAGGATACAGACAAATGCCAGTTCTCTAGAGAAAGAGTCATTTCACAACCCTGATCTGAACCCCATGCTAAAGGCCTAAGCTAATGCCCATTCTTTGTAGGATGCTAATTAGCCAGACAGGTGTGATCCTGTCTGCCACAGCAGATGTTACTGTTAACATTGCAAGAAGAATGGGGAAAAACAAAGCCAAGGAAAATGGGAAACCTGAGATGCTACCTGCAAAATGCTTGCATACATTATTGTATCCCCAGTTCGAGGGAAACCTTCCCTGACCTTCGCTAACTGCATACCAGAGGTATTAGCATTTAAGCACTTGACAAACTCTTCCAAACATTGGCCTGAAGTATAGACGAATTGCTTTTGCTGAACAGCGATTATAATTCCCCCTGCAGATCCAGATTTTGACAAGTAAATCTCATATTTTAAACACAGGATTAAAAATTTTTATTACTACAGTGGGGATTAAGTAGAAAAGCCTCAAAATGTAAATCTGCAAAGTCGGAAACACAGGAAAATAAAGTGAAATCTATTGTTCAAAATAACTCACATTTAACCTCTTGTCACCTGGCACGGAAGCAGATCACAATCAGTATTGGCCCTAGTTATAATCAACCAGCATTTCTTGTTTTAAACTTTCACAGGGATAGCAGGCTTGGAATTTTTCCTTGTTGTTTTTGAAATCCCTCCAGTTCTGTATTGCCACAGCTCGGAAATAACAGCAGCATTGAATGGCATCTGAACAAGAAATCCAAGCCAGCCAAGCCCTTTCGCAGCATTAATTTTGTCTGATTGCTGTGCCATTCATTTCCTTGGCTCGTTCTTTTTTAAAACAAGCCGCGTTATTAAAAATTTTCACTGAAGAAGAATGGTAAATATAACAGTTCATCAATGACACTTACACAGAGACGACGTTCCAAGCTTGTGCTAAGGGGGGAAATACTGGCCTCAGTTAAGTAAGTGGGTGCCTTGGCCTTGACCTCAGTGGGGTTGGGACTTCACCCAAGCAGCGATGCCAATTCAGATATTTATTGGGGGAGCAAATTCTGGTCCCCAGGCCCTGAACTGAGGCACAGAAGGGCCAAATCTGAGCGTTGTTGCGACCGCACAGCCAAGCACCGTCCACACCACTCAGGCAGCAGCTGTACTGATTTACTATGGGATTACTGCTTAAAAGTGGACAGGCCACGGCCCCCCTGGCTGCATGGCCTATGGAACTTTGAGCAAGTGCAAAATCCTTGGGGGGGGGCGGGGGGAAGAGAGGTGTTTGCCCTAATTGGTGCCGCTGCACCCAAGGTGCCTAATTATGAACCTCGGCTAAAACTAATAAAAGGGAAGGATGATCTTGTGAAGAAAGCCCAGGCCTGGGAGTCAGGAAGCCTGGGTTTCTATTCCCAGCCGGACCATGGACTTCCTGTGCAGTCCCGGGCCAGTCACTCGTGCTTTGCCTATGAGATCGCCCTTTTATAAAATGGTGGACAATATTTCTCTATCTGTGAGATGGAGGGTTAACTCATTAGTGTTCAGGGGGGGATTGGAAAGCCTCAGATGAAAGCTGCTATGGAATTGGAAATAATAATTCTTACTTGGCAATTTGGACCAAGATAGAATTTGCCACCCTGAGACGCCCCAAGTTTGAAAACTGGACTCAGCATGCAGTATATCTTCACTTAATGCAAATCCCTCTAACGCCAATTGAAAACCATGGTATGTTTGAGCACCGAGTGGTGAGCATGACCATTGCAGCTGAACCACTATAAGACACGTGCATCTAATGGAAATCAGACCTCATTTTTCATGACTAGGGATATTACTTCATCTGTATTCTGCCTCCCACGCCTCCAATATATTTTTGATCTTCCTCTGAATTATCAGATATTAGCCACTGCTGGAGTCCGAATGGATACAGGATATAGACCAGTGGTGGGCAACCGCATGTGGCCCATCAGGGTAATCCGATTGCGGGCCGCGAGACATTTTGCTGACATTGACTGTCCACAGGGTGGTCCCCCGCAGCTCCCAGTGGCCACAGTTCACCGTTCCCAGCCAATGGGAGCTGCGGGAAGCAGCGGGCCGCAGGGACATGCTGGCCCTCACCTGCACAAACTACTCTTCATACTCTACAAATCACCATCAGCGGAGAACCCCTGGAAAATGTGGACCATTTTCCCACCTCTCCCAAACAGCCAGCATTTGGCACAGAAATTGAATACAGGATCTGCTGTGCCAGCACCAGGGCCGGCTCTAGGCACCAGCGTTCCAAGCATGTGCTTGGGGCGGCACTTCTGAAGGGGCGGCATTCTGGCCCTTTGGGGGCGGCTCTTTTCAAGGGGCGGCACTCCGTTTTCGGTTGTTGTTTTTTTTGCTTCGGGAGCGGCACTCCGTTTATTTTTTTTTTTTTTGCTTGGGGCGGCAAAAAACCTGGAGCCGGCCCTGGCCAGCACATCCTTTGGAAGACTATTCCAATGAGTCTTCAATGATAGGGATCTGCAAACAGGTACCAAGATCTTGGTTTACAAGGCAGTTGTCATCCCCACCCTTCTCTGTGGGTGTGAGACCTGGTTAACCTACAGACGACAACTCAAGGGACTGGAGTGGTTCCAGCAGCGCGGCCGCAGGAGGATTTCCAGGATCAGCTGGGAAGACCGACGCACTAACCTCAGCGTTCTCTCTGCAGCCAACATCAACAATATAGACGGGCAGGTCATGAAACACCAACTCTGCTGGGCTGGCCACTGTGTATGTATGCCTGACACTCGCCTCCCGAAGCAAGTAATCCTCTCTCCGTTAAGTCAGGGAAGAAGGGCTCGTGGAGGGCAGCGGAAGCGTTTCAAAGACGTACTGAAAGAACACCTTACAAAGGGAGGCACCAATCCAACAAACTGGGAGGACTTGGCGTGGAGCAGAACATGGTGGCGCCACATCATACACCAAGCCACAGCTCACTTTAAAGGAGAACAGACGTGCTCATGAGACAGAGAAGCGACAAAGGAGGAAAGAAAGGCCACAACAGTCCAGCCAACAACTATGTCTCCTCCAAGATTACACCTGTCACTTCTGTGGGAAAATCTGCAGGGCAAGAATTGGGCTCCTCAGCCACCTAAAAACCCACCAATGAACCCCCTTGGCAGACATCATCCTCGCATCGAGGGATAGTCGAAGAAGAGTATCTGCCCCAGACTTTACTGAAAATTAATGAACATCTAATATGCAATTAGCTATTGGCTCCTCTTACTTGAGGAATCTAGTAAGACCACAAGCACAATCTTAAATTGAGTGGCTCTGAATTCCTGAATTTCAGCTGATGCACACAGTGGGAAATCAGAGGCCTTTTTATGGTGTTCTTTCCAAATTAGTATTTTCTGCCTCACCCGGGAGTGCGTAATGAGACTTTGACTTGTTTTTAGGATTAGCAGTGAAATGGCTGATAAATGCAAGTCTTCAGAGATTCTCCTGCTTTGCTTAAGGGAGGTAAATCTATCTAATCATAGGTTAATTACCAGCTATTTTTGTACCACCAGCACATTCTTAAAAAACAAATCAATGTCTAATAAGCGATTTGTGTGCATCCAATAATTAAACCCCTAATACAAAGCACTCACCAACTTCCCCAGTGCTGAAATGGGCAGGAGGATGCTATTTTATTATAGTGTCAACACAGGACCGGCTTTCTTTTACTCAGGCAGGTGATTCTTGCTTGTGGAAGTGAAATTATACCTCTGCATGCTTATTTAAACACCTGCTATGGGAGGGTGCTAGGCGCTAGCACCCTGAACTGAGATGCAGAGCTATTTTGCTGACTCACCTAATAGTATGGGTCCTATTTCTCCAACCCAGGAGCATAAAAAGTCTTGGATTGTCTCACTAAGGCGAAAGCAACTAGATTTAGGGGACAAGACCCTGCAGGGACTAGAAAAAGTTTAGATTCAGGCTTATGTTTTATTGTCCTTGAGTAACTTTAGCCCTTCCAAGAGCTCTTGAGATGGCCCTTGTTAACTTTTAAACGGTCTTTTCTAATTAAATGTAAATTGATAGCACATTCCAGCCTGGCTTGCAATCTATTGTTTATTTTCCCTGTTGACATAAGTCAATATAGCGATGCTGCAAAGCGACAGGTGTCATTAAAAATAACTTTTCTTTCTTACACAGAATTGCTCAATGCTTCTGCTTGCTTATGTGTCTTCATCCCACAAGGTAACTATGAAGCTCAAGATCGGAGTAATGAAATGCCCCTGGACTGTGCATTGCAGGAAACAGAGCCTGATTTCTCAGCACCTACCAATCCAACTCAAGTCAAAGGGAATTGTGGATGCTCAGAACTTTTGAAATTCAGGCACCACCTTCTTATATTTAAATGACAGAGAACAACTTTTCAGTATCCAGGCACTCAGACACCATGCACATGGACCTGGTATGAGAACCTAAGTAGACAAGGATAACATAGCTGTTTCTTCAATTTCTTTCCGTGATGGCTTCTCAGGCAGGATTGGCTTTGCCTTTGGATAGGAGTCAGACACGAATGGCCTTCAAATTGGCTATAAATGGCACCTTTGCCTGGCAGTGTTACTCATTTACTTTCCACTCACTTGATTCACACCCCAAACCAGGAGACAGTACCGTTGTGGCTATTTCTGAATGAAAGGGAACCTGCAGGCTTGAGATCCGGGATGTGCTTTTGAAGAAAACAACAAAAATGCAAAAAAGTTTGTTTTTAAATTAATGCAATTTTGCCTCATCCAAGTGTGACTTTAAAACCTGAAATAAATATAAAACAAGTGGCCTGTGGTTGCTGCTCCGGATTGGCTCAGAAACAGAACAGCCAGATGGAAAAGAGGCAACAACAATTTACTCCCGTTCAGAAGGAAAAACTTAAAAAGCTGTTAAACTGCTCAGGTTTGTATGTTAGGCATGCAGCAAGCAGATGTAATTTAATCCCCCTGCCTCAATTCTGTTTGCTCTGCAAAGTCCAATTCCCCCACAGGAAGGCCTGTCTCCCAGCGTCAGAGCCCATTGTGCAGGGAACACACACATCAGTACAAGTAATTAGTTTCAGAGATTCTATTACTCAGAGGACTTTGGCAATTCCGGGAAGACTCGTTCAATGTGTGTGCACAGCATCCTTATAGGAATACAGGATCTGCTGCGCTGGATCAGACTATTGGCCCATCAAGGCTGGTGTCCCACATGTGCTTCAGACGGCATAAAACCCCACAAAGCAACTCGCCAGCTCCGCGATGCTGCAGATAGGGCTGGGTGGCAATTCCTTCAACAATCGATAGACATCTGAAGCATGAAGCACCACTGTCTTAGCTACAAGATGGGCTCCAGATGCAAAATTCAGACCCAGCCACAGATTTCATAGTTCAGGAGGGTTTGGATGCAGGGTTTCGTTTCAGGTCATCACATAGACGTAGATTTCAGCCACAGAGCCATGTTTGGATTCCAAACACCCTTCACTTTGGGGAAAGTTTGGGGAAGGGGGATTGACTCAGGGCCATCTGTAGGGCTAATTCTTCATAACCCTTTTCAAAATCCAGCCAGGACAGGCAGCTCTAGGGCTCTGCGGGTTGATGTCACACAATGGGGGGTGGAGGGTGGGGTTCCTCTTATTCTAAAAGTAGCTACTGATAATTTCATCAACTGACCCCTTGTCCTCATATTATGCAAAAATCAAACCTGGAAGGCAGTACCCTGACTTAGCTCACAGTCTTATTTTAATTAAAGACACGCAACAAAGAGCTCTATGTGGAATGGTCACTTCCTGAAAGGCAAGTAGGCGTTTTCAGGTCTATTTGTCTATGTATCTATATATTGTTGCCCCTTTTGGCCTGGGATTAACCAGTATTCGGGCCCTTGCCAGGTTGTTTCTGTTAGGGGGAGAAAATGATGATACAAGTCAGGTATTTTTTCGGGGCAATCCTGTTTATATACAAAGAATGTTCACAAAGTCCTGTTACCCCAATACAGTAGAAACGAGCAACAGCAGTTTCCTTGCTCAGAAATCCAGGTCTGCCTTTCCAGTGAGTACTGTTCCCCAAAACAGCTCTGTCTCCCATTTTCCTCTGCACTCAGCTTCTCTCGTTTTCTGATGTCTTTCTGCAGCTGTCTCACACAGACACAGTTGCAACTGTGTTTTACTGTCAGTCCCACGGAAGCCCCTCAGCTCCCATGGCTTGCATCTGATCAGCCTTGGCATATATCCCATTGCCTTGGGCAGTGGGTTCCTACTGGTTTCCTGCTCTCACTACATCAAAGGGCATGTAGTTGCTCATTCCATTTAGGCTGAAAGGTGCTGAGCACACCCACCAGTTTTAATGAGGACTGAGATTGCCTATTGTCAAACACCTGTTTATGGCAGCCCTTAACCTCTTCCAGCGTAACAGTATATACAGCCGTTTATATTCCCTAATTTCTGACTATAGTGCAAAACCATTTTGTTCTTTATTTCTAGGAATGGTGAAACTGGGGTTTAGTGTCTGGGCTGATTTCGGAAGTGTCACTAGAATCCCTTTTCTCAGAGGGTGAAAGCATGTAGTGCCGAGGAGGAACAATGTTTTTGTGGTTAAAGCACTGAACTAGGATTCAGGAGATCTGGATTCAGTTCCCAGCTCAGCTACCCTGGGTGACTTTGGGTAAGTCACAATCTCTCTGTGCCTCAGTTCTCCATCCAAGATAATCCTTCCTTTCTCCCCCATTTTAACTGTTTAGACTGAGAACACTTTGGGGCAGGGAGTGACTCTTACTAGGAGTTTGTACAGTGCCTTGTACAATGGGACCCCAGTGTTGGCTGGGAGCCCTAGCTGCTCCTGTAAGACAGACAATTAAGTAGATATGAGAAGATATTATTGCCACGCAGCAAAAGAAGAATGGATTGAGCATTCAATCAACATCGCACAGTTTTTGCTCAGCTCTTAAAGCAGAATGTGTTTCAGTGGCAGTTTTGCTTGGGTAAGATCTACAGGGTTTGACACCATTAAGGGCATGAACCAAACATGGGAAGGGAAGCAAGGCAAGCGCAGGGTTGACTCATAGTTTGTTAATTACACTCCCTCCTGGTCTTTACTTTCACGGCTGCCTCGGACCAAATGTACTGCTCTGCGCCGAAAGCCCTAACTCACAGATTACAGGTTCTGAGGGGCGTTTGTGTGACATTCGAAGGTAAACACGCTGCCACTTCTAAGCCTGTGATAATGAGTTTGGAACCATGTGCGGAGCAGGTGGGCACGCCATTGCTGTGTTAACTAAGGTGACAGCTCCCCGCACCCGGTAAGAAGAGAGCCTGCAAAATGGCGTTTCCTGAAGTCGGGCGCACACGAGCACAGAGGAGACGAGGCAGCAGTGGCAGGAGGCAGGGAAAAGTCCAGGTGTGCATGGCTTGGGTGACGTCAGCTCAACTCTGCCCGTGCATGATGAGGCTTCCGGGGTGGGGAGCCTTATCTAAGCCTCCAATTCACCCCACCACTGGGCCTGGCCGTATAGGAAGGAGGCAGAGTAGAAGCCAACTGATGGAATGGTGCCGTCCCTGATGTCATGACAACAGGAGAGGCAGAGACTATGGTTGCAGGGCGACTCCGTCCCAGCAGGCCAGGAGGTGATGGGTAGTATGGGCCTCATGATAGCGAGAGTGGGGGAGGCCCTTTGAACCCAGCATCTCTGGGCTGGCTGTGGTGGGGGGGTAGAGGGCTGGCTGGGGAGTTCTTGAACTCGGCAGTGCTAGACTGAGTCCCCAGCTCTCCCATAGGCTTTCCTGTGAAACTCTCGGACAAGTCAACCGTGCCTCGGTTTCCCCACCTGTAAAATACTTCCCCGGCTCGGAGCCAGAGGGCGGTGTCGTGCCCTCTGATGTGTGCATGGCCCTTTGAGCGTCTCAGGCAAAGCTGCTGAGAGAAGGTAAAGAAAATACATTGTAAAAGGCCAGGGCCGGCTCCAGGGTTTTTGCTGCCCCAAGCGGCGCACAAAAAAAAAAAAAAGCCGCGATCGCGATCTGCGGCGCCAATTCAGCGGGAGGTCCTTTGCTCCGAGCGGGAGTGAGGGACCGTCCGCCGAATTGCCGCTGAATAGCTGGACGTGCCGCCCCTCTCCGGAGGGGCCGCCCCAAGCACCTGCATGCCAGGCTGGTGCCTGGAGTCAGCCCTGTAAAAGGCAACAACAAAGGGACGGGCCTTGGGACCCAGGGAGTGAGCTGGCTTCCTTCCAGCGATCAAACCTGTGGGATATACACAAGGATTGAAGGGGACAAAACATCCTTCAGAACATGAATCTGCTTGGAGGAGATTCAACTTGCAGAGCCACGAGGGCCCCCTGGGGTGGCTTTACTTAGGAGGCAGGAGAAGGGCGGGGCGGGGGGGGGGAGCTCAGCTTTCCAGAGGCTGGTCGGGGGAGAGGGGATTGGGAAATGACAATATGCGGAGAGCTGCCCTGAGCCCAGCTGCTGACAAGACTCTAGTCTGGTTGCTCGGAAATCCAAGGTCCTACCGGGCTGCTGAGTTAACCATCATCCGGCCACCATGCTCCCATCCTTCAGGGATGTCTCACTCCTGCACCGCTGCAATCCTCTTTTCTAGTCATCCGGCTGGTCAGTGCTTTTTCCTCAAGGGCTCTGCTGCCCCCTATTGGCACACCAATGCTAGTCAGCCCCCCCTCCCTCCCCAAAATCTCTTCTAACCACTGCAGACTGAAAGCTGCCAGTTCTCTCCTCCTTAGCTAAGACTAGGGGATGTTAGGCCAAGCTTTATTGATCAGGCTATATATTACCCATGAATAGTCACTCCCTGGGCCAAACCTTGGGATTTTAAAACAGGTTCACCAAATTGTCAATTAAATGCAAATCAATCCTTAGCCATTTATCAACGTGTTAATCCGTCCATGCAGTCTGAGGCGAAGAAAATCAATAGCTTTCTGTCCCTGGGGACCAATCGAGGAGAGCTGGAAGACCAACATCTGCTGTATCAGGGCAACAGCTGAAATTTATAATCTCAGAGAAAAATTGCAGCTTGCCAGGAGACATTAGCAACTTCTGAAAGTTGCACCATTGAGACCGGGGGGAAATAACAAAGAGGCCAGTCACAGGGAGTCTTACAGACCCAGAACGGAACCCTGTCAAGATTGCCAGGAGATTTCTGTGTGAGTAGCCTCTGATTTATTGAGGAGAGATAAATCAAGATTACTGTTAACGCGCAGATCAATGTATTAATGCAGGCAGCTTCCAGGAATCCAGGGGGCACCATCAGCATCACAGCAAATATTACACAGTAGCTAAGAATAAATGATCTGCCAGCTGGATCTCAGCATTATACTTATCGAAAATGAGGCATCGCTTTGTGCGACGAAAGCCACAAAGTTGGTCCATATTTGGTCATAATTTTTTCATTCCTTTAGCAGATAAGTCAGAATCTCAGATTTTCCCCACCCTTTTCTACAGGACGTGTGTTTACTGTTTTTTTTTAAAAAGACGTCCAGGTATTCTGTCTGGCAGGAAGTATCACAGTCAGAGATAATGCAGAAACATGCATGTCTTATGGTGCACATCTAAGCTTTAGGAAAACAGTGTATTCTATTCCCCATCCGAACGGAGTGAAAGCATCTGATCACCTGAAATGCAAGACACACTCTCCCTCCTACATTCATTCTAATGAGTATCTGAATTGTGGTAGCAACCCCAGGCAACAGTGAGGACTGGAGCCTTATTGTGCCAGGCACCGAACACACACAGAGGAAGATATGACCTCTGTCTCAAGCCCTTACAGTGTAACCTAAGACAAGGAGCAAAACGCAAGTAAAAAGCCACAGAGGAGGAGGAAGGATGCAGGTAACAGCAATAAGAACATGCAATTCCATAGATGGCAGTGTGCACTGTTGAACAGACAGACAATACATACAATATAGGCCTAATCCAACATCCACTGAAGTCAGTAAAGACTCCCATTGACCTGAGAGTGTATTAGAGTGGGTCCCATATGAAAAAGGGACCTCATCACTGTCTCTCCCCAGCTTGGGAGTGTTGTTGTATCAACAAAACAGCGTCTCTTCATGCTTCTGAGTCCTGAGTCCTTAAACCGCCCCGTTCTACTGTATTTTATTCAGGTGCTTAGACTGCGCTCATCACCTTAGCACCGAGCACCTTCCTATTGTACATTAAGCAGTGGGACTAACATCTGTCAATTTCTGTTTGCTGTCTCTTGCTCTCTCCTGGGGGAGAAGCATGTGCAGTGGAGGGTCTTGGTTTGATAGGATTTTAGTTGTTTCATTTTAAATAGCCATGTTGCTACATATTTATGATAAGGAAGGCGAGGTCAAAGAATGAGCCTGACGTTTGGAGCAGAAGGTGATAAGCTTTGTGATGCAACGAGGTCTACATGTCATCATGCCACAAGCCCTCACGTAACAGGGAATCCAGGAGGGCCAATAACCCCAGTGCTGTGGGGTGGAAGTCAGGCATCTGCTGAAAGAAGAAAACTGTTTGCAAAAGTGAAAGCAAACAAAAGTGACATGAAGGTGGGGCTGTATTTAGCTGCTCACAAATGTTTAACTATGTGCGGCATACAAGAGGAGATCCTAACTCCTTTCGACAGCGCTCCTTTCTTATCTCTTTAGGTGCTTTCTTTATGCTTGCTGTGCAGTTTTATTAGAGGCCCTTCAGTTTTTCAGTGCTTGTTATCACTTATCTGGGAAACGCTGTTCTGCAGCCCTGCAGATATCCACTGTTCTGTGCAACGTCAGTTGAATTTCTCACACTATTCTTACTCTGACCTAGTTATCAGATCTCCCACAAATGAGTCAGTTTCTAATTAGCCCACTTGTTTACTCTTCAGGTTTGCATTTCTTACGTTTTAATACTTGGCTCTTTCGCATAGTGCTCAGTGGTCTCACCTGGCAGCTGCTTTCTTGCCAATTGAAACAAGTGCATAGGTGTCCGAAAAAAATCAGTCTTTGGGGGGGAAAAGGCTGTAGTTAGATGGAAGAGATTAAAAGGACATCTCTTTAGGAATAACTTGGCGTTAGCAGCATGGACATGAAGTGGCATGTCTGAGCTTATCAGCATTGTCTCCAGGGAGTCGGTATGGCCTGGTAGATAGAGCAGTGGATGGGGACTTCAGCAAGCTGGGTTCTACTCCTGGCTCTGTCACAGACCTGCTTTGTGACCATAGGCAAGTCATGTCCTTGCCTCAGTTTCCTCCATCTGCAAGATAATGGTCGCTGCTTTCTTTGTAAAGTGCTTTGAGATCTATAAAAACACTAAGAGCTAGAGGTTATTGCTTCTGTCTGGTGGAAGAACCAGGAGGAGAAAAACAAGGCTATAAATGGCTCACAATTTAAGTATACATAGGACATCCTGTCTGTCTGGTGTAATTACATTGTATGTTTTTGGGGGCTGGGACCATCTTGGTATATGTATTTCATGGCACCTAGCACAATGGGGCCTTGATATTGGTTGAGGCCCCCAGGTGCTACTGTAATATAAAGCATAAAAATCGAAACACAACTCACCAAGGTGAATTGAATCAGACAAGAAAACTCAGTCAAAACCACTGTGCTTTCCCCTCCTGCGTTGACTGAAAAATCTGCTCGGTTTAGTTCAAAAATGGACAAAGGTCAAGAAATCTAGAGAGAATCTCAAATTTGCAATGAAAACCTGAAAGCAAGCAAGTTTCCGGATTTTTTTTTTTTTTTGACAATTTTGCGCAGCTTTAATCACAATGTGCTCCAATATGAAGCTGTTCCATCACCATATTAAAACTCTGTCTGCTTCTGGCCAGGATGATAACTGATTAATAGGAGCATTTCCGCAGAAGAGGAACAAACACTGCGTCTGATCAGGGCTTCCACTTTATGGAAGACACCAAAGACCTGGCAATAGACAGAAGGAATAGTCAAGTACAGTCAATTAAAGAGGAAGGTTCTCACTGGCTTTTCTTGATAAGTGCAGCCCGTGCCTAGCTTTTGTGTAAGTACTGGGGAGAAATGCAAGCACAGAGCTTCGTGCTTCCAACTAATTCTGTGACAATTAAACAAAATAAAATAACATGGCATTTTCTTGTAAAATCTGGTAAAATATATCATTCAGAATCAGGTTGGTTGGTCTTGGTTCCCAGATTAAGGAATTAAAGATCGACTAAACTCTTCTCAAGTATTTAAGAAACGAACCATCTGTATAAGAATCTAGGACAGATTACACTTAACCTTATTTCGAAGCAAGAGATTACAATGAGAACAGCTATTGTAATTAAGATGCTGCAGATGCTGTTTGCTAAATATTGACCAAGAAAGGAGATGCCAGGGTCATATAACTGGTGGGGGGGAAAAGTAACACAGGACTCTCCTAAATGACACTCTACTTCTTGTCTGTGAAAAATAGCCCCCTCCAATAACGTCACCTAAATCATTACAATTAATGTCAACCACTGCTGTACTAATGTAAGTGATGGGCCAAATCCAGAGCTGGTTGATTTCAATGGAATTGAGCTGATTTGCACCAGCTGAGGATCTCAGTGGGGGAAGATCAACATTGGATAGCTCTAAATTTCCTGACCATTTAGAGGAAGCAAATGCACAACTCGTTGCAAGAATAGTTGAACAGTACTCAGAGTTGTGACTGCACCTTCAGGTGTTGGAAAAGCTCTATAATTATTTTCCATTAAATTTATAATTCTTTTTGACATTCATGTTATCTTCAGATCTCTCAAGTGAGGCAAAGGGTGATATATTTCACAGTATAACATAGTATAAGCCATGGTCATTGTGCTTTAGCACAGCATAGAGTGTGCTACTGGGAGGGAGGATCCCAGACAGCTATTCCAGCTCAATTTAATTCTCAATTAAAAAAAAAATACAATGCACATTACTATGATCCCATGGATGTATTTTCTACCTTGTGTTCTTGAACAGCAAATGAAACTCTGAATAAATAAAAAGTTTGATCAACCCTTTCACTCAAAGAGAACATAGAGCCGCATTTCAAGCATAGATATGTCTGTGTTGAGCAGATGGAGGACGACTATGGAAAGAAATTAGGAAGATGGACTTGAAATCAATGCAAAGGGAACAGTTTTTGAGATTCTAGTCAGCCTTTCTTGCTCATAAAAGGTCCTTAAATTCTGGTGGAATATGGATAGAATGGCAGATGCCAATTGAATTCCAGGCCAGCTCACGAGCACACTCTCTCTTCCACACTTTTCAGGATTGCATTTTAGGACATTAGAGGATGGCATTGTCAAGCCACACTTGGTGGTGTCCCACATGATATGGGCTCTTAGCTCATTGGCAGCTGTCATCACAAGGTCCAAAGGCTGGAAGTTGAAGCCAGATAAATTCAAATTGAAAATAAGGAGCAACTTTGGGACAGTGACAGTAATTAACTATTGAACAAGGTAGCAAGGGATGCAGTGGTTTCTCCATCACTTGAAATCTTTAAATCAAGATTAAATGCCTGTCTAGAAGACAGGAGCTAGCTCAACGAGAAGTTAGTAGTCAGATGCATGAATCACTGGGTGAAATTCTCTTGCCAGCATTATGCTGGAGGTCCGACTAGATAACCTCTTTAAAAAAAAAAAGAAAGAAAATCTGTCTGAGCTCTGGTTGATGACTCCAGCTGAACTCCCGAGTCAGATGATATTTGGGATCCTTCCCTTCAGTAATGCTCTCCTATGAATGCGGGGGGCGTTTATCTTTGTTTTAAAAGCAACTTTTGTAATTACAGTACTTGTAACTGCTACAAGAATCAGGCACAGACAAGGAATGTAGGCGATTAAGATGGTGGGGGAAGGGTGTCCATTCCTTCTCTCACTTTAAAGGTTAGTGGAATCAAAGGATTGTCCAGAAACCTTTTCCGAAGGGAAAGTAACTAATCAAATGACAATATGAAATACTGTACGTGGAGCATAGACTCCATCGATCTTGTGTTTTGCCTGAAAAAAGGAGTCCTTTTTAATGCCTATATGGTGCTTTCAATCCTGACTCCTCCCAACGCCTAGGCATCTCAGAGTGTAGGTAGATGGATATTGCCAGTTCAGGTTGCTGTTTTTTTATGGGTACACGTGAAAGTCATTTTCCTTGTGACCTTTATGTCTGGCAGTTAAGAAAGATTTTTGCCTATTGTGACTCTTGGGCATAAGATAAAATACCAGCGCATTAATCTAACTGACCTTAGGAAACCGTGAGCAGCAATTCGGTTCCCATTGGGAAGCACTTCCCTGGACATAAGCAGAGCTTTTCCAAGTGTTCATCTATACATCTTGTCGGACAGTGTCAGTTTGATACAAGGCTGGGCTATAATGAAGTGTTTATTAGACAGCAAGTTTCTAAGGGCGATAATGGTTGGGATCTAAAGACACAGCAGTATTCCAGCACAGCAAGTTTCGGAATGAGTGGATTGGGGGTGGGAATCAACAAATGGAATTTTTAAAAATTTGTTTTCCTCGTGTCATTTCATGGATTCTTGCTCTGAATGAACAGCAGGCTTTTCCCTCAATAAAAATGGAAGTGTTGTTTTGTGTTTGTAAAAAAAGCCTGCAATTAGGGTGACTAGATAGCAAGTGTAAAAAATTGGGACGGGGGTGGGGGGTAATAGGTGCCTGTATAAGAAAAAGCCCCAAATATCGGGACTGTCCCTATAAAATCGGGACATCTGGTCACCCTACCTGCAATAATTGGAAGTATTTGGCCCCATGAGTGTGAAATTCAGCATGCTCCTACCATCTTGGTGAAATAAGACCTTTGAGAGAGATCACAATCTCATGTCCAGAGAAATGAACGAGGACCCCGGTCCTGCAAACAGCTACTTACCCACAACTTACCCTCTTGCCACTAGGTGATCATGTCCCCATTGGAGGGATTTTTTCAGGGGGGGGTGGGGGTGCTACTGTTGTCCCACTTAAACAGCAAATATTGCTATTCATTATCATCAGGCTAAAACAGTTTCCTGGGTGATATTTCAGTAGAGCAGCCACACTGACTGAGTGCAGCCTATGTAATGAGTGTCTTTGCAGGGTGCTCATCACCCTGTAGCGCTTTTCAGATTGCATACACAGGAAATACTCACTCAACCATCACTGAAATGCAGCCACCTCTGTGTGAAACATGTCACTTATTTAACAGCACACATCAACGCCATTGTGTAGTCCCCCCTCGCCCCCAGCTGTCTTACATCAAAGTGCTGAGTCTTAGTAGTTGGAAAAATAATTATGATCGGTATTGATCATGTACGCACTGCATGTGTGGTCACACAGCTCTGGCTAAACTCCTCAAGTCGCACCCTCCACATGCACTGGGCTGCAACCGATTCTCTAGAGACAGTCTCTTGTTCAAAAGGCCTCATCAGAAATCAAGAGGGGTACCTACAGACTATTACCCACTAAACAGAAAATGTCCCCAGAAATGAACCTGCATTCTTTAAACACGGAAGAGCATAGCTAACCTCCATAGCTTTCACTCGTCTCTCCTGCCGGCTTTATTTTTTTTTCCCCCCTGGACAGGCTGGGAGTTGCTTATAAGTGAAAAACTGATCAGAGTGAACTGTTAAAACTTGTTTGCATCAGTCTAGTTATTATTCAGATATTACAAGGCAAGGCAGTGAGACCCATGCATACTCATGTGGAAGCATTTAAATATAAAAGCTTTGCATTTCCATCCCCAAACAAATTCTGCAGTGTGCCAACAAATGAGACTTTTACTGGAATACACATAAATCATCTTGTTTGTGACAAATCCTGAAGGAGGGGGGGAAGGGGCAGAACAGAATCCCATCCTAATTCCCCCAAGCTGCTATTTATTGAAATTAGGCAGCAAGGATAAACTATAGCTGGATCGATAATTATCTGTCTAATATAATCAAGTGCCTCCTATGAGAGTCTGCTGGCAAGCACAGCTCCCCGGCCAACCCCTCGGACAATGTTTCATGCAATGAACTATACCAGTGATTCGAATGATGGGAATGCAAAGCAAGCTATGTCTAGCTCAATGGAGGGGGCACCCTGATACCACTGACGGCTGCCCATTTGGTTTGGGATGATGTTTTGGTAGCTATTATTTACTATTTGCCTTATGATAGCGCTGCACAAACACAAAGTAAGAGACCGTCCCTCCCCGGAATACCTTACAGTGAAAGACCCCATCCTGCAGTGAACTCATTGCGGTACTAGTGCCTCAATGAACAATCCCTCCCATTAAATAGTCCAAAAAAGCTGTTCTTGTGCCTAATGCTACGCTGTCCATTCTGGCTGAAGACTGGGACCCTGTCAACTCTTCTGCACACGCTTACTCACAACATGCACAAATGTTAAGTAAGTGTTTGCAGGACTGAGGCCTAAAATGATTGCAGCTGCTTTAAAAGACGGTAACGTAATACACAGGGATTATCATAGGAGCTCAGTAAGTGTGCCTGAACATGTTTTACCTCTAAGGAAACACTCTCCCCCCCAAAACCTAAATAACTAATAGAATGATGAGCAAGAACAGCTTCCTACCTCAGAGAGGTGAAGAGCAGATGCCACGGTGCCATACTCTATGGAGAAAGCCATGCCACTGTAAACCACTGTACTTCCCACCTCGCTATTAGAGTGAGCAGCACTTCCGAAATACTTACGATTAGACAGAGCTAATTTAAGTCCTCTGATGGGAATGAAAATAGAAAATATTCTGTTCGGTTTCCTCTCTAAAATACATTTCATGCATTTAGATGTCAATTATGGAGTTTCTTAAATTTCACAGATTTTGCACTCTGTGTTTGAAGTCTCCCCTCAAAGCTGTTTGGATAGACGTCCCTAGTTAAATTGCAAATTAGTCATTTACAGGCAACTTTGCTCTGTTTCTGTGGTTCAGCTGTGGAATATTAAAGGCCGGTAGGTGTTACTGATGGTCCTATATTGCAGCAATAATGTGATATACTGCTATGAAAGTCACTGCAGAATTCATCAGTTCCATGACAAACAGTTCCATGTGTGTGTATGTAAGTTCCCTGCAGCGCTAGAGCCTGGACTAAGCCCATCCTGCTGAAGGCAATAGAAATAGATCACTTCATGATACCAGCGAAAACTTCCCAAGCTTCGTACGAAAATGTCTATTTGAAATACAGTCAAGCTTTGGCAAATTCACAGTTTCAGAACCTGCCCGCCCCACAGAGGCTGCATATGTCCTTGATTCTAGTTAATGACGCATATAATTTATGATCTTCTGATGCTTTATCTTTAAGATACACCCCTTCTCCCCCCGTTAAATATAGAGCATTTTAAAGATCGGTCTCTTCCCTGTGCTGCCTCCTTTTATCAAATTAATTTCCTCAGCTGGCTGGAGGAATCTACAACAAAGGGTTACGTGTGAAAGTGACCTGGAGATTTGGGTGGTTAACGTGGGGATTTTTCTTTAGAAACTTCACATTTTTGATGAATGGCAAAGTAAATTATTATAAACTAGTGAAAATGAATTACACCAAGACAAGCAACCGACTCAAATATTCTGCGTAGTATCCTCTGTGGGTCTTTCTGATCATTCTGAAGAAGTTCACCCACAGGGCAGTTAGAAATGAGGAATAACTGAATGGGCGAGAGGTTAAGCCAATCGCACTGTACCACATGTATGAACGATTCTCTCTCCTGTTGATGTTTTCATGTGAAAATTGAGCCCTAGTGTTACCCAGACTCTTCAATCAGAGTTGTCAGTTGATTGACTCACTTGTGGTCCCGTTCTTATCTCAAGCTAGTACAACTCCATCAACTGGGCTGGCGTTACTGCTGATTAGAGAGAGGAAGAGGTAGGCCCACTGGGCTGGTCTACAATGTGTGTGGGGGGGAAATCGATCTAAGATATGCAACTTCAGCTATGAGAATAGCGTAGCTGAAGTCGACATATCTTACATCGATTTACCTTGGGTCCTCACGGCGCGGGATCGACGGCCGCGGCTCCCCAGTCGACTCCGCTTCCGCCTCTTGCTCTGGTGAAGTTCTGGAATCGACGGGGAGCGCGTTTGGGGATCGATTTATCGCGTCTAGATGAAACGCGATAAAATCGATCCCTGATAGATCGATTACTACCTGCCGATCCGACGGGTAGTGAAGACGTACCCAGATTGATTCCAGAATTACTCTGGATTTGCACCAGCAGGCGAAGTGCTGACCAGGTCTTTCTAGGATTACCGGCATTATTCCTGAAAGATGTGCATGGGTGGATACATTGGAATCTTGCTTTGGCAGGCCTTGGCTACACTTGCGAGTTACAGCGCTGTAAAGGCTCCCCCAGCGCTGTAACTCACTCCCCGTCCACAGTGGCAAGGCATTTGCAGCGCTGTATCTCCATGGTTGCAGCGCTGCATGTACTCCACCTCTCCGAGAGGAATAGCGAGTATTGTGCTGCCGCTGCAGCGCTGCGGTGCCAGTGTGACCGCCCAATGCGCTGTGAATGGCCTCCAGAATTATTCGGCAGTATCCCACAATGCCTGTTCTAGCCACTCTGGTCATCAGTTCAAACTCTACTGCCCTGGCCTCAGGTAACCAACCATGTGACCCACCCTTTACATTCCCCGGGAATTTTAAAAATCCCCTTCCTGTTTGCTCAGCCCGGCGTGGTGTGGAGTGCTATCAGCGAATCTTTCCAGGTGACCATGCATCCATGCACCAAGCGAGCCCCAGCATGGAGCAATGGCGAGTTGCTGGACCTCATCAGTGTTTGGGGGGAGGAGGCTGTCCAGTCCCAGCTGTGCTCCAGCCGTAGGAATTACGATACCTTCGGGAAGGTATCAAAGGACATGATGGAAAGGGGCCATGACCGGGATGCCCTGCAGTGCAGGATTAAAGTCAAGGAGCTGCGGAGTGCCTACCGCAAAGCCCGCAACGCAAACGGCCGCTCGGGTGCTCCCCCCGCGACCTGCCGATTCTACAAAGAGCTGGATGCGATACTTGGGGTTAACCCCACCTCCACTCCGAGCACCACCATGGACACTTCAGAGCCGGTGGGGGGGGGGAGGGGGAGAGAGGAAAACGGGAGTGATGGTGGTGGGCTGGATGGAGACACCCCGGAATCCCTGGAGCCATGCAGCCAGGAGCTCTTCTCGAGCCAGGAGGAAGGTAGCCAGTCGCAGCGGCCAGTACTTGGTGAAGGACAAACAGAAGAGCAGGTTCCCGGTAAGCATTTTTTTTTTTTTTCGGGAAGGAATTTTTTTGGTGTGGGCTCTTTGGGAGAGGAGGGTTAGGCATGCATGCCTAGATACGGAATAGTGCATTGATGTGGTTTATCACATTGCGGTAATCGGCCTCGGTAATCTCCTCAAATGTCTCATCCAGAACGTGTGCAATGCGCTTGCGCAGGTTTATCGGAAGAGCCACCGTGGTCCTTGTCCTAGCCAGGCTAACGTGTCCGCGCCACTGTGCCGCGAGGGGACCATTGCTGCACACAGGCAAGCTGCATATGGGCCAGGGCGGAAGCCGCATTGCCGTAGAAGACCCTCCCTTGCTTCCCAGGTCACCCTCAGCAGCGAGATATCGTCCAGGACGAACTCCTGTGGAAAATGTTGGGACAGTGTTCAGTGTAGGTGCCCCCTGAAGCTGTTGGCTCTCCCCAAGGCACAGAAACCCAGGGGACAGTGCAGCCCTGAAACAATCAGTCCTCCTTACTCACCATTTTGAGGCTCCCATGGGATATGTGTGCTCTGTTTCGGACGGGAAAATTGTGTAGACCCTGTGTGTTTTCTACTCCTCCAGTTCTCAGGGTCTATAATTACTGACCAGGCTAAAATTACGCTCCTAAACTTTCTAATTAAGTGCTTCAAGTCTTAAAACTGAAACGAGTGCAGAGAGAAAGAGAGAGCAAAATTAAAACCAGCCGCTTTGGAGTTACTTACTTAGGAAGGGTGAACAGAGGTAAGGACTGTGAGGAGAGAAGTCAGCATGTATTTGTAGGGTGTAAGCAGCAAGGAGCGAAAGGAATTAGTTAGGGGGATACTCCAGGGTGTGGCTAGGAGTCCTGGGATGACACCAGGATAAATGGAAGCTTAGGTTGACTATCGAGGACAGTTTCCTGATGGCAAGATGTGCAGTGCTGTGGAAGAATCTCCCCAGGGAAGTGGGGTACACCCCATCATTGGGAACTTTTAAAGTTAGACATGACAAAGCATTAGGACACATCCTGCAGACAAGCTCTGCACCAGCAGCAGGATGGAAGAGATGATCTAATAACTATCACTAGCTTCTGCAATCTCCATGGAGCTTCAGCAAAAGCAGGGAGAAAGCCCCTTGGCCCCAGGAAACCCAGCGCACCTTTTATCTATTATGAAGTCAACCCAAGTTAAATAATTAACCTACACCAATGGGCCTTGCTTCAGAAGGATCCTTACTAACAAATAGCATTAGTCCCATGGCAGGACTTCTCGAAATATTCTTTCCACAATGTCACTTCCTCCAACAGCCTGTCGGTGTGAGACTCCTAGATGTTACTTGCATAGGGTTGCAGCTTATTTAGGCTTTGAGCTTCCCTGACAGGGTTCTTTTTTCTCATGTGCAAGCTGCTCCCGTTACAAGTCACCTTTTCAGGACCTAGACTTCCTACAAGGCCTGGTCTGCCTCACCCCCCTTCCCAGTGCCTGCACTGGTCCTTGCCTTGTTCTTTCTCCCTGATTCATGTTGCTAAGTGTGGCCTGTGTGAAGCGCTTCAAGTGCCCAAAGCATGGTTTCAGTCAGTCTAGAGCAGGGGTCGGCAACCTTTCAGAAGCGGTGAGCCGAGTCTTCATTTATTCACTCTCATTTAAGGTTTCGCGTGCCAGTGATACATGTTAACGTTTTTAGAAGGTCTCTTTCTCTAAGTCTATAATATATAAAGAAACTATTGTTGTACATAAAGTAAATAAGGTTTTTGAAATGTTTAAGAAGCTTCATTTAAAATTAAATTAAAATGCAGAGCCCTCCGGACCCATGGCCAGGACCTGGGCAGTGTGAGTGCCACTGAAAATCAGCTCGTGTGCCGCCTTTGGCATGCATGCCATAGGTTGCCTACCCCTGGTCTAGATCACTGACCTTATTAGGCGAAGCACTTACTGAGTGCTAATAATGAATTCAGTCCTATGAAGTGTCCTTTAATTTGGTGCTTACTTTACTGACCACAACACAGCCAGGAGCAACCATGAGAGTTTTCAGATTAAAAAAAACATTTTTAGTTAACTAGGAAAGGTTACAAGCTTTCCCTGAATTCCTTGCAAAGTATCTTATGAAACCCCCCAGAAACAACTCAGGCATCGGATTTCTCTAGAGCAGGCGCTCACGTGAGTACTCAATCAAAGCTTAGGAAAATGACTCAATCACACCCAGCCTAGTGTCCCAAATGAAGAATGGGAAAATCCAGAAGTCCCCCTTACAGTCAGAATACACCAAGCTAAATCAAAAAAACATCTCTCAGCCCAGCTGCCCCCCATCATCCCAACATAACTGACTCCAACAACCAGGTAGCCTACCCTGGAAAACAAGCAGCGCAAACTCACTCCTCTTATAATCACTCAGGCCACTCTCCAGCTGAGTCACATTGGCCAACTCCTGGCCAATGTTATATAAGGAGTAGCTCCATTCCTCAGGAATAGTGTGTTTACTCTTTCTTGATCAGCAATTAGGGAAAGGTTCTGTTTCCTGTGCTAGATAGAAGTGTGACATGGAAAATGCTCACAGAGGATCCATTGTCTAGTACTTCTGATAGGAAGGAATATTCTGAGGCAAACTCAGAAATAGTTTGCTTTTTCAAAAAGCACAATAAATATCCTAGATAAGAACCTACACAGTAGATCGTGCTAATTCCCCAAAACATATAGCTACAGAAAATCCAGTTGAGCTGTGAGCTGCTCTGGATGGAATTTAAAAGAGCTCAATGTTCCTGTAGGTACTATGAATTGAAAGTTTTGAATTCAAAGAAAGGCCTGAGAATGGGAAACCCCTGAGCCTCTCTCAGAAAAAATCTGTCCCCTGCTCAGGGATCTGGCTGCTTAGAAATAGTTTTCAGAATGATTTTGTTAAGGAATATGAAAAATTCCAAACATCTAAAGCTGATTTCTGGTGTCAGTTACACCAAGGCAAATAAGTAGAGGTACTCTGATCTAGCCCAAATGTAAGTTAGATCAGAATTTGTCCCTAATTTTGTAGAAGTAAGAGGCAAAAATAAGACTGTCCCTGAGCCAGAAACCCATGTGAAGAGTGATTGCAACAATTGTGCTCATAATGAATTCATTTGGTGCTTGGGTGGATGTCACAGGCACTTTTCTCAGTGTTCTGTTATAATTTAGCTTTAGCTACTAGAAGCCCTAGTAGCAAAGAAGCGTGCAAATCTTGATGGGCATCTACTGATTAAAAAGAAATAGGATTATAAAAAGGCAATTTATTCCCAGGGAAAAAATAAACTTGGATCTCAGGGAAAAAAATAGCAATTTGACTTTGTATTGGTCATGTAACATCATGGAAACCTTCTCAAAACCATTTGTAGTATTAACATTTGGTTCACACACATCTTGGATTATGGCTCTGCTTCTTCTGGACTGGAGTTAGTGATTCCCCAAGTGGCATATAACCAGAATCAAATTCTACTTGCCTCCCTCATGTAAGTCGTTTCACTGAAGTCAGTGGGATTAACTGTGTAAGGAGAAAAGTATTTAGCCTCTGAGTTCTAATTATTGATCTGCAGAGTGCAGAGCAAAGCTCAGTTTTGTTTAATAGAAGTGTATCCGGTTGGGAAGCAAACTGGAGCTACAGATCATAGCAAATCCATTAAATGAAACCAAAGATTCAGTAACCTTGATATGTGATCTATATACTGGGCCTGATCCTGAAAACCTTTATACACAGTAGTCCCACTGCTTTCAGAAGTAAGTAACTGAAATCAGTGGGAGTCTGGGTAAAGTTAAACCTGTATGTAAATATTTTCAAGACTGGCGCCTCCATTTATACTCTGGTGAACTCACTAAATCCAATGGGCGTTTGACTGAGCATGGACTGAATAAAGAATATTGGTGTTTGGCTCATTATGTTCATTTCCATCTACTGACTATTACTCTCCACATAGATAGATTATGGAAACCATATACTAACGTGGGTCTGTTTTCAGGTACCCCGTCCAACCGAGTTATTGATTGCCTGGACTTAGCATGTGCATGTTGCTAGCAAATCACGGCGGCCATATGCCTCTAGAGCAGAAGCTTTGTGCCAAGGAAATGTCAGAGGCTGAGAGTCCATATCTAAAAATGACACAAGATGCTGGTGTATTCACAGGACAGAATAAACTCTCCTAACAATGGCCACAGCTGTCACTTTGCTTCTTGTCGGTATTACAAGCAGAAATGTGACCTCCGTTAAATGGGGAAGAAAAGGGGAAAATTCCTTATTCAAATGGATGCAGCGTTGTGGTAGCCATGGCAGTCCCAGGATATGAGAGAGACAAGGTGGGGGAGGTAATATCTTTTATTGGACCAACTTCTGTTGGTGAGAGAGACAATCTGATCTCTGCATAGCTCAAAAGCTTGTCTCTCTCACCAACAGAAGTTGGTCCTATAAAAGATATTACCTCCCCCACTTTGTCTCTCTTATATGAATGGAAGCTTTGAAACATACTAGAAACTGACCCCAGGTTCTTTCCCTCAAACAAACGTGCCAGGGAGGCTGTATACCTTAGTGAATGGAACACAGAACTGGGATTCAGGAAACCTCCACACCCCTCTGTGACTCCATTGTCCCATCTGTAAAATGGGAATAAGGATAATCCTATCTCACAGGGAGTTGCAAAGGTTAATGCTTTAACATTTGTCAAGCACATTGACATGGATGGTGCTAAAAAAATGCTGAATCTGTACATCCCTGATATTTTCTCTCACTATGAATTTCCACAGAAGCGGGGTCCAAATCCGCAGTCTCATTTAGTAACAAAATGGTGCAGTATGTGACGCACATGGAGAATACCAGTGGCAGGTTTTGGATTCCTTGTCTCTGTGTTGATTTACATAGTCCTTGTTTCTGTAGTATCTGAGTGCCACACAATCATTAATGGGTTCTAACCTCATTGCACCCTGGGAGACAGAAAAGCATTGTTCCCATTTCACAGGCTGGGAGCTCTGATCTAGAACAGAGCAAGTGATTTTCAAGTTTGCATGTAGGACAGGGGTGGCCAAAACGTGAGCCTGAGAAGGAGCCAGAATTTACCAATGTACATTGCCAAAGAGCCACAGTAATACATCAGAAGCCCCCCATCAGCTCCCCCACTCTTCCGCTCCCAGCGCCTCCCACCCACCGGCAGCCCCGCCAATCAGCACCTCCCCGTCCCTCCCTGCACCTCCCACTCAGCTGTTTTGTGGTGTGCAGGAGGCTCTGGAGGGGAAGGAGCGAGGGCGCGGCAGGCTCAGGGGAGGGGGCGGGAAGGGGTGGAGTGGGGCCAGGGCCAGTGGCAGAGCCAGAGGTTGAGCAGTGAGCACCCCCCGGCACATTGGAAAGTTGGTGCCTGTAGCTCCAGCCCCGGAGTCGGTGCCTATACAAGGAGCCGCGTATTCACTTCTGAAGAGCCGTATGTGGCTCCGGAGCCACGGGTTGGCCACCCCTGATGTAGGAAATCAGATTGAATGAGGAACTGAACCCAGGTTTTAGCAAGCCACGTGCGGTGCCTTAGCCGTTAGACTAGCCTTCCGCCAGCTTGCTTGTTTACTAGTGAAATACCAAGGTAATCATGAAACATTTAGGCAATAACCCGGGTCCTGATCCTACAAACACTTAAGCACATGCTTAACTTTATGCCTATGAGTATTGCCGTTGACTCCAAGGCTTGACAGGCTTGGGACCTGGGATTCTTTTACTTTCTCTGCTTTCAATGATGCACTTGATTGTTAGCCAGCAAATATTTGTTATTCCAACTGACAAAACATCTCCCATCAAATAACCAATAAAGGGCGGGACGAGAGCTTTATAATCATAAATAAAGATCAGTTGGGGTTGTCAGGGCTGCTCATCCCTTGCCCGTTGCATTGCTCATTCTAGCTGAGCAGCAAAGCCTGCAAGGAACCAACTTGGGGGTGGGGGAGCCGTGCCTGAAACTAAAGGAAATCAAAAGCAAATTATTTTCCAGATTATAGCCCTCCAGAGCTGCTGTGATATTGCCCATTTTTCACAGCAGACAAAAACATTTTCCTGGGGATCAATTTAGCTTCCAGAAGTCTGCTCTTTTCAACCCATAATCCATCATATTTCCCCATTTGCAATCTCTCTGTGTCTCAGTGTTTTAAGTTTCCTATGAATTATTTTATAAAGAGTATAAAGAGTCCTTTCTTCCTGCTGAAATGAGGGAGTTGCCTCTCTGCCCTATCAGGTCATATACCATTAGACTGTTGAGCAAGGGAGCACTCCCACCCATGCCTCCATATTGGCAACTGCCTTAGTAAGCTCATCTGTCAAAGAGATCTAGTAATCAATCACAGGGGTGATCAATATGCAGCTTATGCATTTATCATCCCTTTGCGGAGACTATTAGGATGAAGTTGTCAGTAAAACGGGAACAAAGGAAGAAATGTACAGAGAGGGCTGAGGGGTGTGTGTGTATGTGAGGCCAATGAGGGGTGGGGGGTAATCGGAAATGCAGCCCAATGGGAAGGGAGAGCATTCTGCATCTTCAGGAAAGAAAGTTTTTGACAGATTTATTCCGCTGCCCTGGAATGTGGTGCAGAAGGTGAATCATCTTTCAAGAGGCAGAGCGGTGTAAAAATTTCCAGACCTCTTGATTGGTCTGTCAGCATGATTTGTGGCCTGCTCTGCCAAGGTAATGGGTAAGGCTAGCGACCGGGCACGGAGAAGCCAAGTAGGAACATATTGCGGAAAAGCATGCAAATGAAGCTATGGTGACTGTGTGGAAGCATGCGAGGGGGGGAGAGATATTTATTGCTACGTACCAGCTTCTTTATATCATGTAATCTGATCTCTGAAATTATTGCAAACACTGATTATGTTCCCCTCCAGCTTTAGCAATGCGCGGGCTCTCGCCAGACCTTTATGACCTTTGGGACTGTATGCTTTGATACAGTCCCAAACGGAGCAAACACTGTGCACTAGTGAGCAGGGCGGTGCACAGTTGGTGACCACGTGTGTGTGCGTTAAATCTACTCTGCAGAAAGGACCAACCACAGAGCTTGGCCCTTACAGGGTTGGGTTCTGTGTACATGCTGACCACTGTGCCTACGGAGCTCCGGAACATATTCTATTGCAGATAGGATTCTGGTGAATTAGTGCCTACAGGGCCAAATCTTGAAGACCTTACTCAGGCAACACATCTAATGGGAAGTTGACCCAGAGTTTATTAAACGGTGCCTTAGTCCCTTGGTTCTGCCTACGTTCTGCTGGGCTGGTGCCCAGGAGGTTGGGGGACCAGCCTGTCCCCCTCTCTCCATAACAGCCAAGGAAGTGCTGGAAAAATGGGGAATCCCTAATGTGTTCATGCACCATGTTCCCGTAGGGTCAGCCTACTGGTTAGGAGGCATGTCCCTCTTTGTAACTTCCTAGTGCTAGCTTAGACTGCCTGGCGCTCCTGTATCAAGCACAAGGACAGTGTGATCCAGCGCACAGACTCCTTGTCTGCCTTGAGAAAGCCTGCTTTTGCCAGACAGAATTCCTCTAGCAGAGGGTGCATTGGGCATTAATATTTCTACAGCCCTTCACCACACTATCCAGGGAAGGATTTGGCCTTTATTGACCTACTTAACCTAAAGCTGTTCTGACTTTACTGCCGTGTTAAGTCATAACATTTCAAGGTTATGGTTTTGTCTTTCTTTGAGGAATACGCACCCCCAAGCGTAGGGGGGATAGAAAGGACACCGAATTCAGCTGCATCAACAGTTAGTTCATCAGATGAAAACATGGAGGGACAGATGCTCAGCTGGTGTAAATTAACATGGCTCCACTGAAGTCAATACCGATTTACCCCAGATAAGGACCTTGCCTAGCTAATGATCTAGTTTGGCAGAAGCTGAGAGCCTGGACTATGGTAGTTGGTACGGAGATGGGATAACCGAAAGTACAGATGCATGGGAATGGATTTTGCCCATGGTTAGTGACTATGACCAAGACCATGAAGAGAACTATATTGACCTAATGCGGTACAATATTACTGCTGACAATTACTGGACTGCGTTCAAGTACAACGCAGGCGTTCAGGTACAACGGTGATAGGAACCATCACTAACACCTAGAGAGGCTCTGATTGTGGTCCCACTGAAGTCAATGGCAAAACTTCCATTGATTTCATTGGTACAGGATCAGGCCCATAGATGGACAGATAGCTCCTGCTACTAACCAAAGGCCTTTGGTGGAAGCTGATGGGAGTTTTGCTGGAGTGAGAAGCACGTGAAGGCTCCAGGCCTGCACAAATTGGCAGTAAGCCTTCCAAACAGCTTGTCCTTGAAAGCACTACTGCCCCCTTTTGGCTAAGGAGTGCGTGATGAAAGGAAAGGGTTAATTCAGTGGGAGCCTCAGGAAGTTACAGACTCACTTACAATTATTCCCTCACCCCGGATGGCAGTGCCGTTATTTAGTCACCACCGTAATTTACATTAATTGGATGTAACGCATAACAAATTTATGAGACGGGGGCCAGGCTTCGTGTTAGCATGAAACTCATCATCGTGAGATGCTGACCAAGCACAACTGGCTGAAACGTGCCAATCTCCGGGCAAGCTGCTTTGGCACACGCTCAGCAGGGTACAGAATGTACCAGAGGGATACGTGCACCAGCCCTTGACTCTAGGAGAAATATGACTATCGAACATCAGGCTCTTTGCAGGCCTTCCCCAGGGACAACATGCAAGAGCATTAGGGCCTTTCCTGACTTGTATGCTGATGAATACGTATCAGCAGAGCTTGGTCAACAGCGCTGGAGAACGCTCACAGTGCTTCTACAAGCCAGTACAAGTGGCTTCTTCAAGTGTACTAAGGGTAACCCAGGGCCAGGGCCGGCGCTTCCACTAGGCGGTCGTCTAGGGCAGCAGGATTTGGGGGGCGGCATTTGCCATCCTCGGCGGCAATTCGGCGGCGGGGCTCCTTCCGCTCCACGTCTTCCGGGTGCTTCAGCGGCAGGTCCTTCACTCACTCCGGGACCCGCCGCCGAAGCGCCCTGAAGACACGGAGTGGAAGGACCCCCGCCGCCGAATGCTCAGAGAGGAGCACTGCCGCCTAGGGCGGCAAAAACCCTGACACCGCTCCTGCCCAGGGCACCATAACTCCAGCACCAAGATGAACAAAGTCTAGTCTTATCCCCAGCACACAGTGCCAGCCATAAAATTAGCAATAAAAAAACGGAGCAGCAATGCTGTATAATAGTTTGTATCTGTCTGGAGAACTCGCAGCACTTCACATGTATGACCTAATCTGCCCCTTTCTAGGTAGGGAAGCATCAATATTTCCAACCCCAGGCACAGGGAGGCTAAGCCATTTGCCCAATGTTTGTGAAACACTTTACAATCTCAGGAAGGGAGGGGCTGTATGAATGTTAGAATTAATATGATTATTAGGGTTACACAGTAAGAATGTGGCAGAGTTGGGGCTAGAACCCAGGGTCCTGATTTCCAGGGCTCTTAAAATTAGGCACACTCCATTAATACTCCAGGATCTACTCTGGATGCATAATTTGTGGGTATTAGTGTGGAGAGAACTATATGAGGAGGAGCAAAAGAAAAGTGGCAAAGCGTAGCCAGAAAGAAAGATGGCGAAGACTGTAGAAAATCACCCCCGAAAGTTCCTCTTGTTCAGATGATTGTGTTGCCCTCTAAACCCAAATCATTTAAAAGTTCCAGTTCCTGTTTAACCTAAACAGCCAGAATATACAATACAGAACTGCTCCGGAGAGAGAGGGCAGTAACTGCATCGCAATCTGTAACTGCGTATGGAACTTGCACCGTGAATGAGCTCCATGCTTTTCTCTGCTATCCGTCCATTGCACCAAATGAACGTACAGCTGTTGCCGCCACTTACACTGGTCAGGGGGGAAACAATTAGCTGCATTTGGTGAGGGTCATTTTCCTGGCGTAAACATAGCTGCTTTTGTTGCAAACTCAAAAAAAAAAAAAAGTAGAACTAGAGGTAACCTGAGTGTTTGCCGTAAATAAGGAGGTTCCCATCTCAGTCCATCCAGATAATTTCACACCCCTGGTGAGCATAAGGCTGAGATCCAGGGGGTTACTGAGTTTTCGAACAAAGAGAAAAGGGAAACGCCTGCAACTTGATCCCTGACGCTAATTAGTTTGACCTCAGCAGTTGTGTCTTAAAGGAACACTGATGACCTTTAACCTTGAGGTTCTTCAATTATGATCTAATAAAAGTTTCTGAAATGAATTTTGCCTTTGCATGCGGCCCCAGGGTATTTGTGTCTGTTAACTTATTTGAGAAGAACCTGGGAAACCATAAAATCATTACATTAACCTTCATTTCCTTACTTTACAAGATACAGATTCCTTCTGAGATCTAATGACTGTTAATAAAAACATCAGTCACCTCTGACCTAGCAGCCTTGTAACAGGAGTAAACACACACACAGAGCATGCTTTGCAGGGTGAAGACCGAATGGACAAGGCACATGCTTCACAATGCCCATCCAGGCAAAACTCCCATTGAAGTCCTATGGCTACGTTTTGCTACCCTTTACATTGGTTTAACTCCATTGCCTTCATTCCATTTTGACCATTGACTCTAATGGAGTTGCACTGGGGTAACAATGAGCAGGATTTAGACCCAATATGTTTAACTGCAAGTGGCCCTTGCTTTAGTATTTATTTGGGCACATTCTGAAAATGAATTATGTGTTATGTACTGCATGCTGGATAATAATATGAGAGAACTCCACACTTCTTAAACTAAACTGGTTCTTTAAGAGAACTATAAGGAGAGATGCTGCAATTGCAGTTAGCATTCTAGCCATGTGGACACAGACTGACTTCCTGGTGCCTCCTCCAAACTCTTCCCTCCTGCCACCTGTGCTGCTCCTGCCAAGTTCCATGCAGCTTGCAACATTTTTCCTTTTAATTGTTGTTGTTGTGTCTTTTCCTTGCTGACTTGCTAGGACCAGGAGTTACTAGTGCATAGCCCACTATAGGGATATGACCTTGATTTCCAGACCATTGTGGCTTCTTAGGCCTCATTGTCTTTCAAGTATGCTCATCTCTGAACCCATCTCCCATTTCTTCTTTCTGTTATCTCTGATATTGGGGGACTTGCTTATACCCTGTTGCTGCCTTTATTCTGTCAGGGTGGCATCCTGTTGTTTCTCTGTGTTGTTCATATATCCCATTTCTCTAGCCTCTCCTACATCAGGCCAGCTGAAGGCTGAGGCTTTTTCTAAGCCCTTTTTGACATCACAAAAATCCTCCACAAATATTCTGTGTACATATGTGCATTCTATGTAAAGTAAATAAATAAACTATACATTTAGCAAGATATGTCAAGGACTGAACATAACCCATTTGTTGCCTCGCACTAAATAGTTTGACTTCAAGAGAGCAGACAAAGAATTAGTGACACCTGAAGCCATTCTATGATCTCCTACAGCAAGGCCAGGTGACTGCTATATTAAAGATCAGGTCCACGCTGTCCCGGTTTGAACACACAAGTCAATGGGATTAGGGTGTAAACATGAAAATAACAGGCAAAGCCTCCAATAGAGGTTGAAGAACATGGTACATGACCTGCCTCACAATTCTCCTGTGCATGACACCAGGCACTGAGATGAAAAGATTTCAGACGAGGATCCAGAAACTCAGCATTTCCACAGCACAGTCGGGACCTGGTCAGGCACTCACAGAAAGCACTGAAGAGCCCATCATTGACTTCAGTGGGGCTTGAAGAAGGATGTCCATGAGCAGCACTAGCAGAATCACCATTACTTGCAGGACATAGAGGCTAAAGGAAGCAGCAGAACCCCGGCCTGGGAGTATAAGGTCCTTCCTGATTCCACAACAGAAGAGAAGGAAGCAAAAGATCATCTGACGTGACACCCACACCGCTGTGGTCCCAATCGATGGGCTAGAATCTGAAGAAGCCCTCCTATGCTCTCATTCTTTGACACACTGCACCCTGGGGGACAGAATCTTAATAAATTATCAGCATGAAAGATTACCAAATTAAGAGTATTACACAGGGAACGTGCCAGTAACGCTTTGCCAGTGTATGTACAATACTTTGTTAATTAAAAGTATTAGGCGATATAGGCTCCATTGTTGTGAATTAATCAGTTTAATTATGGGGATGATTAAATATCATAATTAAAATAATAGCTTTCGGTCTTATACCAACATGAAAGCTTTAGAGAATATTTTTTTTTTGCATCCCTAAATGATAAACCATTACTGGTCCTCATCCCCTCCCATCTCCTTCCCATGGGACAGGAGAGCAGGAGGGGGACTGGTTTGAAGTGGCTGGATTACTGAAAGAGTGGAGCACAGAGATAGTAGCGTAGCAAGGTGAGTGTGAATTAGGTGCCCATTTTGTCCCACACTGAGCCCATCAGGGAACAAGGTATATCTCTTTCACGCTCCTGATGCAGCTAGGGTGACCAGATAGAAAGTGTGAAAAATCGGGACAGGGGATGGGGGGTAATAGGCACCTACATAAGAAAAAGCCCCGGATATCGGGACTGTCCCTATAAAATCAGGACATCTGGTCACCCTAGATGCAGCTGTGGCACTCTGATTGTTCTAAATTATGCCAGCTGGCTAAGGGCCTACAGGACTTTGCATCAGTTGTGAATTGGCCTAGCATAGCTGCATCTGTCCTGTGCCCATGTCCCCAGGCCAAGGGTGTGTGGTGGGATAGGCTGCTGGCGCAGGAGCCAGTTATGCCACTTGAGGTCAGCTGGGAGCTCCCCCACACCTGTTGGCCAGTGAGAGTTGGATTCCACCATTTTGCACCACCTAAGTGGCACAACATGGTCCGAACGAGAGGAGGGTGGTGGTGGAAATCTCCCCTTAGATGGTGGGTGCTTATGGCAATTGGATGAGATGGGCCAACACTGCTATTTTGGATCCAGAGCTGTATTTTGAACTCCTGCAAGTCCTAAGGTATTTGGATCTAAGAGTTTTGGTTAAGACTATTACAGAGGGACGGGCAAAATCTGGATCAGCTGTGGGGTTGGATGTCAGCCCTTTGATCTCACCCAAACCTTGGGTCCAACCACCACTAGGCTTGGGGCAAATAGGTTGACATAACAAATTGGTCCAATAGGTTGACATAACATTTAAATGTTTTTTTTTTTTAATGAAAGGCTAAGTGATACTATAGGAAGAAAGCATTTGGTTTTCTTGAGTATGTTTCCAAGCATGGGTATTCTGCTGAGGAGATTTGGCTTGGTTAGATGCCAGTTTTTAGGGCTCTCTTTTTCCCTTGGCAACTTTGGGGGAAAGCTGCAGGACAAAAGGAAATAGAGTTTAAAAAATGAAAGCATTAAATATATCCCATGGGATTGAGGCTGTCGTCTTCTGAATGTTGTGGTTCTTTTGCTCTAGTCCGGCCTCTTTCAAAGCCTGTAATAACAGCCAGAGACTTTTTTTATTGGCTATAATGGAAACTTTTTCACTCCAAGATGAAAAGATCCGTTCACTCTCTTCCTTTAAAAAATGATTTCTTCTTCTTTTATTCCCAGTCACAAATCAAAGCCAGCCCAGGCTGTGTTAGGGGAGGCCACGGGAAGGATAAAATGCCGAAGACTGGAAATGTAAATAAAAATTGCATCTGAAGCAGATTCAAAGAGTCTCCTGGAACAGAAGATTAATTTCAAAGAACAATAACCGAATGGACTCAATTAAGTGTAATGCCGAACTTTCTAGTCTATGGATTGCAAGGGGCTACAGGGGAAGGCCTGCTCTGACTGGGAGAGGGTTCTTGTGCATCTAAAGCTGTAATTTTGCAGTTCCTGTCTGTAGATGGTTTATCCCACTCACTACAGGGCAACCTGCTCTTCGCTGGCACAGAGCCTGGTGAAACTGAGCCATATGCCAGTTGAATGATTGTCCCAACACTCACAGGCCTCTATGAACAGAATGGGCTCGTAGGGCCCAAACCAACTCTCACTGACTCCTGTTGTTTTCAGTGGGAACTGGCTTGGGTCCCTTTTATTCCCTGAATTACTCTGGATATAAGCCCTGCCCAGACCAGTCAAGCCGTGATCTTGGCTGCGTGTGCTGAAGTCTGTCATCAGGCTCACCGGAGCAACCCTGCTGACTCCACTGGCCATGGTACAGGTGTGAGTGAGGACAGAAATTGGCTCTGCGAAGGGAACGTTGACTCATTGGACAGACATAAGAGCAAGGCAGCATTGTGAAGTAACTAAAGGACCACGTCTCCCTGTAGACACCATTAGGGGAGTGCTGTGTAGGGCCAAATGTTTAGAAATAGGAGGTCTAGTTGCACACGCAGACATATGTGCAATTGCACGACTACACTTGCATGGGATTTTATCACAGCTGTGCACAGAACTACCTGATTTGTATGAAGAAATGCCTGATCAGGGCACACACATGAGGGCATGCAGCAGCAGAAACATTTCTAGGTGCAAAAGTGGGCCACTGGCAATGGAAGGTGATTTAAAAAAAGTCTAGTATAGAAAAGTCTGGATTAGCCAATTCAGCCCTGGAGGAACTCCTCTGATGCCAGAAAAGTTGCCACAAAGGTGAATCTGGCATGAGCATGGCTTCCCAGGCAACAGCTGCCGTTAGGAACGAAGGTCAGAAGGCAAAATGAAATTAGGAAGAGGGCTAGAATAGTTCATGCTCCAGCAAAACAGTTTTATGCATTACCGACGCTCAGCTTTTGTTTTACAACCTGGCTGTGTTTGGCCAAATGCACATGAACCCGTTGGACAGGCTCCCCGCAGGTGACACGTCTTTTTGTAGTGGGGCCTCTCGGTTTTGTGTTTGGTTTTTTGGGAGGTTTTGTTGTTTGTTCTGTTTTGTTTTTTGCTCCCATAAACAAGCGTGAACCTTCGCAGAGGTTAATTGCTGGGCTTTGCGTTTTTGTCTAGTGCGGCTCCTCTTAAAGCCCAAGCTCATGTTACACCAGCAATGCCATCTGCTCAGTACAGCCGGGCCCTGTGCATAATTCACTCGTTTCGCATGTTGAAGTTCTTATGAGCAATTGTAGGCTATTCATGAGGAGGTTACCTCTGAGGCAAGGATCAGGTGACTGGTTATCCGACACCCTTCAAGGCTGACTTCTGCTCTCTTGTCCTTTTGCCCTTGTTGTTCCTAACTCAAGGTTGGGTGAGTTAATGGTCACTGAGAAGCCATGGCGGTGTTGACAGTTCTCATAAACCAGCTGGGTGGTCCTGTCATTCTGCAAAGAAAGCACCAACCATTTCCCCAAAGTGTGTCTGTTCGGGTTCTGCCTGAGGCTTTGCTATAGGTCAAAACCAAAACTCCTCCTTGATACCAGACACCTCTGTGTTCCTGGGGAACCAGGGTGCAGTATCCAGCCAGACTCATGAAAGACACCGCCCCTCAGCCTCTGCTTAAACCAAAACTCATCTGGAAAAGAAAACTTGCAGAGAGCAGTGAAGGGCGTTGGGAGACACACCTAGACCCCTCCTGACAAGGGTGACAAGATTAAGACATCTCCATTAGCATACAGAATGGAGAGCAAAGACAACTCCCCTAGCCTCATCTGCATGAAAGATGGGACAGGAAGACATCTCAATTTACATACAGAATGGAGAACAGAGAACCGCACTGAATTCTGGGACCAGAAAAAGCAGGGAAGCACTGCATCATGGGAATCTCTGCTCCAGATGCTAATGAACCTACGCCTGCACACACACCCAGCTCAGCAGTTATCAGACCAATTCTAGTCATGAATCCTTAATTGATATCCAAATACTGAAGCAGTCTAGTTGCATTGTGAGCTCCCTGGAAGAAAACACCCCCCATAGCCAAGAGTGATCAGCTCCTATTGTCTAGTCTAAAGAAAACCCTTGAGTCATCAGTTTACCTATAAACAAATCTAGTGTTCTCCCTTGAACCATTGTAATTTCTCTACAAAAATCCCTACTCACCCTCTAGTCAGGGTTCTGATGCTTAGATCCACACTATGCATCAGTTCCACTGGAACTCCATCTCCTGACTGATCGTGCTGGGGGCTCTGCCTGTCTCCAGCATTCAGAACCCTCAGCTACCACCATCATCTGGGAACCCTGACCAGTTCAAGCCTCATGGAGTGGGTGAGACCCCCCTCTTTCTCTCTCTCTCTCTGTTTTCCTTTCTACCTTAGGTATTAACCTTTAATCATGTATGTTACATTGGTTTAGTCCTCCTTGTGTAGTTATTACTATTGTTCAATAAATAACTTCTATGGTTAAGTTGGTTGCTTCTCTCTCTCTTGCTGAACTTTACTCGTTTGTGTTTTTAGCTTCCCCCATTCACTCTACAGCAACGCTTCTTTTACCTAAACTAAAGATCCCTGCAGCACCCAAAATACTGTGGGGTTTGCTCATCGAGTAGGTTACTGCCAGTACAATTGTGTTGGGGGAGTGGGGATAGGGACGTGCTGAACTTGGGATGCATAAGGGTAACAGCTTGAAAGTGCTGCTTGACCCAGTCCATGGAGCCCAGGAGCATATAAGGAGAGTCAGTTTGAAAGTGCTGCTTCCTCCAGCCCAGTGAGTCCAGAGACATATAAGGGGTCAGCTTGACAGTGCTGATTGACCCGGTCCGCTCAGACTTGCTCTGTTAATGTACGTGTGGGTGGGTGGGTGTTCATCCGGTTCTGGGGTGGGAGTAACCCAGCCCTAGGGACCCTAGGTCCTGCAGGATAGCTCCCTTGGGAGGGGACTTGCAGAAGGGAGAAGTAGAGCTCCATATGTAAACACAAGTGACACAAGCAGTACATTGATAGGATTACAGAACCCCCTTCCCCAGAGGAGTAACCCGAATAAATGAGCATACCCCAAAGTAATGGGCAAATCTGGTAACATCCTTCCTGGGAAGTTCCCAAAAAGTCTCTTGTTTTTTCTCCTGGAAAGAGTGGATGAGGAAAGGTGTACACAGGGTGAGAAAAGTTTCAGCTTCAGCCAATGAATGAACCCCACAAAGTTCAGAGGCCTGGAGAACAATAAATAATCACTTACATTTATAGAGCTGCTTTTTATAAGAAGGATTTTTCCATTCATCAAGTCCCACAGAAATGCAGCCATCTCTGGGGTGGACATGGAGGGTGGCAATCAACATTGTACATAGCATTGAGGAATGAGAAATTTTTGGTCCAGGAAACCTGGACAAAACGAACAAATTTACAAAAGGGCTGTGGCATCGTATTGATTGGCATGAACAATCTTCAATCACATCTGAAAAATGCCCTAAATTTCACAGACACGTCTGACCCACCCCTGAACTTCTTGAGCCTGCAAACCTGGGACTGAGTTTAGTATTCTGCTCATCCAAAACTACAATGAACTTTGGGCTTCACTCTCCATTTCTCCATTAGGGGCAGGTCCAAAGGTGACTCTAAGATCTCTTAGATTGTGGGTCCAAGCAAAATGTAGGTTCGAGAAGTCTCAGGCAGAGTTCTAATTTTATCTGAAAGGGTCCCCCACGCCCTCAATTTTCTGCATAGCTGAGTGACCTTTAACATATATTGTATGTAGGTCACTTCGGAAGGTAGTGAAGAACGGTATATGTATAGATCAAGAGAGGCCGCTGCTAGAGATGAGTGAGGATAGCTGAGGTGTGTGGTGCGGAAGGTCATCGGGTGTGTTCGGTCTCTTTCAAATTAGCAGTTGGGTTCCAAATAAGTACTATATTAGCAATGAAACAATAAGCTGCAAGTGGGGGTTCTCTTAACAAACTGGCAGATTCAAAGCAATTCACTGGTGAGACCATCTCCCCTGTCACATTCTGTGTATCCAATAAGGACAGTAAACAGTGGGGCTGGAACAATTTGTATAGTGGGGGTGCTGAGAGCCATTGAACCAAACTGTAAACCCTGCATATAATGGGAATCACTTCAAGGCAGGGGATGCTGCAGCACCCCCCGCATCCCGAGTTCCAGCCCCTATGACAGTGAAGTCTGGTTATAAGCGATCTACATTCCACTCCATGGCAACTATTTACCTTCCTCCTTAAAAATTCCACCTTACCTGGAAAACGCCTCATACTTTTTCAATAGCAACACATTCATGCACAATTTTAAAGGCTTCTGAACCTGCCAAGATTCTAGTTCACATGATGTTACCTAAGTAATTAACAGGAAGCAATGGACTTAATCTGCAGCAAGGGAAATTTAGGTTAGATATTAGGGAAAATGTTTTAACGATAAGGGTAGTTAAGCTCTGGAATAAGCTTCCAAGGGAGCTTGCGCCTGGTCCTGCCTCAGCATAGGGGGCTGGATTTGATGACCTCTCAAGGTCCCTTCCAACCCGACATTTCTATGATTATATACTTTGAAAGCACTTCAAATGCAATATGATAGGAATTTTCTTACTACCACCGAGTGCCTGGGTTTCTTACATCAGGTAAGTCACCTCCCATGTGTTTTTATCTGCCAAAACATCTGTCTCCATATCTGCAGGCTGTGAAACCAAAGGATCTTTCACCATTTTTTAAAATAGATCCCTCTCCATTAATATTTAAGGAAGGATACTAGCAAATGAGCTCTAGCTAACATTTGGCAAACAGATTTTTGATACACTAGGGTCTACTGAAATGATGATGCATCAAAGAAACAAACACTGGAAAGAAATGCGAAGTTTCCATTTTGAGAAGAGAAAGGAATTGATTATCCAGCGAGCTTCAACTGGCCATCTGAATTAAGTAAGCAAAAGAAGGAAGAGGAGGAGAGGATGAAGGCAGAAGGTCCTTGTAGGTTACATAGCTGATGCATTGGATGTGAAGGTGCGTTAATCTGTAATGATACATGGTACTGTAGCCAATTTAATTAACATATGGCCTTATCTACACACAAACTTGAACCGGTTTAATTAAACCAGTTTAGTTATATAGTTATAAACAGCTGTGTGACACTCTTATTTCAGTTTAAGAGTGGCTTATTTATTGGTTGAGCTTATTTGACTTAGGCTAAAATGGTAAGACAGCATCCACACTGCCTGTTGCACTGATTTAACATCACCTCTTAAGTTAAAACAGTGAAACTCTCTGTGTCGATAAACCTTTAAAGTAGCAATTCATTGTTGGGTCGTCAGCTGGGACTGAACCCAATTGCCCGAGGTCCGAAGGCTAGGCCTCTACAGCTGGAGTTTAAGGACTACATTGTCAAAGGCACAAAAGGGAGCGAGGTGCCCAAGTCCCATTGAACGTCACTGGGAACTGGGTGCCTAACTCCCATGTGCACCTTGAACATCTTTGCCTCAGTCCATTCACTGGAAGCAGCAGCAGCCTCATAGTCACCCTTGGTCAGTGTGAGCATCCGCTTTAGGGGAGAGCTGTGTGAAGGGTAAGTAGGTTCCAAGCTCCCCTTGTAAATCAATGGGACGTGAGCCCCCAATTCCCATTTGTGCCTTTAATAATCTCCCCTTAAATAAATATGATTTTTTACCCTAATATCTGTGAAAGATGACCTCCATCGCGGGGATTATTTAAGTGGATTTGGGTCCAGATGAACAGCCTCCGGAGGCTGACATCTATTTATCCACAGAGCAAAAACCTCCTGGACAGTGACGCTGCTTCAACACACTCTGCACCTCCACCCCGCCCCGGAGACGTTGACTGGCTAGCTAGATTCCGACTGCCCAGGTCACAGCGCACTTTTCCAAATGTCCAGTTCGTAAATGCTCTTTGCCCAGGGAAATCTAGACTTTTCATGTGAGCCACACTGGGGACTGAAATAAAAGAAGTGTGAAGAAGCACAAGCGTGCAAATGTGCGGATTCACGTTGGATTGAGGCACCTTTGAAAATGTAGTGCTGGGGTTCGTTTTTCATGAATCCGAGTATTCATCCATATTGAAGGGTAAATCCTAATCTGGGCAACAGAGCATTAGAAGAAGGATGTTTCCCTCTTGTACCCATGTTTCCCGGGTCCTTTCTCATGTGGAGGCTTCCATTTGTGTGAAAACCAGCCACATCTAAGTAGGCGCAGGCCTTTGCTCTTCCACTGTGGCTGAATATTAACCCCACGCGGTCACTCTCCTCCCAACAAAGAATGAGAAGGTATTGCTCCTCCCTGAGGCCTCGTTAGAGTTCAAGTGCCCAGACTGCCAAAATAAACTGGATTACCCTGGTCCAAATAAAGCCAATAGGTTCATTTGTGCAAGAGCCATGTATATGCACAAACCTTAATTGCTCTCCAATCCTACACACAATGGCTGGGCGCCAAGGGACTTTAAGAGGCTAAAGTCTTCAAGAATTTGTGTGCTGCTGGAATATTGCTTTTTTCAGAGCTCCCGTTTGAGTTTCCCTTGTGAGAAGGATCAACAGTATGTAGAAAAGGCTGATTTGCAAAGAACAATTTCCTTGTCAAGCCCTAAGTTCAGACTTTATGGTTTTTTCCTTTCCCCTATTTGAGGTCTGCCATGGATTCTTCCATTGCCGCTCACGGTCCACACGTCTTAAAGAGAGCAAGCTATTCCTCCAGCTAACAGAAGAACTGGCATTAGCTTTCCCTTGTACTCTGGGAAATTCAAATCAGGGAGTTTCATTTTAGTTTTCAATTCCTATATGTGTTCACATTTCAAAAAGTCAATCCACCCTCACAGGGAGCAACACTGCGGGTCCGAGCTGGATCGGGCTTAGAGGCCTGCTGCAGGATGCTCGTTAATAGAACTGGACTTTGGGCCTGTGCTGAAAAATCTCAGCTTTCATATAAAAACCAACCAACCAACCAACCAAGAGTCTAGCCCTTTCCTTAGCAAGAGACAACTTGGAAAATTTAGGCAAACTGATTGCAAAGGTTGGATGCAGTTTGACTCAATTTTTGTAGCCAGAGGCTGCCGTGGAGCTAAAGAGTTTGCCAACACACATACCTGCATGCAGGCTTGTAGCATGTCCATTATTTGAGGAGTGTTTCCCAAAGAATCCTCCCCCCAATCTGTAGGCTGGCCATTCAGGTGCGGATTTTCAAAGGGGTCTAAGGAAGTTAGGCTCCTAACTCCCACTGAAAAACAATGGGAATTGGGCACCTAACTTCCTGATTCCTCTACATGGCCATGGAGCAAAACCTACTTTCCACCAGGCACTGTAAGATAGGGAGCAATGTCGTGAGCCTATAAAACACAGGGGGGTACACGGCTGGCAGCAGCTGAATTGTCACATTAGACAGGATTCCTGACTACACTTAGCAGGAACGTGATGCAGGCCATTCCATGGAGGATTTTCCACTCTGTGCTAAGCACTGCAATTTATTGGTGTTAGCCAGGTTAATGTACTATTACTTTGCATATTTATAATATTTTATTACATCTGTTCTTAAGAGTGGTATCACATTGAGGCAACTAGGATTAATGGTGCCTCTGTCATATTTACATATTTACACGATTAAAAAGCAATATATCTTTTAGACAGCCCAGTGCATGGGTTTGCATGGCAGATGCAGTTCCCAAACCAGTCTGTAGCCTTCACTTTCCAATACTTGTTCTGAGCATTGGTGTTAGTCATTGGTATTGACTAAGTTTAACCTGAATAAGGGTACTGAAGTGGGATCCTTTTTCTAGAGGAAAATCCTACCCTCCCTGAATTGCCTGGGGGTGGCATGGAGCTCATCGTCATCATGAAAAATCCTAAAGGGACCTGGTCGTCTTGTAGATTGAGTATCAATCAAGTGAGGTTCTTACCCACGAAAGCTTATGCTCCCAATACTTCTGTTAGTCTCAAAGGTGCCACAGGACCCTCTGTTGCTTTTTGTAGATTGAGGGCCACCTGGATCCATCTCTAGCTATACCTGTGAGGAGCTCTGGCTTAATATTCGGGTTATATCCATCATTGGTGATCTTATCGTGCCACCAAAGCTTTTCATGCCCACGTGATCGCTGGTCTTGTAGTGGCATCTCTTGGCAAACGCACTTCAAAACGCATTGGTCTGCCATCCTCACAATGTCCATTACCAAGAAAGCTGCCGAAACCAAACCTGTGCTGATGGAGGCGGTTGCTGGGTTCTGCTATGAATCCTCATTTCTGACTTGTCCTGTCACTGACTATGGAGCAGAGAAAGCCTCTTCAATTCCCTAGTTCTGATTTGGAACTAGCACTCAAATGAATATTAGGATGGAGACCTACTTGTCTATCACATTTTCTGGGGTACCACAGTCCCTAGATTCTTCTTTGCTCAGGATGAGGCCCTCTGCGTGCATAGATGGCTCTAGTGCTGTGCAGTACAATCATCACCGCTCCAAGCCCCTTCCCCATTCGGCCCAGCATGGCCACCCCAAATTTCTGAAGTGCAAGATTTCACTCTATGTATTTAGAAGAACTAATAACTAGGGTTTGGCAAAAGTACACCTGGCCTTTTAGGATGTTTTTAAAAGTTTTCAAGACTTTTTATCCCTTATGTTTGCACCAGAAGTAGCAATACAAAGATTTTCTCACGGCATTTCCAATTGGGCTGTAACCAGGGTTCACCAGAAGTCTTCCATGAAGACTGTTCTCCTGAGGTTGCAAGCCTGGCTTCTTAGAACGGAGTTTCTTGGACTGCATAATGTAGATTGCACCTTAACAAACGAATTTAGACCAAACAGGCTCAGATATCGGGATTAAGCCTGGGGCAGCCTCCGTTTACAATTAACTGACCCCTGGCAATTTGCCCATTGCTCACATTAATCATGGTATCATCACCACTGCTGACTGGGATTATCGTATTGCATGTGTAGGACTCCTGATGTCTTCTGAAGCAGAAGGTTTGCCAGGGAGGTAGGTTCAGCCGAATCATCTAGACATAGGCCCAAAAAACAATGACTCCAATCTGTTCCTATAATGAGCTGAACCAAATCTCTTGATCCAAAAATCTCCCCTAGCCATGAACTGTGGTGGTGGGGGTGTTTTTATAAAGGGTTGGCTGTCTGGCCCCAGGTTTTCATGGCAGATCACCATGAGGATTAGAGACAACAGAAAATGCCTGTTCTTCACTCACAGCTGTTGAAATGTTAGCACCCAAAAGAGTTGAAGCAGAAATGACAACACAGAGCAAACATAAGTGCTACTGTGTATTGCACATAGTCCTGATCCTGCTATAAAGATGAATGATCTTTAATGGAGTATTTTTGTAATTATCTAACAGTTCTCCCAAGAGAAATGAATTTCACTGCACATTTGTGCAGCAGGTGTCTAAGAAAATAGGGATTGAACAAATCTGATTTTAGCTGTAGTGTCTAAAGCACAGTGATAAGACATCATGCAAAAAGGTGAATGATGTAACCTTTGATCGGGATTTTGCTAGGGTAAGTAGTACAGGATCTGATCCCTAGTGCACTGATGTTCAGTAACTGGCATCTGAAGGCTTGAATCTCCTCTTACCCCAGTGTAACTCTGTTGTCTTAATTGGAATTACTCCTTATTTTCACCGGTGTACGGGAGATCAGAATCAGGCCCGATATCTATGACACATGAAGATCAAGTCTTCAAAGATTAATTAAACATAAATTCCAACACTCCTGAGGCTGAATTAATATTTAGCATTTATGCAGGGATTTACATGTTCAAAGCACTGTAGAGATCTTAATAAAGTACTACTGAAAACACCCCTGTGAAGTAGGTGGGTAAGTATTATTAGAGCAAAGTGAGGCAGAGCGCTGCTGTAACTTGACCAAGGTCACCTGGTGAGTTAGTGACAGAGCTCGAATTAGAACTCGTAGCTTCCTGATTCCCATCCCTGTGCCAATTCCACTCATTTTCCTTTATAATGGTCTATTCATTTATGCTCTGGACAATTCCACTGTAGACAGGGTGGGCAAAATACAGATCCCTCTTCTCACTGCATTTGTGAATGAAAGGTGCCCAAACCTCCAGCTTCCTTCTAAATCCTCAGCCCTCCTTATTGCCATGAGATGAACGTCACACAGAACGGTTTAATCTCTCAGGATCTAATGTTGCCTGGTTGATCAGGAGAGTGTTAATAATATTGGCCTAATCCAATTAGACCCGTTCCGTGGTCCAACAGAGCAAAAGGCAGCAGCCCTACTTAGTAGAGGTTTCTTTCAAGTCCTTTTGCATGCAGACGGAATGAGACGTGAAGATAATGGATGACACATTTGATCTGAGGCGGTTCTGTTCTCTGACTTTGCTAAGGCAGTTGAAGGGAAGAAATGGGCAGATCAAAGTACCTTTGTCCCTCTCCTATAACTCACTTCACTTCGCCCCGGACTTAAAAGAAAGTATAGGTTCTAAATCACCTCTACCATCCCAAACTTAATTAAAACTGCCAGCATCTAATTAAACCACTTCATTAAGTCGCACATTGATAGTAGGTAGAGAAAAGATAGAACAGACTTAATTATTTAACACGACATAGGGGAAACAGACCAAACCAAAGCATGATAGCAGAATACCAGATTTGGTAGCATTGCTTATCCGCGGGCAGGACTTTCCCAAATGTACTTCCAGTTTCCTGCTATTCCCAAGCAGGGCCAGTGTTCCAAGGGTGGAAATGAGCAGCAAAGTGGTGATGTGCTTTGGGGAAGATTTTCTCTAGGTGTTCAGTCTTTAGTCCCTGATCCAGCGAAATGCTTAGGCTGGGATTTTCAAAGAAGTGAAATTCATCAAATTTCCATGGGCTTTGGGTGCTTCACATATGCAAGCAGTCAAACTGACTTCCAGCACGCCTACGGTACCCGCCTGCTGCAAGAAGCCTAGGGCCACTGGGATGCACTGATGCACTCTGGGAAGCTGCAGGGAAGTAGAGTGTGGTAGTGTGTACAGAAGTCACAGCAAAACCAGATAATCTATTGATCTGTTTCACAAAGTACCTGGAGTTCCCATTTCAAGACAGGTGAAGCAACAATAAAGATTGTGGGAAAGAGCAGCTAATCGCAGAGCAAGTAAAACAAGAGAGGAAAAGGAAATCGGGGCAGGTCTGTTGTTCTTGGCAACGCTTGTTTATTATCTGTACAAACATTAAAGCTCCTTGAAATGGAATGTCATGAAATTCCCTCCAGCTCAGGTGGAATTTCCAAATATGTTAAAAGCAGTGCTTCTCAGCCAGGGATACGCGTACCCCTGGGGGTACCATGAACTCATCTAGAGATTTGCCTAGTATTACCACAGACTACATAAAGAGCACCAACGAAGTCAGTACAAACTAAAATTTCATACCGACAATGACTTGTTTGTACTGCTCTATGTACTACACACTGAAATGTAAGTACGATATTTATTTTCCAATTGATTTATTTTATAATTATATGGTAAAAATGAGAATGTGACTGAAAAATGGCTTACTATGAGCTGTGACACTTTTGTATTTTTATGTCTGATTTTGTCAGCGAGGTGAAACTGGGGATACACAAGACAAATCAGACTCCTGAAAGGGGGACAGTCATCTGGAAAGATTGAGAGCCATTAGTTAAAAGCATCTGAGACAGTTAGAGCACAAGTCCCAGGCCAAAGGGGCTTTGGAAAATCCTACCCACCAGTGCTAGTAACGTAGGCCATGGTTTTCTTTGCAAATCAGGCCCTTCTGAGGTCTCAAATTGGGACCCCAAAAATAGACACCCCCCCCCCCAAATTAGTGTCTTTGGAAAATCTTGGTCTTATTAATTACATCTATGGAAACTCAGTGTCTGTCTGTCTCTATCTAGCTCTTTATCTGAGGTTTGTTAGAAATGGGCTGATCCCACACTTCAGAATGGAACAAATCCCCTGACCTCTTTCAACTCCCAGAAATCCAAATTCCAATCCAGATCTGAATTTTGCAGTTGGACCCTGTATCCAATAGGGATGGCTGCATTGAAGTCAGTAGCAAAACTCCCTTGATTTCAGTGGGGCATCTCACCCCAGATGTGAACAGCCCTGAATTTTGGAGTATGGAATGTTGCTTAAACTTGTTCAGTCTATAGGTAACTAGATAGGGAGATAATAAAAAATAGAGATAATAGCTAGATGATTATAATCTGTCCTTCACGTCTATCTCTTACCTATTTTCTCAATTTTCTCTCTGTGTTTTAACTTATCTGGACAAATTCTCATGTATGAACTAGAGCTGTAGTCCTAAGTGATCCATGGGCCGGCATTCTACTAGTAAGATGAATGGCAAAGTCTTGTCAATAAATCCATGAAGACCCGAAGCCCAATGATGAACATTCAGAGGGAAAAAGCAATGGTTAATATCTTCAAAATAGGCCCCAGAGCCTTAGAGTACAGAGAGAGAGCAAAGCAACAGTGACCCTTGTTAATCTTTTTATTGGCTCGAGCAGCTATTGGCACCTTTCGTCAGCCTAGAATTTGCAAGTCTTCCGGGAGCAATGATTGCACAGTCAGGGGTCTCTTTAAAAAAACCCACAAACCTTTCACTCCTAAAATGGGACCATTCTTCCAAATGAAAATTGACATTTTCGTTTGAACTTCACGACCTCTAGTAATCACACTAATGGCCGTGGCTGGGTGGAAGAGGGGGAGTTGGCTGTCTCAGGACTGCTGGGCCTGTACAGATTCCTAAAGGCGAGGCTGGGAAGGAGGATTTGAGAGGTTGCTAACGTGCTCTAACTGGCCAAGGCAGTGTGCATTATTTCTGGATGAAGTAGAGAAGCTCCCCTAGCCTTTCTTCTGAGTCAGACTTGATCAGGGATATTGGCAAAGGGGTTGGGAAAGCCATCGCTGCAAGTTCTCTCCCTCCATCCATCCATCCATCCGTGCCGAGCCGTAAAAGCTAACGAGTAGCGCATAGATCTGTCTGGTTAGCAGAGAGGGTGTCAGGATTGGGCAGCTGGCAGCAGCCTTCTGAGGCAGATGCCCTGCATTCATTCGAAGGTGTAGGGAGGGAAAACATAGGGGTCTGGAACCTGCATTCTTATTCTCTCAGGCCAAAGGCAATACTCTGGCTAGGCAGCTCCAGTTCTGGTGCCAGCAAAGGTCCTTTTTATGGACAGGTGGATGTCAGCAAGCTCATCTTTCTCTTCAGTCTCTCTGATTAGGTCTCCAATCCCTGCTCCTCTCATCTTCTCCCCATCCAGCTCTCTGTGTTCTCCCAAACCTCTGTGAGATTGGGGCCTTGCCTGGCTGGTTCTATCTCAGACCAAACACACATACAGCAACATGCGGCCGTCCATGAATACTCCGTGTGTGCAGTGGGAACTGGGGGACGGGGCTATCCCAAATCTTTTACTCTCTACTGGTTACCAACCTGACATTGGATTGTTTGTTTTTTAATTTTTGGCCTCTGAAATTTTACACCTCAGTCCAGTCCCTCGGCACAGTGAAGCCAAAATCAGATGCTCAATTGCGGCCTCTCTGAGGGTAAAATTTGGGACTAGTGGGGAGTTTATGGGCATAGAATCCTAATGGTGGCAAAATACCCAAACCTGATAAAGCTAAATCCTTGTCTACCTAGGGGATTTGACCCAATTCCAGCTGTTGGTGGCCAGCCACTGGGTCAGCTGCAATGGTGCAAATCCTACAGCAGGGGTAGGCAACCTATGGCATGCGTGCCGAAGGCGGCACGCGAGCTGATTTTCAGTGGCACTCACACTGCCCGGGTCCTGGCCACCAGTCCAGGGGGCTCTGCATTTTAATTTAATTTTAAATGAAGCTTCTTAACCATTTTAAAAACCTTATTTACTTTAACTAAACTATTGTTGTATGTATATATTATAGTCTTATAGAAAGAGACCTTCTAAAAACGTTAAAATGTATTACTGGCAGGTGAAACCTTAAATTAGAGTGAATAAATGAAGACTTGGCACACCACTTCTGAAAGGTTGCTGACCCCTGCTCTAGAATAAGTCACTATTTGGTGCACTTTACCGTAGTTTCCAGCACGGATAAGCTCCATTCATGCAAATTGCAGTTCATATTGTTTTACCCTAACTACACTAGTGGCTGGCACTGGGGGCAGCTAGGCTAGTGGCCTTCTCATGGATGGTTGAAATCCTCAGTGTAGAGCTAGAGTGCCAATGTGGTCCAATGGACAGGGTACTAGCTTGGGATACAGGAGGACTCGCTTCTAGGTCTGGCTTTACTGATGACTTGGTAACATCGGACAAACCACTTCAGCCTGTTTCCCCATCTGTACAATGGGTACAATTGTACCTTCCTTTGTGAGATCTAGACATGAAAGGAGCTAGATATTATTACAGGGTAGATGTAAGAGCACTTTGAGAGAGAGACCGGAGACCAAAAGTCTGAGAGGTTTCTCCTTGGCTCAGAGACAAAACTCTGATAAGAAAAGGGACGTCACAGCTGCAGGTGTTGATACTGTGCAGTGCCTTACATTTAAAATATTAAAGTCTCTAAACTGGGAAGCAATATGGTCTGATAACAAGAACAGGGGACTGGAAGTCAGGACTCCTGGGTTGAATAGTCCCAATTCTGGGACTGATTAACTTTGTGACCTTGTTTGTAAAAGTACTTTGAATTCCCTGGATGAAAAGTTCTATATAAGTGCAAAGTATTATTGTTATTGGGGAGTTTATATGTTTCAAATGAGTAACCAGATGCGCTCCAAATGAAGTGAATTGTGCAACCAGTTAATAATATAACTCCTTCAATATATACTTTGCACAATGTCTGCCGTTCCAAGAATCCTCTCAACATCTTATCTTACAATAAGAGAGAAATATCCTGGGCCCAGTATTTTTACATTTTCAGAATAATCAGGTTAAAGGAAAAGTTCTTCATTCTTCCAATTTACACAAACCTACCACACATCAGAAGCCCCCGTCAATCAATCCCTTTAATACAAAGAACTGATTTTTAAGTAGTATTGAATAAATTTAAATGAAGTTGCTGCTGTCTAGAGGTGTTATGCATTGCTTCTTAAACCAGTTCCACTAAATCTCCTGATGGACAGCTGCAAAAGCACATGACTCTTTCAGGAGAACTTGCAATTAAGCTTACATGAAGGCACGTCCTTCCTTCTATTAGAGTGAGAGGAAGGAGGGTCTTGTGGGTAAAGCACTGCACTGGGATTCTGGAGATCAGGACTCAATTCCTAGCTCTGCCTTTATGTGCTGAGGAAGTCACTTAATCTCTCTATCCCTCAGTTCCCAACAGGGGCTAATAGTAAGGGCTTTCTTCTGTCTTGTCTATATAGAATGTAAGCTCTCTGGGGCAGTGACTGTCTCTCACTAGGTGCATGGAGGCTAGCTGGGGTCTTTAGGTGCTGGTGAATACAATTAAATAATAGCATCCAAAGAAAGGGAAACCAGGAGTACAGGGTTATGGAACAAATTCTCTTTTGAGGGTACTACATTCCAAACAGTGCTCTCCCGCAGGAAGCATGGCTTTAAGGATCTGGCCTAGTATTAATTATTGACCCAGTCTGAGAAAAGGACCATCACTATGGCCTGCATAGAAATGAAGCAAGGCTGACAAAACAAACCCTCCCTTCCTTGCCATTGGCCTCACCACACCGCTTGCATATTAAGTCTGGGTGGGCTGGCTGGTCTCAGGAATGCCCTGCTCAGCATGGGGTTTCCTAAAACCAATCCATTCTCCATATCACAGCAGCACAGGAGAACCTCCCTAACGGACCTTGTTAGGTTTCACCTTCTTTTATATGAGCCAGACGAATTCAGAGGAAATGGTGGTGTTTTGCTGCACTCAGAGCAAGCTAATCAGAGATGGGCCTCGGATCTGGATCGAACCTTTCCCAGAATCTGGGGCGGTCCTGATCCGGGGTTTGGATGGAGTCCATCTGAGCCTTCAACCCCATGATATGTCAATTGTTTCTGTCGACCTAATGTCATACAGAGAAATGTATTGTACAAAACCCTCTAGTTTCAGATAATGGGCAAAATTCTGGTGGTGTAAGCAGCTGGAAGGAACTCCAGTGACTTCAATGAAGCTGCATTCATGCCAGCGCTGAAGTTAGCCCCTTGTGTGGGAAGCAGGGTTGGCTAGTAGTCAGAACACACAACTGGCTCCTAAACACCCAGGTCTTAGTTGCAGACAGTTCCTCCAGGCCACTTAGGGCCAGATTCTTATGGGGGAGGGGGAACAACTCATGTAGTACAATGCTGCTAAACCAGAGTGATGGCACCAGATTCTGACCCTGAACCTCTCTCTGCTTCCTCTTCACTAGTTGTAAAATGGGGCTAACCCTTAGTTTTGTACGAGCACTTTGAGATCTTCAGACCTAAGTGCAAATGATTATGATTTTTAGTGTATTCTTGTAGATGTATCAGGAATAGGCTGTAGCGAAAGATGCAAGATGGTTATTTTATTATTTTTAAATACCTCATTTAGTAGGTTAATATTCTGTGTTATTTTAGGCAGCTTTTTCCATACATCTGCCACCCAAGCCTGTACAGATGTTTTAGGATTCTTTAATCCTGACAAAGGACTTAGTGTTAAGGAAAAATAGGTTACATAAAGATTCTTATCTCCTTAAGAAATAAAGCATGTTTTGTGCATATTGTACACAAAACAAGACTAAAATAGAGACAGAATATTCTGGGGCCACTTACCGGATGTCCACATGTGAGGGCCTTCCTTTTTTTGTTTGTATAAAGGTCTCTTTGCCAATGTTACAAACATGACTGATGCACAAATTCGGGAGAATAGTGAGTGGTCTGTCACCACTCTGAGAATAGAGAAAATGGGCCAAATGTGATAGATAAGTTGCTAGCAACAAATATTTGGATCAGTTCTACTTATTGGGCTAGATCCTTGGCTGGGATAAGTTGATACAGCTCCATTGACTTCAATGGAATTATGTTGATTTACACCCACTAAGGATCTAACCCTGAATGTTTAACAAAAGAGAAAAAATAACACTGCTATGGCACTTTTGGGGGCTTGTTTTTCACAGCAGCTGAATGTCTATTAGCTTCAATGCATGCAGTGTAGCTGTGTCAGTCCCGGGATATTAGAGAGACAAGGTGGGTGAGGGAATATCTTTTATTGGACTAACTTCTGTTGGTGAGAGAGACAAGCTTTTGAGCCACATAGAGCTCTTCTTCAGGTCTGGGTGTACCTCTCCCAAAGCTTGTGTCTCTCACCAATAGAAGTTGGTCCAATAAAAGATATTCCCTCACCCACCTTGTCTCTCTATTGGCTTCGATGGAAGTTATGGGTGTGTATTTGAGGAATGAATTTATTCCTAACTAATCAACCCCCCACAATATCTTCATAAGACAAAAGAGATTATCTCTGTGTTACTGGGGGGGGAGGGTAAACTGAGGCATGGACAGGTTGAGTGGCTTGCCCGAAGCAAACTCAGCAAGTTAACGATGGAGCTGAGAATAGAATCCCAGAGTCCTGACAACACTTCTTCCCAGCTGAATAGTTTTATCTAACAGCAGCCAGCAATATTACCAGCTGCAACACAGAATGGATGAATAATTAAGCCCATATGACAATATACCTGACAACAGATAATGTAACATTAAATGGAACCATCGGGTTTCCCCGTTCTCAGTGTTACTTTCCTCCCGCAGAACAGAACACCGTTTCAAAACATAAACCTCTTCTGCTAGCAGCTCTTACTCCCAAATTACAGCCACGCTCCCTGGGAAGAATGGCCTCTCGTTATTTCTTGCTTGTTGTGAAATATGGCAGTGAGCGCAGGCACAGAAAGGAGGAGGGGTTGATATGTAATCATAGGTGCTACCCAGCAGGCACATATTGAGACGGTTAGACAGCCGACTTATTTTAAGACTTTAATAATCAAGGATATCCAAGGCTTTGTCCCGTCCCATGATCTGCTCTGCTACAGATGCTGTGGGACATTTTAATCTAGCCAGTGACCTCGGATGCATCTCGAGTCCAGCTGAAGGAAACAATGGCAATCTTACGGGTGTGCCGCATATGAGGGAAGTATGCTTCCTGTCTGCAGCTGGGCTGCAGATGATTGGATTTTCTCTCACAGTTGAGCCATCAGAATCTCTTCAGAGAAACAACGAAGCAGGTGTTCCTTCCAGTGAGGAAACAAGCAAATGGGGAGGGAGTCAGGATTTCCCAGTCTCCGGGGAACAGGCCTGGAGAGACCAACAGAGAAGCCAAGAGAAAAAATGTGAGGGTGCTAGTGTATTAGAGTGAGAGGAAGTGAGAGGAGATCCTGAGGAATGGACATTTCCTGGCAGTGGAAGGATATCTCCAGTTCGACCATTGTGCTCAATAGAGATGAGCCTAGGCCAGAAAATTCTGGGGACCAGATTTGGAAATTCATTCCCCCGCCCCTGCAAAGTTAAAGGGTGCCCAGATTCAGGAGTGGGGTTCGTTTAGGCCCATATCTACATTCCCTGCCGTATATAAGCAACATATGAAACGCAGATCTGTGTCGCTAATGTACTCCTCTCTCTATAAATATGTCCTTATGATTTATCTTTCATTTACCCTTAACAGGCCTAGTTCTCAGAACGGGGCTTTTTAATAATAAAGTGCAGGACAGGTCTGTCGCATCTTACGCTGAGGTTAGGTTCCGTAGTCAGCGCGTAAAGCAAAAATCGCGTATATCAAAATTACATTGAGTGTAATGGCGGGCGGAATCGCCCGCACTACAGGTACAGTATTAAAATTGTTATTTTTCTCTTTTGTTTTTGTTTTTGCCGACCACGTAAAGCTGAAATCGCGCATGTTAAATGCGCAGAAGATGCGACAGACCTGTATATCAGAGGCACCCGAATTCTGCTGAGGTTTTAGTTCAAAGGCTGTGCAGGGGTGGCATATGCTAAGTCAGATCAACAGGTAACAGAGAAAGGGTTTGACAACATACTCCTTGGTGCTCCTATTCCTTCTCCCACTGGGCATATTGTATATTGAACAGAGCACCAACCCTGGAGATAAATGACAAAGAGGATAGGAGCTAGCAACTCAACAATGTTATGTTCTGGCCAAGAACGGGATTTACGTATCTCTCTAGCATCATTATATTAATAATTTATTTATTATTATTATTTATTTTATTGTTCCAGTAGTGTCTAAAGGTGCCAACTGTGTTCAGGCCTCCTTTGAGCAAGGTGCTGCACATACACATAACAAGAGATAGTCCTTGTCCCGAAGAACTTACAATTTAAATAGACGAGACAAAGGATGGAGAAGAGGAATGATTATTATCCCCATTTTACAGATGGAGAACTGAGGTCCAGAGAGAGTAAGTAGCTTGCCCAAGGTCACACAGCGAGTGAATTGAATCCAGATTCCCTGAGTCTGAGTCCAATAGCTTACCCACAAGACCATCTTTCCTCAGCTAATGGTAGTTTCAAGGCACCTATTATTCTGCTACCTAAACTTCCTCCATAAAATCAGTCACATGATTTGGATTCAGGTATTTTGCTTGGGACATGAATTTTACTTGGTAACTGCCCCGACTGATGAGTTTTATCTTGGCTTGTTGAGGGCAGCAAAGGTCACCCCAATCTATACTGCTCTTTCAACAATGAATTGTTAGCGGCCCAGGATTGACGTACAGTATTTCATCCTGTAAAATTGACAAACTCCTCACATTTTTGTGACTCCCTGATTGATCCAGCCCCGTGTAAATTACAGAAAGGAGTCACGAGCCTCCTGCGCCTGATGCAGACCATCAAACGAGCACAGGCTCTTGCTGCTTTAATTAAAACTTCGTTTAATTAAAAACCTTGAAAGCTTTATTAGACTCCGTAATTGATTTCATTTTCCTGTGGAATTCTATTACAAAATACTTCCAGCTCCCTCGCTTCTGAAGCCCAGCACCCAGAAAACTCCCCACTCTGAGCATCTACTCTTCCTTTTCGAAGGCGTGTTGTTTAGAGCAGTGGTCTCCAAACTTTTTTGATCACGCACCCCATCAGTAAAAGATTTTTGAGCAGGCACCCCCTGCTCCTGGCTGAACTGTTGAAGCAAAAAAAGACTCCCGGCTGAACTGCCGAGGGAGGGGGGGGAAAAAGCGGCACTGCTCTGGCGGCGCTCCTCCTGCTGCGCACCCCGAAGGATCCTCTTGCACACACCCCTGGGGTACGTGCACCCCACTTTGGAGACCACTGGTTTAGAGTGCAATCAAACGAATACTTGGCCAGCAAAGTCCAAGAGCCCACAAGGTACATGACAGGCGATTCCTGACTATAAAAGAGACCTGCTTCAAAACTTTCGTTCATTTAAAATCCAGAGCGTTCCCCTCATTGAGCTAGCTGTGCGTGCCACCAGAGTCCTCTCATTTTCACACATTATTCTGGCAATGTCATGGCTGATCACATATACGCACCATGGCTCTCTGAATGAATTTATCCGAATCACCTTTTGAAGTGAATGAACTCAGTCATAGGCTTATTCCCAGAACGATGAAGACCACAAAGATTACTTATCAGTTCGGAGTGGCTGGCTGGCTTCATTATTGACCTTCATGTGTTGAGCATGATGGACCAGTCTGTGCCTGGGTTGGCCAATGGAGTCAATGGACTGGAACTTGATTTGAGGTACCCCATAGATTTCAGTTTCAGTTTTCATTTCATTCATGGCTTGAGGAGTTTTATAGGATTTCCATAAAGGTGCTGAGTCTGCGTGATTTGGGCGTGCAGGGCCCTTATCTTGATGTGGAGCAACCGAGGCCTATACTCAAGGACCCTGCCAAGGATAAGAAGCCCATCTCCCCACCCTGAGAGACCCGAGATGGGTTTATCCGTGAGCTTTCCCTTTATGGGGAATGGTCCCTGAGGATGTTTCAGATGAGCCAGTGAGCTGTGCTCCTCTCTGCTGCCAGTGGATGAGCTCCTCTGTCCAGGTGGGTGAACAGCAGCCAGAAGTTTCCTTTCTGCTTTTACATGCTAAGCAGGGCTTGTGCTGGGACAATATTTGGATGGGAGCCCTCCAAAGAGCACATACTCTGGTGCTTTCACCAGAAAATGATGGTGATGTTTAGTGAGTGGCCATTTCCCTAGTGAAATAGATTCCAGTTCACCGTGTGCCTAACTTTAACTCATTAAAGTCAATGGGACTGCTCACAGAATTACAGTTAGCTTCTCCTTAAGTACCTTGCTGAATCTGGACCTTCAGGTTCAACCAGTGTCCCAGCAAGATGTTAGGTGGCTCTGTGCTGCTGAATCTAGTGTCTTTTGGATGAGATCCAGAACCACGGATTCCATAGTGCTTTCGGAAGGAGCAGAGAGGTGCATACCTTGGCATTCAAGGCAAATATTGTGATGCTTTAATCTTCTGTCTCCCTATACAATGCTGCAGTTTCAAGAGGATTTGCTGCTTGCTGCTTTAACTAATGTGTAGTGTTGCTGGGCACAGTTACAGCTGCCATACTTCACCACAGCAAAGGTTGCATTTGCATGGTAGGTAAAACGGTTCCTGAGAAGAGTTTAGAAATAAAATGCTTTGACATGCTTTAGGATGAAAGGTGCTGTGGAAAGGTCAGAGATTGCTATTCTTCATAGGGGCTGTATTAGCTGGATACTGTAAAGTCTCATTATGCCCCACCATTCAGCAAAGCACTTAAGCATATGCTTAAGTCCCATTGTCCGTGGGATTTAAGCATGTGCTTAAAGTTAAGCACATGATTAAAGCCTGGATACAGTCAGTTATTTAAGGTTGCGCATAGCTTTAAGCATGTGAGCACTCAGGGGCTTAAAGTTAAGCATGTGCTTTGCTGAACCCGTGCCTAGTTGTAAAACCTTGCCCCAGGCCCCAGCTTCCCCCTGGCACTAGCTGGCTAATGCTTTAGACTCTGTCAGCGAGATGCTTGGCAATATAAGCTTCCTGGCCAGGACGACAGGAATCAAACGGGTAAAATAAGAATAATAAAAATAAATAAATAAAGAACCACCCAGCGCACAATGATTGTTTGATCTATATTTATTTCATAACAGCCAGAATTAATAGGATACAGGAGTCAAAGCAACCATGGCAACTGAATGCAGAAAGGGGTGTCCTTGTAAATAAGTGAATTCATAAATAACTCACAAGTGCCGATATAAAAAGTCAAGGGAACCTAATGCAATGCTAATGCAATTCAAGTTTTCCCTTTTTTACATGCAGTATTATAATATTAGGTATGCTGTGGTTTGCTCTGTGCTACAAGTGTCAGTCCTAAGATAATAGAACTTGCTAATTGTAACTTGAGCTGGGGGGATGATTGATTGAGGGCTTTGGGGTTTTTGTCTTCTCCAAGCTCTCGCTAACAAAAATGTTGCATCTTAAGAGTTGATCAGCTGTGAACAATTGCAATGAAATAAGTTAGGCTCGGATGAGTAAACCTTCCATTGCCGTGTTTTTAAAATGAGGATGTTATACCAGAAAGGACATTTACAATCTGCAAGCAGGAATCTGCCTGAAGTACCTCAAATAATGAACTGAGCCAACTGAAGGTTGCTGTTTCAGCAGCATGGTGCTTTCTCTCATATGATTTGGTGGTTTGGTTATGTTAATCTATCATTACATCTCTCTCTTTTGTTTGGATCAACATGGACTTAGAGCTTCAATAACCAGAGAGATGCTTGTGGCATGTGTCCAGCTATCGCGGTCAAACTGTCTAGTGGTAAGTACAGGAGTGTCAAGTCTAGCCCTGTGTAAAACTCTGTGTTTTCCCTTCACATGGGTATGTGCAGTCACTTCTATCAGTCTTCATCCATGTAAGGTTTGCTGAGCCCTGGCATTTGCTTTGAGTGTGAAGTTCAACAAATCCCACATCCAAACTCGGCCCAAAATGTTACTTTTAATCTGATTTTATGGCAAAACGTGGTAAAACTGTGAATGTGTAATTTCCAGTTAGAGACAGGCCTGAGCATATACCTGGAGCCAAACACCCTGAAAGCATGGGCAGTTTGAACGCCTCACTCAAAGTTATAAATGGTACTTGTCTTTATATTGGGCCAAATCAGCACCCCAGAGCTGGACACCCTAACCTTTGGGGGGTATAAGTGCAGAGTCAGGCCTAGCAAGTTGGGTGCCAAACCATAAAATCAGTCTCACTTCTTTTCAAACCGGCCCCAGGTTTGGTGTGAAGATTCATGCACCTTCCAATGAGCCTGCTTTGAGTTCTGAGTGTGTAACAAAACCCCGGGGTTCAAGGTAACGTTGCATATGTTTCATGCAGCTCAACTCAGGACACCTGGGTTCTATTCCCTGTCTCTTCATAGCAAATCATTTAACATCTCTGAGACTGTATCCCTATCTATACAATGAGCATAATAACTACCTACTCCATGTGCAAAGCATTTGAGATCCTAAGATCATAGGTCCTGTATAAAATAATACTTACACTTGCAGACTGATTTTCAAAGGCATCTTAGGGATTTGGGCACCTAACTCCATCCTACATTCATTGGGCATCTCGCTCCCTTAGGTTTCTTTGGAAAACCCAACAGCACAGCATAACTGAAAAAATAGCTTTTTTTTTTTAAAACCAATTTCAGATTTTTTTTTATTCTAGTATGATGCACAATCCCACAGTCCTTGTGGGGGCTGAATGGAAGTGTTTGAAATAAAACGGTTATTTCTTACAGGTCTGTCGCATCTTACGCGCATTTAACATGCGCGGATTCAGCTTTACACGGTCGGCAAAAACAAAAAACAAAAAAAAGAGAAAAATAACAATTTCAATACTGTTCCTGTAGTGTGGGCGATTCCGCCCGCCATTACACGCAATGTAATTTTGACTATACGCGATTTTTGCTTTACACGCAGAACATAACCCCAGCGTAAGATTAGACAGACCTGTATTTTCAGAACTGCATCCAAGCTGCAATGTTTGTATCTGGATCCAAACTTTCCCAGAATTTGGAGGCGTTCAGAATCTGGGGTTTTAGACAAGATCTAACTACAGGTCAGGTTTCAGGACAGAGTAAATATTCTCTGCCCAGTTATAAATCCCTGAAAAACTGGGTTAGTAGTGCAAACATTGACATAGTCTTAGCAGCTGAGGTTTAGCATTTAGGGATCCTGTATTGGCTCTCCCATGGGAGTAAATTTACCTATGTGGGTCATTCCACTAAATTCACCTACATTACTTGTCAGTAAAATTGTACATGTGCTTGTGTTTGCAGGATTCAGCCATTGGTATTAAACATAAGTACATTTGGAGAAGCTTGTGTCTGATAAATTGGCCCACTGGATCTTCTATTTCTTCTTTTGGGACCACTTTTATTGTAGGACTTTGAGTATAATGAGGCTGCTAAAATGTTTTTCCCCCCCATACAGATGTTCTGTGTGTAAATAAAGTCAAAGAGACTCTGAAATATGTTAAGTGACAGAACTTTATTATGTAATTGCTGGAGCCATGTATGTCCTACTATACGAGAGAGACAACGCCAGGATCCTGGGCCAAGGGAGGTGGGGCTAGTGCAGAAGCTCAGTTGGCAGGAACAACCTGCAGGGTTCGGAGTCAGTATCAGGGTCAATTAGGGTGACCAGATGTCCTGATTTCATTGGGACAGTCCCGATTTTTGGGTCTTCTTCTTCTTATATAGGCTCCTATTACCCCCCCACCCCTGTCCTGATTTTTCACACTTGCTGTCTGGTCACCCTAGGGTCAATAGTCAGGCTGAGGGTCAAGCTGAATGGCAGAGCTGGAGACAGGTTGGGGATCAGGCTAGGGTGACCAGATAGAAAGTATGAAAAATCAGGAGAGTATAGGAGGTAATAGGTGCCTATATAAGAAAAAGCCCCAAATATTGGGACTGTCCCTATAAAATTGGGACATCTAATTACCCTAGATCAGGCTGAGGGTCAAGACCAAGTATCAGGGTCTGAATGGGTGTCCTAGGGTTTGATCCAGGAGTTCAGGAACAGGGACTACAGGGTGATCACGACAGCTAGTTACTCAACTGCATGGCTACCTGGACACTTCCTGGAACGCCCCTTGGGTTTATACCAGGTGGGGAGCAAATCAGGCACCATGAGGCTGCTGTCTGTCAAACCCCTGGAGGTGGGACTTCCTGTGGCCTATGTCCGCAGCGGGTTGTGGGTCGGGGACCACAAGCTGGTTAGTGGTGGATGCTGCCTGGCAACGCTGCGGACTGGGGTCAAGATCTGCTGCACTTTACAGACAAGATTGGTGAAGTCATAACTGGCATTGGATCAACTTCCGCTGGTGAAAGAGAGAAGTTTTCAAGCTCCAAAGGAAGTCCAATAAAAGAGAGCACCTCACCCGGCTTGTCTCTCAGAAATGTATTCGGTAAGGTTCCTTACACCAAGCCGCATAGCGTTTTCCTAAGCTGCAGGTTGAATTCTGCCTGTAGCCAGTGCAGATTTCACCTGTGTAGACAAAATGTAGCCTGCCAAAGGGGCCAAGGATTAAAAATAATTTTCCCAGCAAGAGCCAGGGGAGGGTTTTCACCTTCCTAATATTATGCCTCTGCAAGTGACCAGTATGCGATGTTGTAACAATCAGGGTTTAGCACAGTGGTGCTCAAACTTTTGTACAGGTGACCCCTTTCACACAGACAGCCTGTGAGTGCAATCCCCCGCTTATAAATTAAAACACATTTTAAAATATTTAACACTATTAGAAATGCTGGAAGTGAAGCGGGGGTGGGGTGGAGGCTGACAGCTCGTGACCCCCACGTAATAACCTCACAACCCCCTAAGGGGTCACAACCCCCAGTTTGAGAATCCCTGCAAATCTAAGTTGATTTCTTAAGCCTTGCCGTATATGTATGGAAAAGGGAACAAACTGAAAGCAATATATGTTGATAGAAAAGAGAGACAGAGGTTGAGTTTGTATAAATAAAGAGGACTACTGATGTGGCCCAAACACTATGCTCCAGTTGAAATCTGCAGGTTAGGAGGATCCTGGAACAAGCAGAAAGCACCCAAATGGGGGCAGCAGAGGTGATGTTGAACCGCTGGCTGTGATACTGAGGGGATGGTCCATGCGGTCCACCATGCTTTTGGGGATTGCTCACAAGACGCGAGGCTGGAGGGTAAGATACTCTCTGGGAAGGCTGACAGGCCTCCACTCTGCTCCAGAGACTCCATCCTTGGTCTAGGAACTGGGAGGAGACTCAGAGCTGTCCACGCTTCAACATGCACGGTGAGGACACTAGACCAGCGAGGGTTCTGGCATGCTGAAATGTAAGATATAAGGTTCCTGCTGTGTTTTTCTTCCCTTTCCTGCCCCCACTATCTTCCTCCTGTCCTCCCTCTTTCTCGGCTTCTGTCGTGATCTCAAAATCAACAACACTGCACAGCACCAGCACTGTGGGTTGAGGCAGCCACTCCCCTGGCTGAGGAGGGCCAGTGATGAAGGGACAGATCAGATGGAGACCAGTCAGATGGATCCCCGGATCAGGGAAGCAAGACAGGGCTCAGAGATGCACCAGTTTGTGATCAACCTACCTGCATCAATTCCCACGAACAGCAAACAGAAAGGTGAATTCCCCCACCTTTGCTACCCAATTCCCTCATCTCCCTTGTGTCCGTCTCTGTCTGTCAAAAGAAGGAATAACCTTAAACAAGGGACTCTGAGTTAAAGATCCAACAACAGTATTAACCTGTTCTCTTCTCCAAAAAGTACTGTTTAATAAACAAGGGTCTCGAATTAATATCCACTCTCTAAAGAACTTTGCCAAGCCTTGGATACGATGGTCTGGAACCCCTTTGTCCTTAACCTCGAATGTTTCATGCAGAGTTTTCCTTTCTTCCATCTTTTATGTTTAACAAACATTTAGACTCTTGCAAGAATTTTGCAGCATGTTCACCAAAGTGACTGAACAAATTAAGGTCTCAGTGCTCACAACCCCTCCCCCCCCGAACCATGTTTAACTGCTTACTGCTTTCAGCAACCTCTTGACTACTTAGCCTCATTTTTAATCTATGTTGGCAGAGCACACTCATCCTAGAATGGAACATCTTTTTGGCAGGAGCACCCCCTGGTGGCTCAATGTTAGAATGTCTTCTAACCAAATAATTTCCATAAAGTATTGCACATTTCAAGGGACTTCATTTTTTAAATAATTATGTCTTACACATATGGTAGTGCAGCCTCTTGAAAATATTTACGGCATTGGTAACATAAAGATCGTGATCTTGGAGAAGTCAAAAGGGGAGAAACTTATATATGGAGGGAGAACTTCTGTCAAAAGTCATTGGTAGGGTATTTGTTCTGCAGTTCCGATACCCAGGAACAAAGGCAAATGTGGCCTACTAATAGCAAATGGACCAAAACCCAGGATCCAAACAACACCAGGTTTGAGAAACCAAACTGCATCTAGATAGAAATTTTGGAATTAGCCCCGACTCTCTAATGGTTTGAACTATAATGGATTGAAAATATCAGACCCAAATACTCCCAAACTTTTCTATTCTATTCTCTATAAGTTCTTATACCATCTTCATCCTCATAGTATCCGAGAGCCTCCAGCAGTGCTTTAACCAGTGTGACAAACATCTGCCATGTTTTGTTTGTTCACTCATCCTCTCCCCAGGGGGAGAAGCACGTACAGTGAAGCATCTTGTTTTGGTAGTTGAATGTTTGGATATCTGGACCTGAATTTCGCAGCTTGGAACCATCTCTCTTAACAACCTGAGCAAAACACCTGGAATCAGAAACCTCTCAGTTCTAATCCCGGCTCAGCCACTGATCCACTGTGTAACCTTGGGTAACGCACTTCATCATTCCCTGCCTCAGTTTCCTCAGCTATAAAGTGGAAATAGCAACATCAGCCTATCTGGATTCATTAGTTAATGAGCTAAATTCACTGCTGGCTTGAGCACAACTTCACTGACTTCAGCTGAGTTACGCTGGCTTCTGCCAACAGTGAGCTGGGTCTGAAGCTTGTTAAATGCTTTTGGAGATGCAAAGTACATGCTAAATTGTGTATTACTGATAAAATAACAGTGACCTTTCACACCAATGGACAAACAAACTTCAGTCAATGCAAAGTAGGGTTGAAAGAAAATTTTCCCATGACAATTTTTTTCAGTGGCAAATGGCTTGTCAAATGAAATTTAAAAGCCCTTTTGTTTTTTTATTTCATTTGAAATTTTTCAGCAAAAAACAAAAAGTTCAAACTAAACTGTTCCAAATTTTAGTTTGGGTTTGCTCCTTCCCACCCCCATTTTATCCTCCTTTTTCCCACTGGAAAAGTTTCGTTGTCAAAAAAAATCTTCTTTGTTTGTTTTTAGTTTGGGTTTTTTGTTTTGTCGGAAATAATTTTTTTTTTTAATTTTCCCGGGAGAAAAATAAATTCACTTTTTTGCCCAGCCCTAATCAAAAGTCTCCTTCCAGGATTCCTGAGATGCTGCAACCTCCAGTGCTGAAAATGATGCTACCATGAGCAATAACGGCAAGAGGTAAGAGTGAGCACTGACTGATGCTCTCTCATAATGATGCTTAAGAAATATGGGCATATCCTGATTTCTATTGATCTCAGGAAAATTAATGCTATCTCTAAATTTGACATTTATCCAATGCAGAGTAGATGACCTTATTGATTAGTTTTGGGTGGGGGAGAATCAGAGCATCCTTAGATTTTAACTCTTGTGAAAATGCATCTTTTGCAATCCCAGGAGGTTTGTTCTGGCTCTCTTACCAGCCTCTTTATTTTGCAAGGGGTCCTGCCCCTTTCCAACGGTGACTGGACTAAGCCTTGAAAAGCAGGATGCGCCATAGCATGATGTGGTGACACCCTACAGATCCACTAAAAAACCTCAAAATCTGACACACCAAAGCCAGGACTTGTGGTTTATCTCCACCAGGTATAGCTGATGGGAAGGAAACCATATTTGGCTTTGTACATTTGAAAGCAACCATGTGGTTCTAAATGTCTACCATTCGAACACCTGAAGTACAGAGGGAGTATTCCCTGGAGGTGAAGGCTAGAATCAACTTGAATATCTCGGTATCTGGGTTTGTGTTTCTCACTGGCTGTTTTTGCTACAGGGAGACATTTATGAGGACAAAATAAAGTGAGATCTGGTCTCATCATGAATATTTGCACCATTTAGGGGTTAAAACCACCTGAGAGGATCAGATCTCATGTTATTTCATCTCTATAAGTGACTCCTAATGTGTTCCTTAATTATCATCATTTAGCTGCTGCTGCTGCTTATGGTGGTGATGATGATGATTTATTTGAGTTCCATTAGCATCTATGAGCCATGGACCAGGACCCTATTGTGCTGGGTACTGGATAAGCACAGAACAAAAAGATCGTCCCTGCCTCGAAGTGTTTCCTGTGTAAGCACCAGCACCACGCTGGGCGTGCTCCCCTAGGCGTTACAAAACATGTGAAAAATGTAAACACAGATAGGAATACTGGAAACACCAATGCAAGTGTGTAACGCCCTGGACATCCCTACTAGTGCAGATGGGGGGAGGCACCAAGTGTCAAATCCGAGTTCTGCCACTGATTCATTGTGCAAGTTCATTTTGCCAAGCTGGCATTCAGAGGGCATCTTCGAAATGGATTAAACAAGGGGCACAAGAGCAGTTCCTTTGCAGGGGTCAGGGAGGCTGAATTAATGAATGGATGAGAAGTGAATGGAGACCCTCTGATGAAAGGTACTTTAAAGCATTGAAGTATTATTGCTCTGTGTTCTTTTGGAGGAGCCTGTTGCTGTATTTGAGTGTGCCCAGTTCACTCGTGGGGAACTATTTTCTAGAGAGAAATATGCACTAATAAAAGTATATATCCCAGTGCAATCAGCCTGGCTCACTCCTGCTATGTCTACACACCGGGGTTCTCAAACTTTTGCACTGGTGACCCCTTTCACACAGCAAGCCTCTGAGTGCAACCCCCCTATACATTAAAAACACTTTTTTGTATATTTAACACTATTATAAATGCTGGAGGCAAAACAGGGTTTGGGGTGGAGGCTGACAGCTCATGACCCCCCATGTAATAAACTTGCAGCCCCCTGAGGGGTCCTGACCCCCAGTTTGAGAACCCCTGGTCTACAATGTATCTTCCCAAATTCTCCCCCTGTTGCCCTACTGCCAGGTTAGCTCCATCAATGGTACATGAAAATCACTGGGCAGACAAGGTGGACAGGTGCAGGGTTAAATCGATCTAACACTGCTAAATTCAACCTAAACTCATAGTGTAGACCAGGGCTAAGAAGCATGATGCTATTCCAGAAATAAGAGGCACCACAGAAGACAATGCAAAAGCAAGAGTGGAGAAGGATGCAAAGGGAGCAGTTGGCCAGAGGTCCGGGCAGGGTGAAGGAGTAGTATGGAAAGGAAGCAGAGATGTGGGCAAGATAAGCGGGAATGGAACCTGGACTGTGAAGACAGGCAGCTTGTGACTCTGAGGCAGGCTACATTAATGGGGGGGTGAGGGGGGGAACGCCCGATGACTTCAGCTGGAGTTGTTGGATCTCAGCACTACTGAAAATCAGTCTCAGGTCTGGACATCCAAAAATCAGAGGCCGCTAGGGAAAATGTTGGTCTTAACATCGCCGTTCCTCAGCCTCCCACTCTGTAAAACAAAGATAATAATCCCAGCTTCACAGGGGTGCTGGGAGACCTAGCTCATTACTGTTACTGCTGACCGGGCCGTTAAAAGTCCAGTCAGTGCCGCAGCAGGGCTAAGGCAGGCTCCCTGCCTGCCGTGGCTCCACACGGCTCCCGGAAGCAGCAGCAGCATGTCCCCCCTCTGGCTCCTACATGTAGGGGCAGCCAGGGTGCTCTGAACATATTGCCCCCACCCCAAGCGCCAGTTCCGCAGTTCCCATCGGCCAGGAACCGCAGCCAATGGGAGCTGCAGGGGCGGCACCTGCGGACGGGCAGTGTGCAGAGCTGCTTGGCCGTGCCTCCATGTAGGAGCCAGAGGGGAGACATGCTGCTGCTTCCAGGAGCTGCTTGAGGTTAGCGCTGCCCAGAGCCTGCACCCCTCACCCGCTCCCATACCCCACCCCCCCTGCCCCAGCTCTGATCCCCCTCCTGCCCTCCGAACCCCTCAGACCTAGTCCAGAGCACCCTCCTGCACCCCAAACTCCTCATCCCCAGCCCCACCCCAGAGCCCGCACCCCCAGCCAGAGCCCACCCCCCTCCCCCACATCCCAACCTCCTGCCCCAGCCCAGAGTCCCTTCCCACACCCTGAGCCCCTCATTTCTGGCCCCACCCCAGAACCTGCACACCCACCTCAGAGCCTGTACCCCCTTCCACACCCTAACCCCCTGCCTCAGCCCAGAGCCCTTCCCATACTCTGAACCCCTCTGCTCCAGCCCACAGCCCCCTCCCGCATCCCTGCCCCAGCCTGGAGCTCCATCCCACACCCTGAACTCCACATTTCTGGCCCCACCCAAGTTCACACCCCCAGCCAGAGCCCTCCCCCCCCCCGTACCCCAACCCCCAAGCCAGCCCGGTGAAAATGAGCGAGTGAGTGAGAGTGGGGCGAGCGAGCGACAGGGGGAGGGGGGAATGGAGTGAGTGGGGGCAGGGACGGGGCAAGGGTGTTCGGTTTTAATAGCACTGTTAAACAATAGAATACCAATTGACATTTATTACATTTTTTGGGATGTTTTTCTACATTTTGAAATATATTGATTTCAATTAGAACACAAAATGCAAAGTGTACAGTACTCACTTTATATTATTTTTATCATAAATAATTGCACTGTAAAAATGATAAACCAAAGAAATAGTATTTTTCAATTCACCTCATACAAGTACTGTAGTGCAATCTCTTTATCGTGAAAGCGCAACTTACAAATGTAGAATTTTTGTTACATAATTGCACTCAAAAACAAAACAATGTAAAACTTTAGAGCCTACAAGTCCACTCAGTCCTACTTCTTGTTCAACCAATCCTTAAGAGAAACAATTTTGTTTCTATTTATGGGAGATAATGCTGCCTGCTTCTTATTTACAATGTCACCTCAAAGTGAGAACAGACGTTCACATGGCACTTTTGTAGACAGTATTACAAGGTATTTGTGTGCCAGATATGCTAAAACATTCATATGTCCCTTCGTGCTTTGGCCACCATTCCAGAGGACATGCTTCCATGCTGATGATGCTCATTTAAAAAATAATGTGTTAATTAAATTTGTGACTGAACTCCTTGGGGGGGAATTTTATATCTCCTGCTTTGTGTTTTACCCACATTCTGCAATATATTCCATATTATAGCTCTCTCGGATGATGACCCAGCACATGTCGTTCGTTTTAAGAACACTTTCACTGCAGATTTGACAAAACACAAAGAAGGTACCAATGTGAGATTTCTAAAGATAGCTACAGCACTCGACCCAAGGTTTAAGAGTCTGAAGTGCCTTCCAAAATCTGATCGGGACGGGGTATGGAGCATGCTTTCAGATGTCTTAAAAGAGTAACACTCCAATGCGGAAAATCAACCTTCTGCTGGTGGCATTTGATTCAGATGATGAAAATGAACATGCATTGGTCTGCACTGCTTTGGATCGTTATCGAGCAGAACCCATCATCAGCATCGATGCATGTCCTCTGGAATGGTGGTTGAAGCATGAAGGGGCATATGAATCTTTAGTGCCTCTGGCACATAAATATCTTGCAACGCAGGCTACAACAGTGCCATGCAAATGCCTGTTCTCACTTTCAGGTGACATTGTAAACAAGAAGCGGGCAGCATTATTGCCTGGAAATGTAAACTAACTTGTTTGTATGAGCGATTGGCTGAACAAGAAGTAGGACTGAGTGGATTTGTAGGCTCTAAAGTTTTATATTGTTTTATTTTTTAATGCAGTTGTTTTTTGTACATAATTCTACATTTGTAAGTTCAACTTGCATGATAAAGAGATTGCACTACAGTACTTGTATTAAGTGAATTGAAAAATACAATTTTTTATTTTTACAGTGCAAATATTTATAATAAAAATAAATATAAAATGAGCACTGTACACTTTATATTGTGTTATAATTGAAATCAATATATTTGAAAATGTAGAAAACATCCAAAAATATTTATATAAATATTATTCTCTTATTAACAGCACAATTAATTGCAAATATTTTTTTCAATTGCTTGACAGCCCTAAATAAAAGGAAACATATTTTGCAGACTCTTACATTTTAGATTTGCAGGGAACATCGATTACATCTAACAGGTAAGGTGCAGATTTGATCCTAAATCGCTTGAATACAAATTCCTTCATTTGTTGTATTTTAGCTTCATAGATGATGTCTTTTCAATACAATGAAGTTTAGATGAGGTGCTGTTGGGTTCAAGAGTAATTTAGGGTGCTGCTGGCAATCTGCAGGGAGAACTGGTTTGGAACATGCTATGATGACTAGGTTGTTGGTTTTTTAATCCTTCGGAACTTTGTCCAACTTTTAAGAGTAGCCCCTTGGGTCTCTGAGTCAAATTCTGAAGCCCTCACTCTGGATTCACTTCATGGTACAGTAGATACAGTGGTAGTATATTATTATTTAGTTAGTATTTATTATTTATTCATTTCCAGTAGTGCCCACAATGTGCTAGGTGCTGTGCAAATGTAAGAAGGCATGATCCTTGCTCCAAAGGAAAGATGAAAAAATTTGAGGATGACCACTGGAGAGAGTATATTTCATATTAAAGCACTTTACAAAGATTAATTAATTCTCAGAACACCTCTGGGAGGAAGGTATTTTACAGCTAGGGAAACAGGCAAGAGGTTAAGGACCTTATTTTCAGAGGCATGAGCAGCCACAGCTCTCCCTTCCTTCACACGGAGCTATTTTTGAATGCTTAGCACCTCGGAAAAACAGGACCTACGGCCTTGCTTATAGTAGCAGAAATCAGACACATCTTTCATCAGCGGTAACAAGGGTGGAAGCTATTACACAGACAGGGGTCAGGCCTGTTGCTACGTGGCTGCAGTAGAGCTCCTCCAATCGAGAATTACAGGTGGCAATTTTGCAATTGTATATGCAGCCTAAATGACATGACCAAGGCCAAAGAGAGACAGTATCAGAACCAGAATGAGCACTCCAAAATTCTTGGCCCCTAGTCTGGTGCTCAGCCCACCAGGCCACAGCCATAAAATCATTCAAAAACAGAGCAAATGCCAACACTAATGTATGAAACATTTCACTTTATAATTCATCATTAATCTATATGGTCATCTCCTTTATTTTATTTAACATACCAGACAGTAATTTATCTAAGTAGTGTGCCTCCTTGATAGACATTTGAAATCTTCAGTAGAAACAATTTTCCAGAGGAAATTATAGCAAAGAAATTGTTTCCATTACAAAAGGGTTGTGGCATCTTAGCTGTTACTTTCTTTCCTCTCAACCTAGAAAGCATTTCTTGCATTCTTGTCTCAGTGCACTACCTTAACGTCCCTTAATGTGCAGTACCATAGTAATTCATCATTACCCAGCCTCCAAATTATTCTAGTGTTGATTAAATTAGTAAATGCAATCACAATCTGAAGCAAGTTAATTGAGAGAATTTATTTGGCCCTGACAGTTTTATGCATGTTTGATTAAGTATTATAAGGTTTGTTTTTGATTTTGCATAATTTAACTTTAAATCCTGCACTTGAGGGGAGGGGGTATCAACTATTAATGACCAAAATAAACTCTTTTAAGATGCATATATTTATGATTTATTTCTAAATGCAATATCTTCCAGATTTTTTTTGTTCTGTTGCCAAAGTGACAAATATGTTTAAAGTAATATTTTGAGCCATTCGGTTCACGCTATAAATCTTCAGAAATGTATACAATTCATTAAAAGTTTTGAAAGAAGTACAAGTTAGCATTTATATTGCAACAAGTGACATATAAATGTGTATGTTTGTCTTCTAAGCATGCCATAAAATATATCAGTGCTAGCCGGCCACTTTGACTAGTACTAATGGCCTGCTCTCGGGGCCGATGATAAGTTTCATCACAAATCTTCAATCCTGTCAACACAAAACTGTTCAATCAACAGGAATATGAGTTGTGTCTTTAGTAAAATTAGCACAGGAAAGAAATACAACCAATAGCCTCACCAAAGTGCATGTGGATGGGTTCTATTTGGACTGAACTTACGAGTGTTTGTTTAAGATCTGATCTCTTATCTCTTTGAATATCAAAGCTTCAATTCCCACTTGGCCCTAGGACATTATATTTATGAGGACACTCATTCGTTTAAACAGCAAAGTGGCCAAAATACCACAAGGAGAAAAGTGGATCCTACTGTCTGCTTTTTGTAACTGAGACCTGAAACATAAAAAGTTGCATTTAAAATACATCACTGATGTGGCTGCTGCCAGGAGTTACCCCTTCTGCTTTCATTCCATTTTGGTTCCTGTAGTTGCTCAGTAGAACTGGCTGAGGACTGGACATTTCTAGAACTTATCAAAGGCATTTCTTAATCAGTCAGAGGGGCTGCCATCTCCCACCCCACTTATAGCACCCGGATTCAGCAGCAGCCCCAGCATTTTCCAAATCAGAAGATGGGAAACCAAGACTGGGATGGGACAAATCTATTTTCATCATTTTGTTGTTATGCACTAGCTTGACTGAATTTTACTTCTCTCGTTCCCTCGCTGTGGGCTCCAGTTCCTGAGAGTTAATTCCAGGGAATGACCGAGGGAGATAAATTGAAGGCTGCTGTCTTGCTAATCTTAGTCATTGAGCAGACGTTTCCAGTTTTGTGCTATTGGGAAAATCTATGGACTTTTCACCTCTCTTCTCCCTCCCACCAGAAGGTATGTGGGAGAAATAGAAAGGGCAATTTGCTAAGAGTATAAGGCTGTCCTATTACCCTTGCTATAATTTTCTCCACAGCATACATCAGGAAGCCTTCTCTCTCTTCCTATATGCAGAATAAAAATACTCTCCAGTGCAGACATAAGCCGAGAGAATATTGCAATAACCCATAAGACAGTATGTGCATTAGTAAGTTATTGTACACTGCTACAAAGGGTATGGTCCTGTGCTTTCAAAGCCCATGAGTGTGGCTGTAACCTCTGATGACTGGCCTGGCTTATTGGTACTATCAGGTGGCTCAAACTTTTCTTGCTCTTTGCCTTGTCCCATTAATTGGGGTCAGTGGTCGTTGATCTTTGTCTCCAAGTGTTCTTGTTGTGTGTATCTTCCAAGCTGACACCAACCTTCTTCATGTACTCCTTCACCATCTCAAACCACCTTTTTCTTGGTCTTCCCATGACTACTAGATCTTGTACTCTCTGGCCAACATGTCTGCATCTCATTGTCTCACGTGACCCAGCCATCTTAGTTGATACTCTCTCAGCTTTTCCGGGACCATGGCTTGCACAGGCTCAAATTATTATTATTTAATGTTGACATTGTGGTAGAGTCTAGTGGATAACCAGAGCAGGGGACTGATGTGAGTTTTGTATCCTTCCATACTGGAAAGTAGTTCCTTTTTCAGGACTAGAGAAAATAGTAGGAAAGACATTTCTTTTTCCTACTGTTTTTAATACAGAAACTTCTTCTGACCATTCCAGTTGCATACAGACACCATGTGGAACCAGGCCAAGGCACAGCCCTACTTCTGAAGGCCTTCTTCCAGGCCACAGCACGTTGGTCAGTTCTTGAAATCACAGAATGAACTGTACTGAATCGGTGCTTAAATGTATTGTGGTTTAGTGTAGGTCAAATCTTGGGCCTAATCTACTAGAAAATGGCTTTTCAATCATGATCTTTGTAATGCTTGACCTTTCTGAGTGGCTCTATATGCTAGGACAACTTAAGCAGTAGCATCCTACTTAATATTCTATCTAGTTTGCTCCTGATAGAACTGTGCTTGGTGGTTGTTACAAGGAGGAGGGAGAAAAACTGTTCTCCTTAATCTCTGAGGACAGGACAAGAAGCAATGGGCTTAAATTGCAGCAAAGGCAGTTTAGGTTGGACATTAGGAAAAACCTCCTAACTGTCAGGGTGGTTAAGCACTGGAATAAATTGCCTAGGGAAATTATGGAATTTCCATCATTGGAGATTTTTAAGAGCAGGTTAGACAAACACCTGTCAGGGATGGTCTAGATCAGGGGTCGGCAACGTTCGGCACGCGGCTCACCAGGGTAAGCACCCTAGCGGGCTGGGCCAGTTTATTTACCTGCTAACGCGGCAGGTTCGGCCGATTGCGGCCCCCACTCGCCACGGTTCGCCGTCCCGGGCCAATGGGAGTGGCGGGAAGCCGCGGCCAGCACATCCCTCGGTCCGCGCCGCGCCCTCATTGGACCGAGACGGCGAACCGCGGCGAGTGGGGGCCGCAATCGGCCGAACCTGCTGCATCAGCAGGTAAATAAACTGGCCCAGCCCGCTAGGGTGCTTACCCTGGTGAGCCGCGTGCCGAACGTTGCCGACCCCTGGTCTAGATAATACTTAGTCTTGCTATGAGTGCAGGGGACTAGACTAGATGACCTCTCAAAGTCCCTTCCAGTCCTATGATTCGAAGGGGCCAGGCGGATATCAATTCACTGGAAAGGTTACACCTATTGCTCTCTTTGAACGTGGGCAATTCCCCCTCTGCCCCTTCTCCCCCCGACAGCACTACATGTTAGAAACTCCATGCCTCTTACGGGTTGTCACAGGGCACATCATGTCTACATTTCCCCCCCTAAAAATGTCATGGGGTTGCTACCACTGGTACAGAATCATCAAAGACAGCAACAGTGGGAGTGCTAATGTATTATTATTACAGTACTACTATTTATTTGTATTGCAGTAACACCTAGTAGCTCCAGCCATGAACCAAGACCCCACTATGCTGGGTGCTGTACAAACACAGACAATGAGATGATCCCTGCCCCAAAGCATTGGCATCCACTATCATTTTAACCACCATGTTGTGCAGACATGCACTGAGCAGCTTGAACACAACACATGGCTTAAAATGACAGCAGTCTATGGAGCATTGCCTACAGTAGCACTCCCACCACTGTTATGGCAGCAATAGTAACTGTAGCAACATTGTGAAACTTTAATTTAAAAAATATTGTGGCATAGACAGCTGAAGAGCATGATCTGGCCCTTTCATACTAAGAGGAGGAATGTGTTTTCCCCATTTCCATACATTAATTTTAAAACTCCTAATTGTAAGAAGTGTTATACAGTGGGGGAGGGAAAGGGGGGGGGGACTTATAGCAGGCACCCTTTGTATTCACAATACAACTTGTAGAGGGCCAAAGACCTATTTGTGAGAGTATGAAAGGTCAGAATAGAGCCCATAGGACAGAGTTCCACTCGTCTTTGAAAAATCAAATCTACCTGTTTTGGTTGGGTAGGAATATATTTTTGCTATCGTGCTGTGGTATTGTATGTTTTAAGAAATTACATTTTATTTAATCTAAATTTAGCCAAATATGTTGTCCAGTGGAACCACTCTAGAAAAAAATGTTTTGCTGTTGTTTGACAAATACAATAAATCTGATGAAGTGGGTTTTAGCCCACGAAAGCTTATGTCCAAATAAATTTGTTAGTCTCTAAGGTGCCACAAGTACTCCTGTTCTTTTTGCTGATACAGACTAACACGGCTGCTACTCTGAAACAAACTTTACTCTTTTTCTTGTCCCTGCTCCACCAAACGCCTACACAAACACATGAGAAATGCAAGCATGATAAGGAAAGATCCTGGGAAGCCAAAATACATTTTATTCTAGTAGTCACTGATGAGGTACATACTTTTATCTATGCCAGAATGGGGTCTGAAAGAGCATTGCATATATCTTGTTTTGAGCAGGAGTCTGGGTCTTTTTATTTAAAAGAACTTCCAGATTAACACTGCACACAAATCCATACTAGGAAACATATTATAATTATTGTTGAAATTTCATTTAACAATTTTCCACAGTATGGTTTTGACTAAATAAGGATTTAGTAATGAAACATTTCAAATGTGAATGTATAGAAAACTGAAAGTTCATTTCAAATTGTTCACTGAATGAGGTGGAAAGGCTGGGGTGTATGAAACTGAAAAAAGGTAAGGAGCTAAATGCATCCCTGGTGTAACTTCACTGATTTAAATGGGAAAGATGCAGCTCATTATTTTTGTATATATGTATTTGTAAATATATGTATATATTTATGAAAATACAAAAACTAACAAACAATTCCAAAGATTGGGAAAAGTCCGCTTTCTCTGCGAATTTCTAAAAAGACCACTAAATTAGTGACTTCGCCTGACTCTTTCCTTGTAAGGTGTCAAGTACCGGGGGTAGCCGTGTTAGTCTGTATCTTCGGATGTTAGTTGCATCCGAAGAAGTGAGGTTTTTACTCTCAAAAGCTGATGCCCAAATAAATCTGTTAGTCTTTAAGGTGCCACCAGACTCCTTGTTGTTTTATCTTGTAAGCGGTGCCACTCCAGTTCTTACAAATGGGAATTTACAAAACATGAACACCGCTTGTACGTTTCAAACGGTTCTGTTCCTGTAACAACTGCCCCAGCCTTGGAGAAGATGCAGTGCGCTGTGGGGAGGGGGGGGCGGGCCAGCAGGTGGTGCCGACGAGCTTCCCAGGCGCTGTCCCCCAACGAGAAGAGAGCCCGGGAAAAGGGAGGCGAGCCTGGCTGGGCTGCGCTTTGCTCGCTCGGTCCAGGGTGCAGCCCGCCGGCCCCCGAGCTCGTGGGCAGCGCGCGCATCAGCCAGCGCCCCCCGCCCCGAAACGCTGCAGCTCTGGGCGGCCGTTCATTAACCCTCGCCTGCTGGGGGGGGGGGGGGGGGAGGAGGAACCAACTGTGCTCTGCCCAGGGGAAACGGAGGGGCAGCCCCGGAATCGGATAGCGAGAAACGGGGGGCAATAGAATTAGCACCCCCGCTGGCGCCAGCACTGCCCCCACTTCCCTTGTTCCTCCAATTCTTACCCTCCCCTCGTTATTGCCCCCCATTCCCCTCGCCCTTACCCACTCCCCTCCCCATTGCCCCCCAGCCCCCTCGTTATTGCCCTCACTCCCCTCGCTCTTACCCACTCCCCTCCCCATTGCCCCCCAGCCCCCTCGTTATTGCCCTCACTCCCCTCGCTCTTACCCACTCCCCTCCCCATTGCCCCCCCAGCCCCCTCGTTATTGCCCCCCATTCCCCTCGCTCTTACCCACTCCCCTCCCCATTGCCCCCACCCCCCTCGTTATTGCCCTCACTCCCCTCGCTCTTACCCACTCCCCTCCCCATTGCCCCCCCCAGCCCCCTCGCTCTTACCCACTCCCCTCCCCATTGCCCCCCCAGCCCCCTCGCTCTTACCCACTCCCCTCCCCATTGCCCCCACCCCCCTCGTTATTGCCCCTCACTCCCCTCGCTCTTACCCACTCCCCTCCCCATTGCCCCCCCAGCCCCCTCGTTATTGCCCCCCATTCCCCTCGCTCTTACCCACTCCCCTCCCCATTGCCCCCACCCCCCTCGTTATTGCCCTCACTCCCCTCGCTCTTACCCACTCCCCTCCCCATTGCCCCCCCAGCCCCCTCGTTATTGCCCCCCATTCCCCTCGCTCTTACCCACTCCCCTCCCCATTGCCCCCACCCCCCTCGTTATTGCCCTCACTCCCCTCGCTCTTACCCACTCCCCTCCCCACTGCCCCCCCAGCCCCCTCGCTCTTACCCACTCCCCTCCCCCCGTTATCCCCCCCCCCGCCTGTTCTTGTCCCTCCCCCGTTACCCGGGCGACAGGCTCCTCCCACCCTCGCGGCTCCTCTTTTGCTGTCTTAGGGGAGGCGAGGCGCTCGGTGATGACATCATCATTCCGCGCCCCCCTCCCCCCCAGTCGCCTCTGCCGGTACCGGTTGGAGCCCGAGCGCCGCTGGCCCGCACATGCGCATAGCAGCGCTTGACCTCAGGCCCGGGCCCCTCCCGGGCCCGGGACACCTGCCCCCAGTAGCGGCGGCCACTCGGCTCGGGACCATGGGCAGCGCGGTGAGTGTCAGCCCCGGTGGGCGGCTGCTGGCGGCGGGGGGGGAGCCCTGTGGCCGGTGCCCCCGAGGGAGGGAAGAGGGTGATCGCCCAGTGACCCACCCCCCTGTCCCAGCTCCTGGCGGTGCGGGGCTAGGGACCCCGGGGCGTGGGGCTGCGTCCCTGCCCCGCTTGGCTAATAGCCCCGGAGGGGCCTTGGCAGTGTTGTTAACTGACCACTCCGCCTTGAACGGCCCCGTGGAGTGTGCGTTACCCCTAACGCGAAACAGCCTCTTCCGCCTGGGTTGAGCTGGGACAGACCCAGGACCTTCCCCAGACCCGAAGAAGAGCTCTGCGAATCTCTGTCACCAAGAGAAGTTGGGCCCATAAAAGATATTGTCTCACCTACCTTGTGTCTCATTTGTGGACCAATGCTCTATGTATGCAGTGTTGTTGTAGCTCTGTCCGGCTCAGGATATCAGCGAGACACAGTGGGTGAAGTAATATCTCTTATTGGCCCAACTTCTCATAGCCCTGGTCTACACTGGGGGGGATCGATCTAAGTTACGTAACTTCAGCTGAATAATGTAGCTGAAGTCAACGTACTTAGATCGACTTACTTTCAGCACAGTGAGTCGACTGCTGCCGCTCCCCTGTCGACTCTGCTTGCGCCTCTCGCGGCGGTGGAGTACAGGAGTCAAAGGGAGAGGGCTCGGGGGTCGATCCGGCAGGTAGTGTAGATATACCCTTAGTCAGAGAGGTAGGCGCTCAAGCTACACACAACTCCCTTTCATTAATTTATCAAATTCTCTTTTTGAACCCAGTTATGCTTTTGGCCTTCACAATGTCCCCTGGCAAGGAGTTCCACAGATTGACTGTGCGTTGTGTAAAGAAGTACTTCCTTATGTTTGTTTTAAACCTGTGGCCTCTTAATTTCATCTGGTTCTTATGTTACGTGAAGGGGTAAATAACACTTCCCTATTCACTTTCTCCACCCCACTCATGGTTTTATAGACCTCAGTCATATCTCCCCATAGTTGGGAGGAGGGCAAGGGCCACAGAAAGAATGGAAAAGAGTGGGGAGGAAGAGATGGGAGCAAAGGGATGTGGAGGAAGGTAATGGGTAAGGCCTTGAGGTAGTAAATTTGGCAAGGTGTGTGTTTTGGGGGAGGGGGGCTATTGTGTGTTAACCTTCTTTAAGGGGGGTGGCCCTGCCCACATTTGCTTGTTCTCTGGATGGATATTGCAGTAGCTTATTGCTCCTGTGCCACTCTGATATCAGGCTACTGCTAGGAAATGTCGTTCTGTCCAGTGCTATGTTGTGGTTTGTGGCTGCACCAAACTGTTTGCTCATCTCGCAGAACCTTCTTTGATGGTGTGAGTGTGCTCTGCCAAATATGTGTGTGCGTATAACGTGTTCTTTGGTGTCCGTGTGTACATATAATGGTGTATGTCTGTATATGTATATATTTATAGGAATATACGTATTGCCAGACTGGATCACCCACAGCCCATCTAGTCTAGTAGCCTATCTGATAGTGGCCAGCAGCAGTTGCTTCAGAGGAAGGTGCAAGAAACCTCATATTAGGCACATATGGGAATATCTGCCCCTCCCCCACCATTAGATCTCCTAATCTCTTAAATTAGAAAAAGCATGAGGTTTAATATCTCTGCAAAATGTTGTTAACTCCTGATCTACCATCATTATTTTATACAGTTTTATCATGTCCCCTCTTTATTTGTAAGGTTCATAATCCAAGTCTTGTTAATCTCCTTTCAGTTGAGAGTTTTTCCAGGCCACTGATCATTCTCATCACTCTTATCTGAACTCCTTCCAATTCTGGATTAGCCTTTTTTTTTTTTTTTTTTTGCTGGGGGGTTACCAATACTGCACATGGTATTATAGATGAGACCACATCATTGATTTACAGAATGACATTGTAATACTCTCTGTATTCTCCATCTCAATCCTTATGCGTCCTAACATAGTGTTTGATTTTTTTGGCCATAGCTGCACACCGAGCCAAGGTTTTCATTGGCCACAGTGTCACCCAGATCCCTTTCCTGAATTGATGGTCTTAATTTAGAATCTTGCAAGGTGTATGAGGAGTATAATTTTTCCCTCCAATGTGCATTACTTTTCATTTATCTACATTGAACTTTGTTTGCCGTTGTGTTGCCCATTCACCAAGCTTGTTTGGGTCCCTCTGAAGTCCCTCACAAGCCTCTCTGGACCTGACTAACTTAAATAATTGTGTGTCGTCTGCAAATTTTGCTATCTCACTGTTTACCTCCCTTACCAGATCACAAATAAATATATTAAACAACACTGGACCTAATCTAGTGTGATTCTAGTAGAATTGGTGTTATAGGAGGTAATTACAGCATTTTCATCATGAGCACCCTTTATATATAGAGAGAATAAAATGTGCCAGCTTGATTGCCTTGGAGACTGATGCCTCCATTTACCCACAGAATGGGATCATCATGGGCAGCACTTTATATATGTGCACATGCATTCCCCCATCTACCTTGGCTAGCAGGGAAATGTCTGAAAGGGACTCAATTTTCAATGACATTCAGATCTTTAGCCTGACACCATGCTAAAGGGTGCCAATGGTGGTGAGGGTTTTTGTGTTGAGAGCCTGGATCCAGACTGGCACTGAGCCAGCCAGATGGGATGATCTTCTAAGCCTCTGAGTTGAAATTCCTAGAACCACAGTATCAAATCCAGAAAGGGTTGACTCAGCTTTTCATCCTTCTGTGGTAGATACTTCCTTGCAGCAACAGATCTCTTTTTTTTTTTTTTTTTTTTTTTTTTTTTTAAGGTCAAAATCTTCAAAATACAGTGCATAAAGTTAGGTATCCAAATCCATAGTTAGGAACTTAAACTTTCAGGTGAAGGTGCCTAAATACAGATCTAAGTGCTTAGCATTAAACACTGAGATTAACAATTTTCACTCTATGTCCTGTAGGGTCTGTAATGTGCATTAAACGTACTATAGTAAGAGGGGGAAGTTGCCTAACAGTTCCTGGGGAAAATTTCCATTCTCCCTCTTTTGTGCAAGGTACTGTGCATCAGCTGGTTGATCGTTTCTGTCCCTGTGGCAGTTGTAATTTCTGGAGGTGGATGAATTTAGGCCCATATTAGTTAGATCCGTGTGAATAGAACCTTGCACCTGTTCTGAACTTTAATGATTTCAGTGGGCCTTCCTCCACACAGATCCAGCACCTTTTGGGAAGAAAGGTGCTATAGATATGTGAAACATAATTTGTTATATCCTTGCGGAAAACTAGCATTAATAACATGTTAAGGCTGAGGCCAGGTCTCCACTATAAACTTACATCTCTATAACTATGTCATTCAGGGATGAGAAAAATCTAAACCATGGTGTAGACAGTGCTATGTTGACGGGAGGGCTTCTCCCGTTGACATAGCTACAGCCTCTTGCACAGGTTGATAGACTATGGCGACGGGAGACGCTCTCCCATTGGCATAGTAGTGTCTTCACTGAAGCGCTACAGCAGCACAGCTGCACCATTGCCGTGTTTTAAGTGTAGACCTTCCCTGAGAGATCAAGCACCTAAAAGTCTACAATTTCAGAGTTAGGCCCTAGTCATGAAATCACTTATGCACTTGCTGAACTTTAAGAGTGAGTAGTTCCTTTGAAGCTACAGCTGGAAGCCTGACATTAACTCCGTTCCTTGAGCTTATACCTTAATAGAGGTCTCTCTTCATAACATTATAAATTATTTTTCAAATTGCTGCCATGTATAGTATAATATAAGACAGCCGTGTATGCAATAAACTACAATATATATGTGCTTCAGACTTGGCTTGATATTTTTGGAAGTCTCAGTGAGATAAATAAAAAGACAGTTGTTTCAGTAGTTTGGAAGGTTCAAGTCAGAAAGATGAAACTTATTTTTTTATTTTTTAGATCAGCTCAAACCTAGAAAGTTGTGGAGCTGTGAAACACCCTAGCAACCTTTTTCACTGTACCTAGCAAGTTAGGTGGCACTGGAAAATATCAAATATCATTTCATTGCAAGAGTTAAATGGCATCCAGAAAAACCAGCGGATTATCGACCTTTTGCTGAATGGATGGTTATGCCATTAAAAATGTAATACTCTTAAAAGTTTACATTTCATCTTACCACACCCCCTCCCACAGCTGCTCCAGTGTCTGTGTTAATCTTATCTAAGAGCATAGACCCATTAAAAGTCATTTATGTTTACATGATGGGCACAGCAGCATGCAAATGAGAACAAGCTGTTGCTGTTAAATGACCCGGTCAGCTCAGCTGTTGAAGCATATCTCAGATTAACCTGCTGATTGTTTCATGGGGGAGGCTAACAATTCTTCCTCTATGACAAGGCTCAGACATAAAGCCAGTATCTTAACTACACCCCAGCATAATACCATGAAAAGGGGGAGTATTCATGGGCAGGGCAGGGTAGAGCAGATTCAGAAATCAGGTTTTAATGCTCTGACACTTATACTTACGAATGTACTTACTCTTAAGTAGGTAAAAAGAACAGGAGGACTTGTGGCACCTTAGAGACTAACACATTTATTTGAGCATAAACTTTCGTGGGCTACAGCCCCCTTCATCGGATGCATGTAGTGGAAAATACAGTAGGAAGATATAGTTCAGTAGGTAAGTAGTTCAGTTGACTTCAGTGGGGCTACTCATCTGAGTAAAATTAAGTAGGTGCATAAGAGTTTGCAGGAACAGGGCCTTAGGGAAAGATTTTAGAATATTCAGTAATGTTCCAATTAAAGGTATTCAAGAAGAGATCGTATTTTTAAAAATGCAATCAAAAATAATATATAGAATGTTGATACTGCAATATCTAATACATGGATATACCAAGTTCTACGTTTTGTAATTTGTCCATTCACAATATTTTTATTTTTAAAAAATCACTTAAAAGCAGTATAGTATGTGGAAGCACATTGTTACATATACTGCCATGTGTATGTTTGTTATCTAGAACTTCATCTGTTAGAAAGATACTTCATTTTCTTAATCACAAGATTAAGAATAATTCATAATAAGATTAGAATAATAATGCTTTGCATCTATGTATTGTCTTTCACCCAAGGATCTCAAAGCACTTTAGAAACTTGAATTAATTGTATGTTATGGGCTTTTTCTGTAATGTTTGTCATGATAGTACCTGAGCACTTTACTAAATTTGTTCCTATAACCCTCTTGTGAAGTAGGGAATTATTATTCCCATTTTACAGATGGGAAGCTATAGCAAAGACTGGGGAGGTGACTTGTTTAGGGTCATATAGGATGCCCCTGATAGACCCAGGAGCAGACCCCCAGATCTCTCAAATAACTTAATCACAACACCATTAATTTTCCTCTCTGTTAAGCCTCTGGGTCATCCTGTGCATTGGTTATTGGGCAGAAATTACTTGGGGATTTCACCTTAAACAGTGCACCAATACATGGCCCTATGCAATAGATCAGGATTATCATCTCTACACAGTTAACTGAGGCAGAGAGTGGTTGTAACTTGCCCAAAGTCACACATTGAGTTAATGAGGCTGTTGTGAGGTTTGTAAAGTACTTTAATATCCTGGCATATAAAGTATTATAACCTTATAATTAACTAATAGTAGCCTTAGTAATAATAGGAATTAATTTCAAAGAATGCTCTAATAATAAAGTGAAATTTCTTGTTAGTCCTAGCAATGATAGTATTTCTCCTTCAGCAAAAGAAAGAACTTTCCAGGCCTGTGTGTCTGAACTTTCTCCAGCTGTGAGATGCAAAGTAATAACAAGAAGCAATGTTATGGGGTGTGGAAGGAGGCTAGGGAAGTTCCCCATTATTTAATAGCATTGTCTGATTAGGGTATTGTCATCTGATAATTCCTGGAAGTTGGCACATTAGAAGCATGAGGTGAAACAGAGAGTAGCTAACAGACTAATGCTCATCACTGTCAAATAATAACAAAGGTTACATGGAAACATTTTAAGATTATAAATCATAAACACTGTGTAAGACTAAGGATATTTCATTTATCTTTGTAGAAAATGAAGGGAGAAATAAGGTAGGTAAATACCTTTTAAAACTATGGAGCACAGGGAATTGTGATGACAGTGAGCCCTCAAGGCTCATCCAAGTGAAGGGAGGTACATCCTGTACAGTGTGAAAAAAACACATTGCTTTGTTTTTCTTGCAAAATGTTCCATTGTTTTCATTTTGTTTGTTGGAAACATCATTCTGGGATGTATTAGCAGGAGTTTTGTAAGCAAGACACAAGAAGTAATTCCTCCATTCTACTCCACGTTGATTAGGGCTCATCTGGAGTATTGTGTCCGGTTCTGGACACCACAATGCGGGAAAGATATGGACGAATTGGAGAGAATCCAGAGAAAAGCAACAAAAATGATTAAAGCACTAGTAAACATGACCTGTGACGGAATATTGGGGAAAAAAAGGGGGGGGGGTGTTTAGTTTGGAGAAGAGAAGACCTAGGGGGGCATGATAACAGTTTTCAAGTACATAAAAGATTGTTATAAGGAGTAGGGAGAAAAACTGTTCTTGTTAACCACTGAGGATAAACCAAGAAGCAATGGGCTTAAATTGCAGCAAGTTTAGCAGTTTAAGTTGGACATTAGGAGAAACTTCCTAATTGTCAGGGTAGTTAAGCACTGAAATAAATTGCCTAGGGATGTTGTGGAATCTCCATCATTGGAGATTTTTAAGAGCAGGTTAGACAAACACCTGTCAGGGATGGTCTAGAGAATATTTAGTCTTCCCTTGAATGCAGGGGACTGGACTAGAAAACATCTCGAGGTCCCTTCTAGTCTTTCAATTCTGTGATTCTGTGATGCTTAGCAAAGTTTAAAAATTAGCAGGAGCCCAGAATTGCTATTGTCTGTATTATGCCCTGTATTTATTGCACAGTACATTGAAAGCCTCACTTGAATAGAGTGTTACTTATAAGTGAATAAGGATCAAATGAAAACCCATGCATCAGTGGGACTACTGACATGGGTAAGGACTGCTCATTTTGCAGTATCATGCCCTGTTGATTAAGGGGATGTGCTATATGTTAATCAACCTTGCAAAATTATTATGAAAATATACCAGCTCAGAGACACAGTCCTCTTGTTTCCACTCCATTACCATAGTGAGATTGATGATCGGTTAATATTATAACCTAGATACCACGCTGATTGGGTGTTTTGTAATCATCTAGTTAGGCAGCAATGGAAAAAAATTATATTTTACTTGCCCCTCAAAAAATACATTACCCCAAGCCAGTGAGTGAGTCGAGTTTTGCAAGGTGGCTGTAAATAGCAGCCAGGTTGGAATAGATCCACCAGACTCTCTTCATCTCCCTCTGGAGTTTTTTAAACGTGTTTTCCTTCTGTTCCTTCCTGCAGGCCTGTTCCTTCCTGGAAATTCAGCAGAAAGTTTCCATTCATAGGTTGCTGAATCTTTTCCATATTAATGGATGACATTTGGTATGCGCACTGCAAATCCTGCTTTGGGACTCTGTGAACTGTGGGGTGCCTGATGCCTGTAATCCCCATTCCCCGCCGTGTCCGTTCTTTCCACGGCCCCCACACAACATGTCTGCATTCAGCCTGTGGCCCAGTAAGGACCACTCACTTGGTGCGCACCAAGTACAACAACTTCGACATCTATCTGAAATCCCGATGGATGTACGGATTCATTCGTTTCCTGCTGTACTTCAGCTGCAGCCTGTTTACCTCCATCCTCTGGGTGGCGCTCTCTATCTTGTTTTGCCTTCAGTACCTGGGCATCCGGATCTTTCTGCGTTTCCAGTACAAACTCTCCATCATCCTCCTCTTGTTGGGGCGAAGGCGGGTGGACTTCAGCCTCATGAATGAACTGCTCATCTATGGAATTCACGTGACCATGCTGCTAGTGGGGGGGCTGGGCTGGTGTTTCATGGTGTTTGTGGATATGTAAATAAAGTGAGCGCATGTGGGCTCAGGAGGCGACTCTTACTGTACCCCAAAACCTATGGATATCTCCTTTGCCTTTTTTTAAATATAAATTTATTTATCAGTGCTAGTATTTTGATAAATTCATGTACCTGTCTCTGGAATTGGGTTTATTTTTATTTTTTTGAGGGCTGGGGTGCTGCTTAATTCCAATCCCTGATTGCAAGTGGGCTACATTCGATTTTTGTTTGCACAGTGAAAGCTACATAAATTTCCTTTCAGTCCATAGGAGTCTAGCCTGCTGAACTATTCCAGTGGGCATGGAAAGGGCAGTGATTTAACTGGAGGAGGGAAGCCAAATAATTTTGCACCCAGCCCCTTTAATCCATCTGTATCCTCTTTCCAAAATGTTCAGTGATGTCCTACGCAAGTAATATATTCCTATCTACCCAGTCTTTTCTCCCTCTGTGTATTCTGGATTTGCATTATCCTTTGCTAAACATATTGGGCCAAATTCATCAATGATTTCCGTAGACTTACACCAGCGATGTGTTTGGACCATTTTGATATTGTATTTACCACAGTTTGCAGTTTTGATAGCTTTGAATGGCTTACCCCTCTTTAGGCATTTAGGGTGGGATCTTCCAGAATCACTTGGCATTGACATATCATTCCCATTTGAAGTAATGGAAGCAGAGTTAGGCCCAGTGCTAAGTGCTTTTGAAAATTCCACCCTCAGCAAATAAACCACTGGAAAATGATAGGCCTAGAGTAACTCATCTCCATCTCTTCCTTAATGCCTAACATATCTGGACCTGATTCTGATCTTTCTTACTTTGGGTTTACTCTAGTGCAGGGGAAGGCAACCTATGGCACGCGTGCCGAAGGCGGCACGCGAGCTGATTTTCAGTGGCACTCGCACTGCCTGGGTCCTGGCCACCGGTCTGGGGGGCTCTGCATTTTAATTTAATTTTAAAAGAAGCTTCTTAAACATTTTTAAAACCTTATTTACTTTACATACAACAATAGTTTTGTCAAGGTTCCTTCTCCACTCTGAACTTTAGGGTACAGATGTGGGGATCTGCATGAAAACTTCTAAGCTTAACTACCAGCTTAGATCTGGTTTTGCTGCCACCACTCCCAAGTGCTAACTTTCCCTTTCCTGGGTAGCCTTGAGAGACTCCTCCTCCTCCAATTCCCTGGTGAACACCGATCCAAACTCCTTGGATCTTAAAATAAGGAGGAATCAATCATTTCCCCCCCCCTACCCTTTCCCCCCAACAATTCCTGGTGAGTCCAGATCCAATCCCCTTGGATCTTAAAACAAGGAAGAATCAATAAGGTTCTTAAAAAGAAGGCTTTTAATTAAAGAAAGAGGTAAAAATCATCTCTGTAAAATCAGGATGTAAAATAACTTTACAGGGTAATCAAATTCAAAGAGCTCAGAGAAATCCCCTCTAGCCTTAGGTTCAAAGTTACAGCAAACAGAGGTAAACACTCTAGCAAAAGGAACATTTACAAGTTGAGAAAACAAAGACAAAACTAACACGCCTTGCCTGGCTGTTACTTACAAGTTTGAAATATGAGAGACTTGTTCAGAAAGATTTGGAGAGCATGGATTGATGTCTGTTCGCTCTTGGGACTAAGAGGGACCAGACAACGCCCAAAACAAAGAGCACAAACAAAAGCCTCCCCCCCACCAAGATTTGAAAGTATCTTGTCCCCTTATTGGTCCTTTGGGTCAGGTGTCAGCCAGGTTACCTGAGTTTCTTAACCCTATACAGGTAAAAGGATTTTGGTGTCTCTGGCCAGGAGGGATTATAGTATTGTTACCCTTCCCTTTATAGTTATGACAAGTTTAGTTATATATTATAGACTTACATTTTAACATTTTTAGAAGGTCTCTTTCTATATTACTGGCACGCGAAACCTTAAATTAGAGTGAATAAATGAAGACTCGGCACATCACTTCTGAAAGGTTGCCGACCCCTGCTCTAGTGTCTTCACGGAAGTTACTCCTGAATTGCACCAGTGCAAGTGAGATCAGACTATGGTGCCCTTCATCTAGGGGAACTTGAAAACTAACCAAAATCGGAAAGTGCAGCATTGTGAATTCTTAAATATTATAGAGGAAATATTCTGGCTTTGCCACCAGTTGTGGTAGAGGAAGATCAAGTCATTAGAAACTTTTTCTGATGATTTAATAACCGAGAGACAAGTTCTGATCTCAGTCACACCGATCTTAATCTGGGGTGATTCCCCTGAAATCAATTTACGCATAACTGCAACTGAGTTCAGAGCCTGGCCCAAAGTGTCTGTTCAGAGTTACCAGCATTTACTCAAAACAAACTTAGAATGTTGTCCCTTTCCCCATTTTTCTGTAAGGAATTGCAGATTGATTTCTTACAAGAAGGTTGGCTACAAAGACCAAGACCTGTTTCTGTTTTCAAACCATTGTAATTCAGTCCACTGAAGTCAATGGAGTCATGCTGATATAAAGTTAGTGTAAGTGAGATGAGAATTAGGTCACTAATGTATTGAAAACATTTTTGTGGTCCAGTATTTGTATTGCCTTCAGTAGTGTTACTTCATAGGGTCCAATACATACTCATATGCAGAGGGAAAGGGTGCTTTTACATTGCAGCTTGTGGGGACAGTACCTTTTGGTGGTAGACATTTGGTTTTGCAGATGCAGAGGGGGGATGCTTCTGTCTGAAGCCTTAATCTAGAGCAAAACCAGAAATTATCTATACAGTCTGATAATCCAATAATACAGACTGACCACAGGTGCTGATTAAGGCAGGATCCTGGCAGAATAAATCTTAGATCAGCACTGCAGGAGCTGAGAGATGTTTCTATGGGAGCAAAGTGGTTTATCGGTGTTGTGCCATGAGCCATGTTCTCTTGATGCTCCTTGGTAGTTGCCAGAACTCTGCATGTAACTGTTCCCCTTGGGCTTTGTTCTAGAAGAGTTCACCCAGCTGCTCTGTTTATTACATCTGCCTACCCAATCTTCACTCATCACCCTTGCGTCTGAGCACCTTACACATTCTTACTTTGTTTTACCTAATATCTTAGGTTTAAGGCTAAGATTTTGTCATGAGTATTTTTAGTAAAAGTCACAGAAGGCCACGACACACAATGCTGTTGGGATTTGCAGCTGCTCCAGCTCCGCCACTGCTCCTGAGGGGCTGACCCAACTCCGGCTGGCTGCTGGTCAGCTGTTCCGGCGGCCCTGGGGTTAGCCACTGGTCAACTGTTCCTGCAGCTGCGGTTTGAGCAGCCCCAAGGCTGACAGCTGCTCCAGCCCTGCCCCAGAAGAAGTCCTGGAGGTCCCGGAAAGTAATGGAATCTGTGACCTCCATGACAGTATCACTGCCTTACTTATGTTTCTTATAGACGAGTTTCCAGAATTGCTGGGAGGAAGGGAGATCCTCTGTGATGCTTCCATTCCCCAATCTTCCCACCCAAAACTGTGAGGCCCAGATTCTGGGCTCCAGTGCGCAGACCCTTTCTAGCAAAGCTCCATTGGGTCTCTGGGGAGGGTGGTTCCCCAAATGAGAGAACAATGCCCCGTTATCTCCATTCTCCATGCAGCTCCCAGCCTAAGGGAGTAGGAAGGATTAGAGATGGAGCACTCTGGGCACTGACTATCCTAGCCTCCCTGACAATTCATAGGGAGCCACTGCAGGCAATCTAAGTTACAGCAGCCATGGAGCTGCTCTGATTTACAGCAGCCCTCAAATCATCCAAAATCCCAGAGGTGCAAAAGTCAGGTAAAGCCACTTGTGCTCCTCCCCACTCTGCCTGGCTGACACATCACAGAATCTGGCTTTAAGTCAGGTGGAAACTCTTGGCAGAGGGGATCTCTTTCAGTGCTTATTTAAATAACAGCCAAAAGAGGGGTCAATGGAGAGTGTGGTGGTGTGCGCTCTCGATTTCCCCTCACCTGTTCCAACTTCCGCATGAGCTATCTACAGCGGTCCCAGTCCTTGTTGATCCAGGGAGCCAGGCACCAAACATGCACCCCTATGTTTCAGTGCATTGCAGTGTTCCTAAAGCACCACGCTGGCCCTCTGTGACCAAAATTGGATATTACGTATCAAGTGAATGTCCTTCTAAAGTCAAGTAAAAGGGTAATGTTTATCAAATCAAGGAAAGGAGCAGGCCAACCAAGGATAAAAGGTCACATAAAAGATTAAATGTAGATGAAAATGGTGCCCTATATATAAAAATGATCCCCCAAATTGTTTCCTACACCCAAATGTCTGCTGTCACAATGCACTAAAGCTTCACTTACCAAGACCTGACTTCAGGACTCTGTGATTCTCCTGGAAAGGTGGATCACTTGGAAGGCTGTAAATGCATGGTGTGATTACAGCAGGCGAACAAGTAGCAAGATTCCTAGGTTCTATTCCCAGATGTGTCACTGTATTGCTGTGAGCTTGGGTAAGTCACTTAAACCGACTCATTTTCCATATCTGTAAAATGGGGATAATACCTACCTTCCTTTGTAAAGTGCTAGTGATCTTTGGTTGAAAGGTACTAAATACACAAAGGGAAAAATATTATGTCACAGGCACTAAGCCAGTGCAAGACTTTGTATTCCTTACAATGCATAGGTGATAGTGACGTTATCAGCTGCAGCTGGGGAAGCAATGACCTTTGAACACCAATGTTGGCAGGTAAGAGGAAGAGGGAGTGGTTTTCAAATAATTTGTTTTAAAATGTGTCAACTTGAACATTTTAGGTGTACATGAATAGAATAATATTTGGCACCTATATAGCACTTTTCATCTTCAAAGTGTTTTACAAACACTAGCTAATTAATCCTCACAACATCCCTAGGAGGTTGCTGAATAAGTAAGATCTTGATAACGATTTGGGATTGTAATCAGTTTTTTAATACAGGAATTTTGTTTTTAAGCATTTAAGTTTACTTTCAATTAAAGGTTTTTCGCAAGGAGTTGAGATGTTCAAGGTGACCTACAAGTTCAAGGAGGTGAAGGCGGGCTGTGAGGGAGAAACCTGTTAACCAAGCCAGAGCTATATGATGGACAGAGTAAATGACACAGTAAAGCAATTTTTTTTCATAAAGCTTTCTTCATTGCAAAAGTCCTTTTAAAAAAAAAAATTATCAGAACAGACCAAATAATAAAACGGGTAAAAGCTGGAATTTATTCCTATGTTTTTAGGAGGGTCAGACAAATAGCCAATTAATGTTAGTTGCCAGAAATATTTTAGCCTGAGCAGGTATGTGCAAACCCTACTCCACTGTGGAAATCAATTTTCCCTTGGATTTATTCCCGTTTCCCAAACTCACTCAGACATGAGAGAGACGTGGTCAGATTAAAAATAATTAGACAAAAATAGTTCATCATTATATTACAAATAACACTATAGATAATTAAAACTGAAACGATTTGAAAAATTTAATCAACTTTTCACCATTGGTGCTGTTTGCTTCACTTTTCCAATTTCATCTTGGACAATGAAAATAAACTGGTCACTTTCACTTTTGTTTTTAGTTAGTTTTTTGTTAATCCTGTCATGCTGCTGCTTTGGGCTATAAATACTGCAGATTAATGTTTATTTGGTTTTAAAAATGCTTCCAGGGGAATTTTAAAAGAAACCATAGAAGCAAGACAAATAGAAATAAGTTTTGAGAGAGATTATTTTTACCAGACGTACATATTGGGCTGTATTTGATCTGACAATGTCCCTTTGGGGCCCAATCCTGCAGTCTTTGCACATCCCAAACTCCCTTTGATATCTCCTTTTCAGGTCATTGAAGGTTTCAGATATGCAGGGAATGGAAGACCTTTATGTTTTTGAAGCAAGAACTCCCAATCTGTTACAATCATCCTTGCCCTTAAGTCTGCTGTATGTGTGGTAACAAAGTCGCATTAGCTCTGCCCTTTAACTGATGAATGTACAAACTACAATGCAAAGTGTTTGATTTGCACCATGTTAACCTTTTGAAACATGGATACAACTCAGTGTCTTGAGTGCCTGTTGAGTTCTTTATGAAACATGCCACCTTCATTAAACATTTTTTCTAAATGTCTGAACGGATTGGTTGTTTAAACCAATGGGAAAATGTTAGAGATACTGTTTTACAAAGATGCTACCACTCTGCTCTGGTATTGTTTGACACCCACATTGCACAGATGTAAATTATTACAGCAGGTGCGAGGCTGTAGAGAATCAGGCCCACTGTAATTAAGCCTCACAGACATCCTTGTGAGGTGAGTGTAATTTATATTGATTTTTATAGCTGGGTAAATTAACGATTAGGAAGGTTAGTCACCAAGGAGTTACTGGGAAAGCCAGGAGTCTTGACTCCCAGTCCCTTGCTCTAACATGACATGTCTTGCCATATCCCCTTGCAGGTGTGGAGCTGTCTGCTGTCCCTCTCCTGTGTGGAGATGAGACTGCACTGCAGCATTGTGATCATGATTCAGCAGTCAGTGAAGGCCGTGACCAATTGTGGGGTTAATCTCAGTTGATGCAAAAAGTGAGAAGTGCCAGAGACTCAATATCATCTACTAGGGATGTTGTTATTGCTACTGATTTTACATAGAAGGTACATCCAAGATAGATGCTGAACATGATTTGTCTTGGTCTACACGGATTGGTCAGTTTTGTGGAATGTTTTATAGCCAATGAAGCCATGGGCTCCAGAGAGGCCAAGCATGGAGAGAGTGATTGCAAGCAGGAAAAGATAAACTTCTGAAGCAGCATTTATGTGGCTCCAGAAACCCAAAACCTTCCCATAAGAGGCACAAAGAGGCCATAGCCACTGCTACTGCCCAAAGGCTAGAATATCAGCCACAGACTTGGGGGAGAGGAGGTTTCCGACGCAAAGCCAGATTACTTAGGTTTAGTGCAAGGATGAGTGGATTTTACCCTTAATAAATTAAACTACAAAAACAGCCTTGCATGCATGACTATTTGACTCATTGCCTTACACCCACTTCGCAGAATGGTAAACAAGTACACCAGCTGCAAGACCTAGAGAATGTGGCCAGAAGGTTGTAAAGGGCTTTGAAAGCTACTGTATTAAGTGCAAGACATGGATTTTTTTTTTATTTATTTATTTTGGGCCTCTCTTATTTCAAGAGGAAGTAGGAACTCATTTGCCCCACTCCCAAAACCAACTCAAGCCACCCCACCAATTTTGGCTACAAGAACATAGGTTTGGAGAAACTGAATGAGAATGATGGAAGCAAAATGGTGTACTGGCATCAGAGTGGTGTGTGTGAGCGTGACCCATTCCGAGTCATGTACTGTGCAGGAAGACTAATTTAAGCAAAATTAATGTGTGCTCTCTGAGCATATACCATGAAGCTGAGCATTTCACTTCTCAATTGGTACATTTTTAGAGTCATGCTGCTTTAATCGGCGATAATGTGCTATTTGTGTAAGAGAGCAAGCTCAGGCCAGATTCTGGTTGAGTTACACCAGTGGAAATCCACAGTAACTCCACTGAAGGCATTGGAAATATACCAGTGGAAGTAAAATCAGTATATGAGCCCTTCGTTAAGTGCATTAGTTGGTGAAAAGCTAATTTAATTCTGCCCCATGTTCTTAGACAAGTCATAACTTGTATTTATACAGCATCTATCATCCTAAAGCATTTGACAAACTTAACTAGTTGATATTCAAACTGTACACGGGGGACCATGTCCTCTGCTGGTGTAAATTGGTGTAGCTCAAATGAAGTAAGTGGAGCTAAACCAATTTGCACCAGTGGAGGATCTAGCCCTGGGATTACTTCAATCATCTCCTTGCTGTATCCAGCTGCTACATTGTATTAAAAGACAGCTAAAAATACATGAACTATTTTCCTAATGTTATTCATCTATGCAAGCAAGCGGTGTAGTTGCCATAGCTTAGTTACATGATGACAGATGGAAGAGCGGGTGTCCTGCCCAGTCATTAATGGCTGGGGAGGTGCCACAGTGGCTTCTATTGAGACATGGTCCACACTGTGAAAAAGTTTGAGAATCCCTTCTCTGAAGCATCAGGTGTTGGCCACTTCTGGAGGCAGGATACTGGAGTTGGTGGTTCTTGTGTCTGATTTGGTACAGTAAATCCTTTCGTTTCTAGTTAGTAGATAGGGCAAGATGTAGTGTGGTGCAAGCCATACAATGGGATAGATAAAAGGAGGCATTTGATCGACTAATGAGTTTGGAGCCCTGTGGGTGTGCTACATTTATAAGACTACCTGTGCTTGAAAGCATGTTACCCATGGTCTTGTGACTCCCAAAGCACTTGAGAGATGCAACAGTCTTAGTAACAACCCACTCCTTGTCATGTGGGATTGCTTACAAAAGCCCCGTATATGCTAAGGAAATTCAAACCATTGCAACCATGTTGATGTTAAGTTTACATGTTGCAAGATCAAGCAGCACTTGTGCAAGCCGTGCCTTGCAATAGTGTCTACATTACGGATTTGCACGGGGGTAATTACATCAGTGTATGAATTTCCTTTTTGTAGACTCGGCCCGAGAGCCAGATTTATCTTCTAGGCCTATACCCGAGTCAGGGGCTGAGTTGACCCATGCCAATCAAGCAGAAACACTAGGAGGTATTGCCACAACTGCTTCTGGAGCGATTCAGCATGTAGTCGGGGGGGAGCGGAAGGGGGTGTTTCTATTGCACATTCCCTTAGAAAGATGCAGTGTGGATGGTGCAGGGCAAAGCCCTGCTTTCTCCCTGCCATGTTGTGGGTGGTGGAGCCCTTGGGAGTGCTAACAGGGAACAGTCCCTGTGCTTAGAAGAGCTGTGATTGGGGCTGACCCCTGTGCCAGGAAATGCAAGGGGGATAAGGTTCCTTGTGCTCTCTCCTACTTGTTCATCCCAAGCAGGGACAGTCTGGCCTGTAGCTCACCTCTGAGCTATCATTCCCAATTCAATTAACCCCCGGGGAGCTGCAAGGTTTGGGGGTATTTTTTTCCTGGAAGCTGTTAAAAGTAACAAGGTGTGTTTACTCCCAGGAAAGCTTTTAGGGAGGCTCTTGCACACTGAGGCAGTAGTTAGAGTGAAGACACTGCTGGGAAAAATGAAGCCTTGTTATCTTTTAACATCTTTGTTTAGCCAAACAAAGTTTCCATAACCTCTGGACAGCTATGTTGCCAGGGGGAAAAAAACCCTCTCATCTCATTTCTTCACCAGCCAACTCACCGTGTTAATTTTCTCTTCCTGCATCAAAGCAGTCCTCATTCCCAGAAAATGTCAGTTCAAAGCAAAGTTTTTGTCCAGTAATAAGCCAATGAAAATTGCGAAGTACAAGATATTTTTATTCAGCTACTAAAAACTGTGCTTAAGGGATATCAAGGGCTGGGGTTGTCAGGGTTTGCTCTGAATTTTTGCTGCTTTGGTGGCTCTAAATCAGAGTTTAATCCCCGATGCACACTAATTTGGGGCTCATCTCCATGCAAAATTGTACCAATTTAACTAAAGGTGTGGTTTTAAAGTAATTTAGATAAGCTGGTGCAAACCCCTGTGCGGACACTCTTAAATCAATATAAATCTGACGGGTCAATTTATCTTAAATTCTATCCAGGGGTTTATCAACTAAATTGATTTAAAAACCGTTTTAACTTAAACTAGTGCAGCTTTCTTGAGTAGAGAAGGCATGAGTCAAACCAATGCAACCTCTGCATGTAAACAAGGCCTTATCTCCGAGTTTGTCTAGTGTCTGATAGAGTAGGGGTGGCCTCTCAATGTTTAACTTGTAACCTTCCTTCCGTTATAAACAGTCATGGTGCTACTACTCTGAAATCCTCAGAAAAGACCTTTCAGACAAGACCTTTGTTGGTGAAGGGAGCAGGGGAGAAGTGCGGGTGATTCAGAGCGGATAAGGAGAGCCGAATAAATAGTTGAACTGAACTAGCCTGGATAGATACCACATAAACCACTGGAGACAAATACTGAAGTCTTTGCCCAGTTCTTACTCAGGCAAATCTCCCATTGGCTCCAGTGAGAGTTTTTCCTGAGGAAGGATGTCAAGGTTGTACATGTTAATGAAATGAACCACTCTGCCCTTCAGATTTCCTGATCTTTTTGGGAATGTTCCTACTGAGTAAATTGCTCTCAAGGAGTGAAGACATTTTTATGAAAATTTTGCCAAAAATTAAGAAATTGAAGAAAATCACAATCTGTTTGCGGCCATCTAAAAACGAGGTGACGGTTATGAAATAAATGATTTGTTACAAATTAGTTGCTCAGCAAGAGGGAAAATTTGCAGTTAGGTGGGCAGGGGCTTCCTTGTTATTTGCCAAAAGCAACAGAACAAAATCAGTACAAAATGGAATTCCAAGCTTCTAAAACTATTTAAAAAAAGCTTTACGCTGCCCCTCAAATATGGTATCACAATTATTTATTCCAGTATTAAAGATACATGAAACCTCATCGGGGGAGACAGTAGTTACACACTCGGGCCCTTAAAGGATCCATCATTACTTCTATCCTAAGCCTATATTTCGCCCCTTTGTATCTAGCAATTGCAGCATCTATACACCTTCAATCCTGCTCCCGTTGAAGTTTATGGCAAAACTCCTGCTGATGTCCGTATAAGCGAGATCGGGTCTATGCTGGTCTTGGACCTGTGCTGTAGGAAAGCACACAGGCACCAACCAATAGCAGAGGTGGAAAATGAGACTTGTAGAGCCTATGGATGAAATCCTAGTTCTGTTGAAGTCAATGGCAAAACTCTCTCCGACTTCAATGAACCCAGGATTTCATCCTATGTTTCTCTCCAACAAAACTGCTTGTTCTCTGGAAAATGACTAACGCATTTGTAAACTGCTCACAAGGTCAGATTACAGCATGCATATATTCATAGCCATCTCTTTTCATCAGTATATAGCATAAAAAAGAAATATTGGGCCAAATCTTGGAGTCCTTACTCCATTTTTACCCAGGCCAAACTACCACTAACTTCACCACTGGTATTACTTGCACGTTATTTCAGTGCACCCTGGTGATTCTTCATGTGTTTGGGGCAGAAATGCCCGTGGTGTTGTCCTTTATACACTTTCGCAAATGGTCGCTGGAAGGGCTGGACAAAAACATTAGAAAGACACTTTTCTGAGATGGAAACGTTATTGGGAGACATCTAGGGGACTGGATAATCTGCTGCACATACACTGGGCCTTCAGTGGGGAAACAGTTTTGCTATTCAAAGTGAAAAATGAACCCACAGGGTTGAATTCAACTCTTGTGTACACAAATGCAATTCCACTGTGGAGACCAAAGGCAAGATATAATAAAAGGCAAGTGTGACCCAAACCTTCAAGAATCAGCCCCAGTGCCCCACCATGGAGAAATGAAAAGTAAAGCTCCCATCTTCTCCTCCCCTTTATTATTTGGCACAATATAAGGAAGTTACTGAGGAGAAAGAGAGATGGGGAAATTGTAGGGCTCATTTACAATTTGATGTTGATGCATTTGTGACCTTAAGCATCTTTTGTGTCCCTTGTAGCACATGTTCCAGGGGAGTAAGTAGGAGATGGTTCAGTATTTAAATGTTTATTCAGCATTTGCCGCAGAGAGAAAACTTGCTTCAATCTGCAGAGATGCCAATTGATTTTTTTTTTTATATATTTTATTTTGGAAGCAAGCCAAATACTGGATGTTATGAAGTCTTTGGTGGCTGCTGACTGCTTGTTCCATACCAAGCATAACTTTGTATATATTTTTATCATCAAACTCGGTCCCATGCATCTGAATGTGCAAACAGGGACTGTGGCTACAGTGCTACTCCTCCAAGGGGAAACTTGTTCATTTTCCTTGGCCATTTTGTTTTACAGATTTTCACAAGCTAAGATGTCCTTGCAGTGAGAACGAGACAGCAAGGCATGCAGTCAGCTCATAACAAGAATAACAAGTTTATTTGATGGGAACGGCAAAGTCCCTAATAATGGCTCCTTTAGTCCCTAATAATGGATCTTAACATAACAGTATTTGCCTATCTTAAAAGGTTACAATGAATATGGGATATTAAATTAGTTTTTCTTCTTTTGTGGCCATGGGACACATTGAATATTTGTCAGTGAAAGGGTTAACGCACTTCCCAGCACAACAGAAAGCCATTGGGCATGAATGTCTATCACAAGTGTAACTCCATTGACTTTAATGGGATTGCTCCTGATTTAAGCCCTGCTACAGAAAACTCTATTCAAGAAAGCACTTCAGTGCATGTTGTACTTCTGTTGAAGTCAATTGGAGTTAACCAAGTGTTTAAATGATTTCCTGAATAGGGATGCACTTAACTCAGTGCTTTAGTGCTTGTCTGAATTGAGGCCTTATGCTAGTGCAAGTGAGAGGAGAATCAGGCCCATTATCTCGGTTTAACTGCTACCCTCACAAAGCCAAGGATCAGTGCTAATGAAAAGGAAGATATCTTAGGAATATCTGACAAATATATGTACATTTGGGGACTGCCAGCCTTGAATTCATAATATGGTGCAATGTATTGAACATGACAGCGCTCTGTGGAGGATAGAATAGATTAACTACCCTTGCTGAGTCAGCAGATAGGACAAGGATTGAGTGGATGGCAAAGGCCAAACTAGCCTTCCAGGTCAGGAAAGCAGCCAATTGGTGGAGCTATTTGCATGTGTGGGTAGGAGAAACTTGTTCTGCAGCTGTGAATTCAGTACATTCAAATAGCAATCAATGGACTTGGAAAATGAAAAGAAAAAAATATATAGGTTGAGATTTTTAATGCAAGCTCCTGTCAATTTCATGAGGGGCTATGTGGCTAAATCCCTTTGCCAGCATTGCAAATTTGAACCACAGGATTTGGCTTCATGTAGGTTCAGCCAAAAGCACGATATACAGTAGCAGTAATAATTAATATGGGTACAGTGTCTTCCACTGAAAGGTCTCAAAATGCTTCACCCTCAATTATTATTGAATTGAACCTCACGACTTCCCATTTGAAATAGGTATTGTTAGCCTCATTTTACAGATGGGGAAGAGAGGCACGAGGAAGAAGGTGATTGGTTGGTTTAGGCTTTAGCCTGGGGCATAAGACACCTGGATGTAATTCATGGCTCTGCCGCAGACAACTTGGATGGATAAGAATATTTCCTGTGCTCCACCCTTAGTCTGTCTTGTCTATTTACACTGTTAGCTCTTCAGGGCAGGGGCTGTCTCTTACTATGTGGTTGTACAATGCTGAGCACAATGGGCTCCAAATATCAGGTAGGGTCTCTAGGTGCTACTGTAATAAAAATAAATAACTAAATGACTTGGCTAAGGTCACACAGGAAATCCTTGGCAGAGCTGGGAATAAAATTCAGACGTCCTAGTTCCCAGCCCTGTGCCTTAACCACAAGAGATTCTAGTTGTGTAGTGACTGGGAAGGCAAAATCACCAGTCGTTGTGCATGTAGGAGTAGCAAATTCCTATCTTTTTCAGTTCCAAATTTTGCTCTCTTTCTGCATCCCGGTTTTTCTTTTCTTTGTTTCTAATAAAAGCATCAAAAGTGACTATGGATGTCTTTTTAAATGTTTATGGTCATGTTATCCATCAGATACATATTTACAATCATTCATTAAATTAGGATGTACGTTTCATTCCTCTTTCTTAGAATATTAATGCCTACTCGTGGCTGAAATACCATATGAATATTCATTAACAAATCAATCAATTCCTCTGCCAGGAATGATGTCATCTGAGCAATAACTGGAGCAGTAATCGAGCGCACTATGAAAAAGCAATGAATGCCATCAGATCTAATGTTTATTGAACTGCTTGTGGGTAAATCACAGTAGGGTTTTTGTCTGCTTTTCTGTGCATTAACTGGTACTCTAATTCCTAACTATCCACAGCTACGGCATGCCCGTTCCATCCTTACTAGGAGCATGTAACACTGTGGAGCTGCCAGGTGTTAAGGATTTGCTCAGCTACAATGAATTGATCTGCAATGATTCCAGGGACTACTTGGCTAAAAATCTACCTTACAACAACATGGGCACTAAAGGAGAACTTGCATTGCTATCAAAGCTGTTATATAGTAGGAAAGGGTTAGCATTTTCTTGAAATTAAATGGGCCTATGTATCCTTACACTGGCATAACTCCGTGCATTTCTTTGGACTTGCTCGTGGTTTATAATAAAAAGAGAATCAGGCCCAGCGCCGCCTTAGTGTTCTCTTGTCTCTTCTCGAGAGTAAAACTGTGTGTCAAATACAGAATGTATACAACAAAGTCATGTGCTTTGACTGGACATTGTTATTCAAAATTTTATTGTAATAGAGTCATAATCAGGACGCTGGTGTAAATATGCAGAATGCCTTTGGCTACAGCCTACTGTGGAGTTATGCCACTAATCGGCTGAGGATATGGCCCTAAATAATTAAAAGCATCCCCCTGCTCATGTTGAAATCAATGAGAGTTTTTCCTTGACTTTGAAGTCAGCACGGTTGGAAACTAAAATTATGTGTGTCAGGGATCCCTTTAGAAACCTTTTCTTTTAAGGGTTTTTGAATCAATTTTTAAAAAGAAATGTTATCCTTAATATCTTCCTCTTGACCAGTGCATTTAAAATCCCTCAGTTCCATAAAACCAAACAGAAAGAGTGAGTCTGATTTTAGCTAAATGTTTTTTCTGAAATGATTTTGATATGAAAGTTTTTCATTGAAAAGGGCTATTTTTTTCCTGGACAAAGTACAAGGTCACAAGAGGGAAATCAAAATGAATCTTTAGTATTTTGGCTTTTTTTTTTTTTTTAAAGATTTCCTTTTTTATTTTCCTCTTGTTTTCTGCTTGTTGAAAGAAACAAATAACCTAACTTTAAAAATGAACAAAACTTTGGCTGGTATTGCATGTGCCACATACATCTGGTCTTATTGGTTTTCCTGTATTGAGAAAAACACTTTTAGCCTGACTGAGAAAGTAGTATTTTAAAAAGACTGCATTCTGATCATTCTTTTCTGGGGTGCTCAGATACTGTAGGGATGGGGATTGGGAACAATATAGGATCCATCCTAAATAGAAGGGCATTCTTAGAATGTTTTTATCAAAGATGCTAAAGTCAATAGAGGCTTGACTGGATTTATCAGCTTGATGGGATCCCACTTTTACAAAGGAATAGGACTCAGGAGAGAACTCTCACGGCTGAATTTCTTATATAGTAGGGTCCATTCCATGGATCTAGATTAGCTTCTTTGGAATTGTATTTGGGTGTTTCTAATTTGAAGACACATTAGCTTGAACCAAGTCTTTACTGCTACCAATATTAAATCTTAGCCTTTTATATCTTTAGAGCACTGTACAAATGTTAACAAATTCTCACAATACTCCTTCTCTAAGGTATCACAGAAACTAGGGAAACTGAGGCAGCAAGGCAAATCACTTTCCCAAAACTACACGAAAATTAACTGCCAGAGACCAGATAGGAGTTAGGAACTTCCTGGCTCCCAGACCCAGGTTCATTCCTCTAGCGATCATGCTGTCTTTCTGTGTTCAATGCACCTCTAGTGTTGTTTCAATGTGCTTGGTACACCACAACCTTCCCTTATGATTTCAATGGGACACTGAAACAGGAAGTTAGGCAGAAGCGATGTTGTCTCAGCCCAATAGGTGGTCTTGGAGCACAACAGCTGAATAAAAACACGAGCAATGAAATGACTGGTGGCACTTGTTATTTTCTGAACATTAGAGGGTCTGTGTCAGATCCAAATGTTAATTAAATGTGGCTTTTTGCAAAATACATTGTTTATCAGAGTACAGACAGAACAGGAATGTGAATTGATTGTACTGTTTGTTTTTCTAAACTGAACAATGTAACCCTGTCAGTTCCCTCAGATATCTCTATGCATAAACGCCTCCTTAATGAATATGATTGTCTTTGTTAACGCTTCTGAGCACAGCCACAAAGAGCTGCAGAAGCGAGAGCCGGCCCCTGCGGAAAGCCATCTACCTGTATCATTATACAAAGCTAGGGAAGGCGCTCTTTTTCCCACTGATCATTTCTTTGTACTGGTTGTCTCGCTACTAAAATATATCTATTTGGCCTGATCTTGTGAATTGCAGAGCACCCTCAGTCTCCCATAAAGTCAGTGGGAATTGAGGGTGCTTTTGGAGAGACAAGGTGGGTGATATAATATCTTTTATTGGATCTTTTGTTGGGGAAAGAGACAAACTTTTGTGCTTACACAGAGCTCTTCTTCAGGTCTCTTGGAGGCAGTCTTTACCTTATGTGATCAGGCTCTCGGTTTCCTTGGCTTTTTGCAGCTATTTAGGAACCATGGAAAGAATGCTTGTTTTTAAACAAATATTTCTCCCCAATGTACAGACTGGTTAGGCTAGATAGGCCCTGTTGAAACGGATTAACTTGGACAGAAGCTTGTTGTTCTTTGAATTGTGTCCATTGGAGTAAATGGACTTGCACATACTTAAATCAGGTCTGAATCTGACCCATTAACTAATTAAGCCTCACAATAGCAAATATTACTATCTCTGTTTTACAGAGGCATAACCTGAAAACCAGAGAGGTCAAAAGACTTATTTTCACACAGTGAACCAGTAGCAGAGTTGTGAAAGAAGTCAGGAGTCCTGATCCCCTGGCTTTTGCTCTAATCACTAGACATCAGTCACTACAACCCTGTGTAAGGATCCCTGGGACTGGAACCAGGTCTGTGGAGCCTGGGACAGCTGGTATTCCCACATTGCTACTTGGAGGGCATGCAGCACTATATCCAGGGAGGACTGTGGAAATTAGGTGCTGCAGGAAGATCTGCCCAAAGGATCCCGAGTGACATTGTGGCCCTCTGATTGTCCCATAATCACTATTTAGCCCTGAAGGGTGGCCCAGGAAGTTGTCTGGACAGTCACATAGACTTCTGGCTTGCTGTGACTTCAGATCAATCTTTGGCTTCTGATCTCCAGTCTCTGATCCCATCCAACTCTGACCCTGGCTGTTGCCTCCTGATTCCAGCTTGGAACTACCTCTGATCTCTGACTCTGGCTTATTGATCCCTGCTGACTGACTACCATCTTTTGGCCATCCTTGATGTGTGGATGCCAGCCCAGCTGGGACCGCTAGGCCAAACTGCCTTCGCCATGGTCCCTTACACTCTGACAGTGTCCCCTTCATTTATTCTAAGAAATAGTCTTACCTGTTCAACACTTCAGGGAATTCAAGATTACCACTTTTCACCTCCAGTACTTACCCTGGAAGTGAAATGATCAAAGCATGTATCGTTCTTCTGACAACAGCGATTTACTGCATCATCAGATGATAAATGTTTTGAACGAACAATGTTCTTTTAATGCAGCTCAATAAAGTTAAAGGGTAACACAGGGCTGATTATTTCGGTCTTAATTTTTCCACTCTTATCACATAAATTAAAGTGTGTGGTTTCCTTTCAGGAATTTTACATTAGCATGTGCTGGTGGCACTTAGCATTGTTGTCACCAAGACTGGAATATCAAGGTAAATTACAACTGAAGTGCACACATGCACACAGAGTCACACTGACACACCTCTCCCATGGTTTCTTTTGTCCTTAAGAACAGGAGAGCTTGCTACATTTGAGAAACCCATTTATATTATTGTCCAGTATTGGAGCTGATGGACAGAATTCACACCCTAGAGCTGAAGACACTCCAGCTATGGAGTTGATAGTATTTGAAGGGCTAGTTTCAAAAGAATACACAGTAGAAGGGGAATCTGAAGAGGGAGAAGGAAATATATTCTTCAAAAACGCTGTGGGTAGCTTACAGCTCTCTGGGAAATCTATAGCTAATTGCCTCTTTAAAGGTGACTTGAGCTGCCTGAAATAAGGCTTTGTAATCATGTTTCCATGTATCTAACTCACAGGATGGTAAAGGGTTGAAAAGAATCAGAGACTGAGCACTATTTATGAAGTGGTCTCTTTTGAGGTACAGGAGAACTATTACCCCGGGTAGGAAAAAGCCTGGAAGAGTGATGGCTTAAGGGGTCCTAGTGTATCAAGATAATTGGGTGTAATAGCAGAAGAACCCTGCGATTTTTTAATTTTTCTTAAAGTTCTGATTTGAGTGACTATGGTAAATATTCTGATCTCAGTCAATGCCTAAAAACCCCCATAAAAGTCATACCTGAGCTGGCAGGAAACAAAGGTTCAGATACTGCCCAATTACATGCCGATGTAATGCTACGTATCTGAGTTTCAAAATCCCCAAACTCTTTGAAATGTATGATCTCAATTACAACCTAATGGGGTAGAAGCTGAAATTGATGAGAATCATTGCCTGGTCATTGTAATATGAATTAACATGATCAAAATGAACATATTTCCTTAGGGATTTTGTTTATTGTTTCAAAGTCTGCATCAAGTTATGTAATAAACAACTTTTCTAAACTGCCAACATTATTCATTTTGCTGGCTGAATGAAGCCACCCAGATTAACCCCACATTTCGATTTCTTGGGAGATGTGCAAGGTATTGTTTATTTCTACTGCCTTTCTACAGTAGTTCTCATCCAAGGATCTCAAAGCACTTTACAAACATTAACTAAGGCCTTGTCTAAACACAAACTCGCACCAGTTTAGTTAAACCAGTGCAAACCTCTCTGTGGACACGTATTTCAGTTTAACTGTGGCTTCATTTCAGTTTCATTAATCTGTTCCTAATCAATTTAATGTGAAGCAAAATAAGAGCATCTAAGACTTCCTTTTGCACCAGTTTAACTAAATGACAATTTAATTTAAACTGGTGAAACTTTGCATGTTGACATGCACTAAGCCTCACACACTTCTGCTGTAAGGACTTCAGGACTTGACTCATTAATTATTAATACTTAATAAGTATTAGATCAGATTCTATCACCCATACTCATGCTGTGTAGTATCTTATTCTGTGAGTAGTTTTATTGAAATCAGTAGGGATTTGCATGGAGTAAGGTGTTACTCAGGAAGTAAGGATGGTAGAATTTGACTCTTGGTGTTTTTCATTTTCAAATTTAGTACTAATTAGCTGGACCAGGCCAAAGATTAGTATCGCTGGGGCTTTTGCACCAAAATCTACATAATGAGAGATGATATTTTTTATCTTATTTGCTGTTGTAACTGACATAAAAAACATTAGAGACTGCAAATAAAAGGCCTCCTTACATAAAAATCTCCATTGCATTCTGTGGGAATTTTTATTGAGTAAATACTTCAGGGTTTGTCCAAATGTAGTGATTTTTACTTCATTGGAGATGATCTGTTTAAAAACAAAAAAACCCACAAACAAACAGTTTGTACTCCATTTAGTGTCCTATTGTGGCTGATTGCGTCTGATAATAGCACTTAACCACCATTTCAACAGACTTGTAACATGAGTAATCTCCATAGGAATGTCCCTAGCCTCTGTTTGCCAAAAGCTGGGAATGGGTGGCAGGGGATGGATCACTTGATGATCACCTGTTCTGTTCATTCCCTTTGGGACACCTGGCATGGGCCACTGTCAGTAGACAGGATACTGGGCTACATAGACCATTGGTCTGACCCAGTATGGCCATTCTTATGTTCTAAGGTCATGGTCTGGCTCAAAGAACTGAGACACCATCATAATGCCAATTCTGAATCTTGGACCTCCTGAGGGAATTCTGAAAGGCTGACCAACCCCCCCCCCCCCCCCCCCCCCCGCCCAAAACAAAAAACATTTCTGGACCTAGACCTTCTGTGACCCAAGACAGCTGAAGGCCCAGCTCTGCAGGCAGCAGCGCAGAAGTAAGGGTGGCAATACCAGACCAGGCCATCCTTACTTCTGCACTGCTGCTGGTGGCGGCTCTGCCCTTCAGAGCTGGGCTCCCGGCCAACAGCCTCTGCTCTCCAGCTGCCCAGCTCTGAAGGCAGCGCTGTTCCCAGTACCACAACACCTCCTACCATAACCTTGCGGCCCTCCTCCCACAACTCCTCAGGGCCGCCTGGGGAGGGGGGCAAATGGGGCAATTTGCCCCGGGCCCTGCAGAGGCCCCCACAATTATATAGTATTCTATAGTATTGCAACTTTTTTTTATGGAAGGGGCCCCCGAAATTGCTTTGCCCCAGGCCCCCTGAATCCTCTGGGCGGCCCTGCAACTCCCTTTTGGGTCAGGTCCCCAACAATTACAACACTGTGAAATTTCAGTTTTAAATAGCAGAAATCATGACATTTACAACTTTTAAAATCCTATGACTGTGAAATTTACCAAAATGGACTGTGAATTTGTTAAGGCCCCAGCCATACAAGAGGTCAGACTAGATGATCTAATGGTCCCATCTAACCTTAAACATTAGGAAAAAAAGAGAACCAGTTCTAGGGAATCAGGGATAATTATGGGCCATCCATTTGTTGGCTGCTGCTGAAATGGTGTGCCAAGGTGACAGGAATTGCCAATTGCTGGTTTATGAATAATGTCTGTTAGAATCTGAATAAAGATAATTGCTGCTGAGCTCATCAAAGCATTTAACATCGGCCTCCAAGCAGTCTGATGGAAACAACTGTCATTAAAAATGTGGGCTGGATTTGAATGAAGGGTCCCACCACTAAGGCTCTGGATATCACAGTCCCCTGAGGCACCAACTCCTCCCCCCTGGAAGGGATTTTCGTTTTGTAGGAGGACCTTAGAGGTTATTTCTACTCTTTGAAGATGAAAAGTACCATATTGCATTTATAACACACCAAGAAACTCATTATCTGGGCCAAGGTAGCCAAAATTTTTCTGCATGTATGACAAAGGAGAAAACAAGTTTGTTTGGGGTTTTTTTTTGTTATGCAAGTATAAGAGGATGAAGACCAGAGGGTTTCTAATAAATACTCTGCTATCTCATTTGCTGCTGATGGGGCACTGATCCTAATTAATTGTACATGGTCATAACATAGATGAGATGTCCTCTCCACTTTCATATGAATGCCAGTTATTGTTATGCAGCACTAATTAAATGTTCCATCAACATAAAGGTTTATCTTAGGGGGTAATCTTCTTTCCTTGCCAGATTGCATTGCAGCTCAATACCAACCTTGGCTATACAATGTAGACTGCGGGCCTGTTTCTCCAACCTAGGAAGGACTGACACTACACTCAAAATCTGGTTCAGGTTCTTTTTCTCAGGACTTCACATTTATTTCTTCCATATAAAACTAGTATAGCACATCAGTTGCCCATCCCCTTAAACTGGGGTCTTCTGCAGGAGCTTCTTTATTCCTTATAGGTTTCCACTCTGCAGGCCACTTGCCTTAGAATCACACTCTGTTCCAGGGCTTGCCACAGGAGTCATCTTACTGCCTATAGCTTTTCCCCAAGGTCTCCTGGAAGAACTTTCCTGCTCCCTGCAGCTTTCTCTCCAAGTGGCTTACTTGTTGGCTTTGATAATTACCTGATCCCTAGCTGAGTAATCTCAGCTAGGAGGTAGCTGATCTGTCTCAGATGAGGCTGGGCCCAGCTCCCCTTAAAGGGACAGCAATCCTGTGACATGTATATCAAGCTAAGGAAGCAATATATTAACTACTTTCAGGGAGAATTTAGATCCCAAGTAACAAATGTGTCCTAACTTGGCAATTAGTCCGTCTTCCAAATTCCTCTGAAGAATTGCTTATGAAACATTAAATTATTCTGACAGACACCTTGTCTTTCTTATAGCATTCTATTCCCTAGCTACTTTGGTAGCCTGGAGCCATACTGCTATCTTCACAACACATTTCTCACAATTGCACAGTTTCTAGCGAAGAGTAGAGTGCTGATATACCACGTAACTTGCTAATAGATGAAAGAGATCGTCATGACCGGCTCTGTTCAATATCTTCATTAACGACTTAGATATTGGCATAGAAAGTACGCTTATTAAGTTTGCGGATGATACCAAACTGGGAGGGATTGCAACTGCTTTGGAGGACAGGGTCATAATTCAAAATGATCTGGACAAATTGGAGAAATGGTCTGAGTTAAACAGGATGAAGTTTAACAAAGACAAATGCAAAGTGCTCCACTTAGGAAGAAAAAATCAGTTTCACACATACAGAATGGAAAGAGACTGTCTAGGAAGGAGTACAGCAGAAAGGGATCTAGGGGTTATAGTGGACCACAAGCTAAATATGAGTCAACAGTGTGATGCTGTTGCAAAAAAAGCAAACATGATTCTGGGATGTATTAACAGGTGTGTTGTGAGCAAGACACGAGAAGTCATTCTTCCGCTCTACTCTGCTCTGGTTAGGCCTCAGCTGGAGTATTGTGTCCAGTTCTGGGCACTGCATTTCAAGAAAGATGTGGAGAAATTGGAAAGGGTCCAGAGAAGAGCAACAAGAATGATTGAAAGTCTTGAGAACATGACCTATGAAGGAAGGCTGAAGGAATTGGGTTTGTTTAGTTTGGAAAAAAGAAGACTGAGAGGGGACATGATAGCAGTTTTCAGGTATCTAAAAGGGTGTCATAAGGAGGAGGGCTTAGCCTCTAAGGATAGAACAAGAAGCAATGGGCTTAACCTGCAGCAAGGGAGGTCTAGGTTGGACATTAGGAAAAAGTTCCTAACTGTCAGGGTGGTTAAACAGTGGAATAAATTGCCTGGGGAGGTTGTGGAATCTCCATCTCTGGAGATATTTAAGAGTAGGTTAGATAAATGTCTATCCGGGATGGTCTAGACAGTATTTGGTCCTGCCATGTGGGCAGGGGACTGGACTCGATGACCTCTCGAGGTCCCTTCCAGTCCTAGAATCTATGAATCTATGACTGTACCTCCTAAAATATAAGGACTGAGGAGAATTTGTAGGCCGCTTCACCAATTTGCTAAAAAGACACATCTTTGTACTGTTAAAACCATGCCTTCAAGTACTTCCTTAACATCATTATTCACTTGGGTCACAGCATATCATTAACAGTTATGGAATGCTCCTAGTAGAATGTTTTCCAGTAGTACAGCAATATCTACTCCACAGGATACCGGCCAGCTGGAATTTTGGTGTCTATCCCTTGCTAAGACTGGGCACCAAGGGTAAGAATGTATTGTACATTGAACCTGTAAGTCTCCTATTGAACACTAAGGGATGGTGCTTCAGTTACCTTCCTTGGAAAGTCATTCCACTGTCTAGTCAACCTCACAGTTAGAAGTGCTGTCAATGTCTATCAAAGTTTCCCTTTAAGTAAGTTAAACCAGTCTCAGGTCATTACTCCTCATATCCCCTATAGTGTGCCTCAGACATAGCCTTCCACTATGGTGTTAATATTCACGAGAGTGTAGACAAAGAACTGAACCAGAACTCCAGATCTGAACTCCCAGATCTATAGACCCAAAGTTTGGACCCAGATCTGAACTTCACAGCTGGTCTCTATATACTTAGATTGTAAGATCCTTGGGACATGGACTGTCTTTTTGCTCTGTTTGGACAGTGCCTTGCACAATGGGGTCCTGGTCCAGGACTAGGTCTCCTAGGTTCTTTGGTAATACAAATAATAGATAACAACAAATACATAATGAGCTGAAACAAACCCCAGCTCCAAAATACCCTGGCATTTGAGAACATTCAGATCCACACCCAGACTCTGAGGCAGAGTCCATCTCTTTTGGAATTCATACTGTAGTTAAAAGCAACAGAGGGTCCTGTGGCACCTTTGAGACTAACAGAAGTACTGGGAGCATAAGCTTTCGTGGGTCAGAACCTCACTTCTTCAGATGCAAGAATGCAAGATGCAAGACTTGCATCTGAAGAAGTGAGGTTCTGACCCACGAAAGCTTATGCTCCCAGTACTTCTGTTAGTCTCAAAGGTGCCACAGGACCCTCTGTTGCTTTTTACAGATTCAGACTAACACGGCTACCCCTCTGATACTGTAGTTAGTATTGCTTTGAAATGTTACTTGTCTGTACTCTATGTTCCAAGCTAATTCCTGGTGAAGTTGTATGGTTATTGTAGAGTTACACCAGCCATGAATCTTTCTGGAGAAGCCCATAGAATTCATAAAATATATGTCTGCTGTGAGCAGTGACAGGGATTGAGAATTTTAATTTGGTTGTAATTTTTTTAATGTGCTTTCTCATTGCTTTTTTACAGACTACATAATCTATCTAGACCATTGTCTAGAAACAGTAGTTCTTCCATCAGGCAGCTTTACATTCTCTTTAGAAATAAAAGTAGGAAACAAGATGTAAAACATCTTAACCATGTTAATGTCTTCAAGACTACTGATAACTTGGGGAAGGAATATAGATCTTCCTAATGTTTTGCAGTGAGTTGCTGACACTGAAGAAGTTGTACCCACAAAGGGGTTAATAATGGATGGTATAACTGCAAGATTATTTCTTTTGCTTCACTAAACTACGGTTCAGATGAGAAAAGTTAGCTTTTCCACTGCAAGAATATAAATGTTGGGTATTTTATCAAATTTCTTCAGCCCTCAAACCGTTGCTCAATTTGAAATGCTAGATTAAAAACAAACACAAAGGCAACCAAGAAAGAAAAAGAAAGAAAATATTTTTCTTCTGCCCCGGACCACTTTGTGAACATTACAGAAAATGTTGCCTATTTTGTTTCCTCTAGTCTCTGAATCAATCTTTTGCATTAAGTTCAGCGCAGCAGTAAATAACCATTTCTTTGTCAGCCATAAAAGATTATTAAAATGTTCAGGGTTGATTGGAACGAAGATTTTTTTTTTGTTGAGGCACAGGACTGGGAGTCAGGAGAGCTGGTTTTTGTTCCCGGACACAGTAGAAAGACCTCTGTGAGACCTTGGGCAAGTCACGTAGGACCAGATGTTCCAATGCTGAGCACCCACAGTTGGGGCTAGGCTTTCAAAGGTTCCCATTTAGGCACCTAAATAAGGACCCAATTTTTCAAGAGTGCTCAGATCCTAGCAGATCCCATCGTGACACTTGTGGCCAGATTTTCAAAGGAGCTCAACACAGCAGATGTCTAGCTCTGTTGAAAATATAGCCACTTATTCTGGTGCCTAAACAGGAGCTGAGCTCTTCTGAAAATCTGGCCCTTAGGGCTTGATTATCAGAGTTGTGAGCACTTACAGCTTTGTTGCAAGTCAAGGTAAGATGCAAGTAGCTCAGCACCTCTGAAAGTCAGATCCTTAATCTCTCTGGGGCAAAACCTCTTCATAAATTAATAGATTCAGAGGCCAGAATGGACCATTGTGATAATCTATTCTGACCTTCTGTGTAACATAGGCCACATGGAATTTCCCCAAAATAATTCCTAGAGCAGATCTTTTAGAAAAACATCCAACCTTGATTTAAAAATTGTCCGTGATGGAGAATCACCACTGCCCTTAGTAAATTGTTCTAATGGTTAATTACTCTCACTGTTAAAAATGTACTCCTTATTTCCCGTCTGAATTTGTCTAGCTTCAACTTCCAACCACTGGATCACGTTGTATCTTTCTCTATTAGATTGAAGAACATATTATTAAATACTTGTTCCCCATGTAGATATTTATAGACTGTAATCAAGTCCTTCTCCTTGTTAAGCTAAATAGATTGAGTTCTTTGGGTATGTCTACACTGCAGTTAAAAACTTGCAGCTGGCACATGCTGGCCAATTCAGACTTGGGTTGTGGGGCTGTTTAATTGCAATATAGATGTCCGGGCTCTAGGACCCTGCAAGGTGGGAGAGTCCCAGAGCTTGGGCTGCAGCCAGAGCCAAAATGTCTGCACTGCAATTAAACAATCCCACATCCCGCAAGCCTGAGTCAGCACAGGTCAGCTGCAGGTGTCTAATTGCAGTGTAGACGTACCCTTTGAGTCTATCACTAAAAGGCAGGTTTTTTAATCCATTAATCATTCTCGTGGCTCTTCTATGAACCCTCTCCAAGTTATCAACATCCTTCTTGAATTGTGGACACCAGAACTGGACACACTATTCCAGCAGCAGTTGCATCCCAGTGCCAAATATAGAAGTAAAAGAATTTATCTTTCTTACTTGAGATTCCCGTTTAAGCATTCCAGGATCACATTAGCTCTTTTGGCCACAGCATCCCACTGAGAGCTCATGTTCACTGATTATTCATCACAACCCCCAAATCTTTTTCAGAGTCACTGCTTCCCAGGAAAGCGTCTCACATTCTATAAGTATGGTCTACATTCTTTGTTCCGAAATGTATATATTTACATTTAGCTGTATTTAAATGCATATTGTTGCGTTTCCCCACCTCTGCAGCTCAGAGGTATGATGCAACAGACTGATGTAGCTCTACTGCTTGCGGGGAACGGGGTGGTATTTGTGGATCCCCTGCAGGTAAACCACACCTCCTTTTTGCCATGGAGCATAGGGATTCCTGTATGACCCCCACAAGTGAGCAGGACTGGTGGATCTGCTGATACGTGGATTCACTTGCAATCAATCCATCCACCCTCCCCCAGCAGAAGTGGTTGAAGCTTCCTCAAGAATTCATCCCCTTGCACCACTGGCCAACCCTCCTTGCATTAAGCTTAGCTTCTTTGCCAGGGTTAAAGGCAGAGGAATTAGTCATCGGTGCCTCAGTTTCTTCATCAATAAAATGGAGATAATACTTACCTCACAGAGGTTGTATGGCTACATTAATAATAATAATTAATAATGTATTCATATATATTAAGATCCTTGGATGGAATGTATTATGGGAGGACAAAATATTATTATATTTTGAAGGCAATGCACAAAAGGGACATTCCACTAATTGGCTTACCTTAGAATGAGATTCTGGGGCATACTTCCCATGTACCTTTTAAAAATACAACAACAGTTTTATCTTGCATGCCAAAGAAAGTGTGTTTGTCCTTGCCTGACACTGTTTTTTAAAGTGTTGGGTGTTAATGAAATTCCTTAGCCCTAAGCCCTTCTGAAACATCAAATGTTGATTTAAAAAATATTTTTTCTCCAGTCTTTAAAGCAGCATCAAAACTGTAAAGGTTTAAAAACAAGAGAGAAAGAAAAGAAACTTCCAGGTGCAAAAATGCTTTAACATGATCTCATATGCAAAATGGGGTGGGAGGAAGGATTATACTTTATTTACGTATGTATTTACATTTGGAACTCATTGTAATCATAATACTTTTGGCCAAAACCTGTTCACATTATTCACACGAGAAGGCTCACTGATTTTAAAATTCTTTCAGTTTCAGTAATATAGGGAAGCAAATCTAAATATTTTAAAATATGGAGTTAAATTCTGGCTCTGCTGAAATCAGTGACAAAACTCCCATTGACTTCAATAGGACCAGGATTTTACCCAGGATCTGTAACCTCTGTCTTTCTTACAACTATTTTATGCGCTATTAACTTTGTTAGAGTTGCTACATAGATGGAAAATAAATGACATATTTTAGGCCTGATCTACGCTACACAGTTAGGTTGACGTAAGCTGCCTTGCATCGACCTAGCTGTGGAAAAGTCTTCACTTAAATTTGGCTCCTGCCGAACATAAGTGCCTTTTTATGCTGATTTAGTCACACCACCTCCCCAAGCTGCCTCAGGGTTGGTGTAATTAGGTCGACACACTGTCAGTGTAGATACTGCATTGCTTATGTCCACTGTTGCTGGCTTTCAGGAGCCATCCCACAATGCCCTACACGGACAATGCAATTGAAACAAGTGCTCCTGGTGAAGACGCTCACCACTGACACAGGGAGCTTGGCTTAACAGAAAAACCTTCAGTGAGCTTAAACACAAAAAGGAAGCTTACAAGGAGTGGAAACTTGGACAGATGACTAGGGAGGAGTATAAAAATATTGCTCGAGCATGCAGGGGTGTAATCAGGAAGGCCAAAGCACAATTGGAGTTGCAGCTAGCAAGGGATGTGAAGGGTAACAAGAAGGGTTTCTACAGGTATGTGAGCAACAAGAAGACGGGTCAGGGAAAGTCTGGGACCCTTACTGAATGGGGGAGGCAGCCTAATGACATGATGTGGAAAAAGCTGAAGTATTCAATGCTTTTTTTGCCTCGGTCTTCACAGACAAGGTCAGCTCCCAGACTGCTGCACTGGGCAGCACAGTGTGGTGAGGAGTTGACCAGCTCTCTGTGGTGAAAGAACATGTTAAGGACTGTTTAGAAAAGCTGGACATGCACAAGTCCCTGGGGCCGGATCTAATGCATCCGAGGGTGCTGAGGGAGCTGGCTGATGTGATTGCAGAGCCATTGGCCATTATCTTTGAAAACTTGTGGCAATTGGGGGAGGTCCCAGACGACTGGAAAAAGGCGAATGTAGTGCTCATCTTTAAAAAGGGGAAGGAGGAGAATCTGGGGAACTAGAGACTGGTCAGCCTCACCTCAGTCCCTAGAAAAATCATGGAGCAGGTCCTCAAGGAATCCATTTTGAAGCACTTGGAGGAGAGGAAGGTGATCAGGAACAGTCAACATGGATTCACCAAGGGCAAGTCATGCCTGACCAACCTGATTGCCTTCTATGATGAGATAACTGGCTCTGTGGATATGGGGAAAGCGGTGGATGTGATAAATCTTGACTTTAGCAAAGCTTTTGATACGGTCTCCCACAGTATTCTTGCCAGCAAGTTAAAAAAGTATGGATTGGATGAATGGACTACAAGGTGGATAGAAAGCTGGCTAGATCGTTGGGCTCAACGGGTAGTGATCAATGTCTAGTTGGCTGCCGGTATCAAGCCAAGTGCCTCAGGGGTCAGTTCTGGGGCTGGTTTTGTTCAACATCTTCATTAATGATCTGGATGAAGGGATGGATTGCACCCTCAGCAAGTTTGTGGATGACACTAAGCTGGGGGGGGAGAGGTAGATACGCTGGAGGGTAGGGATAGAGTCCAGAGGGACCTAGACAAATTAGAGGATTGGGCCAAAAGAAACCTGATGAGGTTCAACAAGGACAAGAGGATGAAGCTAGGTTGTTTTCAGTGGTGGCAGATGACAGCACAAGGAGCAATGGTCTCAAGTTGCAGTGGGGGAGGTCTAGGTTGGATATTAGGGAAAACTATTTCAGTAGGAGGGTGGTGAAGAACTGGAATGGGTTATCTAGGGAAGTGGTGGAATCCATCCTTAGCGGTTTTTAAGGTCCAGCTTGACAAAGCCCTGGCTGGGATGCTTTAGTTGGGGTTGGTCCTGCTTTGAGCAGGGGGGTTGGACTAGATGACCTCCTGAGGTCTCTTCCAACCCTAATCTTCTATGATTCTAAGTGTGCACACACACACAAGCAATTTAATATGTGCAGTGGCTGTATGCTGATGTAAATTTAAGTTGACTTAATTTTGTAGTGTAGACATGGCCTTAGCGTCGGCTAGTTTAAAGCAGTTCTATGACCTGGAGAATTTTGCTTATGTATATAAAACTTAAAATATAGATTCATAGATTTATAGATTATAGGACTGGAAGGGACCTCGAGAGGTCATCGAGTCCAGTCCCCTGCCCGCATGGCAGGACCAAATACTGTCTAGACCATCCCTGATAGACATTTATCTAACCTACTCTTAAATATCTCCAGAGATGGAGATTCCACAACCTCCCTAGGCAATTTGTTCCAGTGTTTAACCACCCTGACAGTTAGGAACTTTTTCCTAATGTCCAACCTAGACCTCCCTTGCTGCAGTTTAAACCCATTGTTTCTGGTTCTATCCTTAGAGGATAAGGTGAATAAGTTCTCTCCTTATGAGATGATGAGCATAACTTGTGGCTTTGACATTCATCACTAATATGTAGGGCCCTACCAAATTCACAGCCATGAAAAACATCACAGACCAGGAGATCTGGTTTCCCCCCCACCCCCCGCTGTGAAATCTGGTCTTGTGTGCTTTTACCCTATACAATAGGGATTTCATGGGGGGAGATCAGCGTTTCTCAAATTGGAGTGTCTGACCCAAAAAGGAGTTGCAGGGGGAGGTCACAAGGTTATTCTAAGGGGATCACAGCACTGCTACCCCCACTTCTGTGCTGCTTTCAGAGCTGGGCCGCCAGAGAGCGACAGCTGCTGGCCGGGTGCCCAACTCCGAATGTAATGCCGCACCTACAGCAGCACAGAAGAAAAGGTGGCAATACCATACTTTGCCACCCCTACTTCTGTGCTGCTGTCTTCAGAGGTGGGCGGGCTGAGAGTGGCGGCTAAGTAAGGGCCCAGCTCAGCAGGTAACAGCGCAGAAGTAAGGGTGGCAATACCATACCATGCCATTGCCATCCTCACTTCTGCGCTGCTGCTGGTGGCAACCCTATCTTCAGAGCTGGGCTCCCCGCCAGCAGCTGCCGCTCTCCAGCAGCACAGCTCCGGAGGCAGCGCCATTGCCAGTAGCAGTGCAGAAGTAAGGGAAGCAGTACCGCAACCTCCCCCACAATAACCCCGTGATGCCCCTCACAACTCCTTTTTGGGTCTGGATCCCTAAAATTACACTGTGCAATTTCAGATTTAAATAGCTGAAATCATGAAATTTACAGTTTTTAAAATCCTATGACCGTGAAATTGACCTCTGGGAAAATATTATGGAAAGATAAAATTATAGCTGACTTGTAAGATTAGCAGAGTCCTACATCTGGTGGCTATGTTCACTGGGCTAACTGCTATATTGTTTTACACCTTGTCCAACCCCACATACAACAACAATTGACTTCCCAATGGGTTTGTACAGGTATAACTCTGCAGATGTTTGCCTACTTTGTGGGGGGCATCCTCCCTTGAGACTGAAATCTAGACCTTAAGAAATTGTAGACAATTTATCTATCAAGGTCTTTGTCAATGGCAAAACTACCATTCACTTTAATGGGAGCAGGAATTTTCTATGACTCAGAAAGGGTCTTTCCTCTGTACTAAGCTTGTCTCCACTGGAAGGCACTCTTTGCATGTTACAGAGTATGTTATATCATTCATACCTCCCTCTTTTTTAATTGCTTTAGAGTTATTTCACAATGTGATTTAGAGTTACTTACCAGACTCTAAGAGAGAGCAAACCTTGCAAATTCTTACTCATATGAGTAACCCCTACTGATGCAAGTCAACGGAACTAACAAAGGTCCTGGTCTTGCAAAACATGCATGTGAGTAGTCCCCTTTCAAGTGTGGAAAGCTAAGCATATTCAGAAAATTTTCTCAAATGGGGGCCCAAATGTCACACATCACCTCCATATTGGTGCACATACAAAATTCATTCCCCACATGGGTGGGAAAAGTTAGAGGGAACACTGATCAGGACCCCACTGTACAAACACAGAACAAAAAGATTGTGCCTGCCTTAAAGATCTGACAATCTGAATATAAGACAAGAGACAACCAGTAGTTATAGACAGGAGGGTACAAGGAAACAATCTTTTGCTTGGATTACTCTAATAGGAACCTTTAACAATCAAAAATTTTCTTTTAAAAGATGAGGCTAAGACAAAGAGTTACACAGAAAATGTTCTCTTTAGTTATTGTAAACACAATAAGGTTGGGGGGTTGATTTTTTTAGGATTATTATTATTATTTTAGATTTAGTAATTTTCTTTATCTTAGCCTTCAGATCATAATTGAGTTCTGGTGGAAAGCTTCATCTGGCCAAGATAATAGACTAACGGGAATGTTCTTATAATATGAAATATTCCCATGCCTTTGGTGATCCTTGTAGTTCTTCCTTGAAATTAATATTTTGAATGAAATTTCTCTTTTTTGAGAGATGGGCAATTAAGAATTTGAAAATCTTGTGATGCAGCTGTCAGCAGGATTTCACACTTTTAGATAAAAAGATCAGAAATATTTTAAATTAAGAAAGAAAAAATATTAATTAGGCCTTGATATCATAAACATTTATGCATATGTATTACTTTATGCATGTGTCAAGGGAGGTTACTCAGTTAAGCATGTCCCTAAGCATTTGCAGAATTGGAGCCTTAGTGAAGGGACGTTTTAAGTCCAGGATAAAAAAAACACTGAGAACATTTACAAGTTTTGGTTCAAAATATTTTTCTGGATATTTTAAAAAATAAAACAAATCCTGAATCAGCAAAAAGCTTCACTTATTATAGATAACTGTTATGTGCAGTCCAAGGGATAGATCTAGGAGCAATGACATGAACTTGAGCAAAGGAAAATTCAGGCTTGATACAGGAATGCATTTCCAAACAGAATAACCGTATTAGACTGTGGGCCAATCTTCCAAGAGATGTGGTAGAAACCTCATCGCCTAGGACATTTAAAACTGGACTGTAGAGAATAGGTAAGAATACACCATTGAACCAATTCTGTACTGGCTAGGGGAATTGACTAGCTGAGCTTTCAGGTATTTTTCCACTTCTGATTTATGAGATTCTATGAAAATGCTATTGTGGTAGGTGCACTACAAACACAGAACAAAAAGACACTCCCTGCCCCCAAGGAGTTTACAATCTAAGTAAAAGACAAGGGACAAGAAATGGATACAGACAGGGGGGGCACAAGAAACAATGAGACAATATTGGTGGTAGGTAATAGTCTCAGCACACCAGCAGCCTAACTAGTCAAGTTTTTATAGGTATACTGGCAAAGCAGAGTTCTGAGTGGGGATTTGAAGTTGGATTATGAGGTTTCTTTGCAGATGTTTCTGGGGAGTGCCTCCCCAGCAAAACAGGCAGCACGGTAGAAAGAACCCAGGTGCTTTTTAAAAACTTAAGTTTTCATCAACCCCCGTTTTTTTTTTTAATATGATATGACTAAACAGCATAATTAATACATGCAATGATAATGAGCACATTGTGCATTAGGGCCCAGTTTAGGGATGGTCAGGGAGTGGAAAGCCTGTTGACTTCAGTGGAAGTTCCCGGCCCACAGGGCTTGCAGAATAGGGTCCAATACTGCAGCGTGGGTTCCTACCCTGAGTAGGCGCAGGGACCTTTTGAATACTGGGAAGCCGAGGTGTGCATATTTGACATCCTCTTTCCCCTCCCCTTTTAATTTCCCTGAAAAATAATAAGCGCTACATTTAAAGATCAACCCCCTGTGATCCCCGCCCGGCATGTCTCCATGTGCCGCACAGACACAGACCCCCAGCGCCCGCTGCCCCCAGCCTGACACTCTCTGTGGGCTTCGTGGGGGACACGCGTGACGGGGATCTGGCAGCTGCATCCCCTGTGCATGGCATGTCACAGCAGAGTGAACGGGCGATGCTAGCCCAAGCCCCAGGGTTAGGGAGTCCCTGGCTCGGGGGAGGCAGCTCCCCGCTGGGGGCCGGGAGCCGGGGAAAGCCGTGGCGCCAGCAGGGCCAGGGCTCCGCCAGCCGGCTCCAGCCCCGCGGCCCTTGGTGCTGAGGGTCCGGCTGGCCGGGCGGGCCGGGGCCCGCGATCAGCCCCGCTCCCCGGCTGCGCCCCGCGCCCCCGCCCGCCGGCCCGGCCCGGCCCTGCCCTGCCCGCGGGCTGCGGCGCTCGGCGCTGCTGGGCGAGGTCAGGGAAAGTCCATGTGAGGAGCCGCTGGAATCACTTCCTGCCGCCGAGCCGGCCGCCGCCGCTAGGCCCGAGGGAGCCGCCGCGCGTCCATGGGCAGCGAGCCCCGCAGGTAACCGCCCGCCGGGAGCCCCCTGCCCGCCGGGAGCCGGCCCCGGCCCCTGCCCGGCAGCCCGGCCCCGGGCTTCGCTCCCGTCCCCTCTACCCCCCCGCCCCGGGCTTGGCTTCGCTCCCCCTAACCCCCCCCCCGGGCTTCGCTCCCCCCTAACTCCCCCCGTCCCAACCTATCCCCCTCGTTCCCCCCCCGGGCTTCGCTCCCCTCCCCTCTACCCCCCCGCCCCGGGCTTGGCTTCGCTCCCCCCTAACCACCCCCCGTCCCAACCTATCCCCCTCGTCGTCCCCCCCGGGCTTCGCTCCCCCCTAACCACCCCCCCGTCCCAACCTATCCCCCTCGTCCCCCCCCCGGGCTTCGCTCCCCCCTAACCACCCCCCCGTCCCAACCTATCCCCCTCGTCCCCCCCCCGGGCTTCGCTCCCCCCTAACCCCCCCCCCGTCCCAACCTATCCCCCTCGTTCCCCCCCCGGGCTTCGCTCCCCTCCCCTCTACCCCCCCGCCCCGGGCTTAGCTTCGCTCCCCCCTAACCACCCCCCGTCCCAACCTATCCCCCTCGTCCCCCCCCCCGGGCTTCGCTCCCCCCTAACCCCCCCCCCGTCCCAACCTATCCCCCTCGTCCCCCCCGGGCTTCGCTCCCCCCTAACCCCCCCGTCCCAACCTATCCCCCTCGTCCCCCCCCGGGCTTCGCTCCCCCCTAACCCCCCCCCATCCCAACCTATCCCCCTCGTTCCCCCCCCGGGCTTCGCTCCCCTCCCCTCTACCCCCCCGCCCCGGGCTTGGCTTCGCTCCCCCCTAACCACCCCCCGTCCCAACCTATCCCCCTCGTCGTCCCCCCCGGGCTTCGCTCCCCCCTAACCACCCCCCCGTCCCAACCTATCCCCCTCGTCCCCCCCCCGGGCTTCGCTCCCCCCTAACCCCCCCCCCGTCCCAACCTATCCCCCTCGTTCCCCCCCCGGGCTTCGCTCCCCTCCCCTCTACCCCCCCGCCCCGGGCTTGGCTTCGCTCCCCCCTAACCACCCCCCGTCCCAACCTATCCCCCTCGTCCCCCCCCGGGCTTCGCTCCCCCCTAACCCCCCCCCGTCCCAACCTATCCCCCTCGTCCCCCCCGGGCTTCGCTCCCCCCTAACCCCCCCGTCCCAACCTATCCCCCTCGTCCCCCCCCCGGGCTTCGCTCCCCCCTAACCCCCCCCATCCCAACCTATCCCCCTCGTTCCCCCCCCGGGCTTCGCTCCCCTCCCCTCTACCCCCCCCGCCCCGGGCTTGGCTTCGCTCCCCCCTAACCACCCCCCGTCCCAACCTATCCCCCTCGTCCCCCCCCCCCGGGCTTCGCTCCCCCCTAACCCCCCCCGTCCCAACCTATCCCCCTCGTCCCCCCCCCGGGCTTCGCTCCCCCCTAACCCCCCCCCCGTCCCAACCTATCCCCCTCGTTCCCCCCCCGGGCTTCGCTCCCCTCCCCTCTACCCCCCCGCCCCGGGCTTGGCTTCGCTCCCCCTAACCCCCCCATTTCCCTCGTCCCCCCCCGGGCTTCGCTCCCCCCTAACCACCCCCCATCCCAACCTATCCCCCTCGTCCCCCCCCGGGCTTCGCTCCCCCTACCCCCCCCGTCCCAACCTATCCCCCTCGTCCCCCCCCCGGGCTTTGCTCCCCCCTAACCACCCCCCGTCCCAACCTATCCCCCTCGTGTCCCCCCCCCCGGGCTTCGCTCCCCCCTAGCCCCCCCCCGTCCCAACCTATCCCCCTCGTTCCCCCCCCCCCCCGGGCTTCGCTCCCCTCCCCTCTACCCCCCCGCCCCGGGCTTGGCTTCGCTCCCCCTAACCCCCCCCATCCCCCTCGTCCCCCCCCGGGCTTCGCTCCCCCCTAACCCTCCCCCCGCGTCCCAACCTATCCCCCTCGTCCCCCCCCCCCCGGGCTTCGCTCACCCTAACCCCCCCCCCGTCCCAACCTATTCCCCTCGTCCCCCCCCCCCCCGGGCTTCACTCCCCCCCATCCCAACCTATCCCCCTCGTCGTCGTCCCCGGCTTCGCTCCCCTCTACCCCCCCGCCCAGGGCTTGGCTTCGCTCCCCCTAACCCGCCCCGTCCCAACCTATTCCCCTCGTCCCGTCCCCCCGCCCGGGCTTCGCTCTCCTCTACCCCCCCCCCGCCCCGGGCTTGGATTCGCTTCCCCTATCCCCCTCGTCCTCCGCCCCAACCTACCCACAGTCACCCCCTCACGCACACCCCCGGACTTCGCTCCCCTCTACCCCCCCCCGGTCACCCTCCGTCCCGCCCCAACCTACCCCCTCGCCACCCCTGGCTTCGCTCCCCTCAACCCCCCCGCCCCAACCTACCCCCCTGCCCCGGGGTTCGCTCCCCTCTACCCCCCTGCCCTGGGGTTCGTCCCCTCCTTATCCCCCCCCCTCGGGCTTGGCTTCACTCCCCCTAACCCTCACCGCCCCCCTGTCCCAACCTATCCCCCTTCACCTCCCCCGCTTGGTTTCGCTCTAGCCCCACCTGAGTCACCCCCGTGCTGCACCTGAACCTACCCCCCTCTGCCTCCCCCCGAGTCAGCCCCCCGCCCCAACCTACCCCAGTCACCCCTGGCCCCCCTGGGCTTCAATTCGCTCTCCCCAACCCCCCCCCCCCGCCCCAACCTACTCGCCTCGCCCCACCGGGTGTCACTCCCCTACCCCCCTGTGTCATCCCCCTGCCCTGCCCCAACCTACCCCCAGTCACCCCTCGCCCCCCCGGGTGTCACCTCCCCACCACCCCAGTCACCTCCTCAGCCCACAAGTGTTTGCTCCCCTCTCCCTCAGCTCCTCCCTCCCCCCACCATATCCCCCAGTAACCCCCTTGGCCTACCGGTGTTTGCTGGCCTACCGGTGTTCGCTCCCCTACCCCCCGAGTCACTCCTGTTGTCACCCCCTTGCCTCATCGAGGTTTGCTCCCCTACCCCCTTGAGTCACCCCCCCTCCTTCCCCCTGGAGTCATCCTTCTCCCCCCAGTTCTTGCCCCAACCTCCCCCCATCATCCTTCTCCCCAACTTACCGCCCTAGTCACTCTGCTCACCCCACTGGTGTTTGCCCCCCCCACTTCTCTCTGAGTCATCCTTCCCCAGGGCTGGCCCCAGGCTATCCCTCCCCCAGAGTCACCCTCCCTCCTCTGGGGCTCACCCCCCCCATGAGTCACCCCCACCCCTAGGGCTAGGCTCATCTCGCCCCCCCATGAGTCACCCCCACCCCTAGGGCTAGGCCCACTTCCCATGGGGCTCGCCCCAACCCCCCCCATCATCCCCCTTGCCCTACCGGTGTTCACCCCCTCCTACTCCCCCCCCAGAGTCATCCTCCCCCGGTGCTTGTCCCAACCTATCCCCTGAGTCACCCTCCTCCGCTTCTCCCCAATCTACCCCCCCAGTCACCCTGCTTGCCCCCCACTGTTCACTCCATCCTACTCCCCCATGGAGTCATCCTCCCCTGGGGCTCACCCCCTCCATCATGCTTTGCCCCACCAGTGTTTAACCTCCCTCCCCTGGGGATTGCCCCCCCAGCCACCCCCACCCCTAAGGCTAGGGCCACCTCCCCTGGGGCTCGCACCCTATGCTACACCCTCCCCCCCATCACCCCCCTTGCCTGAGGTTGCCTTTCATCCTCTCCCCTGAAGAATCAACCTCTTTTTCCTCAAGGGAGACTTGTCCCCTAGCCTATTAGGGGTGGGCAGTTCCTGCAACTAACTTACACCTGCCCCCAGAGAGTCACCCCCTCAAAGGGTGTGTGTGTTATATTCCTACCGCTGCTAAAGGGAGACTCATCCCTCCCCTGCTCACCCTATTCAGCAGACTTGGTTCCTCTATCCTCCCCCCTAAGAGGGCAGCCATCCCACACCTATTCCCTGGTCCCTCTCTCTCGAGAGGGGACTCACCCCCCAGCCGGGTGCTCTCTTCCTAACCTACATCCCAGAGGGGATTCACCCACCTCCCCACCTACCCTGCTCCCAATCCACAGCAGACTCATCATGATCCCCTCCCCACCATCATCCAGAGGATTTGCCTCTTCCCCCTCTGATGTTCTCTCCCACCCACAGGGGCCTCGCCCCTGCTTGTCCCCCAACATGGGGATCACCCCTCCTCATTCTGCCCCTTCTAACAGGGAGCTTGCCCCACCCAGCCCTCTCCTGCACCAGAGGGTCTCCCCCCACCTCCTATGCTACCTCCGGGGGGGGGGGGAAGAGCTCCCTCCCAAACGGGACCCAACCCCAACATATTCAGTCCACAAACCGGGGAATTGGCCCCACCGATTGCATGCGAGTGCAGTCCTTTAACAGCAGACTAACCCCTACCTGTCCCCACACAGTCACTTCTACCAGTCACCTCAGGGATTAACCGCCTCAGAGGGGACTCTGCCTGCCCCTCCAGCTGGGACAATAACCCTTCCATTGCCCAAGAAGGAATTCCTCCTTACCTCTCCCCCCAGCATGGGGGTAGCGCTTGCCGAGGCCCTCTCACCCTCCATCCATGGGCTCAGTCCCAACTTACTCCCCCATATGGCCGTCACCCCTTACTCCTCCTCATCCAATGGAGTCACAGGCCCAGCATACTCCCTTACACACAGCGGAGTCATCCTAATATCCTTATTCCAGGGGACTCGTCCCAATTCTCCTGACACCTTATCTTATTGGAGTCTCCCCCCCCCCCCCCCCCCCCCCCCCCGATCTCATTGGAGTTGCCTCTGTCCTAACCCTAGGAATTTACCCTCCCACACCCTTTACCTGGAGAATGCATCTCCTGTCATCTCCCACATCTCCTACCCCTGAAAAGCCGCTCTCCAGTACTACAGCTGAGGCACCCCTGCATGCTCCAATCCTCTCACTGTTGCAGGGGATTTCTCCCCACCTCTGCCTCCCATCTGATTCACCTGCCCTCCCCAGGGGAATAAACCCAGTCCTGAATCCCCATCTTCCCCCACGTCCTCCCTGGGGAATTCCTCCTGCCCAAGAAACAGCACAGAGACTTTTTTTTCTTCACCCTGTCCATTGGGAGTGATTTCTTTTTTTTTTTCTCTTCACACCACATTCCTCTTCTCCAGGGGTATTGTCTTCTCCTTCCTTCCGCCCTGCCCTCAAAAGAACTGATAGTCCTCTGGTGCATTTGATAAAAGGATTGTGTCCAGTTGCACATAGTAATTCATTGTTCAGTACAATGCCCAGCACTCTGCTAATGTTTAACAAATAGTTACGAGAGGTACTGTATTTTAATCCACTCTGTAATTTGGGGGAAACATATTCTGGACTTTGTCTCTCAACCTCCCCAAAAAATGCCTTTGAGGTTTTACTGCTGTTTCCTGCTGCTGGCAGGTCCTCCTTTTAATCCAGTTAGTTTATTGATTCAATAAAATATAAAACAGTCTTCTGCCCCATGTCGCTAATTCAGTGAGCATTCAGTAAACAGGTTTTTCTTTCCCATTTTTTTTTAATATAACACATGCAATAGATTTTAACCCTGATACTGAAGGAACAGGCACAGTAAATATTATAACAAACCCCTTAGCCTTTCATGGAGTCAGGGACACAAACATACATTAATTACTTCAAATAACATGATGAGCTGTGCTGTCTTTCTTAATGTCAAATTGCAGTTATTTGGGGATCTAGGTAAGGAAGTGTTTTGTGTAACAAGGGGTAAGGCATCCATTAGTATAAGAAGGTGATATTTATTTTTTCTTTTATTTTGTTTGCTTGGGGGTAGGGGGGAGAAGTTACTTCCCAGAGCACCCCTCCTCTCCTAGTATTGGAGCTTTCCTGGAAAAGATGCTGAATATTCTGGTAGAATTTGATTAGATCCTATGGTCTTTCCAAGTCCTATTCACCTAGCAAAATGGATTTGAGAAATAGGTTATAATTAGAAACACATTAATGAAGTGGCTGCAGTACTTAGTTGATTTTAATTTCTAAGTGTTTGTATAGATGTTTGCACTCCTTCTTGGTACTGAAGGATTGTATGGTTTGAAGGAAAGGGATTTAAAAAAAACCCCACCCAAATGCATAGTTTATGAATAATGGTATAACATTTTTGCAAAAGATGCTATCATTCAAATGACTGCAGTTGTGGTTTTTTGGGGGATGTGTGGAGCAGACTTGTATTATAATATTCCAGTATTATTTTATGCTATATCACGTGATCAGCAAGACGCAGGATGTTAAGCAGCTTGTTGATGTATAAGTGTGGAAAAAATAGTGGTACTTTATTGGGTTGGGATTTGTTTTGGATAAGTGCCTTTCTGAATGCTGGTGTGTTATGGTACATACTGCAGTAGGCAGCATGTTGTAGTTAAACTACATTTGCTCTGTTCAAGGACTTCTCCAAACGTCGCCACTGCTATAGGAAAATAAAATGACAGCAGTACATTCTGTACTTCAGTATGTGAGACTCACCCATATGTATTAACAGGAAAAGTACAGGAACACTTAAAATGAAGTCTCCATTACATACTGCTTCATTAATTTGAATATTTACTTGTGTGTTTCCTCCTTTCAAAAGGCATTTGTGAGATTGTGAGTAGCTTGATGCACTTCATGCTTGCCAAGTGTTTGTCTTGTGTCCTGAGTAATTGATGAGCTGGCACGCTGTATTACCTTTTCAAACTAAAATATTAAACAGTAGTAGAAGTTGAAATCGGTAAACAAAACTGAATTATTGCTGTCCTCTCAGTTGCATATTGGCTTCTAGAAGAGTGGGTTTCTGGAATCATGTATCTAATGTGATTCTTGAAACAATCTAGTCATACTTCATACAAAGCGTTAGGATCTTGATGCTGTGAGATGCTGAGCACCCTCCAGGCCTATTAGATTTCAGTAAGAGCGAACAATGCCCAGCACTATCCGGAAGCAGTGCTACAATGTATAGATGAGTATAGGTAAAATGAAACACAAATACAAGCCCATTCAACTGCTGAATATCTACTTTTAAATAGCTTTAAACAGACTAAGGCTAAACCTTTTGCCTTTTACTTGAATATACGTTGTTAGCCAGGCCTAAGACAGTCAGCACATATCCTCAAGCTATGAACAGTAGAGGTAATAATAGCTCAGACTCTAGTGAGAGGCAAATACAAGATAATTAGGGATCTTGCCCTTATTTTCCTGGGAATAAATGTCATTCCATGGTCCACTGAAGATTTCATGCCATTGTGTAAAAACAACAAATATTCTCAGAATCGAGGTTTCATACGGGGTTATGTGAAAGAGGGGTGGTGGAATCAGAATGCCCAAGGGAAAGAGTGAACTTATGGGAGTTGAAATCTTTCTTCCTTGCAAATTTTAGCAACTTTTTAAAGTAATGCATTTTCTTTAATGAAATGTGAATTTTTTTCTTTAGTTCAAAAATAGACAAAAGGGCATAGAACAGTATTAAAAGGACATTCGGGTTAAATATATAATATATATTTCAGGTAAACATAATTTTACAAAACAAATTTAATTATCCTAGTTTATAAAACACTGTGGATTCTAAAATCTCACTTAATTTTGCACCATTAATGTTTATGCTTTGAACTTCTCTTAAATTGGACCGTTGCAATAAACAAACAACTGACCCAGTCTATAGGAAGTTTAGTCTTCTGGTTCTCCTGCACTTGCACAATACTACAGTGTTTGTTTTGCAAACACTGTAAAGGAGCACTGAAAACTAAACAAAAACATTTCCATTAGAATTTAAAGAAGAAAATGCCAGACCTATAGACATTTCTATTAATTGTACCTTTTGAGAAACATTGTTTCTATAAGACTTAAATTGGTGGCATAAATTCACTTGATGGCAGCTTTTTAATGGATCTTGAATTGTGATGTATTAGAATGAAATGTAAGATCTTGCTGTGGATAAGAGATGAGTGAAAACTTCCAGTACTAGAGTCCAATTTAAAGTTGTCTTAATAATTTTGTTCATAGAGTTTAAGCTCAGTTGTTCCAGCTTCCCAAAGTTTGATCTTGGAAGAAGCCTTTCTATGATTGTGTTGCTTATTACTAGCTACACTAATTCTCTCTCTCTCTCCCTCCCTTCCTCCCTCTCCTTTTAAGGGTATAGAAGACATGTAAGATAAAACCATATTTAGCATGTTGACAACATGTGATATACATAAGTACTCCTGCAAGTGATGGTGACCACTTCACACTTACATATTTTTTAGGCTATGACAATGCCTTTCTGCAAAATGAAAGCAATTTCACTCCACTATTTAATAATAAATCTGATCTGCCTGGATTTTCCTTACCCTGGGAATCTTTTAGGCCTCCGACAGATTTCAGTTTATATGAAATGGTGCCATTAGCACCAACTTCACGTCAGGCTCTAATTCTGTAAACTCTGTCAGCCCAAAGATGTGAAGAGCACTGTCTTATTGCATTAATTGGCCTTTTCATGTGGACTCTAATCATGGATGTTCAAACTGGTTTGGAGAAGATAAGAATGCTCCTTCCCTCCGAATCTTTGTCCATTTCGAGGCCTGGACTCAAAACAAACCTCTCTGTAAAGTTCAGATTTTAGCACGAGGTTTCAGTTAGGATCAGGCAGCAGTGCCGAGAGACAAGATGCTGTTTTGTGGTATATCCAATTGGTTTTCTGAGAAGTGCCAGAAATAGCACAAGAGCACTTGTTCAACTCAGTGTTGCACCCCCAAAGAAATCTGGGTTAGCTTCAGAGAAACTTCCACACTTGTGTATGCTTAGTCCAATCAGATTGCAAACCATCACTGTGTGGAATGGAAATATTTATTTTAGACCATCTTCTTATAAAGTACGATTTCCCTGCCAGGTCTCCTGGATGGTTTCTGCTCTGCTGTGTACGTCTGCAGATATGTACTTTTTGGATGCTGGCTTTATTGACACAATAGTACTTAAATTGGTACATGGCTCTGTGACACAATAGGCTGGTGTGTTGCTAAGTATTCATAGATTCTAGGACTGTAAGGGATCTCGAGAGGTCATCGAGTCCAGTCCCCTGCCCTCATGGCAGGACCAAATACTGTCTAGACCATCCATGATAGACATTTATCTTACCTACTCTTAAATATCTCCAGAGATGGAGATTCCACAACCTCCCTAGGCAATTTATTCCAGTGTTCAACCACCCTGATAGTTAGGAACTTTTTCCTGATGTCCAACCTAAACCTCCCTTGCTGCAGTTTAAGCCCATTGCTTCTTGCTCTATCCTTAGAGGCTAAGATGAACAAGTTTTCTCCCTCCTCCTTATGACACCCTTTTAGATACCTGAAAACTGCTATCATGTCCCCTCTCAGTCTTCTCTTTTCCAAACTAAACAAACCCAATTCTTTCAGGCTTCCTTCATAGGTCATGTTCTCAAGACCTTTAATCATTCTTGTTGCTCTTCTCTGGATCCTCTCCAATTTCTCCACATCTTTCTTGAAATGCGGTGCCCAGAACTGGACACAATACTCCAGTTGAGGCCTAACCAGAGCAGAATAGAGCGGAAGAATGACTTCCCGTGTTTTGCTCACAACACACCTGTTAATACATCCCAGAATCATGTTTGCTTTTTTTGCAACAGCATCACACTGTTGACTCATAGTTAGCTTGTGGTCCACTATAACTCCTAGATCCCTTTCTGCTGTACTCCTTCCTAGACAGTCTCTTCCCATTCTGTATGTGTGAAACTGATTTTTCCTTCCTAAGTGGAGCACTTTGCATTTGTCTTTGTTGGAGCCATTGGATTGCGGATAAACTTAGCAAAGCAATCTTACAAAATGATGTGACTTTACCATTGGCTATCTCCCTACAGTGCTTGTATTTAAAAATACCCAGGTCTGACAAAATGAGGTTAGAATGGAGATTCAGCCATAACTTTGAATTTTCCCAGATTTTGAATTTAAGCTGGGGCAACCTGTTAGCAGTAGCTTTCTGTGAAAATAGAGGGGTTTAGTGAGGTAGAAAGCAATAATAGCTTCAGAGAGCTCTAGTGATTATATAAGTCACAAACCACTTCAAGGGACAGTTAAACTGTTTAACATTTTAGATTGATTTGACAAAACTCACGCAGACATAGAAGAAAATGGAAAGTTAAAGGCACGTCATTTCTTCTACCCAAACACTGAGATCTTTATTATTTATTGTTTCCTTTGGTTATTTAAGCTTTCTGTAACACCTGATGGCCAGGGAAAGTGCTGTGCATTGCAGTTGTTCAGTCCCTTAGGGCTTGGCTACACTCAGCGGCAGTGCTGTGAAGCGGGAGTGTAGTCGCGCCGCCAGCGCTGCGAGAGAGCTCTTGCAGCGCTGTAAGTACTCCACCTCTCTGAGGGGAGTAGCGTGCAGCGCTGTGAGCGAGCGTGCAGCGCTGCAGGCACTGATTACACTGGCGCTTTCCAGCACTGTACTCGCTGCGCTCAGGGGTGTGTTTTTTCACACCCCTGAGCGCAGCAAGTTGCAGCGCTGTACAGCGCCAGTGTAGCCAAAGCCTCAGGGCTTGTCTACACTTACATTTTATAGAGCTCTAACTTGCTGGCTCAGGGGGGTGAAAAATCACCCCCCTGAGTGCAGCAAGTCTGAGCGCTTTAAAGCGCTAGTGTAGACAGACTCCCAGCACTTGGAGCTAATCCCCTCGTGGAGGTGGATTACCAGGAGTGCTGGGAGAGCTCTCTCCTAGTGCTCACACGCGACCACACTCACACTTCAAAGCGCTGCCATGGGAGCGTTTCCGTGCCAGTGCTTTGAAGTTTCCAGTGTAGACATACCCTAAATCTCCGCTGGTGTCTATAGTATGATGCCAGCCGAGCAACTCTTGTGAATTGCAGCCTTACGGTCACTCAGGGACCGTCTCTTCTGCATTGCTTAGGGCAGTTCTGTGAAGTCTTAGCAGTTCAGTTAACCTTTGCTCTTTATCAGAACTTCACTAACTAGGTTTGATGGAAACACCTAAAGTTTTTCTTTCTCAAGCACATTGAGAAATAGGTTAACCATGCTAAAGAGGGCGAGGCTCTTCATTTTCTTTCTACCTGACTTTATTTGCAAAGTGACAGGAATTTTGACAACCTTGTGTCTTTTTTAGCAAATCAAGTGTCATGCCACATTTGCCTGTGGATGAGATCATTTGCAAAATATGTTTCCCAGCTTGCTTCAGGCATAATTCATTGTCAACTGTAATTGCTCATTTGCTCGGAACTGTGATTTGTTAGCAAGTTTTAAGTTCAACTTGTTTTTATTTAAAAAAAAATTAAGCAAATGTTTGAAGGCAGAGATTTAAAAAATATTAATTTGTGCACTGTATTTATCCACAGCTGCTGTTCTTAACTTGTTAAATGACATGATCTTACAGAGGGGTAAAGAATCATGCCAAGACTTGTGATTTCTCTTAAATGGGGACAGAGGTAATAACATTTCCTACTACTTGGCCAGAATATGTGACATAGATCAGTGCACAAAGGGAACTCTCTGAGCTTGGGTCTCCCCCTTCCTTATGGCGGGAGACTGTGGGCATGTCTACACATACGTGCTGCAGCACGGTGAAGACGCTCTGTGCTGACGGGAAAGAACTCTTCCGTCGGCATAATAAAACCACCTCCACAAGTGGCAGTAGGTGTGCTTCTCCCGCTATCATAGCGCTGTCCACACTGGCGCTTATGTCAGTGTAACTTACGTCGCTCGGGGGATGGTTTATTCACACCCCTGAGCAACATAAATTATGCCTACATAAGCTGTAGTGTGCCTCAGACATAGCCTCAGCCACCTCTGTGATATCATGCCCTTTCTCACCCTCCCCCATCATTGCAGACTGGGTGGAGGTTTCTTCCCAGAATACAGGGTCTGTGTGAAGGGAAGGGTGGAAACTTGAAGGCCTGATGTGAGGCATGGAGGAAGGGCTGCGTGGGAAGTTGGGGAGCGTGCACATTTTCTCCCCCAACCCCTCATAGCCAGGAGGAGTCATCATGATCATATAGTGTGACCTGCACGTTGCAGGTCACAGAACCTCACCCACCCACTCCTGTAATAGATCCATAACCTCTGGCTGAGTTATTGAAGTCCTCAAATCTTGATTTAAAGACTTCAAGTTACAAAGAATCCACCATTTACTCTCATGCGGACCAGCAAGTGACCCATGTCCCACGCTTCAGAGGAAGGCGAAAAACCCCAGGGTCTCTGCCAATCTGACCTGGGGGGAAAGTCTTTTCTGACCACAAATACTAGACCCTGAGCTCTCCAGTTTCATGGAAATTAGGAAAGATAATGCAGCCTAGAACTGTTATCTTTTCCATGTGGCTTACCTATTTGGGGGTTCTAGTGACAGGGCAGGCAGAGAGGAGGCACTGGCAATGTGCCTGCAAAGAAGTTACACTGCTTGGGGGTGCTTGGGGTAGGATATGGTATGGAAGTACAGGACCTCTATGTCAAAGGCCCTGGCTTCCCATATATTTCTGGCAATCTGCAGGGGAATTCCCCTAGTACCACACTGCTGCCTCACATGGTTTTCACCATAGAGGGATATGATTTGGGACAGTGATGGGCTGTCAGTGACTCTGATTCATGGGAGGAAACAGGTTTTTTGGTACACTTACTGAGACTTAAAATACCTTGCAACCTTATTGAAATACTGTGTCAGTAATAGTACTTGGCATGTATTTTGTGCTTTCCATGTTCAGAGTACTGTCCAAAGAAATAATCATTTTCTTAATCCTCTAAATGGTCTGGAAATTTTACTTTTTAGAAACTTGCACGCAAAGTAAATTTTTGTTTCCCTTCCTAACCAGAGAAAAATGTTTCAGTGCATTTTTTCCCCGGGTTCGTGGGGATCACTGACACCAGTCCAGGAGTCACAAGCAACCCTATAATAACAAACCAGTATGCAGGCTCAATAAATTAACACACTTTTCAGCAGCAAGAGAGGCTGATTTTAAACTTCCAAGCGATAATTATAAAATCTACATTTAAACAAAAGTAACTCGACACTTTTTTCTTTTATGAAATGACTTCAAAATATTTTTCAAAAGTTTTTCTTTGTGTATCTTTTCAAAATCTTTCCAGCTTTAAGGGGTGTTTAAAAACATTAACTGGAAAAGGGGGGAGTTCATAGTAACATTGGGAGTCTGCTGACTTCTGGGTTAGTGGCACAGTTCCCAAATACTGCCAGTTTGCTTTGGAAGTAAGTGCCAGGAGTTAAGGGCAGCAGAATGTAGGGGGAGGGGGTGACTCCATCAAAGTGACCATATATAGTCATTGGGATGAGATTAAATACTTTACCTCACAGTGACATCCTAACAGCAATAAAGCCAATATGGGGACCTATTAATCATTTGTAAAAACAGCAAAAAATTCACCTCACTTTGTAGCAACTAATTTGTAGCAATCAGAGCTCTTTGAGGATTCTATTGATTTAGGGAGAGGAGCCAGATGTTTTCCATCCTTGGAAGTCTGGAGGCAAAAATTCAGCAGCAAACTGAAGAATAGCATGTGCAAAGAATTGTAAGTTAAATATGACAGAGCCTGTGCTCTCTCAAGATAGTGGGTTTGAACACTTGTATGGAAAGGGATCGTGTCATCCAGCGCCAGCAATGATTTCTTTCCATAAATGCTTTAACACCACAATATTTTATTAGAGAGACACGTGGCAGCCTAAAGCTACGTACTTTGTGTGTGGATATGTGTTTTGCATGCCAGTTCCCTATGTCACAGGATGCTATAGTTATGTGATGCACTAGAGAAACCAGAGTTAGGCTTGAAAATATAGCCCCTTGTAGAGGTGTCAAAAAGAACATGTTGTAGTGTCAATGTAACAATGCCAAAGTTACGGTGGGGATAGCATTTCTCTTCTGAGTTCCTGTCCCTGCAAGGTGCTGAGACCCATATTCAAATTATGATATGACAGATACAATACCACACAGGTGCATTAATACATTATTGGAATTACAGAAATTTCTGTTTGAAAGACAACATCTGTGTGCTGGAAAGACTTGGTGGGTTATGTTGGTTTGATAATGCTTAACATCACTTGGTTTTGAAAGCTAGACATAACTAGGTTTGGCAAGTAGTTGGATTAAATACCTCCAAGGGAAAAAGGTCTATGGAGCATTGTGTGCCAGCCTGCTGTCTACAGGGTGCGGCTAGTCATTTTAGGGAGAGAACAAGCAGATTCTCCTTTCTGTTGGATGCAGAGGTTCGTGGTTCAGTTCCTTGATGGAATGGAATCCTCACAAATAAGGATAATCCTTCTTTAGATGTTTGCTTACTTGGAAACCTTTCTGTATTTTACACTGAGCACATCAAGCTGTATTTATTCCTGTGTAATGAACTTATGCATACCTGTTTTTATTATAGTTATGGTTGAGATGGCACTTTTCTTGAAAACCTGTGTTTTCACAGCTTGCATACAATTATAGTTTGTGCTGAAATTTCTCATGCTGGTTCTCATCCTAGATGACTTTTGTTCTGGGGACTGGACATTCAGATAAAGATGCATCTCTGAAAGTTTTACACCATTTCTGATGCTCCAGTGTAGCTCCATTTGCACCATCAAACATGGGTATAAATACCTGTTCCTGCTCTACGCTACTGTATCATCTAACCTTGGTTGTACAAGGGAGAAAAGACCTAAGTGTGTGTGACTTTTATCTTTACATACTTATATGATCATACAACAGGGAGAAATACTAAATTTACTGAAAAGCATAATGTAATAGACAATAATAATAATAATAATAGAACTCTCATCCTAAGATGCTGCTCTGTAAATAAATTAAACTGTACAGTGCAATGTTTTAACTGTCCCTTTTTTTAACTTTAGGTGTACACATAATACTACGTGTTCTGTTGTCTTGTAATGAACAATCTTATTGTAGTGTGTCTGTGAAAGGGACAGACTTAAAGTTGCAACCTTAACTTCGTTTTCATGGAAGAGTCAAGAAATTCAATCTCTACTTTAATGCAACATTAACATAGTTTCCAACATCTAATTCATTTCCCATTACAGCACTAAGTTCCTCCTGTTAAATTTTGCATGTTGATTTTTTGTTGTTGTCAGCAGTTTTTTTATTCTATGTTTCTTTTCTTTTCTCATATAAAACCATTAGTGTGAAAGAAGATTTAAAAGATATACATTACAATTAAAATGTTAATGAAATCTGCATTGTGCTACTTTTGAAACCATGTAGACATTAATCTTTGTTGGTCTTGAGTATGTTAACTTTGTTGATTTTTATTCTATACTGACCCCTGCTGAGAAAGTTGTTCTATAATTGTTTTTTTTTTTTTTAAAGAGCAAAGCTTTTAAGAAAGTAGTTGAGTGTATTACTTTGGCTTTCTATATTGCTTTCCATAGAAGGTAAACAAAGAGAAAACAGCGTCATAGCCAGTTATGTTACTAAAAAAAATATTTTGGAGGGCTGTCTTCTATTTCTGTCCCTTAACTCTTCCACTCTATAAGCTGTACCCACTACTTTACCAAGTTTGCTTTTGATGAATGGGGCTATTATGACTTCTTCCCTAACTTCTGATTAAGAGACAAAGCTTTGACTTTTGTTTTAATTCAGATAAAAAAAGACAGAAATAATCATGTTTTGAAATGTAGCAGAGGGAAGGAAAAACCTTGAAAATGTTGTATAGTTTGAGATAATACATTAAATTTTGTTTACTAATTACTTGAGCCTGATAGGCACTGCTCACCAGCAACTCCTGTTAATTGCAATTGAAGATGCAGATGCCAGGTGCTTCTTGGGCAAGGCCTAAGTATCCCACCAGTAAGTGGACAGCTCTTTCGGGGGGAGAGTGGTGTTCAGTGGCTAGAACAGAGGACTTGAAGTCAGAATCCCGGGGTTCTGTTCTTGTCTCTATTGTTGACTCCCTGACAGGACATGGATCACTACTCCTGTTCTTCAGTTTACCCAAGTGTAAAATGAGAATAGTAATATGGGGTATTGTGCAGATTGTTTGTAAACTGTTTTAAGGTCTATGTGGGACGGTTATAATAGAATGGCAAAGAATTATTTGCAGTAATTACCTCATCTTTTCCTCCAAAATAGTGAGGAGTTTGTGTTTCTTGAGGTTTTTCAAGAGCCGTGTTAAGTGATTATTAGGGTTTCTTCAGAGTACACAGTATTTGGAATGGAGCCATCTTTTTTCCTGTTCTCCAGAATAGACTAAGGAGTACGATTGACTAATGTACAGGCTGTGTAACGAATCGAACCACAGAACTTCTTGACTTACCAGACAGTTCCTAGGAATCTTGCCATGTCCTCTTCAGTATAGCAGACTGTACTTGTTCAGTTTAACATTATCAAGCCTCTCCATCATCCAGAACACTCTATTGTTTAGTCCCAAATTTAAACATATTAAATTCTTAGAAGTTCTTTTGTGAAGTTTTGTTTTATATAATTAAGTCTTGAGTCATCTACACCTATTACAGGATATTAGAGAAGTAGTAAATACAGATCCTTTGCTAAAGAACTGAACTGTCATTCTCAGCATCAGGTCAGAGTATTGAATCGATAGGATGGGTGTGCTGCTTAATGAGGCAATAATGCAGTTCACGAGTGAATACACAACAGAGTCAAAGGATGAATACATCCTGATGAGGGAGCTGGATTATTGCGGAGTAAAATGGAACACTCAGCCCTGTTACCATTTATGCTGCAAGCATGAGTAAAACATCCTAAGCCGAAATCTGCAAACTACCGAAGAGGAGAACTGGTTATCTCCCATCTGCTTTGGGTGAAGCAGCAGAATCTCCCTCACTGTGGTCTTCACAAGCTTGTTTTGCTGCGGAAATAAATCTGCGTTGAAGACTTTAAAGTTGTGTATGTTACTGTGTAATCCTCCAAATTAGGTGAGCAGCCATCTTGGACTTGCATGAGGCCTGTGACATCTTCAGGCCTTCTGAAGAAAACTTCAGTGATTTCTTGGAGGAGCGATCGTGTCTTACCCATGTGTTGTAATGCAATGACCACGTTGTTGGCATTTAATCCCCAGTGCATTTCATTTGTTAGGTATGAGGTATTGGCAAGTTTGGGCAATCAAGTTTCTTTGCTGGAATCCAAAACCAACTCTTCAGATACAATATTTAGACATTTTTTAATCTGCAAAAGGGGGTAGAGAATTCATTCATGTTAATTGGTCTCAAGTGCCAAATAGAAAGCATGGGGAATTTGCCTAGCAATCTGTAATTTAAGGATTATGGGTATAAAAGAGAATTTGGGATGCGGATCTTGAGGCTGCTTGTAGTTCTTGAATGTTTGAGACCTTAATGGAATAAGGGAAGTTGTTCACTTCATACCCACTAACAAGTGTGCAAAAAGGGGTAAGGAACAAGTACAGTTATTTGTTACATGTTCTCAGGGCCAGCACAACCCATTAGGCGACCTAGACGATCACCTAGGGAGCTACAATTTGGGGGGGGGTGACCGTGGCGGTATTTCGGCGGCGGCCTCTGTGGGGGGCGGCATTTCGGGGTTGGACCTTCCGCTGCCTAGGGCGGCAGAAAAGCTGGCGGCGCTCCTGCCTGTTCTGCGTCAAGAGTGCAAAATATAATATGAAAAGCAACAGGAATTGCCAACAGAGTTTTGATACAAGAAATTCTCAGTTTGCATTGTGCCCAGGCTATGTAGCTCAGCTGTTTAATTTTAGGCTTGCCTTTATGAATGGCCAAAAATGTTTATCAGGATTTGAAATTGGCTTATGCCTGTAGTACCTGCTAAGGTTCTGGGGGGATGGTTGATGGTCAAGGGAATTTATTTTCCTGACTGATTCTGAAGATGATACAGGCAGGTTTGAGGACACTTGATTTCAAGAGTATTTTTTGGAATTGTATCATTTTAAATTCTGCAGAATACAGTCTTCGTAGTAAATTGAGTCTGAGGTCATTATATTGTACATACAGTTAGAAATATATTTGTCCTGCTTTGCTAATAGAAGTATGTGATTTTATGTGTGGGTTAGTCTGAGGTAAGATTTAGCTCTTGATGTCTTTGAGTGTGTATTTAGATTTTTACTCTTGACCAGGGAAGTTTAGTTCATTTTTAAATGACTGGTTATGGTTATTAAATCTTAGTCTCACATTATGCATTTAACATGAGACTGTATTAGATTCCTGTTGTTATGGGTTGATAGATATACTTGGTCTATACTCACATCTGAATGGGACGTTTTCCTATATATTTGGTTAAAGAGCATACTTCTAGAACTCTTCTTTTTAGGTTAAGTTCCTAGCCTAATGAGGTACATAACCATGATGCTGGTAAGAAGTGTTGAGGTCTTTTGTGACTGGATAAGATACACCTAACCCTTACGAAGAAGTTTGTGAAGCTGTTTGCTGTCAGAGAGGATATCTTTTTTTCCTGCACACGTTGTCTGTAGTATGCAGTTACACGGGAGAACAGGTTCATTCAGTCGGAGGAAAGTGGTGGTGGTTGTGCAGTTTTAATTTCTTGTGCTCTGGAAACGGTTTCGTGATCAATTATTCGGTGTCTGGTCACATTGTCCACTTTTACTAAAATGGTTTATTACACACGGAGAAATCTAAGGGACAGTGGTGAGCTAAAACAACCTGGCAGAGAGCAAGTAACGTGGGTCTAGGTTCTGCCTTGCTTATTCTGGTTGAGGAGTAGCATGGTTTAGGAGCAGTCCCATTTAGATCAGTGGCAAGGTACTACTCAACTTGAGCAGGGATGGAAGAATCTGGGCCAGTTGGTATGGCCTTGTATTACAACTTAAGTTCTTGATCTTCCCTTAATTTATACAGTACATCAGGAGCTCTTGTGAAATCTGATGTGCAGTAGCATCAACACAGGAAAAAGCTCTGCCTTCTGTGAAGCCAGACTGTTGCAGTATAATTTGTTTTGTAAGATTTTGAAAGCCAGTGTTGCAATATGTAACAGTAGAATAGTGGGAAGATGGTCAGGTGGTTCTTAGGGCTTCAACAGACAGATTTCATGTCTGTGTGTTTTTGCAACACCTTTCTATAAAGGGAAACATAATTTAAAATATGATTACTTAGTGTTGTAACAGTCTTCTCAAACGTTTTTGCATTATGCAGAGATCATTATCAGAGGCTGATATTAACTTGCAAAGAATATTATGCAAATCATTCTCCTGTTCTTCTAAAAAGAAATTTCCTTCATAATGCAAAGCGTGACACAAAAAATGTGCAGAAGCTTTTGGCAAAATTACATTTAGAAGATGTAACAGTTTTTCTGCTTACTAGCACAATCCATTTGTGCCTTTCTACTGGATTTTTTCAACCCCAGATGATAAAGTGTGAATTTTAAAATAGCGGGGGTTGGGATATTGCACGTCTTGGAGCTGGTAATGGACGGGAAGTTTTTCCTTTCTAGGTGGTTCTGTATCCAGCCCAAGTTGGTTCTGACCAAAAGTTGTTGTCATTTAATGCAGTGGTGGGCAGCCCACACGCGGCCCGTCTGGGTGATCCGCTGATGGGCTGCGAGACAGTTTGTTTACATTGACCTTCCACGGGTACGGCCGCCCGCAGCTCCCAGTGGCCCCGGTTCACCGTTCCTGGCCAATGGGAGCTGCGGGAAGCGGCACAGGCCGTAGGAATGTGCTGGCCGCCGCTTCCTGCAGCTCCCATTGGCTGGGAACGGCAAACTGCGGCCACTAGGAGTTGCGGGCGGCCATGCCTACGGACAGTCAATGTAAACAAACTGTCTCGTGTCCCACCAGTGGATTACCCTGACGGGCTGCGTGCGGGCCGCAGGTTGCCCACCACTGATTTAATGGCTGTTCATTGCTCTCTGAAGGTCCCATTCCTAATGGACAGATGCCTGTATCACACCACTACCAATAGAGCATGTAACTGATCCATCTTTTTTTGTTAATGGTAAAATGTACTAGTACTATAAAATTAACACATTATTAGTAGCCAATATTATTGTTATAAACATAGCCAGTTTAAACTACTCTAAAGGGTGAGGGGTTGGTACAGTTTTAGTAGCTCCAGCACTGAAGCCCTAATACTGCCTTGAACTTTGTACAGTCACATGCACAGAACTTGTTCCAAGATTGGGATCTTGGGTTGCTTATGTTCATTTCTCAAAGCATCAGCACGTTTTAGATGAAATCCTGGCCTCATTGAAGTCAATGGGAGTTTTTCTATTGATTTCAGTGGAGTCAGGTTTTCACACCTTATATTTTACTATAAATTAGCATTGTTCAGAGTTACTCCCTTTCATGGTATATGAACAAGTGTCTTTACTAAAATGAACTCAGAGGATCATTTTAGGAACCAGACACCGAGTTTGCCCCAACAATAGATTAATGGCTGATTAAAACAGACTCTTTTTAACAAACACTATGAACTACTTAAATAACTAAAATCTCTATATGGTCATGATTTACAATGGAGATTGAGAAGATATTTTCACTGTAAGATCCAATTTTTCAGGCACTTAAAACTGTTTTGAAAAACTCTAGCTTTTGGACTGAAATTTCACAGGCAATTTCTCAGCACATAAGTGACTGAGAAAGATCAGTAAAATTCTGATTGGCCATTGAAGTACCAAATCATGAAAAAAATGAGTGTTTTTTCATCTGCCAAGAAACTTTTCGCCCTGTTTTTGTGTGTATGGCTAGATAACTTGATGTTTTAAAATCAAACTAACTTAAATAGCCTGGAAATGATAACTTTCAGCAACTTCAGCTGAATGTTCGGACATTGACGGCGCTAACTCTAGCTGCAGAGTTGTTCTTGTTGTTAATGGATGAATACTAAACCTGGTTTATTTTCTGCTTTAATGGACAAAGAAATAGGCAGATACATCTGCATTTGTATGTTTAAAAGAAGCTCTTATTGAGAGAGCATCTGGATTGTCTGAGGGACATTCTGTATGAACCACAGAGCTTGGCTGGATATCTGCACTTATGCCTTTTGCCAACATGAAATACATATTTTGGTAGCACAGAAGAGAACTTTAATACCCTAAAAGTGGCCCCAGGGTGTGGATGTGATGTGATAATTATACTAGTGAGTGATTACAACAATTGGCTCTAACAATTGGCTCTGCCTCCTGCTTCCTATGGCCTGCCTTGGGCATCTCATGATAACAAATGCATCCCTTGTAATGCATCACTGATTGAATATTTAGATATACAGTGGGACCTACATAATTAATTACTGTGAAAGGAATAAATCCAGTTTAAAAAAAAACTTTGTGTCGCAGAATGAATTAAGGTAGTGAGATGTTTTAACCTAAATACGGTAGCAGAGAGGAATTTTTTATCTTCTGGGTTTGTGTGTTTCATAAATGTTTCCTTTTATAGACTTTAAAGGAACACTGTTAAGTATATTTTAAGAGTTGAACTTTAATTCTCTTGTGGCACGCTCATTGAAATGTTACATATACATTCCATTTTCAATGTGACAAACTATAAATCTCCCCTCTTTCTCTGCTTCCAGTCACGCATTCGACTTTGCATTTGTTTACTTCTGTAACACTGATAAGTAATCCTGGATATGACCGGCAGCCATACCATCAACTGCTTTTACCTTTCCAGATCATAACTTAAGTGAGGTTAGATGGAAGGCCTCCAAGGAACATCTGCAGCAGGTGCTAAAGGAAGTGGTGTTCATGATTCTTTAGATGGTGCGCTTTCCTCTGAATCAGTACTGAACCAGTGCAAAATCACTGTGCAAGGATGTGCGGTGTGGTTGGAATTGCTGTCTCTCAGCTAATACATACAAACCGAGGACCTGACTGTTACATATCCTTTTGCATTTAGTTTAAAAGTATTAGGTGTTAACCTTGCTTTCCTGGCTAACTTCTCACTTAGGCAGATGATTTCTGCCTTCCTAAATTTCCTGTGCATTTTCAGTTGGATACAAAAGTCCCCTTTTTCATAAGCTGTTGCTGTACTTTTGCAGTGTGCCATTAAACAGCTGCTTGTGCTGCACCCCAGAGGCAGTTACATTTCAGTACTGGGTACTATGATCCCTGCATGTCCTTTAAATTTTGTTCCTTCTCACTGTGCTGAAGCCCCAAATCACAAAATGCTGTTCCTGCATATAGTAGCTGTTTTTCTAATTTTCAAATGACCTTCATTTAAAATAAGTTATTCAGAATTCTAGATTATAACTGATTTTGATGTGCAATTTTGACCTAAAATACTGGACTTTTTTCACTTTTAGGGCAATCTGAAAATGTGCCAAAGTCCTCGACCTGTATGAGGAAAAGGTGACTGCTCAGTTGGTTTCATAGTGAGACATCACATTCTTTTACTCTAAATAATGTAGTCGTATTATCAAATATGGGGATGGAGGAGAAGCAAAACACTCACCAAACCACCCTTGGTAGCCAAGGAAGATGTTTCAAAATTCTTTTAAAATACAGGTGGTATTTCCTAGACTCCAAATTACAGTTTTTATAGGTGAGGCAAATATCTGTACCCAAGTCTGCAGCATATAGAAATAAAGTTTAACTTACAGTATTTCTGAGAAGGGCACTTGCAATATTAATTATCAAACTCTCCCCTTTGTTTTTCCCTATTTATGCTCCCCCATTACCCACTTTGCCAACACGCAGGCTAATAATGAGCTTAGTAGCACACATACTTTGCTGCAGGGAAAATCGTCCCACACCTGAGAAAACACACTTCCAAGGAGGGGTTGTTATCATGCATCCGAAGGCAGGTGATCCATAACAAAATATTTTGTTTGTGGATGCAAGGTGCTTTAATGACAGGTTTCAGAGTAACAGCCATTCTATATGCATCCGAAGAAGTGGGCTGTAGTCCACGAAAGCTTATGCTCTAATAAATTTGTTAGTCTCTAAGGTGCCACAAGTACTCCTGTTCTTCTTTTTAAGGTGCTTTAATGGTAAATATCTCAACTTGACCCACAATAAAACTGAAGTGTAGACAAGCCCTTGGCTGCTATACTGTAGATTATAAATCCCTACCACACCTGCATTACAACTGCATATTTTAGATGCAGTGCTATATATCATACATCTAAAAAACTGAGGTTAAAATGAGAAAAAAACATTCCTTTTGTGTGGGGAGGCAGGAAAAGGTTTTTCCTGACTAACAGAGTCCGAATCTCAATTGTTCATGCAAATTCTGAGCAGGATAAATAATTATTCCAGGCCAGTTTAATTTGTGAGTATGTGTAATAAAAGGTGTCTTGGAAATGAATTATAATAATGTTTAGCACAGGTTATTCTATAATGAATTACAGTATGATGCTTCTAGAAGAATGTAATTACTTTAGTAATTTTCGAGTACTTTCCCCCCTGCCTTTTGGAGTCCTCCTTTTTGGTCAGAGAAATCAAGAAAAATATATATATTTCACCATTGAAGTCAATGTGTTATTTGTAGTTGTATGAAAATTGCAGTTAAATTAACAGGACGACTACCATAGGTTCCATGTGAGATGATAATATGAGGGTTCCACAATCCATTATGAATGATTGTGACATGGAAAAATGGGTCTTTGCACAGATTCAGTGAAATTCTACAGTAGTGCCCCCACCCCACTCTGTGAGCTGTTCTCCAACTGGTCTTCTAATGGGAGTCATTACTCCCATTCTACTCCCTTGCTCTGAATCTAAGGGACAGTATATACCAATTTGTTTCTAAACAGCATAGAAAAGTAGCTAGGAGTTCATAAATCTTTACTTAAGAATCTAACCTCCAAATGGACAATTAAAATTCAGCCCAAAGAAGGTATTAAAACCTTGAAGAATTTCCTATGACTTATAGAAAATAAAGTTTCAAGAAAAAAATGATCTCATGTCTGGCATGGTGGGGATATTTTGTTTAGTATAAAATGTCTTCATTTCTTTTGCAAAGAATTAGATGAAACCCTTGGTTGTGGGTTTTTTAATATTTATTCTTGAAGTTATTCTTGAAGCATTAGAAAATAATTGAGTAAAATAAAATCCACAAGGTTTAAAATTACCTCTAGCTTAATGTTTTATTTAAAAGATTTTCTAACTGACATTGTGTTTAATGAATTAGGTCACACAGCTCTGAAGAGTGTTTTTTTTTTTTTTCTTCTCTTTACATTTAAATTTGGGACTGCTTTCCTCAGCCTTCAAAATTCAGACGTTGCTCTTGTGAACCATTGTACAGTATTACCGTCTCCATTTGCTTTGTCACTCCTTGTCTCCCGAGCTCAGAGAATCTCACTCTAATTATTCTAAATCACACTAGTGCAAATGAATATCCATGTTTGGAGGATTGAGACTGTGTTGTCATGGCAATTGCTGTAAGGTCATGAGAAACTCATTGATATTGTTCACTGCCTCTCCCAGGAGACTTCTGATACACTTACAAAACTATGAATTCTGGTGTTTTGTGTAACTACTTTCAAGTAGTTTTGAGATAATTCTGCTCCAATGATTCTTCGATAAATAACATGCTTATCTCTTGAAATAATTTGTGTGAAACCAGTTCTAGTGTCTGGGACTGCGCTTACAGCAGTGTCCCCAAAACAATTGCCATGTTTCAACAATCAGGTGCCCAGTTATGTCTACTCAAGATTATGCAAATTGTGCTCTTTACTATTTGGTAACTGAAGGGTCTACAAGTTCAGGTGAAATTAATTTTTGGCTGGATATCGTATGTCATGTGCTGACTTGTGATCTTTCTTTGAAAAGTAGGACTGGCCAGAGGTTGATACAAGTAAATGTTTTATACTTTGTATATTAGGTGACCTTTTTTTTCGAAGGTGGGCTGTTTATACATCACAAATACTACTGATTGTAACAGTTTGGTAAGTGTTGGTATATTGTTGGCCTATAGGCCAGCTCTGTTTACTGTGGATTGTAAAAAGAATACACTGTGCTTTGTTTTGGTTGGGAGAGGCCTTGTTTAGGTACTTTTTTTTTTTAATGAAACTTTTTTAATGACGCAAATCTATATATACCACTCTTTCATTAAATGCTTTTTGCCCAGTTTAAAAGCGCTTTAAAGGTGCTCCATGAACAGTAAGCTTTAAAATGACCTTTTTAAAAAAAATAGGTAGATAATGAGAGTGGGGGTTTGTAATGGACTTTACTGGACTATAGGTCCAATCCTGAATGTACTATGATTATCAGACCACTGTTGTTTTTAAATTACTTATAATTAAGCTGCTGGCAAATGCAAGGAAACCAAAGGCTAAAACTCCAAGAGTTCGTTCCCCTGGCCCGAAGTTTACAATATTCCTAGATACCATTTGGAAGTTCTTGAATTCCCAAACACAATAAGGTGAATTAAGGTTAAAGTTTCAGCCTTGAATCCCAATTTCTTTATTTTTGTGCCTTTAAGACCCCTTCAAAGTTAGTTTGCGTAAGAAATGACACTGTTGAATAATGTAGCCATTATAGACTAATGCAAACAAGATTTTAGACAACATTAAATACATTTTATTATACTGGACTCAATCATGTAGATGCTTCATACATGTTTTAACATGATGCCTCAATGTAATAATGGAGCTATTTAAACTTTTTTAATTGTGAAAGCTCAAAGTACAGAAATAAATGGCAAGACAATTAAAAAATCCCTCACAATCTGTGGTTAGAGATAGTCCTTCTCGTTGAAATCAGAGGGTGGTGAAGCCACAAAATGTTTGATATTGAATCATGTCCCAATAATAGAGCTAAAAGAGAAGAAAAATAGATGGAAGCAAAGAACAAGCAGGAATGCTGAACCAGGGTAAAAAAGGAGGTTCTGGAAAAGTGTGTACCAGTCTCCAAATCTGGGTGGACTTTATTAGTAAGAAAGGCTAGAGTTCAAAATTTCCCCCATTTCAAAATTTATTTTAAAATATTTTTTTTTAATTGGTTGAGTCCAAAAAGATATTCAAAACAGGTTTACATTTTTATATACTCCACTAGTTATAAATCTTATGCAAACTTTTCTGTAAGATTTCAAAATGCTAAGAGCAGTAATGACTTTTTAAAATGTCTTTATAGTTGTAAGACTGGAAGAAGATACTATCTTAAACGTATGAAACGAATCGCAAGCAGGTTCTTACACTTCATGAGCCATTCACCTAGCTCTCACAGCAAAATGAGGATGCTGAAGAGGAGATAGTTCTAGTAGTCCAGCTTACTGGCTGTGTCTGCAGCTTAATGGACAAGAGTACCAGGATCCGAAGCTAAAAGTACCACTTCAGCATTTATTCTGTCAAGCTTGGAAGAGTGGAGGAAAGGTCAAGTTGAAAACTAAGCTTCCTTTCTCAACTGAACTTTTGACCTAAAAGGCTCTCTAATTTACTGCTGACCTTTGATACTGATACTAGACACAAACTCTGTGTTTTAAGGAGACCATGTCTGAAATGGCGCAGGTGAGAGTTCTAATAGCTGAAAGATGACTTCCAAAAGGGGAGGGTTCTTCATCCTAGAACATGATTTAGTTTTTCCCTTCTGATGGCTACCTCCTCCCCCGCCCATTTGTTTGTGTGGGAGGTTTTTTAAATTGTAGATCGAAGTCCTCCTCCAAACCTTGGGAAGAAGCTGCCTCTGACGTTGTTTTCCAATGCAAAAATTACTTTTATGCAGGCAGCTGATTCAGAGCTGCAGAATCTATTGGGATGACAGTGACAGCCTAATCCTACAGTACTGAAGAACTAGTTAACTGACCATGTTCCACATAGGGACCTATCTGTGTCAGGACCTCTAGAAAGTGTGAGATCAGTCCCCCAGTTTGAGCCCTCCATAACTTCACACTCATGTGTCCACTTATACTTCCAGGTCACTCAGCAAAAGTGCAGCATAGGCTGTTGAGGAGAGCTCCTAGCTGGAATGAATTCTGTGTCATAAACTTTATCCCCTTCTCCATTTGATCTTATTCCCCTTCTCACAGTGAAGTACTTTTCTTTTTAAATGCAGAGAATGAGTTGCTATATTATATAAGGAGATCATTGCCTCTTTCTAGGTAAGTGAAATAATGGAGCCCTTGATCCTGGAAAAACAATTAATTGCATCTTCTGTAATGTCTGCATTTCTTTGTAAACCTCAGATTATTCCTTGCATTGTCTTTTGTTGATCATTTGATTGACTAATATGTTCCTTTCTGCTTTAGTGAAAATAACATGTGAGTAAGCAGAATGCCCAAATTTCTGAGCTATGTCTTGTGGTGATTTCCTAATTTCCTGAGTTGAGTGCAAGGTTCTTGGGGTTTTCAGTCCTGTGCCAGAAAGACTATTTGCTCATATAAAGTTCTTCATTGTAACGGGGAAAAAATCAGCTTGATTACTTCCATGTCAGCATGCATGTCTAATGGCTTAGAAGTTATTGCAGCCATAAAATATACAGTATAGTTTCTCTCTCTCTCTCTCTGAAATTTGACAGGATTAATATACTGAGCATGAAATCTTAGTCAGAAAGTTGACCGTAAGTGATAGTAAAATTAGCTGCTGAAATTCTCTACTTATGGAAAGCATCTTCTGTTTTTCCTTCTGGGAAAAAATATCAAGGGAATGGCATGAGAATTGGAATGGTAGCTTTCTGCATTTCAAACTCTAATACAGATATGTCTGTTTCATCTCCCTCTAGAAATTAGAGAGATGTCAAATGCTTTTAAGCTCTGTGATGTATAGAATAGCCTGGAATACAATGGGTTTCTATAATAGTTCGGATTGTATAGATTTATCCAATGAAATGAACAGTGGTGGTGGTGCTGGTCTAATTCCATTTTCATTGGCCGGCTGGAGTCTGTAATGTCAAGTGTAGCGATACTGTTAAGATCTTGATTCTCTTCTACCCCTGCTTCCCCCCGTGTAAATCATTCTAATGCTTCTCTGTAATAGCATAAGAGAGGTTGTCAGGCTAAATTGGAATGTATAAAAACATATCCCCCTTCAAAGGTAAACTGCATTTGGTATTAGAAAATGTGAGTCTACTGGCTGAAGCTCTGAAAAAATTCAGTGTACAGTAGCAATGATATTTTGCTGTATGGAGATCCTCTCTTGGAGTGAATGATGCTCCAATTTACCTCCTGGCATGCTGGTTCTTCTTTCTCAAAAGCAGTGTCTTTCCAAGCACTAGAGGGTGTAGTGATGAGGTTGAAAGGAGTTGAGATCCAAGTGAGAGGAGATGTGAAAAAACCCTCTTGAAAGGTAACTTAATTGCCATTTTCATGGTGGTTTGTAGAAGTGTTGTTCTCCCTACTGTAAAGGGAAGCCTTCTGCTTTTGATTCAGCAACTTATTCTACCGTTCTCTTCCACCTTTTCGGGACGCATCATGACCAGATTTATCAGGCATGAAGATGCAGCAGAAAATTGGAGTAGAGAACAGCGTTCCTCCCAGCTGAGATGCAGAAATTCTCTGAAGTTGAATTTCCTTCTGAGTGGGTGCACTTACAAAAAGGTCACAGTGCCATGCTAAGTAGCTGATCTTACAAGCCAGTCCAGCTTCCTTTTGGTCCCCCTTCCATCAGACTTGTTCTGGGAAGCTAAGGTACGTTGCCCAGTTTGAACAGTTCTGAATCTGACTATACAAAGAGATGTAATCTTTTACCGTCTCAACTTTAAAACTCCTCACCAATGTTTTTGTTTAATAGTTTCTTATGTAATACCGAACATTTTATATCAATTGTAACTAGTTTTTCCTCTGCATAGGTCTATTTCTGTAAATAATATAAATGTTTCTTAGAAACCAGTAAGAAACTAGGGGACTTTAACATCTTTGTTATAAATCATAAAGTTAAAAGCAGCTAAGAGAGAGACTCTAGGTGACCTAGTATGCCCCCTGCCCTGTAGTAAATTTTCCAATGCTCTGTCCCATCTGTTAAATGCTGTAGGGTTTTCTTCACTGTTGGAGACTATTCCACAATCAAATAGATCTTAACCTAAGGATGTTTTTCCTGAAATTCTTCTATTTCAGTGAATTAATGCACCCATATTACTCCTGTTCTGGGCTGAACTTTGTCATAGGAACATTATTTTTTAAACGAAATTTCAAAATTCTACTACTTACAACTGGGATCGGCAACCTTTGGCCTGCAGCTCGCCAGGGTAAGCACCTTGGCAGGCTGGGACGGTTTGTTTACCTGCCGCGTCCGCAGGTTCAGCCGATCGCGGCTCCCACTGGCCGCAGTTCGCCGTCCCAGGCCAATGGGAGCTGCGGGAAGCGGCGTGGGCCGAGGGATGTGCTGGCCGCTGCTTCCTGCCGCCCCCATTGGCCTGGAGCGGCAAACCGCGGCCAGTGGGAGCCGTGATCGGCCGAACCCGCGGATGTGGCAGGTAAACAAAGCGGCCTGGTCCGCCAGGGGGCTTACCCTGGCGAGCCGCATTCCAAAGGTTGCTGATCCCTGACTTATAAGCATTGCCTTTTTAAATAGATTTGCATTGCATACAAGCTGGTTGAGTGTTCTATTTTCCTTAAAGAAACATGTAGAGAAGTTAGTCCATAATGTGCTTAGTTAGTGCTTTGTGTGTGAGAACTGCAGGATGGAGCCTTTAGTAGATTAAATGTGTAGCCTCATAATATTGCTATGGGTCCTTTTAAGCAGTTCCTGATAATCACTGATGCAACTAAATTTTTTTTACAGGTTTGTAAGATATGGATTTATAACATACCCTCCAGAGGCTCCTTTTGATTCCTAACAAAAGATGGGAAAAATAATCCAAACCATACGCTGTGTTGTTTATTTCTATTGCAGCGGCACCTAAGGACTCCAATTTGTAATGGTTGCCAGGAAAGGTCCCAGGATATCTTCCAATCTGGTCATTTCCAGGCTAGCCACCCAGTCAATCCAGAACCTTCTCTCTGTTTGTGAGAAGATTTGACCATGGGAGGAAAAACCGATGCGTTCAAATCTGAATCTTTTAAAAAGCTTTTAAAAACGGGTTCTGCTAGCATCAATACCTTGGTTCCTTGTCCTCCTGTTCAGGGATTTTCCACTCTTCTGACCCCAGCCCTGCGCGCAAAACTTGATTGAACTGGTTTCCCACCAGAGGCAAAACTCCTTAGCATACCCATTGTCCTGTGGTCAGAGTTCAGTCATTAACCTTGATGACACTCTATTTTCCCTGGTCTGGGGAATGCAAGGCATAACCTTGACAGCACATCGCTGATTTCACATTTACCGAGGTATTCTGGGATACATCAATTACATTAAACAGAATTTGTAAGTTATGCATAGAGCAAGACAAGGTAGGTGAGGTAATATCTTATATTAGACCAACTTCTGTTGTTAGAAGGTACAAGCATTTGAGTTACTCAAAGCTCTTCTTCAGGTCTGGGGAAGGAAGCAGAGTGTACCTTCCACCAACAGAAGTTGTTCCGATAAAAGATATTACCTCACCTACCTCGTCTTTTTCATAGTCTGGGACCAACACGGCTACAACAATACTGCAAATAAGTTGGACATAAGAATGACCATATTGGGCACTCCGACCAATTGTCCTTCTAGCCCAGTATCCTGTCTTCTGACAATGGCCGGTGCCAGAGGCTTCAGAGGGAACGAACATACCAGTTATCAAGTGATCCAACCCCTGTCATCCAGTCCCAGCTTCTGGCTAATAGCCATTGATGGACCTATCCTCCATGAATTTATCTACTTCTTTTTTGAATCCAGTTATACTTTTGGCCTTCACAACATCCCCTGGGAATGAGTTCCATAGGTTGACTGTGCATTGTGTGAGACATACTTTCTTATGTTTTAAACCTGCTGCCTGTTAATTTCATTGTGTGACCCCTGGTTTTTGCGTTATGTGAAGAGATAAATAACACTTCGCTATTCACTTTCTCCACCCTATTCATGAGTTTTTAGACCTCTATCATATCCTCCCTTAGTCTTCTCTTTTCTAAGCTGAACGGTCCAAGTCTTTTTAATTTCTCCCCGTATGGAAACTGTTCCATACCCCTAATAATTTTTGTTGCCCTTCTCTGTAGTTTTTCTAATTCTATATATCTCTTTGAGATGGGGCGACCAGAACTTTATGCAGTATTCATGGGTATACCATGGATTTATAGAGAGGCATTATGATATTTTCTGTCTTATCCCTTTCCTAATGATTCCTAACATTCTGTTTGCTCTTTTGACTGCCCCTGTACATCGAACAGATGTTTTCAGAGAACTGTCCCAGTGACTCCAAGATCTTTCTTGAATGGTGATAGCTAACTTAGACCCCATCATTTTGTATGTACAGTTGTGATTGTTTTCCAATAGGCATAGACAGATTCCCAAGATCATGACACTAGCTATTATAAAATTTATTAATGTGATATTTCTGTATCTTTCAGGTAATGTACTTGACTGCAATTTTATATGTCTGACATAGAAATTTGGTACTACTTCTCCTATAACCTTTGAAGTGAACCCCTCTTCTATAGTTCTTTGACACCTGAAGTCTATTTCCCCAGATTTGTAAGTAGACTAGCATACATCAGTGGACACCAGAGGCACTTAAGAGAGAGAGAGTGGTAGATGTTTCTGTGGCTCCATCTATACAGTAAGCAATGATGGGCATATCAATAGTAAAAAGATGCCACTTGAACTGAGAAGTACTGCAGAGAAGAATAACAAAATGGGTTGAGGGTCTGGAAACCACTGACTTACAAGAAAAGATTAAAGAACTGAATATATATAACTTAGTGTCACATTGTGGGGGTGACATAACAATCTATTAGTATTGGAAAGGGTCTTACACCAAGTAGGGCAAGAAATTCCTTGGGGTGGTCCAAAGCAGATAAAGGAAGGAGTAACATGATAACATTTAATAAAATCAAAAATGTAGGCAGGAAAATAGGAAGGATTTCCAAATAATGAGGTCTGTTGGACTATGGAATGGTGCTTCCATTGCTACCTGTGGGAGACTATCGCTCAAGTTACTGAGTTTTTAGATAATGTCTTATTTTGGAGGTTGGTGATGGTGGTTGAGTTTTTTAAGTGGTATCAGGCACCTAGTACTAGGGTGACCAGATGTCCTGATTTTATAGGGACAGTCCCGATTTTGGGGGCTTTGTCTTAAATAGGCACCTATTACCCCCCACCCCCATCCCGATTTTTTACACTTGCTATCTGGTCACCCTACCTAGTACCAGCATATCATGTTAATCTCTAAACTGAACTGGAAAAAGCACTAAAGAGCATGCTGTAGAGTGCGATCCTGCATTGGCCAGGATGCGTGATGTCACTTCCTTCTCTGATTTCTGTCCTCTTTTGAACTTAGTTGAGATATCAAAAAAGTGAGTATCTTCACTGAAAGAATTCAAGGGTCTGATAGCTCTTAAAACAATGTGAGAAATACAAATTTGTAGCACTGTTGATTTTTCTGCTTCCTAATCCATGTTGGGAAATACATTTCCTTGAAATATCAGTCTATGAACTGTATTGTGACTACGAACTTCATTTGAAACCAAGGCAATTTTTCTGTCCGGGTACTATGTAATAAACAGGTGGACATGGCTCCTCACTGTAGCTATCATAGAAATGGTGGTGTACTTGGGAAGAGTTAATTACAGAATTATCAAAGAATAAGGTTTTCCAGAAGAATGTGTTGTATAGCTCTAGTAAATGGTTACTGTCTGTAGACTGTATAAAACCTGTGGTATCTCAGACTTCAGTCCTACAAATGTTCCCTTCCCTCTTAAAAGAAGAAAAATTGCGGTAGGACTCTTTTTGAAATGTGGCTGCTATAATTTTTAAATGTTAATAATAAATTACCATTAGTATGAGGCTTATATAATACACACCTCATTATTGCTTACTCAGAATAATTTCACAGCCTCCTTATAGAACCTTGGAACTTTATTTGCTGAGTATAAAATATGCAGAAATGCATGAATAGTTTTAAGACTTGGTACCCTAAACTAATACAGTGTGCTTTTTTCCCTAAACCATGATTGAAGTCAAATTAACATATTTACCTTCAGTGCTCCCAGGAGTAGCATTAAAAAATTCAAGAGGTGATTCAGAATAGTTTCCCATTTACTATATTTAAAGCTGGATTCATTTCTCAATTAAAACCATGCAAACACTTGACTCCCTTTAACTTGGCAGTCCGTTTTCTTCTTTTGTAATTCTTTGGACACTTGTAGCATTATTGGTAGCCTTATTATTACCCCCCAAGTTCCCAAAAGATGATGTGTGTGGGTGGGGGGAGTGATTTAATGGAAATATTATTTGAAACCTTTATTATTAATGTATGTATTTATTTATTAACTCAGAACAAGGGAATGAGAGTCAGGGCCACCTGGGTTTCAATCATGACTCTGATTCAGGGTGTGACCTTGGATAAATTACTTAACCACTCTCTGCCTCGATTTTATCCTTAGGTGGATACCTACTTCCCAGAGGGTTAGTGGGGCTTAATTATTGTTTCTAAACCACTTTGACATCCTCAAAAGAAAGGTGCTGCGTAAATGAAACATAAGGGGATGCAAGTTTATAACATTAAAACGATTTTTACTTGTTTTACAACTAAATATGGAATCTAATAGTTCCATTATTCTTCCTAAACATTGCCCAGAAGACACTAGTTGTTGTCTTGCTTTTGCTGTGACTTATTTAGAAAGCTACAGAGTCAAGTGCTACAAGTGTCAAGTTTAGTGGTGGAAGTTGACACATCTAAGGCAGAGTTTCCACGAAGAAGCTTTTAAGAAAGATGTTGGGGGAACGAGAGTTGAAAAGGTCGCCTGCACCAGCAAGACAATTCAAGGTCCATGCCCGAGAGAATAAAAAGGCAGAAGGGACCAGGGAAATCATCAGTGTCTCTTACCGTTGCTGGAGAAGATTGTGAGGAGCTGACCTACATTACAGCCATCTCCTTAGCTGTTGTAAATTAATGGAGCTAGGCTGAAAGAAGCTATTGTGATGTACACCAGCTGAGGATCTTTCTCACCATATGCTAGAAATGCTGCTATTTCTTTTTTCCATTCCTTCTGCCAAGCTGACATGCCTCAGCTTTGGAACCTATTTCAGCAGCCTTTCTTAAGAAGTGGGTTAATAATAAGTGGTAAGAATTGTGTGGCAAAAAAGAACTTATTTTTGTGGGTTGGTGTGTTTTTTTTGGCTAATTGCCCTGTAAGTATTACACGGTGTTGCAGCAAACTTTCCTGGATTTCACAATTGCAATGGGTCTTGTCTAACAAGCCAGGAAGATTTTAAAAAAATAAATAAGAGAGACAAATCACTCCTACTTCTGTTTTTTTGCAGTGATAATGGTTTCTTTTGTGGTGAAAGGCTCTTTGCATCCAGGCTTTACCCTTCCTTCATTGACCCACATTAAAATTCTTTGCCTCTTGATCTAAGGATCTCAAAATGTGTCATCACCTTTAATAAATTAAAGCCAAGCAGCCCTCTGAGGTAGGTCACTATTTTAGAAATGGGTAAATTGAGGCACAGTGAAGTGATTTGCATAAGGTCACGCAGGATGCACTCCAATGCTTGTTGAAGTCAGAGAGTCCGTGTCAGCAGGGGGTTGAACACAGGAGTCTGCTACAACCACTAGACTAGACTCCTTGGTACACTTATGAAATGATCAATGTTAAGATAGGCTGCCCTTGCATAAATGAAAGTGCCCATAAGAAAATCCCAGTATAGGAGTAATTGCATACTACTAGGAATATATATTCTTTTTTCTGACAGTTAAGAGGAAATGAGAACATCTTCATAAAGAAAAGCCCTGGTCATGTCATAGGAGAAGTTAAGATTAAAATGGATGTCATCTCAACCCTGTCTTAGAAGTTGTGCTCTTTCTAGGGATGCAAAATAATTTAGGCCAAGTGTCCTGAGCTTATGTTTTTCTCATGAAGTGAATATTCAGAATCTGTCTGAGCTTGTTCTAATTGTATTGAATTTTGTGCTGAGGACCATTTTGTACTAAAGAGTTAGAAGCAGCATCTGCTTAGCAGCTTCAAGTCTGATTCTAATCAGTCAGTCCAATGGCATGACATATTCCAGATCAAAAGTACATTTGTCATTGTTCAGTCTCCCCCTTTCAGACTGTCCCATAATAAAAGACCAAGATTTACTCTAAGTTAATGGGCAGTAAATAAAAATCAAATTAAAGGAAATAAGTGTTTTCATGCACAGGTAGTGTATCTGTGGAACTCACTGGTGCAGGTAATCCGAGTCAGTGGTTGAACTGAAAAGGGATAGGATAATTTTATGATCAATAATATTTGTGTAGCTATTCTTCCTACTATATAATAGGATAGTAAAATTGCATGCCTTATAGCATACTCTGATCTCTCAGATTTCAAAAGTAACTATGCCTACTGCCAGTATACTACATCCTAACAACTAGCCATAGCCATTAGGATTGCTTTTTCACCTTCTTTGGAAGCTTCTATTATTGATTGCTGTTGAACATAGGATTACTGGGCTTGGACAACCAGTGGTCTGCTCCAGTAGGAAAGTAAGATTTGTCATGTGCGCCAGCAATTCGACAAGCAAGGCATACATTCTAGCAAATGGGAAACAAGGCCTTTTTTGGTGTTAATAATATGGGCATAGTAAGACGTTACAGTGCTGAAATACAGTAATTTGAGTATTGGCTACTAAAAGCTGTTGATTGGATGACGAATGAAAGATCTTTGAATTTTTACTGAATACCTTTATACTCTCTTGCTTTGAAATGAGATGTCAGTTTCATGGTTCTATCAAATTTAAGACCGTTATGGGGAGAAAAATGGGTTCAAACAGCTGATGTTTGGCTTTTGCGTTTTGTTCTTAGCAATCCCATTTGTCCAACACATAGTTCAGAGAAAGCACTTAGTTCTAAGGAACGCCACACACCGTTCCCTCTTACTTTTGAGGCTGGTTGCCCTATCGGAATGAGGACCTAAAAATGTATGTTTGAGAAAGGGCAGGGAATAGAAGACTACCACTGTCTTGTGTTATCTGCTTGGATAATCTGTATTCCAAATAAACGGGATAATGGCTGGAAGATCAGTAAGCTAGAACAAAATTGCTTGTTTGTTCACTTGAGACACACATTGGTCTAGCTAAAATTTGGTGGGCTGTGTTGCTGACCGGCACTGAATTTTTACTCCACTGTTTAAATTGCTCATTAGATTCCATCTGAGAAGCAACATAAAATAGGAGTAAACGGACTTGGCTTCACAAGTTTAGTGGTTTAAATATTTTCCCAGGCAGGAAAAAACATTTGCTGTTCAAGCAAAACCTATAAATCTTGGAAAGGGTCCCAGAGTGACACGTTTACCTGTTTAGATTGGTGCGTTTTGTAGAGTAGAAAAACTCTTTAATCCCCTGCGTAATTATTTTACTATTTTTAAGGGAAGTTTAAATGAATGTAAGGGAGACCTAGTAAGTGACGGTTGGGGACGAACCACAGTGAAAAGGGATCCATGTGTAATGATGATTGCTTCATTTTGTATCCTATTCATTTGAAAAACAGCCCCTTTACTTATTCCCACAGTCTAGGGGAGCTAACCACAATTATAGCTTTTGCTGACACATGTAGCTGGTTGCTAATCTCTCCTTAAAACTTACCAAAACTTACCAACTTTAGGTATTGCTCAGTTGATTTGATAGGATCGTTGAATATTTTAAAACTGTGGCCATTGTGTTAAAATATATTTCTAAAGTCCCTGGTGCAAATGTTTATTGTAATTTACTTATCAGGGAGTTGCAGCCATCTTTATTTTATGAGAAACAGTAGAAGGGATAACTCCATACTGAAGATTCCTTGATGTGGATGTGGTTAAAGCTTTGAAAATAGTGTCCTTGGAACTGCCACCCTGCTAGAATGTGTCATGGAATGCAAGACTCCTCTGTGGAGCTGAAGGACTAGAGCTCAGTTGACTTACTGGTAGGTAGATCTTGTAAGAGAGGTTGGGGACTCCGCCTTAAACAGAGGGAATGAGGGACTGGGATGGAGGAAGTCCTGGACGAATTCCTTAGGAGCAGCCAAGCATCAGGAAAAGACTTAATCTGGGGTTTGTTTTGTTTGGTTACAAACAAATAAAGCCCAACCCAGTAGGTGATAAGTTTGGACTTATTACGAGGTATACTGGGTTTGAAGCAGGATCAGAACTCACCTGACTTGCACGTGTGCATTACAAACTGAAGCAACCATGTGACCTTACTACTATTCCCCTCCTCTCTTGTCAAGATATGTCTTAAATTAGAGCAGTATCCTGGTCACTTACTCAGCTAGTCAGTGGGTGTGTCTATACTGCTATGTAAGCCCAGCCTTGAGCTCGGGCTCAAGACTAACCCACCTTACGTCTACATTGCAATTGTGCTAACCCAGGGCTTGGGCCCAGAGTCCCAGGACTCTGCAGAAGTGGAGGATCTGAGCTCGAGTTAAGCTGGGACGCAGGCTCCAAGCCCTATTGCTTTGCAGCAGAGATGCAGTCTCACTAGACTCAGGTCCCAGGCGACAGCAGGAAATATCCCACAATTCCTTGGGACAGCTTCCTTAGTCCTGTTTATTCCAATAATCTGCAATCTATTCTATTGAAAATGGAAGTCATGCCCGCCCTTTGCAAATGGCAGCAGCTGAGATCAGCGTTAACTCGTTCTCTTCTGATCATCAATCTGCAAACACACTGTCAAGAGAGCCTCCTGGACAGCAATGGACAGCAAACTGTCAAGCCTTTTGCAAAGCAAGCTGCTTTCTGGTAATGTGCAGGGTGGGCAGCAAAGTTTTCCCACAGTGCACCATGGTCCTAGGGCTAGAGAGGCCATGTTTAAGGGGAACTTTGGGATATGGTTACTTTGACTCAGGTCTGCACACTGCAGGGCGGACACCAGAGCCCTAGGTTCAGGCATGGGTTAGGAAAAGTCTTAACATAGGGTTAAAATACAATGTAGATGCTCAAGCCCAGAGTTCCATAACACGGTCAACTGACTCGAGTCACACTAATCCTGGGCTTATGTTGCAGAGTAGACATTCCCAGTGAGACTATTCACATGAATAAGGCAAGAAGAGTGTGGCCTACATAGACCACCTTTTCAAAAGGCAAAAGCGGGACACATGCAGGAGCCCTGCCCTTTGGCCGGGCTGGAAGCCAGAGCTGGGCCGTAATAAGAGCCACTCAGGGAGCCCAGGCCGCTCCACCTGCCCTGTGCGGCTCCTGGCCCGCTTGCTGTGCAGCTCTTACTAGTGCCTGGCTCCGGCTTCTGGCCTGGCCAGGAGGCGAGATCTTGGGGGAGGGGAGATAAGGCCCACCTCAGCCCCCACCCACCCACACCGGGAAGAGGCTTGCCACTGCTCCTGAGCCTCGGGCTGGTGCGGCACGGTACCGCAGGGAATCTGGCACAAATGCTGTCCTGGAGTCATTCAGCCTGGGGCCGAGACGTGAACTCTGCATTTTGGGACTGCCCCCCCCAATTCGGAACGGGTGCGTCACCCTAGGCCTATAAGTTAGTCTGAAAATCCTTTGGGGCAGAGACCATGTTTGAACACACATGGGGCTCTACACAGATATCATTAAGCTGTTTTGCAACTGCTCCAAATGTTTCTGTGCCTCCTTGTATATGTTTATCTCCTACTAGAGTCACAAGGTTCAGTTCTACTGTTTTATTATACATATGGATACGATTTTGTCACAGTAAAATTAGGCAAATTTCACAGGGCAGTCATGGTAAAAACATACAAAATCAGGGTATGGTCACGGCAGGGCTGAAGCTGGTTCCTGCTCACAGCAGGGCTGAAGCCGGTGCCCAGTCATGGAGATCTGTTAAAGTTATGGAATCCGTGACCAAATCATATCCTTAATTAAACACATGCCAGCCCTGGCCAATTCTTGCTTAGAATGTAGTATAATGGTATTTAGACTGGTGGTCGTTTCTTATCACTGGACTATCATGTGCTAGAGATTCAAAGGGTGGGTTTTTTATAGAACTAATAGAATTATTTTTCTTAATGCAGTATCAGACTTATGTTAGTGACTAATAAAGTTTTATCTCTTACATAAAGATGTGAAGAAGAGCTCTGTGTAAGCTCGAAAGCTTGTCTCTCTCACCAACAGAAGTTGGTCCAGTAAAAGATATTACCTCACCCACTTTGTGTGTTTCATACCCTGGGACCAACACAGCTACAACAACACCGCCTACATCCAAATGAGGGCACTTTGTAGAAATTGGGGTGGGGAGCACCAGGAACTGGCCTCTCTTGCAGATAAGTTCTTCAGATCGTTTTTGTTTTTTCTCCATGTTCTTTTTACTGCATCCAGTCACAGCACGATGATGCAATGACACATCACTGTATGACATCTAGACTAGTCATAATAGCCACCATTGTGCACAGTTCTCCTTTTATATTTTACTATAACTGCTGCTTGTGGATGAGTGTCTTCAGTTGACTGCGAGGCAAGTAGTGGCAGTGAACCAAGCCCCAACACTATGACATAGACCCAGTAAGGAGGTGGCAGGTATTATGGTGTAGCTACTGGGAAGAAACAAAAGAGGTCATTGGTACAACCCAGTATTCACTTAATGAACTGGTTGATGCAAGAGGTTCCGTCAGAGAGGTGCCTGACTTAAAACCCTGGTTTTATGTACAAGTGAAATGAATTTAGTGGTCTCATGATTTGCCATGTGGGTAGAAAGTCAAAACAGAAGAATATTTGGTACAATTTTTTTCATGTTTTCTCAGTGCTGGAATAGCAAGGACTGTGCTGAGCAGTATGAGGGAAGCGGGTACAGAATGTTGTTGCGCCATTGCAGACTTTAACTAGTGCTTGTTGGGCTTTTATGAACAATTTTAACTTACATTTTGAAAGAAACTAGAAAATAAAAATACGTGGCAATCTCCTGTGTAGAGGAAAATACTGCAATAACTAGTTTAAAGCTTCTCGGTATGAGCCCATTCTGCATGTCTCGCTGTCATTAACAATAACCGTTCATGAGTTATAGATATTTAGCTTGTTTGTGTTCTCTTAACACCTTTCTGTTTCATAACAGTAATTACCTTTTACAGTTTTAGCTTAAAGGCATATTGAACTAAGCGGTGGTGTCTGCCATCATTCCTTGTAATCCTGTAGCGAATCAAAGCAACTTTTTACAAAACAAGATTCTCTCACTGTTGCAAAAGAGCTTTGGGGAAATCTGGTTTTTGTGGTTAAGGATCTTACTCTGATGCACAAGGAAAATTATGTGTAGCTTTTATTTGGCCCAAAGGATTCTTACAACATTATCCGTATTTCCTTTAATTTGTGGGATTTCTAGTAAATGGGCTTAAAAATAGGTCTGGGCAAAATGCCAGGGTACATATGAACAGCAAAAAAGCTTTGTACACTCTGAGCAGCTTGCTTTCACTTCTCTCTACATGCAGATTGTATTAACTGTGAAAAAAGGGGTCAATGGTCACCTTTTGGAGTGACTTGTGATTTCTCTTCTGCAACTCCTTTAAGGTAGAAACTACGAAAAAGATGTTCTGACTCTGATAAAATCTGTACTGTTTTTTACTATACTTCAGTTGAAATGGAAACAGAAGTTCCAAAAGGAGGCAGAAGGAGGTTACTAGTAATAATCATAACACAAGAACTTTGGGATCAAAGTCTAACACCGCCACTATTGATGAGGTTTCTTTGCCCTGGAAACAACATAAAATTGAGAAAATAGAAGAAAAATGTAATGATTTTTTTTTCATCTGTTCATTCTCAGCAGTGTCTTCTAAGGGTTTGTCTACACAAGCATTTAGTTCATGGCAAGCTGGGGTGGTATGAATCTAGTCTGCCGTGCATTAACTGTCGATGTGAAGCCTGGTCATGCGCACTAACTGTGGTGCGCTTTTATCTACTCCTGGTTCAAATCAGGTAACGCATTGACAAATTACTGTTGTGCATTGGCAGGGTCCACAAAGATAGATAGCATTTGGCAGGCTAACGCAGAGTAGTTTTACACTGCAGCTTGCTGAGAACTAAATGTTTGTGTAGACAAGCCTTAAGACAGGGGAACATAGTGATGGTGTGATTATATTGCATAGATTCAATAGTAGTCTGACTTGAAAATCCGATTACCTTTCTCCCTTTGGTGATATTTAGCTTACTCTTTGCTTAGAATCAGTTAGTTGAGTTCAGATGATTGCAAAATGCTTGCTTTCTTGAGGACAGCCACCCAAAAAGCCTAAAATAATGGCATGGTGCACCAGTGAGTGGAGTCCCAGTGGTAAAATAAAGAAAAGTGAAAAAGTTACAAAGAATGTAGATAACAGTAAACCATCTTTCCTTCACCTTGATCTGTCATGTAGCTCACGCGTTCTGCTGTTTCCTAAAATTTGTCTTGCTGGAAGTTATTTTTGTCCTAGTTACTGAGATTTGGTTGATTTGATTTTTTAACTGGAGCTTTGAACATAGCTCTGTAAAAACATATTTTACTGTGCGCGTCCTGGATGCTTTCCTCTCCTATCGCTACTTACTTTTGTGGACACTGAGGAGGAAGGTTTTGAGCTTTTTCAGAGCAGAAACGTGCTATTAGAGTGGCCCCATCAGAGGAGCATTATGTGCCCCTGCCTAGTAGCAAAGCTAAAAATGTCCCTGTGGGGTCAAGTCTGTGGAGATAGGATTATGTCTTTGTTTTATGGGGCCCAGTTGCCAAGGAACTCCGCTTCTGGTGCTTTACATGGAGAAGAGTGTGGGCAAAAAGCGTAGATATCTGGGTCCCTGAGGTCACTGTTGTGCTAAAATCCATGCTTTTGTCAATGATGGTCTTGGCCTTCCATAAAATCAAGACCTACTTATGCCTGATAAAGGAGTAAGCTTTTAAAGAGAAATTATTTATGCCATTGACAGTAATGTAGTAATAATACTTTCTATCCAAGGATCTTGAATTGCTTTACGGATATTAGGCCTCACAGCATGCCTGTGAGGTAGGAAAGTATTGTTAATTCTGTTTTACAGACAGGCAAATCACTTCACCTCTCTTAGGCTATGTCTACGCTACAAAGTTAAGTCAATTTAAGTTATGTCGATGTACAGCCACCGCTGTAATTAAACCGCTGTTGCATGTCCACACTATGCTCCTTGTAGCAGCTCTTGCATCTACACAGAGAGCAGTGCACCCACTGTACAACTGGCCGCATGGTGTTTTGGGAAGGGTTTGCAGTGCCTCCTGTGGGAAAGGTTCAGCATCAGGTGATGCAGGTTTCTCAATCCCATCATTCCATAGACATCCCTACTAGGTTTTAGCTGCTTTTCAACTGCCCTGGTAACCTGTGAGCCAGCCATCTCTGCCAGAAAGCCTGGATCCTGCACTGCTCTTCAGTATTGTCTATAAGAGGAGCTCAATGAGGAGGTTATTCGGCTGAGGGAGGCCTTGAAGGAACATTTTAACACAGAGCCACAGTAATGCGGGTTGCTGTTGTGTGCTGAGCCTGGCATTGTTTGTTTGTACCGTGCCCTGAACCTGGTAATGATTGCTCTGTGTGTCCAACTATAACAACGCACAGGCACCTATTACTGTTGTCTTGATTGTTAGCAGCAGCCACCATGTGATGGAGAATAATAAAGATAAATTCAGTTTCCATAAGTAGATTTTTATTCCACTTCCATGCAAACGTACCTATGTAAAGCTGAGGTAAATGTCATACATGCAGAGGAAAGTATCTTTAAAGGGGATGGAACAGGGAATTCAAAAGCACATACACTAACGATGCTCTCACAGCTGGGTGTATGTGCGGCTGTCGTGTTTAATCACCCACGGGATGGAGTTTGGGTTGCCAGGCATCCAGTTTTCAACCGGAACGTGTGGTCGAAAAGGGACCATGACGGCTCTGGTTGACACCGGCTCTGGTTTGACACCGGCAACGGGGCCGTTAAAAGTCTGGTCGGTGGTGCAGCGGGGGCCTGGGGCTAAGGCAGGCTCCCTGCCTGCCCTGACTACACGCGGCTCCCAGAAACGGCTGCCGCCGCCAGGTCCTTGCGGCCCTATGGCACATGGGCAGCCAAGGAGGCTCTGCATGCTGCCCTCACCCCAGTGCCGGCTCCGCAGCTCCCATTGGCTGTGAACCGCAACCAATCTGAGCTGTGGGGGTCGACCCTTTCCATTAAACAGCATACTTACCCAGTCAGACACTCCTATTTAACTTGTCTTGAAAGACTTTGCCATGTCTTTTACCATTGGTGGGCACCTGCAACATCCATTTGTGTTAACTGAGCTCTGCAGCTTCAGAACTCCATACAGGAGCACTGGATTGACCTGATCCCACATGAGTGAGAGGCTAGAGCACTAGTTGTATCCAGATCCCCTCATCTCTATCTGGAATTCCCAGTCTCTCTTTGTGGCGATGGACTGAATCACAGGAGCACGTTCCTCCTGCTCAGTGACAAGAAGAAAAATTTGAAATTAAATGTTTTGTGTAAAATACAGGAAAAAATAGAGACGAAAAATGGAACATGTTGTATCTGCAGAGTCTCAGTAACTTAGTGGAAGCAGAGTTTTTCCTCTCACTCTTGCACAGCTGAGAACCATCGAATCTAGCAATCTAGGATACCTGTTTTCCCCTGAGTCTCTTGCCTCTTTTGGTTTCAGTGAACGTGACTTAGCAGCTTCAAAGATCTTGGAGGTAGAAAATTCTTCCATTTCTGGGACTAACTTTTCAGTCAGTGATTTCTTTCCACACAGTCCTGTAATGCCGAACTGGCAACCTTCAAAGCTCTAAAGCTGTAGTTGAATCCCAAATTCTAGCTGTTCTTCAAATTTACCTCCCTCACTTAAGATATAGTTCCCAGCTGCCCTGAAGAAAAAGGCTCCTGTTGTTTCATCCTAGCCCAGGGTTAAATTAGCAACTGCAGCTCACTGTAGTAGTGATAATCAACTCATTTTTTTTTTAATAGTTAACATGATCTGCTTGCCCTGGCGTTGGCTGCTGGTAGATGAAGGAAATCCTTAACTGTTTTAACACCACTGAGTATGAACTGTTACAGCAGTGAAGGACCATCCTAGGTGCATCTGGGGCTACTCTGCCCTGGTTGAGGTCTGTCTTGGAAGAGGGTACCACAGAGATGCCAGTTTGAAAAGAAACCCAGGCTCCAATGTTATGGCATACACAGATGCCATTGTTCTCCTCCCTCCCCAACTCCAGAGTTCAGTGTGGACACGAACCCTCTCAGCAAAATCACAGAAAATCCTGGGTTGAAATTTCAGTGTCGTAGCTGGTTCTTGGCTGTATGTTTCCTGTCCTTTGGGCCCTGCTCTGTTGGACGCCAATCTGGAAGCTGGCTAGATGTGTGAGTTGCTACTGTCAATTTACTGTGTTTCCCTAAACTTGCTCTCCTCAGCAAGCTACATCTTAGTTATCTTCTTAGTTGTCAGCAGGTGAGCACGTGAGTTAGCAATCTGTCTTTAGTGGAGATGAGGAAGAGGTTGGCACAGATCCCTTTTGGAACTAAGAAGAGAGATTTATGGTTCTTCTATAATTAGACTCAGTTTTACTTTCCAGCTAGCAGTGTCAGTGCAGTAAACCAGTGGTCTTCAAACCGCGGGTCGCGACCTGTACTGAGTGGTGGAATGTAAGGCACTGGGTCGCGGCGGCTCTGCTCAGGACTGCTGACCGAGCTGTTAAAAGTCCCGTCGGCGGTGCTGCCCAGCTAAGGCAGGCTAGTTCCTACCTTTTCTGACATCGCACTGCGCCCTGGAAGCGGCCAGCAGCAGGTCTGGCTCCTAGGCGTTGGGGACATGGGGCTCCACGTGCTGACCCCCACCCCCAGCACCAGCTCCGCACTGGGGGGGGGCTGTGCCTGCGGGTGAGAGCTGCGCAGAGCCACTTGCGTGCCTCCGCCTAGGAGCCGGACCTGCTGCTGGCCACTTCTGCAGTGCCAGGACAGGCAAGGAAGCCTGCCTTAGCACCCCCGCTGCGCTGCTGACCGGAAGCCACCCGAGGTAAGTCTGTGCCCCAATCCCCAGACTCGGAGCCCCCTCCTGCACCACTAACCCCTCATCCATGGCCCCAGCCCAGAGCCCTGCCCCCCTCCCGCATCCCTGCCCCAGCCCAGAGCCCCCTCTCACACCATGAACCTCTCATTCCCGGCCACAGCCCGCACCCCAACCCTCATCCCCAGCTCCGTTGGGTCACGGGCATCAACAGTTTTCTTCAACTGGGTCACCAGAAAAAAAGTTTGAAAACCACTGCAGTAGACGGATAAGGCCACGTTGGGTGATGGGAGAAGATGCAAGTAGCTAACACAGTGGTTCTCAAACTTTTGTAATGGTGACCCCTTTCACATAGCAAGCCTCATAGTGGACCCCCTTTTATAAATTAAAAACACTTTTTTATATATTTAACACCATTATAAATGCTGGAGGCAAAGCAGGGTTTGGGGTGACCCCCCATGTAATAACCTCGCGATCCCCTGAGGGGTCCTGCCCCCCAGTTTGAGAATCCCTGAGCTGACAAATGGCACCAATAGTCTCCACTTTCCAATTCTCCTGTTTTTGGCAGCAGGTACAAATCATTGGGTCTTTCTCCTGCTTTGGTGACTACTGATGTGGAACATTGTGAGATAACCAGAGAAAATATCTAAAAAACAGAAAAGGGGAAACATCTTTTGTTTTTCCAAGTAGACTGATGAAATTTGGCAAGGACACAGCAATATTGTTTATAGAAAAGAGTTCTGCAGTAGTACCTTAAATATGAACATAACTTCCTTTATTCTCCTCTTGCAAACAATCAGCCGATTAGCAGCAAGCCTTATAAATGGCAATAGCAAAGGTTGCTTGACAATGGAAGGTTTGGCACCTTGGTAACCTTCAGCCTGAAGAATTGACAGTAACTACTAGGTAATTGAGTCCAACTATGTAGTTGCACATCTTTTTCCTCTTCCTCCCAAGGTTATAGCGTGAACATATTAACTGGCAACGTAACCCAATACAATCCCTCGTACACATACATAGAATCCTCTTTGAGTCTTCCTTTTACAGATAATTGGTTTTTTTTTAAAAAAGACTTTAACTGCAAGACAGCAAATTTAATATTTTCAGTATCTTGGATGTGTTATGATTTACATTTGATTTTAGGCATAATTAGAAATGCAAGTAGAGCGCTTTGTGTTTTACCTCTGCTTCAACTATTTATGGCATGATATGCAAATTAACCAAGCTATGAATATTAAAGATTAGAGTATGTTACAAAGTCTCACTGTCTTTAATGAGTTCAGTAATGGGCACGGGGCTCTGCACACATTTTAATATGGGCGTATTTTATCTTTGTACTGTATTCTCTGATCTGCAGCTCTTCATTCCATGTTTGGTTACATCCCAAGAGACCATGACCATTATTTAAAACATCTCAAGCCCTGTATCAGCTGCAGTAGGTAGGTACTATTTTCAAATGTGCCCGTGACAAACACTACTGCAGCTACAAAAGAGTTTAGATAGATTATTTCATAGAGGCTGTTTCAGTTCTTGTATAGGTCAATCCGTTTCTTCTACTGCAGGGTTGTAGATGGATCTCTGAGAATATAAAAGTGCTTGCTGACCTTTCAAGGTGCTTTGCAGTACTGGAAGGGAATCTTAAACATGTTTCAGCAAAAATGGAACGCTTCATACAAAAATCACACTTATCAGAAAAAAATAATTATCAGTTTTTCGCCAATCTGACTCATCTACATCAAATTCTTATGGTCTCATACACACACTATAGTTATTTGAGAGAAAGTCTTGTCTAGTGGTTAGTGCGGGACTAGGAGCCAGGACTGATGGGGTTTAACTCTTGGTTTAACCATTTGCTCGCTAAATGGCCTTGGACAACTCAGTTAACATCTTTTTGTCTTGAAAATGGGTATCAGAGTTACACCAAAGGAGTTCTGTGAGGCTTCATTAATATCTATGGGCTTTGAGATCCTCAGATGAAACATGTGATATGTAGATGAAAATTATTAACTGCAAACACAGGAAGTGCCCTTTGGAGAACAAATTTAGGAACATTTAAAGTGTAAACATTTTGGCCCTGATTCTGCAAGCTCTTTTGCTTGGACAGTCTGCTCTGTGATGTGGTGTATCATTGATCCATGTGGACACAAAGGTCCAGCCACATACAGCAGTTTTCAGGATTGGGTTCTTAATAAGGAAGGGCTAGGAAAATACTGAGATACTCAGAAAAGCTTAATTTTTCATGAAGAATGGGAGGGGGGAGTTAAGTATGCCACAGGGAGAGTGCTTTTCAAATTTAAGGTATTTAAATTACAAATTTGGGTGAGGAAGATTGTCAGCAGTATTCAAAACAGCACTTAAATTCTTTTGAAATATTGTCGAGCCGTACTGTAGTAGTTAAGAAGTTTGGCACACAAGGATTTGGCCCAGAGGCAATTTACATTTTAAAAAAATCAATTCATCTGTATTTGAATAATCGCACATGTTTTTTTGGGGGGAAAAAACCCACTAGGATTATACTGTTTTAAGATACTTTTATGTTTAGGTAAAATTGGACCATAACATTTTTTTGGGTTGTTGACATTCAATTAATAGCTATTTGGCTTTTCCTACAAAAGTGTAATAGGAATCTATAGTGCTTTAACTTGCACCTGCTCTTAAAACAATAAAAACCTGATTTAGAACCTTATGATTATTAATCCATGTTCAATCATCTATAAACCAAACATTTTTTTAATAGGAGGTCAAATTAGTGCGTGATGGTAATCTACTTACAACATGAAATTGAAAGCCCAGAGATTTCCTTACCATTCTCCCTCCAATCTCCAGGCTTTTCTCTGCTATTTAGGGATAAAAAATAAAAAGTGTACGAATCTGATTTCAAAAAAATTAGGAAAATGTATCTCGTGCTTTAAGTAAATCTGGGTGGTTGTAGGGATTGCTGTGTCATTGTGTAGATTTTCTCCTTCCCCCTTTATAATATTCACTGGCACTTTTCATGGTGACAGGGCTTGTGATCTTGGCATCTGTGGCACACCACGAAAAGTTCTCAGACTCTAGGATTACCTCCGAAATCCTGTAATTTCCCTGTGCCTCTTGGTAGTTACCCTGTGGACTGTAATGGTTGTTTCAAGGTTGCCTATGGGGTGCATTGCAGGAATGCGTCTTGAAACTTAGTGCACTGAAATTCTGAAGGAGCCATTATGTTCTGTTGGGTCAGTAGAATGTAGATAACAAAGGCCAATGCATATCTAAAACCTGTAATTACTCAAATACTCAAAACACAGAGGGTTCTAACATGAACAGAAAAGTCAGAAATTGAAAGTTAAAGGTGACTCTCCCACCCTAGTCCTTGCCACTTTTACCTTGAGCTTGCAGCTCATGTGATTCAAAACCACACTGTGGTGATCCTTACAGTAACTAGACACAGTAAATGGGAATATTAATCTTACTTCTCCTAGCTTTTGTTGTGGCATATATACATATGTACCTCTCGACCCGTCTTTAACAGAGGCAATGTTTGTTTGTTACCAGAGTATCAGGGCTCTGGGGTTCTGTTACTCATGTAACTGGCAAATGACCTAACTTCTCTTCACCTGTTTTGCCATCTAGTGGATGTAGATCATGTGAATGGCGCAATAATGTACAAAGGCTTTTTAAAACTCTTTGAGATCATCTGGCTAAATGCAGTACATGATGTGTGAGGTTTTTGGTTGGATCTCCGCTCCCAAAAATCAGTACATAGAGATTCAGGAGAGCTGAACTTCTGTACTGTAGCACCAATATTTCATCCCACATTCAGTTAAAAATACAATCCTTGGAGGCAAACATTTGGATGTGTATAAAAAAGGTGTTGTAATTAACACTGTTCTAATAAGCTTTTCATGTGGTGGTTTGCCAACTTTGCTGTAATTTTGTACACAAGGTGTGTCCTAAAAAAGTTTTCATAACGTGGGTGGAAAGCACTGTATGTTGATCAGGTGCTTAGTACCTCACCTAAAATCTGGCACAGGTTTCACCATGTTTGCTATCAATTTAAATGCCTTTGATCAACAACCAGATGCACAAACAGTCTTTGAAATAAGAACAGGAGTACTTGTGGCACCTTAGAGACTAACAGATTTATTAGAGCATAAGCTTTCGTGGACTACAGCCCACTTCCGAAGAAAGTGGGCTGTAGTCCACGAAAGCTTATGCTCTAATAAATCTGTTAGTCTCTAAGGTGCCACAAGTACTCCTGTTCTTTTTGCGGATACAGACTAACACGGCTGCTACTCTGATCTGGAAGAGTAGAATGTAACTTCCCTTATGTGAACCTTTAAAGGCAAGCTTATATTTCCATTAATGATCAAGCTCATATGCAGTTGTAGCTTCACTTTATAGAGCATATTAAAAGTTTAATGTATAAATGCCTTCATTGGCCAAAACTTTTTGGCAGTGTTGTCTGCTTACACTGGAAATGTTACAAAAAGAGACAGTCTTAATAGCTTCAAAGAGATTTCTGCCCTTGAAGGGTTAATTATATTATGCATGTTGTTGTTGTTTTTTAGCACAAGAAAATAAACTGTAGCCAGAAGTAAGACGTGATTAATTTCAGACACATATGTAAGCAAAGTTCCCTTCTTTTATGTAGTTTGGTAACAGTAGACTATGCAGTAATTGAAAAGTAAAGGCAATTGAATTACAGGCTCCTGTCCAAACGGAGTGCGCCTTTTTTTTTTTATACAACCTCCATTGCATCAGAACTAGGCAGTATTCCTGATGTTCTCATGTGTGTTAATGCTGACTCACAGACTAACTTGCACAAGAAAAAAAAACACACAGGCAGCTCCACCATACTAGGTAATGAGCTCAAGCAAGAAGCAGCGTCTGATGTTTTGTAAGCTCTCTTAATTGACCTTTTAAGACATGTACTTATTTTAAGGTTTTTTGTTCCGTATTGCCATGATGGTAGAACTGAGTCATGCAAGATATATACTGCTAGCAAATGCTGTTGTGTAGAAGGAGTGAGGGTAATAAAATTCAGCATGACACTTGTCTTTGATGTGTTATGGATATGAATTAATGTCTGTAATGGAATGCAGGAAAGGCACACTTTTGCAGAAAGCATGATAATAGTAGACCGTGTTCTCTCTGGAGATGCTTATGTTTGTGAGTTAGCCTGGGACTTCAGAAGCTTTTATTAGATTGTTAAAATTAAATTTTGCAAAATAATTTTATTTATTTTATATCTATGCCTCACCCTCTCCCTTGTAGCAACCTGCAAAAATTAAATGTTTTGTTCTCCAGATTTGCTTGTCCTTGATTTGATAAGGTCTTAAAATCTGCGATGAATAAGAAAAAAAATAATTACAAAATAATTGAAATAGCATGCTTTGCCTTGATGAAATTACTGTACTTTTTGAGACAGAATCCAGTGTGACTGTATGACCTCAAGCGCTAGTGTTTCATTGAGGCTGTGTAAGTGACTCACCTTGCAGTATGACAGATCTCTTCGTAAATCTAATGCATGGGTGTCAGAGGCTGCTGCTGGAGTGCTTTGTAATTTCAGGAGGAAAGCTCCAAGTAACTCTTATGTTGGGCTTCTTTAAGAAAGGATTTGTGCCCACTTTGTTAGGCTAGATTACCAGCATTAATTTAATTAACTTCATCTTTTCCCCTCTTCCCTTGAGGTATGTGAACATCTAATGTATTCCTTTCTGTGCTCATTTTTTAAAATCATAAACCAAGTATATCTGTCCTGTGTGTTGCATATCTATTCTGCATGCGCTGTTTGTATGCTACTTATTAATATTTGCAAAATTAGTTTCCACTATCTTAATAAACCAGAATTAATCCTATTCACCAATTGTCACTTGCTGCTACACTAAAAATAGGGTGGATTAGCACTGGTTACTGCTTCCAACTCAGCATTTTAAAATAAATCATTACTCCTTTTTAATGCTTTGAAGCTACAGAAACAAATGCAGCCAAAAAAATAAAAAGATTCTCAATATGACTGTCAGTTGATTACTGAAGATAACCTTGTTTTCCTTCTCCTGACAGGGACTGGCATTAAATTATACTGGCATTTGCACAATTTCATGTTTGTGATTGAGTTCCTCGCACCCTCTTCGCTGAAAAGACAGTGACTTGTAATTCATGTGCTTTGGGGGAGACAAACAAAAACATGCAATGCTGTTTTATTTCCTTATTGTGGAGAATGGTATCCTTGACCCTCTTTTGTATCCCTACTGCCCCCGCCTACACGATACTTTTGATATTGGTATTCCCTTTTTGGTGGAGTTACAATGATTAGGCACTTAGAGACTATAATTCAGCCACCAAGTGTTGAAGTGAACTGTTGCATATTTTTCCTTAGTCTTGTATGGAAAGTGTATTTCCTCAGAAACGGTGGGGAGAAGGGTCCATGCTTCTGTTAACCATAAGTACCTCTCCAATTCCCTTGTGGATTTCCTAAGGAATTTAGGAGTAAGGGAACCTTACACAGTTAATTGGTTGAGGATGAGCCAAAGGAGAAGCATTTATTTTGGTGACCAAGTTTTAAAAGGGAATTAGGCATCCTGCTCCTCTCCTGCACCATTATGTTCTCAGCAGAGAAAATTCTGTTCATTTTTTCCTTCTGAAGCTGGTTCTATTGTTCCTTTCAAATGTGCCTCTTCCATGCTAGAAATCCCCTAGCAGCCTTAAATTGAAGGGTGTGATTTTCTTTCTCTCTCCTCATTTACAGAAGAAAGGGAAGTTTCTTTTGACCCATTGGGGCCTTCAAGGGCAGGACTTTTCAGCTATTTTCTTTTGATGAGAGTTTTGGCTGGGGATAGCTGTGAAAGCTTTTCTGTAGAGTTTTGTTTACAGCCCTCTGAGGGTCACTGAATCTTTTATTTTTCTGACGTCCAGCTGCTTTTCAGTACACCTTACTTTTAAGAAAGCAATTATGACAAGGACCTTTCTTTTAAAATAAATAAGTTGTGCTTTGGTTGTCTCTGAGCTTTATATGTTGTCTAAGGAAAAGACCATTTAATTACATTATTTCATTACTTCTGCTTCCTAAAGGAGCTGTGATGGTAGCATCTTGTTCTAGGTAGATAACTTTTTTTCCCTCAGGGAAAGTTAGTGTGGTCCAGACCACTTGGGCATTTAAACAAACAAGTCATTTAGAAGAAGCAAACCTTCAGCATCCAAAGTGCGTGTGTAGCTGCAACAGAGCAGTAGTGGGATATTCACAAAACTGTAACATGCCTTATGGCAAATAATGCCTAAACTTTTTAGGAATGTGTTAAGACTAGGGCTATGGCTTTCCTAAAAATATGTTTTAATGTAAACTTGTTTTGATAGATGCCTAAAAGTTCCCAACAAGGGGTTTTCAGCAAGAAAAGAAAATTACCCTTTTTTCAGTTGACTTTCAATCCATCTTAATTCTTTATTTTTTAAAAAACTTCAAATTTAGTTAAAATTTTCCCCATTTGAGCTAAAGTGTTGTGCAGAGGAGGTGGGGAAACTTTCTTGGTCTGATTGTCTTTTATTTAAAAAAAAGTTGAATCTAAAAGAGATCAAACTGACCACGTGAAGAAGAAACTGTATTGCCCTATAGAGTGACTAGGACTTGGTTACACAGAAGTAGCTCCATTTGGTGCAGTATTGTGAACCAGTAATTTACACCTTTCACTTCTAAGGGCATTTTCCTTCTATTTCAGCACAGGGAACTCACAAGGTTAATATAGTAAAAAACAAATTTTAAACAGTTCAAAGGACTTATTGGTCCTCTCTTTCTGAACAAAGAGTTTGGAGAAAGACCAGCATTACTTTGGAAACATTAGGTCAAGACCTGTCAGGTATAAGACAATGTTACCATTATCAGAAACTCTCAGCAATTTCTTCAGGCGTGTACAGTGACAAATAGCATTTGTGGTTTTTATTCAGTCTTCCAAGATTACTTTATGTTAGCTCTCTGTCCACCAGTTGGATTCACCATGGTAGAACATGGGTCATAAAAGGGTGGAAGAAAGATAGCCAAGGACCAGAAAACATTTTTCTGAACACTGGGCCAGGACTATTGCTTTGAAAAGCTTACTGGTCCTAGGGTGACCAGATAACAAGGGTGAAAAATCGGGACGGGAGTCCGGGGTAACTGGCACCTATATAAGACAAAGCCCCAAATATCGGGACTGTCCCTATAAAATCGGGACATCTGGCCACCCTAACTGGTCCTGACAGCGTTTGCTTTAGTTTTCTCATAGTGTTTCTAGACCTGGCAGGTCATGAAATATCAGAAATTAAAATTGTCATTTTAATTTGATTACTATCTTGCCTTTTTTCCACTTCAGTTTGAATTTGATTTCAGAAGCTTTTATCTCCTGAAAATCTAGAAGTAGAAACTATTATTTTATACTATATGAAAGACTGAGTCCTAACTCTAGTGGTTTGTGAGAGTCGTAGCTGCTACAAGAGGTAGACGTGGAGAAAAGGCAAGATGGTAATCGGAATGGTGCGATTTTAAAATTTGAATCCTTCATGAAACATCATAGCAACAAATGAATACTGTATATGGAATGCCACTGGAAGTCCAGGTTCTTGTCTATATTGCCCGACAGTTTGGACAATGGAGGTGTGAATGTCCGTGCTCATCAAAGTGCTGCGCTGCAGTTCCCTCTCGTGAACACTGCAGGTGCAAACAAAAACCGCCCACAGCATGTACACAAGAAAATTACAGCACAGCACTTTGGTGTGTACTGATTTCACAACCCCATAGTCTGAACTGCTGGGCAGTGTAGACATGCCTTAAAAACCGTTTCAAGCTCTGGCGATTCATGGTGGTTTAAGGTGAAGTCTTTTGTCTAGTTGTGTTCTTTTGGTACTTATTAAGGAGTGTATCCTGGACCATGGTGACCCTAATTTCCGGGGGTAACAATGTGGTGGTATCTTCTTGGCACGACTTCTTTCTTTTAAGAGAAAATACAAACAAAATCCTACTCCATCATAGCTAAATCCACCCAGCATTTCTAAGAGGTAACAAATATATTTTGAATTAAAATGGGGAGCAGACAGTAGGTTGAAGACTTTAACAGGCTTGTCATAGAAGATGATATTCTAGAATTTCATTGGAAGAGTGCCAATTTTAACTTCTTTTATTTTGCACCGCTAAAAGAAGTTACTTCTACTGATGTTATGGTAGATACAAAAGGTGGGTAGGCAACTGGGTGAGGTGGCAGATGAGGAAAGTTGCATGTAAATGTGAAGCTTTCAATGCTATACTCCAAATCTGACTTGATGTTGTTGTTTTTTATTTTAAGGAAACTCTGCTGTACGTTTCCCCCATAAGATGTTTCTGTGTGTTCATTCCATTTTCCATGCAAAATAATCTGTTTGTCTGATTTCCCCATTGACTCCATTAATTGATTAATCTGTAGGGTTAAAGGAAAACAATGCTTATCTACTCTAGAGTACCTTTTGTTGGCTACTTCTGTTTGTGAAGATCAGCCATCTTTAGCTCTTTCCATTCATGTGACATTGTCTAATTTTCAGAAGCAGGGGGATTGTGATTGAGTACAAAAAATAAAATAAAAAAGATACCATCTGATACTTCCCTAATCTCTCCTATATCTCTAAGGGAGCTCTTACTATAAGAAAAGAGAGCTCATTCTTGACCCAGGATTGGCTTTCCATATAGCCGTGGCTTCCTTCGTAGAAGGTTGAGTGGTAAACTTTTTTGCTTTTCGTTTTCCATTGCATGAGGACCCTTCCATTGCATGAGGACCCTGGGTTTGATACCATCCACTGAGATGCAGTTCTGCTGAGGTTTCTTCTAGCAAGTGGGCAACAACATCAAGAGCAGCTGTGTTGCTTCCCTGGGTTAAGGTTGCTGTATAGTAATGAAATCTCGTATGAGACCATGATCCCAAACGTTTCCTTTTCTCCTTTAGTCCAAGTAGAAGTGATGACAAGTGAGAACCTGAAATACAATCAGAAATTTAGAGGGAATAACTGGTGTGGGGACAATCTCAGTTTTTTCAGATAGGATTGTTTTACTTTTAAAGCGATGGGCAATTCTTGGAAGGGAAGATGGGGACAGTGTGGTTAGCGCATGAGACTAGGAGCCAGGAGATGTGGTGTCTGCTCCCAGCTGTGCACAGAATTGTTGTGTGACCTTGGGCACCACTCTGTGCCTTAGTTTCCTGATCCACAAAATAGGAAAAACTTGGCTCATGGTGTGTTTGGATTAAATTGTTAATGTCTTCTCCATGCGCTCTGAGATCCTTGGTTGGAAGGCTTAGAGGACTGCCAAGTCTTGTTATGAGGCCGCTGGTCCTGTAAATGTGTTAGTGTCTTTTGCTGGAAGGAAAAGAAAAGCCAGGCTTGCTTCCAACCTCTGTAATCTCAAAAGTGGCAGTGTTTTGCTTTGATTCTGCAGAGTCGAATTTAATGCACCAAGTATACATAGGAACGGTAAACACCAGGCATGCACACACTAAATAAGTGACTGTGGAGAGCCCCACATATTTGCATTATCTATAGCTACTTTTGACTAAAGAGGTGGCCTGATTTAATCTTTATTTTTTTTTTTAATTTTGAATTTTATCTGTGGCATCATATGAGCAGAGGAATTGGAACCAACCACAGAGCATTAATTGAAATAAAAAAACGTTCCATGCAGGAAACAAGTAAGAAAAGCAAGACCCCACCCCCTTTCCCAGAAAAAGCACCAGCATGCTCAATAAATGTTAAGGTAATTTAAAATTTGAATCTGGGAGACAATGTGACTAGGATTTCATTACTTAAGCAAATGGATTTGCTTTTAGTGGATGCAGCCACAGACTGAGAAGCTTTCCCAAGGGGTAAACGTTTTCCTGTGTTTGAAAAGCTTTCTTGTGTGTTAAGGAAGGGGGAGGGTGGCCATGAATGTTGCTCCAAATGCACTTAGGACTCTCGAGCATCTTTATTTAGTACTGATTTGGGCACCCCCAATATACATTTTTAGATGCTTGTTGCAGGGAGATTCTTGTCTAGGTTTTAAACCTTTCATCTGTTGTCGTGGGGCAGAGAGATTTGAGCCAGAGTGAAGGACTGAGCAGCCCCCTTAGTGGGATGGGCCGTTTTTTCTGGAGCAGATGTGCTTCCTTTGACTAATTTCTTCCTCAGGCTGGAGGAGTTAAACAGCAGCCGTGCCAGCTCTGCAGACTGTTTGGAATAGTTTAAATGCTTTGACACTCTGGATGTACTAGATGGCAGAGGAGGCAGTTTACAGCGTAATTCATATGCAAAACTGCACTATAAATTTAAAACCTGTCTCAGTTGCCGTGGCACCACTAAGCATTTCATCAGCATACAGTACAGTATTTCTGCCATCTTTGTTTGCATTGCAGTGACTCATCAAAAGTCTGTCTTGTACCAACACTGAGAGCATTCCTCTGGCACTGATATTTCTCTGTTTTTAAAGCTTCGGTTTGAAACTGGCATTTACTTCAGGTCCCTAATCAAAGGGCTCTATTCATTGCAGAGAGCAGCCTGAATGTTAATCTGCATCCGGCCTATTCATTTAGATGCTATGCACTGCCGTCGAGATTTGACTTGGTAAAAGCTTGAGCTACAGCAGATACAAACGGAGGTTTTGATACTATTTTTTTCCCCCCTGAACGATCTTCGTTGCCGCAGTTAGTGTAGCAGACGGAGGCGATAAAAAGGGACTTAAGAGATCCTTCATTGAGCAGCAGTACCTTGGATCATTCGTTGTTTAAGGTATGTTCGCATGGTATCAGATGCAGGGGCACAGAAGTTCCTTGCTTTGAAGAATTCTCTTTTAAACCATGCAGATACAATTAAATTGGCTTTGAGCATGTTCTCTTTTCTTCCTGTTCCTCAGTGGCTTTCCAGATAGCACTTTTTTTTCCAGCAGTGTGAACAGAGAAGTTCTTTGTAGGTTATTTTTCTTTTCAGAGGAGATTTAAAAAAAAAAAATTACCAGGTAAACTTCTTTTTATGCCATTGTCATGAGGATTTGGTGCTAGTTAAACACAGTTTACTCAGTACCATCAAGTGCAAATAATTTGAGATCTTCTGTTCTCTTAAAGGGGGAGGGCTGGGTGATGGTGGGCAGGAGATTCTTGGGGTGTAGCCTTTATTTGGGCTAATAAGCACTGACTGGCTTCTCTGGAATTTTATGCACTAAAATTACCTAATTTAATCTTACTATAGGGCTTGTTTCAGAGCTTGCCTCTTTCTGTACCGAAAAGGAGAAATTATTCTCATCCCCAAAAGGTGCTGATATCCTAAAACAGCACACTCTGTGCTGTTATTTGATGCAAAGTCGGATAGGCTGAAGATGTTTTTTTTTTTTTACTTGAGATTGTTCAGAGGCATTCTTGATAGTACTGTTTCTGATTTCAGAAGATGGGGTTGTTCCTATTACGGGGTGCATGTCTTGCCTTGGATTAGACTTGCATTATGTTACCTACAGAATCCCTTTTTATAATATGACCAGGAAGAGAACATAGGGCACTTGCTGGAGGGGGACGTATGTGGAGACTCTCTTGCCCTAGTCTGTATTTAAAGAAAAAACAAATGACTCGATGTGAAGTTTGCTGCAGTACCTTGGTTTTGTTTGTTTGGGCTCAATTACCCGGCTTCATTTCCATATCCTTTAAATGAAATGGCGCTTATAATTCCACTTAGAAGTAGTTTAACTCTGAATATTTTCTTTTTTAAAACAAGTGTAGGGGAATCATCTAGGATTGTTAAAATATGTTTTCATTACAGTAACTGCTTAGATAGAATGCTATATTTATTTCAGACAAAATGGCACATTGTTTTGTAACTATTTCATCTTGAGTTTCAGCAGGTATTTCTATCCATTTCCAAAGGTCTGTTGAATATTAATAGGGCTACTTTACTATTCATTCTTACTCTGTTACCATCCATATTATCCTGTTTACTTTAAACTCCAGAGGAAAGAACCAATGATAAATTAAAAAAAAAATCTGAGAATATTTGAATATTTAAAAACGTTTTAAAAAGTTTGTTTAAAAACAGCAATAAGTAATTTTATAAACAGTTGGTGTTATACTTCAACCCTTAGGTTTAGTTTTGAGTCTCCGGTTGTGTTAGGTTGTTTGTTTTTGTTTTTATTTGTTTGTTGCAGAGACCTGTCTAAAAATGCTGGGTTTTTTTCTCCCTGCCTTCTTCATTTTTCAGATGTGCCCTACTTTGGATACTTCTGCATTGCATGTCTAAGGAGCTCCAACTAATCCTGAGCCATGTCACAGATGTTGCACATAGAAATTCCCAACTTTGGGAACACCGTCTTGGGCTGCCTGAATGAGCAGAGGCTGCTGGGGCTTTACTGTGATGTCTCCATAGTTGTCAAAGGCCAAGCCTTCAAGGCACATCGTGCGGTGTTAGCAGCCAGCAGCCTGTACTTCAGAGACTTGTTTAGCGGGAACAGCAAAAGTGCATTTGAGCTCCCAGGTACCGTGCCACCAGCCTGCTTCCAGCAAATCCTTTCATTTTGTTACACTGGGAAACTCACAATGGCTGCAAGTGAACAGCTGGTAGTGATGTACACTGCAGGTTTCCTACAGATCCAACATATCGTAGAAAAAGGGACAGACTTGATGTTCAAAGTGAGTTCTCCCCACTGTGACTCTCAAACCACCATGATAGAAGATCCTAGTTCGGAACCTCAGAGCCCTTGTAACCAATTGCAGTCTGCTTCTGTGCCCTACGTCATGTCCCCTTCCATGCCCATCCCGCTCCTCACCCGGGTGAAACACGAAAATCTCGAGCTGCAACCCACAGCTGTGTCAGGCCTTCCTGCCAAGCGACCCTTGGAAGCCAGCACTCGGGATAGTACAGGAGGGAGCGTTTCTAACGCTGCTCCGCTCAAGTTGTCTCGTGTTTCATACTATGGAATGCCCAGTTTAGCTACTCTCATCCCAAACATACAGCAAGTGCAGTACTCCCAAGGGGAGCGGACGAGCCCAGGAGCCAGCAGCCTTCCAACTACTGATAGTCCCACTTCTTACCACAATGAGGAGGATGAAGAAGATGATGAGGCTTATGATACCATGGTCGAAGAACAGTATGGTCAGATGTACATCAAATCCTCAGGAGGATATTCAGGTAATAAACCAAAACATTCCCTTTCCCTAACCCCTTTGTTTTTCTCTTCCTCTTTAAGTTGCCACTTGGTCCTTTTCTCCTTTGTCCAGAATATATTTTTTGGACTGTTCATCAGGGTTTATTTTTTATATCCTGCTTGTTTACACATGAAGATTTGTGTTCGTGAATTTAATGCTGTTGAAAACTGCTGGCCTGACAGTCCAGGAAACTTGAATTCTCTATCCACAGAACAGGTACAACATCGGCAGAGGACAGTACAAACTCCACCACCACCACTCCACTAATGTGCCTCTTCTCGGAAATGGAGAGACCACATGTAGGGGTGAGAGTGTAGTGCAGTGACCATAGTCTATTTAATCCTTAGCCTCCTCCTGTTGGCAGTCTCAGCCAGGGACTCCATTTGTTTTGTGCTTTTGCAACATGGACACCTATCCATTAACTGCGGAACTGAGTGCGCCAACTAATTTCATATACAGTACGTCATCGAAGAGCTACCTCAGCCACTACCCATCTTGGTTTGGATTAGAACCGGCAATCTGAAGGTGAAAGGCTTTGTACCCAATTGCAAATCACCTCATCCATTTATTTCCCCCCTACTCCCTCCCTTTTTTACAAAAATCAATTACAATGTATGTTTACTCTCTCCATCCAAATACCTCAAATAAATCAGATTTCTGGTACATCAGAAAGAATTTAAACAAACCTTTCTCCCCCTATACCTAACACATATATCCTAGCCAAGATTTTTATCTTGTATGTTGTCAGTTAAGTTCCCTTTTTCCCTTCAGAAATAATTGATAGGACTAGTTAAAAGTCTTCATTAACCTAACTCAGGGGTCGGCAACGTTCTGCACGCAGCTCGCCAGGGTAAGCACCCTAGTGGGCTGGGCCAGTTTATTTACCTGCTGACATGGCAGGTTCGGCCGATCGTGGCCCCCACTCGCTGCGGTTGGCCGTCCCAGTCCAATGGGGGCGGCGGGAAGCGGCGCGGGCCGAGGGATGTGCTGGCCGCGGCTTCCCGCTGCCCCCATTGGCCCGGGACGGCAAACCGCGGCCAGTGGGGGCCGCGATCGGCTGAACCGGCTGCATCAGCAGGTAAATAAACTGGCCCAGCCCGCTAGGGTGCTTACCATGGCGAGCCGCGTGCCGAACATTGCCGACCCCTGACCTAACTTATCACCTGGTAGTATTGCACTGTGAAAGCATTAGCTAAAGGAGAACATTGTCTCAGCAATGAATTGCTAGACAAGGAACTACTGGGTTCTGCCACCAAGGACACACAGGTGTTTTGATTTTGCAGTATGAGTATATGAGGGGACATTCTCTTTTCTGCTTCCCTCACAAGCGATCAACTTTTCTGAAAAATAACCGTATTGGCCTTGTTCATCTTCAAGATCTTGAACTGACGTTTAGAAATGTCTCTGGTGCCTGTTTTGTTTTGGCTTTTTTGGAGGGCTAGAGAGGAGGATAGAGGCTATGTGGTAGCAAACACGTGGGGAATCTAATCTCCACAGCTAGCATTTCTCTCTGAGGCATTTCAAAAGAACATATTGGGAGATGTACGTTCTTTCTGCATTCCAAAAAGAGGCTCCTGGATGAACACAGTGGACTCTTAATTGGTGCTGCAGGTGTTTGAGAATGCAGCTTTGATTTGTATTCAGTTCCTGGGTGGAAACATATTTCATGGTTTTCTTGAGATTTGTCAAGCTGGCAACACAGAATTTTCTTTAGTCTGTGCTTAGTTTTCACTGTTACTATTTCCCGTTGTAATTGCTGGATCAAAAATGACTAATTTGAAAATATTAACTCTCTCACATATGCTGAAAAGTTGGCTTCCTTTCCTTGGAACTGTTTTATTTTTAGAGATGGGTAGAAAATGTTGCATTGACAACCTCTGTTTGATCCTGTTATGTCATTCATGGTGGTGGTAATTCTCAGCACCAAGACACTCCGAGGTGTGGCTTTCCAACCCTCTCCATAAAACAGACCCCCCAAAACAGTAATGTCCTTGCTGTACAAGTCTGTAAATGGATAGCTGAGAAGAAATCATTGCCATGTGTTTTACTGGAGGGGTAGGGGAAACTGTATCTTGTTTAAACTAGCCTTTCCACTCTCACAGCAAATACTGCTACTGGCAAATTTTGAGGGGTTTTTTTTTTTTTTTTAAATATTAGAACAGTCTCTAAAAAGCCAGTCTGCTTTTTCAGTTGCCGTTCCTGAGGAAAGAATCCAAATTCCTCGTACTGACAGTAAACTTTCAGACTAATGTATTCTAGGGAATGGTGTGTGCGCTGTATACTTGGTGGGATGGAGTGTGATGCATAGGATGTGTTTTAGAATTTCCATCTAACCGGACAGAGCTGAGGCTGTTTGCATGGATGTTTGTTCCCCCCGCAGAGCATTATGACTGAGTAGTGTTTTGTCTTCACAATGCTGAGCATTTCTAACATTGTTCTTTAGAGAAACAGGATTATACCCTTGTATACAATATTTTGTTTCTCAGTCATGGGGCCTATTTATATAATAGCAGAACAGAACAAATTCAATAGAAACACAGAAGACGATCATAGGAAAAACTACAGGATGGTACAGTACGCGACTACTAAGCCAGCAGGCTATTGCATATAACTCTTATTACTGTGTAACATTAAAACAGAGCTGCTCCACTCAGAAAATAGAAAACTTGAACAGCCGACTTGCTGGCTTTGATCATTTTTCAGTTGTCCAGCCTTTAGGTTGGATCTGATGGTCCAGAAGAGGAGTAATATTTTCTTTCTCCCTATGCAGATTGTGAGTAGGCTTCTGAATTGCTGGGTGAGGCATAGCCATGGGTAGTTTGTCTGGGGAGGTACAGGGGAATGACAGAGGAGCTCACACCAAGTAGGCGCTTGCATTGTCACCATTCTGTCCAACTTGAAGGCCAGGCAATGCCCCCTCCCCCAGGGTTATAATCTATACAATTCTAGCTAAAACATGTCTCTCCTGCTCAAGCACATTGAAAAAGGGTTTTCTGTTTTAACCACAGCTGTAGTCCCAGGCTGCCCCGAAATCTGGGGATGAGAGAGGGAAAGATTTAAAAAAGGAAATAAAAATTGAGGCTGTTCCATCCGATTATGGACTTGTGTAACTCTCACTGTGTTTTAATGACTCTGAATAAAAACCTTCCTTCAAAGGACACACAACAAAAAACCCTACAACATGGAAGAGCGAGGAAAAGCTAATCCTGCTCCCGGCACGTAGATCTTGACAATCTCACAAAAGACAGGGGGAAACAGTGTAAAATAGTGATTGCCAAAGTTTCCAAGAGCCTTTTGAGTCTAAACAAAAACAAAGCCAAAAAAAGAGCACGCAGCCAGATCATGCATTGAATCTCATGGGAAGCTTCCCCCCGCCCCCCTTCCCTTTTTTCTCTCTCCTAGCACAGCTTAGTGTCATTCAGAATGGTGCCAGGTATCCATTGTTAGGGACATTTGTCTGCTTCATTGTAAGGGGACATTTAAAGCTGAAACTCAAGTTTTTGTTCAGTGTCCTCTGTCGTCTTTCATCTCCATGTTGGGGCCTGGCTCTGCAAGGTGCTGAATGCCAGCGAAGAAGGCTCGTAGGATGGTCCTGGCCATTGTTCATTAGGTCTGTTCTGAAAGCAGTTGGGTATTGTAGAGTCTTGTTTATTTTCTCCTATATAAAAGCCTTTCTGAAAAAACAGACTGAATCTCTGAAACTCGGCACAAACCAAAGAAACAACATACAAATTCATGACCTTGGCAAAGGGCTTTGATGGTAGAAAGTCAGAGTAAAGCTTAAGCGTCATTAAGTAGCTGACTTAGAAACCAATGGCACGGTGTGGTGAACCATAAGGAATGCTGAAGTGCAAAAGAAACTGAAAATAAATCCAGGGGAAGGCTAACTCCCCTTCTAAAAACCATTGCAGATGTAAGAATTAAAGTTTAGCTGTCATGAAAGAAATCCCTAATTTTCAGAGGGAAATATAGGAATTGCCATTCTGCATCAGACCAGACTTCAGAAACTGGCCATTCCTCACATCACATTCCAGTATAGAGTCAGAGGATGTTAGAATTGTGTGTGTGTGTGTGTTTGGCTTTGGCTATTATTATTATTATTTATTTATTATCAGGATTTGCATAACTTTTGTGTGTGCATTAATAGCATTTCCATATAATGGCTTTTTATTCTGTAAATAGGTCTAGACTTGAAGAACATTTAGGCCTTAAAGAAACTAGTTAGACATTATATGGGCTCTAGCATTTGATTTGAGAAGTATGCAGCTAGGTAGGATATTAAACAAAACCAAGGTACTTATCGCTTTAACTATAGCACCATGGGCCTGATCCTGAAAGGATTTCAATGGAACTTCAGATGCTCATCATCTTTCAGTATCAAACCATATTCTTTTCAGTCACCTTACTGTTTAGCAGATGTATTTGATTTTATTCAGTTTCAACAGGCACAAGTGAAATTGCACCAAGTGTCTTTAAATCCTCACACAACGAATTGCTAGAGTATAAGGGATGGACCTGAAAGTTATGAAATACCAAACTGACATATGCATATTTCATTGAAAATTCATCTAAAATAGCTGTTATAGAATAAAATTGCAGTAATTAGCTAAGAGAATAGTTTTCTCTCCTGGCCCTCTGATTCCTTGACAGTAAGTAAAGAGGGCAAGAAACAATCCAAAATCTTTAGTGAGAGGATACATAGCATACTGTATCAAGATGATCCCAGACCAAGCTTAGAAAAGAAATGTTACAATTTAAACCACAGCCAGTAACAAGGATGCCGTGAACATCTTGAAACCAAATAATTGCAATCTTCATAAAACTGCTTGTTTTAACTGCAGTCATGGTTCTTTGAATCAATTGCCTCCGATACAGATCAATGAGTAGTCTGACCCTTAGGATCAGGCAGGAGGCAGTCAACAGAAATAATAGAATTAATCTATTTTCCTGGAAATATAAAAGAACACCAAACTAGGTACAAACATAGAGGAGATGGAGAAAAATGGGTCTCTGAAATGAACAGGGCATCACACTCATCAGACAGAGTTGGTCTTATCTGCTTCTTATTGTAAAAGTGGGAATACTCTAATGGCTGTGAGGGAAAAAGGGGGAAGGTGTAATGCTGACTAGAGGGTGTGGAAAATCTTTGGCTTCATTGGCTGCCTCCTGTCTAATCAATGTGAATTGTTCTGAACTTGTATCAACCAAATCACAGAAAACAACTTGCAGGCAAGAAATTCTCCCTCTTATTAAGGACTCGGCAGCCTGAGGAAACTTAAGATCCACATGGGTGTCGTTCTGCATCAGACCTTTTTTGGCATTAAACTTCTAGTCCCTGTTTCTTCACAGTAAAACACAGATGTTTAATTTTAGACTGGCAGATGTTTCACTCCTGTCTGAGATCTGAAATAAAGGCAAGATATGGGCATTTATAAACCAGTAATATTGTTCCTGTTCTTCCAGATGAACTCTGTGTATAAATAGGACACACATCATATCTCTACAGTTGAGTATACTGTTGCAAAAGGCACTATTAGTAAAACATGTATAGTTCTATGGTGGACTATATTATCATTTTTTCTTCTTGTGTGCACATACACGTGCGTGTATTTATCTATAAACATACATACCGCTTGCCAGTAAATCTTCTAAGAATCTGTGAAAATAGCTGCAGATGTTGGCTACTGTTTTCATGTCCGCTACCTAGCAAGTGTGACTTAGGGATTCTTGTAAACTCTTTGTTTGAAAGGCAACTTCTGACTCTGTGGGGAAGGGAGGGCAACTAGGTGTGTGCTTCAAAATTCCAGTCATCCATGGTAGGTGAGAAGAGGATGGTTTTGTGGACAAGGCAGTGGACTAGACCCCAAGACTTTTGGGTTCACACTTCCTGTGTGACAAGGATCAAGTAACTTCAGCCGCTCTCTCTGTTCTCTGTCTGTAAAATAGGAACAATAATATTTTCCTACCCTGAAGAAAAGTGAATGAGAAGAATAAGAAGAGAATCCAGACGAAAACCTCTGGAGTTGTGAACCTCCAAGGGGGAATTGGTATTTCTGCTCTTTGAGTTGGCAAGAGCCAAGAAGATATTAAAGTAACTGGTCTTTAGGGAGTACAGTCAACCATTTCAAATTTGGATGCCTGAAATTAGACATCAAAATCTCAGCACTGATATTCAGAGGTGCTGAGCACTTGCAATGCTCATTTGTCAGCGGGAGACACGGGTGCTGAGCACCTCTGAAAATGAGGTCACCTACTTAGGTACCCAAGTAGGCGTCTAACTGCATGATTTGGGCATCCAGGTGTGAAAATGTTGGACTCTAACATATTACTGTCATTCTTTCTGAACTGATGCATGTCCACTAGGCCCATTAACAGCCTGCCAAGAGAAATTTGAGGCCATGGTACATTGTTTGCTGGGGCCGCAGCCCCTCCCTTTTCACTCAGTTACAGATATGGGGAGGGGTCTGAGCTCGGGGTTCAGATACAGTTGTCCCCCTTTTACCTTTCTTGTCAGCCCTGCCAGTTAACCTATTCTTCATTGTCTAGGTCATCAGAATTTCATTTTTGCTTATAACTTCTACTTTTTTAAAGGTTTTTATAAGTACAGTAATTAATTTGTATTAATTTTTTAACATGACACGAATAATATTTACAAATGTATAGCCAGTTGGATTATTGTTTCTTACAACTGTGTAATAAAAGGTAATAATAAAATACTTCTAAAGATCTAATGGTTTGTAACAGCCCATTGTCAACTAAAACAGTGATGCTTAGAAATGGAAGACCTTACGTAACAGACCTCTGCGAAGCAGAGTGCATCTTAAGGGCCTGTGGAACAAAGGCACTCAGCACCACCAAGGAGGTGCTGGAAGGGTCCAATGCCGCAAGTTGTTGAGTGCCAGTAATTCCTATTAATTTCAGCACTTCCCGGGATTTGGCACAAAGTTTTCACCCAACCAAATAGCTTTGAGGTAGTTTTCTATACTCAAATCCTGGATGTGTCCTCTTGTAGTTCAGTTGCCGCATGTTATCAAACCCTTCCACGTTTCAGACCCAAATATATATTTGTGTAAATAAAATATATTGGTGCTGCTTCATAGCTACCACTGCCTTTTTAATTGTTCTTGTTTTCCTCTGCATTAGCTGGTAAGCTGCTTTCTTAGTCTAGTACAAAACTATATTAGACAATACTTCACATTGTTTGCCATTTCATTCAGAGGAAGAGGAGCAGCTGCCCTCTGAAGATACAAATTAATTAGACACGAATACTATCCTGTTCTGTAGAGCATAAAGGCCAAACAGACTTGCTTTCTTTGAAAACATGGGACCAAAGTGATTTGTACCCTGCTTTTTTATGCTACCGTTCTGTGTGCAGTGATTAATATACGTAGAGTTGAAGTACAGTAGCATTAAAAAAGACCTAAATCTTTGGTAAAGTTTGTTTAATCGTGTTTGAGTTGTACTAATTCTTTAACCAAAACAAAATCCACAAATGAGGTAAGTGTCCATATATAAATGAGATTTTTTATAGACAGGCAATAAGCAAGAGAAACAGTATTGAATTATATTAGAATGGATTAATCTGGATTGCACTGTGTGGGGTTTTTTCTAGCACAAATTTTGGCTGAGGTCTCATGACATTTAGCTTCAGAAAAGAGAATGTCAAGTCACCTATGGCCTTGTTGTTGGTTCTTATGTTTAAACACAGGGCACTTATAAATAAATCAGAATAATATTTTTTTCTGCCAAAATATCACTGACATTTCCCAATATTGTGTGTGCGTGTATCTCCAAAACCACAATTTGGGTAGGTCGGTGTTGTCTGTACTATTAGTTAAAGTTGTTTTTCAGAACAAGTAGCTGGATTTCAGGAAATGGGACTGACACCAGCTTCAGCTGGAATTAGTTACTCTAGGAAATTAACTAATACCAGCGCAGTACAGTCTCTTGACTGCGTTATATTGCTTTCTTTGCATTATTTATTACTGCAGTATCAAGACTGGCCGGCCCAAAAATTGATGTACCTTCAGAGTCACTCTGTGTGACATGCACAGAAATTTACAATCCACTGTCTGTCATCTGGTGCAGTTTGCTGGTCTGAATGTTGTGTACACTGTTTAACTTCCTGCAATTACAACAGTTAGTTTGAAAAAGAAATGCATAAAGAGTTGGAGAAAGAGGGCCTGGGTTCTATTCCCGGACTTGTTGTATGACTTTAGGAAAGTCACTTAACCATCGTATTCCTCAGTTTTCCATGTTACCAACTTTTGTAAAGTGCTTTGAAATATATGGATTAAAAGCATTCTATACATGCAAATACTTATTGTTGTTTGTTACTTCATTCATGGGGGGGATCGTCTTTTAGCTCTGCCTACTTTTAAAGCTGCTAACAAACTTTATCTAGCAAGATAAATTAAAATCACATCTATGTGATTATGGAAAATAGCAATTAACCACAATCTCTGTCTAAATGTATTTGTTTAGAATATGTAAATATGATAGAAACCAAAGGGTCTGCCTTCTGTTGTGAAATGTTTGTATTTTTGCTCTGTTGGCTGCAACTTTTCAAGGATACTTTCTCTGCAATTACACCAGCTCTTTAACCTGACTTTAATTTTATTTTTTATAAAGACACTAACATAGAACCATTTTAACAGCCCTTGTGAAAATTAATGTCACTATGTTCTTACCCTTTTAACAGCTTACGATCTGCCAGTTTTTAAAGTGGCAATAAATAGTTTTTGCATTTTTCACCCAAAGCCATTAATTAAAATAAAAATTGCAGCTTTAAATAAATAGTGCAGGGAGTTTTGTTTTTGTCTGTGTGGTACTTTATGCCTTTGCTCAGCAGTATAAACCATGACTGTGTCGAAAAAAATGACAAGCTGCTAGAACACTTCTCTGGCAAGCTTGCCCACAATTAACACAAGCAATATGAAATAATAGGCCTAATCTTTATCCCTTGCTGTGGCTCTTGCATTTCAAAAACATTGTGGCTTCACTAAAAAATAAAAACTGCTGCCTGATTTTGATATCTGTTGACTCCTAAATGTATGCTATCCTTTTCCTGAACAGCAGCTGTTAAGGACATCAGACATCTAACCTAAATGACCCACGTATCCTCTAATGTTGTGTATGGTATTTGTGCTATACCTGAATACTTCCCTGTCATAGGGAGTCATGCAAAGGTGTACAGTATATAGTGTTCTCTCATGGGCTCTAAATGGGAGAGAAGAACTGGACCCTTCTGTCCCCAGGATATATTTTTGCAGTGGCGGTTGTGATATTGGCGTGTGCTTATCTGAGCAATTTTGGCAAAACCAAAGGGACTGAAAGGAGACTAGAGGAGCTTTTGTCTGAATATTAGTGCTGGATAAAATGCTCTCCAATTCTTGATTTATTTAAATTTAAATACTTTTAATACTTTTCAGTTAATATTCTTCCCTTCTCAATGTCCAAAAGCCTCTTTAGATACTTCCACTGCAAGAACCAGCAATTTCATTCTAAAATCGTACATCTGAATATTTGGAAATTCTCCTCATAAGAGCTTTGAAACAGAAAATTATTTCTGTTGGTGAAAATTTTTTATGTAAGTGAACTGCACATCAGCATTACAAAGTACTTCTACTTTGCATAGAAAATCAGGCCATAGTGGTCGGAGAAATTATGCTTTAAAATATCATCTGGATTGTTTTTCCACTTAGGGTGACCAGGTGTCCCAATTTTATAGGGACACTCCCGATTTTTGGGTCTTTTTCTTATATAGGCTCCTATTACCCCCCCACCCCCATCCCGATTTTCCACATTTGCTTTCTGGTCACCCTACTTCCACTATTAGTTCCTCATCCATTCCTGGTAATGCCAGGCAGTTGTTCTGGGTGCACTGGTCCATTGAGATGAACTTTTTTAGGAGATACATCCTGATGCCATGATTCTTAAAACAAAACCACACACCTCATATAAACAAAAACTTTCCATTTTAAACGGCTTCTCACCTAAGAATAATATTGCAATACATTGGTACTTCGTATAGCCTTACATTTTGTTGGCTTTTACAACTTTTTGTCCTATAATGTGCTGTCACATAATAGAACATTGCAGGATATGTTCTAGTTAGAACACTAATTTCTTTGTAAAAGAGACCTTTCTGTTGTGGTAACTGTAGCAACAACTACACAAAAGTCCTCAGATTTGCTATTCTACCTGAAGAATGGGAAACATCAAAATAATGAGTAAGATACATTTAAGAGGCTAAGTGATTGCATGTTTGATCCAATGCTCTTGTCTATCTTTTTTTTTTTTAAAGAATCATAAATCTACACCCAATTGGACTAAGGGTGTATTTATCCTTTCCAAGGAGCAGTCCTGATCATATGTATAGAGTTTGACATATGTTATCAAAACCTGTTGATCAAGGTGTAGACCATTAAACAGTTGGATGTATTTTTATAATTTATAAATGCTTAAAATATATTGTAGATGATGCAGTTGGCACCTGTGCACATCTGTATGAGTCCTGTTTTGCTGTGATAGGTAATTTTAAGCATGATAATGGACTTCCATTATAAACACGTTTTAGAAAGCTAATCCTCTGTATGTTCACAAAAGCTAGCATTGTGCAGTGTTTGTTCGTAGTAAAACTCATTTGTTTGATCTTTTCAGTATTAACGTCTGCTAAAAGGCAGTGGTGGGCCCCATCAATTGTATGTAAAGAAATGTTTTAAAGGAAACCACAGCAATATCCTAGTATTTCAGTGTAATTTCTTTTTAAAGCCAAAGCTTAATAAAACTTGGGTTTTTTGGTGATGATGAGATAAAATTTTAGACACTTAGAAGTGGGAATGGGAGAGGAAAGGAAACCTAGGAATCACGTTTTGATTTAGGAAAAGTGAGTGCTGACTGATAATGTTGAGTTGCTAAGATTAACTTTTGTTGGTTCAGCGTGTATATAAAGTTTTTCAGCAGCAGAAGATTAAAGAAAAGTAGTTATAATAGGGAAGTAGCTACTAACCTGATTGGACAATTTATGGCCTATTTGGGAAACGTCTAATACATTTGCATAACATTTTATTTTTGGTTAGTTGCATACAATAGTTTGTGTCTTCTCTTTAGAAAGTTGATTCTGTATACTTATGCACATTTAGAGAGTGATCTCAGATGTTCAGAAATAGCAATTTTTCTAAATGATTAAAAAAATAAATGAAAGCACAATTAGGTTACATTAATCCCTCTCTCAGAATCCATTCAGGGCAAGGCTCCTGCAGGAGCTATTCTTTCCGAAAGCGATCAGGAAAAAAGGAAGGCCTTGGGTTTAAACTTAAGGACAAGAGAAGCTTCATTCTGAAGATCACAGATATTAGCCCTGCTCCAGCATAACGGTGCCCATTGCCTCCACGTATAAAATGATCATTCTTGTTGAGTAGATGACTGTTTTCAATAATAATTTTGTGAAAAAGATCTTGAATCATCAAAATCTAGCTGTGTTCATTTGGAACCTGCACCTTAAAAGCATTTAACGGTTCTCCCTGTTAATTCTTTTTCAAGTGGCTCAAGAGAAGCCAGAGCAGATCCCACTAGAGAGTCGTTCCTGTGTCCTCATTCGACGTGATTTAGTTGCTCTCCCAGCAAGTCTTATCAGTCAAATTGGATATCGGTGCCACCCAAAACTCTACTCAGAGGGAGATCCCGGAGAAAAACTTGAACTTGTTGCAGGTAATAACTTTTTTATTTTTTTACATTAGAATGATTGAAGATTAAACATTTTTCTTTTTAGAATTTACCCCTCATCTCCCTTGAACCTTAGTTGCAATCAGACATATTGTATGCAAATTTTCCCTTTTTGTGTATTACTATGAACAAATGTACCCATCACTAATCAGTAGGAAAAAAAACATAGAACATCTTAAATTTCCTTTAATTCACTGTTAGAAGAATGTGTCATTAGCAGGAGTTATTCAATTGAATTAATTTAGCATTTAATTGAATTCCCCAAGCTTGTATTCTTCCTGATTGGTATGGGCTGCATCACAACTGTATTTTAATTTCGCTTCACAGATGAAAAAAAATTAGTCTTTTTTTACCTGTCAAATGTTAAGATTTACAGAGCAGTGGAAGTAGGATTTATAGAAATGAACACACATTTAGACATTTTGGTTTTTAATTAAAACAACAAAAACTTTAATAGTGGGTAAAAAATTACACTGTTGGGCTTGTGGGTTTCTCCCTAGATATGAATTGCAAGAATCGATCCTAGGGACACATTTGGTGTATCTGTGGCAAGGATGAGGCTGTAATCTTCTGGCTAGTCACAGATGGAATTGGTCACTTTTTGCAACCAGTAAGACCATAGGACCCCAAGGCTAGAAACCAATGTAACATTGTAAGGACAGATACCCCGGATAGTGGAGGATGTTCAAGAAGAGGCAAGGTTTTTTGAAGCATTTCCCTCTTTCCACCACATTCTTCTCAGTCTTCTCTAGGTTCAGCCAAATCGAGCTACTGTTTATCTGGATGCATATTTTGGCTAGGCATTCAGAAAGCTGAGACATGGTACTGTTCAGGTTTGATATATTGGAGTTGTAGAGCTGGATGCAGATATAAAATATGCAAGACTTAAAACTGTCGTCCTGTCCTTTAGTGGCCATTAAACATCCCATGGCACTGTTATGTAAGAGGGATGTGTTGACCTTGATGTCCAGACCAAATTCCAATTTGGGTAATTACAGTCTACCTCCCTAAATGCCCATTGCAGTTTCAGTTGGATATGGTATTCTTTTCCACTTCCTGCCTCCACTGTTGTATAGTGTTATGAACTGCTGTCTTCTACCCCAGAAGTGACTCCATTCGGGTGATGTGGTTCCTATGTAATAGCCCTTACTAACTTCACAGGTTGTTGTGAGGATTAATTAATACCTGTCAAGTGCATTGAGTTCCTCTGACGGAAAACGTCACAGAAGGGAAAAGTGAGTTAGTACTAGCGATCCAAACCAGTTGTCCTTTCTTTCTGACCATTTTATATCTTGGATACAATACTATGAGTAGCGCACATTTATTTTCAGCCTGTTGTAGGAATGTTAATTTCAAAAATTAGCTAGCCAGATTTCTCTCTGATCAAGGACATATATTTTCTTCAATGGAAGGCAGAAATAAAATGCACCCACTGTACAATAGCATAAAACCCCAAGTATTTATTTTGTAGCTGGAATATTCATTTTGTATCTGCTTGCATTTTATGTAAGACTTAAAGCCATCAAGTGATGCAGGTTATTTTCACAGTGAGAACTGCAAATTGGCTCGGGGCATCTTTGCTTGATTTACATTTTTCAATCTGGAAAAAAGTAGATTCATATCTCAAATAGCGGCTGCCTGGGTTATTTTTTATTTATTAAAGTGAAGTTACCCTTGGTAGCATCTGGCTTTCTCTCTGACGGCTTCTCTTTTAAAATACTGTAACGAATAAAGGCTCAGCGGCTAATTACGGTTTCAAACTTAGCAAAAACAGATGGGGGTGGTTCTGACCAAAGTACATAAGAAAAATCTTTCAGTGAAAGTTTAGTAACCGCCATAGACTAAATATTTTCTTTCATCTCAGATTTTTCTTGCCATAATTGATTCTGAAAACTTCGCCAGATTTCTCTAGAAATGATCATAGTAAAACTGATTGATAGCGAGAGTGCACTGAGCATGGTCAGAAGCTGCAAGGTTCAGAAATCCCACAGTACCACTTGCTCTTCTCCCCTCCTTACCCTTATATTCAAAAAACCGTGTGTAAGAGGAAAGGAGCTAACCATCACCTGGTGAAAGATCAAGCAGTCATCTTACCGCCTGCGCTAGGACAGCACAGATGTTGTTTAGTTCTCCATTTCACCACAGAGGAAAAGGGTCAAACGCTGATCTTCTACACTGTAAATCAGGAGTTACTCTATTGAGCTCAATGCAGTTGCTCCAGGTTTACTCAGAGTCTGGCCCACTAGTTTTTTAAATATTCTTTTATTCTTAATTTTAAAGGTAAGTACAGAACTAACAATGCAAGAAGTAATTTTATTTCTCCCGTATATCTCGGCTTCTGCAAGAACTTAGTCTGTTCCAGCTCTAGATGTGACCTATATTTAAGCTTTATTTTAAAAAAAATAACTTTTATATTGTAATTGTGTGCGTGAAAAGAAAATCTGCACTTCCCCATCTTTGTGTAAGCAGGCAGATTCTGAGGCATACGGTAGGCTTGCTTTTGCAAGCTATGTGCTATATAAAAGTGTTTGCTAATGAAAGGGTAAGAGACCTGCTATAAAACACTGACAGTCTGGTTCCAAACCTCTGGATATGTAAAGCTTCCTTAGCAAAGTTGATTTCTCACCTACAAACATACTTTAAGCCAATATATTTGAGACCCAGCAATTCCTAGGCACTAGAAACTAAATTCCCAGCTCACCAAAACTACCAGCGAGGGTTGTGCTGTGTTTCTTGGAAATAAATGGATTTGTAAAATAAATCTCTCTCTCTTCCATGCCAGCCTCCTTTTTTAGTCTAAATTTATTTATCTAGTTGTCTTTTGAACCCTGTGATAGTCTTGGCCTTCACAACGTCCTCTGGCAAGGAGTTCCACAGGTTGGCTGCGTTGTGTTAAAAAATACTTTCTCTTGTTTGTTTTAAACCTGCTGCATATTCATTTCATTTGGTGAGCCGTAGTTCTTGTATCATGAGACGGAGTAAATAACACTTCCTTATTTACTTTCTCCACACCAATCATGATTTTATAGACCTCAATCATATCCCCCCTGAGTCGTCTCTTTTCCAAGCTGAAAAGTCCCAGTTTTATTAATCTCTTCTCATACAGAAGCCATTCTATACCCCTAATAATTTTTGTTGGCCTTTTCTGAGCCTTTTCCAATTCCAATATATCTTTTTTGAGATGGGGCAACTATATCTGCAAGCAGTATTCAAGATGTGCATGTACCATGGATTTATATAGAGGCATTATGATATTTTCTGTCTTATTATCTATCCCTTTCTTAATGATGCCCAACATTCTGTTCGCTTTTTTTGACTGCCGCTGCACATTGAGTGGATGTTTTCAGAGAACTATCCACAATGACTCCAAGATCTCTTTCCTGAGTGGTAACAGCTAATTTAGACCCCATTATTGTATATGTATAACTGGGATTATATTTTCCAATGTGCATTACTTTGCATTTATCAACATTGACTTTCATCTGCCATTTTGTTTCCCAGTCCGTAGTTGTGTGAGATCCTTTTGTAGCCGTTCGCAGTCTGCCTGGGACTTAACTATCTGGAGTAGTTTTGTATCATCTGCAAATTTTGCCACCTCACTATTTACCCCTTTTCCCAGATCATTTATAAACACATACTAGGAGACCAAGCCTCCCCTGAAGAGTTTGCAATCTAAATAGGAAAACAGAAATATTTTGTGTTGCATTCTGTAGTGGGATTTACACCTTTAGGGAAAATAAGGGTGTGGATTTTAAACTCTGTACACTTTAACTCTTGCAGGCTCAGGTGTTTATATCACCCGGGGGCAGCTCATGAACTGTCATCTATGCGCAGGTGTCAAACATAAGGTTCTTCTGAGACGTCTTCTAGCCACTTTCTTTGACCGGTATGTTCCTTTTTGACAAAAAAATTTAATTTGAGCCTTTTTTCCCCATACTTGTTTTTGCTTTTCTTCTTTACGATGGGTTAATCTGGAGCATGGGCGCTGACTTTTGTTTTTGAAGAGGTGTGTGTGTGTTGGGGGGGCTCTGCTAGTTTTGTGGGTAAGGTTATTATCAGCATATTTATACACTTCTTTCATATTCCAGTTATTGAGTGTGTGTCGATCATTGGTATCTTAACAATTTAATCATTATTAAAATAGTAATGAACTACATAATTACATTATCATGAATTACAGTATATTAAAATCATTGCACTCACCTCCGAGATGTCTTCACTAACGTCCCGGTTTAAAGACATTACGTCTCACTGTAGCTTTTTGGATGGGAAAGTGTCAACAACACTGTGGCTCATGGATGCCCAGTACTGGGTTTACAATGGCGCTGTGGCACCAGACCCACACGGAGAAGGGGCCCCGGCGCCCGGATTGTGTCCCCCACCACACACTGAGTCTCAGAGCAACCAAGGTGTCAGCGCCTCTGATCTGAAGTGCCAGCTTTTCTGATTCCGCAACTGAAAAATATACCGTTTGGTTGCTATCTGAAAGAGAATAAACTCAATAGGACAGTATCTCTCTGCATCACTTTAAGCTTTCACTCTTCCCTGAAGTCCTGGGTATAAAATCTGCATTTCTCTCCCTTTCTTGCAGGAACACACTTGCCAATAGCTGTGGAACTGGAATTCGGTCCTCCACGAGTGATCCCAGCAGGAAGCCCCTGGACAGCAGGGTTCTTAATGCAGTGAAATGTAAGGGAGAGAGATTTAAACCGTCTGACAAAAACAAAAGCCTAGGAAAGAGCTGCCGTTTAAACAGGGGAAGGCCATCAAGAGTGTATAATAATTGTGACTATATACATTGAAATTGGTAATGTGAAAATTCAAATCTTTTCACTGTTTTTAAAAAAAAATACTTTAAATTATTTGTCCAAAGTTAGTATTTTGTGTTTGACAATATCACAGTGTAAAACTGAACATTATTGTTCACATGATCTTGAATTGTGTTTGGTATTTTTTTAAATCGCTAATTTTGCAGTACAATACTTTTATTAATAGATGAGATTTTTTTAAAAGGGGGGTTATTTTTTCATTGGCTTAAATGCTTGATAACTGAAACAGTCCGTTTCACAAAGTGTGAAATAACTTTACTAAACTAGGGCTCTGAGCCTGCAGCCAGATTCATGTAGGTGCAGGGATCCACCCGTGCGGATCAGAGCCAAACCATATTTGAAGGGGAGATTTTCCATATGTGCCCTCGGTGCTTCTCTGTCTGCCCCTCCTTGATCCTGCCCATAGCTGTGCCTGAAAGTTGCAGTGCTTTATGGCCATGCTTCTCAACCTTTCCAGACAACTGTCCCCCTTCCAGGAGTCTGATTTGTCTTGAGTACCCCCAGTTCCACCTCGCTTAAAAACTACTTGTTTACAAAATCAGACATAGAAATAGAAAAGCGTCCCAGCTCCCTGTTACTGACAAATGGCTGCCGTTCTCATTTTTACCATAGAATTGTAAAAGAAAACCATTGGCTAGAAGTATCATTTCAGTGTGATACTGAGGCTGTTTTTCACTTGTGAGCCTTGTTTGAAGCCCAAGACCTGCCGCCAGGGCTGAAGCATGTAACTTAGGTTTGCAGGGGCCCCATATGGTGTGGGGCCTGGGGCAGTTGCCCTACTTGCCACCTCTTAATGCCAGCCCTGCATTTGTGAGCTGTCCCAGAGGACCTCTGAGTACCCCCAGGGATACACGTACCCCTGCTTCAGAACCACTGCTTTATGGCACACAATTTTTTGTTCTGAATGAGTAAATTGGCCACTGAGAATTAGAAATTCTGCAGTCTGCATCAGAACTTGTTAATGTGGATTAATCTATTTCATCATCTGGGTATAAGCATTTGTGTTTCACAGCCTATTTCCCTGAAAATGCTTGTTTATAAATCTTTTTTTTTATTTTGTAAGTAAAAAAGGGAGTCTTTCTGCAAATAATTACATTTTAAAAGGGATATACGTAAACAATAATAGCGTCTTTTTTTTTTTTATCATTTTTAAACTTGGAAACTGACCAAGGTTCTGTATAATATCAAGCCATTTATCCAGTCTGTACATAGAGGATCTAAAATCCATTTTAGAGCTGATAATGTAATAGGATTTAACTGTTTTAAAAAACTGAAACTGTCCCAAAAGGCCATAAGGTAAGACTCTATACATTTTAACTAATAAATAATGTTCTTTAACTTCAGTGATTCAATGTCTGAGATGCTAAGAACTAATTCCTGTATTTGTGATATCTAAATGTGGAGCACCAGCCAGTGGAGCTATGCTGATTGATACTAACTGAGGATCTGGCCCATTTTCTATGCTCTGAATATGGGAAAACTGATGATCACAATATAGAAATCCTAATAGTCATCCTAAAAAAAAGTTTTATACTTAAAAATATGTGCCTACAAGGCACAAAACAAGTGGTTAAAAATTTGCCTATTACAGTAATTCTTTTGAATACAAGAAGCACATTAGTAGAGCAAATGGTGCTTGATGTCGACTGCAAGTGAGGAACTCTGTGGTTTGGAAAAAGCTGGTCTTTTAGTACAGTGAAGCTCATTTAATATATGCTTGATGTACAGCGCAAGCCAGTGTCCTCTCATCCTTTCCCCTCAATAGATTCTGTCTGGATAGTAAATCTTTATGTAAATATCTCACTACAAAATGGACGTGGAGTGAATTTTTTTTTTTTTTTAGATTTGTTAAATAAATCTTTCCTTGCCCTAATTGTTGTTCTGCTGCAGAACTCTGAGGGCCTTTGAGCCCCAACTGCAGATCTGTAGGGCGTGGAGGGAGGCGAAGAGGTAGCAAAAGACATTGATTGATATGTAAAAGTCAGAAATATTGGGCTGCATTAATTATTTCCTGAGCCACAGATTGTTTGTGGCGCTTTACAAAGCAAAGCCGAGTCCCTGAGAAGGAAGAACTTTCCACTCAGTCTTGCAAAGTGCTGAGCACCTCCCAAGAAGCGCTGGGCGCCCTCCACTACTGCTGTAGGAGATGACAACACTTTCCAGGGGAGTTTTGATAAATAGCCATGGATGCCCTGAAATCATAGTACAGGCCCAAATGGATTCTGGACAATACGGCAAGACCCTATGTCCAGAAAAATCCTGGGGTTTTTAATTGTTTGTTACCCATTTAATTACCCATTATAGTTAAATGAAGGAATGAGTTGAATACTCCAAATATACAGTAAGATCTGAATGAAGTGATCACCAAGAAGTACAGGAGTACTTCTGGCACCTTAGCGACTAACACATTTATTTGAGCATAAGCTTTCATGGGCTACAGCCCACTTCATCAGATGCGTAGAATGGAACATACAGAAAGAAGATGTATATACATACAGAGAACATGAAAAGGTGGGAGTTGCCATACCAACTCTAAGAGGCTAATTAATTAAGCTGAGCAATTATCAGCAGGAGAAAAAAACCTTTTGTAGTGATGATCAAGATGGCCCATTTCAGACAAAAAGGTGTGAGGATACTTAGCCTGGGGACATAGATTCAATGTGTGTGATGACCCAGCCACTCCCAGTTCTGATACAGACACTGATGGTGTACTTTTACTGTCTTGATAATATCCCATTCAGCACTGCTGCAGAACTCTCTCCTTCTCCCCACAACAGGTTTAGTGATGATTTACCTCTAAATAAACGTCTAGTAAAATCCTATTAGAAAATCTGGGAGCAATTTAAGGCATGGACTTGCCTACTGGACAGTAGTGATACCATCTGGAATACAAACTCCCATGTTTCAGTGTGTAAGCCAGCTGGTAACTGCCTGGGTTTTAGCAATAAACTTCCCCTATGGATAAATTGTCCCATAATTGTCCATAAAGGGATTTCTTGTACCTTCCTCTATAGCATCTGGTACAAGTACTGGAAACAGGCTATTGGATTAGATGAACCAATGGTCTCATCTAGTATAACAATTATGTTCTTGTGATAAAACCGTATGTTTTCTGTCAGATATAACCGTAGCTGCATGTTATTAATGTCTTGTGGTACAGTGCTGAGATGGGACAAAGGCCCTGATCACACAAACTTCTTTGTGTTGCTTATGTAGTAGTCTTCAGTGAAATGTATCCCTGTCTTTGCAGTGTATTGTCAGAATTTTGCCCCAAGCTTTAAGGAAAGCGAGATGAATGTTATTGCAGCCGATATGTGCACCAATGCCCGACGAGTCCGCAAGCGCTGGCTTCCGAAGATTAAGTCCATGTTGCCAGAAGGGATGGAGATGTACCGCACGGTCATGGGCTCCACAACAAACAGTGTCCCCCTGGATCCGGAATTCCAACCCAGCACCGCTCAAGTCTTTGAGCAGCGAATCTATGCAGAAAGGAGGAGTGATTCGGGAACTATAGTCGCTTTGAGAACTAACACAGTAAATGTCGATCTAAGCAATGGATCCAACCAATCGTTTGAACAGAGTGAGGATGCCGAAGGGGCTGGCTCTGTTATACAGGAGGCAGCTGGAACAGATGCCGTGGCGTCAGATACCCAAAGCACTCCACAACCTTTCGAACAAGGGGCTGGCTCCACTAGCCGGCCAGAAACTCCAGTGAGAAGACAAGATGGTACTTATGGAGGGACTTTATAAAAGAGAGAAAACATTTTGTGACCTATAAGGGATCCGTAATACTAAAGCTGCTTGCATGCATTACTAATACAAAAAAAAATGTGATCAAGCCACTTACCTACTGAACTGCTACTGTTGCCTGAAAAAAATGTGATTTTTATTCTGCTTGTATTTAAAATTTATGAAGGAAATAATTGCATTCGTTACACTGTAAATGACTAGGTCTATGGCGACCTACTGAAAACAAATATTGGGCTCCTTTTTGATATTCCTGAGATTAGCCTATAAGATTGTAGCTTTTTTTTTTTTTTTTTTAAAGAAGGGGAGGAAAAAAGCTTGACACTCCCCGCTGCTGCGCCGCATCATCACCACCCCATGCATTATTCAGCTCCGAAGTAAAGCCATCATTAACTTCTTCCTCTAGAGAAAGTTTTACCGTCACTTAACAGGAAAGAAAGCTGTGTGAAGGTAGAAGTCATGTGACTTAGTCATTTTTGTCTGTACGATTGGCTCTAACAAGGCAGGGTGGGGTGGGGAATTGCTAAAAAAAACTTCTGCTGTTAAATGATCAGAGAACAGATCCTTAACATTGGTGTTACTAAGTGTGAGGCTGTAACCAAGGTCAGAGGGCTCTTCAGTGTCTGTCCGCTGATTTGTTGTTGTTTTTAGTTGCTATAGGATAGGGGTGGCCACACCTTTTATTTTATATTTGTATGAGTCGGGAGGACTGCGTGGTAATTGCAGACTGAGACCCTGGGTGTGATATTCTCCTGCAGTATGACTCCTGTCTGACTCTCCGGGAGCTACTCCTTCTTTCCCCCCCTTGCCAGCACGTGGTGTAGCTTTATACCACTGACCTTCTTGATTTGATCAGCTTCTACAACCTCACCTCCTCCTGCCACCTCTTTTACCTTGTGGCAGTGACGAGAGCAAACAGTCACTCGACTGGCCCACGTGCTGGGCAACCCCTTGGCCACCTCTTTACTAGGCTGATACTCCTTAATATTTAATTTCAGTCCAATCGCTGAGACAGGTTGTAGTAGTTTCAGAGAGAAACTGGACTGCAGAAATGGGAAAACAGAGCTAGATATAGATAGGTATGTTGTTTTTTTTCCTTTAAAAAGGTATAGACAAAGGTTGTAGGGGAATGATACTTGGAAGTAAGTGTAGCAGGCAGATGGAGTGAGCCTCAGTGAGAATTCAGCTATACCTGGTAATGGTTTGAATGAACTTCGTTTCCAGTGGTGTGTTTGTTACATGGCTTGGAGTGAGGGAGCGGTCTGATTTAACTTGTAGGCATGCACTAATAATAGCTATCCACTGCTTGGAATGCACCATTGATCACACCCTTCCTCGCATTGAGGTGCACAGGATAGGGTAGAAGAAGATTAAGATTCCCCACCCACCCATCACCCCTTTTAAAATTTAACTGGGCCCTGCAGGAGACAAAAGTCCTAGCTTTCAGGAACTAGTTTTCCCCAAGCCACACAGCAGAATGTAGTTGTCAGCTTGCGAGGATGCATTCAGCCCCTCCAAACGCAGTATTACTGGCAACTGGAACAGAAAGCCACCTCACTCTTTTTACTCTAAACAGAAAACTTTGCTCCAAAGAGACCATACTTGCTTGAAATAGCAACTCTTCCTCCAAAGATGCCTGGCAAAGTCAGACTGGCCTGGGTTGAAACACTCGGTTTCCTTGACAGCTGCCGCAGTCTGTAAGCTCCTGAAGAGGCCTATAGCCTGCCCTGTGTTTTTAACATGTAAAGTATATTAAATACAAAGGGAAAAATCTGCTTTGTTTTCATGATTTTTGGTTCTGTCCTTCCATGAAGTACTTTTTCCTTCTACTCTCTCACTCCAAATACCTCTTCATGGAAAGAGAATCCTGGGGAAATATTTGATCACTCATAAAAAGAAATTCTTTCGATGCCCTTCTGGGTACATTTTATGGCACTTTGCCTTCTTGGCCCTGTGTCTAACAGGACACTTCGGCATGCATTATTATGCAATAACACACACTGTGTTACATCTGACTGTTAGAAGCCTGTGCTAAGTGAAGGGGCAGCTGGTATGTATACAGGTATATGCGCAAGTCGTAATGGAAGTTTGTCCTCCAGAGCTATGTGCTCTCTCTATGTTGACTTCTTCTGAGTGCTTTCATTTTTGAAACCGAAGGTCAGACTAGATGAGAAAATCCCCAAAGTGACAGTAAACCTTTCCGAAAAGTAACGACATCCCCAGAACTTCTGAAAACATACAGAGTGCAAAGCATGGCACGCAGTTCCCGGATTGCGCTTCTCATTACCGTGCTTCTTACGTGAGTTCCATTATTAAGTTTGTACTACTTGCAGAGGCGAGAGAGGATTGCAAGGTTACCTGGATGGGAGTCAGGGAGGCTGTGAGTATGTGCTGAGGGCCAGCATGGAGACAGTGGTGTATGTAGAAAAGGGAAATACCAGGTGCTCATCGGCATGAAGCTGGTGCTTGATAATGCCAAGTTTGGAATGCTTTTAAGATTCGGGGGGAGGGGGAGTGATATGAAAGCCAAATACGGCTTGTTTTTGTTGTTTTCATTTGTTTTTACTGTGACTAAAATGCCTGCTTTAAAGTTATTTACAATTCCTTGTAAAAACAAAGTTTGAAACTATGAACAAGTGCTAAGTGCACAAATAGTCATCTGCGAAGGCTATTGATGGCTATTTAGAGTTGGTTTTGGTAACTGAATTCACAGACAGCGCTTTGCTCAGGGGTTTACTCCCCTCTCTATGTAAAAGTGGGGAAAGGGGGTGACCCAGCGTTTGGCCATTTTTTTCTTCAATACTTGAAGCTGTGTTTGCATCTTACTAGCAAAGTTCTCCAACACTTAAGGTGTTCCAACCTCCTTCTCGATTTGCCCTGAATAAAATACACAGCGGGGTCTATTCTACCTTACATCTTGTGTAGCTCTAAATTTTGTATGATTTGAATCTGGCTCTCTTGAGATGTAACTGAGCTGGTATTCTGCCCTCCCCAGTCACATGGATTGGTGCCCTTAAGACCTATGCAAAGTTGTGTGGCTGAGTGGGTATTGTTTGTGTGTATTAAAGAGTAGGGCATTTGTGGATCATATTTTCACTTTGCCCACCTCTGCAAATGAAAATTTTCCTCTTGCTATGTTTGAAATGCCCATTCTCTCCTACATGCGGTGCCCAGAGCTCGCCCCATGCTCTGTTTGCATGGTTTATCCAAGTGGCTGGCAGAATATCACACAGAGTATGCACCTTCTGAGCTGCATAGTAGATTGGTGCTTATGTGCCACTTGTCAAGATATGGCCCTAGGAACAAATCTTATTAGGGACCATAGAACTAGACTTGCCTGGGGCTGCTCTTTTCAGGGAATTGACTGGTCCAGTTCTTTAGCCATTTCACTGTCACCCCAGATAAATGCTGGGAATCTGCCTCGAATAGACTGACTCAAACCTCATGGTAGCACGTCCCATATGAAATGAGGCTTGGTGGGGCAGCAGTGTTCGCAGTGAGCCTCCGTTCTCACTGCAAATCCTTCAGCTACTTGGCAGAGTTCATTACAAGTCAGCAACTTTCCTAAGTCTGAGATTAAATGAGCTGGGAAATAGAGATACAAGATTTAAGTCTCTGCTTTACATACCTGCCCCGAGGAGTTCAGTCCTATCATCAGAATGACAGTTTAAGTACTGACTGTCCCTTTATGTATTTTTTCAAAATGATACTAAAAATCCCACCCCCTTTTGTGTGGCACTTTTAGTGTTTGGTAAATTTACTGAACCCTCCAACTGAGATTCACAGTTGGCTAAAGCTTCTCTGGACCAACCTAACTGCAAAATAAATGCACCTAATGCCCTGAATGGGGAGACCCTAGACTGAGTTAGCAGCAGAAGTACTTGAATGATATAGAATGGCTTAGGACAGAGAATCTGAAGAGAGTCAAGTTGCACAGTGAAAAAATATATATTTTTATATCTAGCACAACTTCCTGTAATTTCTTTTATTTTTTATTTTTATTATTTTTTTTTTAAATTAGAAAGGCAAACTTTTAAAATGTGAAGGGTGGAGGTTTTTTTCCTTGTCTAGTAGATGAGGGCAAGCATTTTGCACTAATGTTTCCTGTGTGTGGAGGATTAATGATATGTTTGAAAATGTATATGGATGATGATTGTATTCTTTGGGGGAGAAATAATCCCTTTAAAATACTGAATGTAAAGTGATAACAGAGCAGTCCATTGATTGTATGGGGCTTTCCTGAGTGCCTTAGAATTTTTTGATCATTTTTTCCCAGGAAAACAGATTAAGAAAATCAGATCATAACCAAATCCTCCCTCCTCTTTGTTTACGACACCCTTTTAAATCATAGAATTTGGGGCTGCTTTATAATGTGAATATGAAACTGCATTCATCTAGATCCGGTAGTACAAATCGAAGCATCAGTATTTATGGTATGTCTGCACCTTTATTCATATGCTTGACTATTAGCAATATTACATGTATATTATATATCTAAAGTTATATCAAGCACCTTTTGAAAAAACTGAATGGCATTTAAGCTTACAAGTTATATGCAGTTGCCATATGGTGTAGAACCCGGACTCTCTCCTCCTCGCTAGCTCAAATTAAAGAACAATGTCCTGATTACAGTTGCTGTGTAGAAGGGTAGCATGACCTTCTACTGTATCTCTATCCATCCTGTGTTAATACTGTGCGATTCCAGTTTTAGCTAAGATTCGTAACGAAAATGTTACCAACATATGATGGGGTTTCACGAACTGATAGGCAGTCACACCGTGCACCTTCTTACTGCAGGGTTGAATCAATGCCAAGCCTTCAATTTATTGGAGGTTGCCCAGTCTTTCTGGACCTGATCTCCTCACATATGCCGGTGTAAATCACTAAGGTCAATGGAGTTACACTGGTGGAAGTCCAATGAAATTGAGAAGAAAATCAGGCCCACTGTGTTTTCCTAAGAATGCTGCTCTTTACCTCCTGGAGGAGAGGGGGGGACTAGGTGACTAGGAAAAACTCGTGAAGAAATTCACCTTAGAGTCTCAAAAACCGAAAAATGGGTCCATTTTGCCATGTGTTGTGGACTGTTTGCTTTGACACTTCCTTAGCGAGTGTAATCTTTTTGCAGTCTGTTCATACTGAAGACTCTCCTAAGGGGGCTAGAATTATTGCTGTCTAAATTCCCAATGGATTCACGCTCAATTGCATACACTTTAATATTTCTCTTTCCTCTTATTCATTCTCTTGCATAGTGCAGTGCTTTAATATGGAAAGAGAAACAAAGGGTTAAGCTCATCTTATTACAGTCTTTTTTTAACAGCGACACAAAACTGGAATTGTTCCCTATTTAACACATGTTTAAAGGACCATAGCATTCTAGGCATGGTATTCTGCAAAGGACTGATGCATTTCCTCAGTCATTTTACTGCTAAGGTTTTGTTCAGATTGCTTATTTTTATGGAAATATCTTGCTGCAAGTGGAGAAGGGTGTATGGCCCATTAACCAACTGAAAACTTATAGACAACCCCTGTTTGCTTCTACTGGCAGTAAATTCTAAACAGAAAATTGAGAGTTCATAGCTGTCTTGGGCTTCAACTACTGTTTCAAAGTGTTCCTGCTGTATAAATTCGTCATTATGTCAACAAGCAAGCTCCAGACATGATTATTACCATGCCCAAGTTATTCAGGGCTTGCTATGAGATGGTTATAAAAATGAGGGTTTAAAAAAAAAGTAAATATAAAAAAATGTTGAAGTCTAAAGCACTCAAATTGGAAAACCTTCAAGTGTTCTGATCAGTTTCTTCCATTCTAAGCATTTTGCACAGGATTGTGATTTTTATGTCAAAATAAAAGCCAAAACTTGCAATACTATTTTTAGCAGACAAAAAACAAAACAAAAAAAAACCTAAGTATAAATGTATAAATATTTTTGACTTGAACATTTGGATGGCACTTGATTCAAATAGAACATTAATCCTTTGGACAGAATGTTTGGAAAAAAGACTTAAAGTACAAGGTTGTTTTTAAAGAGTCTGTATAGGGTATTAAGTAGTACTGTAATTCATGACTGTTAAAAAAAAAAAAAAAAAAAAAAAAAAAAAACCTTGCTGTGCTGTAAGAAAAATTTCACAGTACCACTGAGTTATGTTTCTCAGCTGTCTCAGCCACGAAAGACGCTAGCTTTTTTAAATTGTGCATTATTCACTAGTATTTATGTGCTGTTACTCCGTAGAGTTAAGACTGTTATTTTGTAGCCATGGCTGACACAATATATCAATAACTAAAAAAATAAATAAACCCCAAGAGTTCGGAGTGTGCTCATAGCTGTTTTCATATGATGAGAAATCCATTAAAAAAAAGAACCAGATGTGATCATTAATTGTAAAATTCACATTTACAAAATAATAAAGTAAATTAAATTAAAAGCTCTTGTGTGCCTAATTTTCCCCGCCCCTTTTGGAATGTGGACACCGAGGACGGTTCGTAATCATGAGTGGGTAGCTTGGCGGTAGAGAGATGAGAAGTCTCTGGTGACTGGACGAGGCTGCACGATGGTCTTTTGTGAATTTTGGTTTTGAAAAAAATGACTTAGATCTTGCGCTGAGAGGCGGGGGGGTGGTTTTAGAGCTAATTAAGTACAAACAAACATAGGGGAAGAGCAGCAAAATGACTGCTGGTTTTCTATGCCTGGGTATAAGTGTCTGATGCAAATCCATTGAAGTCAATGGAAAGATTCCCATTGACTTTGTATCCATCCCATAAAACCTGCAGTAAGAAAAACAGTTCTACAGTCTAACCTCTGCCCAGTTCTTGTAATATGCCTAATACTCGTCTAAATGGTCCATTCTTAGAATTAAAACAAAACAAAACTGTATGTCACTTTCACAAAGGCAATGACAGCTAATGGCATGAAGTTACAAAAATCCCAAATGTATACAATCTAGCATTGCTGTGGGTCCACAGGAATTTTATAGAGTTGTACATTTGAGTGGGTGTCTGAGACCTGCTTTGCATTATGCAGGCCTATGTGGATGGGTGTATGTAGGCTTGTTTAACTGTTTGTTTGCCAACAGGCAACTGGCCAACAAGAAGGGTGTCAGAAGTTTCGAGTAGAGATGCCTAACGTTGCTCCGTAAAGGCCTGCGACAGTGGTGTATAGTGTTGACTGTGTGTTTTACTTTTTAAAATGGACATTACGATATCGAATTCAGCACAGCTGGTATGTAAATAGGTTCTATTGGTATAGTAGTAATAGAAAAAAACATGTGCAGAAAAGTTCCATAAAGAGTATTTATTACATGAATACTCTGAAATCCTAGCTAGACATTTCCAAAAGTAGCATGGTGTGAATCACATTTCTGGATACACTCCTGTGTTGTTAGTATTTATTATTTGTATTGTACAGTCTGGGAGCCCCAGTCATGTAGCAGGACCCCATTGTGCTCAGCGCTGTACACACTCCATTTAAAAGGGCAGTTCATGCCCCAAAGTGATTATAAAGTATAGGACCAGATACAACAAATGGACACATGCAGGTGGGGGCGGGGGAGAGTACAAGAAAACAAGGAGAAAATATAGGTCTGCACAATCGAGCGTGCACGCAAACAGTCTACATGTCACGTTTGAAGTGGGCAACACAGCAAAGGGGGGAGTTTTAAGGTGCGATTTGAAGGTGAATGTCGAGGTAGCTTTCCCGAAGTTTACGAGGAGCTCCTCCCGAACATGAGGGGCATCGTGGGAGAAAGCACAAGGGAGCTTGTTTGTAACAAGTGGGCGATGGAGGCTAGGATTGTGGGCTGCTCTGCATTCCCAGTCAGTTTATATGGAGAGATTATCAATAAAGGGTCAATCTTTCCTTGCATACGCACAAAGGAGTCAGACAATTCAGGTGCTTTTGCTTCATAGAGCCTCTGCGGCTTGTTTTTGTACTGCACAGACAGGTAAACGGATAACGTTAGCTGACCGCAAACCGGGCCCAGATCTTTCACCACTTCAGCAGCAGCTGAAGCTTCCATTGCCCCGTGGGGTACAGAGCTCACAAATGTCTAGAGCAGTGTACGCACACCCTGCTTCCTCGTACCAGTAAGTTGAACTCCATTGCACTTGTCCGACGTGTTGCTGGCTCTATCACAGATTTGTCTCCTCTCTCGTTCCAATGGCAAATTCAGATGAATATGCACATTGCATACCGTATCTGCCATTCCTTGTCCTGGAACGCTAATGAGGTATTAGAATAACGTATTAATGGTACCATCCATCTTCATTTGCCAAAGAATGAGCCAAAAGAAATCCCCAGCGTACACAGAACTGAGAGTGTGCACAATGAAGTCCCCCAACCAACCCAAAATGAATAAATTAAATTAAGGACATTAATATAATCTAAAAAATCAAAAAGAGACGTGCTACAGGCTTTGATATTGCTATTGGCTTTCCATGGAAGGTACCCAGATACCATGGTGATGGGCAGTAGTATAAAACTAAGATCAATGGATCGGAGATAGCAATATGGGAAAACTGAACAAAACAAATTAAAGCTTTTCCCCCATACCGCTGAGCTTACGTTGAAAGCAAAAAAGGTTTCATTTATTAAGGTCCTGAGCAGGTAGTAGCACTCCAGGAGGGTCTCTTATCCATAAGGACCCAAGATTTGGCATTGGATATGAGTAACAGAGCCTGGCAAAAGTTAGAAGGGGGTGTGTCTGGGCATGTGGCTGGGCTTATGGAGAGAGTCAAAGATAGAAAATAACCAGCTGGGACTGTGATCATGGGAGTCAATAGTGCTGGAGACATAGTGCTGTTTGGCAAGGAGGGGGGCGGAACTGGAGGAGGAGAGAACAAATTTGTCTTGGAGGAAGTCTGCATGGTCCTGGGGCTTTTAGACATTGACTAAAGCTGCCTCCAGCTGTATGAGAAGACGGTAAATCCCATCTCAGGAGCTGCATTCCACAGGGGCATGCACGATCTGCCTCCTAGAACACACACTTCCGTCTGGTTTCTTTCGGGACAGTGTGTAGCTTGGTAAGATCATCTTTACTCCCGTCTGCTTTCAAAACCTGTTAGGGAAGGGGGGGCAGAGCCTGCCAGGCACCTCCCATTCTGGATGAAACTCCCTTTTGCACAGAGCCCCAATATAAGGTATATGCACCACATCAGCCCTCACTTACATGGGTGAATTTCACCCACAGTGCACATAACAAGAACACAAGAGAGATCGTTTTCCTAGTCTGTCGCTTTGACCATGTCACCCCCTCTTTGAATCCCTCCACTGGCTCCCCCTTCTATGGCTCACGATCAAGCTGTTGATACTCTCCTCCGATCTCTTCTGAAAGTGAATGGGTTCCACCTTCAATCCCCATAGAAGAGGGTATTTTCCAGTGAATCAAATGTGCTAGTGAGATGTTCCATTCCGCCTCTGAAAGTGAAGCATTAATGCTGTGTAACCTGTCAGCTGCCTCCCTTTGCCCACCATAGCAAACCCAAATTCTATGTCTTACCCAACCAGCATCCAGGACAGACCTGATGATGGGCAGTTTACTACCCAACTCACATTGGAGCAAATCTTATTGGTCCTGAAATGGCAGAGCCTTTGCAGGGTGCATCTCGCATCATACCGCCGGCCTGTTTGGGAGTGATGTACTGTCCGGTGGGAGGTGCCTGAAAGGGTTGCCATAGAGATGCATAGCTGTGAGGAGGGGCTTGGAAGGAGACGGAGAGCCATATCATTGGGCAGTCGAACAGCTTAGACCAACACCACGGAGGGCAGCTGACAAATTCTGTCTCCTGGGGAAGAGTTTTCAGGACATTCTGGGGTCTTGCTAACTTCATGTTGCTCCCTGTGTCCTGCTCTCTGCTGCTTTCCCTAGATTTCTTTCCAGCGCTACTGGAGAAAAAGTTAGTATCTTTCCTTATAGCTGCTCTCTGCCTCCCTCCCGAATCTGCCACTGATTCAGTGTGTGCCTCAGTTTACCCATCTGTAAGTGATGCTTCCTTTTCAAACAGGGTGTTTGAGGTTTGTTTCTAAAGTACCTCTGATGGAAAGGGGTAGAAATGCAATATCGCTATAATTCACAACAGAAAGAGTGGCTTCTGGGTAACACATCCTTCCCGAATTTGGTCAGTCTCTTTGCTGTCTTCTCCTGGAGTTGTTTGCCATGATTATCTGCACCACAAATGCCTTCTCTGTGGCACCACAATGCAGCGTTGATTACAATATTGAACTTTAAATTGTACCACTGCTAGTAACTGCTGAGATTTTGTATTTTCCAGGGGGGGCTTTTAGGATCCAGTATGTACATGTGCTCGCCTCCGGGAAATAGGTTTATAGATTCATTTACAGGAGTTACAAAGGTGAGTGTACTACATGGTGGGAACCGATAAATGTGTCGTGTTTGGTGGTTTTATATAGATTCCAGCCATGAAAAACATCATAACAAAAATTAGCATTTGTCAGGTCAATGTTCCTGCAGACTTGGTTTTACTGAAGATTATTTCGAGCTGCCCTCCACATCACCATCTTTTTTTTTTATTTGCTGCAGCAGTTTCTATGGAAATAACTTAAGCATCAGAATCTTTTCTTGTTTAAAAAAAATGGAAGTCACAACCCCGCAAACCCGCTCTCTGGTTCTTTGTCAGATTCAAGTGCTGAGGTTAAAAAAGCTGCAGCATCAGCCAAAAAAATGTGGCTTCTTTGCTTCACTGAGCACTTCATGCAGATTCATAAAGGAAAATAGGCAACATTTTCCAAAAATCCAGGCACCTCAATTACTTTTGTTGGGGCAGGAGCAGCTTTTGGAGTCCCTGGATACATGTGCAGGGGAGGCTCTTACAGGATCAGCTACACGAGGTGGAGAACACAACAGAGTCAAATTCAGAAAATCTGGAAACAGAGGGTTCCCTCCTAGGTCCTTGCCTTGAATTTTGGCCCAGGTTGGTAGTGTTAGAAAGCCTTTACTGGCCGATAGCTCAGTTTTCCCTGTGTGAAATGAATTTGCTGAGTCTCAATCCAGTTGCCCAGTGCGTGTACCTGAGGGGGTACATCAACTCATCTAAATATTTGCCTAGTTTTACAACAGGCTACATAAAAAGCACTAGCAAAGTCAGTACAAACTAAAATTTCATACAAGGACTTGTTTATATTGCTCCATACACTGAAATGTAAGTACAATATTTATATTCTGATCTATTTATTTTATAATTATATGGTAAAAATGAGAGTCAGCCATTTGTCAGTAACAGTGCACTGTGACACTTTTGTATTTTTATATCTGGTTTTGTAAGGAAGTCGCTCTTAAGTGAGGTGAAACTTGGGGGTACGCAAGACAAATTGGACTCCTGAAAAGGGTACAGTCGTCTGGACAGGTTGAGAACCACTGGCCTAGTGTATAGGTAGTAACAATCACCCATTCATATCATGCCAGATTAAAATGCAGCAGGCTGTAGCAATTGTTTATTAGCAATGGGTGGCACAATGGAAATTCCTGCTATCGATTGCACCTATCAATGCAACTCCGGCCCTCTCGTAGTGCCTTGGGCATGGGGCCCAGATGCTGACACAAAGGATGTTCTTGCTGTGAAAGATTAGGAGTTGGGAGATCTAGGATATGTCTCCAGCTTTGCCATGGCCCATGTGTTTTCCTTAGGGTTTTCTACAGCACCTAGCTCCATGCTTCAGTTTCCCCATCTGTAAAATGGGGATAATAATAATCTGCTTCATGGATGTGGGTGCAACTTAACTCTTTAATCCTAGAGTCAGAGACTTTAAGGCCAGAAGGGGCCACCAGATCATCTAGTATATCACTGGCCACCAATCCCACCCAATGCGCTAATGCTTGTAGAGCTCTCAGTGAACCTTACAGGTAGGGTGACCAGATGTCCCGATTTTATAGGGACAGTCCCAATTTTTGGGTCTTTCTTATATAGGCTCCTATTTCCCTCATCCCCCCCCCCACCCTGTCTCTTCCCAATTTTTCACACTTGCTGTCTGGTCACCCTACTTGCAGGAGGGTAAAGCATCACAGGGCTGCTTGGGGGATACAGGAGGAGAATGTGTGAGGGTTTCACACTGTTACTAGAAAAATGTTCTCCCGTTGACAGGGAATCAACCCAATTGGTCTGCGGCAGATCCCGTTAAGAAAACCACTAAGCACTATTTAGCACTGCTCATTGCCCATCAGTGGTAGATGTAGTCAGCATTTACAGTTCTACTGCTACAGTAACAGCATGGGGAAGTGCTTCCTTGGCAAGGCATTCTGGTCACCTCCCTGGGCTCTGGGACTGGCCCACCTGAGGATGCACTAAGTGCAAGGTTTGCTCAGGTGCCTGGCTGTTAGGGTTACCATATTTAAAAAATAAAAATAAAAAAAGAGGACACTCCACGGGCCCTAGCCCCACCCCTTTCCCAACCCCAGCCCTGCCCCAACTCCGCCCCTTCCCCAAAGTCCCCGCCCTAACTCCCCCTCCTCTCTCCCAGCCACGCGAAAAGGGCTGCCCGAGCGCTACCGGCTTTACGGTTTGCCGGGCAGCCTCCAGACCCTGTGCCCCTGGCCGGCGCTTCCCCAGCACAGCTGGAGCCCGGGAGGGGAAGCGCCCAGCCGGGGGCGCAAGGTCTGGAGGCTGCCCGGCAAACCATGAAGCCGGTAGCGCTCGGGCTTCGGGCAGCCCCTATGCCTCCGGACCCTGCGCCCCCAGCTGGGCACTTCTCCTCCCCGGCTCCAGCTGCTCTGCTCCTCCCCGGACTCAGACTTCGGCTCTGTTTAAGAGCCAAGCTGCCCAAGCCAGCGCTACCGACTTCAGGCAGCCCCCATCCCTCCGGACCCTGCGCCGCCGGAGCAGAGCAGCTGGAGCCGGGGAGGAGAGGTGCCCGGCTGGGGTCCGGAGGCAAGGGGGGCTGCCGGTAGCGCTGGCTCGGGCAGCTTGGCTCTTAAACAGAGCCGAAGTCTGAGAGGGGAGGAGCAGAGCAGCCGCGGTAGGGGAAGTGCCTGGAAGGTATTTTTCCCGGACATGTTCGGCTTTTTGGCAATTCCCCCCGGACGGGGGTTTGATTGCCGAAAAGCCGGATATGTCCGGGGAAAAAATGGACTTATGGTAACCCTACTGGCTGTCCACAGTCATCCTGAATGAACCAAACATCCCAGTGTCACAGTTTGTTGAGTAAATGGGAAGAGGTCAAGGGAGGCCTTATTCCACTTGAGGCCAAAGAGAATTAAACATTGTGTAACCGTGCCTCAGTGGGTCACAACTGAGGATGCCAAATTCAGGACAAGCTGCTGAGAAATAGGGTAGATACACCCCAAGACTGGTGGGTAACCCCCCCATAGGATATTCCAAACCAGCAACAAAAATAAACTTCTGTTTCACCACACTGGCTGACAAGGAGTCATAAAAGCAGTTTCAGTTTCCTCCAACATTCCAGTCCTTGTATTACCACTAAAAACACTGGATTTAAAGGTGAGTGGTTCTTTACAACCAGTCTCGTCAACTAAAAAGTTCTTCTGATCCCAAAGGACCAGCCACACACCCTTAGGTCAATATGTAACTTAGATCTTACCCAAAAATCACGCTGATGCCAATCCTTTAGTATCTAAAATCTAAAGGTTTAATCATAAAAAGAAGAAAAGAGATGTGAGAATTAAAATTGGTTAAAGGAATCAAATACATACAGTAATTGCAAAGTTCTTGGTTCAGGCTTGTAGCCATGATGGAATAAACTGCTGGCTTACGTTACTGCTTCCAAATCATTGGAAGGACCTCAGTCTATTGGTTAGAATGCTCCTATTAGTATAGTCCAGAGGTTTGGGCAAGAAAGAGGCAAAATGGACGTGTTTCCAGGGGCTTTTATAATTTCTGCCATGTTGAGGGAATCCCAGTGTTCTTACTGTGGAAAATTACAGCAACAAGATGGAGTATGGAGTCACGTGGGCAAGTCCCGTGTCCATGCATTTCACCTAGTCACAGCAGGAAATTCCATTAAGTGTAGATGAGCGTCTCCCATGGTCCATTGTCAGTTGAATGTTCTTTTGATGGGCCACTCAATTTGAATAGTCCCTCCAAGATGTGTTGGCTGCCTACCTTCTGGGTGTTAGCCCAGGAGCAAACCTTTAAAATCCAAGTCTAGAGCCAATACTTATAACTTCAAATACAAAAATGATACATGCAGACAGATAGCACAATCATAACCAGCAAATCATAACCTTTTCATAGACACCTCACTTGACAACCTTTGTACAAGATTTGCTGCAAATATAGTACAGTGGTTGCAACAATGATCTATGGGGCCCTGTTTTACTCTGATGATGTCACCCCTTGTATGGAATTTTTCGGAGTGGGACTGGCTGGCTGAGGGGATTGACGGGAACTGAGACCGTCACCTTTTGCTCATGGCTTTCAGCCTGGTGCTGCTCAGCAGTTGGCATCTGTTGGGTGGCCTTTGTGCAACGAGCTGGCTCTCAGTCCTCTTCCTAATGGACATCTGCCCACATTGCTCACCCTACCTTGACACTTGCAGGCAGCCTCAGAGACTCGAATGGGTCACATGGAACAAACTCCTACTGGAACGGAGGGCCTCAAAACCTCACTGCCTTCCACTCCAAGTGCAAGGAGCACATCCTCTTCTCTGCCTTCTCCGCTACAGACACAGAGCAGCATCCCCATTGAATGAAATTACCAGAACAAAATCCTGCACTGCACACACAATCCTCCGCCCGGGGAGAGGACAAGAGAAAGAACAAACCACATGTGTCAAATGTTAGTCACATTGCTTAATGCACTGCTGGAATGTGCTCGGACATTACAGTGATCATGGTGGTGGGAGAAAGAATAGAATAGAGACTGAACAAACCGAGAATCTTAATCATTGCATTTGCTTTCATGGTTTCATGTGTTTGTTTACTTTTTGCATTTCTCTCAGCTATGACAATGAAAATCGAGGAAGTCGGTGTCACTTTTGTTTATAGTCAGTTGCATTTCCTGGTTCTGACTGTTGCAGACAATGCAGGAGGAAATATTCATTTGTTTACAAAAACATCTGTTGATGCTGGAATTGTGAAAAGCCATTCCAAAGTTTCCATTGATCTTAGGGTTTTGTATAAGTCTTTTTAAAAACAAAATATAAATTGAGAGCTAAATTTAGCAGTCTCTTTATGGATGGAGTTCTTATCAGACTAATACTTTGGTAGCCTCCTAGGAAGTTATTTTAATTCTGCTTTAATTAAATTTGCCGTAGCAGTGCATACAGTGCCCGGGTGATGTTTTACCTTGAAGGTCATGCAGTAAATATGTGTGAATTATGACAATCAGACTAAAAGAACTGGAGGACTTGTGGCACCTTAGAGACTAACACATTTATTTGAGCATAAGCTTTCATGGGCTACAGCCCACTTCTTCGGATGCTGTAGCCCACGAAAGCTTATGCTCAAATAAATGTGTTAGTCTCTCAGGTGCCACAAGTACTCCTGTTCTTTTTGCGGATACAGACTAACACGGCTGCTGCTCTGACACCTGACAATCAGACTGTAGCACAAGTGTCTACAGAAATATTTTGGCCGCCACTTTTGTCTAAGCCCTTAATTCTGCAAATGTTCTGAGGCCGGAGAGCTGGAGAGACTGAGGCTAAGCTGGCCCCAATTACAGGACCAGCTACACCTGGGCGAATCGAGTGATTTCCCCACATAAAAAGAGCAGGAAATTGCCGTTAAAGGGGCGAAGCCCAGGACCCTGAACTATGTCACCGCTTTCAGGGGGGAAGGAAGCTGAAGGAGGAGGAGGGAGTGGGAGAAAGCTCTCCAGGTAGGTGAGAGAGATGGTAAGGGTCAAATGGGCTGAAAAATGTGTTTGGTTAGCCCAAAACAACATACAGCACAGAGAGAGAGACTAAACTGAGTTTGGGACCTAGAGGGCTTGTATGCACCAGAGGACTCAATACCTTGGACCCCAACAGGGAACTGTTTGAACTATTGTTGACATGAGTGAGTTCTTAAAGGGCCCTGAAGAGGGGGGAATCTAGGGTTGCCAAGTTTCTAATTGCACAAAACCAAACACCCATGCCCTGCCCCTTCTCCAAGGTCCCACCCCCACTCACTCCATCCCCCCTCACTCCATCCCCCCTCCCACTGTCTCTTGCTCTCCCCCATCCTCACTCACTTTCACTGGGCTGGGGCAGGGGTTGGGGTGCAGGCTCTGGGGTGGGGCCAGAAATGAGTGGTTCAGGATATGGGAGGGGGCTCTGGTCTGGGGCAGGCAGTCGGAGTGTGGGAGGGGGTGAGGGCTCTGGCTGGGGGGGCTCTGGGGTGGGTCCAGGGATGAGGGGTTTGAGGTGGATGAGGGGGCTCAGGGCTGGGGCAGGGATTTGGGGTGTGGGAAGGGTTGTGGGGTGTGGGCTCTGGGAGGGAATTTGGGAGTGGGAGGGGACTCAGGGCTGGGGCAGGGGATTGGGGGTAGGAGGGGATGTGGGCTCTGGGGTGGGGCAGAGGATGAGGGGCTTGGGGTGGAAGAGGGGGCTCAGGGTTGGGATGTGGGAAGGGTTGTGGGGTGTGGGCTCTGGGAAGGAGTTTGCGTGCGGGAGAGGGTTCCGACCTGGGGTCAGGGTTCGGGTGCAGGAGAGGGATCGGTGGGTGGGCTTCAGCTGGGCAGTGCTTACCTCAGGCAACTCCCGGTTGGTGGCGCAGTGGGGTTAAGGCAGGGTCCCTGCCCGCCCTGGCTCCACAGGGCTACTGGAACCAGCTGGCATGTCCGGCTCCTAGGTGCAGGGGCGGCCAGGCGGCTCCATGACCGCAGGTGTCATCCATGCAGCTCCCATTGGCCATGATTCCTGGCCAATGGGAGCTGTGGAGCCGGCACTCAGGGCTGGGTAGCACGCCGCACTTCCCTGATCATCCCTGCGCCTAGGGGCTGAAGGGACACGCCGGCCTCTTCCAGGAGCCACCCAGAGCTAGGACAAGTGGTGCGGACCGCAGCCGCCAGGGTCCCTTTTCAACCAGGCGTTCTGGTCGAAAACCGGATGCCTGGCAACCCTAGAAAAACAGAGGCAGGGTGCTGCAGTCCGATCTCCAGCCATGAGGGGGCACTTGGAAGAAAGTTGCCTGTGCTACATAACGGTATAGTACTACCCACAGTGTGCAAAGTTACACAAAGGAGTAAGTCTTTGCAGGATTTGGGCCTAAGAGTGCAAACTAGTAATGGTGTGTAGAATACCATTTATCGGGGCGGGGGATAATATGGCATTAAAATCATAAGCAAGAGCAGGAAAAAATAAGCTCAAATGTCGGTCTAGCTCTTGAAAAAAGATTCCTAAATCAAGCAAAGAGTGAGCAGGAGAGGCTGTGAGACCTAGAATTCTGTTCTCTGTAAATTTTGTCTGATTTTCTCCTCCTAGCCCAACTGGCCACAAAATTGTTGAAATGCTGCGTTTCCTCTAGTTATAAAAATATATTTATTAAAATTAAAACCCACCCAAACCTGCTAGCATTTGGGATTTCATTTAATCTCATCTCTGCGAAGGGAGAACACAAACTTGGATTCTTATGTACAACACATCCCGCTGAGTTATATAAACCATTTCAAACTGATTTATTCTAAATGAGTTGTTATAATCAGAATTTTCCTTATGAGCAGCTTTCTTGCAAACGTCAGTATTTCAGAAAAACCATCATATGGCTGCTCCAGTATTTCAAACTGATTACTTATAAACACCATTTCTAAAATTAGGTCTTTGGTGTGCGCTTTTGTCAGAGTGGGTGTATTATGATCTGCAGAGTATAAAAAGATAAATGAGTTATTTAACAAAGTAAACGATGTCACAGGAGAAATGCGGAGAGGGAAGGGGGGGATGGCCTTTTTTAAACAGCGATATAATGGTTGTTTCATTATACTGTAGAAACTCTATAAGCTTGAAATGGGCTAGGCCAGCAATCCCTAGCCCACCCCAGACAAACTGGTGGAACCAACCCACTGCAAATAGGAAAAAGGTTTCATCTGTTTAGTAGTGGTATTATGAAATGTCTGCCCTTCCTCTGCCTGTCCCAGGGAGACTGAAGAGCTGTGATTTATGTAGACTGCATAAGATTGTCAATCCCGTACCTAGTACGTCCAGGGATGTAAAGTGAAAGGAGCAGATGGCAGGACTACAGGCAAATGGCCTCTCTTTTTTTTTTTTTATTTGCATTTCAGCAGCACCTGAAGGGTCCAGCTTAGATCAGAGCCCCATTGAACTAGGCCCTGTGCAGATACAGGCCCTGCCTTGAGGATCTTACAGTCTACGAAGACAAAGACACAGTGGGAATGCAACTTGTCCCAGGGCACACAGCAGGGCAGTGGCAGAGCTGGGATTAGAACTCGGGTCTCTTGAGTGCCAGTCTAGTGCCTTGTTTCCTGGACTTTGATCTCAACAGAGCACCGGGAGCCGTATGAAACTCTTCCAGTACATAGCGTTGCCAACTTCGTAATATTTAAAAACTGGACACTCCAGCAGGCATGCCAGAACCTCCCCTTCCACACCCCTTCCCCCTGAGGACCTGCCACTGCCCCACCCCTTCCCTCCAGGCCTCACCCATGCCCCACCTCTTCCCCCAAGGTCCTGCCCCGGCCCTTTTCCCTGAGGCCTCACCCCTGTTCGCTTTTCTTTCACCCTCCCCCCATCGCTCGCTGCTCTTCCCCTCTCCTCCCCTCCCTGCATGGGTCAGGAGGGACTCACCTGCAAAGCCAGGGCTGGGAGCTGCAGCCACCTGATGCAGGTAGGAGGTGGTCCCGGCTGAGTAGGGGCTGGGGTGGATGATGACTCGGTGCCTCCCCTCCTCCCCCACCCGCAGTAACTGGACTTTGGGTGTCTGGTCAGTAGATCTGACCCCACACCATCAGGTCCCCTTTTTCAACCAGACTTTCCAGTCAAAAACCGGACACCTGGCCACCCAGTTCATAGGACTTGGGGCAACCTTTTTCGGTTGCCTTTTCCCCTCACTTGCCATCCCCTGAGTATTGGGAGGAACGTGCCACCCACGCTCCCAATGTAAATTAGACTGAGCCTCCATCCATGTTCATTTAGCCCTATGGGGCTGAGTGGAAGGATGATACCAAAGGGAATATCTGCTGCCACATCCCCTCCCCATCTGAAGACTTGATCCTTGCAGATCACCCACAGCAGGACGTCCTGGAATTGGAGGGCCTGAGGCTCTGCATTTGGGCTGGAAGGATTTCCCCAGGAAATGTGAGCTCCCGGCCTCAGAATTCTGCAGAAGACTGCAAATATTTTCTTCTATCACAATCAATATCTGCATGAATATGTATGATGTCACATTAAAATGATTCCCATGAATAAATTAAGCACAGGCAGATGAGTTACGAGGGAGCCCGTCTTAAGGCTGTTTACTTGCAAATACTGTATTTCAGCCATTAGATGTTTTTGGCATGGATGCTAGAAAGAGCGGATAGTTTATAACTTGGCCTGTCCAAAAAATTTATCTCTGTGTCCATGCGGCCACAAGTTCATAATGTTCCATCCAGGGGGTTGGGTTTTCCATTTTCCTCATCAGAAGTTATTGCTCAGTGTTAAGACTCTATGATCCACTTGTTTTTCATGTTAAAAGTCACTACAGACAACCAAACGTCCTCCCCCCGGGCTGAATCCTGTTTTCATGTGGACACTTTCAAGTGCTAGTGTGGGCAGAAAAGGTCATGTAAAAGTGGCTGCCTCTTACTCAGCCGGTGTGCTCATTCTGCACAGTCGGAGCCGTGGTCACTGACGTCAATGACCAAAATTAGTTTTTATTCCTATTAACCCTGCAGAGGCAACATAGCTACTGGAGGGGGAGCTGGGTTCTATTCCGGCTCCAGCAACATCATGACGAAACGGACTAAGTTCCAGATGCAGAACCTTTACCTTCAGACAAGGCCGGCTCCGGCTTTTCTGCCGCCCCACGCGGCAAAAAAAAGACGAGCGGCGGCACTTCGGCAGTTCAATTGCGCCGCTTCTTCTGCGGCAGGCCCCCCTCTCTTCCTCTGCGGCGGCAATTCGGCGGCAGCTCAAAGAGGAAGAGAGGGAATGAGGGACCCGCCGCCGAAGACCCGATACCGTGCCGCCCCGATACCGGACGGAGTGCCGCCCCTTTGTATTGGCCGCCCCAAGCACCTGCTTTCTTAGCTGGTGCCTGAAGCCGGCTCTGCCTTCAGATATGCAGCCACATGCCCCCACTGCGCACTAACTCCCCCTGTAATATACCTACACTCTTCCTTGCTGAATCGGTGAAAAGTCTTGTGTGTCATGCAGATGGACCGCCTGTGTTTCACGGGACTCCTCCCTCCCTCATCCCATTGACATCTTCTCTAAACTTTTCTTGGTGACTTGATCAACTCTCCTTCTGTTGCATGGCTCACTTGCTGTCACTGATGGAACTCTCTCCTAATACTTCACTTTAAAACACCGCCTCCCTTAGCACCAGGCCACGGCTGCTTTTCCTATCAACCAGTGAAAAACAGCTTTTCAGCCAAGGTGAAAATGTTCATGGGGAACTCTTGTTTTGGTCAAAACATTTCTGATTTTTGAGGGAAAAAACCAACCTTGTTGAGTAAACATTTTTGCCCTTTGACATTTGAAACTTCTTACTTGAAAACTGCTTTTTTTTCTTATTGAAAAGGTTGTGGAAAAACATTATTTTTCAGGCTTGGGTCTCATTTTGTGTGTCAAAAAACATATATTTTTTCAGGAAATTAAAAAAATATAGTTTTCAAAATGTCCCAAGCAGAATCCTTGGTGTTTTTCAGCCTGCTCCAAGCCCAGCTTGGCGGGGGCCGGCTTGCGGGTGATGCCGCATGACACCGAAAGGCAGACCTCCGTTTGCAATGCTTAGGCTGCTCACAGGGCTGGCCGGCAGAGAGAACATTGTCACTTGTAAGCTGAACACATGTGATCACGACTCATGGACAGAGCCTCACAGTGCTCCAAGTGGCCAAGCGCTTTTCGGGTGCTGCAGTTGATGGGCCTGATCCTGGGCAATATCAGGGCTGGATCCTCCACCCTGTGAGGGCTTGTCTATACAGGGAAATTCACCAGCATAACTGTGCTGGTATCATTATACCTCTGTCTTATACCGGTGTCATCCCCTCTTATTGCTTTTTCCAGTTGAGCTTATATTGCTACCAAAGAGACCCGTGTAATGTTCAGTCCTGTCCAAGATCACCAGTTACAATGGAACTTGTGGTCTGGGCTTTAGTCCCTAGTGGACGTCAGTCAACGATTGCCCACTGTGGTACAGTTCAGTAGGATGGGCAATTTGCAGTGTCAGCTCCCCAGAAAGCTCGGACTACCATAATAGACAGTTGTGCAGGTGAGCAGTGAAGCGCATTGGCAGAGTTGGAGTAGCTTAGCAGAACAGTGCTGCAGGTCAGGACTGAGGCCCATCAGCAGAGCTGTGTAGGAGCTAAGGGTAGAATGGCAGAAGGGTAGGTTACCGCGTGCATTCGGAGAGGTGTGTGGGGACGTTTGTGCAGTACTTGGCTCATGGCTATGCTAATATTATCCCTCACTTTCTGTAGCACCAAATTCTGCTATAGAGTTGAGGGAGGGGATTCTTTTTTTTTTAAAAAGGGCTTTGCTGCAATCACAGTTGATTTACAGAAGGAAGGATCTGAAGGTGAAAGGGCCGACTTCAGCAAGTCTTCGGTTTCTTGAGAATCCTTCCTGAAGGAAACATGGTAGAGGAACTTTATTCACTAAAACTTTACACCGTCAGTTAACTTAGTTCTTCCACCACATCACTTTAGGCTTTTAATCACTGGAGTCATTACAGATCTATTCCTGATGCTGTTCAGTGTCCCTCTTTTAATACATTCAATAATGATAATGTAGTATTACAGCCATGTCTGAAATTACCATGCGCTGTGCTCCCGAGAGAACCCTGTAATTGACTAACAACTTGAGATGAAAGATGAGGAGAGATAGACCTGACATTCTGGAGATAAATCAGAGAGCTAAAGATTCTTGAATTTCCAGGAAAAAAAAATCATATTCTTAAGGCTTGGCAATGACCAGTCATTTCCCCCCACCCCCAAAAGCAAAACTGATTGGCAATTGTTCCATCCATTACAGCCTCCGCTGAATTGCAAAGATTCTGGCGGCCTCTTGTTTCTTTATTGATGGGTGCTCATCTTTTTGCCCAGCGAGGTGCAAGTTTTGGTTTTGCAGAAGTGTTCGCTTTGCAAAAGCCCAGGGCTGTCTCAGACCCAGATCCTTCTATGTCCTGTACGTCTGGCGTAGGGGATAGTTCCGATAAATGGACCTATCCTAACTCTCTTGATGGTTCAATCATCCAAAATACGTATCCAGCTGCTGAGTAGACAGTTTCTTAAAGAAGCTGATTGGTTGAGTTCACACTGGGAAAAATTGTTCCAGATCAGTTAATCTACCTAAAAATCTGATCCCTTTCTACACTGCCCAGGTCTGTGATATCTCGGGTGACGTGTAAATGTATAGACATCCCTTGCAATCCCTCTTTGGGAGATGACGTGATGTAAAATGTAGGAAAGTTAGGCAGGGGAACTTCTAGCTGTTATAAGGATGCTGGCCAGTGAAGAAACTGCAATGGCTGCCTTGCGTTAGATGTCGTCTTCACTGCACCAACCTGCTCCCTTGCACACCACGGCGTACCTGATTTCACGTGCACACTCCAGTTACCCCAAAGTTCCCCAAAATCTTAGCTGAGAGGATGTCTGGTACCTTCACTTGTTTCTTTCTCCCACTTGTCTCAGGCCGTGACATCTCCATTTGACCTCGTTGTCTCTAAGTCTCCCCTCCATTACACAAACTCCTTTGCCTTTTTTTTCACTCTGAATTTTGCCAGTCACTCCCCTCCCCCAATACATTCAGATCCCACTTTGTGTCACCTGTGAGTGATGGAGTCCGCATAGCTCATGAATATCAAACAGAAACTTCTGCTGGAAGTGGCTGTGAATTCTCAGAGAGGCACCAGCAGGTCCTTTGTTACATTGTTATAGATACATTATTTATTTAAATGTGACTTATAGGCCTTACTTTTTTTTAATGCCCAACTGATATTTTATTAACATACTATAAATGTCTTATTTAATCTAAATGAAATCCTTGTTTGAGACACTTACTAGAAAGTGTGAATACATTTGATTATATTTCAGCTAATGTTTACTTTGCCCCATCTCCTTCTTGAGAACCAGGTTTAAAGTATAGGAATGGCTACACGAGCTGTAACCGCCTTGTCTGTTATATGCCCAGAGAGAAAATGGCCAAGCAGCCAGTCTGAAAAGAGACCAAAAAACCGGATCTTTGTTCTGATCACTGCCTGGCATCTTCCTGCAGATGAGACCTTTTGCAAAACACGGAGACTCTTTGCAGTTTATTCTATGATATAAGCTCTGTTGTAATTATCTGGGGTTCCTGGTAGGGCTCAGGACCCCAGCCGTGGCCTCACTGTGCTAAGCACTGTACAGACCAGTACAAAACAGACCGTCCCTGCCCCAGGGAGCTCACGATCTAGGTATCGCACAGGATCTGACAGGTGGATGAAACAGACAAACAGGATGAGGATGGGTAGAAGACAAGGTCATAAAACGGGTGGGCAAACTTCAGCCTGGGGGCCGCATCCGGCCCTTCAGACGTTTTAATCTGGCCCTTGAACTCCTGCTGGGGAGCAAGGTCCAGGGCTCGCCCTGCTCCGGCACTCCAGCCAGGGAGCGGGGTCAGGGGCTTGCCCCGCTCTGCGTGTGGCTCCTGGAAGCAGCAGCATGTCCTCCCCCTCCGTCTACTACATGTAGGGGCAGCCAGGGGGCTCCGCACGCTGCCCCTGCCCCAAGCGCCGCCCCCGCAGCTCCCATTGGCTGGGAACCGAGGCCAATGGGGGCTGCAGGGGCGGCGCCTGCGGATGGGGCAGTGAGCAGAGCCGCCTGGCCATGCCTCCGCATAGGAGCCAGAGCAGGGGACATGCTGCTGCTTCCAGGAGCTGCTTGAGGTAAGCGCCGCACAGAGCCTGTACCCCTGAGCCCCTCGCACACCCCAATCCTCTGCCCCAGCCCTGATACCCATCCCGCCCTCCAAACCCCTCGGTCCCAGCCCGGAACACCCTCCCGCACCCCAGCCTGGAGCCCCCTCCCGCACCCTGAACTCCTCATTTCTGGCCCCACTCCAGAGCCCGCACCCCCAGCCATTTAAGTCGATGGGGAAATCGGAATGGGACTAGGGTCAGGCCTCTTAGTAGCCATTAAAACTTTATTTTTAAAAAATGGCTTTTTGGTCCTTGGCAGATAGGAGGTGATAAGAACGTTGCAGAAAAGGAAAAGCTATAAATAGCAATGGGTTAGACATACTCTGAGCTCTGGCTCCTGTCACGTGCTGAGTGTTTGTAAAAATATATAAATAAATGCAGTTCTTCGAGTGTTACCTACGTCTTTGTGGCATAAAAGCTGCAGACTGTTTGAATGGCAAAAAGGGATCAGGGGGACCCGGGTGGCTTGGAGAAGCGACATAGGCAGCACCAGAACTGACTCTTTGTCTTTAGAAACCACTTGGTGGAAGGGGAGACGCAGGACGAGAGAACATCCCAGGAGGTCCATTAATGCTACAGTGCTGGGAGGTCCCATGGGTAGCGTGCAGTTGCACCTTCTGGCAATGCCCTACAGAGGGCAGGCTTTGCCAGCCCAAGTAATTGCTGTTGGCGTCTATTGTTTGGGGTTGGTTATTTTTTCCTCTCCTAATATTGTGATTGTTGGCTGTCCGTAGCTTTACTTAACACAGTCCTGATTATAGGTCTTGGCTCTAGTTAGGGGAGGTAAAAAAAAAAAAAAAGATGGCTAGTTGGTCAGACCAGGGGATGAATTTTGTTTATCACGTTGAGGAAAGAATGCGTTTGTTCTAAGAATCACGGAATCAGAGACATTTTGCAAGGTCCTATCTGGCAGTTGAAAGGGCAGTTACCAATACAGAAGAGAGTATTTGGTCCATATCCGCGGCTGGTGTAAACCAGGTTAGCAGTAACCTACACCAGCGGAAGCTCTGTCTCTTTAAAAACACAGCTGTACTAGCCGTTCCCAAGCCAGGCTGGCCCATCCCCTGCCAAGTGTGCGCGACCCCTGGAACAGTAGCTCTTTGTGGGGAAGATTGCAAGGTTGAGACGGATTCTTCTCACTTTGATCCTTGATGTACAGTCTGCAGCATAAACCTTTGTTGTCACAGGACTTTATCTGCCCATAAAAGGGGAGCCATTCAGCGCTCAAGGCGAGTTCCTTTTCTTTTTTACAATGCTGTGCATATTGATGAGAGACTAAATAGCTCTGGGAGGAGCCAAGCATGGTGCAGGCAGATATATGGGTCAGCTCTGCCAGGACGCTTCAATCCTGACCAGCAACTCCCTGCTATCAGAATCCCAGACTTTCTCCCAGCTCTGCTGATGCCCCTCAGTCCTGAACCGCAGACTCCCAGCTGTTCCCATCCTTGGTATTCACACTGCTCTGCCAGTGCATCTCACGCTCCACCTCTCCCCGAATACTCCCAGTCCGTGGCCTCTCCTACATAAATGCTAACGATTGTGCTCCATCATACATGTGATGTGCTTTGTTCCACAGAGGGGCACCCGTTACTGCCTCAGGTGAGATACCAGCACACTTTCCTTTGGTCCTCCTTGAACTAGGATGTGAAGGCAGGTCCCTGCAGGTAAAGGGGTCATACACCAAACTATCTCCAGCCCTAACGCTCCATTTGTGAGCAGAACAGAGAGCAGCTCGGCCTCTTTGAGAATCTTTGTGAGACAGGGCTGGAAAGTGCATTTGCAAATTGCAAATCTGCTGCCCTCTGTTCAGTATTGATGGAAAGCAATATCAGCTTCTCATTTGCTCCTTTGTGCTGGAGCTCATGAAAACATCCTAGCTCCTGTCGAAACCAGGTCTGAGCTTTTAATGTTGCCCTATATAAGATGATGGCTCTTTTTAACACTTCCCCAAACAGTCTTTTTTGTAGACAGGTTGGTTTCTTAATGTAGAATCCACGTTATGAGGAGCCAGAGAAGTTAAGTGTCTCCTTAAATTCAATGACTCTATTTGGGCTTCGACATGCAAATCCTGATGGTTTCCCCGGGATCATTAACAGAAAGGAAAGTGGCTGTGTCTAGTGACACATGGGGTGGAGAGAGAGTGAGATTTCACAACCATCATGGCCTTGCCAGAGGCAATCCTCAACCACTGTACAAAATTGAGGGCAAGTTCATTTGGCACGTTTGATCCCGTGTGGGGGCCTTTTTGTGTGATACTCTGCATGTTTGTGTAGCTGGATTTGCCAGCCCAGGAGACTGATTTGGAATGAGAGCTCCCAGTGCTAGGCGTTTCCATTATCTTCTCACGAAATGGCTGTTTTCTTGGGTTACAGTTTATAGCATGAGCTAGCCCGGGCAGGAGAGAACCATTCCTAGCTTTAGCATGGGAAATCCTTGGAGCTGTTGCCAGCACATTGTTATTAATAATTCAAATAGCACATTCTGATTCCTGTGCTGGCACAGACCAGCAATCAATCCTCTCTGGTATCCAGGCTCCAACTTGAGAAGAGCACGACCCTTCTCCCCCACAATAATGCCTGTCATTGTTCAGCGCTGTGCTGGGCGGAAGAATTCTTCCTCGCCTTCTTGATTAGTTTTAGAGATGGTTGGAATTTTTTATCTGAAACTTTTTTTTTAAAACAAAAAATGGCTTTTGGGGGTCTAAAATGGAAATTGCCACTGGAGATGTCTTTGTTCAACCAAGTTTTTTTGGGGGGGGAGTGGGGGGGATTCATTGAAAAAATGAAAACCAAAACAATTTGGCTGAAAAGTAAAAATATTTCCATGTTTGGTTTTCTGCCACCATTTTTAAGTCACCGAAAACAGATTATTTTGGGTTTGCATTTTTTCAACAAAAATATGAAAACTTTTTTTTTAACCCAAACAAAAAGTTGTAATTTTCATTACGTTTTTTCAAAGGAACAAAAGACGTTTCCCAAACAACCCTACCTGGTTTATGCCCTCATTGGCCCTTTTCATTTTTCTGATCCTACGGGCCAGAACCTCAAATGGTCTAAATGAGCATAGTTCCATTGGCTTCAATGAAGCTACGTTGATTTGCATCAGCTGAGGATATGGCCCTAAAATTAAAGGTTATTCTTTTTTCATATGAATGTCTTTTCCTTTTCAAACATGGAATAAGCTGTTTGCCTTCAGAATATCTTACAGCTGTGAGTTCCACAAGGTGATTTTACACAGACCAAAATAGTGTTTACTCTCAGCCATTTAAAATACTTTGCCTTCTAATTTCATCTCTTGACCCTTTGGCAAAGAGCAAATAGTGGCACGGAAAAGGATTTTCCATTTAGTTTTTATTAGACCTCCTTAATGTCTTGTCACTGTTCCGTGGTTCATAAGCCGCTGTGACTTAAAACATAAAGCATAAAACAGCTGCAACCAGTGGTGCTGGAAGTCGGGGTACTGGGGGTGCTCCCTCACCCCCTGGCCTGAAGCAGTAAGAACAAACACCAGATACATGGTTTCCTTCATCAGCACCCCCACTATAAAAATTGATCCAGCCCCCCCGGGCTGCAACTAGAGTAATACATTCCAAATAAAATAAATTAAAACTCTGAAAACCTGATGAAGATTTGGGGTTAAAAGGATATATTGGGGGAAAAAGGAAAATCCGTCTCTTTAAACCTCTTTGTGAACCTCATCACTTTCCAAGTTGACAGTTAGTTAACGGGGCAGATCGGCCCTGGACCTGCAAAGACATGTCCATGTGTTTAACTTCAGTCAATGGAGCTACTTGTGTGTGTAACGTTAAGCACATGTCCAAGTCGCTGCAGGATTGGGGCCCGGCTTTGGAACCTGGGCTGACTACAGAGGCATGTTCTGGTGTCTGAGAGTCTCTGTCTTCTGAGAGCTCGAATTGGGCCAACCCGTTGGTGATGAGCTCAGCGGCTTCACAGCTCCTGGCCTGAGCAAAACGCAAAAAGAGAGGAGATGACAGATTTGGAGGCTGACGTCCCCAGAGATGGCCGAAGCGGCAATAAACCTGAGGGAGAGGGAACATTAATATTTGTATTGATATTTATAATACAATATAATCCAAGTACTGTACTATAAAAGTCTGATTGCAACCATTAGTCAAAGGTAAACCACTAGATCAGTAAGACAACCCCAGCAAACATTCTGTCTGAAAGCTAGCGCTGGCAATGGGCATGAGATTATTGGAGAGTCTGGATCTTGGATGAGATCAGGCTTCTTATCACTATTGGTATCACAATAGCACCTAGACGCCGCAACCAAGAGTTGGTGCCCACTGTGCAAGGTGCTGTACAGATCCTGCCCCAAAGAGCTCAAAGTCTAATTAGGCAAACCAAGGGGGAGGAATCGTGTTAGCCGCGTGTTACAGCTGGGGACCTGAGGCTAAGCGACTTGCCCCAAGCATGTTTTGCCCCTATGGCGATGTGAGCCTCCAGTAGCAATGAGGAGTCCAAAAGAACCTCAGTGCTGCTGACGAACTTCGCAGAGGCCAGATGCCCTTGAGAATGGGACATGCCGTAGACCAGCCAGTGCTTTAAAGTGCTTCCTGGGGACAATAATACTTAGCCACCTTTGTAAAGTGCTTCGAGATCCATGAAAGAAAAGCATCGTGTAAGTGCTAAGCATTGTGGGCCAGCCCCTCAGATGGTATAAATCACACTGAGCGACACCAGCCAGGCAGCTGTTCCTAGAATTATTCAGGGTTCGGGATTTCCGAGCAATTTCTTTCTTCGGTTTCCTCCCGCAGAACTTGTTTTCTTGAGTATCCTTGTCAAACGAGGCCCAGTCCTCCCTCGCTATCTCAGCTAATGGGGAACCCGGGACCAACACACGCAGAGATGATCCAGAGGCAGAAGCACGTGTACCTTGGACACAAAACGCCTCCTAAGGGAGGATGCTCAACTGCAAATCATAGCCTTAGGATCTGGAGGTGTCTGCTTCTTGCTTTCCTTATTTCTTTACATATGAATGACTTGTGAGATTTATGTCAGAAAGGAACGTTGCGCAGATGCCATAAATCACTGCAGAAGAACGTTCACTGTATCAAAGGCTGGAGAACACTTCATGGAGTTCCTTATTTATATGCATCTTTTGCACCCGGCCATTTTATAATAGACTGTGGAGCGGCACTCCAGCACGAGGGATGGCTGATATATACCGCTCGTGACAGAAAATACAAATAAAGGGTAATGGGGAGAGCCACAGCATTTCCTAACACACACAGTTATGCCAATATTGTTCTAAGGCTGTGACTTGGACCCGTCAAAGCATTGAATTAGGATTGCCACCGCTCCTTGTGCAGACCACACCTCTCCGACGCTATTGTAGGGCAGTTTGTAACAATAATGCCATGACTTTTGGTCACAAACAGGCAGGCACATCTCAGTGACCATGAGATGTGCAAACCTACAGTCCCAAGCCAGCAGTACTCATCAGGAGTGACCCTACAATAACAAATGGGATCTGCTGCTAATTATGAATCTGTCTGAGCAACCCTACAAAAACAAACCAGTGAATGCACACACCACACAGACATTCTGGGAAGGGGAACAGATATCAGCATCAATGGAATAATTGCAAAGAGCAAGCAAAACTGATTATTTGATAAATTATAGAACGTTTCTTTACAACGTCTTTCTAAACCTTTTTGTTTTTAACAGCTGTCGGACAAGTAGTTAATAAGCAACTTTGCCCTTTCTTCCTAGCAACTCTTTGGCCTGGTCTACACTACGACTTTAATTCGGATTTATCAGCTTTAATTCGAATTAACCCTGTAACCGTCCACACAACGACGCTAGTTAATTCGATGTAAAGGGCCCTTTAAATCGATTTCTGTACTCCACCCCAACGAGCGGAGTAGTGCCAAAATCGATTTTTACAATTCGAATTAGGGTTAGTGTGGCCGCAATTCGATGGTATTGGCCTCCGGGAGCTATCCCACAGTGCATCATTGTGACCGCTCTGGACAGCAATCTGAACTCGGATGCACTGGCCAGGTAGACAGGAAAAGCCCCGCGAACATTTGAATTTCATTTCCTGTTTGCACAGCGTGGAGAGCACAGGTGACCACAGATACCTCATCAGCACAGGTAACCATGCAGGCTGATAATCGAAAAAGAGCACCAGCATGGACCGTGAGGGAGGTACTGGATCTGATCGCTGTATGGGGAGAGGATTCAGTGCTTGCAGAACTTCGTTCTAAAAGACGAAATGCAAAAATTTTTGAAAAAATCTCCAAGGGCATGATGGAGAGAGGCCACAATAGGGACTCAGATCAGTGCCGCGTGAAAGTCAAGGAACTCAGAAGAGCCTATCAGAAAACAAAGGAGGCAAACGGTCGCTCCGGGTCAGAGCCGCGGACATGCCGCTACTACGCCGAGCTGCATGCAATTCTAGGGGGGGCTGCCACCACTAACCCACCTGTGTTCGTGGATTCTGGGTCGGGGATAGTCTCGACGCCTGAGGATTCTGCCGATGGGGTAGAGGAGGAGGAGGAGGAGGAGGATGAGCTTGCAGAGAGCACACAGCACTCCATTCTCCCCAACAGCCAGGATCTTTTTATCACCCTGACTGAAGTACCCTCCCAAGCCTCCCAAGCCAGTACCCAAGACTCTGACCCCATGGAAGGCACCTCAGGTGAGTTTACCTTTTAAAATATAAAACTTGTTTTAAAAGCAAACGGTTTTTAATGATTACTTTGCCTGACTTTGCATTCGCGGTCAGTTCAGCTACTGGAAAAGTCTGTAGCTATTGGAAAAGTCTGTTAACGTGTCTGGGGATGGAGCGGAAATCCTCCAGGGACATCTCAATGAAGCTCTCCTGGAGGTACTCCGAAAGCCTTGCCAGAAGGTTTCTGGGCAGTGCATCTTTATTCCCTCCTCCATGGTAGGACACTTGACCACGCCATGCTTGCAGCAAGTAATCTGGTATCATTGCCTGACAAAGCCTGGCAGCGTATGGTCCCGGTGTTTGCTGGCATTCAAGCAACATCCGTTCTTTATCTTCTTGTGTAATCCTCAGGAGAGTGATATCACTCCTGGTAACCTGGTTGAAATACGGGAACTTAATTAAGGGGACAGAGGTGGCCGTTCCTACTGGGCTGTTTGCCTGTGGCGGAAAATAAATCCTTCCCTGCAGTTAGCCAAGCGCAGATGGGAAATTGGCCCTGAGTTTTTCGCGTTTGGCTAGCAGGGATCTTCCCTGTTACCAGCCACGCGGTGGGGGGAGGGGTACTGTGATCATCCCAGAGAATTCATGGCGAGGGGGGGGGGGCGGCGGTGGGGGGGGGATTAGTTTGGTGCCTGTAGGGATCTTCCCTGATACCAGCCACGCGGTGGGGGGGCGGGGTACCGTGGTTAGTTTGTTTTCTGGTGCTGCTGAATGTTAACAGAAAAACCGCAGCACTCTACTTGCCCAGACAAGCCCCACCACACTCCCCCACCCCCCCCAACTGGCTGAGATTGGCCAGGCTTCTGCAGCACTCTACAAGCTATGCTTGGTATGTGGGAAAGTAGGGCGCAGAAGCTGTAAGAGAATGGCTTACCATGGCCGCATGCAAGCAGAATTCTGTTGCCCAGACCTGTGATCTCTAGCAGCAAAGCCACAGGCACTCAGCATTAAGAGGCAAAATGCGACCTTGCACAGAAATCACATGTGCTATGTAATGTGAACAGTGTTGGTCACCGTGAAAGAGTATAAGCATTGTTCTGCAAAATGTAGCTTTTAAAACAATTCTCTCTTTTTTCCCCTCCCTACAGCAGCTGCAAATTCCTCAAGCCTCCCTCCTCCATCCCGAAGGTTATCACAGATAAGGCGTCGTAAGAAGAAGACGCGAGAAGAGATGTTTTCTGAAATTATGCAATCCAGCAGGAGTGACAGAGCTCATCTGAATGAGTGGAAGGAAACAGTTTCAAAGTATAGGAAAGAAGTCAGTGAACGTGAGGAGAGGAGGGACCAACGTGAGGACATGAGGGACCAACGTGAGGAGAGGAGAGACCAACGTGAGGAGAGGAGAGACGCTCGAGATGAGAGGTGGCGTCAGGAAGACCAGAGGATGAAGGAAGCAACGCTGGGGCTGCTCCAGCGTCTGGTGGAGGTTCAGGAACGGCTGCTGGAAAACAGACTGCCGCTTCAGCCCCTGTTCCACCCTCCCCCCTCCCCATGTTCCGTATCCTCCTCACCCAGACGTGTAAGAACGCGGGGGGGGAGGCTCCGTACACCTTCCCATTCCACCCCAGTAGACAGCCCAAGCAAAAGGCTGTCATTTTTTTAACCTTTTCTTTGTGGCTTTTTCCTTCCCAGTAATCCTCCTCCCAAATACCACCCGGGTTCCCTCCCTCTTTTTCTAATCTATTAATAAAGAATAAATGATTTTTAAATGATAGTGACTTTATTTGGTTTGAAAGAAAGCTGGGGGAAGGGGGAGGGTGGGTTCCTTACAGAAAATCAGTCAATAAAGGGGGCGGGTTTTCATGAAGGAGAAACAAACAGATATTTCACACTGTAGCCTGGCCAGCCATGAAACTGGTTTTTAAAGCTTCTCTGATGCACACCGCTTCATGGTGTGCTCTTCTAATCGCCCTGGTGTCTGGCTGCGCGTAATCAGCAGCCAGGCGATTTGCCTCAGCCTCCCACCCTGCCATAAAGGTCTCCCCCTTACTTTCACAGAGATTGTGGAGCACACAGCAAGCAGAAATAACAATGGGGAGATTTCTTTGGCTGAGGTCAGAGCGAGTCAATAATGATCTCCAGCGGCCTTTTAAACGGCCAAATGCACATTCTACCACCATTCTGCACTTGCTTAGCCTGTAGTTAAACAGCTCCTGACTCCTGTCCAGGCTGCCTGTGTATGGCTTCATGAGCCATGGCATTAAGGGGTAGGCTGGGTCCCCAAGAATAACTATGGGCATTTCAACATCCCCAACGGTTATTTTCTGGTCCGGAAAGTAAGTCCCTTGCTGCAGCCCTTTAAACAGAGTTGTGTTCCTGAAGACGCGAGCGTCATGAACCCTTCCCGCCCAGCCCGCATTGATGTTGGTGAAACGTCCCTTGTGATCCACAAGTGCTTGCAGCACCATTGAAAAGTACCCCTTGCGGTTTATGTACTCGGTGGCTTGGTGCTCCGGTGCCAAGATAGGGATATGGGTTCCGTCTATCGCCCCACCACAGTTAGGGAATCCCATTGCAGCAAAGCCATCCACTATGGCCTGCACATTTCCCAGAGTCACAAACTTTCGTAGCAGCACCTGAGTGATTGCTTTGGCTACTTGCATCACAGCAGCCCCCACAGTAGATTTTCCCACTCCAAATTGATTCCCGACTGACCGGTAGCTGTCTGGCGTTGCAAGCTTCCACAGGGCTATCGCCACGCGCTTCTCAACTGTGAGGGCTGCTCTCATCTTGGTATTCTGGCGTTTCAAGGCAGGGGACAGCAAGTCACAAAGTTCCATGAAAGTGCCCTTACGCATGCGAAAGTTCCGCAGCCACTGGGAATCGTCCCAGACCTGCAACACTATGCGGTCCCACCAGTCTGTGCTTGTTTCCCTTGCCCAGAATCGGCGTTCCATGTTTAGAATCTGCCCCATTAACAACATGATCTCCAAAGCACCGGGGCCTGTGGTTTCACTGAATTCTGTATCCGTGTCCGTGTCCATGTCCTCATCATGCTTGTCGCTGCGCTGCCGCTGCCGCTGCCTCCTCTCCTCGTTTTTCTGGTCCTGGCTCAGCATAAACTCCACGAGAACGCGCGAGGTGTTTACAATATTCATGAGTGCTGTCTTGACCTCAGCGGGCTCCATGCTTGCCGTGGTATGGAGTCTGCAGTGTTCACCCACCCAGGAAAAAAGGCGCGAAAATGGTTGTCTGCCGTCCGTTGCTTTCATGCAGGGAGGGAGGGAGGGAGGGAGGAAGTGAGGCTGTACCCAGAACCACCTGCGACGATGTTTTTTGTCCCATCAGGCACTGGGATCTTAACCCACAATCCCAATGGGCGCGGGAGACTGCGGGAACTATGGGATAGCTATGGAATTGCTACCCACAGTGCAACGGTGCAGAAATCGACGCTAGCCCCAGTACTTGGACGCACACCACCGAATTAATGTGCTAGTGTGGCCGCATTCATTTCGACTTTATACAACCTGTTTCTCAAATCCGAATTATCTAAATTCGGATTAATCCCGTAGTGTAGACATACCCTTTGAGACGCTGAATCTCACCATGTGAAGGTGCAGTGAGCACTGTCTCATTTCTACCTAGGTCCAGAGCCCACTGCAACTGTTATAATCGAATAGAATGTCTAGACCCACACAAGCCAGCCAAGCAAGCCTGCCATCCAGACTTGTCTGATCCCACACTGGGAGCAAGATGTTCAGATCTGGCACACGGTTAGATTAAGGGAAATCTGGAGAATGTGACTATCTGAGCAAGGTATGTGTTGTAATTGTGGGGTGACCACAATAGGCAAAAGGAGGACACATGCAAGAGCCTTGCCCCCCTCTGTGGCCCTGCCCCTACACATCCTCTTTCCGCCAAGGCCTCACACCCTGGCTAGGCTGGAAGCCAGAGCCGGGTCATGGTAAGAGCTGCCCAGGGAGCCTGGGCTGCTGTGGGGAGCCCCAAACCCTCCACCTGCCCCGGGTGGTGCATGTAAAATAAAACCGTAATCGTTCATTCCCTCCCAAGCAGAGCGCAGCCTGCAGCGTCAATGCGTGGGCTTTGGAAACAAAAAGAAGGCAAGCAGGAAGCCTGGGCATATACTAGGTCCTAGTGGCACTAGGCCTGCCAGCCACCCCCGTGGGGGGAGGACCTCTCTTGGTTATGCATGTGTACAGCCTTGACCCCTGATGGGGGCCTCTAGCTGCTTCCGCCTTACAAATAATGAATGCCAGTAATTTAACTATTGTCCTGCCCAGAATTCTGCAGACAGTTCGTAGCACCCCCACCCCGGTGCATGGCTTTGCTGGGAAAGAGAAGTAAATTGACATGCTGAAACCATGACTCTCTTCATTAGAAATTCAAACACATTCGTTTTCAAAAGGAAACTAACCAGCAATTTCAGCAGCTTGATTTAGAGGAGAGGTTTGAGTGGGAGTAGTAAGGTGCAAATACCATGAGGCTATAGACGGTCCCGTGTCCTCACCGGAGGGGGCAGGTTGTGGGTGCAAGGCAGGGTGTTCATGCCACTCAAGCTTAATTAAACAAAGCAAAACAGGGGATGGGAACGATTAAACCAGCATTGTTTGTTTGAAATTTCAGGTGCACATTTTAATGTTCGCTTTAAGTCATCAGAATGGGGAGAACAAAACAACTTTACTAGGATCCCCTTTGGCTATTCCAGTACTGCCACTCAGTGCTGGTAAGAGAGGCGGCTTCTGGGATCTAGTAAAAAAATCAGTCTGTGGTTTGCTCCTGCCTTTCTCCAGCCAGGGATATTGATCCCCACCAGGAAGACAAAGCCAATAATGAGGGAGAGTTCCTCAGGAGAAGCCCCAGTAATGGCCATGTCCTCAGGTAGATGCAAGAGCCGGTGAAGCAGGCAGTGGCGTGACAACAACTAACAAATTTATGAAGCAGATCTGCAACCGGAATTAAGGTAATTAACTTGCGGTCTTTCTCTAAGTGTCTCACACGGAAGGACGCTTCACGGATGGGATTTTAAAAGACTGAGCCATGTAATTTCTGGCTGCACATGACCTTTTCTCCTCTCAGGGCTTGATGGCAGCTTCCACCAGTGCTAGTGGGGAGGGGTTCGGTGGGTGCAGAGTGAACAAATGGACAGCTGCGCGCTCCCCCGGATCCTGAACCCACCAAAGCCCCTCGGCTCTGTTGTGCTCTGAGGTCAGACAGGTGGGGAGAGTGGCTAGGTGGGGGCAGATGGGTGCTACTGTCCTTCCTCCATCTGCAAAGTTTCTGAGCCTGTGTTACCCTAGGAAGCTTTCACCTCTGCACCATGAACCCTCCCTAAAGGTGGGACTTTGAGGGCAGTAGGTGGTTCGGAAGCCATGGCACCTGGTTCTCGAGGGAAGTAGGCATGGCGAACATTGTGGGGGCTCTGAAGATGTCTTCTGGCTTGAAGGGTCTAGCTCCCCAGGTGTGGAGGATGGGAAAGAAGACTCTGCAAGGAGGAGCTCAGTTTCCTGACATGGGGCATTTGCAGCAATTTCCACCATCAGAACAACAGTGGATGGCAATCAAGGAAAGCACATGGATATTGTGGAAACCTGGCTCTGCTCAGCCAGGCCTGAAAGAGGTCAGACGTCAGCTGACCCACTGTTGGTTCACTTGCTGAGGTGCAGCCACTGCATTTTGTAGCCTTGTCTGCAATATGGCTCCCCAGACCAAGGTAAATGAAATCCATGTGCTGATTAAGGAGATACAAAGGCACCTTTGAAATGTGGGGAAGGGTTCTTTCTTTGCACTGTTACCAAGTCCTGCTCGGCTTTCCCAGCCCAGCAGCTCTCAGTGAGTTGGCGTCAGGTGCGAGACATCATCTCTACCTTTCTGCTGGTTTATAGACCGAGTTACTGAAGGCCAAATCCCCCTTCCTCTTTCAGCCTTCTTCCTCTTCTTGCCTTCTCACTACTTAACAGTCTCCACCACCGGAGTATCTGAGAGCCTTTCAATCCTTACAGGATATTATCCTCACAATACTCCTGTGTGAGAAGGACGTATACTTCCCAATTTACAGGTGGGGAATTGTAGCACGGGGTAGATTGAATGACTTGCTCAAGGTCACCCAGGAAATCGGTGGCAGATCCTAGGTCTCCCAAATCCCACTCTGGACCATCTTTCCTACACCCTTTTTCTTTCAACCTAACAAAGTCTGTGCTGCTGGTTTCTCCCTAAATTCTGGCCTGGCCTCTGCATTCAGGGAAGGGATTGCTGGTTGCCTTGCACAACCCAGCCAGTGTTAATAAGACATTCTCCATAGAGGAAATAAAATGAGTCAATATACAGAAGCAATTCAATTCTGCAATAGCAAAGTGGCAATTCTGCAAAAGGAAAGAGTGTTTTTGTGTCAAGGATAAGACTTCAACTGTGGCTAAGGAAAGGGGTTCTTCTGACCTGATTATGTCTAACTTCTCTGTGCTAGCTGCCTACATCAGGCTTTCTCTCGCACATTTAGCATTCCAAACCCCAAATGAAGTTTGCTTCCGTTTTGAAAAGAAATTAGATCAGTCTAATTCAATGCAACGATGAAAAAAATGCCGAGCCGCAAATTAAGAAGACAGCTAAATCCGGGAGGGGATGTGATCCTTTGGACCGATACAGAAGTTACAATACATAAATTATTGCGCCTAAAAGCTTCTATAATTTAACTTCTATTTGATTCACCATAAAGTACCACAATGCCCTCTGCATCTCATCGTTTGATTATACATTTGTGCCAAGACACAGCCTATGCTTAAAATAACATTACTGGAATAGAGATGGACAAGAGAATTCATCTGAATGGAAATCAATCTGATTAGAAAAGTAAATTATCTAGAGTATATAAGCAGCATGTTGCAGCTCTGAACTTTAAAAAACTTTGCTGCCCTTTTTGTTTTTTAACATTTTTTTAAAAGACGTGTCACTTCCCGCAATGAATGATGGGTAATTGTCTCAAAATAAATGACCGGGTCTGATCTGCCATTCCTAGTCACCTACACCTGTGCAACATGCCATCAGCTCAGAACGTATTCACATTGATGGGAGTGTTACACATCCACTTTGCAGAGGTGTCAGTGTTTCTACAAGGTGCCAGGCAATGGAGCAGCAGGCTGTAGATATGCCAAATGGCCTGATGCCTTCTGCAGACATGCACCGAAACGGAGATTTTTGTTGACAGTGCTGTTCTAGTCCCCAAAATGACCCCTTGCTCACTGAGCAGATCTGCTCCCAGTGGGTACCAGAGTCAGAGCCACGGACCTTACTGACTGAAATACGCTTTTAGGGCTAGTTTCCCGGGGGGGAGGGTTGCAGCAGCTCATTTTAAGGCTGCTACATGGAATTCACAGCCCCGAGTTAGGCACCCTGGCGGTACGATGCATGGAGGGTGTCAGGCGCCTAAAAATGGGATTCATGGAAGCCAGCACACTGAATGGGGAGCTGCCCGAGCTAGCCAGTAGGAAATGCTGGGGCCTAAGCCCCACCCCTCCAACATAGTTAGGTGACTAACTCTGCGCTAGGCGCTGTACACACGCATACTGAGACACACCCCTTGTGCCCCAAAAAGCCTGTGATCCAAAATACACAAGGTAAAGAACGGGTGGGGAAACAGAAACCCAGAGATCGTCATCTTTCATCTGATGAAACACCTGCCTATCTCCAGTGATCTTAATGGAGCCTAACCCACTAGGGACTGTACTGTTCACTGTGCTTTGCAGGCACCTGCTCCATCAGTAATATTGGCCTAGCTCTTGGAGTACTCTTTGCTAGTCAGCTAGCTAAGGTAATGTCAGACCAGGGCACTTTGTTTCATGTAGGTCCTGCTAATACGGTAGCTAATATTTTTACATTTTTTAATGAGCAGTTGTGGGTATTTTTTAAAGGGGCGGTTTAATGCAGAGAACATTTTATAGTTATTGCTATAGCCAGTGTAAAATGGGATTCATTCATTAACTAGCTGATCCTGTCTGCATAGCTAAGAGACCTGTGATATGAAAGCCCTCTTCTGTCACAGTGCTAATGATGTTATACATTAACATGAAAGGGGTCCCTTTCTGCTTTCCAAGCAGGTGTTGGGCATGACGAGTGATGTATGACTGACATAATCGCCGAGGGCAATGGAACTGACACTTATTTGTGGTACAGGCAACAAGGGAAAGTTTAACTGCAGAAGTGGCACAAGAACAAAGACTCACGCAGAAGATCAAAATGAAATTCCCCGACAGGTCCAAACTCTGCCCTCTGCTTCACCCATGCAGCCAAATGGCTGACTGATTGTACAATGTAAGGGGCTTTGTCTACAGGCACTAGTATATACTTCTAGGCAAATAAATAAATAAACAAGGAATCTTCCTTTCAATGTGGCACAGTTTCTCTAAGGCAGTGGTCTCCAAACTTTTTTGATCGTGCACCCCTATCAGTAAAAAAATTTTGAACACGCACCCCCTGCCGTGCCGGCTCTACCATTTTTGCCAAAGGGAAAAAAAAAGCTGCTTGGACTCCCGTCTGAACTGATGAAGCAAAAAACAAAACAAAAAAAAGCAAGCGCTCCTCCTGCCACGCACCCCCAAGGATCCTCTTGCGCACCCCACTTTGGAGACCACTGCTCTAAGGATTCCCTGCTGGGAAGACACCCTGGGATGAGAATCAAGGTTTTCTTCAGCAGATGAAACCCTGCAGGCCTCTCAAACTTTAGCATTCTTCAAACCCCTTTGTGCTAGGTTAGACGCCTGCTGTCTCCCTGGAAGTCAATGGAGCTTGTCTGTCTACATCAGCTGAGGTTCTGGTGTGTGTGTCCCTGATGTTGCTCAGGGCGAGAGGAGGAGAGAAGCAGTAATGCATTGTCAGGATGAAATCGCTGGGAAGAAAACTGTAAAATGCAAAATAATCCAACGCACTAAAGGAATAAGCCTGGAGTGGAGTTTTTCCTGTGCAGCAAAGCAAATTGTGCATGCCATGCAGGGAAATTGAAGCATTTTCAAGTACTGCCCTATGCCAGTGACACTGCCATTTCACTGGCATCTCTGGGCAGAGGAAATCCCCTAAAGCCAGTGGAAATACATGGGTGCAGAACTGTTGTTTTATCTGGTGGGGCAGCAAGATCAGGCTAAGCAGGCCTCATTGGAGGCCAGGTCAGGTCACACGTGGTTCTGTGTTGGACTGATTAGCTGTGGGATTGGAGAACTACCCTCCCTTGCCTGTCCGGCCTCTTTCTTCTGAGCTTCCAGGACTGTCTCAAGCACTGCCTGAGAATGTATGGATCCCCTCGCAGCTTCTGCCAGCTTTTTGGCTGGCAAGGCACTTAACACGTAAGGCTAATCACAGGAATTACTGGTGTCTCTCAGTGAATCATGCTGCCAGTTTCCCTCAGCCCCCGAGTGTCATTGAGCCGCATTCCCATGCTGGAAATCTGGGTTCGAATCCTGGGTCCAGATTTCTCTCGCTGCCTGAGCTGAGCGGGCTGAGGAAGGCAGCTTGTGAGGAGAGGGAGGCGGTGTCATGCCCTGCTCAATAGCGGCCCCTCTGGGCAGCCGAGGCGCAGCATCCTCAGCTAGGAAGATGGCGGTGGTGTGTGGCAAGGTGGCCCAGTTGGGAGTGGTGGTTAGTCCAGGCCCAGTTGGGAGTGGTGGTTAGTCCATGGGGCGCTGATACGCTCAGCTGGACCTGCTGTCACTTTCACTGGCTCATCTGGCCTGCTAAGCACCAGTCTGGGATGTTGGGCTGGGCCCTGAAATCAGGGTCATTCCCCCTTTTCAGTCACAACATGGTTAACCCCAGTTGTAGGCGGAGTAGGCAAAGAGGGATAAATCAGACTTTGACGAGGATGCAGAAGATGCCCCAGTGAGAAATGAGCTCACACAGGCTTGAGAAACCAAGTCATCTGGCTGCATGGTTGATGTATGTGCTTGAGCAGAAGGAGAAGAGGGCTGAGACATCATGTGGAAGTGGGTGAGTTGAGAGGCCTGGGGCTGAACTTCCAGCATACGCTGCTATCCTATGAAAATTAACCTTGGGCTTGAATACAGGCTGTGTGTTACATCGATAGCAGCTGATTATTAAAAGTGTGTTTATTCCGTGTCAGTTATCATGTAATAAGATGGTCGAGTTGCACGGTTTGCTGAGCTGCAGTATATTTTATAAATGATCAATTGGTGTTTAAATCCCATGTGATAACTGTCTTATTAAATCTAAATTTAATGTGTATTTGGGAAACCCTAATTTAAAGTGTTTCTGCAGGCACCAGCTGGTGTGCTTTCTAAATACAAATGCAATAACATAATTCAGAATTACATCATAAAAGTAAGTTATAAGAGATTAAAATGCACAACTATGTTCTTCAGTCAAGGCAGCTTTTATGTTGTTTCTCCTTATCCAGACACAAATCAGAGCAGAAGCATCTCGTCCCTGATTAAGTGATTTTCCTGATACACTGGGGGGATTTTTTTAATGGCAAACAGGCATTCACTACAAGGAAGTTATAACAGATCAAAAATAGGCAGTTCTTCCTTCTTTGATGTGCTGTGAGAGACAAGTTAAAGCCTTAAAACATCCCTGGAATTATTTTTGCACTCATTGAACTTTGATTGCGTAGTGGTACTGTAAGTACTTTAATGAACTAGTTAGTGTATGTATGTGCTCATCACTGCTCCACCATGTGCCATAGGCACTATACTACTAACAGTCGGTGCAGATTCTCCTTAGGTCAGGCGGGAGGGGCCTTGGCTTTTGGAGTAGGAGGAACTGCAGAATATAATAATATTATATAAGCCACAAATAAGAAGTTCCGGGGTGGCAATGGAATTGTTATAATGCTGTTCCAACCTCACGTCAGTTTGACTTTGTATTCACACTGGAATCCTCTTTTCTAAATTTGCCTGCAGAAAAACAGTCCTGCGCTTATGTCCCCTCCTTTCCTCACCGCGGGATACACAGTATTTCGGGACAACTATGGGAGTTGGCTGCGTTTCAGTGAGGGGTGAAGAGTGCCCAATAATATGACACGTTAGATCATCTTCCATCCCAAAGCATTTTGAAACTACCAGTGTAAGTGTAGATATTGCGATTGCATCCGCCTAGACGATCAAGTTAAGCATGTCAGTCTAAACATCTTACTCATTCGATAGCCGAGGGAAGGGCATTGTGCAGGTCCGTGAGAGAGCCAGGCTGCACTCGCAGATGGGTGCAGCCAGCAAATATGCCGCCTACATCTTCCTACAGGCCACAGCAGCAAAGGGGAGTCAGGAAAGTCCCATTTACAGTCATTAGCCACACATCTGATCACTCCACAGCTGAAGTGATTGAGCTTTCCCCACAGATGGCGCGGAAGGTCAAATCCAGGGGGCTAGACTGTTGGATCTGTCACAAGATTATGTTTGAAGCTTGTTCTTGCCACCTCATTTGCCACCTGGAGCGTAAGTGATTCTTTGTTAAGGAAAATCTTCAACGCTAGCCAAAATGTCAGTTCCACAGTCATTTACCCAGGGAACCTACAGACAAGCCGTTGTCCCATTATGGCCAGCTCAAAGCTGGGGAATTAGAGGAATAGGTGTGACAATGGTACGCACCAGACCAACTTTTCTTTAAAACCCACTCAAATATAAAATATACTTAAGTGCATCAATGGTCTTTTATAGTTGCAATAAATCTAATATCTTTACAAAGACCAGTATTTTCTCTCTACATTGAATGAAACATGAGATTCCTTAATAGAGAGGGAAATTAAAATCTAGTTTTATTGCAGTTCCTGTAACTGGTATCTAAGCTATTAATAATCAATCCATTCTTGCTTAAAAGCTAGCATTTATCATGCCAGCTAAGACGAGCTGATGGGCACTGGGGGGGGAAGCCCAATTGTCTGCAATTACACTTTGAAAAATGTGATCTGTGCTACTGACCACCCGGGATAAATGATGAGAGTTTTTTCAAGGGGGAGGTTTGGATTTTTTTCTTTTCCTATAGATCGTTTAGATGCCAAGCTAACCAATACAAACATTTGCCATGAAGGCGCTACCAAACAATGGGTCTGTCCCCAGGAAAAAGATGGATGCCCATTTGAGCTGCGCGGCTGAATAGCACTCACTGAGTTTTATCTTCGGTAAACAGAAGTTCGGGCGGTTGTTTTTTTTAAGGAAAGAGTTGTCGCTCTTGGAAGCTGCCTCAGCTGGAGGCTACAATGAGTCCCTTCTCCTGAAAGGGTGTCCACAGAAAGCGTGCTCAGAAGCCAGCATTTCCTACGCTTTAGATTCTATTCACAACAGCAGATAAAAGCTCTCCAAGCAACCTGTCCAGCCCAGGAGATTCTGAGCGCTGAGTTCATAGATTGTGTTAACTTGGCTGCTGGTAAGCTATGTGCCTGGAGCGGGGCATAGTGCAGCAGGAGTCTACCCAGCTGGGCTGCATTAGGGCTTTTCCTTTTCTGTTCCCACGTGAGTTTGACGCTTGTGGATGTGGGGAACTAAGCTAGAGCCAGATGTTTCCCAGCCAGATGCTCTGAAACTTTCCCCATGCAACTCTACCAACGAGTTTCACTCCTGGGTCCTGCTATTTCCGTCCTTGGCCCCCAGGCAGCGCTGCCAATGCATTGCCCCAGGCCCAGCCTGCAGCACATCCTCCTATTCCTATTTGGGAAACCATGCAGCGCTGCCAAAACACCTCCAGCCTGACCCACAGCACCCTAGGGTGTTTCCTCCTCAGCCCCCCCGCCCCCCGCACACACGGGCAATTTACTAGCATCCTGACCTGCAACTGCCCAGCCTTTGCACTTGGGTCTCACTCTGCCTGTGTAGCTCTGTCCTGATCTCCAGCAGCCCCTGACATCTGATCTGAGCGCTTGGCCCTGTACACAGTTTTTCTAATGCACTTCGTTCCTGACTTGCTGCAAGCATCCCTGTGCCAGTGCAGATTCTGTGATGTGGCCAGGACTCTATCGTGGATCGAAATATGACCACTGCGCTCTTTGTCCCGTGTGAGCATAGGCTGGATTTGAGCGCTGGTTTCTAGTGGTGAAAAGCAACTCTATTAGAACCACTGCACGCTCTAATGGCCACATGATCTCCTACAGCAAGAAGGAAAGACACCCACAGATATATGTGTTAAATGGTCTCATGTACAACCCTTCTGTAAGGTCGGTATTATCAGCACTATTTAACAGATGGAGAAACTGAGGCAAAGAAAAGGGAAGTGACATGCTCAAATGCAACAGAAGGAGTCAGTGTCCGATAGGGTGACCAGACAGCAAGTGTAAAAAATCGGGGCGGGTTGGGGGGTAATAGGCGCCTATATGAGAAAAATCGGGACTGTCCCTAAAAAATCGGGACATCTGGTCACCCTAGTGTCAGAGCCAGGATTGGAACTCAGGAGTCCTTGGTACATGATCTCTGGTCACTAGCCTGCATCCTTCACAGCTGTTGGCTTCAGAAAGCACCATGTTGCGTTTCACTAAAGGCTCTGGCTGCACGTAGATATTAATGTGCATGAAAGTGTGGAATTAATTCTGCTGCACTGTGTAAGGTGAATGAGCTAACCATGGGAAATAGGTACCCAGAGGCCCTGATCAACACAAGGGTCCTGCCTAAGCAATAAATACCTTCTTGCAGGACTTAGATATGGGGCACTTGACGCTCCAAAATGAGGCAGAATCTCTCCCCTTCACCGCTTCATGCAAGCGAGCCTGGGCACTGCTCACTTATGTTTCCAGCCATGGAGCTCTCAGCCGAAAGCTGTCTGCAGCACTCTGTAAACACCCACAGATCCGCGCAGCGTCAGCGCTTTCTGCCAAGATCCTCTAATCCTTCGACAGCTTTCTTTGCAGCGTGGCAGGCGTGAGCTGCTGGAGCCGGACTAGCACCAACACGGGCTCCTGATTCTTCTGGAAGCGATGAACAGTGCAGAGATCAGGCTGGCTGGAAGAATGTACGGGGCCGGGGGGGGGAAGGGGTGTTTACTGGGGAGACTAATCCCTCCCACCCACTCACGCCCTTCAGGAATCCTGTGCAAGGTCACGAATGCAGATGGGTTTGAAGTCCTGGTACTGGGTCACTTGCTAAGCTGGGCCAACCAGAAAGAAGCTGCATGTCCCAGGAATGAGCGAGGAACCAGACTCTGGGCAGGTGCCACGCTGCCCGCTGGAGAGTTCATTTGGCTTAAGGAGGAAGAAGCACACAGAAGACCCAGTGCTTTGTGGCCCAGTGGAGTTAGTTCTCTGACGGTCTGTAACTCTAGGCTGTGCAAGTCCCTGGCCTCCCAGTCCTTTGCTGTCTGTGCTGCTTACTCCCATAGCCAGCATCAAACCAGCAGGGCCAGGGCTAAGTGCTTCCCCTTCCACCTCTCCCTACTTCTATCCAACACTCCCGCTCAGCAGCCCACCCCTCTCTGCGCTGTCTTCTCCTCATTTCTGCCCAGGCATGTGTAACAAGGAGATGCAGATGGCCCGTGTTGGGAGCAAGCTTTGGAACTGGACTGTCCGTGAGTGCCCATGAAATCCTTGTGCTAAGGCATAAGAACATAAGAACGACCATACTGGGTCAGACCAAAGGTCCATCTAGCCCAGTATCCTGTCTGCTGACAGCGGCCAATGCCAGGTGCTCCAGAGGGAATGAACAGAACAGGTAATCATCAAGTGATCTATTGCCTGTTGTTCATTCCCAGCTTCTGGCAAACAGAGGCTAGGGACACCATCCCTGTCCATCCTGGCTAATAGCCATTGATGGACCTATCCTCCATGAAAGTATCTAGTTCTTTTTTGAACCCTGTTATAGCTTTGGCCTTCACAACATCCTCTGGCAAAGAGTTCCACAGGTTGACTGTGCGTTGTGTGAAAAAATACTTACTTTTGTTTGTTTTACATTTCAGTTGATGACCCCTAGTTCTTGTATTATGAGGAGGAGTAAACAACACTTCCTTATTTACTTTCTCCACACCAGTCATGATTTTATAGACCTCAACCCTATCCCCCCTTAGTCATTTCTTTTCCAAGCTGAAAATTCTATTGCAAGAGCCTTTGGTGAGGGACCTTGTCAAAGGCTTTCTGAAAATCTAAGTACACTGTATCCACTGGATCCCCCTTATCCATATGCTTGTTGACCCCCTCAGAGAATTCTAGTAGATTGGTGAGATATGATTTCCGTTTACAAAAAACATGTTGACTCTTCCCCAACAAATGATGTTCATCTATGCGTCTGACAATTTTGTGCTTTACTATAGTTTCAGCAAGTTTGCCCGGTACTGAAGTCAGGCTTACCGGCCTGTAATTGCCAGGATCACCTCTGGAGCCCTTTTTAAAAATTGGTGTCACATTAGCTAACCTCCGTTCATTTGGTACAGAAGCTGATTTAAATGATAGGTTGCAGACTACAGTTAGTAATTCTGCAATTTCACATTTGAGTTCCTTCAGAACTCTTGGGTGAATGCCATCTGGTCCTGGTGTCTTATTACCATTTAGTTTATCAATTTGTTCCAAAACCTCCTCTAATGACACCTCAATCTGGGACAGTTCCTCAGATTTGTCACCTAAAAAGAATGGCTCAGGTTTGGAGATCTCCCTCACATCCTCAGCCGTGAAGACCGATGCAAAGAATTCATTTCGTTTCTCTGCAATGGCCGTATTGTGCTTGAGTATCTCAATATAATATATGGAGATATACACCTATCTCATAGAGATGGAAGGTCATCAAGTCCAGCCCCCTGCCTTCACTAGCAGGACCAAGTACTGATTTTGCCCCAGATCCCTAAGTGACCCCCTCAAGGATTAAACTCACAACCCTGGGTTTAGCAGGCCAATGCTCAAAGGACTGAGCTATTCCCCCCTCTTGATCAGCCAGTGGCCCCATGGGTTGTTTAGCAGGCTTCCTGCTTCTGATGTACTTAAAAAAAAAAATTGCTATTACTTTTTGAGTCTTTGGCAGCAGCCCTTTCAGTGTGTCTCCCTAGGTGGTGAGTAGCTGTGCCTAAGATCGCCGCGGGGTATCTTTAAAGGTGTTTGTATGTGGTGCCTGTGACTGGAGACAGAGTGTCAGAAGCTGCCAGACGGCCAGTGTCGGCTCTGTCTTACTCTTGCGTACTTAGTCCTGATACCATTTATTGGCACCACAATTCTATTGCATGCAGCGGGCCAGATCCACGCTACTGACATGGGGGGGGCGGGGGCGGGGATTTGCACCTCTTGCTATCCATAGGGAACGCTGCATCAGTGAGAGCATCACCTTGAGGTTCCAGACAGTTTAAAATTTGCTTCAAGCTCCATCAGCGTCCTGCTGGTGGAGGCTGCCCTCTAAAACCGCTCATCTTCAGCCCGGCCCCACCTTCTCCCAGCCAGTCTGGGCCCATCCCTCCCAGGCCAGGATGGCTCATGCTGACCAGCTGCAGAGGAGATTACACAATACACAATTTAAGCAAATTTACCATCATGAACCAGGGAATGCATCCGTGTCTGCAAATCGCTCACCATATTTACTGTGTGTCCAGTATCCAGCTGGCAGGTTATGGCACATGCCACTTGCCAAGAGCAAAGAAAACCTCTCCAGCTGCATCACTAAACCCATTAGTGGTCAGAGGCAAAGTGGAATGAAATATTGCATTTTACTGTCTAGTTATAACCACACGGGGCAATTTTTCAAGGGGCTGAGGGAGTCTGACTTTAATGCGATAATAGTTCTTCACAAGGAGAGCTCAGAATGTATCACATGGTCACGGGAACCTAAAGGGACGTTTAAAACATAACCTAGGAAGCCACGTTAAGGGAAAGCAGCTGCATAGTACGGGTTTCAGAGTAGCAGCCGTGTTAGTCTGTATCCGCAAAAAGAACAGGAGAACTTGTGGCACCTTAGAGACTAACAAATTTATTAGAGCATAAGCTTTCGTGGGCTACAGCCCACTTCATCAGATACATAGAATGGAACATACAGTAAGAAATACAATATATATACATACCGAGAACATGAAAAGGTGGAAGTTGCCATACCAATTCTAAGAGGCTAATGAATTAAGATGAACAATTATCAGCAGGAGAAAAGGTTTTTTTAATTAATTAGCCTCTTACAGTTGGTATGGCAACTCCCACCTTTTCATGTTCTCTGTATGTATATATATTTCTTACTGTATGTTCCATTCTATGCATCCGATGAAGTGGGCTGTAGCCCACAAAAGCTTACGCTCAGATAAATTTGTTAACCTCCACATACTATGCAGGAGTACTTGCGGCACCTTAGAGACAAAGTCAGCAAGTTAGATGGGCCACTGTGACTTGCCTTAATAGCATGCGTGCACTTTATTTAAGGACACTTTCGAAAGCTCCCCCGTATGTGGCGAATGCTCACTTGAATCCCGCTGAGGTTATAGCGCCCCCTCCTGGAAGGTTCCCATACAGCCTGGGGCAGCAGAGCAGCCACCCTGAGGCGTATCGATCTATCAGACTCACTTCCAGGTACTAGCCAGCTGAGAAGGGCGTCCATACTAGGACTTGAGCTCAATCTATTTATCTGTGGGGTTGTTCTTTCATTTGTCTGAGCAGAGCAGTTCCCCCAGGCTAGAACGGACCACGCTGGGATTTTATTAGATCCATGTTGCACCATGCGTTTGTTCGGTAAAACCATTAAAAACCTGCGGACACCTCCTAGAGTCAATGGGTGAAATCCTGCCCCTGTTGAACTCAATAGCACAACTCCCAATGACTTCAGAAGGGCCAGGATTTTACCCACAGGATAAGGTGGGACTGGTCCCTTCAGAACATTTCCAGGGCCTAGGTTTGAATAACTCCAGCAAGAGAGATTCTGCTTCTGCTTTGTGAGACGATCCTCGCAGAACGCCTGTATGATAAAACTTGGTTATTACATGGCATTTTTCATCCGAAGAATGCAAAGCACTTTACAGAGGTAAGTCAGGATTATTATCTCCTCTTCACAGGTGTGGAAACTGAGGCACAGAGTGGCGTGACTTGCCCAAGGACACATGGTAGGTTAGTAGCAGGGCTGGGACTAGATCCCAGCTCTCCTGATTCCCATTCCAGTGCCCCAACTACTGGACCTCGTGTTCAGTAGCAAGTCTTCTTTGCTCAAATCCATCATGTTACCCTCTAGCTATTCCTTCTGAGCCCACAGTCTACAACTTGGTCTCCTTGAGTTGCAGACTGCTACCATATCCACTCTTAGCTGTCACTTCGCCAGGCAATATATGTTTAGCCTTTCCTCAGCAGGTCTGTATCTGCAAGCTCTTAACTATTATTTTTTGTCCTAGGTGGGCAGTTATTTAAAATTTTATTAGAAAATGTTTAAAAATAGATGATACAGAGTGTTGAAACTTCAGTTATTAGTCATCGGGGGTAACATACAGAGTATAGGGGGACGTTAGTATTTTGATATTGGATAGCACATAACAGGTACAGTCTGCAATATCCCCAATGAGGGGGTATAAGGTGGATGAATCAAGGTACAGTCAGCGAGCAGTGAGGGTACATCACTCATACAGGAATTACAGGCAATCATAGGTATAAATAAGCGGGCCGGGTAATGGGGATAGGATGACCGTCATATGATGGAGTTCAGTTCGGTTCGACGGGTTCAGGGGATAAGGTCCAACAGAGGAAGTCTTCAGGTCTCTTCCTCATTGTGGGTGCGTACTACAATCAAAAATCAGAATCATGAGCTCAGCTGGAAAACCCAGAAAAGCCACATGGACAAGAGACTGTAGGTAAGTGTCAGTCTTCCACATATTGCACTGGCCTTGCTGAATTTGAAAATCCCATGTTGCTTTTCCTGCTGCATGGCACAAGGATGATGCACACATGATTAACATGATGCTGGTACTTAAATTGGTGCTTATTTTAAAAGCGCCTACAGAATTTTAAAAAAATTAACCCCCTCCCCAAATTCCTTTATCCACTTGTCACACTAAAACTAAACTAAGATACTATCATTCTTGAAAGGCCCCTATTGTATTTACCTGTTATGCATTGATTAATGAGCTTCCAAGTCATTCAGTAATTTGTTTGTACAGGTGTTAGAATGCTTTGTTTATAGCTGACAAAGAAGATCCAAACCCAAGTTTCTGGCTTTAGGTCTATTAGTTTTAATTCTGTATTTTACAGGGGGTAGGAGGAGAGGGGGCTAGGAATTGATTTGCTTGATTTAGTGGTATTAATGAAGCATCTGACCATAGATCTCCGGCAGTGATATTAAACTTGCCGTGATAATTCTCCAGACTCCAAACTTTTCAAATGAGTTTTTTGCCATTTAAAATTAATAATTGTTCTGTCTAGAACAAGGATAATGAAATGCCTGCTCATCCTCATTATCATCAGCCTTGTGATTTGTTGTTTTCTCTGTAATAAAATTAACCAGTTTAACTAATGGATGCCAAAACTTGATCATTAGAGCTGAGCAAATAATTTGCAACAACGAATTTACCCATTGGCTTTGCCTTTTTTTTTATTTGCTTAGGGCTAAATTGAGGCTTAGCCATAAGCCCCAGATAAAGGGCAGCGCATTGTTGTTCTGCTCCAGGACCAGGCCAGGAACCAGATTGTGACTCCAAGAACTCAATGACAGGAGTGTGGATGCTGGTTCCAAAGACTCCATAGTGCAGCATATGTCACGTCACTCCATGGCATGTCCCTCTTCGTGCCTGACCCAACTCCCACTGAAGCCAATAGAAAGATTCCCATTGACTTTAATAGATGTTGGACCTGGCCCCTCGACTGACGTCAGTTGCTCACGTCCATTCCGTATACCACTGTCCATCTAGCTTTTTTTTTTTTTTTTTTTACACAACACGTAATTCACCCATGGAATTATTATAAAGGGTGTTTTCCCCTCCTTACAAGGAGGAAGTTTATTAAACAAAGTTGCAGCCGGCTGGTTTTACTGTGGCGGGCTGATTGGATGATGGAGGTAAACGCCAAGCACTGGCTCTAATCTAATGGAGGCAAGAGATAGAACAACTTCTAATACTTCCAGATCAGTGCCAATATTTAGGAACAAAGTCATATTTCTTAACCACTGTGCTTGCATTTATGTTTGGAGAAGAACCATTCAAAATCTGACAGTGACCTTGGATTGATATCGCACCTTTCATCCAAATAGATTTTCATCCAAAGTCCTTTACAGATGAGGGCCCCGATTCAGCAAAGCACTAAAGCACATGCTTAGCTTTAAGCTTAAAGTCAATGAAGTGTAAGCACATGCTGCTTAAATGCATTGCTGAATAGGGGCCTATTTCTCAACCTTTTTGTGCTGGTGACCCACTTTGGACTTAAAAAAAAAATTGTGACCTCCTTATATTAAGACTTGAAAAAATGTTGACCCCCCCCCCCCCAACCTTAAATATCATTAAGTAAATTAGGAATAATACTGGCCCATCAGTGTTAATAAACTAATATTTCAAACCTATGCAAATATAGTGAGTAATTGCAGTTCCTAGCAGAGATTGTGTCATTAATAGTAGTAGTCTTCCCGCAACCATGTGAGCTCACTGCTGCTTCCTGTCCAGACAATGTTTGTTGTTTTTCGCTGCTAGCAAATAGCGTGTGTGCATTTTTCTTCTTGCACAATGGATACACTTTTAGAGGGAGCTCAAGCAAGTACTTCCCAGAATGAAGGAGCGAGGAAGGCGAAATGCAGCAAATACGGCTGCTGCTATTTAATGGATGGCCTTACAACAATCAAAAATAAACCTTGTTGTGTGGTGTGCCGTGAAGTGCTAAGTGCCGAAAGCATGACACCTTCGAAATTCATTCGGCATTTGGAAAGGAAACATCCGCAGTTAAAGAACAAGCCTTTTGAGCTCTTTAAGACACATTTGAACAGCTTGAATAGCTGTCGAATACGAGTAATGTCAGTAAGAATGCTCTTGAAGCTTCAGAGCTCGCGTTGCCCAAACATGTAAGGCACATACAATAACTGAGAATCTCAGACTTCCTGCGGCACTAGACATGGTTACACACATGCTTGGCCAGGAAGAGGCAAATAAGCTTCAAGCTATTCCTTTATCAAATGATACAGTTTTGAGGCGCATGAATGAAATGACTGCTGACGTTCATGAGCAGTTGAAAGCAAAGCTACAAATGGTGTGAATTCCTCACTGTTCAGTTAGAACAGGCTCACCACAGTTCTTCGCTTTCGTTCGATATAATTCAGAAGCTCCAGTTGAGGAAAACATGCTCTTCTGTAAAGCGCGGCCTAGCCATGTGACTGGTGAATGGCTGTTTAACATGTTTGTTGAAGCTGCCGAATATTTTGAAATCGATTGGGGAAAATGCATTGCTATCTGCAGGGACCGTGCCAAAGCAAGGACTGGCAAGAACAGTGGGCATGTTGCAAGATTAGAAACAATTATGCCGCCGACAACGTGGATCTATTGCTTCTTACATCAGCAAGCACTTGCTGCAAAAGGAATGCCTTCTGGGTTGTGTCAGGTCCTCGATGAGGCTGTAGAATTTGTGAATTACATAAAACGCAGCTTGCCTGTTTGCAGCTTTCTGTGATGAAATGGTGCACTTCATAAAAGTCTTCTCTTGCACACTGAAGTGAGGTGGCTCTCCCGGGGAAAAGTGATAAGCAGACTTTTTCAACTGGGAGCTGAAAAACTTACGTTCCTACAGCATCCAGGGTCTCCTTTTGCTAAATTGTTCAGCGACCCATCATGGCTTCTTCAGCTGGCTTACTTAGCAGACGTCTTCAGTCATCTGAATGAGTTGAAGATGAGTTTTCAAGGACGACACAAAAACATAACGGTGTTGGGAGACAAAGTGAGAGCCTTTGGAAAGAAGCTTGGAGCCAGGTCCGCTCGGCTTCAGAGTGGAAACTTTGAGTCATTTCCTCCGAGTTGCACGTTCATGAAATTGATTGACAAGAGGGAGAAACAATTAAAAACCATTATGATTGAACATATATTTGAACTTAAAAAGCAGCTCCGGGATTACTTCCCGCCTGACAACGAAGAATTGGGCAAGAGGTAGCTAATTAATCTGTTCAACAAAAGAGTAGTCGAGTTTGCCGAACTTACAGGAAGCCTGCAAGATAAAAACTGACCGAGCTTTCATCTGATAAAACGCTTCAGTGTTCATTTCGTTCAGAAGGCAGGTGCACATTTTGGATGGCACAGAAGCATTAGTATCCTGAAGCTTTGAAAGTTTTGATCCCCTTCACAACTTATGGGATTCTCATAGATGGTTGCAATGAACCATCGTTATCTGTGGAGAGTAACCCGCTGCTGAGTGTTTCTTCAATTCAATCCAACATTAACAAAAATTAGCTGCTACAAAACAAGCACAAGTGTCTCATTGAAGGACTCTGTAAGACTCATAATTTGTTAAAAGTGAACCCATAGTTTGTTTCTGTGTAAAAATAAACTTTGATCTGGCACACTGATATGCCTCACTTGTGACACCCCCCCCAAACCCGTCTCACGACCCCCCAACACCCAGGTTGAGAGACACTAGCCCTAATCCAAAAATCATTGAAACAATAGAAAGATTCCTATGCACTTCAGTGATCTCTGGATCAGTCCGTATGGGTCAGTGGGACTCCATGTGGGGGTAAAGGTCTGCATGCGTGTATCTACTATAGCGTCAGATCCCATATATCTAAGTCTCTATCTACAGAGATTACTGCAGTGTTAACAAGCAGGCAATAAAGATGGGTATCCTGCAAATCCATTATTGTTCCTCATGATAGTGTTTCACATCTTCATACCCACTCATCCTTGCATATTATTTGCTGCTGTTATCAACATGAATGAACTCTCGAGCCATTACAGCTATAATTAGCACGGTACATGCCAACAGGCCGCGTGTAATAGAATACGCCGCACTAGCTGGGGACTGCACAGCAATTACAGCGTTGCAAAGCCCAGCACTTTCTGCTCACTGGGGGTTGTATTGTTTTCAGTTAATGTTTAAAAAGTGCTTTGCTGATGAAAAGTGCTCTCGGTCAGATCCTGATACCCTTACATGGAGAAGCATTTGAATCCCCAAGCAGATCTGTTCACTTCAGTGGGACAACTGGTGAACTAAGGTTCTAATCACCAGGAGCAATGGTAAAGTATCACAATTGACACCTGTATAAGTGCTAATTTATTATTATTTTAACCATTACTATCCAGATAGTCAAACTCAGGCTTGAGAGAGGAAGGACAGTCCAGCGGTTAGGGCGCTAGCCAGGGACTTGGGATACCCTGGTTTAATTCCCTGCTCTGCCACAGACTCTCTGTGTGACCGTGAGCAAACCACTTAGACGCTCCATGCCTCAGTTTCCCACCTGTAAACTGCAGATAATAGCACTGCCTACCTCACAGTGGTGTTGTGAGGATAAATACATTAAAGATTGAGCAGTGCTCAGATATTCCAGTGATGTGGACCAGATAAATATCTAAGATAGACAGGTTTCATGGATGAATTCATCCTTGATGTAACTCCATCAAATTCAACAGAGTTACAGCAGAGACGAATTTGGTGCCTTTGATCTAGAAAGTGTTTAAACTTGCTTAACTACCCCCTAGAGTGTAAACACCTCCACTGCACACTGCAGAGCCCTGTTGCATGGTCTCTGTGTGGGTATTTTCATTGAGGTCAAGAGGGTCTCCTTGAGCAGAGTGAGCATGGAATATGCATTAGGAATCAGCGCTGTGAACTGGAGAGGAGAAATGTGTCTGTAATGAAGATTTGAAAGTATAAAATCATGGAGTAAATTGTCCAAAGGGGAGGGTCACCCTTCAGCATTCTGTTTATCACACTAACATCCTCACACTGAGAACTGTACGGCAGATCTCCTGTGCACCAGGAGAGACAAGCATTCTGCTGGATTTAAGAGTTCCTAGCTTTTCATAGCATGCAGCAATTAGAAGGAAGGAGAGATTAAATTAGCACTCCTGAATCACTCTCACTGGATATGATTGAACTAAATAAGATTAGTGAAATAATTCTATCCACTTTGGGGTTCTGTGGTTACTCTTCGTTCATGCAGTGTGCTAAAAACAGGGGACATATTTTATACTTATCCACCAAAAATCCCTGGCGTACTCACTGATTTCAGTGGAGTTACCCTAAGGATGAATTTGTCCCACTTATGACCTGGCATCAATCAGCATGGGCTTTCATAGGGCCAGCAAAAGACACCTCCTTAATCCGTGGACTGTCCCTCTGCCAACTCTCAATGTCATGTGCAAGCAATGAAGGTGCAAGTGCTCTTCACAATATAATAATCCTTCAGATAATTTTTTGAAGTGTAAGGCTTCTAAAGACAGGGTCACTGCCATTCACCCCCAGGTAGAACCTATATCTTCCTAGCATCACATCCTCCACAGAGATGAATAAGCAACATATTGTTAAACTTTGGTGTGTGTCTCAGTTACAGATGATGTTCTTCTGCTTAGCAATTAGTAGTTAGCTCTGATGATTCTCTGAGCAATCGGTGCTGCTGTTCACTTCTCTTTCTTGACGATTTTTGCAAGCAGTCCTGCAACCAGCCAACCTCTGGTTTCCCTTTGAATTGCATCATGAATTTTGCATTGCGTCTGACACTTCAGCCAGGAAGACTGACATAAGGAAGGCAAACCTAGCCCACACTGATCAAAATGGCAGAAATTAACCAAAGGAGCAACGTGCCCTAGGCACAGTCACTGAACAGGACTGAGATGCCTACAGCACAGCCAGATAATGTTTTCCAGTAGCAAACTCCTGGGTAAGTAAAGAAAAACATAGCAAGAGAACTTTTTAAAAAGGCCACAGGTAAAACACAATTGGTTTACGGAAACTATCTTGTATGTTTCAAAGTTTTTCGAAATTTCACCTGCTGGGCCTGACTTTTCCTGCAGTACCAGGGTGTAATCTGTACTTGACTTCATCGGAGTTAGTCCTGATTTACGCCCGTTTAAATGAATCCATCAGTGAATCACTACGAATACGAAACAAGGGCTGTAGATTTAGTTTTGTATCTTTCAAGAGTTGCCCTAGGGTATCTTTGATGAAGTGTTACCAGATGAGTAACCAAAGCTAGCAAGTCACTTCCTCACTTTTCTTGAGATACTTAAATTTTAAAAATTTATAATTCTATGTATTTAATTATTTTATATATAATTTCTAAGCAAAGAGATTCCCTAAAAGGACTTTTCACACATGAGGAGCATGAGATCAGTTGCTCATCAGCTGACCCTTTGTAGGGTTATCAATAGATTAGGAATGCTCACGAGAAGTGACAATTACTCTTAAATAAATTCCAAAAGACGATATGTAAATACTCTAAACTTGGCAAATATCTAGGGGAGGGGGACATTCAAATAATGAGCTAACAAAAGAAATTTGGTCCGGCACAATCTTTTAACAAGAATGGACTTTAAACTTATGGTTATTAGCACGGTTTCATTGTATAAGCAGTTAAAGAAGCTTCAGAATGTGATGCAATTAATTTTTAAGTTTATATTACACATTAGAACACAAGGGGCCATTAACAAGGCAGTGATATTAAATTTAATGTACTTGGAAAATTGGACAGTGTGTCTGTCCCTACTGAGTATATTCCCAGGTGGCAGAGAGGGGAAATAACGATAGAGGTATATCTCATCTTGTCAAACAGGCGTAATGGCCATTAGTCTATGTTTGAGGGACAGGCGAACATAACTTTGTAGGGAAGATATTAGTCATCCACGAACAGTAGGTGCACATATGGGAAATTGTTAAAATACCATCAGATGGATGAGAATTCCCAGGCACCATAAAAAATAGAAGGTGGAGCAATGGGCCAATTGCATCATTGGACAACCATGCAAGGAGAGGAAAGTAAGAGATACAAAGACATCCCACTGAAATACTGCATTCTCCTCGGGTGGTGCCTTCACTAATGGGAAAAAAGAGGCGTTCTCACCTCCTGTTAACTAACACGAGGCAAAGCCCTAATAATGACAAGGCAGTTTGTAGCTTTCACAAGTGGAAACAGGTGGAGGTAAAGACTATGGGGGACCCTGGGTTTACTTCACTCTGCCAACTCACGGTAAATTCCAACTGCCTTGTCTTCACTTGGATTTTATGTTGTGTTAGTTACTATGTGTTAACTAATATGAGCTAAGAACACAGCTTTTTTCTCGGTGAAGACAAGGCCCTAATCACGTAATGAGACTTCAGGTCTGAAGCAAACAAGAACAAAAGATACGTGGTTGTGAGTGGGCTTGTTAGAATAGCGGGAGGATCAACAGGGAGCAGAAGGACTGAGGTAATCTCCTGCAAGAAGACAGAAAGCAGAACATGGAGATGCAGAAGATCTCATGCTGAAATAATCCTGGTAGCTTTCTGACTGCTGCTACTTATTCTGTCACATGTGCTAGAAACCACCTCCCTTAAGTAAACCCCCTGCTTTAAATACAGCACCCTAAAATGTTCTCTGTGCTCCCCAATGTTTGATCATTAAACACCAACTCAACCAAGCAACACATTTTTTCCCCCTGATCCCTTGTTTGAGTGATGGTTGCAGACAACTTTTGCTGCGTTGAACAAGTAGGTTCATTGATCAGTTAGTTCAGCCCTGCATGGGATCAAGGGGAGGTGGGATGCAGGATCCAGTCAAATCGAACAGTTGAGACGTGAAACCACCCATCCATGAGATGAAAGGTAACTTGGAAAGTCCTTTGAAATGCAGACCAGAAGGGTGGTCTCGTGTAGACCAATGGCTGTGAGCAGAGTATCGGAGGAAGTGTAGCAGGATTATGGAAAAGACAATATTTAATGAGCTGATATGACAGTGCAATAGTGAGAGATGTGGGGGAGAGAGGGAGAGATTGCTAAAAACACAGCTATGCATGGCTCTTAGGGAAAAGATAAAGGAGGATGTCTGAAAGTAGAGCATCAATATAATTCAGACCCTCCTGAGGGAATATATAGTTACACAAAGTGAAAGCGGCTGGTAATGAGATAGTGCGGGTCTCCCTCCAGTAAAGTGACAGAACACAACCTGCTGAATATTGATCCGCATCCGGAGGGGGGTAGCAAGGTTCACTGACTGTTGGGAGCAGGGATCTGAGTCTCAGGTCAGGTGTGGGGAAAGAGACGGAAGGTGTTGGCCATGCAAGCAGAAAGGAAAAGGCTGTAAAGGTGTCACGGAAGGCCCCTGGATCAGATGGGCGGTATGGCTCACATGTGGAGGAGATGGGCATGGCGAGCTGCTGTTCTCCATTCCAGATGTGGGTTCTTTTCCCTGGAACTGAATGTATATATGACCATAAGAATCTTCCTCTGCAGACTCTTTGCGCAGAACTCTGGAGAACAATGGGAGCTCCAGAATGTAGCCCCGGATTTGCCAATCATTTTGCGATCATTGCAGAGGGGACATGTTGGCCAACTGCTCTACAAACATTTGTTGCACTAGTGCTTGCAAACCTGCAAGACGAGGTGGACTCTGTCAACCAAAGGGAAGGGGTGACTCCAGTGCCTAGAGTACCATAGAGACAAGCGTAATCACTCAGAACTGGAGTGGTGCGGGAGCCAGTGCCCTGGAGTTTCCCACGGGTGTTTTTTTCAAGGGGATGAAAAATCTCTCTTTGCCTCAGGCCACTTTGTAGTTCTCACACAGGTAGATGAAAGTGTTGAACTCAGGGATGGCCAGCCAAATTCTATGTTTGCTCACACTCATGTAAATCCTGAGTAACTCCGCGGGTATCAACTGAGGTACTCCAGATTCGCAAGGGAGTGGGAATGACAATGGAATCTGGCCTTGAGACTCCACAGTTCCGTGCCCCCATCTAGAAGGCTAACAGGTGACATTGTGTTAAGAGGAATAATGACAAGAACCGAACTTCTCAGCCCCAAGTCTGCACCGCAGCAAACGAGATTCAGATGAATATAAGGAGAGTCTGAAGTGTTTCCTACCTATAACTTTAAATTAAAAAAGCAATGTACTGTTTATTGGTTCTTCCAAGTGTCTCTGGAGTGGCAGCTCATAAAGATCATATTATAGTAGAAGCCATTATGCAAAGAGTTTACTATATATACATTTCTAAATGCTTCAGCAAACAGCAGCCTACTTACAAGCAGAGAAGGATAACTGGTTCGTTTGGGGTAACAAATGATCCTTGATTTGATTTTAAATGCAATGACAGCAAAATTTATTTCTTATTTAATCACTTTCCTGAGCTGTTGAGGATGCGATGGTATTAAACTGCACAATGCAGTATATGACTACTGAATCAGTTGAAATAGGCATAAGAATATATTATGTTTATAGGGTAGAAAAAGATTGTACAGCAATGCATATAACGAAAATGGGTATTTTTGTCATTTATACAGTAGCTTATATCATTATTTCTTCCTGCTTCCAATTTTTTGGTAATAAAAATACAGGGGATGTGATTCTCTTTGCATTACAGACAAACCATCTTGATTCTTTATTAAATATTTTTATTAATCCGAAGTACCACAAAGCTTTTGAACAGATAAATCAGGCTCTGAATAGTCATTTCCCCTCTGCTATGGCTCTATAAAGTGGATTCATTTATGAGTGCGCAATACCAGAAAAGAAGGCTTCCATATTCATGAATATACTCCCCTATGTTCTTTTTTTTTATATCCCTGTGTACTGTGCAGAAGTGCTAGTGCTAACGAGATAGCTGTTCCCCAAAATAATATAGTTCTTGGTAATCTGTTCCATAATCCCTCCCTGGTTTTGGGTCCAGTTTAATTAGGAATTACTGTACAGATATAATTCAAACAGCCCTTACTTTGAGAATGCAGTTGCTTTTTATGGGTTTCCATGGCTGGAAATATTGCTCTGTCTTTCAATGCAGCAATCCCGAGTACTGATGGGAATGAAAAACCTTTGTCTTCTGACTGAACATCAGAGACAGTCTAATCTACATAGCCTTGTGCTGCAAAGGAGCCTTGGTAATGCGGGGCCATGTCCTGCACCGATTTTCACCCCCTCGCTACTTCACCGGAGTAAAGAGGTAAATAAGTCAGCACTGAAACGGCCCTTCAGGGACGTGTTAATGCTGGAGTCATTCCAGTAGGGACTACAGCCCCATTCAGTTCCACCGTGGGCTGTGTTGTACTCAACTGTATATATCATAAGCAGAAAGGTGGCCAATAAAGGGTCCCTCATCATCTGGAAGGATGTTTTCTTCAGGCTGCTGGTCCCACCTCTATAGCCCTGCCCCATGGCGTGTGGCACACAGGTATTTTAGTAGAGATGACCCAAAGCGTTTGTGCAGGATTCCGAGACGTTGACACAGAGTGGGTGAGTAGGTGCAGTGTGTTTCCACAGAATCATGTGCAGCGGAGATGGGAAACATTCATGGTGCTCACCCTAAATTCTGCATGTATCACTACTAATTTCCTCCTAAGGGCATTGGACATAGTTTTGGCTATACAGGTCCCTTTAAATACCATGCAGAAGGCAGTTAATCTTACAAACATTACTTAGCATAAAAGAGACTGTGTCTTGGTGGAAGTTTTAGGCTCCACTGTCCTGATCTCATTTCCCTTTCACATTGCCCTCTGCCTTTGTTTGTTCTCACCAGCCACACCTGTACGGGTTCACTGTATTTCCATGAGTTGCCTCCTAAGTTACAAGACTGCCCAGGGTGGGGAGCTGGGCAAAAATTTTTGGATGAATATTTTATGCACTGAAAAACGCTGTTGCAGGTCAACCAAAACTATTCGTGAATCTGGGTTGAATTTCACTGAAGAGTTTCCACTGAAAAAAAAATGGGGAAAAGTATTTAAAATGTTTAAAAAACGTTTTGACTTTTCATTTTGAAATGACTTTTCCTTTCAAAACGTAGCTAGATTTTCTTTTAAAAGAACCCAACAAAATAAAGGGTAAATAAACATCTGAAACAAACTGAAAAAAAAACTAGTTTTGGGTCAAATGAAACATTTTGTTTGACCCCAAATGAATTTGTTTTGGATTGGCCGCAGAATTGAAAAATCAGTGAAAATTCAACCCGCTCTACTAGGGAGTTCTTTCAATGAAAGTTGAACTCAGCAGCACTCAGCCTTTAACAGCTGCTGAGTCATTAGTCATCAAAGAAAGCTGCAGAGAGTCACAAAGTAATTAAACCTATTTAAAATACAGCCAGGTGTGTAAACAAGTTTATTCTATTTTAACAGTTAATACCCAAATTAAATGGACTCAATGAAGGTTACAGTAGAAGCGGTGTTATTTAGGCTCCTTGGGAGACCTGGCATTTTGCAGTCTGGCTCTGTTAATGTTTACACAAACCACTAATCTGTCTGGTTTCTTTTCACTTGCTGTTTTCCCCTGAGGCAGCTGCCATATTGACATCCATGTCAGAAAGACGCAGAACTTATTGGTTTTGCTTCATAACGGGTGCAATGCTCCTTGCTGACTTGTGAAGGTTTCCACGATCTCTGCACCAAGGGGATTTGAGTTCAACTTACGATTTTAATGCAGCAGCTGACTAACACGTGTTTGCTTTTGAGAAACAAGAATTGCAGAGTTCAGCTAAAGACAGCATTCCTCAGGGAACTCTTGACTGCAGCTGGCGGGATGGCCATCCCCTCTCACCAAGTGTGATAAGCTCAGCCAGTCTAAGGCTTTGTCTACACTGGCACTTCGTCGGCAAAACTTTTGTCGTTCAGGGGTGTTAAAAAAACACATGGCGCCGAACAACAAACGTTTTACTGACAAAAAGCGCTCTCCTGCCGACAAAGCCACTGCTGCTCATGGGGGGTGGCGGCATTTTTTGTCGGCAGGAGAGTGCCTTTAGCGGCCTGGCTGTAGCGGCACGGCCGTATCGCTAAAGCCTCGTCGTGTACCATAGCCTAAGACCCCAAAGCTGCACCATGTTACTTATACTGCCTGGGGCCTTTTGCAATGAACCTGAAATTATGCAACATAATTTAGGGTAACAAAGACCGACCCTGGTCGTCGGCGGGTGGGATCAAACCTGGGATCTCTGGAGCTTAGTGCATGAGCCTCTACTGCATGAGCTAAAAGCCAGCTGAGTATTGGCTAAGGTGTAGAGCAGACTCGTTTTTTCTCTCTCTCTCTAAGTGGTTTCAGTGCCACTAGATGGGACAGAACACCACACCCAGAAGGGATGTGGGTTACATTAGCACCTTGAACTTCATACTTCTCCATATAGAAGAGTGCTGGAAAATATGCTTGTGTGGTGGATTTAGCCATATGATTCTCTTTCTGTTCACTGCACCTTTACATTTCTACTGTCTGCAGAAAGCCATTCGGTTTTTTACAGCACCTAGGGTAATGGGGTCCCGGTCCATGACTGGTGCTTCTAGGTGCTCCCACAATACAAATTAATTATAATAATATTGTGTTCAGATGCCACCTACTACGGAGGAGTCAGACATGGTGCAGTCTCTTACAGAGAACTCCTGTTCACTCTTAATTTGCTTTTCTCTTAACATAAAATAAAGGGGAATATAGTAAAGAAAGCATCTGAATGGCAAAACATAACAGACCGGCTCCACAGCTGATTTAAACTGGCATCTTTCCACTGATTTTGTTAGAGTTTTGCTGATCTCACACCAGCTGCTGCTCAAAAAGGTGTGTAGAGGTGAAAAGAGCTTGAACAGACTCCAGCTGGTTCAAGTTTGGTGAGAAAGCCCAAAACCAGATGTGCAGCCATATTCTGATAACACAGTTGAGAAGCACCATACCCCATGAAGGGGTCCATTGATTTCAGTCAGGAGGAAGGTACTAAGAGGCTACATATAGCACAAGATCAAGAACCACTGGTTGAAAATCACTGGGTTTGTTACAGAAATGAAACAGTGCTATGCTATGGTGCATCTTCATGTGTGTTGTGGGATTCAGCATTCAGCACTGGGGAGATAACTGATAGGCCAGCAAATAAATATACATTCTACCACCATAAAATCACAGCTGTCCCCGGACATGAATTTTTCTCTAGTTTTAGTGCTGGCATAAAGCTAAATTATGATGCTTGTCTGCATTAACACAAATGTTCATCTCCGTCCTCCCCATCAAAAGCACGTCAGCCAATGGTTCTGCTTTATTGGCTGGTGAGACCTAAGAGAATAGAACATGAGGAGGAGAGTTGGATCAACCCATATGTTTTTGAAATCATGGGCGAGAAAAGGTTCTTAGCCATGTAATTGTAGAATGCTACTTTGTCTCTTATAGCCTGGTGTCTCCTGGAAGCATTGGTACCTGTATTTCTACCCGTAATGAATTCCCATCCATTGTATGGGAATACATATGTCAGCTGTAGCAATGTGAGCGTTGTTTATGCTGGATATTTTCCCAAGACAACATTGTAACCATCCTTGAATCCTCATAAGTGGATGAACTGAGCAGCATGATGGTTCTGTACATCAGAGGTAAGCATGGGCACCTCCAGCCTAGAGATTCGTTTACAGTCCCTTTCATTCCAAGCTTTCAAAGCGCTCTGAAAACATCCATCAATGTGAGATTCATCTCCCCATAGAAAGGTGGGTGAGTATCATTATCCCCATTTTACAGATGGGAAAACAGAGGCACAATGAAATTAAGCTCAGATTTTCCAAATTTCCCTCTAACTCTGGTGCCTCAACTCTTGGGGTCCCAACTTGAGAGACTGAGGGTCTGATTTGCACAGGTGCCGAGCCGTCACAGCTCCCACTGACTCAGCAGGAACTGCCGGGGCTCATTCCCTGTTAGTATATAGACGTGTTTGTTAGCTTGAGTTAGAATTTGGGGTTTGAGTTTTGATACATTTATATCCTTACTAATATGTGTGAACAAAGACACTGTGTGTTGCTTCTGCCTAACAAGATGGGCTTTATAGCACAATGAGAAGAGATAAGGAAGAGAGTTAGTGTTGCTGGGTATGATGGGAGGTTAATATACGAGTGTGCACCTGAAGACTGCCTCAACTCCTATCTCAAGGCAAGGTCAAGCAACAAGTTGGGAGGTGCAAAGGGGGATGGAGGAGAGGCATAAGAAACACTAGAAAATCAGAGAAAAGGTGACCCTGGTTGGTACATAACCTCACTCCTTACCCCTTCCATGGGGCACAAAGGAGGTGGTACTGAAGCCCCCAGGCTCACAACCCTCCAAAAGGGAACACGACCATAAATGGTAAGGGGTGGTGCCAGGGGCATGCACTACGACCATAAATTGTAAGGGGAGGTGCCAGGGGCATGCACTACAGGTATGATTATGCCTGCTAAGAAAGAGGAGAGGGACAGGGAAAGCTCTGAGGCGTACTGAGCTATGGACATGCTTGCGATTAACCCCAATAAACATCACATTGCCTGCACTTCAGACTCTGGTCTTCTGCTTTCTGCCTGCGTGACAAGAACCAAGGGAGGGCGAGGGGAAAGCCATAACGTTCCCCACTGAAATCAGTCCCTGGTTTTCTAAAACAAGTTACACTCCTGGGTTGCTGAAGTTGCGTGCACTGCACTCCAATGGAGGGCAAGCTGTGCAGTCCACTGGGTTTCCACCCATCGAATGGAGAAACTTTTGTCCACCCCTTAAGGGTTCCATATGATTTCCACTGGCAGGTGCAGTTTTGAAGAGACACTCAGCACATTCTTCCCAGTCATTGCTGTTCCTGTCTGGTCTGTGCTGCACAAAGGAGGTGACAGCTGCTTTCAGATATAGCCCTTCCTTCAGCCCTCTCTCAGGGGCTGTAGGGACTCCTTGCTTCTGCTGGGATAGACCCAAGAAAGAATCTAGCCCGCTGCGTGAAAGGCAACAAGAGATCTTTGGATGAAAGATGCTGTTGTTAAGGCAAATTGTTATTAGTGTAAAGTGCCTTCCATTCCTTTTTCAGGACAAAAAAATGCTATTTAAACACCTGCTTGGAAAGGACCAAAAGCATTTTCTACCTTTTCAAAATAACATTCAAGGAAATCGGCAGCTAGCGATTGTAATGGAGATGGATGACAAGGCGTCTGACTTCCCCCAAAGCATTTCAAGCAACGTACTTGAGAAGAATATGAAGTGCTGCTGTTCTCTAAAGATCGCCACACTGTGGCTAAATTATTAATGACTAGGAACGATTTCATATTTAATCTACAGACTATTAATTACACCGCAGAAGAGCAACACACCATCCCGAAAGCCCCTCTCACAAACTGAATAATTTAGTGGTGGCCCATATTTTAACCTGATGTCAAGGAAGACAGTGACACACACCCCTTCCATGAATAAACTGATGGCATTTTGGATGGAGATTAATGTCCCCAAGGTAAATGGTTTTGAGGACTTTAAAGCATTCTCAAGAGCTGGTGGTGCCCAGTTCCCAGGTGAGCTCTGGCTTCAAAACAGCTATTGTCTAACTGGTCTCTTGAAGTGGATCTCAGAGAAGTTCATCAGGAGGCATAGATGGACTCTTGGGTTATCAAGTCATTTCCTCTTGGCCAGCACAGGAGAAGCTCTCCAAGGGCAGAGATTGGAGCACCTTTGCTCATATCCGTGGTGCCGTGTTAGTTTATGCCAGCTGGGAATTTAGCCAAGTCTGTTCCTGATGTTGTGTATGAGTCAAGTGATGGGCTAGGGAGACTGCGCTGCAGGTTGATTTAGTGAAGGAAAAGACCCAGTGGGCCCAAACCAGGGAGGTACTCCATGTCTCCCTTGCAAAGCCAGGAATATCCTCAGTTCCCATGGAAGTCAATGGGGAATTGAGACTGCTCAACATCTTGCAGGAGCTGTTCAGTGTCTAGCAGGGCTCAGGACCATTGCTGGCTGGCAATCAAGGGAGCGGACTGGGTGTGCACTGCCAAGTGGGAACTCTGGATTCAAGTGGCGGCCTTGTGGCTTTGCGCCCCAGACCAGCAGGTCTCTAAATCAGCTGTTCTCATACCGCGGTCCCAGGACATCTTGCTGGTGGTCTGCAGAGAGCTGGTCACATAGTGCTGGCTCTCCTCCTTGCTTCCAGCTCCCGAATTGTACCGATGGGCAGCTAAAAACACGCAAAATACTCCCCCAGCATCGCTTCTCCGCGAGAGCAATGGCTGCCATCACCACGGGGACGGCACGAAGTCACCAGTGGGAGGGGCGGCGGTCTGAGCTATCAGTTCTACTAACTTATCAAGCTGCTGACTCCTGCTTCCACTCTGCTGATGGCCCTCGTCTGTCTGGGGGTTTGGATCGCCAGCTCTTCCGCATCTCCCTCCAGCCTCTCTGTGCTCTCTCCCATGCTGCCCCTCTCCATCCCCATCCCTGGTTCTCCAAACCTGTCTTCACTGGCGTGCCCGCAGGTCACTCCTGTCTGGCACCGGTGAGCGGGGCCAGTGGCTCTTCTGTTCATTCTGTTGCTGTACCCAGCCTTCCCACCCTGTTTGCCTGATTTGTCCCCCTGTCTGTCAGGTAGATGGGAACACCCTGCAGCCAGGACTGTCTTCTTTGTTCCATGACTGTGCAGCACCCTGATCCTTGACGGGGTTCCTCGGTGCTCCCCCAAATAACAACCTATAGACTAGGCTGCCTAATAAAGACCCACTTGGCCCACACATCATGTTTCCCTCATGGGTTTGACAGCTGCCTGTGACCAGCAGCCTGAGAAGAGACTGCAGCAGGGAGGTGGGGGAAGGGTGCTAAGTATCTCCGGTTGCTGTCAGCTAAAGCGAGAGAGAGAGCAACCCCCTCAGTGATCTGCAGCAGGTCAGCTTGGCAAAGGACCAGCTGCACACGGTGTTCCAGCTGAGCGGAGCTGGATTTATATGCAGAGAGGCTACCGGAGCAGTGGAGAGCCAGGGCGGAGTGTTCACAAGCACTCCCTCAAAACACAGCCTTTGCTCACCTCACCTCAATAGCCGGCATAGGGCTGCTCTTTGGGTCGCCTGAGACGGGCAACGCCAGGCCAGATCCGTGGTGCATTTGCAATAAACAGTGAAACGGGAGGTGTGCTTTGATCTGTGCTGCCCCAGAGCTGGTTCAAGCACCTGTTGGGCATTGCGAAGACCAGGCCTCGCTTTAGCTTACATTGTAGCTCTCAGAACTACAGCCCAATTCCTGAGGTCACAGAGTCAGAGAGTTTAAGGCCAGCTAGGCTGAGCTCCTGTATATCACAGGCCACCTCCCCCAGCTAGCACCCTCACGCTAAACCCAACAACCAGAGAGAGACCCAAGTATCAGCCCGCAGGAGACTAGCCTGTGACGTGCCACCGGCAGAGAAGAGGAGGAGCCGAGAGGCACCAGGGAGCCTGAGACCCCAGCAATGGCAGGGAAATGATGAAGTGAGAGAGACCCAGATAATCCTGGCGAGTGGCCCCCCACTCTCCTGCTGCAGTAGAAGGCGAAAAACCCCCAAGGTCCCTGCCAATCTGACGTGGGGGGGGGGAATATTCCTGCCCAACCTACCCAGGGCAATCAGACCCTGCGCTTGTGAGCAAGAGCCAGGCAACCTAGTGCCTGAGAGAGAGAATGCTGAGGGCCATCTTAGAGCTCTGGCCCACCCCACCCAATGGCCCATTTCCAGCCAGGAGTGGGCACCCCTGATGCTTCAGAGGAAGGAGATAAAAAAATCCCTCCCAGAATATACAGCGGGTGGGGGGTGGGGTGGGGGAGAGCCCTTCCTGACACTGCAGATGGCCAGCTGAAATGCTTACTCAGACCTCACTTTCCTGGTACCCAGTGTGGTGCAGGCCTTTCCTCACAACATCCCTCCTCCCCAAAACAAGAGGCAATGTTTACCCTGCCCCCCCACACTCATCCCCTCTCCCTTGGAGTACTAGTATCCTCCCTGGCACCACTGGGAGAAAGGCCTGGTCAGGATGGGATGGAGACCTTATTGCACGAGCTTCCCTACTTCCGCTAGCATCTCTGAACAGCAGCTGTGTGGACTCCCTTCCATCCTCGTCAGCCCAGCCTCAGCAAGGTTGCTGCAGAGCTCCCACGTGCCTCATGCTGGTAAGACCAGAGGTTCTGGGCACCCTTTAGGATTGGGCAAATGGGAGTGTTACCTGAGCAAAGGCTTTTGGTGTAATCTGATAGATCTCCTTGTCCAGGCTCTGTGTGTGCTGTGTAAATGCTACAGCTGTTGTTGTTTTTACAGATGTTAACTTGTCCGCCGTTAGTGTTAAGCTCGCTGATCACTATTACGGTGATTCTAGGGATGATCATTAAAACCTGCAATGGGCTGTTTAATAATAATGCTTAGAGCATGCAGTTTGCTTCACATTATGGGGAAGTTTAAGCATAAGCCCAATTAAGTCCCTGAATATGCCCAGTTGTGCAAACTACAGGCTCCCCTGGAGTTTGGCATTCTGCTAGCAAGCCACTTCTATCCCGAAGCCAAATTAAAATCCTATTGTGCCTCTGCTGTTCATATTTCATGCTCTTGTTTCCAACAATTAAATTGTGACATTTAGCCAAACTTTATGAGGAAACAAGACCGCCTCCTCTACCAGCTGAGAGGAGAATTCCAGTAATCAACCTCCCTTGTGGCTCCTAGACACTATGGTGATGGTCACAATACCAACTGCCGGTGACTGGATTAGGTAAAATGATGGCGAAGGGGGGGTGGGGCGGCTACAGAACAATTGTGAGCTTTTTCTTTTTTGTGTCTTTTTTTTCCCCGCAGATATAAATCATTGCCCCAGATCCTCAGCTGGTGGAGATCAGCGTCGTTCTACTGACGTCAATAGAGTGAAGCTCACTTACACCAGGTCAGACTCTAGCCCCAAATGTATTTTCTCCTGATCTTTAAAAGCAAAAAAGTTAATACTAATACTTCTGACTTACATTGCTGGACAAATACTGAGGACCTGGTTCTGCCACCCTTCCTCACCTGGAGAAGGTGCTTACTCCCTGAGTAGCTCACTGATTGCTAATTTGTCCTACCAGCCCCCACAGCCCAAGTTCCTGTGAGCTAGGGTTATTAATCCATTTGGGGGGGGGGTTCTTTCTCTTTCAGGTGAATTTGATGCTGGTGAAAAATAACAGAATGGCAGCTCTGGAGAGAGAATTCCTCAGTAGCCAAAGACAAGGTATACCCTAGGCCGCAGCAGTGCAAGCTATCCCGTGCCACCTTGCTCGGCCTCACTCCTGGCCTGGATGGAGGAAACCCCTAAGTAGGTGAGAGGGGTGTCGCCTCTCTCTGACCCAGTGAATCCGTGGCCTCTCTGCTGAGACAGTTGGGCTGGTGGAGTGTGGTGACGTAGATACTCGGCTACAGACAAGGTCTGAAAACCACAAAGCCATGTCGCTAAGCAGCCACCAGACGGAAATAACTTTTGGTCCCAACCATCCTGTACTGGATGGCAGCTGGCGAGATAGACGGGAAAGTGCTGGTCACAGTCCCCTGTGCTATCCAGACTCCTTTCTAACCCTTGTGTTTCCACATGCAACAGTGAGTCTGGGGTGGAAAGATGGGTGTTCAAGCAACATCCTCCAGCACTTTGTATTTCCCCTTTCAAGCCTGACATGTCTGGGGCCTGGATCTGATCTCACTTGCAAGGCAGGAGTAATCCATGGCAGTCAGCAAGATTCATACAGTCATAGAGTTTAAGGCCACAAGGGACCAGGGGCGGCTCTAGCTTTTTTGCCGCCCCAAGCACGGCAGGCCGCCGAATTGCTGCCGAATCCGCGGGACCAGCGGACCTCCCACAGGCAAGCCGATGAAGGCTGCCTGACTGCCGTCCTCGCAGGGACTGGCAGGGTGCCCCCCGTGGCTTGCCGCCCCAGGCACGCGCTTGGAGCGCTGGTGCCTGGAACCGCTGCTGCAAGGGACTAACTGACCATTCAGTACTTGGCTACACTTGTGAGTTACAGCACAATAAAGCAGCCCCGGGCGCACTAGCTCATTCCCTGTCCACACTGGCAAGGCACATAGAGCGCTCTGACTCCACGGCTACAGCGCTGCTGGTACTCCACCTCGGCGAGTGGAATGACGTTTGCTGCGCCCCTGCTGGAGCGCCGCGGCACCAGTGTGAACGAGGCGTTGCATTACTGCGCTGTGATCAGCCTCCAGTAACGTCCCATAGTCCCTTTAAGTCAAGTGGCCACTCTTGTCATTGTTGTGAAATCGACTGCAGGAACGATCCTGCTTTGAGCAGGGGGTTGGACTAGATGACCTCCTCCTGAGGTCCCTTCCAACCCTGATATTCTATGATCTATGATTTAATGCGGAAATGCTGTTTGAAAGCTCTGTTTTGGAGAAGCCGGCTGCTTATCAGCTCCAAAGAAAAAGCAAACATTTACTGTGTGCTTTGAGTGAGTGAGAGAGAGGCGGGGGGAGGGGGGGAGAGGTCTGAACTTACCCCAAAAACCCACTCTCTCTCCCCCCACATACACACAACACACTCCCTGCCACACTCCACCCCACCTCCTACCCCATTTGAAAGGCACGTTGCAGTCACTTGCATGCTGGGATAGCTGCCCATAATGCACTGCTCCCAATGCCACTGCAAGTGCCGCAAATGTGGCTACACCAGTGCGCAAGCAGCTGTCAGTGTGGACAGACTGCAGCGCTTTCCCTACTGCACTCTCCGAAGGCGGGTTTAACTCACAGCGCTCTACATCTGCAAGTGTAGCCAGGCCCCTAACACCTGCACACTTGTAATTGTAATCAGGTAGCCCCATGCGTCTTCTGATTACATTGAAGCAAGCACACACACAAAAAAGTGTTTAGGTATGGCACATGGTGTGTCACAGAGGGCCTGGACTCCAAGTCATAGGCTTGCAAAGGCTACCTGATTCCTCTTGCATGTTTTTAACTAGATGCCAGCTGTTCTTTAAACAATCTCTTCCGAAGGTAATAAGACACACTGCTGAAAGGAGCTTCTCTCGGATAAAAAGGGCAGAAATTGATATAAAATGATCTGTATTGCCTGGAATTCTGACTAGATAAAACCAGATTGGGGGAAGGGAGAAAACAAGCTTGTTTAAAAAAGAAATGACTATTTGGTCACTGCTTAAAAGTTGGTACTTAGAAATTCCATGAATTTTAAAATAAAGACATCATGAGATTTGAACATTCTTTGAATACACACAAAGTGCGGTATCTAATACCTTCCTTGCCAATTAAAGAGCTGTGCTAGGAAGCAGAGTATGTTAAGTATTATACTGATAGAGTAGTTAAACAGGATAATAGAACTGTGTTTGTAAGGGCTGGAATCAAGGTATAGAGACCGTACATAAACAAGGTCATTACCAACCATGGTCAGCAGAGAGAGAGAATTTCATGAATATCTCCACAAAAGGCTTCATATATTTATAACAACCCTGCAAAATGGTTTGGAACACAGTCAGAGGGCTTTCAGAATGATTCTGGGAGTTAAATATCACTGCACAAATATGTTTTACATCACTACAGCCATAAAGCCAGCTTCTAGGGGCTCTGAGTCAAAGTGAGGCTGGAGCCTAGAGTTCTGCACCCCTTCATTGATTAACCAGAACAGGAGATGGCAAACGGTTTTGGGCAGAGCACAATGAAGGCAAATAAAAAAGGGTTTTGAGACAATGGGGTGTAAAAATAATTGTCTAATCATCATGCTGATTCTCTATTTGCATTATGCTAGCACACACAGGTCACTTGTGGCCCCATCGTGCTGAGCACTACACAAAGTCATACAACTGCAGCGGCTTGAAAATTTTCTCAAGGAATGTTTTTCCCTGGGAAAATGCTATTTCATCAAAACCAAATTTTTCCATGGGATTTTCAATGAAATTTCATTTTGGAATAAAAAGTGTTTTGATAAGATTGAAGCAGAACACTTTGACCTCAGTCAAATGGAATACTTATTTTCAAAGGACATTTGTTTGGAAATTATTTTTTTTATATTATTACTTATGATGATGTTGTTTTAAAAAATCCAAACTGGAAAAATAAGGTTTTGATTTTGTTTACATGGAATGTCTTGATTGACCCAAAATGAGATTTTTTTTCAAAGATCTTCGTTCGTGAGACATTTTGATTTGGTTTTGGTTCTTGTTCCAGTTCGGAATGGAAACAAATGTTGAACTGTTGGGATGTCCCAGGGGGTAGAAATTCCAAGTTTTGACCAGCTCTAGTCACAACATCTGTAATGAGATCTCAGATACTAGAGATAGGAGCTAGATTCTCAGTGTTAGGATTTATATACACTGAGGATCTGGATCACAAGAATCTCCCAGAAGGATCATCTGGTCCAACCTACTACATTACACAGGCCAGAGAATCTCACCCAGTGGTTCCCTCATCAAGCCCCTAAGATTCTTGATGGATTTTTTTCTGCCTGGGGGCTCCCTGCCTCCTCCATGTGCAAACAGAGCCACAGACTGAAATGAACATGGTTTTTGTGTGTGTGTAAGTTTCAGTGTACTGTTCTCTGGCAGGTGGAGTAGAAAAACAGAGGAAGGAGGGGAGCAAGAGAGGATGGGCAAAGGAACTTATTCTTTAGCATGTAGGAGAGCAGCAGACAGAGGGATGCAAATGTCAGGAACCTCCATGGCTGGAAATCACATAGAAGGAATGAATTGGTGAGTCCACCCTCTTGATATTACCAAGTAAAGATCAACCGCTAGTGGAAACATGCCCTGCTTCCCAAGCTGAGATGTAAAGTTAAGAGCAAATGAAATTCATGTCCCTGCCCCATGTTGTAGCTGATGAAGATGACAAAAAAGACAGACTTTTCCAGATGGTTTGAAATGTACATCAAAAATGGAGAAATTAATCTGGGCACTTTCCCCTCACCCATGTGTCTTTAACGGACTAACCTCACAGCCAAGTGAGAGGGTTCCTGCAAGACTCAGGACAGATAGAGGGTATAAATAAAGTTCACAGCCAATCAGTGGAGGCTGCTGATACCTGAAGGCGGGTAGAATCTCCTTCAGGATAGGGAGCAGACAGGACTCAGCAGGAATGAATATAGAGTAGATTCCTTCTTTAGGCTGCTGGGCCCAGGCAGATCCTGTGGTTCTCTCTGGTTCCTTTTGTTACAACACAGGGTCACTGAGAAGTCATATAAGAAACTGCTGACTACATGACAGCAGCGTACAAAGATGCTGCTCAGATCCAATGTACCAATGGTAATGCATATGATTCAAAACAGCATAGTCAGAGCAACCCTGCATGCCCCGAGGAGCCACCTCTGCAAGGAATTCAGACTCCGTGTAAAGTAATTGCAAGCGATCACCATCCAAAGCATATTTATTGCTTTAATTTCAATAAATAGGTATTTTGTATTTACGAAAACTTTACTCTGCAACTGCTGCAAAATCTGAAACGAAGCGATACAGAAGCAGTTGGAGCACTATCCATAATAAAATGCTAATTGCAATTCATAAATTATATTGGGCTGCACAGGACCATTGAGGAGCCCTGAATGAAATGTAGTGTTCAATTTATCCTATGCCTGCTGCCAACTTTGCTGCCAGCCTCCTCCGTGTCCCCCTGTGTTATTTTGTCATTTCTGTACTATCACCAATTCATCACAAAGGCAACTGAACCCTCCAATGTCCACCCCCCAGGTGCCTGTGTCCTCGCTACTCTATGACTTCTAAATTAAATTGTCAAAACATATTACAGAGAAAAATATTGTGAAGGGAAAGTTCTTTACCCCTTTATCCCATCCGAGGAGCGAATCTGTTTGATTGGAGGAAGACAAATTTGCTTCATTATCCTTCCCACTAGCATATTTCTTCACTCAAAGCCATCAGGAAAGATACTGCGTGCTGAAGTCTTGAAATAAATTATGATCTTCCTGCAGTAGGTGTGTGTGCCACAGAGACCCTTGGCAATGGATCCCCTGTTCTTGGCAAACAACTTTCACTTCAGACCTGCCAAACTCACTACACCAAACACATATCTTGCTGGGTATTTATCCATAAGGGATATCATGGGAGGTGTCTACAGAAAGCTCATAACTTGTCAAAACTCATAATCATACCAAGATGTATGTACGGGTAATATTTAAGGAACAGTGTGTTTATATTCACGGTATGTTTTCTGGACTTGGAGTTGATGGTCGTGGCCCAGTCATGCCATGGGGAGTTGTCACTCTGCCCTGTCTGGCCCATGATGCAATATAAGGTTCAATTGCTTAGTCTTTTGCAATACTAACACATTGAATGGGAAACCATCAGAGGCCACGACAAAGAGTCGAAACCACTTAAAGGTAAAATAGGAACATTGCAGCAAGACAGGATTCGCCCTGTTTGTGAATAGAAACAATAAACTGTTTCAGTATCACAGAGTGAGGGGAAGGATGCTCTGGATTCATTCACTGAGGAAACCCTCAGTGGGGAGCAGGGATGAGAGGGGACGTTCATGGATGCTTGGATCCTGGGTTGTCTGAAATCAGCCAGCTCTTCAAAAGACTGAACTTTCAGGGGAAAATCAGTTGTATTAGATAGGAAAGGAACCACTCATAAGTGTAGACCCAGATTCACGTTCTATGTTTTGTTTTGCATTGTTGTGACCACTTGTTTCCACCATTCTCTCCTCTTTCTAGTTATTTCTTTATTCTTTCTTAAATAAATCTACTTTTCCTTTACCGTAGGTGGTCACAAGTGATGTGTGGTTCGCAGGAGTGGGGGCTTATGGTGAAACTGGTAAATTGGGGCAGACTGCACCTTTGGGGACAAAGGATCTGGAAGTTCTGTGAGTAGCCAGTGACAGGGGCTGGATATCACAGGGGGGTGATTCAAAGAGATTCAGGGATTGGGGTGCACCTAGTGTTAACCTGGCAAGGCAAGGGAAAGGCTGGCCTAGCCCAGAGGAGTGTGCTTGAGTGGCGGAAGGACTGGCAGTGTCAGGGAGCTGATGCTGAGCTACTACAAGCAACACTCCCTCTTGCTGGAGGTGGGCGGGGGCGAGAGGGCGCGAGAAAGGAGCCAGTTCTCACCCATGCACAGACTCACTATAAGCCCCTTGATGGGAATGTCTCGCACATGGGGGAGTCCCCAGCTGGTTCCTACACTGCCCTTCTTGGAGCATCTGGAACAGAGGGTATGCCGGGAAAGGGAGCAGCCATAGCAAAATGCACACTAGGTATCCTCAGCCAGTGGGTCATCTCTAGGGGACCAGAAACAGTTTGCAGATGTTAGAGCAGCCCTAACGCTGCTCTGACTTGTACTTGGCACCATGAAGAGAATAAGGGAGGTATCACTAACTCCCTGATAGCTCCCCTCCTCTCTGTTGGGACCATTGTAAGGTAACATCAGAGAATCTGTCCCAAGATGTGTAGCAATTATGGCCTGGATACCCATTGAGAAGCACATGGCATAGCTCAAGAGGGGGTTGCAAAGGTGGGTGGTCTTTGCACTCCCTCTGTACACGTCTGGTCCTTTGATGTAATTTAGAGCAGCCCCCAGGCCAAATCCAAGTCACATTAAATCAACAGACGCTTTGCGACTTTCTTTGGTGAGATTAGTATTTGGCCCAGTCTCTGAAATCAAGGAGATTCTTGCTGCTGGAAGCAATCACCTAAAATAATTGAGCCAGAGACATAAAATGGCAGATGTGAGTTCTCAAAGGAAAAAAGACTTTGGTTTCCACCTTTCGTCATTCAGACATTTGGTTTTTTAAGTATGGCATATTGGTAATAAAAAGCAGGTAACACACTGTGTACTGTTTGGCTTTGGATGATATTAACATAATAAACATATTATATATTTATTCTGCTAAAGGGCAAATAAAGCAGGTAATGTCCCTCCTTTAAGCAGACTATTTTTAAATGCTCAGAGTCCTTTAGCCTTTATGATGCATTATCCATCAGTAGCCAAATTGCCCTGTATTTGCAACTTTATGGGCACATTTTATCAAGCAAACAGGGGCTGCACTCAAAGCATGGAAATAAACCATTCCACTTCAGTTTGGTATATAATGTTCATGTGCAAAACATGCCCAGAAAAAATCCTTTTCTCTGCTGCGGTTCCACACTCCTCTCCAAACGTGCCTTAGCCCTTGTGGAGAAGGGGCTATGTTCACTTGAAGTTGTTTGATATGAGATGTTGTTCTAGGATAAATGTTGTTAAGCGAAATTGTATGATGGGGTATGTTGTTGGCCGAAACCTAGAAGAACATATGCCGCAGGGTGCCCGGAGACAGAGGCTCAGAGTCCGGGATGCAAGCTCCAGCCAAGGTCTCATTTGAAACTTTGGGGAGTTGAATTTGAAGGATGGTCGGCTGGCTCCTGAGCAGAGAGGGAGCAGGAACCCAGACGGGGTTAGGGAGCTAAACTGTGATCAGGAACGGAACCACTGCCAGGCTTTTAGAAGCTTAGACTTTCCCTTTAGGAGAAGGAAGTAGAAGGGTAACTGCTCACTACTGTTATGTTTAATCTGGTTACTTACAAGTTTAGCAGTTTTTAAACCCAGAAGACAGAGACATAGTAAATCAGGGGGGTTTTGAAGAGAGCCATAAGAACGGCCATACTGGGTCAGACCAATGATCCATCTAGCCCAGTATCCTGTCTTCTGACAGTGGCCAATGCCAGGTGCTTCAGAGGGAATGAACAGAACAGGTAATCATCAAGTGATTCATGCCCTGTTCCCAGCTTCGGGCCCTTGAAATACAGTTAGGAAAAGCAGCCAGAATCACCCGATAGCCATAGGAAAGTGTCCTGAGAGGAAGCTTAGAAGTGTAAACGACTGTACTGGTGACCCAGAGACACCGATGTTCAAAAAGGTGTGTGCCAAGGAAGGGCTGGGTCATCACAGTCCAGCACCAATGGTTGTGTCAAAGTCAACACAGCTTAGACTGGCGTAGAGCTCACTGCTGAATTTAGCCCACTGTGGAAATCGCCAGAGTGTTTCATTGTTTTTAAACGTCTCCTAACAAAATATACGGGTTCCTCCTGGCTTAGGTGAGAGGAGCTGTGAGGACCTCAGCTAGCTGCATTGTTCATTCAGAATCCAAATTTTCATCTTGTCCCAGGACTGTGGAACCCATACAAGTCCCAGTGAAGAATTAACACTGGTCTACAATTTTTGAGAAGTCGTCTGCTTCAGAGATAAAATGTGCTATTTATTATGTATTTTGATGTGCTGAATTCAAAGATGACAATCAAAACAACTGATTGGCTACTGTTTCTAAGATATTTAAGTTTTTACATTTTATGACTATGTATATTGTGTAGATAGTAGAGTTTTAATCATAAATTGTAAACCTAGGTCTTTTCATGTGTTTATAGTTGCTTTACATGATAATCTTTCACCTGTCCTGTTTATGTAACACTTTAAAAATCAGCAAAAGGGTTATATAAATAAAATTTATTATGAAACAAAAGGCAAAAAACTATTATGTACATAGTTTAGTCCTATTCAGTGTCTACTTGGCTTGTCTCTGGTATTCATTAAATGGAGCATCTCTTGTCACTGTCCAGCAATAGTCTGCAAGCATTGATGGGCTCCATTTGCCCTGATAGCGTTTCTCCATTGTTGCAATGTCCTGGTGAAATCGCTCGCCGTGCTCGTCACTCACTGCTCTGCAGTTCGGTGGAAAAAAATCTAGATGAGAGTGCAAAAAATGTATCTTTAGTGACATGTTGCAACCAAGGCTTTTGTATGCCTTGAGGAGGTTTTCCACCAACAACCTGTAGTTGTCTGCCTTGTTGTTTCTGAGAAAATTTATTGCCACTAACTGGAAGGCTTTCCATGCCGTCTTTTCCTTGCCATGCAGTGCATGGTCAAATGCATCATCAGTTCACGAATCTGAGGACCAACAAAGACACCTTCCTTTATCTTAGCTTCACTTAACCTTGGAAATTTTCCACGGAGATACTTGAAAGCTGCTTGTGTTTTGTCAATGGCCTTGACAGAGTTCTTCATCAGACCCAGCTTGATGTGTAAGGGTGGTATCAAAATCTTCCTTGATTCAACAAGTGGTGGATGCTGAACACTTTTCTTCCCAGGCTCCAATGACTGTCGGAGTGGCCAATCTTTCTTGATGTAGTGGGAATCTCTTGCACGACTATCCCATTCGCAGAGAAAACAGCAGTACTTTGTGTATCCAGTCTGCAGACCAAGCAAGAGACCAACAACCTTCAAATCGCCACAAAGCTGTCACTGATGTTGGTCATAGTTTATGCACCTCAAAAGTTGTTTCATGTTGTCATAGGTTGCCTTCATATGGACTGCATGACCAACTGGAATTGATGGCAAAACATTGCCATTATGCAGTAAAACAGCTTTAAGACTCGTCTTCGATGAATCAATGAACAGTCTCCACTCATCTGGATCGTGAATGATGTTGAGGGCTGCCATCACACCATCAATGTTGTTGCAGGCTACAAGATCACCTTCCATGAAGAAGAATGGGACAAGATCCTTTTGACGGTCACAGAACATGGAAACCCTAACATCACCTGCCAGGAGATTCCACTGCTGTAGTCTGGAGCCCAACAGCTCTGCCTTACTCTTGGGTAGTTCCAAATCCCTGACAAGGTCATTCAGTTCACCTTGTGTTATGAGGTGTGGTTCAGAGGAGGAGGATGGGAGAAAATGTGGGTCCTGTGACATTGATGGTTCAGGACCAGAAGTTTCATCCTCTTCCTCTTCCTCGTCTGACTCAAGTGAGAATGATTCTGGTGCATCAGGAACCGGCAGTCCTTCTCCGTGGGGTACTGGGCGTATAGCTGATGGAATGTTTGGATAATGCACAGTCCACTTTTTCTTCTTTGACACACCTTTCCCAACTGGAGGCACCATGCAGAAGTAACAATTGCTGGTATGATCTGTTGGCTCTCTCCAAATCATTGGCACTGCAAAAGGCATAGATTTCCTTTTCCTGTTCAACCACTGGCGAAGATTTGTTGCACAAGTGTTGCAGCATATTTGTGGGGCCCACCTCTTGTCCTGATCTCCAATTTTGCAGCCAAAATAAAGGTGATAGGCTTTCTTAACCATAGTGCTTATACTGCGCTTTTGTGATGCAAAAGTCACTTCACCACAAACATAGCAGAAGTTATCTGCAGTGTTCACACAAGTACGAGGCATCTCTGCTCACTTTGGCTAAACAGAAATGTGTCCCTTTGCAAAATCAAACACTGACAAATAAGAGAGCACGACACTGTATGATTTCTAGAGCTGATATAGGGCAATTTGTTCAGCAGAGTGATGTAAGCTTCGTTATGATTGCATCATCCATGACTTCTAGGAATAACATGATGCAATTCATATCATGTATGATGCAATACCAGCTTCAGATTGCATCATTCATTGTTTTGCCTAAAAAGCAAGTCCTGTCCAAACCCAGTCATAGGGTTATTCAAAGATCCAGTCAAAGATGTATTTTAGTCATTTCTGGTTTAAATTGAGATCCCTTCCCTTTATAACTCACTTATCCTCCGCCATTCCCAAGTCAAGGGTCGTATATACTGACCCAATAGCATATCTTGAAAACTAGAGCCAATCAACAATTTTAAGCATCATTTTCGTTCTCAGTGACCCAGAATTAGTAAAGTTTGACTACGTTTTTTCAGAAGCATTTTGGCTGTAGAGCAGTGTAATAATAGGAAAGATAAGAAAAGTATGACTGCTGGTTCCTTTCGGGAGGGAGATTGATTCTGTTGCTGGCAACCACAACAGGCCTGGCAAAGGCTGAACCACAGCAGCAGGTGTGCACAGACGTGTAATTGCGAGAATGCTTTACGTTAGTAGAAAGTAGGTGTGAAGGGTCAGGTCCCAGCCTAATGGAAGAACATCAAGGTGCCCGGGAAGTCTTGGGAACCAAAGGGCTAATCTACCACCCATTGAAGTCAATGGGAAAACAGAGACTGACTTCAGTAGGAAATGGATCAAGGTCCAAATGTGCTGTGATGAGTAAACTGCTACGGGTGAGGGAGTGGGGCATGTGTTTCAGCACCATGGAGAGGGGCAGTGAAACATACACAAAACTTCAAACTCCCCCCCACACACACACCCCTGAAAAGAAAACATAAATGAGCTCCTTCTGCTAAGAATTGCCCAGGTAAAAGCACCAGGCTGAACCACAAGCAAAACCACAAAGTGCTTTTGTATCTATTAGTATTTGGTTATTTGACTTGTATCGATGAGCAGAGACAGTCTCTAATGAGAGAGGATTTCTGGCACTGTCAGCCAAGGGTGGTTAGCCTGGGAATGGGAAGGAGGGATATAATACTGCAATGTCACAGCCCTTCCTTTCTTCTGATTTTAGATCTCTTTTGTTATTCCATTAATAATGGAGGGGATCCCTGTCAATAGATGTGAAGGTAAAACCAGGCAGCACATTCAAATACCTGATGGGGTAAAGTAATGGTCTTTTATATGGGAAGACAATCTATTCATCAGCTGGAAGGCTCTTGCAGTCTCTCCCCAGAGTTGATGGTAGGTGGCAGGAGATCATCTAAGGGGAAATTTGCTCCCTCTTGTGGTCTGTTAAAGCCGAGCTCTCAGAGGCTTTAGGATGGTGTGCAAGATGCATTTGCTTAATTTGACTTTGTAACTAGGGCTAATAGCTGGGTGTGTATTTATTGGCTTGAGGGACATGACAGTGGTGGGGAACAACTAGTTAATTTTGGTTGCCAATCAAGTTTGTTTGAATTTCTATAAATTTACCCACATATTTTCATTATGCATGTGATACAGAATACAGTAGAACCCCTATTTTATGAACTAATTGGGGACTGAGGAGTTCATAAAATTTAAAAGTTCATAAAATTGAACATCTCCAAATTTTAGCAGATAGGGTACATACATTGCACTATGATATACTACATTAGACACTTCAAGATTCTACTGTGGAAAAAGGTATGATGTAAGTGCAGCATGTATTATTTTTTTTATAATTGTATTTATTTATGATGATCTTGAGATGGGAGTCAGGCAGAGTGAAGATGGAATAAAACGGTGTAAAGACTGCTTTGGCCATAATCTTTTCAAGACAAGACCATATCATCCTAAATATACACCAGTTGTTTAGCATTCTGATTTTTGCTACAATCACCTTCACCCTACTATGTATATATTATGACACTCAGGGACATGGTGGGGAATGATTGTAGCAAAATTGTCTTCAAAAGAAATAAATAATAATAATTAATAATGATGAATAATAAAATCCCTAGCTCTTAGTGCATTTCATCAGTTGAGCTGAAAGAACTGATACAGGTTTGGTGTGCAATCAGAAATGGGGTGCACCACAGTCAATAGCCATATGCCTGCGTACAATTGGAGAGATACAATGGGCCTTTCAAAATTATTGACCAGACCCCTTACCTTGAGAAAGAAATGTTCAGTGCACAAACCCACCAAGCCACTAGGAGTGTTTGGATTTATTTTTTCCAGAAAGCTTCATCTGCCTGTCAGCCACACTTTATATTTCCAGTAATCCTGCCTTCCTTTTAAAAAAAATCCTAAATACAGTTTATTGTCTCCCCCCAATGGCCAAATTGAAAACTTCCTGTAAAGTCCCATAACTTCCAGGAAGTTTGTAGAAGTAGATGCCCAAATGTTGATAAAAGTTGATAAGGTGCCACAAGTACTCCTGTTCTTTTTGTGGATACTGACTAACACGGCTGCTACTCTGAAACCTGATAAAAGATCCAGTTACCTATACATCAGAGTTTTTTAAAACAGGAAACCGATGTGCCTACTGAAATGGAAGAACACAAAAATAATATCCATTATTGCACTATGTTTCAAAGCTACTGTTTTCAGTCTTTTACCCATCTCTGGGAATATCATAGTGCAAATGTAAGGCATAATTAACAATAATTTCAAAAGGAAAGAATTGACTGTACTTTTCCTATGTTTGTCTCATACTCCTCATCTTTTTATTTTTTCATTTAATAACCTACATGTGTTTCTAAATTGTCTGTTCTTCGTAAATTGGTCTGATGTCAATTGATTTACGATAACATTTTTTCTAGCTTGATGTATTTAGCCATGTATTTCCTTTAAACTGCTTAGATGTGTTTAGAGCATAATTTAGCTCAATTTAGCATAACTTTTTTCATCATCTGGAAAATGTTCTTTTTTGTTTATCTAATCCATCATCTATCTGCCTATCCAGGCATTTATATTGAGCCCATCACCATAGTATCTGATTACCTAAGGACAGGTTATTTTGTTCTGGGAGTCTGTAAGAACCAAAACTTCAGAAAATATATGATAATTGAGTAATAAAAAGGAAGGGTGATGTTTGAACATTTGTAACATCTAGCTGCTATAAAGAATTCACAGATCACAACATCCTGCATCCGTCAGAAAGGAAGATAAGTATCTGTCTACATAAGGTACATATCCAGCCCCCCTTATTGTAATATCTTAGTGCCTCACATTTTTTAAAAGTGTATCTGTCCTTACAACAACCATGTGAAGCTTGGAAGTATTGTTTTATTTGCAGGTGCGGACCAGAGGCACAGAGAGACTAAGTGAGCTGCCTGGATCACACACAAAGTACATGGTGGAGCAAGGAATTCAACTGCACTCTCCAAAGTCTCAGGCTAGAGCCCTAGCCACTGAACTACCCTGCCTCTCTGTCCATTCTACAGATGGGGAAACAGAGGCACAAACAGGTGAAATTATTTGTTCTGAAATTACGGAGACTCTTTTACCACCTTCATTACAAAACATGGTCAAGTGGAATTCTCCTAAAATGACATCATCTCTTTTATTCATACATCAACAAGAGGAAGATTAGAAGACTCAAAGGGCTGAGTGTTAGGGTATCTCTGACACCTAAGTCCCAGCTTTGAACCCAGCCCATTAGTGGTAGGGTGGCTGCCTGTGGGACTTTGTCTTGTAGTTGTGAGAAGAAAAAAAGCTGAGAGAGCTAGAATAGACAGATTACAGTGGGTTATTTCCTAACTAGGACTACAACTCCCATAATGCACTTGTGGTTTATTTTTTTTTCTAACAGAGACTACTACTCCAACAATGCACTTGGGCTTCATTTCCTGACTAGAACAGGAGTACTTGTGGCACCTTAGAAACTAACAAATTTATTAGAGCATAAGCTTTCGTGGGCTACATATGTTATATATATGTTATGTTATATGCATCCGAAGAAGTGGGTTGTAGCCCACGAAAGCTTATGCTCTAATAAATTTGTTAGTCTCTAAGGTGCCACAAGTACTCCTGTTCTTTTTGAGGATACAGACTAACACGGCTGCTACTCTGAAACATTTCCTGACTAGGACTACAGTTCCCATAATGCATGTAGGGTGTTTTTTTCCCTAATAGGGCCTACTACTCCCATAATGCACTTGGCCCGTTTAATTTCCTGGCAGGGACTACAAATCCCATGGTGCACTTGCAATTCACTTGGAAGCCCCTTGTATTCAGAGAGAGAGGATGTGCAATTCCCACAATGCACTTTGTTTGAGGAGAGTACAACCCCCACAATGCCCTGGGACTGCAACTGTTTATAATGCACCATGTCCTTTTCTGGGTGCAGGCTTCAAGTCCCATCAGAAACCAGGAGGTTTCCCTCCTCCCTCCCCACCTCAGGTAAAAAACTACAGCTCCCAGAATGCACTGGGCTCCCGTCTGGAGTAAGGTTCCCAATTTTAGTTGGCCATATTCCTGGAGGTTTCATCACATGACATAATCTTTAATTAAAAGTAATCTTTAACCTCTGGAGAGTTGACAACTGGAGAGGGAGGTAAAGGGGGAACCTACAGCTCCCAAAAGGCACCTGGGCCCGCACTTCTGGCAGGCAGCGGAGGGCGGAGAAAACTACAAGTCCCAGCATGCAGGGCGTCTTCCACTTCCGGTGTTGTGTGACACGCCCGCAGGCCGCTGAGGGCAGAGAAAACTACAAGTCCCAGCATGCAGTGCGGCCCCCCTTACTTCCAGTGCGGTGCGGCTGGCGGAGGCCCCGGCGGGGACTGCGAGCGCACGCAAGGCGGCTGTGACAGGAGCTGCCGTGGGAGCCGAGGGCGTGTGTGAGGCGGGGGCCGCAGAGCGAGGAGCCGGGCCCGGGCCCTGCTCCCGTCCCCGGGCAGCCGGCCGCTGGAGCAGCAGCCATGGCCGCGGGCTGGTGAGGGCGGCCGGGCGCGATGTTCGTGCAGGAGGAGAAGATCTTCGCCGGGCGGGTGCTGCGGCTCCATGTCTGCTCCATGGAGGGCGCGGAGTGGCTGGAGGAGGTGCCCGAGGACACGACGGTGGAGAAGCTCAAGGAGCGGTGCTTGAAGCACGTAAGGGAAACCCGTGCCCCCCCCCCCCCCGGGCCGCTGTCCCCCTCCCCCCCCGGCAGGGGAGCGGGCCCCTGGGTATTTATAGACCCTCTGCAGGCTGCCGGGGGGGCGGGGGGCGGGGGTCTGCAGAGCATTGGCAATAGGCCCCGAGTGTGCCCGGGGGCGGGGAGCTTCAGTACCCTCCACCCCCACTGTCTGTAGCCAGCCGGGGGGGGCGGGGCTCATAGTGCCCATAGTGCCCTCTGCCTCTTTCCCCACCCCAAAAAAGAGAAGCTCCCTTGACTGTATTTAGTGTGTGTGTGTGGGGGGGGGGTCCTGCATTAAATACGCTTTGACTGCAGTTAATTGTTGCACGTCCTTGGTGGTGGTGCGGGGCTTGTAATAAGTACGTGCCTGGGGGGCCCATTAAAATCTTGAGGCTTCATACACTATTTGACCTCTGAGCCTGCTGGCCCAGGTAAATATTGCTGTTGGTAGTAAATATTTCAGATTTTGTATGTCCCTCCCCCCCATGTCCTGTATATAGAGAGTTGTTTTCCATTCCGGCTCCCTCCTTGCTATGTTTGTAATTGTCCCCCCAAAACTGAGGCATGGTGCGTTTCAGCCTATGAGATGAACACCTGCTTCAGAAAGTTATGAGTTCATGGGGGGCGGGGCGGGGAGAATGGGGTTAATATGGGAATTGCTCCGCAACCTTTAACTACAGGAGTTAGGATTCATGGGACCCTTAGATTACATATTTCTAGCTCTTATACTCACAATATTGTATGGGTTGGCAGATACACCTTGTGAGAAATTGCCGAAGTGGTTTTGGATGATTCCCTACAAGCAACTGCAATATTTGTTCCTTGGTTTTCTGTATTTTCAGAACAAACATAAAGAACAGGGGTAATAACTACAAGTTCTTTGAAGTTGACAGTGGGGTACTACTTTGTCAGAAGAGTACTACCTACTACATCACTACTGCTTCATTGGTGCAGTAATGTTGTGGGTTTCATGTTCTCCTTGCCTTCAATCCATTAAGACTTTCACACGTCTCACAGTCCTTTGCCCTTTAGGAAACTGATTGCACTGAAGAGAGAATATGTAAAGGTGCCATTGAATGAAATTTGGCTGAAACAGAGGGTTTCTTCATTCTGGTTTGCTTATTTACCATGCATGTCTTGTTGGTGACAGGGTCTGGGGCCGTTGTTCATCAAGTAAATGGGTCAATTTGTTGGTGGGTCTATTGGACTGAAATTCTAAGCTTGTAATGACTGTTCTATTTTTCAGTAAAATGTGACAAATACAGTAACCTATAGGTTTCAGTGGTAGTCGTGTTAGTCTGTATCAGCAAAAAAACCGAGGAGTCCTTGTGGCACCTTAGAGATTAACTAAATTTGTTAGTCTCTAAGGTGCCACAAGGACTCCTCGTTTTTTTTATAGTAACCTATAGGATCTCAGTACGTGAGAGAGTTACCATGGTTTGTCCCAGAAGCTGCAATTCCTGGGCCAAGACAGCATGTTCAAGTTGTCTGAGCCAGGAACTCCTGAGTTCTAACCTTGACTCTGACACTAAATGGCCGTGTAACTGAAAATGGGGCGGAGGGGGAGGGAGTAAGTCCTTGCCTGTTTCTCATAGGAGTAAAGGATATTAGCTTGCAAAGCACTTCTCCTCTTCAAAATGTTATAGAAATGTGAAGCTTTGTGTCTCTTAATAATAATATATATATACACACACGATATGAGAGCAAGCAGTTATACCAGAATTCTATAATTATGTTTACACTTTATATTGCTTACATAACTTTAAGTAAAGGGTTTTGTCTCTTAGATGTGTCGTAATTCCATTCCAGTAAGGGTGGCCAATGAGCTAAATGTAGTACACAGAAATTTTATAAAGCACCCCCTCACTATTTTATTTTAAAATATGGAACCCCTGGAAGCTACAGGTCTCAGCATGCATATTCCAACTTGATGCAAAGGGTCATCTGCTCAGCTCATAGCATGCTAGGACCTGTAGTCTCTGTATTTGGAGAACAGCTTCATTTTATCCAGGGTGGGTGTGGCCCTTGGTAAGGTACCAGTGCAACCTTTGGTTGGGAAAATTAGGGTGCCTCTGCATTCTAGAATAGGTGTGGAACTACCACATCCTGCAGAGCTCATGGAGAATTCTCATGTTGCTATCCTTATTCAGCCCAACTGAGTGATGAAGTACAAGAGTGGTGTGAGGATTGCCAAGCAGAGGAGCACAATGATTGCATGTGTAAGTGCAGATCTGAAAGACCTTTAATTTTCAGGAAGCCTAATTGAAGAAGTGCTTATAGGTAATGTGAGTCGGGGCAGAAGACAATTGATAACTAGGCAGTGGTGTTTCATCTCATTCTGTCTGCTTCTTAGTGGTAATGGTGTGGATTTGCATAACCATTATGGATAATATATAACCTTATGAAGAGGAAAAATGGAAATGGAAAAATCTTGTCTAGTGATCACAAGCATATTGTAATGAATCTTGGTAGCACCTTCAGATAACTGATGCAGCCACCTCTAATGTGATGCTAATTAATCTGTTCCCCAAAGCCCCTGCAAGCACTATTGCTGTGAGTAGTAGAAAGTAACATTCATTATGTAGTCCTACTTTGGATAAGGAAAGGAGGCATTCCATTTCTCCCCCCTTTTCCCCTCCGGTAGCTTCCAAAAGGTCACAGAGCTCCAAAGTTGTCATTAAGTATCCTGATGTCTTTTCCTAACTAATTCTGCACTCAGCTCTTTATCCCTAATTATCTTTTCTCTTGGAGGGGTTTCTGTTGCAAGTGTTTGTGCCAACAAAAGAGAAACATTTCCCCCCAGTTATCTGTGAACCAAGGCCCTACTCCAGCAAGCTGCTCTGTGTGGGAAGATGCCTGCCCTTGTGTGGAGCCCCTCAAACTTCAGTGGGGTCTCGGTGCCATGGTCTACCTACACACATCATCTTGCAAGATGAGGACCCAAATTTGCCCAGTTCTGGTTTTGAAATTGGCAGTATTTAAAGAGATTTTTTTAAAGGTCTGTTCAACCACACACAAGTGGGCATAATTACATTGCACTTGAGCAGTTGGTAAGTTGGCAGTTCAGGAAATGACACTATAATTGGTGCAGACATTTTGGAATAATTCCTATGAGCAGATGTTAAGCAAAGAGTAGGGTACACGAGTCTAACATGGGGGATTTGTCATTTTGAAGAGGTGAACAATATCTTCATCATTGTGACGGATTCCCAAAGAGTTGTAGCCTACTTGCAGGTCAAGCTCCTCCCAGATCAGTCTCTAGCTAAATCCTTAAGGTGGTCTGGCTGGATGTTCAGTCTTTGTCCACCATATGTTCGGTGGCGTGATAGGAAGAGACAATGGCACGCTGCAACCAGATGGCCCTGGAGTCAGATTGTAGGTGTGTAGTGCAAATTTTAACAACCCACACACTGTTGTTTTGCTTTTCTAGTTACAGCAACAGAATTTCAAACAAAAATTTGTTGAAAGTAAAAAACACACAAACTCTCAGCAATATCTTCTTGTCTACCAAGGAAAATAGCAATGCAAGCAAATATTAAGGTTGCGTGCCCACAATTTTGCATACTCTAAACAAAAAATTAAAGATTAACTGCAGCCCTTGGATTCCTAGCAAGACGCCAATATGATACCAATAGTTGCAAAGCTCTGTAGTTTAATGTAAGCTATCTCTCCTAGAGTTATCAGCCCCATATTCTTTCACAGAAGAGTCTTAATCCAAGGATTTGTAAAAGTAGCATCCCTATGGTGTTCAGAGATCAAACGAATCACTGATGGTCTCTTCTCGTGCATTTTGGGTACCTCGTTAGATCAATTTTAGGAGCTTCTGATTGATTCTAGATTCTAATGCAGTCTTTGGCTTTAGATCAGCAGTTAACATGCTGAAGGACTAGTTGTAAGTCACTGGTATGCAAAGCAGAGCTAAAACAATCTCACTGCAGCCCTGTTGATGTGTTAGAGGTGTTCAAAAATAATTTAAATCAGGAGCTGAAGACTTGTGATAAAACTGGTGCATTTTGATGTATAAGAAGAACATAACGGCCATGCAAGGTCACACCAAAGGTCGGTCCATCCAGCCCAGTATCCTGTCTGCCGACCGTGGCCAATGTCAGGTGCCCCAGTGGGAGTTAACCTAACAGGTAATGATCAAGTGATCTCTCTCCTGCCATCCATCTCCACCCTCTGACAAACAGAGGCTAGGGACACCATTCCTTATCCATCCTGGCTAATAGCCATTAATGAACTTAACCTCCATGAATTTATCCAGTTCTCTTTTAAACCCTGTTATAGTCCTAGCCTTCACAACCTCCTCAGGCAAGGAGTTCCACAAGTTGACTGTGCGCTTTGTGAAGAAGAACTTCCTTTTATTTGTTTTAAACCTGTTGCCCATTAATTTCATTTGGTGGCCCCTAGTTCTTATATTATGGGAACAAGTAAATAACTTTTCCTTCTTCACTTTCTCCACACCACTCATGATTTCATATACCTCTATCATAGCCCTCCTTCGTCTCCTCTTTTCCAATCTGAAAAGTCCTAGCTTCTTCAGTCTCTCCTCATATGAGACCCGTTCCAAACCCCTAATCATTTTAGTTGCCCTTCTCTGAACTTTTTCTAATGCCAGTATATCTTTTTTGAGATGAGACCACATCTGTACGCAGTATTCAAGATGTGGGCGTACCATGGATTTATATAAAGGCAATAAGATATTCTCCGTCTTATTCTCTATCCCTTTTATAATGATTCTTAACATCCTGTTTGCTTTTTTGACTGCCGCTGCACACTGCGTGGACGTCTTCAGAGAACTATCCACGATGACTCCAAGATCTCTTTCCTGATTAGTTGTAGCTAAAATAGCAATTAGTTGTATGTATAGTTGGAGTTATTTTTTCCAATGTGCATTACTTTACATTTATCCACATTAAATTTTATTTGTCATTTTGTTACCCAGTCACTTAGTTTTGTGAGATCTTTTTGAAGTTCTTCACAGTCTGCTTTGGTCTTAACTTTCTTGAGCAGTTTAGTATCGTCTGCAAACTTTGCCACCTCGCTGTTTACCCCTTTCTCCAGATCATTCATGAATAAGTTGAATAGGTTTGCTCCGAGGACTGACCCTTGGGGAACACCACTAGTTACCCCTCTCCATTCTGAAAATTTACCATTTATTCCTACCCTTTGTTCCCTGTCTTTTAATCAGTTCTCAGTCCATGAAAGGATCTTTCCTCTTATCCCATGACAATTTAATTTACATAAGAGCCTTTGGTGAGGGACCTTGTCAAAGGCTTTCTGGAAATCTAAGTACACTATGTCCACTGGATCCCCCTTGTCCACATGTTTGTTGACCCCTTCGAAGAACTCTAATCGATTAGTAAGACATGATTTCCCTTTACAGAAACCACGTAGACTTTTGCCCAACAATTGACGTTCTTCTATGTGTCTATTTTATTCTTTACTATTGTTTCAACTAATTTGCCCGGTACTGATGTTAGATCATCTCTAGAGCCCTTTTTAAATACTGGCGTTACAGTAGTTATCTTCCAGTCATTGGGTACAGAAGCTGATTTAAAGGACAGGTTACAAACTATAGTTTACATGTTTACTATAATTTTACAAGTATAAGTAAAGGAACAAACAGTTGAGCTCTCTAATGACCACACTGACTGCAGGGCAGGTGACGAGATCATGGATTCTAAAAGCACTCTGAAAACCCTGAGTTAGATTAATACTAATGTTTACAAAGTACCAAAGAACCCATTGAAGTCAATGGTAAATACCTTCTTTTAGAAGGGAAAGACACTTGCAGAGAACAGAGTAAAAATGCTTAGATAAAAATCTCATTCAGAAAGCTCTGTTTTCATTTTTGTGAGCAAGATTGTGGTTATTAAATGTTTTGCTTGGCCTCAGTGAGTTGCCTGGGTGAGATGAGCGACTTTATCAATCTTGTGGCTTCAGTGATTTTAGTTTCTCCCTTTCCAACAGTTCAACTGTTACATTCCCTGTTTCCCCTGGAACAAATGAGAAGCCTCTAGATGCACTGATGTAATGTTATTCTGGGAGTCTGTCACTCTGGGTCACTGAACTGTTCTCGCGTGAAGATGAGCCAGTTGAAGCTGTGGATGGATTCGTATTTTGTGTCGCAATGCTAAAATAGCCAAGCAGGGTAAAACGCCAAGCTCCTTTCTAAAGCTTCACTGGGCTACATACATTCAGAGGCTAGATGCTTACATTTGCTGAGTTTACCAAAAGCTTAATCCTGTGCAGTCTTTGATACCTGGACAAAAAGGGCCAGATCCTCAGCTGGTGTAGATCAGGAGAGCTCCATTGACTTCAATGGAATTTTGCCAATTTACACCTGCGGTGGGCCTGATGCACAGTCTTAACTTACATACTGGGTGCTAGGGAATGGTTTTCCTTAATCCGATCAGATTTTTTTCCGAGATAGAGGAGAATCCCTGGTTTTGTGTCAGGCTTTGTAAGTACGCTGGCATTGCTGGGCACTGTTATAATCTAACTCCTGACAGCATTTCTACGGCAAGCCCAGGGGTTTTGAGTTTCCGGTTTCGTAATGAGAACGCAGTGACATATGCTGCAAAAATATCTTCAAATGATCCAGTACCCTACTTCTGTTTTTAACAGTTGGTGCATTTCTAGACATAGGATACTAGGAGGAAAAATTAGACGTACTGTGAATATTTCTCAGATCAAGAAGAAAAGCTACAGAAAACACTGTTCAGTCTAGTGGTTTACAGCCAAAAGGGAGTCTAGAGGCTAGCTCTGGTATTGATTCCATTGAGGGACCTGGGGCAAGACACAGAAATTCTTTCTATATTTGTGTGTTCTTCTGTACAGCAAGGAGTTCTTGTGGTGCTTGGTGTTTGCAAGTGCTGTGAGATCCTCTGACAGGTGCAATAGAGGTGCAAAGTATCACTACATATGATAGTGTGTGAGCAAACAGTGATTGCTAGATTAGGCAGAAGGCTTGTGCATTTAACACTCTTTCTGAAGGAGACACCTGCTAGCGGCATTACAGCCTTCAGTATTGCAAGAATGTTTTAAAAACTCAGTGTTCGTTTTCTTCAGCCTTTTAACTTGAAGGCCTAATTGCTATTATCTGAGCTGTCAGTCTTTCCCCCAAGTCTCTCTTTTGTCTGTATATTGGCCCTAGTGCCCAGAGATTTCACCCCTGAGCAGTGTGATAGAATCTGCTCTTACAGCAGTGTAAATCCAGTCTACGTGGTGTTTTACTGATGTACTTGAGATCAGAAACTGGCTCACTGAATGCAGATCTTCATTAACTTCTACTGTCCTCACCTCCAGTTCTTCTGAAGGAGCTGCTCAAAAATGTCATCTACTAAAGTGAAATTGTTGGTTCGGCTTTAAAGGAATTTTCTTAGCAAACGCTTTCTATCTGTGGAATTAGGAAATGTTTGCTTTTATTAGTGATAGAAAATTGCAAACCATCTGCATCGCCCCAACCCATAGAATCGTAGGACTGGAAGGGACCTCGAGAGGTCATCTAGTTCAGTCCCCTGCACTCATGGCAGGATTAAGTATTATCTAGACTATCCCTGACAGGTGTTTGTCTAACTTGCTCTTAAAAATCTCCAATGATGAAGATTCCACAACCTCCCTGGGCAATTTATTCCAGTGCTTAACATCCTGACGGGCGGTTTTTACTAATGTCCAACCTAAACCTCCCTTTGCTGCAATTTAAGCCCATTGCTGCTTGTCCTATCCTCCGAGGTTAAGGAGATCAATTTTTCTCCTTCTTCCTTGTAGCAACCTTTTACGTACTTGAAAACTGTAATCACGTCCCCTCTGTTTTCTCTTCTTCAGACTAAACAAACCCAGTTTTTTTCAATCTTCTCTGGTAAGTCATGTTTTCTAGATCTTTATTTTTGTTCCTCGTTTCTGGACTTTCTCCAATTTGTCCACATCCTTCCTGAAATGTGGCGCCCAGAACTGGACACAATACTCCAGTTGCGACCTACTCAGCATGGAATAGAGCGGAAGAATTTTCAGTAGTAAAGTAACAGAGAGAGAGAGAGAAGTTTGCTCTTGAACCGTGACTGCTCCGGGGTGCTCAGACTGAAATGAACATAGGACATTATTTACAGTTCAAACCTATATTTCTCAGCAGTACATATTTTTTAAAAAATCCGTAGAAGCTCTGAGTATGCACATTAGGGAGGCAGTGGCTGATAATCAAATGCTAACAATTCCAGTTGAGAAACCTACCACTTTCAAGCAGTATTTCAGCATTGGCCTTATATTTTTCATATGAAAAGTCTTAAGGGTTTTTGGACTAATTTGTCACTTTTTAAGGAGAGAGGAACAAAATTAACCTTCTCTGATAATGTTAAATTAATGGTCTCTCATTGTCATGTTTTCCAGATCACCGGATTAAATAAATTCTCATAACGTATTATATCTTACCAAATATTTCTACCTGACATTTCTTTCAGATTTTTGAAGCCTGCTCCTGTAGCTATTACATGAGTAGCCTACTGACTTCCAAAGGACCATTCATATGTGAAAGGGCTGCAGGGTTTGGTCTTTGAAGTTAGCTGTTTCAAAAAATTGTTTAGAGCATCAGTCAGGCAGCAGGAACCTAGATATTGCTTTTTTCCAGCTTTTAATTTTAAAAGCATCACTATGATAGATCTGAAATCCTCCTTTTGGATGTTTTCCCCTCACAGCCAGGGCACTTGGCTATGTAGGAAAAAAACCTATTTGCTTGTTCACTACCACAGTGAGTATTGTGTTACACCATGACTCAAATCTCAGTTTCTTTAGTGCACATTCTACTCAGTGCATTAGCCTCTGGCATATTGTCCTACTACAGGGGTTCTCAAACTGGGGGTCAGGACCCCTCAGGAGGTCGTGAGGTTATTACACGGGGAGTCGCAAACTGTCAGCCTCCACCCCAAACCCCGCTTTGCTGCCAGCATTTATAATGGTGTTAAATATATAATAATATGTTTTTAATTTATAAGTGGGGGGGGTCGCACTCAGAGGCTTGCTATGTGAAAGGGGTCACCAGGACACAAGTTTGAGATCCACTGTCCTATTACTTAAGCTATGAAGAGACTGGTAAATGCTGGCACAGTTCAAATGTGGAAACTCCCCTCAATACGAGGTACAGTGATTCATGCAGTAGGCTTATTATTCCTGTTCTCTGATGCTTAGTATTTATCATTTTCTCTAGTGTGTACCTGGGAGCTTAGAGGATCCAAAAAGCATAACGCATCATAAATTGATCCATGCTACTTCAGAGAAGGTGCTGACAGATACAAAAACAGTCTTGGAGGAAAATATTCAAGATAAAGGTAGGAGAGCTCTATGACTGAACCTCATTCATGCAATCCTAGCCTGTAAGCCTAGTAACATGAGACTGTATTTAATTGTGAGGTGCATGCCAAGTTCTGACCTTAATGCCTATTCTGGGTTCTGAGACAAGGGCGCTGATAAAATGGCTAAAAGGTACAGGAAATAGAATGTGTTTAGACTATCATATGTTTTTGTTGCTTGCTGCAACATTGTTTTTTTTAAGAAATAAAAACATGAATTATATACAGTAGTTGAGCCAGTAGATTAAATGATTTTTTTATTTTGTAAATTTGTTTTAAGACAGACAAAAAAAGGAACTAGAGTTGTAATCAGATAAGTCTAATAGATTCAAACAATGCACAACATTTACCCTTTGCAATTGTGTTTGAGGATGGTAAACACAAATTAGACCATTATGAATACCACCCCATTCATACTTTTATTTTGAATTGGCTTTTGGATATTTGGTAGGGCTGTAAAGCGATTAAAAAAATTAATTTTGTTTGATCGCGCTGTTAAACAATAATAGAATACCAATTTTAAAAATATTTTTGGATGTTTTCTACATTTTCAAATATATTGATTTCAATTACAACACAGAATACAAGGTGTACAGTGCTTGCTTTATATTTATTTTGATTACAAGTATTTGCACTGTAAAAAAACAAAAGAAATAGTATTTTTCAGTTCACCTAATACAAGTACTGTAGTGCAATTGCTTTATCACGAAAGTTGAACTTACAAATGTAGAATTATGTACAAAAGAACCTGCACTCAAAAATAAAACAATCTAAAATTTTAGAGCCTGCGAGTCCACTCAGTCCTACTTCAGCCAATCACTCAGACAAACAAGTTTGTTTACATTTGCAAGAGATAATGCTTCCCACTTCTTGTTTACAATGTCACCTGAAAGTGAGAACAGGCGTTCACATGGCACTGTTGTAGCTGGTATCGCAAGATATTTACGTGCCAGATGAGTCATGTGTCCCTTCATGCTTCAACCGCCACTCCAGGAGACATACGTCCATGGTGATGATGGGTTCTGCTTGATAACAATCCCAAGCAGTGCGGACCGATGCACATTCATTTTCATTATCTGAGTCAGATGCCCCCAGCAGAAGGTTGATTTTCTTTTTGGTGGTTTAGGTTCTGTAGTTTCCGCATGAGAGTGTTGCTCTTTTAAAACTTCTGAAAACATGCTTCACACCTCATCCCTCTCAGATTTTAGAAGGCACTTCAGATTCTTAAACCTTGGGTTGAGTGCTGTTGCTATGTTTAGAAATCTCACATTGGTACCTTCTTTGCGTTTTGTCAAATCTGCAGTGAAAGTGTTCTTAAAACGAACAACATGTGCTGGGTCGTCATCTTAGACTGCTATAACATGAAATATATGGCAGAATGCGGGTAAAACACAGAGCAGGGGACATACTGAACACCTTGGGGGAAAATTGTATCAAATTTAATTAACGCATTATTCTTTTATCGAGCATCGTCGGCATGGAAGCATGTCCTGTGGAATGGTGGCTGAAGCATGAAGGGGCATACGAATGTTTAGCATATCTGGTACGCAAATATCTTGAAATGCCGGCTACAAAAGTGCCATGCAAATGCTTGTTCTCACTTTCTGGTGACATTGTAAATCAGAAGAGGGCAGTATTATATCCTGTAAATGTAAACAAACTTGTTTGTCTGAGCGATTGGTTGAACAAGAAATAGGACTGAGTGGACTTGTAAGCGCTGAAGTTTTACATTGTTTTGCTTTTGAATGTAGTTATGTAACAAAAAAACCTACATTTGTAAGTTGCCCTTCCACAACAGAGATTGCACTACATCATTTGTATGAGTTGAACTGAAAAATACTATTTCTTTTGTTTATCATTTTTACAGTGCAAATATTTGTAATAAAAAATAATATACACTTTGATTTCAGTTACAACCCAGAATACAATATATATGAAAATGTAGAAAAACATTCAAAATATTTAATAAATTTCAATTGGTATTCTATCATTTAACAGTGCGATTAAAACTGCGATTAACTCCAAAAAATTAATCACGATTAAAAAAATTAATTGCGTGAGTTAACTGCGATTAATCGACAACCCTAATATTTGGCTATAAGTAAATAAAAGTAATAGATTTAAAAAAAAAAGAAAGAAACCACCTTTATCGGATCACTCCAAGTCAAATAGTGGGGTTATGTTGCTTTCTGAAGTTTTTATTTCAGCGTCTCAGTTTTATAGCGCTGTAGGCTTACGGTGTGCTTTGCTGGTGTAAATCAGAATGGATACCTAGTATAACTCCGCTGGTTATAGTGGAATTGCTCCAGGTGTGTGTTTAGCCTGTAGAATTAAAATGCAAAAAGGCTTAATGTGAGACAAAGGCAGGTCTAAAGGTTAGAGTAGTCAGGTAACTGGGTTCTTTTCATATTGGGCACATACATTTTCAGAAACTCCCATTAATTTAGGCCTCAACATGCCTGTCTCCTCAGCTCCCCTTCCTGTAAATTGATATATTAATGACCTACATCACAGGGGTACTGGAGACTTAATTAAGCCAATGGATTTAAAGAAGAAGATTTGGAAGAGAGGTTCTTTTTGTAAGTGCAAAATATTCGTATGAAAAGCCTAAAGGGAAAGCATGCGATGTGACCTGAGATCTTTCAGACTTACCTTTATCTGTCCAGTAGATTTGCTCCAGTTATAGCCATTGGTGGGCAGTCACCTAGTCTAAGCAGAGCGAGCTGCTCTAAGCTGCCATTTGCACCTCAAGTAGGGGTAAACTTCACAGCTGCAGGTAGTGGCTTTACATGCATAGACTAGGGATTTGCACTGGTGCAGCTGTACAGGTGGCTGGCTACTCATAGCTATAATTAGGGCAAATCCCCAGGGTAGAGAACACCATAGGTGGTTTGGCTCTAGGTTTTCTTTCCAGCCTCTGGTTTGGCAGGGAACTCATTGCTACTGGATTCTTGTGGTGGAGCAGTTGTTGTCACTTTTGCAAACAGCACAATCCATTTTAGGGGAGTTGGGGCCACAAGGAGCTCCTTTCCTGGGGGAGGCGGGGAGCAAAACTAGGGATAAGCGGGTTTAACATGTAGATGAAATGTAACTAATGATGAACCATGTTCTGAATTCTATTAGAACTGTAAATCCAGGATAAAACTGTTGTTTAACTGATGTCAGAATTTGGCTGCAAAGGTCTGACTTTTTAACTGCACATATTAAAATAAGCCATTTCCCAGCGATATCTCAGATGATTACAACTGAAAGGATTGTTCAAATCTAACTTTTCAGCATTTTATTTACTCTTTGTACGTCACTCCACCTGACCCATAGACCAGTCAGCTTAACTTTGTCCAGTGATTTAATTGTCAGTTTAATTTTTTGACTTTTATGCCCTAATATAGAGATGCAGCAGTTGGATTGCTTGCACTAGCATAATGCTGGAGTGCATGAGTTGCAAACAGAAGGGGAATGTTTCTATCTAAAAACGGTTAAATCTGGAAAATCCCTGAAACTGTGCAAAGAATGCAAACAAAACCCCATTTCTATTAAAACCTTCATTTTACAATTTCTAATGTGACCGATGTTGCAACCACATGCAATCTCTCTGGGGACTGTATTGTATTTATCACTGTGGGACAGGGATTGTATGCAACTCCAGTGGGGAGGGTTGTCACAGCTCCTCCAGGAACCAAACACAGTAAGGGGTGACTTAGGTGAAACCCCTTTGGAGAGGTGCCACCCTCTGGGACGGCTGGTACATACTGGTGCAAAGTGGATTTTCCAGAGACCCCCAAAGAAAGGGTTTGGGGCATAAAAAAGCTGTGTTTAAACTGACTCGGGCCTTCTTTCTGATCCAGCAAATGGACAGGACCTTCTGTCCAAGGGCCCCAACCCTCGTGGAAGGGTTGGGAAGATTTTGGCCCCATAAGACTGATGGGTGACCTCTGGTAAGCTTTTTGCATGCATATAGGAAATTTCATTGGTGGTTTTTTGTTTTATTTTGTTTTTCTCTGTAATGCTTTTACCTCAAGAATAAAAGTGCTAGCTCAGAAAGAGCTGAGCAGTACCTTGTAACTGCTGGCATTATGCTGTTCATGGCCCTTGGGGGGAGAGAGCAACGCACAGGGGCTGCTGGCAAAGTCTGTCAGGCAAACTGGCTTGCAGGGTCATCACAGTGGATGGTGGGGGCGGCTATGCAGCCTTAAAACCTCAGTCGGCAGGGAGAGAAATACAGGTCTCCGCTTAAGAGAGGTGCATCTGGGAGCTGGAAGCTCTCAGTGGGTGTCCTCGAGGGACCATGCAGGGGGAATACAGGAGCAATTAGCCCCAAACTGACATCCTTCATTTTACAGTTCGTAAATTTTTCGTTCTAAATTGCATGACCATGGCCCATTGCATGTTACTTCTAACATATTCCAGTATCTTCTCTTTCTAGATGTCTTGTTGTTGGTAAAGAAGCGAGCTCCCCCTCCGCCTCCCAAAATGGCAGAAGTCTCAGCAGAGGAAAAAGTAAGTTCAGAAGAGTTGTAGGTTTTTCTAGTCTGCATTTCCCCCCTTTTTATTAACAACTTGGAAAAGTGTAGCTGTGGGTGTTCACTATGTATTTATGGAGGCAAATGCATCCATTTAATTAAAGATTAAATAAATTAATTTCAGGAGGATTCATGTTCCTTTGAAACTTCCCAGAGAACACCATAAGCATTAGAACTGTAAATTAACAGTAATGTTTGCCTCAAACAGGATAGATACGCTCTGTGGAAATGCTGTAAGGTTGATCTTTGAATGTCTAATAACAGAATAAATCTATTATTTTAGGTTGTACCCTCAGATAGATCTGCCCTTTAGAAAGTTGTGTCTAGCTGCTCTAATTTGTCTTTAGCGACACTTGGTCTCTGGCCCTGTAACCAGGTCTCTAGGAGTTTGTCTACACTGGAGCTGGGAGCGAGCCAAAATAGCTGTGGGGATGTTGCAGCACCAGCAGGGAGCTCAGATCCAGGGGGTAGAATCCACACAGCTATTTTTAGCGCATTAGAGCAAGCACCACTAGCACAAGTCTGTTGGCTGGAGCTGGAGGGCTGGCTCCCAGCTCCAGTGTAGACATACTCTGGGGCACAAGCATTGGCCCTGCTAGAACTTCAACTTTATCTCCAACTGGGATAACAGTGGGTTGCTTTTTTTCCCCCTCGGGGTGTAATTGTTATTACAGTGGGTCCACGTTCTCCAAAAGGACATTTCTGCCCAGGTGGTGCTGTAGCTGCCATCATCTGCAGATGTACTGAGCTGTGCCTTTGCTTGTCCTTGTGAATTGCTGGAGGTCTGCTTGTATGTGCAAACCTGTTTTTCTCTTCTGCCATTTGCTTCCTGTAGGTAGCTCTATTTCCCTGTGCACTGCCCCTCTGGGGTCTTGCTGTGCTGCGTGTCACACCCCCTTCCTCACACTGTCCTCTGTGCATCTGTCTTTGGACTTCAAGCCTTCCATTTTTGGACTGTATGTTGAAAATTTGGAGCTAGTCTAGGGCACTGTATTTACAAACAATGCAGCGCTTTCAGTATTAAATGGCACATAAGGTGTTCACACAACTCACATCTCCCTACTAATTTTGAACAGAGGACAGATATGTTTGAAGAGAGTGCCCTACATGGAAGGAACATTGTGACGGGTTTGGGCCCTTTGGGGTGTCACCTGAGGTGCTGGGATGCCACTGAGTTAGCCTATTCTGCCAACTACGCCACTGTAACTGTGGCTCACTGGGCCACAGCTGAGGATGCCAAATTCAGAACAAAGTGCTGAGAAATAGGGCAAATATAACCCAAATCTGGTGGTGATTCTTTCATAAACTATACCAAACCAGCCACAAAAGTAAACTCCTGTTTCACCACACTGATTAACAAGAAGTCCTAAAAGCAGTTTCCTTGGGCATTCCAATTCTTGTATCACCACCAAAAATATTGGATTCAGAGTGGTTCTTTACAACCAGTCTCATCAAATGAAAGGTTCTTCTGATCCCAGATGACCAGACACACACCCAGGTCAATGTATAGCTTAGATCTTGCCCAAAAATTATGCTGATGCCAATCCCTTAGAATTAAAAATCTAAAGGTTTATTTATAAATAGAAAGAAAGGTGAGAGTTAAAATTGGTTAAAATAATCAAATACATACAGTAATTGCAAAGTTCTTGGTTCAGGCTTGTAGCAGTGATGGAATAAACGGCTGGCTTAAGTCAAGTCTCTGGAATATATCTACAGCTTGGATGGGTCACTCAGTCCTTTGTTCAGAGCTTCAGTTTATAGCAAAGTTGCTCCAGAGGTAAGAAGCAGGATTGAAGACCAAATGGAGGTGTTTCCAGGGCCTTTTATAGCTTTTGCCATGTGAAGGGCATCCCATTGTTCTTACTGTGGAAAATTACAGCAACAAGATGGAGTTTGGAGTCACATGGGCAAGTTCCATGTCCGTGCATTTCGCCTAGTCACAGCAGGAAATTGCATTAAATGTAGATGGTCGTCTCCCATGGTCCATTGTCAATTAAATATTCTTTTGATGGGCCACTCAATTTGAATAGTCCCTCCAATATGTGCTGGCTAGCTACCTTGTGGGCGTTCCCCAGGAGCAAACACTTGAAATCCAAGTATAGAGACAATACTTATAACTTCAAATACAAAAATGCAGACAGATAGCGTAACCATAACCAGCAAATCATAAACTTTTCATAGACACCTCACTTGATAACCTTTGTACAAGATTTTCTGCAAATATATAACAGTGGTTGCAACAATGATCTATAGGGTCATGTTTTAATCCGATAATGTCACAAACGTATCATAGTGGTTAGAGCATGGGACTGGGAATGGAGACTCCTGGATTCTATTTCCTTCCACTGTGTGACCTTTGAGTCAGTTCCTGCCTCTCTGTGCCTCAGTTTCCCCGTCTGCAAAATGGGGATAGTTAAGTGAAAAGCATTATGTGGCCCTGTGGAGAATGTGGGAAAATTGATTTATTTTTATGAAAAATGTGACACAGCAAGTCTGATTTGGCCCTGTGATTACGAAGTATTAGTGCTATTAACCAATTGCACTTCTAGTCAATTCCCTTAGTCACAAGTTACTTTACATCACTTGCTTGCCTACAAGAGAATATGAAATCAGTCGGCTATAGCATAATTTTTATTACTGTATTCAGTGGATAACAAATTACAAAATCTGACCATGCTTCCTTTTCTTGGTTAGAGGAAGCAGGAACAGAAAGCTCCCGATAAGGATGCTATTCTCAAAGCAACAGCAAATCTGCCCTCTCGCAATGTAGATCGCACTGTGGCCCACCACAACATGAGGGATGTAAGTATAGTGCTTTTTATCTCATTTAATTTACATGCTAAATCTAGATTTCCTCCCTGATTTAACCCTTCTCTGCCACATCCATAGGTTAGTTCATCTTGTCTTGAAGACTTCACTGAAACTTGGGCCTATTGCTTATTTCTTTTGAAATAAGTGAAAATGTATGGTCCATGTCTCAGGTTAAAAATAATACATTGGGCAGGGGGAAACGTGCTTAATATACCAGTAGCATAGGTAATTTAACACTGAACTTTAAGAATCAAATTAAGGTTTTCCCTGTTTATGCTGTGTTTTACTTCTTGCATTTCTCACTGAATGATAAAGCCTAGGCACTTTCAGATTCTAATGCACTAGCACAGCAGTGCAAAGTTTGGTTGGAAATACTGCCGAGGAATGTGGTGTTTGTTGTTTTTAAAGAGAAGTATGATCTTCATTCCCTGGTTTTTGGGCATTCTCTCATACATGGTCATAATAGTGAAACTGCCCTATACCTGTACAAAATATTTACCCATTTTGTTCCATGTTTTTCACCAAAGGAATTTAAAAAAAAAAAAAAATGTACCTGATCTTTTGTCTTAGTGGCTACCTACATGGTTCTAATAAAGATCTTAATTAAAAGACCAGTGTGATTATAAACTGTTCCCCGCAGAAAATAAACTTTAATTCCAAGTTTCTACTGCATTCTGGGTTACATTAAGGTTCCATTTGTAAAGGATTAATGAATACTTAATAGAAGTCTTAATAAATGGGTTAATCAAATGTTAGTCTAAAAGGTCAGTAGGTTGCTTATAACCATCTATAATACCTCATGCTGATATGCTTATAACACCTCATATACTTAAAGGGTTAATAACATAATACATCTATTGATCATTTAAGGTTCCATTTATAAATAGCTTATTAAATGTGACTGCATTTTGTTTGCATAAAAATGTTGATTATATGTGGAGTTTGAGGCAGCTAGTTTTCCTCTTGTCTCTATTTTCAAAGTTTAAAAATGCCCCAGCACTGTGAAGCTTTCAAAATGCTGAAGGATCTTATGAGTATGTGTTCAATGTGTGTTCAACAGAGAGTGTGACTTGCTTCTTCAGGTTTGATACTGCCATGTGCATGAAGTAGCAAAGCCCTATGTGCAGAGTACATACTGTTAAATAGTCAATAAATAAAATATTGAAAAATTTTCTTAAAAAAAAAAAAAGTTAAATGTCCCTAGCACTTACTATTAATTAAAATGAAGCCTGGAAAACTTAACATGTTTAGTGAGCAACTTGCCCTGTTGTATATGGGATACACTAAAAATATTTCCAGATGAAGGAAGGGAAGCCGTGACACATCGGTATGACAAGTCGCAGAAGAAGCTGGTTGTAGGAAGAAAATGACACTAGCCAAGTGTCTTTCATCCCTTTATAGAAACCGGAGTCCCCAGGCCTCAAAGGAACTCCACAGCATCTGACCAGAGGCCCACTGACTTCTGTCTGCCCACACAAAGCTCCTTACAGGGCTGGGACCCTGTTTCCAGTAAGAAATAAGCTTTCTGAGCTAGTGTCATTTTCTTGTGGGACTAAAAGCAATGGAAGAAATAAATAACCCTTCCTGCATGGCAATTCTTGCTCTATATAGCACTCCACGGGAAACATGCCAACAGTTTTTTGATAGGCTAAACACAGTGAAAGCAAAGCCATAATAAAGCAACTTTCTCTACAGGGGGCAAGGGCATAGCGTACAGACTCTAACAATAGATGTATTAAGTGAAGATGGCTATTGGTAGCTTCCTATCTAAATGTTTTGACAGTTTCCTTTCTTGCAGTTCCAGACAGAGCTCCGGAAGATCTTAGTTTCACTTATAGAAGTTGCACAGAAATTGCTAGCACTGAACCCAGATGCAGTTGAACTATTTAAGAAGGCAAATGGTAAGAACGTGTCCCCAATGTGTTTTATGGAGCCATGTTTTTACTAGTCTTGTCAAGAAGTACCCAAAATGTTTATTCATCCTATTACAAAATGCCTGTAGCCATACCCACCTTGTACTGTGATTCCTTCTTATCTCCCAAGCTAAGCAGAGGTGGGATGGGTCAATACATCAGTGGGACTCTTCTGAGGAATACTCAGGTGCAGAGGAAGGAAGTGCTGTTGGATATTCAGTAGGTAACACTCTTCCCTCTTACTAATCAGTCTCAATTTGATGGCTTATTTTTAAAAAGATGCCTGTCCTATACTTAGGGCCCTACCAAATTCATGGCTGTGAAAAACGTGTCATGGACTGTGAAATCTGGTCTCGCCCATGAAATCTGGCTAGTGTAGGGGAGGGACAGGCCTGGAGCCTCTTACCATACGCTGGTCTCCAGATGCTGGGGCGGGATGGGATTTCCTCTTCCCCTGCAGGGACCGCTCCTGGGACCGGGTCAGACCCATCTCTGGGAACCTCCCCCTGCTGCAAGTAGCTCAGCAGAATTCTCATTGAATTGAATTGGGGAGGATTTCATCCCTTGTGTATTGGTTTTTGTTTGAAAAGCACTTTGGGATGAGAGGTACCATGTAAATGTAAAGTTATTCCTAGTACAGTATAACTACTGGAAAACTTCACTCAAACTGCAGTTCTAGGGATGGTGAGGAATGGTTTAGGGTGTAGGGCACTAAAAGGGTATGTCTACACTGCAAAAAAACAAAACAAAAGTATGTTCTTAACTCCGGTTGGCTAACCTGTGTTAGCTTACGGGAGTTAAATAGCAGTGAAGACTTGGTAATTTGTTTTTTAACTTGGGTTAGCAGCTAGAGGTAAAGGCTATAGAGGACCATAGGGTTGAACTCAAATTGCTAACCTAAATTGCCATGTCTTCAGGGCTATTTTCACCCAGATTAACCTTTTTTTTTAGTGTAGACCTACCCTAAGAGTTAGGATTAAATGGAGAAAAGGGAAAATGTAGGGTGAATATAATGGAAAACTTCCTGACTCCGGGATTTATTAGGGCCTGATCCCACCACATTCTCTCTCTCTCTCTCTCTCTCTCTCTCTCTCTCTCTCTCTCTCTCTCATATAATTCTTCACCGTGTCTCATAGAAGTCAGCAGCACTGTTTGTTTGCATAAGGACTGCTCATGTCTAAATGCTTGAAAGCTCAGTCCCAAGTGGAATAGAACGTTAAGGGTAGTGAGGAAACCCACTCCCCATCATTTGAGACGTTGAACACTGTTCTTGACAAAGCCCTGGGAACAATCCAGCGTTAGCTGAGCTGACGGGGTTAAACTAGAAGACTTAATAGGTTTTTCTCTCACTTTCTGATTTGCTAGGGTGGGAATGGGAAGACTAAGGATTCAAATTTAGCAGATATCTTTCCAGATGGAGCAGGGACTTATTTTGGCTTGAAATCCTAACCTGAATCTGTGTTTTGTCTGTAGCCATGTTGGATGAGGATGAGGAAGACAGAGTGGATGAAATAGCCCTGCGCCAGCTTACAGAAATGGGGTTTCCAGAGAGCCGAGCTGTCAAAGCCCTTCGGTTAAACCAGTGAGTATACGCAGCACTCAGCGTACAGGATTGCTAATTACTGAGATAACTGGTGCATATTATTATTTGGATAATAATGCATTTGCTGTAAACCCCCTCTTGGGACACCTAATCCAAGACGGGGCAAAGCACTAGCACAGGGAACAACCCTGCTCAGGGTAGAAGTCCATATGGGTGGGGAGTGGGTGTCAAGTGAGAGAACCTTACTCTGCTGCTGACTGTGCTGGACTTGTTCTGAGAATAAATGGGGGTCTCTGTATTTGGCATCATTCATGAGTATTAAATTCACACTCTCAATTTAAAAAAAGAAAGAAAAAACCAGTCCCAATCCTTAAACTGCAGAAGAAACATTTCACGCTGACTTCTAAAGCCATTTTAAATTATTCATTTCTATACCCACATCCAAACAGTGATATCCAGGGCTGTTCCTTTCTTCTTAGGTTATAAAATTACTTGTGTGACTGTGCCCATCCCATCTCTGGATTTTTCCTTTCTCTGCTTTCCCCAGGGCACAAATGGGGGAGTGATATGCTGGTACTATCCCAAGCTTCCCCTACTTCAGATACCAAAATGATATAAGACACAGCAGATTATGCAGAGGTTCAAACTATGATCACAGTGATCTCCTTGGGCTTGGCTCCTTTTCAATGGAGTTCAAATGCTCATAGGCTCTGCTTGGTAGGGCTCAGATGCTGTTTTGGGCTCCAGGGATAAGTGTGGGGGAAAGAAGGGGAGATGCTCACCCAAGCACCATCCACTCCCAGTACCAAAATGAGCTGTCCCTCACGGTAAACTGTGTGTGATGTGCTTGCTCTTCTCCTTATTTGCATGCTTTGATTGACAGTGAAACAGTTCCCAGTGTTGACATTTTAAATGATAGTCACTGGGTATTGGACTTAATACTCCATAGAAATGAACGGGGCAGTTCACCTCTCTGGGCTATGGTTTCAGGTTCTGTGGAGACTTGGGCAGACATCACATTGTTAATTGCAAAGTGAGAGTTTCTTCTGACCTGTAAGGGGAAGAGTGACTTTCTGTGTTTGAAATGGAAGCAAAAGCATGTTTAAAAATGCTAGATTGCGGCTTCAGCTCATCTTGAACCCTGGCTTTCCTCTATCTCCATCTCACCTCACCTCTCCTTTCACTATTAGCTCAGGAGAAATCAGTTTTGTGGTGTCCGTGGTATTTCAGGAACATCCTGATACAAACTAGCTAGTGATTCTGAAAGTCCTAGGAACAAAAGCCAGATCTGTGTGGGATGATGATTTACTCACTGAGTCTGTCTCCCCTGCAGCTTGGGAGTAAGCCTCCCAGACTCCATTGGCTTGAGTGTAGACGTTGCTGCTCGGGCTCTCAAGCCCAACTGATCCCCTGGTCTGAGCTCAGGTGGCTAGCCAGTGTCTCTGCTGGAGCCACAGTGTCCACACTGTGAAGCTAGTTGGAGTCTATCTAGCTGGGCTCGGAGGCTCGCTCTGACCTGCAGAGTAGAACATACCCGTTGAGCTTTGCTGACTCCCCATAATGGTTTCCGTTAACTTTGTGTCTCAGTATGTCAGTGACGCAGGCCATGGAGTGGTTGATAGAACACGCAGATGACCCCACGGTTGATGCACCGCTTCCAGGTCAGACCTCATTAGAAGCTGCCTCTGAAGTGGGTGCTTCCTCTGCTGGAGCAATTGCTGGTCCTAGTTTGGAAGCTGATGGGGAAGAGCCCAAGGATGAGCTGACGGAAATATTCAAGAAGATCCGCAGGAAAAGAGAATTTCGTCCTGACCCACGAGTATGTCTTGTCTGTCTTTTACTCTTTACCCAACAAATGTAATATGAAGGAAACCACGGGGACACAGTGGACTCCAAATAACCACGTTTATTAACTATATGCAACATGTCAGGTCTGGATACCTATATACACTGCTGCTCTGGGAGGGTTCTGGAGGCTTTTAAACACAGAAGATATTGAGGACCATTAGAGGACTCTTAAAATATTTAAAAGGATACCGCCCAGTACCTATATGCTACAGTCTCTAACACAGGTGCATCTAAATTACCAGTGTTGTTAGGTCTGCCCCAGTGTTGGGGCTAATCTCTTGACGTAGCTGTTTGTAATCATGATTTGCTCCCACTACTAAAGCCAAGGAAATAATGTAGTTGTGTGTATTGGTGAAGAAGCACCATAGGATATTAATTATGGTGCCCTGAGGACTCTTACCGTAGAAGGGAACAAAAGAGCATTTAAGCTGAATCTTGAAGAGTTTGCAGAAGTGACTGTGAAACATCTCCAAGTTGTTTATCTGAACTATTATAAATATCATGCATAGAAAATTTATCCCTGTTCAGAACAACTTGTGTGATTATTTCCCCTTAAACTCACCAGGAGGTGCTGTTTAGAATTCAAGATAGATCTGCTTTTACCACTAAAGGTTTCCTGAGACTTTGACAAGATCCATCAACAACTTAATAGCTAATGTTAAGACATGAGTAAAATTACTTACGTCTGAAAAAGACCTTTTAAAATATTCAGATACACAGTTCTAAATATTTAATGCACACCAGAACTAAATCTAATTACTAGAACTTGCAAATGCACGTGACAGCATGTGTTTTATTGCCAGAAAACCACAAGCCTTGGATATGGAGCATGAAGTACAAGTTTTAAAATCCTGTCTCCCATCCCCAGCATCCCAGTTATCTGGCTCCATACCACATCCTGGCTGTGTTCTCATGACTTGCATGGCTGCATTTCTGTTGCACCAGTGGAAATTCAGATCTACTTCAGTGAACTCTAGATTTTCACCAGTGTAGTTAAGAACAGAATTTGGCTTACAAACTCTCCTTTCTGCTTCCCTTTAAATCTGCAGTTGTTCCCTTGGGGCTTGCCTCCTCTCTCATATTTCACGACACATTTCAGATTCTGCCTGCTCATTTCTTACCTTTTTCATTCTGCCGTTTAGTAGTCTAATCTAAATCATGACTATTACAGGCAATTAACCTTCTTAAAAAGACCAAGCTAAATACACTTGTCTTGCCAGCCTATATTTCAACTGTGCCCACCATTTAATGTCCCAGTCACTAAATAACCTGGCTCCAATTTGTCTGTTTGTAAATTTTCTTTCTGTGCATGAGGAAGGTCACCTGTATATGAAATCTCAATTTGCCTACATTGCAATGAAATAATGTAGTGATGGAAAGTGGACTAGTTCCAGATCAGTGTTTAGGAATCATTATTTGTGTAGCACCATAACATCTGGAGTATTTGGCTTTGTAAGAACAGTTAGTAAAGGAAGCCTTTAACCACAGGAGTGAAATCCTGGCCTCACTGAAGTTAATGGGAGTTTTTTCCCTGGGTGGATCCAGGTTTTTATCCTTAGGATAGAATCCTGGGTTCCTTTTGCCTAGGGCAGACTAGATGGTGGCTGGGTTTCCTAAGATAACTGTTGCCAATAGATATACATACCTTTCTACTTTTCTGAGTTGCATACATATAGGAAACAGGAATAAAACTATCCCATCTCTAGATACAGAAATGAAAACCAAAATATCTGAAGAGGAGTACGATGGGATATTAGAAATGACTGATGCAGACAGCAGCCTTTCTTGTCCTTATTCCAAGGCTTGTGTTGAACCTGAAGGAAACCGTGGGCTACAACCAAATGCTGCTTAGTTACATAGCTGGAACTCACTGAAGTCAACCTGATTTGACCCTGTGTAACTGAGAGCAAAATCTAACCCTGCAAATGCATAGTGGTAAAGGGAAAATGGAAGTAAGTTGATTCAAAGCAAGTAACTTCTGTCCTTCAGTACAAAACAAGTTACTTTCAAAACTGGATGTGAGAGTTAAAGCAAACTCTTCCATTTGACATGTGGTTTAGACTTTAACCTACTTCTTAAGAGACTCTCTAGCCTGGCTTCTGACCCATCACAACCCTCCCCTAAATGTCACATTGCCCAATCTAAAATTAGTGCCACAGCCTGCAAATGGCACATGTACTATAACTGAACTCCTAACGCTGTGAAAACCTCATTTAAAAAGAGGGAATTCTGATATTAACACGTCCTGATACAAGCAACTAAGGTGTGTGACCAGAGAAGAGCAAGAAAGGGAAAATAACTAGTTCTTCCAGTGCTTGTTTGATTTGTAGGAGCTAGGTATGGGGAAGTTCACCTCTTACATGCTGGGGGCTGCATTTCCTTATATATAATTTTACGTTGGTGCTGCTGTGTTTGTCCAGAAGTTCCGTGTAAGTAGTAGGTGCAAGGGTGGAGACTGCTGCCAGATTACCAGCAAAGAGAGAGGCTTCTAGTGAGAGGAATCTGTTCCCCCTCTGAGTCCCAAGGATATTGGCGTGGAACAATATTATAACGAGGGATCACTCAATCATTTCTCTTTCACCTGAGCATTGGAACAGTGCAGTAATACTTAGTACTCTTAATCTTCAAACAGCTCTGCAAACATTTTTCCTCACAATGCGCTAGTGAGATAGGTAGGTCTGAGTGCTCTTACTGATGGGGGGAGGGGAAACAGGCAATGGAGATGAGTGAATTGCTCATGGTCACAGAAGGAATGTGTGTTAGACATGGGAGTTCCTGCTTCCCATCCCATCCTGCCTTTTTAGAGCCAAATCCTGCTCCTGGTGACATAAGCGGGATTTTTGACCTTTATTTCAATAGAAGCAGGATTTGGCTGCTGCTATTTTATTATTATTCACTTTTATTACAGTAGTGTCTAAGGACTCCAGTCATGGATCAGGGCCTGGTTGTGCCATTGGATTGGAAACAGGCCACTTGTAGCCAGATGGTAGACCTTTAAAATCTCTTGAATCTTTGCTTGCCAACAGTTTGCACTCAATAAAAGCTTTTTAGGAAATAAAATAGTCAAAAGGGAATATATTCTGCTATATTGTCCTCTGTCACACAGAAAATCCCATTGGCTCCTCTGGTGAGGAGAATCTGACTTAATAAAGCCAGTTGGGATGCTTAAAACCGGGACCATCGCCTTCTGCTCTTTTGCTGTATGTGGAGAAGGAAGAGCTTTTCTACAGGAGAAGGGATACGATTCATTCCTTGTGTGTGTTGTAGCTACCATGGGCCAAGCTAAATGCTGCGTGTAATAAGCTGTGTGTTTCTGATTTAGGCTGTCATTGCCTTGATGGAGATGGGCTTTGATGAAAAAGAAGTGATAGATGCACTCAGAGTAAACAACAACCAGCAAAACGGAGCTGTGAGTATCCTGTTATTTTCATTCCTAATTGCTAGGATGATCATTTGCTCAGTTGAGAATTCTTGATCGCTGAACCGCATGGTGCTTGGTCATATTTTTAATTCAAACTAGCCCCATTTTACACGGCCTTGCTCTTCATATTCCAGTCCTAGCAGTTATTGGAGTTGAAGCAAACATGATTAAATATTGTGCATCTTTGAAACTAACTACCTACACCACTGGAAAGCAGTCACTTCTGGGCTGGAGAGTGGCAGTCAGCCAGCATCCCGCACAGTGTTGAGAGAACTGCTTGCGGAGTGGAAATGTTGAGATGGAGAACTTTGGCCAGGGACATGGGAATTGGTGTTTGAGGTTCTCATCTGAAGGAACATTTCTCCCTCCCCCCCCCCCCCCCCCCCCCGGACACACACATGTGCGCGCACATAGAGGAATACTGAAGGAAAAAGGGCTGAGATGACCACGCTGGGATTTTGAGATGTGCTCCTGACAGTTAGCTCAGTGAGCCTGCCCTCCAGCTTTGGATTTGAGAATCCTGGAGGGTTCTGGTGTAGGAGGATGACGTCCTGGAACAAGCTGTAGATTTCCAATGTGATCTACAGAATGTCACCTCATGTGGGTTTGAAAGCCAGAAATCACTTTTACTGCTGTATCAGGCTCTAGTCCAGCTCCTGCTGGAGTAATGGGAGCCTTGCAGTTGACTTGGAGCAGGACCTAAGTGAATAGGACCTTAGGGGGGAGGGATAGCTCAGTGGTTTGAGCATTGGCCTGCTAAACCCAGGGTTGTGAGTTCAATCCTTGAGGGGGCCACTTAGGGATCTGGGGCAAAATTAGTACTTGGTCCAGCTAGTGAAGGCAGGGGGCTGGACTCGATGACCTTTCAAGGTCCCTTCCAGTTCTAGGAGATTGGAATAGCAGTTAATGTGTTAATAGATACATGGTTTACTCTTTCAAATTGCATGCAGGGATGATAAACTTTGTCTAGGATGTTCTATCTTGTGCCTTATTTACATGCGGGATTGAAGTCTCCCGAGCTTGCGTTTTAATGGAACTAATTATAAACTTGTCATGCCTGCTGACTTTTACAGTGTGAATGGCTGCTGGGAGACAGAAAGCCATCTCCAGAGGATTTAGATAAGGGAATTGACACCACTAGCCCTCTCTTTCAAGCCATCCTAGAAAACCCAGTGGTACAGTTAGGGCTAACGAACCCTAAAACGCTGTTAGGTAAGTACTGTCCTGGCTTCTGACAAAGAAGCATTGCTTCCACAGTTGCTGACAATCAGAAAATACTCTATTTAAATAAAGCTAAGTGAATAGATGGGGGAGGGTGCAGCCTGACAGCTTGCTTTGTAGTGCTGATGCCATGTGGGCAACAGGGGCTTGGGAACAATCCTGGGGCTGTCAGATATGACACTGAATCTCTGATTTCAACCTGCCACCATCTAGAATGTCATGGCTGCTGGCTAGAGTAATCATGTGGATCTAGGAGACTCGGCGCACCCAACGTGGCCAGAGTTTGGCAGGGAAAATGTAGATCTCTGCTTGGTATCCTGGGGTCCTTAGCTGCAAAAAGTGTGGAAGAGAATGCATGCTGTAGTACAGCTCACTGTAGATTGAAGTCTGCTCATTACTCAGAGGGCAGTGGTTGGCTGAGTTTAACTGAACTGAAAGCTGCCAGCTAAGGACTTGTGTGTGTGTCCTGCCAAGGCTGAAATAACAGCTATGGACACATGCTTCACCCTTTTTGGAGGTTTGCGCTGTAGAGCATCTGTGTTAGCTCGGTCAAAAGGCATCTGTGGCTGGGAAAGCCACATCACTAATGAACCCAAAAGAGACTGAAATGTAAATCTGTGGTTGATGGGTTGCTCTGAGGAAACTCCGCGCAGGGAGATATTTAGTAGGGAGATATTTGGCCTTTCTGCAATATATGAACATGCTTAATCTTTGGCCTCAGTTTTACCTAGACTTATTTAAAGGCATGTTTTAAAACATAGATTGCATATGAATACCTTTGCAGTGGATCTTTTGAACACTTACGTTTACTGTGAAGTTTCATGGCTTTTAAATAATGCAGGAGCAGAACCTGCCCACCCTGATTTCTAAACAAGTGGCATCTTCGTTTCAGAGGGAGGGTTCCATGCTGCACCGCAGGATATAAAAATAGAAAATGAAATGTCATTGTACACATGTATAAAGCTTGGATGAGCATCGAGCACGTACTGTAGCTAATGATACCTCGGCTTATTGCCAGTGTCATGCATTTTAACATGAATATTTGCATTGAATTAGAAAATACCTAGTTATGAAAAAAGATCAAAAGTCCTTCTTTAGTTCAATATATTTTTAATCTCTTGCTTCTCCCCAAAAGAGGAGGAAGCATGGTCTAGTGGTCGAAGCATGAGAGCTATATTTTATTCTCAGTTCTGCCAGAGACCTGCTTTGTGACCTTAGCAAAGTATTTATAGTCTGGCATTCAGAGGTGTTGAGTACCTACAGCTCTTGTTGACTTTATTGGGAGCTGTGGGTGCTTATCACCTTTGGAAAATTGGACCATTAACTTCTATGCCAGAGTTTGCCAGACTGTTATGTAAATTGTTACACTGACCTTTAGGTGACTTCTGAAAAGGTCAGACGTGTGTGTGTGGCCCATGAGTGAGTTCCAAATTTCAGCATTCTAACTCAGTGGGAAGCTAGATGTCTGTCGGACCCATGTCCCAAGCATCTGTAAACTATTGGATCGAATGTTCTTGTTTCTTGCCGTTTTTGCAACCCAAATCTTGCAGCAATGTGTTAGTGCATGAGAACTACAAAGTGGCACTGACTTGTCTGTGCATCATCCAAGCTAAGTGAAATGGAAAATAAGTTAAAATAAACAGTCAAAAGTAATAAGTGGCATAATCTTGGGATAGAGGGGTTGTTTGACACAGGTAAAGAGAACTATTTTTAGTCATTTGGGCCTAGGTCATCCTTCCAAAATCTACAAATGGAGGGGACCCTTCCCCCAGCACACACCATGGAAGTTGGGGTCTACTGTTTCCATGGCAGCATGCATGCCCTTGACTCCAGTCCAAGGTGAGAGGGCAGCGATTAGGCTGGTGGAGGAAGGAGCTTGCTGGCTGGTGGGATAACACATTATTCCCCCTTTAGCCCTAGAGAACTTTTCCAGGAAAGAAGGATCGTCTTGTGGCCAAGGCGCTTGACTGGGACTCAAGAGATTATAGTTCACTTCCTGGCTCTGCCATGGGCTCCCTGTGCGACCTAGGGGCACACCTCTGTGCCTTAGTTTCCCCACCTGTAAAATGGGGATAATGCTTTACCTCACAGGGGCGTTGGGAGAGTAAACTCATTGCTGGAGGCATTGAGGTACTGTGGTGATGGGCACCATAGGAGTACCTAGGTAGAACATAGTACAAAAGCCAGCTGTGTTATCTCCTTCTCGTCCCCCCAATAGCCACAGCCAGGAGGAGTCGCTGGCAGTGCTGCTCCAGTGCAGTTGTGTGGCCAGGGAAGTTGGGGTGGGGAGAAGGCCTCTGTGTGGGTGGCTCTGGCGTCCCAAGATCTGTCCTGACCGAGTTGTGGTGATCAAAGCAAGTCGTGATTTCTACTGCAATTTAAACTAACCTTTTATTTTGTAAAACATCCAAAATGCTCAATATTTGCCAAATAAAACATCATGAACTGAGTTTTGCCACCTCCTTTTCTCGGCAGCCTTTGAAGATATGCTTGAAAACCCCTTAAACAGCACTCAGTGGATGAACGATCCAGAGACGGGACCTGTCATGCTACAGATCTCTCGAATCTTCCAGACGCTGAACCGCACGTAGAGGGGAATGCCGATCCACTGTGCCACTTCTTGCTGTCTCTAGCTTCATGTTTCCTGAACAAGAGGGAACATAGATTTTTTTTTGGGGGGGGGGGGGGGAATGAAGGGGGGTCTGAGGGAAGAAGGTAGCGGAGGAAGCAAAATATCTTTTTGTTGTTTGGATAGGCACCTCTCAAATAAGAGTGTGTGTAGTTATGGCCATCCTGAAGTTAATAGCCTTGTGGATTTAGTGTTAGTGGAAGAGGTTTGAAGACTTGTTCTGGGTTGTGTTTTTTTTTTTTTTTTTTTTTTTTTTTGCTTTCAGGTGGTAGGTTGAAATATATATCCAAATACAGGAACAAGCTTTGTGAACACAACTGAGCATCTGATTGGCGGAGAAAGTAATATGATGACATTGCCTCATGTTTCAATCTTCTTGCTCAAAAGGCCTATGACAGCAGTTTTACTAGCCGGTGGTTATAGCATCTGGCTAGTGTTTACAAAAGGTCACTGACCACTATCATAGGATAGTAATCATACTGTTCATCTCTATACAGTGTTAATTTATGTCTATATCAAAATACAAAATACTTTTTAAATTGACACTTAGGAATTTGTTTTTAAAATAAGTCCAAATGTTGAGAGAACATGTTTTTATCCAGACTTGTCTGTCTTGCATTCTAATTTAAACAGAATAATTCATAGATGGAATTTCTTCAATTAATAAATAGCGTTACTCTTTCCTATTTATTTTCTGCGTTAGTGTTGTTCCAGTCCTGCAGGGCTCATACATTTGCAGATCTCACTCAACCAGATTAAAGATGCAGTATCTCCTTTCACAAAAATGTAACTTGCCATTCCAGCACTTTTGGTTCTCACGTGCTACAGTTCAGAGGTTTGTCCTGTTTTAACAGATCTTAGTTTGAAAGGTGACCTGTTTCCATGCAGTTTTCCATTTCTGAATGTATATTTTAGGAAAAGAATTCTGTGTTGCAGGCATCTTTCTTTTCAAACTCTGCTTGCAATGCCAAAAGCCATGAACTTGCTTGGGTTTTAATTGAATGATCACCTGCAAAATGAAACAAGAATCCATACAAAAATATTTAGGTTTGTGTCCTGTTTTTGCTTGCTTGCTTGTCTAAAACACACTTGAAATGATTGCCCTCTTCCAAATAAGGAATTTTCCCCTACTTGTTCTGTACCTTAGAAATATCAGGAATGTCAAGTCATGTCTTCCCTTCTCTTTATTGGAAGACTTGCTGGAGGTCTCAGATGTGTATTGTGAGTTTTGTCAGCCTGCCAACTAAAGGAGTACAAAGGGCTGAATCTCGCACACAGATCTTTTCTTCCAACTGTTTATGCTATAATTGAGTTACACAGGTGATAACAAAATTTTTAAATAGTTGGACTAAAAATCATTTCCCTTTCCAATCAAGTTTCACTTGCTTGGTATCTGCAGTGTAATAAACAAGTCCTCCATTAGTCTATATTTTCTGCCAGGAAAGACAGGGTAAACAAGACCTGGATTTAATGTAAAAAGTATGCTGAGAAAATAAAGCATTTAAGCTTTCATTACACACCATAAAGGTGTGTATGTGTTTTGCGAGAGGATATTCTGCATATCTTTGCAGGTCACCTTTTAAAGTGATCTTACTGAGGGCTTTTAGATTCAGACCTAAACCACACAACAAGTTTTGGCCTGATCTTGGCATCTGAACTGTAATATTATGCAGCTGAGACACAGAAGTTGCCAATTTTGCATAATTAACATGCTGGGTGGGGAATTCAGTCACTCACTCAGATCTGATCTTTACGTACTATCCCAGTTTCATTTTTGGCTTTTGTAATATCCCATTAACAGTCTATTGCACTTAAACAGATTTCTGTAAGGTGCTTAGATTTCCAAATTCAAAAGTAACCATTTTCAGCACCCCCATTTTTCTTTCAACCCATTCTTGGCATCATCTAAACTTAATTGCAATTTTGGTTTTAAAAACGGAGTCAGATCCTTCAACTCAATAATTACTCAAATTAGTCCTATTTGATTTCAGTGCAACTACTCACGTGAGTAAGGGTTATAGATATGATATTAAGAATAATATTTAAACAAGTTTCCTGATGCTAAAGAATTTCAGTTGTTGATTCGATCAGTCTTTCTGTTTTGCAATGGTTTCCTTGAAATACTACCTGAGGATGTTATTACTTGAAGTTCTAAGCATTTGAGGCACTGAAATGTATGGTATTCCCTCTTCCATCCAAGTTCTTGTAAATAATCAGTGCTTGTTTCTACAGGACAATATTAGGTAGAACCACCATCATGTGATTATGCTGATTTCCTTACTAAACAAGAATTGTTCCAGACTGTGGTTCTGAATGTATTGGACACAAGTTGTGACAGCAGCATGTCCTGTAAGAACTTATGGTCTGATCATGTTCCCATTAAGTCGTGTCCAAGCTCCCATTAACTTCCCATGCTGTAAGATCAGACACTTTAAAGTAATTTATAAACCGAGATTCCACAAAGAACTCATGTACTGTTTTTATCTACATATCCTTCACACTTCAGCCTTCTCTTTCAAGGAGCAGAATGGTTCACATTTAGACTGTGAAAGTTCTGCCGCTTGTGTACCTCTGCATTATCCCCATGGCAATGGACTTGAGTTAGATTGTATGGTTTCATCACTGTCTGTTACTGAACAGGGTGTATTTGTTTCTATGTCAGGCTTATCTAGGTGACACAAGTAAATCAAAACTGCACCCCTTGGCATGTCAGAACAGGTTCAATACATCTTTTAAAATAGTTTTCAATAGAATTGCAGTAGAGAAACTGAAATAAATGCAGACAGGAATACCCTGTGTATCTGCTTTCCTAATAAAACGAATATGGCAACTAGAAACCTTATGATTAAAGGAATACTGCATCTTTAAAAAACCTAAAAAGTTTGAGGATATGCATTTTTAGAACCTATTATTTCAGAGCTTTACACCTGTACAGTATAAATGTAGAAGGAGAGAGGCTGGTTATCATTACAAAGTGTCCTCCAGCCTTGTTTTTTTCATATATTTTTTTATTTTTAAATGCTGCTTGTCTTTTGAGAACACAAGTTTCCAGTGGCCAATATCTGGGACTAGTGGAAGGTGTTATGGATTTAATCTTTTTCAGCAAGATTTAGGAGTGAATAAAGATGTACTTAACTATGTCAATTCAAATGTAACGTAGAATGCCACTTACTGAATCAGTTGATTCAGCTCATTAATATGAATGTCTGACACTAATCCATGCTGTGTGCTGCCGGTGACTCTGGAGCTAGAAGTCCAGTGGCACGTCCTGTGAGCTGGATGGGTTGCTACTCCAACCAGGTTACTATTGCTTTTTAAGTCCATTGTGGTTGCAGTTGTGGCAATTCTCCTGTGCTTTCTAGAATTCTGATAGCCTAAAGATCCCTACATTGACTCTTAGGCTGGGATTCAGCATTTGCAGGGGCTGGTCTCCAGGTAGTGTCATGATGAAAGGATTGTGGGTTCAAACCTGAAAAACCACAAGAGTCATGGGAGTAGACACTTTTTTAAAAATCAATGGGATTACTTGTGTGAGTAAGGATTTGCAGGTTTGAGCCGTGTGCTTGCATGTCTAAAGTCCCGATTAAAGCTAGCGAAGAGATTAGCAGTGGTGCTGGCTTCATTGCAAAGTGTCTCATTGCACCATCAGAACTAGGTCAAGGGAAAAAGTGGAAGATAGATAAAACCAAGGAAAAATGAGGAAATGGGCCAGGTAGGTGGATTACCTGCTGCAGTATTGACTGCTTATAATTATTCTTCTGCTAAGTCTATACTTGCCCCATCAGTTGACAGAGACAATCTCTTACCTTTTGTTATGTGTGACTCTTGAAAGCTAGCTAGCTATTTATTTAAATAAATGTATATGTAACTTATAATTTTGTCATCACAAAGCTTTGATATTTTTAATAGAAATGTTCTATATAGAAGTTTGTTCTCAGGGCTTCATATTTATACTATCTTTACAGGGCGATGCATTTAAAGGGATGTATTTGGGATGGGGGGTGGGAAGCCAGTTGCCACTTTGCAACTTAAACGTTGGTTAGTCTTGACCTGTGAGACCGATTAGCATGAGACTCCTCTGAGCCACCATAATGGGCAAGTCCAAAGAATCCACCATTGTTTCTTCTTCAGTCTCTTGAGGGTGGTGGAAATGGTCACACAAGAATGCACAGCCGCTTTGCACATCGTTGCCCTTTATACAGTTCCGAGGACACTTCTGCTTTGTGTGTATCGATGGAAGTGGAAAGCCGATTCACGCAGATGTCAATACACCTGCACTCTGCTAGGAGTGCAGGAACACATGGCTGCAAGAGTTCTGAAGTTTCCAGACAATTGCCCCACATTTGGCCACTTGCAGCCTGTCACAGTTGTTCCCCAGGACCTTTGACCCCATTTTACCTGGAGCCAAACTTGACTTCTCGGGGTGGCTCTTGGTATCTGAGAAATGGTTGTTTATTCAAATGCTTTTTAGTTGGAGCAAGTTGCGGTCTTCTAGCATCATGATCCATGAGGTGAGAATGATGATTGTATTCTATCACTGTGTCAGCAGATCTTGCCTTTTGAGTGGGCACATAAATTGTTCCCAGTAATCTGAGGTTCAGAAGTAGGATGTACAGGATAGTGAGAGTGTTAGCCAAAAATACCTCATTTTTCTGCTAAATAGAGTGGCATTTTTTTATCAGTTAATATTTACTCCTAGGACTTTATAACGAGCTGATGGAATAACTGCATCCACAGCTGGACATTTACATCCACAGGTATGTCGGATAAGATCATTTAAAAGGGATATAAATCCTCATGCTTTGGGGCGTAACCCAACCACTAACTGCATCTTCATTGATGGGCAGATTATTCCTCTGAAGCATTTGGTGCTGGCCATTGTTAGACTAGCTCAGCCACTAGTCTGAGCCAGGATGGCAGATCCTATGGAAGAAAAGCAAGCAGTGCATAAGTTTACATGTACATGGTTTAAAAAGTCATGTTCACTTGTATCCCAACCTTTTGTCCTAACACAAGGCATGTGTTTAACATGTGGTGTACCTTTTGCTCTAGGCTTAAAGAACTTACATGCAGATCCCTGTTTGAAGCATACAAACTTTAATAAATGTAAAAGCATTAAATTCTTATTGAATTTGGTTAGTTTTTTTTATATATATATCATGTTCTGGACAGGGGGAAATTGTGCTAACATTTTAAACTTAAAAACCTACCAAATGAAATGTGTGTTGTCTTGTTGCAGCAGGTAAGAAAGGCGTGTAGACCTTTTTTTTAATTTGCAAGTTTATTTTTATTATAGTTTAATGAACTGTACAAGAATGTGATTTGCCATACAGCACTGACCACAAAGTAGCACTAGTGAAGTTATACTGTAAGGTACTATGACTTAACACTTTTCATTTCATCTGTGTATAGAATGGGTACAGTACATAGTTTTTATATGGAATTGACACTGATGTGTGGCATGCACAGTTGTTTTTAAGATGTAATGTTACTTTTATGAAGTTTAACTTGGGTCAATATCAACAAACCTATAGAATTCAGGGTTCATTCTAAAACTTACTAGCATGGGTCAGTAATCTGCTACACAACTGCAGAAAGATTCAGCAACAACTAGTGCTAATACTAAACATTTGTCACCCATTTTTGCTTTAATACGATCATCTGACCAAAAGAAAATCAATTCTGCATTGTTACTAATCTGATCCCTTTCAAACAATCAGGCTGTTATCTGCGGAAATGTATTTTGAGAGGCTATCACGAGTGTTCGTTTGATGTGGCTTTGCTGGTAACTATTACCCACGTTAGTATGGCTAAGTTGGACCCATGAACGTGATTAGAATGAACGCTGAGTCTTTAAACCTACACACGCGCACTCTTGAGAATGATCTGGTAATGTGTGTTGTACATTTATAACATCTTCAAATAAAGTTTTTTGATTTATTACGAGCTGTTTCTAAACCTTTTGAAAAGTATCATTGGGCTGACAAATCCAGGTTACTGACCAGTCTGTATCGGAAGGATTCTAGAACTGTGTGCCTACTGGTAAGCGGTTCATTAACAGACTATCTTTTACTGACCAGTTCTGCTGGTAAGCAAACCTGGAACAAAGAGTGAGCAGCACTGTCTGATTCCAATAACCATTTCTGCATGTGAGAAATATTCCTCCTCCTCCTTCTCCTTCCTATCAACTTGGCTCCTTCAGGGTAAAATTCACCTAAAGGCTTAAATGGAGCATAGACCTTGTGCTGGCCTTCTGCGTAGTGGTGAATGTTTGCTTACCAGGGATTATCCTGAATCTCAATTCATAGAATCATAGAATATCAGGGTTGGAAGGGACCTCAGGGGGTCATCTAGTCCAACCCCCTGCTCAAAGCAGGACCAATTCCCAACTAAATCATCCCAGCCAGGGCTTTGTCAAGCCTGACCGTAAAAACCTCTAAGGAAGGAGATTCCACCACCTCCCTAGGTAACCCATTCCAGTGCTTCACCACCCTCCTAGTGAAAAAGTTTTTCCTAATATCCAACCTAAACCTCACCCGCTGCAACTTGAGACCATTACTCCTTGTTCTGTCATCAGGTACCACTGAGAACAGTCTAGATCCATCCTCTTTGGAACCCCCTTTCAGATAGTTGAAAGCAGCTATCAAATCCCCCCCCCCATCCTTCTCTTCTGCAGACTAAACAATCGCAGTTCCCTCAGCCTCTCCTCATAACTCATGTGCTCCAGCCCCCTAATCATTTTTGTTGCCCTCCGCTGGACTCTTTCCAATTTTTCCACATCCTTCTTGTAGTGTGGGGCCCAAAACTGGACACAGTACTCCAGATGAGGCCTCACCAATGTCGAATAGAGGGGAATGATCACGTCCCTTGATCTGCTGGCAATGCCCCTACTTATACAGCCCAAAATGCCGTTAGCCTTCTTGGCAACAAGGGCACACTATTGACTCATATCCAGCTTCTTGTCCACTTTGAGCTGAAAAAAGTCTTATCCAACATGCTCTGCACTCGCGCAACAGACTGACTGGAAAATTGTGGGCTAGAAAGAAATGGAGCTAAAGTAAATAGGGGTAGTGCGGAAGCAAAGTGGGATGCATCAGTACTACCACTTGCATATGAGTTACCTAAAATGCTTCTCTTACTCATGGGGTACCAGTGCTACTGCGGCTTATCTGGGAACATATTGGAAGACTTTCTCCCTAAGTTTGCCTGTGTGCGGGTCCCTTGGAGGCTGCTAAGCAAGAAACGTAGCTGTGTCAGATGGTTACTCTGGAGAGCATCTGGAATGTATTAAAACTTTTACGAAATGTACAGAGGAGAGGAGTCAAGAGCATCTACAGAGAAGAATTGAACACTGTGCAGCATGTAATAAGGTGCCTGCCATAACCCTCAATACATCCTTTGCAGAAAGGAGATGACTTGGCTCCCAATTCCTATCAGGTATTTCTTCAAAATTCTTCCTCTCCCCTGCCTGTGCCCTATGGAACAGTACAGGTTAGAGAGTTTGAGGTGGCTCCAGTGAGCAACGGATTAGGATTTTGGAAAGATTTCCATTAGGAAGTTTACAAATATCCTAGATCAGCTGAACTCAAGAGAGTAACCTTGAGTAACTGTCTTGAGTTTGCAAATGACAAAAAAATGGGGAGGGGTAAATAAGGAAGAGGACTGGTCACTGGTTCAGAACAATCTGGCTCACTCGGTAAATGGCACAAAGTAAATGTACACTTCTAGGAACAAAGAATATAGCCCATACTTACAGAATGGGGAACTCTATCCTGGGAAGCAGTGACTCTGAAAAAGATTTGGTGCGGGGCATGGTGGATAATCAGCTGAACATGAGCTCTGTGTGATTCTGTGGCCAAAAGAGCTAATGCGATCTTGGGATGCATAAACAGGAGACTCTTGAGTAGGAGTTAGGGAGGTTCTTACCTCAGTCTTTGGCACTGGTGTGACAATGGCTGGAGTACTGTGTCTGGTTCTAGTGCCAACAATTCAAGAAGTATGTTGATTTAAATTGGAGAGAGTTCAGGGAAGAACCAGGAGAATGATTACTGGATTAGAAAAGATGCCTTCTAGTGATAAACTCACAGAGCTCTATCAATCTAACTAACAAAGAGAAGGTTAAGGGATGACTTGATTAGTCTGTAAGTACCTACATGGGGAACAAATATTTTATAATGGGCTCTTCAATCTAACGGAGAGAGGTAGAGCATGATCCAATGGCTGGAAGTTGAACCTAGACAAATTCAGACTGGAAATAAGGTGTACAGTACACTTTTAAAAGTGAGGGTAATTAATCATTGGAAAATTTACCCAGGGTCATGGTAGAGTCCGCATCGCTGACCATTTTAAAAACAAGATAGGATGTTTTTCTAAGTGATATGCTCTAGGAATTATTTTGGAGAAGTTTTCTGGCCTCTGTTAGACAGGCGGTCAGACCAGGTGATCACAATGCTCCCTTCTGGCCTTGGACTCTATGGAGCTCCAGTTCTTCAATAGTCAGTTATTTAAAAGTCTTCAATAATGTTTGGACTGCTGTACATGATTAGGTATTAGCACTTCAAACTGAATCTAAACAGGCACAGCAGGTTTTCTCTCACATAGCAGCTGGCATCTCGGTAACGTTTAGACATGTACAGAGTCAATGTTCATGAAGCACTTAAGTGCTGAAAATGGTTAAGTGCGATTATTACTACTGTTGATCTTCAGCAGTGCTGGCCAGAAAAGTGATCCTCTCTTCTGGCCCCAAAGTCGCAGTGCACTTCCTTGACTGAGACCTTGTGGTCAGAACCTGTGTTCTGCCCTGAAAAAGGATGGGAAAGATAATAAGTGCATGCCATGCTTTGTGGAGCAATCTGAGCCTAGTCCTTATCTCAGGCCTTATCGACAGCAGCAAAATTCAGACGCTAACAAGCCTTCACCCTAGGTTGGCTCATCCTAGGGTTACTCCCTGCCCTGTCCTTGCCTGCCCCCCCCTCTAGCGGGAAGAGAACCCTCCCCCCACCACCTTTACCCTGAATTGGAGCTAATGAGTAGAGATGCTCTAAAAATGAGGAGTAGAATCCGGTGTAAAATTGTTTGACCAGCTCAACTAATGTACACCATCTGCACGGGGCTCAAGGATAGAGCAGAATGAGTCAGCAGATGCTGTCCCTGTGAGGTCCTAAAATCTGAAAGTCAATCATAGACAGGTCATGGATACAGTCCCCTCAAGAGAGCATGTATCCATCTAATATCTTATACTACGCTTGATCTTACAGTTAAATACAGCGAACTTGCCATAAAGAACATCCAGAGGACGGAAAGTGTCAGCCAGTAGAAAACTGCTCTGGGATGAGGGTACTTCAGTAGTTGTTTAAGATGGGATTGCAATATCTGGGGTGGGGAAGGAGGATGGGTTGTCTTGGGGCAGAATAAATGGTATTAACTCCTCCTCCCCTCCCCAACCCCACCCAGCCCACCCCTCTCCCCCGCCAAAAATTCCTAACTCCAAATAAAACTTTGAGATATGATTGAACCTGGCCATAGCTCAAATGTCTTTTGGCCTGGAAGGTGACTTTCAACTGGAAAATATCTCCAGAGTGAATGCGGGCGCACTGGTGGAAGACCTGCCATGTAAGTACAGTGAGACCTGAGAATAGCCTCCAGTTGGCCAAACCCTTGTGTATCTAGTATCCCTAACAATCATGTGCCATTTTATATAAGCAGGCCAGAAGCAATGCGTCCTTTGAGATGTAAAGGACTAGACCGTACTCTACCAGAATACAAGTGGATGGTGTGGCTAATGTTTTCAAACCTGTGTCTAAACTTTGATGCCTAAACAGGGACATGGGTACCTAAATAAGTGGCCTAATTTTCAAAGATGCTGTGAACCCTTCGCTCCCCTGGAGATCACGGAGCGCTGTGGGTGCTCCGCTCTGGAAAATCTGGCTGCTTATTTGGATGCCTCATTATGGAACAGGGTCCTTAACTTCAGGCAGTTGAGTTTTGCAATCGTTGGCCTGTGATTCTGTGCAGTCTTGATTAGGCCCTGGTCATGTGCATTGTTACAAAGGTACAGAATTAACCAGATCAGTTATTCAAATGTCTCAATAGCATTGTTGTGATTAGACCGTTCTAACCTGTTTTATTAGACCGAGCTGAATATTCTGAAGATGACACCAGTGATTGCACAAAGAACTCTCTCATTTAGTCTGGAAAAGTCATGTACATCAAGCTGGGAGCTTGCTTAACTGGTTGAGCTTCTGATCACGTGCCAGCATGTGTGCACTGATGAAACCAACTTATGCCCAGACCATACTTAAGATTTATTCTTAGCAAATGCTATTTAAATTGCATTAAATGTATGTATTTAGCTGTAAATGTCTGCTGTAAATATCCAAGTGCGGCTGCTGGTGTACTCCTAAAGAAAGTGGTTTCATCAAAGATTTCCTTCTGTTATGCAAGAGCTGACTGACAAAATCCATGGAGCTACGGCTGAACTACTAATTGTAAAAATGCACAGTAAGAGTGAAGCACTTATCCCTTCGCTTTGAGAGTGTTTTGGGTTTAAGCCTTATATACTCTTCAACAACTTCCCCCCACATACACACACAGTTTTTTATAGTGAATTATTTATTCTGGTGCTTTTTGACATCCATCAATACTGTTGCCAGTAGAACAGCACCAGTTCTGAAAAGGCTATTTGAAGTAGTTGAATTACCTGAATAATACCAATGTGGAACTTACTAGATCTCCCATTTTTGCTCTGTCAAGGGCAGTGTGTATGGAGGGGATGGGGTGGAGATTAAGACAATTTTTGGATTCTTTGGTAACGGGATTTTTTCCGTACAGAAAGGGGCAGCAGTAACATTGCGGTAGCCAGAAAATGCTCACTGACACTTCACAACCATGTGACTGAACTCCATGCAGCCAGCGCGTGGAAACATAGTATTTAGCTCAGCTGTCCGACGGAAGACAAGGGAAATACTTTTAGTTCAGCCCTTCTGAATTCTCCTAAAAGGACACTGCCATGGTACTTCATATTCTGCCGCCTCTTAACAACAATACTGTTACAGCTGTGTTTCTCTCCACACAAACTTGCTGCTTGTTGCAACTGCTGGGCTTTAACGAGGTTCTCTTCTCTCTTTAATAATCTACAAGTCCTTTACAGAGGTAAATATGCAACTGTATGGATTTTGAACTTGGTTGCTCGTGTGTTTCTTTCCTCCCCAAAATAAGCCCCCAAGAAGGGCAAAATGCTCCATGAAGTCTATCAGTACAGTCCTGTACCTGTTCAGAACTCTGAAACTTCAGTAGAAAACCATAAGTGATGGAAAACATTGTAGCATCTTGGTCCTTGAGGTTGCTTCTCTTCCCAGCTGTGTCCTGGCTGACAAAAGCTATCACTGCCAGAAGAGGGAGGAGGAGGTCTCACTAGTTGAAATCCCGGAACAAAAAAGTTGGGAATTATCTTAGATCATTTTCCAACTTAGATGGAAGTAAAGTGTGATTGATTGATTTTTAATAACTGGCCACCCATATATTTGGGAACAGAGGAAGAGGTAGATAGAAAGGCCTGGTGAAGTACACAACGGAGGATCAATTTGGGCCCTGTTTTGCAGTGGTCTCCATACTGTTGGACCCATGTGCCCCTCCTCAGCTCATTGCAGGACCAAGTGTAAATTACACTCCCCATGGCCCCCTTGCTTGGGTGAAATGGCCCAAGAGTGAGATCCTTTATAACACTCTGGCATTCATCAATGTTAAATTTCCTGAGCGAATAAGTCTATCAGGTTTCCATCAGTTACTACTATGTCTATATATAGTTTCCCTTTCTAAAAATAAAAGCTCATGGTACTTGAGCAGTGTTCTATTCCATGACCCCTGGCTTCATATGAAAAGGTACATAGGAAAAACGGCCAGAGGCGTAGGGAGCCATGCATGTAGGCACTAGGGACAAGTCATTCTTGTGTGTAACTCCTCGTGCAAATGGCTCACTAAGAAATAAAAGCAGTTGAAATTACAATATTTCTTAATTTTTAGATTAGGTGGGAAGTCATTTTCACTGCAATTTCCTACCATCACTTTATGCTAAATGTGGAGCCTTGCACAGAATTTTTACTCACTAAAAATATTTCTTGCTGTCATCTCTGGCTAGGAGATCAAATAAACAAAGCCTGTGACTGAGAGATAATGAAGCTTCAGTATTTCTGGTTTTGTTTATCTGATCTTCTAGAAGAAAGGTACTCGCGGCATTGCTATGAGCAACAACTATATGAAATGCATCAAATAATTATGAAAATATTTGTTTCTGAATGTAAAGTTAGCACGACATTTGCTTTAGAGTAGCATCTATGTGTATGTATGTTAATATTTCTCTAGCATCTTTAGCCAAGGATCTCAAAGTGTTTTCAGACTTAGGAACTGATCTTATCAGCTTGTCCACGCAGGCATGAGCAAAATTCCCGCCTGTGCAGAGCAGACCTCAGGACTGGAGCTCCAGCGCCTTAGGCAGTCTCACAATGCCCCTGGGAGACAGGTCAAGTACCTCAGTGGTTAGAGAGAGGCACAGATTCGGTCGCTTGCCAAAGGTCAGACAAGGAGACAGTGGTGGAACTGAAGAGAGCGCTTGAGAGGCCTGCTCCCGGTGCTGCGCTTTAACCAAATGGCTCTGGAGACATAATCACCCTAAGGCCGTGGGAGGCTCTCAAGGGCTGGAACGTTGGGCCATGCCTGCATTTCTAAGCTCTGACCAAAAGGTGCAACTATCTGATGACTAGTGCATAATGCTGTATGTAACTAGTGAGTGGTCTGACTACAGGCCCTAACAGACAGGGTATCACAAATAGCCTCACCATCCTAATGGGCAGAGATGTCACTTCCCCCTCATCTCTCCAGCACACAGAGCAGACTGGGGCACGCGAGGAAGCTTGTTCCACTGGTCTCACTAGTGAATGTATTTCAGGGCCTAAACAGAAGGCTTCAGGTTCCACTCCCCTGCATGTGGCACTTTTCCAAAGCAATCCGTAGATCTTATTTTTTAAAGATGATGTGGCCAGGAGTTTTAAAAATAGAGCTTGGGACTTTTTATTCTGCGGTGTCTGAAAAAGGCTTGATAGGGTTTTGTTTAGGGCCGGACTTTGTTTTGTTTTTACTTTCAGGCGATGTCTGATCTATGCGCTGGGGGTACGATCCACTGCTCATGTACGCATGTGCTAGCTCTCCTTGAACTAGCGTGAGTATAAATAATAGTGAAGCCGCGGCAGTGCGGGTAGCAGCAGGGGAACCATGGCACATACCCGTACAGCTCAGCCTCCCACAGCTACGCTGCTTTTATACGTGTGCTGGCTCCATGAGAGCTGGCGTCAGTGTGAGTACATGAGCAAGGGCATCACACCCCTATCTCCGAATGTAGATGTAGCCTTAGAAATATCGTGACTCTCAAAGCTGCTCTTCCCTGGTTTTGCTGGAGGACCTCTTGGGGAGGGGTGTGGGTGTGAGAGTGAGTGAGTGCATCTGTACAGTGAGTTCTTGCACTCGAGATGGGTGCGGCTGCTCAATCGGTGACAGATATTTCCTCCAGAATGTGTGTTAGTCATTGAAGTAAAGCAGGCATGAACAAAAACTAGCAAACCAGAGTGTTAAGCAATCTAACAATCCCTTGCCCTCTCAGCTGTTGTGATGTGCTCATTTCACTGTCATTCATGACATTCAGGACCGATGAAACCTGAATTTCTAACACACAAAAACCCATTGGGCATGGGGGGAGACAACTGCCTGTCTTTAGCCCCCAGAAAGAAGCGTAAGTAATGGATGTAAGCCCAATTTCCCACCCTTCTTGCAGCTCCCCTTTAGAGCTGGCTGTCTCTTGACAGTAAATGTAAATGCTGGGTGTGTCCTGCTAGCATTTGCCCAGCAGGGGGAGATGTACTAGAAGAGAGCAAAGCACAGCAAGGGCGAAATAACACACGTTGCTGCTAAATGCTAGCAGAGAAAAGAGATCGCTGGGGCCAAAGAGGAGGACAGGCAATGAATGGAACAAAGGTGAGCGGTGAGGTGAGGAAGTGATGTGCAGTTAGTCTGGGGAATAATCCAAAATGCACGAGGACAGAGCAGTTTCTCTTTCTGGTTGGACTAGAATAGAGGACACACGGCCCTAGACTGTATAAATGTCTAATGATCTGAATTAAATGTTAAATTTAACTTCTCTTGCCTAGCTCATAACAAATGCATCCCTTTATATGTGTGTTTCTCTCTGGACACAGGCTGAAAAACTCGCAGTGCTATGAAGATGGTTCTATTAGATATTTTAAAACAAAGCCCTTAAAAATTCAGTCCTTAAACTAGCCCAGGTGAAACAAAGGATTGAATGAAGTGTCTGGGGAAGTAGTCTTGTAACAGTGTCACTTAATACAAGGTATTTAAACTAACAGGACAATATAAGGGATTGGATGCTGATTAAGCTGCATAAGGAAAATGGAAATATAGTAAATGATACTGGCTCACGAAAGCTTATGCTCAAATAAATGTGTTAGTCTCTAAGGCCTTGGCTACACTTACCCGGTAGTTCGACGGCTGGAAATCGAACTTCTGGGTTCGACTTATCGCGTCTAGTCTGGACGTGATAAGTCGAACCCGGAAGTGCTCGCCGTCGACTGCGGTACTCCAGCTCGCCGAGAGGAGTACCGCGGAGTCGACGGGGGAGCCTGCCTGCCGAGTGTGGACCAAGGTAAGTTCGAACTAATTCGAACTAAGGTACTTCGAACTTCAGCTACGTTATTCACGTAGCTGAAGTTGCGTACCTTTGTTCGAATTAGGGGGGTAGTGTAGACCAAGCCTAAGGTGCCACAAGTACTCCTGTTCTTTTTGCGGATACAGACTAACACGGCTGTTACGCTAGATACTAGCATGGTTACAGAGCTAACTGCCCCCTCAGCCCGGCTCCCCACATGCACTTGTCACCCAGTATTTCTCATCAGTTGAGGCATCCCCCTGCAGAACAGGCCTTAGCCAAGCAATGCCTTTTGTAAATGAGGGGTCCCCAGGAGCGCCGCCAGCTTTTCTGCCACCCTAGGCGGCGAAAGGTCCCGCCGCCAAAATACCACCGTGGTCACCACCCCCCAAATTGTAGCACCCTAGGCGACCGCCTAGGTCGCCTAATGGATTGTGGGGGACCCCCCGGGCTGGCACAACCCATTGTTGCTAAGTGTGAACCCTCAAACCTTCCCCTGAGCTGAGTTCCATTCTCTGCCCATCCCCTGAGTGGGGTGAGGGTCCCCTCTGGCAACACCCCAGTGACGCCTGGCAGTGGACTAGCCCTTTGACCGCCTAGGTTTTCACCCCGTGTGGAGGCTGTGGGGCCCCTTTGTTCTGTATCTGCTGAGTAGAGGTGAGCCGTTCTTCCTCCCCATCTGACTCAGGGACATTTCTATTGGGGATCTGGCTGTATTTTACTCTCGGGGTGGAGCCGGATAGGTGCACAGATAGCTGGAGAGTGAATTCAGTCGCATGTACATTTTACCTCCCCTTTGGGGCTATAGCCTCCTGATTAGCCTGCTGCATTGGAGGGCCAGCATCCCAGCCCTCCTCTGGCCTGAATATCAATATGCTCACCTGTCATGGCTCCATGCCAGTGGCTGAGCCTATTGGTGTCCTGACCCCTGGCAGCTAGAACACCTCAGATCTCTGGTCTATTTGCTCCCACCTCAGTCCAGTGCTCGTCCTTGGTTCCTTTCCTGATGGTCAGAATACACTGGATTAACTGATGTGGTCAGCTCTTGAGAGTTTAGCTGCCTGTCTGCATAACTCCACCTGCTGACTTTTCTTGAGGTGCTTGTAACTCATCCTTCATGTCCATCTTTTCCCTCTTCTCTTCCTGGAAAAGAATATAGGGCTGGTTTTCTTTTTTTTTTTTTTTTTCCCTTCTGCAGTATTTGCTTTCGCTGCTCTTGGCACTTCACCACTGTCCCCATCTCACTGCTGCCCCTGTATATGTCCCATTTACTGCCACTAACTACACCTCCGACTGCTTCTGGTCCCTTGAAACAGCCTCCCACCCCCCAGGTCTTGGGCCTTTAGCCATCTGGAATCATGCAATTCTCTCACACTCAGAATGGCCCCTGGGTTGCAGTATATCAACAGTGATTATCTCAGCAGGTCTGACTTCAGTTCAGACCCTACAGTTTTGTTCCCTCTAGAGCTATGATGATAGTATCCAGAAACCAAACAGCCCCCTTAGAGCAAAGTATTTAGAACAAAAGCATTTCAGAGAAAAGACCTTAAAACAATGAAGCAGGCTATATGCATGACTGCCTTTCCCTAAGGCTTCTCCTTTCCTGGATCTAGGACCCAATGCTTTCCAGTGCCTCCAGAGTCTCTCCTCTGTCAGCTGGTCTCTCCCTGGGCAGCTCCGGACAATTGACCTCGTTTGTCCTGGGGAAGGTTTTTTAACTGTTTCCTGTTCTTTTGATCTCCAGTCCCCCAGCCTGGCAAAACAGCTGTGTCACTTTGGCCTGGAGTCTGGAATTAGGCCATTGTCGTTCATGTGTGTGCTGGGGTGTTCTCATCTGGGGAGCGGTTTCCTTGCCTTCCTGTTTGTTCTTCCCAGAGCATCTATTAAGCGAGATCAGTGCATTTATACAGGCAAGTCTTACTACCCGCTATACAATAACTTCACTGACCAGGTCACGTGCAGTGTTCATCAAATTATTACATCTCCGTATGCTTAGGTGATTACGTGGCAGCTCCTCATCCATCTCATATACCCACCTTTGCTTATGGGATCAGAGTCAGTTAACACTTCCTTGCCGCTCTAATTATAAACTGTTCAATTACAAAGTAAACAACACTGAAGTGGTATTCATCATTGTACCTACTGGACAGCACATGCCTGCATAGTTACATACAATACATACAGTAAACAAGCTTAGTTCTGGCTTTGGTGAAAGGCTTACCAAAGAAGAGTGCGTAAGATGCTATCAATAGCCATTTTAGAAATTTCATTATAAAGGGTTGGTGTATTATAGATACTTGTATATTGGTGAACAAGCAGATATTACTCAAAGTAGGTTTGCATTATTACTACCATAATGACTCTTAACGCTGGATGCGCATGATGCGCTAAATCTTCCAGTGCTTCATTGGGAGTTTTGACTGTAAATGAACTGCAGGATTTGGGGACATAAGTCATGCCTAGGGCACGGCCTAGGAAATAGCCAGGAACAAAATGGTAAAATGTGTCACATGATGTGGCACTTGCATCTGAGATCAAAAGGATTTCACAGCTTCTCATGTGGAAAATGATCCTCCGGGTAGTTTCTCACGAAAAAGGATGTTGTTTTAATCCTCCTTCATTTTAATGTCTGCTTAAGGAGTGATTTATCCATGGCAGGGTTTACCTAAAGCTTCCATTGTTAATACTAAAGCTTTCCCTTCATTATAACTGCTAATAAATATTTGATGGTGAAATTCACAAATTAGGTGACTGGGGCACAATAGATTACTTAGTTATTTCTCACCCCTGGGGGCAGAAATGTCAGATTGATGGAACCTGTCCTGAACAGATGGTTGCTTGTCTCAGCTCAATTTGTGAGGGAGGCAATATAACCCACCACCCAGTATTATCAGGCTTTCCAGCCATTCAGCTGATGTTGTTTGCATTTTATTTTTCTTTTCTCAAAGGAGCTGGAGGACCAGGATTTCATGATTTAACATGCAAGACCTGCTGCCCTGAGCCCTGCACATGCAGTGGTTGGGCTGTTGGTGTTGCCAGTCAGGTCCTGAATCACAAAGAAGGAAGAAGGTAGGTTTTACAGGCTATGACAAATCTCTCTCCTGTTTTGGCCCTTTCTCTCCCCTTGGGGTTAGAGCCTAAGCCAAGGGAGAGGAGTAACCTTCACCGATGAACCAGTGTGTCAGTTATTGAGTGGCTGTCACTGCGGAACTGTTGGGAAGCCGTCAATAGAGGTTGCTATGCTACCACCACTAATAAGAGTCAGAGGAGGAAGGGTGTGCAAATAAAAGGACAATAATAATAAGTGTTGATATCAACAAGGAGCTGGGATAAGCACCTGTTTCAGCCTGGTGCATAAAATCAAAAGCCCTTAAAGAGACCGTCAGAAAACCTGGGGCCAAACATAAGTTTCATGTAAAAAAAAAAAAAAAAAAAATTATAAAACACGCTTTTAAATGTAAGAAGAGAATCTTATGATTGGACTTACGGTTCTGCTATTCCCCTGTAGCCAAGTATTGCAGCACTGTGCTAGTTCATGAAAACCAGAAAGCAAAACTGATGAGTCTATATACACCATCCAACATGAAGGTTGATTAAAAAGTCAAGCAAGTATTTAAAATTGTTTTGGTTGTTAATAACTAAAACTAGTGCTGGGAACATAGACAAGGATTTTTTAAAAATCTTCTGAATACACCTAATGGGGGTATATCACATTGGCAAGAGAGACAATTTGACTTGCTAATTGACAAAGTCATGTTCTTTTAGAGCAAACTTTAGCTTTTCTCATGAGTTCAGTGTGTAACTTGTCTGGTTTCAGAGTAGCAGCTGTGTTAGTCTCCTCTCAGAGTTGGTAAGACAACTACCACCTTTTCATGCTCTCTGTATGTGTGTATATATCTCCTCAATATATGTTCCATTCTATGCATCTGAAGAAGTGGGCTGTAACCCACGAAAGCTTATGCTCAAATAAATTTGTTAGTGTCTAAGGTGCCACAAGTACTTCTGTTCTTTTTGTAACTTGTCTGTTTTACTTGGCTGACTTATCAGGCAACTATCACTGCAGTAATAACTTTAAACTTTCTTCACATGTTTAAAGACATGATTGTTTGTCTTAACACATTAACACAGCTAGGGTGACCAGGTGTCCCGATTTTTATAGGGACAGTCCTGATTTTTGGGTCTTTTTCTTATATAGGCTTCTATTACCCCCCTCCCCCGTCCCGATTTTTCACATTTGCTGTCTGGTCACCCTAACAACAGCAGAGTTTCCTCTTTCTAGATATATAGCTTCCTAGTTACTGTTCCATCTAGTCAGGGCCGGCTCTAGGATTTTTGCCGCCCAAAGCAAAAACAATTTTGGCCACCCCCCCCTTTATTTAATTACCCCACCCCCGGCCCCGCCTCAACTCCGCCCCTTCCCCAAATCCCCAGCCCTGCCTCCTCCCCCCAGGCTCTCAAGCCTAGGAGGGAGGGGGAGAAGCGGCACCGCGCCACGGCCACTCGGAGTCTCCCCCTCCCTCCCAGGTTTGAGAGCCTGGGAGGGAGGGCGAGTAGCGGCGCGCGAATCAGCTGTTTCGCGCGCCGTGGCAGCAGCAGCGGAGGTGAGCTAGGGCGGCCGGGGCACATTTTTAGGGGCGGCATTCTGGCGCCGGCCATGCCGCCCCTAAAAATGTGCCGCCCCAAGCACCAGCTTGTTTTGCTGGTGCCTAGAGCCGGCCCTGCATCTAGTTTAATCCTGTACATTAATTTCTCTAGACTCCAGAAGCCATCTCTTGTTTGAAAGGCTAGAGAAATGATGGTGCCAACATGTTGTTAAAAAAAATTCAAATTATGATCTGACATGCATTCCTTGAACACCTGGAGCCTGATTTTTCTCATTGTCCTGCATCTTGGGTCGCGAAAGGTACCAAGTTAGCATGGTATTGTTTGTAAATGATGTAGGGCAATTGAGAACCAGGCCCTCAAACTCTAGTTGTTGTTTTTTCTTCCTTTTTTCCTTTATTCAAAGAAATCTCAATGTAAAAAACAAATCTAACAGCTAGCCCGGACGAGTGCCCAGACTCCACCCCTCGCACACACGGACGAGCTCCACGTCCCGCACTATAAAAAGACTCTGCCAGCGACAGTCACGACTTGGGGTTCAGTTGGAGCAAATGACAATTTGAGCATGTCTGCCTGGGGAAATTTACCAGTATTACTACTGGTATAATTATACCTGTATACCTTCCTGTGTGGACAGCTCAGAATATCAGTGGCCTTTTCTTCTGTACAAGAAAAACTGATAAAAGACCACTGTTATTCTGGATAAGATTGTGCACGTGGGAAGTAATTGTATTGCTATAAAGAACGGGAGTACTTGTGGCACCTTAGAGACTAACAAATTTATTAGAGCATAAGCTTTCGTGGACTACAGCCCACTCCGAAGAAGTGGGCTGTAGTCCACGAAAGCTTATGCTCTAATAAATTTGTTAGTCCCTAAGGTGCCACAAGTACTCCTGTTCTTTTTGCGGATACAGACTAACACGGCTGCTACTCTGAAACCTGTATTGGTATAGTAATGCTGGTAAATTTCCCCACATAGACCAGCCCTTTTGTACAAGGAATGCAGAATTAGGCCCTAGATCTACAGAGAAAATAATCTGAGGCCATACTTGAAAGGTGCATTGGTTTAACTAGCTTGACTTAAAAATCGGTCCTGTTAGCATGTTCATTTGCAATAGTTGGAGACACTGGCCTATCTGGAAATACGGATCAGCAAAATTCTAATTCATGTAAATGAAACCTGCTTAGCTGCTAGATTTCCCCACCCCACCCCCCCCATTTCTCCCCTAGGAGGATTCAGAGTTGCCTCCCTGTAAGCCTTCTAGCTCTAGGGTTTACATAAGCTAAATCAAAATAAGGTAAGGGTTAAAGTGATTTAAGTGCATCTACATTAGGGGTTAGCACCTGTTTAACAAGACTGATTTTTAAACTGATTTAGTTACTCCGGATGAGGCCTAAAACCACATATAAATGAGAGATTGTTTTGGCTGGTCTTTTATGGTGGTCTTCCCCCCAATTCTAGTTAAATCAGACCAGTTTCAGTTAGGGGGGCTTGAACAGATCATCTGTTATGCTAGCAGGGCTTATATCCTGTCTGCTATGGAACTCCAGAGGCTGTACCATTTGGATCCCCCATCCTAAATTCTGCCCTGGAGGTGGCCTTTTTACAGCAGCTTGAAAATATCATCCCGAGGTCAGCTTTTGTCAAGGAACAAAGCAGAAATTTAAATGGATTCAGTCGTTCTCAGCTCATCCTAATTATGCAGATGCACACAGAAAATAGAAATACCCTCCGTGCTTCAGGAACTGGCTGGCAACCAAAATGTTACCCTGGGGGAAGAAAACAGAACTGAAATGCCTTCTTCAGACATAATGTTCTTTCTTTAATGAGCAAGGGGAAAAAATCCCACCTAGCCACTTGCTGTTTTCATCCTATCTCTACTGCAAGTGGAGGCAGAGGGCACTTCCCCGCACTTGAGCTCTTCACTGTCTCTATTGTGTGCATAACACACACAGATTGCTCTGCCTAGAAATACTTGACACACACCCTTCCTTCCCCCCCCCCCACTCCCCTTTTGCTTTTTTGTGATGTCACGTTATAAAATGATCATGATTCATTTAGTGGTTGCCATGGCGATGCGTGCTATGCTCATATCCACTATATTTGCAGCAGTCATTCACTGGGAATGAGTCAGAGAATGTGGGTTGGAGGCCAAAGCCTGTGTCCGCGAGTAGCTGTGTGAAGCGTCACAGACAGTGGCTGTGTTTTGCTTCTGCAGGGAGTCACTTGAGTACCAGGTGATGAAGGAGACTGCAAAGATTCAGGCAGAAAAGGCCAAAAGTGCAGTCACCTCCAGTAAGTTAATAGTGCAGGTAATTTACCCTGCTACAGTGCTTTCCACCCAGGGGTCTTAAAGCACTCAGACACTCAGCTGTACATCCCCATGTGAAATGGGGAGTATGACCTGCTTTTCACAGATGGCAAAACAGGGCCGGGGAAGGTTGGGGCGGGCCCCAGGTCTCTCGGGTCCGTGGCATAGCTGGAAGTAGAATACTGGTCTTGTGACTCCCAGTGCTGTCCTTCAGCCACAAGGCTACAGCTTGCAGTATCCCTGCTGCAAGCAAGTACAGGAAGGGGGAGAAGCGTGGTGCTTGGAGAAATCTGTCAGTCAGGCCTTGATCCTTCATGGAGAGCCAGGCAGGTGGGAGACCTGTGAAGTCAGTGAGCCTCTGTAGGGAGGCCGGCGTCTGACTGCCTGATTCTGAATGCAGGATGAGGTTGTGACTTTGCAGTTCATTTGCCTTCAAATCTTGGCTTCTCTTCGCTAATCTTTCCCTAAATAAATTTGGGGGAGGGGGATAGGGACTATTCTGACTTGCTCAAAAGAAAAACTGTTCTTGTTTTTAAACTGTGGCTTGACGTGATACTCGTGAAAGTGCAGGAGCTAATAACACGGGTTAGGGGAAGGCATATCAGGAGTAGATGCCATTCTGTCTTCCTTCATCTAGCTCTGCCAATGCCCCTCAGGTTGCCCAGATGCAGCTTTCACCAGGGTAGAGCAGAGGCCCATGAATAAGTTTCCTGACAGGCGATTATTTCAACAGACCCAGTGGTGTCCATGGTGCTTCCCAGACCGATGTAAGACACAGTCCCTGCCAAAGAGCATCACCTAGAAAGGGCAGATTTCCCTCATCCCTTTCAGAACATGCCGAAAAGTCAATCAGATGTGCCAGGCTAAAATCTGGCTTAAAGGAGAAGTTTTAGCCATCAATGAATACATGAGTACCACCGATTTTGCTGTATAAAAGAGAGAGTTGTACACCTTTGTCCATGAGAAAGGTACTCCTAAATTGGCATGAAGATGCTGCTGTGTATATCAGAACATGCCAATTGTTATAATATGCCACTCAGAGTGGAATGGATCTGAGCATGTGGGGATGTGGCACTTCAATTAGATATTTTGTCTTATTCATTTTTCTGCCCTTCCATTAATCGTTGCATTCAAATCATATTTAAACGTTGGGAATAGTCATTTACAATATGGTGGAATTGTACTTTCCAAGGTATCTTTCAGGAAACGTGCTGTACAAGAAAACTATTTTTGTTTTTAAATATATAGTAAATGTAAAACAAATGAATAATTCCCACCAGAAAGCAGTTGAAGTAGGTGGGTTTTGTTTTGCCCATCTGGGAATTATCTGACTGTTTGATGTTAATGTTTTTGATTAGATTGTGGCAACACCCAAAAAAATTTCCAAATGCACAGGGAAATATAGCCCCTGCCCTGTATCTCTGGCGTGGGACTGGAAAAACAAGAACAAAGGCAAAAATAGGATGCTAACAAATACCTTTCATGGAACTCATTATGGAAAACCAAACTGGTTTCTAAGTACTGTTGCACCATTATACTCCTGAAAAACAACGTGATGTAACTCTGCAACTATAAGAAAGACATGAACTGACTGTATGCAAGGTATTTTTATTTAATACTGTCCAATTTTAATAACAAAATTAAACCCCACTGACTCTAATTATTAAGTACTATCACAATTCTGAGTGAGAGAAAAATCGCAAATTCTTCACATTTGGTAAATCAAACATGAGAGGTGGAAGAACTAGGAGGCTTAAGAAAAGAACTAGAGAGAAATAGGAAAAAGGACAGCCTCCCTGCCAAAACTGATTCATTCATGTTGGTTAAGCTCTTTGAAGATAAGTTCTTAGTAGTAATATGACTTTGAGTAAGATGATGATCATATTGGTGCAATGAACAATAAATGGGTAAGATGCCCCTTTCTGTAACATGTTGGTAGTCAGCACCTTCAGCACTACACTCCTTATTCACTTACAAGTGAAGTCAACTCCACCGATGTTCAATTAGTGTTAGCGTACAAGAGGAATGCTGAAGTGTGCCCATAGACTACAACCTACAAACTGTTGGTGGGGGAAAAAAAATGTGAAAATAGTTTTTTAAATAATACAACACATTTCAAATGAGGGAAATTAGCATATGTCTAGATAACTATATGGGTCCCATCAGTGTAGTTTCTGGACTTCATTTACATTTAATATCTTAAATAATTATTAAAAGGATTAGGATACACTTTATTTTGTCTGCATTATTAATAGAACATCTTCATTCTTTTTTTTCTGTAAAATAATCTGTTTGTTGTATATGGTCTATTCTTATTTCCCCAATGCATAAAGAAAACACGCTATCACATATTTCTGATGCACTATGTACCTGAAGCTAAGTAATCGCTGATAACTGCATTACACTGTAGAAACTGTTCCTGTGTTATTGATAATTGCACTATGACAGTTCCTGTATTACTAAGACTATTATTCTGATCTCTCTTCCTAAAGGATGGATACATAATGAACTGTCATGAGATATGATTTTGTACATGACAGAGAAAAAGACATTTAAAAACTGTCAAGGCAACAGCTGAATTAAGGCCCTGCCTAATTCCTTATTTCATTTGGGATTATCAGGTCCCATTTGCCAATGTGCTGTCTTAAATACCATATTTTATTTATTTAAAATGTCCAGTAAGACAATATTACTATTGTGACGTGCAGTCTATATGGTTTTATAAAAACATAAGTGAATATAACGTAACTGGGATGTGCTTCATGCAAAAGGTCTCTTGTAAGGTATCATTACAAAGCTTATAATCTACTGAGTGTGATCATCCGATTTGTATAAATGTACCACTCTTGTATCTAAAACTAGAAATATAAAATGTAACTCTGAGGGCCTATTGTAATTATGTAAAGTGTGGGTCATTAATGATGGTTTGGAATCTTGATGACTCCCATTATCTGCAGATGGCTGTGTTTACCTGTAAGTCTTCCTGTAGAGTGTGTGCTGGCAAGTGAGTAATGAAATCTTGCAGTGACATGTGATCATGTCACCTGAACTGGAATCCATCTTTAACCTGGTGCTTTTCCAGTGAGGGGGGAGGGAAACCCAGAGGGACAAAGGGTTCCCGCCTTATGCAAAAGATATATAAAGGGGTGGAAGAGAACAAAGGAGGGAGAGGAGCCATCATGAAGAATCCCCTAGCTATCACCTGAGCTGCAACAAGAGCTGTACCAGGGGAAAGAATTGTGCCCAGGCCTGGAAGGTGTCCAGCCTGAGAAAAAACTTACTGAAGCATCTCTGAGGGTGAGATTATCTGTATTCAGTTTGATTAGGCATAGATTTGCGCATTTTATTTTATTTTGCTTGGTGACTTACTTTGTTCTGTCTGTCACTACTTGGAACCACTTAAATCCTATTTTCTGTATTTAATAAAATCACTTTTTATTTAGTAATTTACTCAGAGTATGTATTAATACCTGGGGGAGCAAACAGCTGTGCATATCTCTCTATCAGTGTTATAGAGGGCGAACAATTTATGAGTTTACTCTGCATAAGCTTTATGCAGGGTAAAACGGATTTATCTGGGTTTAAACCCCATTGGGAGTTGGGCATCTGAGTGCTAAAGACAAGCACACTTCTGGGAGCTGTTTTCAGGTAAACTTGCAGCTTTGGGGCAAGTTATTCAGACCCTGGTTCTGTGTTGGAGCCAGACGGGAGTGTCTGGCTCAGCAAGACAGGGTGCTGGAGTCCTGAGCTGGCAGGGAAAACAGGAGCTGCGGTAGTCTTTTGCACATCAGGTGGCAGCTCCCAGGGGGGTTTCTGTGATCCAACCCGTCACAACTATATAATATTTTAATGGCTATTTTTAACTTGATGGAGTATGTTTTAGAGTTCTATTAAAACCTAATGGCATGATGATGGAAAAAATCTGTTGTTTTACTGACGCTCTCCCATGCCATCCCCAACAGTGTATGGGCAGGAACAATTGTGCAGAGATGAAGGCAGGGATACAGTTAAAACAACTTCCAGATCAAGCTAACCACCTTGGCATGCTCCTGAAGGAGACAGGAGGATTGGCAGGTGCTCCCACAGAAATGCTAATGAGCCGCAGCAGACAGCTGATTCCCGGAAGGATGTGGGTTATAAACCAGCTGGGAGGAAGAGAGAGCTGGAGTATAAGAGACCAACGTGCTGGTTTCTTCTTTGCACTGTGGCCAAGCTGCCAGCAGCAAACCAACCTTTATACCATTTATACCTTGCGTATGGAAAACCTTGATATATTATGGACCATTCCTGAGAGGGTTGGGAGAGGAAAAACTTCCCTACTCAGCCAGTGATTGGGTCTATTATTTTGGATTCCTTATCGTTCCTAATCCCTAAAATGGGGCTAACACTTGCCTTTGGGAAAGTGCTTTGAGAGCTTTATATAATAACCGCCCCTAGCTCTGCTATAGCACTTTACAGCAGTAGCTTATAAAGCCCTTTAAAAACGGAGGTCAGTATCATTAGCCCAGTTTTACACATAGGGAAATGGGCACAGAGAGGCAATGCCTTCCGCAAGGTCACTGAATAGAGCTGGTGGTGGAGCCAGGAATAGAACCCAGGTGTCCCGAGTCCCAGGCCAATGTTCTGTCCTCCAGGCAACATGACCTCAATACAGCAATTAAAAAAACCCAACAACAACCTGAATGAGAGCAGAGTGTTCCTATGAGGTGGTAGGCTGTATGTGGTGTGGCTGCTACATTTACTAGCCAGAGTTATCCAGTGTGACAAAATGCCCAAGTCACAAATCCTCCCTGCCCATTTTTGTGAATTTAGTGTGGGTGAAAGATGTGTGAGTGACAGCCCCAGCCACTGGAATCTTCTACTTATCCATAGAGCAGATGCTGGACAGACAGTGGCAGTGGAAACTTTCCATGTCATCTCCCACCGCTATGCCTCATCTCTGATCTGAAGGGATCTGATGTGCTGAGAGCATTTTAATACCCCCATTGCCTGTGCAATTCTTGGCCTCTCTAATGAGACTGCCAACAAAGGTGCCAATTAGTGCCACTAGTGGGTGGGGTCAGTTCATTCTGTCTCTGCAGCTGAATGACCTATGACAGTGATATCGAAGATAGTTGCAGTTCGGCAGAAATACCAATGTGTTGCATTGTGAATTTGCCTGCTACAAGTTGTCATTGGGCTGCTACAAGTTGATTTTATGCCCTTTGGGAGAGTCAAACTGGTTTGTGTTTAAAAAAAAAAGCTCCAGAAAGTAAAATTCCAAGCATTCTTCCAAAAAAGACAAGGAAAGCAAGAGCATGATTCTAGCTTTGCTAGCTACAATATCACTGGGAAAGGTGCCATGTTTTGATACAAAGGTAGCACATACTAGCTAATTGTCTCAGAGTACTCCTGGAAAAATGAGTTGCACAACAGTCCTCAGTGCATATTTACACCCACTCTGACAAATGATAAAGAAATCAAGGAGAGCATCATAATAGAAAAATGATTTCATATGAAAAAGCAATAAATTAATGCTTTTCAGCAACTAAGTCTTAAACCAAATATTATAGCGCAGGACGGGGCTAGGAGCAATTGGTATGTGAATAATAACAGTTTGCTACTACTTAATGCTGCAGAACATGGGATAGTCATTAACATTCTCATGGCAAAAGCAAACACGTTTAACAACTCTCTGATATCCCTCCCATTTTAAATACAGGCTTTTCATCACTTATGTGGTTTTGAGAATGCCAGCGTTACCAGAACATCAGGCAGTGTTGAGTGCCTGACAAGCCACTTGATCATCAGATCCAGGGCTTCTGCAAGCATCAATTTTTGTTTCCATGTTAGAACACACGTCCCCTAAGTAAGGCAGTTACAAGATACTACCATGCAGGAAGAAGTCATAGTACATTTTGCATCAGGAGTGGAAGGCAGCAAGGGTAAAAATTGCAGTTGAGTACAAAGTAATGTTAGGATTAAGTGGAGGTTCAAGTAAGTTATCTCCCATGATACAGCATAAAGTATTGGTCATGTCTGTACAACTAGACAAACTTCTTATTCTCATCATTAGAGTTTTCCATAGCTTCAGTTTTCTTCTAAGCTTCTATAGTTTTGAGCCAAATTTTCCATTGGTTTGTCCACAGAGGTGCCTGGGTTTGGCTCAGATACACCTTGACAGATTACCTATGAGAAGCAAGTTTTAAAAATATGCTTTATAACTCTGGAGTGAATTTTGTGCCAGACTGACGGATCTGGGCACCCGAGCCCTCTGTTTATCAATGCAATAGATACAGCAAGTGCAGCAGCAATTCAAGCTTCCCCTGCAAAATGTGCCCAAATCCTACCCTAAAGATATCCTCTCTCTGGCCCAGGGGTTAATTCTGTTTCTACAGCACATTTAGGGCCCAATCCAATATTCACTGAAGTGAATGGAAACATTCTCATTGATTTTCTATGCAAGTTAGGTCAGGCCCTTTATCCCTAACCTAGCAACAAAAGTATCAGTTATGGTGATGGCAACATCACAAAACTATCCTGTATGAAATGAACTGAAAATACCAACTCATTTTACACAGACCCATCAAAAACGAAGTGCTTTGCAAATACATTTAATGTATCAGTTTTTGGTGCATGCTCTTGCATACAGAGTTATAGCTTGAGATAGTGACAGAGATAACCGCTGCAGTTCAGACCTACCCTTCTTGAAGACATGAAGCTGAATGCTCTCCATTCTCACCCTGAAGAGGGTTTTTTTTTTTTAAATGTGGAATCGTTTAAAGATGTCCAATTTATTTTTAGTTGTTCTGAAGCAATTCTATTCTCCAAACAGAGAACAGAAAGGAAATCAGGCAGACTAAAATAACTACTCTTAATCTGCTATAAATATTCAGTTCAACTTGTTGAATTTTAGCCAGATACATGCTAGATCTACAAAAGATCAACTTTGTCTCCCATTGCAATTGTACAAAGTATAGAAATTACCCTTAGCTACTACCTCTAATATCCTGCATATACTTATTAAGGGCCTAAACCGGTAGATATTTAAATCATGCGTGTAACTTTACTCATGTGAGTAGCCCAATTGACATCAATGAGACTCATCAAGTGAGTAGAATTACACACTTAAGTACTGCAGGATCAGTCCTTTAGGCCATGCTCTCATAAACTGCCTAGGCACTCAGAGCCCTACTGATTTCAACAGGGCTCTACATGAATGCAGGGATCTGTCCCTCAGATTGCATGCTCTTCAGGACAAGCAATGGTATCTTTTTACCTGCCTATGCTGCACTTACTGTAAAATAATAATTAATAGCATGGTAGTTTTACTGCAAGAAGCTAAAACGCTATTTACCACTCCAAAATTTTGTAAAGCAGTGAGATAACATATTTTCTATCCCTGCTAGCAAAAGGCCCGTCACATAACAGGGCCTAATCAATAAATCACATGTGGTTATTTTGCAGATCAAACCATGTGTTTCTATATCCATGACCAGACTGTAATAATGTTTGCACGATCTTGTTGCAGTCTGCAGTTCCTTGCTGCTAGTTTCATTTTTTTAATTTTCAATTCAGTGACTGTAGGAGAAACCAAACTGCAACTGCAATATAAGAATCAGCAGAAGACTCCACTTGCCAAACAACACTCCCCTCCATGGCTTTGCAATTGAAACTCAGGCTCAGGTGAACAAACTGCCTTTCTGCTATGAAATCTGCAGAACAGGTCACCCAGTCACCAGTTTGAAAAACCAAAGCCACCTTTGACATTGACAGATCATGAGCTCATTGGTACATGGCACATCCAAATCAGTACAATAAGAAAAATTATTCTAGGCAAATAACCTGATGGAAAAAATATTATAAGGAATCTGATAATTCCAATAGTTCTCTGTGTTCCATAAGAGGCAAGAGACCTTGAACCTGCAATTAGGTGCCTGATTTTACTTCAGTGGGACTAATTGTGTAGTTCTGTGTTTTCAGGTTCACTAGGTAAACGAAGAGTCAAAACTCTCAGAAATAGACACCTTGGAAACATATCCTGACATTAAGAAAAGCAAAGTTATAATGACACTATAAGAATATGTGGAGATGTTTGAGTATAACAGACCTGTCAGATCAGTGGCCAAGCAAACAGTGGGCTCTCTGTGACTGGGTTAGGTTCCAGCACATGTGAGTAATCATTATAGCACTGATCCTGCAGGGGATCTACCAGAATTGATCCCTGAGCCCAGATAAAACCCCAAAGGGTGCTCACAGTACTGATTGAAGGACTGGGCCTTAGTTACAGATCACTTATTATGAAAATATAGACAGGAACAGTGGCACAAAATGATCAGTTCAACACTACTTATGAACCTATTTTAGCTTCCTGCTGGGCTTTGACACAATTATTGGCTATAATAACTTTTTAAACAAAACAATATTGGCAACACTAAATTCAAAAACCATGAGTCTGTTTCCAAAAACCATAAGGTTGGCATAAGAATATTTGAAAAAAAAAAAAAATGAAATAAATATTTTTTATTTGCATTCAGGTTTTTGAGCAGGTAGGAATCCAGCTTTACTCAGCTGCCACAAGGGCTACAACCATTTTTGTCCCCAGATAAGGAGCTAGGGCTTTCAGAAAAACACCAAATATTGATAGTGTGGGTGACAGGCCCTGGCTTCACCTGAGCCACATACTAGGTTAAATTAAGTTTTAGGAACAAAAATTTCCCCAAACCAACTTCCTTCTGAGTGCATCCATCGCTGCAGTGCCCATACAGCCCCAATGCTACGAGCCACTGCTTGGGGTGGGGACACCAAGGTCACAGCAGAGACACCCTCCCAAAGACACCTGCTAGGGACCATGTATGTGCCTGGGAAGGACAGAGACCTGAGCCAACTCCTGGGGCTCCAGTGGCCTGGGGTGGCTGGGCTGGGCAGTCCAACCCCCATGCTCCACCCTAACCCCTTAGCAGGATGGCACCATATATAGCTCAGACTGGGCCTGGGCAGCTCTTTATATACAACTCCCCACCCCTCTCATCACTAGGGGATGGTTGCTGGGGCAGACGAGGCAGCCAATGACAGGCTCTAGCCCTTGCGCCTGCGCAGTGTCCGAAAGGCGGGGCCGCTGCCCACGCGAGAGCTAGAGCGCGAGCGCCGGTCCCGCTCCCTTTCCCCGAACGCGGGCGCGAGCCTGTCCCGCCCCCGCCCCCCCTTCCTCGCTAGCAGGCGGCCGGCAGCGCGCGCGCTGTCTGGGGGGCTCGAGGCTGAGAGCGAGCGCGGGCGCGCGCCCAGCTAGCCAGCCCCGGGCCGACGGCGGCTCCACACGCCCGTGTGAGCGGCGCCCCGGGAACCGGCCTTTTAGCCTCCCAGTCCCCTCAGCCCGCGCGCGCTCCGCCCGGGCCCGGGCGCGGCCGGGGCATGAAGCTGCCGTAGCCCTGCGAGGTGAGTGGGGGCGGCCGGGCCTACAGGCCGCGGGGGCCGGGCTGAGGGCTCCATGGGGAGCAGCCTCCTGGCAGCAAGGTGGGCCGAGGGGCCCCTGCATCCTCGGGGCGCCTTCTCCATCCTCTGCCTGCGGGCGGGTGAGGCTGGTGGCGGCCTCTCCTCAGGGGGAGCGGGGGGTGCTGGTGAGAAATCTCAGCCCGGAGTCGGTGCCTGGCCAGGGAAGGAGCCCGAGGTGCTGCCCCCGGCCCGCCCCCACCCCGGCCCGGCCCGGCAGGGATTCCCGGGGGCAGCGAGCCAGGCGGCGGGACCCGCCTCCAGGTACCTGCTTGTATTGTTAGGCTGTTCCCAGGCCGGGAGGACAGGACAGGGTGTCTGCGGCAGGCAGGAGATGGAGGGTACCTTGTGAGAGGGCTAGAGATGGAGCCTCCGCTTTTCTTTATCTGAACGGCTGTGATGAATATGGGATTTGTGCCTGTGCCTTGCTGATACGGGCTGGTAACAGCGGCAAAGGGTGGTGGTGGTGGTTTTTTTCAGCCCAGCTGACATGCAGGGTTTAAAAGGGGAAGGTGGGCTTACATGTCTTTCAGTCGTGGGTGAATTTTCAATTGCCAAATAGATCGAGCCAATAAACGCCTTTTGAGGGTCTCAAGGCCTGTGTTGTTCAGTCGACAGTATTGTGCCTGGTGTGATGCATTTGAATGAGCTGTTCAGGCTGCTCGTCTTCTATGTGTGTGTTTTTAAAATGTAATGGAAACCATTGCATTGTTTTTGTTTTAGATGGTGGATGTTGATGTTTGTGCCGTTGGAGATAGCACCAGAAGAAAAATGGATGCCCTGACAGATAGTGCAGTTGAGATTGTCCCTTTGGAGCTCTATGATTCAGCCAGAGCAAAAATAGCTGCTAATCTGCAATGGATCTGTGCTAAAGCCTATGGAATAGGTAAAATCGCTTTCGTCGGGCAATCGTTCTTGTCTCTATTCTTGCCCTTTTCATCTCCCCTGCCATCACACAAGTAATTAAATCAGGCTTAAATCACCTTTGTTTTCATTATCACTAATGTGTCAAACCTATTCCTGTGTAATAATCCAGTATTTCATGATGCATCTAATAAGAATAAAGCAAAGAATCAGAATAAACTGGTGTATCAGGAAACCTGACAGTGAACGCTGTCTATTGTCACTATGAATGATTTGTACTTCCAAAATGTTATTGTTTTTACTAAATAGGATTTTCCTTAACCGAGCTGTTTGTTACTACCTGCAAACCTTTAGCTCATGTAGGCCTCAAAGGCTTTATCCTGATTCCTTGTCTAGTCATCTTTGCAGATTGGTGCTAAGACCTTGATGCTGTTTTTTTTAGTAGATTGTCGTGTTAACTTAAAATTAAAATAAAAGAAGCTATGTCATTTATGAATCTGCTTGTAATGAGTAGCAGACTATTCCCTTTTTCCAAAAATGTGAACAAATCTAATTTATGAGTTACAAATGCGTTTATTTACATTCTAGAGTACAGGGGAGGAGGTAGCGTGATAAAGTAAGGGAAGATACTTCTATAAACTGTTTTGTCAGAAACCATTGAAATCCAGAGTTTTCCTATGGCAATAATAAAGATTATGTTGGAACCTTGCAATACTTTCATAGGCATCTGTATCTACTGATTTTTTTCCTATTGCAGTAGACCTGCTTGTATATTGTGAATTTTTGCTTGCTACATTTGAACATAAATAGCCATGCTGTATATAAACTTGATAGAATACTCGTCTTTATACAAAACATAACAAAAAACATGCAAAATCTTGTTTTGGAAAATTAGATAGCCCTGTTAATCTAACTCTAATTTGCCAAACTCTAATATGCTTACTGGATTAACACTAGCTTATTTTGTGACAGGGCTGAGCAAAACAATACATTCCTGCAATTAAATATTTTAAACTGTTTTCAACAAGAATATTGCTTTCTTCTAGTGTTTTCAGAACCCTCAATATTTTCTGTCACTTTTGCATTTTTCTACAATTAAGAGTAGAAAAGGGATAGTGATTTTGTTACTTTAAAATGTATTTTCCTTTCTACAGAGTGTGAAGTTATTGCATTTTGTGAGAGGAGTAAAGGGTAAAATAACAATAGTATGATTATCTAAACAAAAAAATTCTGATGCAGCCTTTGGGGGTGTAGATGTAACATAAATGTTGACTACTGCTACCACTATTAATAATTGGATACTCATGAAAACTAAACAGGCATTGTCCTGCATGAATATATTTCAAGTGCTTCAGTTGTTTGTAATGCCTCATTAAAGAGATTTTTAGTGAGTAGAAATAAAACATGCTTTGCAAGTTATAGAGGTTCATTGTTTATATTTTGGCTTTGTTTCAAAAGAAGGACCTAATCCTGCATTAGGATCCACTAGCATAGATCCTGTGGTGCAGAGGAAGGAGGACTGACTGCCTCATGTTTATATTGGCATTAACCTCTGTGGGACTCCGTAGGCTCAGAGATCTGTGCTTATGCCTTAATCCTGCATCAATTTGCTAAATTTGTAGCGTGTACTGGTTAGAGAACTAGCAGTTGTTAAATCAATTGGCCTTTTCTACGCTAAAAATTTTGCCAAAAATTCTTATTTTTATTAAAAACAGTACAGCATTGCCAGTGATAGACGTGGCGGGAACACTTGTGTAGAGAAGACCCCTGTGGCTACTGGCATTTTTTCTCCACTGTCATGTAGACCTGCTTGGATCAAATGTAAATAAGAGTTAATTGTCAGCAACAGCAGGAGCATTATTTTCACTAGGACTTTCATGTTGCTACCACTGGTTGGCTTCAATGGGACTAGTTGCAGTGTGTAAAGTTAAGCATGTGCAGAAATATTTGTAGGATCTGGACCTGAGTGAATTTTAGTTAGGTTTTGCTGTGGTCTCTCCACACTGTGATGAATATTAAGATCATTTTTCACAGAATTATAACTTGCATTTAAAAGAAAAACTTGATGGTCTGAAATATAGCATGCAGAATCTTTGATCCAGGGACAAATGTGTTTTTTACAACACTTCTGTGGAAGGATTATTAAAAGTAGTAGTTTCAGGTGTCTCTCTTACCTTAATATCCTTTAAAACTGAATATTTGCAGGCCACCCATCTATAATAAATCTGTGTCTTTTGGATACTGCTATTACTCAGTGGGTTTTTGAGGAGAGGTATAGAGAGGTCAAGATAATTTCATTAGGATTTTTGTTATGCTGACCTGATTTGTAGATGCAGTATATTTTACATCATTCAGAGCAGTTTTGATCAATTTGGTGGAAGAAATAAACAGTTTCCATTTGTAGATTATAAACAGCTTTTGTATGGTCCTGAAATCACTCAATAGACTTCATTTTTTTTTAAATGAGTACTTAAGGAGAAGCTTTTTTCTGACTTTTTCTGATCTTGCACATGCTTATGCAGGTACTGAATTTTATTCACATGAGTAAAGTTTAAACACATGCTTACATTTTTGCAGGATTGAAAATTTAAATTGGATTCCAATACTGATCATGTCATTTGTCAGCAGTATGCTCACACTTATCAATTTTAGTTTTTATTTTCCAATATATATTGCACAGTGTGTGTTTGAAGTGATTCTCATCATCTAAGTTTGTGGTGCTTATCAAAAATGGTACTTCTAAAAGAAGAAAATAATATGGGGGCATGACAGATAATTTGGAGTTCAACTGCACCTTTGTGCCTCAGCATTGAAGTACACATGGATCCTAGATTACACCCTCTCATGAAAAGGGGGCCTGGAGTTTGCTTTTCACTGTTCCCCTTCAATGGAGGGGTTTGGGTGGCCATAGATCATAGCAGCCTAGGCACTACAGTAATACTACTACTACTACTAAGAGCCTCATTCTCCCCAACTCCAGGCACCTGGAGCATTAGTGGGGAAAGGACTCTCCTTTGTGCAGAGGAAGGAATTGACCTGTGTGGATTGTCTCTGCATTGCTGGCCCTCCTGTTTCTGACAGCACATCTCCTAGCTGCATCCCACAGTGAAATTTGGAAACAGCAGGGGATGGGGCTGTGGACAGTAACATTTCTCTTGTTCTCTCTGCCCTCCTCACAATTTGGGGAGCACTGTCTGAAAGAAGCCTGGATGTGGGTACAATAGTTCAGTAGTTCTCTGCAGAAATTCAGAGGTCTGTGTATGAATGTCTAGATGCTTTCTGACAACAATCCTAAAGTATGCCTTATCTAGGTGTAATTCAGTGGATCAAGGATGAAGTTTGACCTGAACTGAGCATCCTTTTCATCAGCTGAAACCAAACATTAAAATAAATTGTATTTTGTGCATCATGCCAATGATTTTATTGACATAGGTACTTTAACATTTCAGATTAGAATATAAAATCAGATAGGCAGGCCCATGAACAGAAGATACTTAGAAATATCCTAGACAGTACAATTTGGAAAAAGGTTTTCTTTTTTAACGGGTTGTATTTCTCCATGCTTCTAACCTGATGTTGTGCACAAAACTGACTAAGTGGTTAAGCCTTTCAATGGAACTTTGTCTCCATATGGTGATACAAAAAAAGTTGCTTTGAGAGATATTTGCATTACTTTGCTTTTTCTTTCCTAATCATGATACATCTTTTTCTACGTTGTCTTCAGTGACTTTCTTCCATGACTTTCTCTTTCCTTACATGATGTTTGTTCTTTCTGTTTTCTTCTTCTTTCATACTCTAGTTCTAGTTTTACTCCATTCTCTTCTATTTCTAACTCCCACATGCTTATTATTTATTTGTATTATGATGGTATCCAACAGCCTCAATGAAAATTGACTCTACTCTGCTGGTGGGTTAGAGATACACAGGAAAACATCATCCCTACCCCAAAGAGCTTAATTTTAGGGCTTGACTACACAATGGGGTAACGCGCAAAACAGGGCTGTGATTTCTAAAGCACACTGATGTGCTGTGCATTAATTGGACTGTGTAGCCCTTGCTGGTGCATTCTAAAGTTTACTTAGTGCACTTTAACATAATGATGTTTGAAAAAGTACTGTGTTAAAGCACACTAGGAACCTTCAGTGTACACCAGAATGGTCTACTCGGTTCAGTTAATGCACAGCACATCAGACTAGTTACTGCGCTTTAGAAAACACAAGCCTGCACTGTGCATTATCCTACCACATCGACCGTCCCCAATATGTAAACGTAACAAGAAGTGGAGAGAGGGAAAATAACAGTGATAGTTAACCTAGGTAACAGTGTAATCCTATGTGCTTATGGTTCCAGATCACTTAAACTTTTCACATATATGGAGCTTAAAAATTTTCAAGACATCTACTTAACAAACAAACATTATATAAAATAAAGGGAGGCCCCACTAGCCACAGGGCAATGCCCTGTGGTGAAAGCCAAGCCCCAGTGCCCGCAATATGCTGGGATTTCTACCACTGTGCTCTTGCAGTGGCTCCTACTTTGAGATTCTAAGTTTTTAGTGTTAGGCTGGCTAGTAGGTATCTGAGAAATAAGAAGTGCACCAACAGCCTCCTCTGGCTGCTGAAAGGAAGGCCCTCTCTGGCTGTGGGCACGGATTTGTGAAAAAACAAGAGTTTTCCGGGGGGGGGGGGGGGCGGAATCCTGTTCTTTTCCCTTTTGAACTGCTATTTCACTGAAGTATTTACATGAATATAATATTTGAGAGCTGTGGGTACTAAAAAAAAGTGTTCAGTTTTGTCTGCATATCAGCTGTAACTGTTCAAAAATGTTAAAAGGGAGATGTTGAGAACATTAAGGTTCTTGTTATGCCTGTTCATCTTGTTAGGAAACAATGAAAAAGTTGTCCAACTGTCTAGAAGCACAGAAGGAAAGGGGAATGAATGGGTGGAGTTGTTGGTCATTATAGGGGTGCGGTTAGTGGTTAGAATAAATTCCCTCTGGATGTTGAAGAGGGGAGTAGATGGAGCTGTGAATTTTTATGGGGGCTTGGCTTATTCGAACCTAGATAGGTCTAGAAGGTGGGCAGGACATCTGACCACTTTTGTTTTATGTATAAAGTTGGCAAGGTTATCTTATTGTTTCATGCTTCTGTGTTGAATTTACAAGGTGATGATTTCAGTCTAACTATAGTAAATGTGAAAGCCAATGATCAGTACTGCAAATGGATTATTAATGTTTAGTGATTACCAAATGTTGGTGTATGAATTTCTGAATTAGCATAGCTAAAGTTGAAATAAATGGTAGGAAAAAAATTGAATGGATTAAAGTAATGAAAACCTAATTTGCAAGTAAAATGTACACACCATCAAGAGTTAGATTGATAACAGAGTTTTGCTCCTCTGAAAGTTCAGGAAATCTTTTTTCATATACTTCAAGATCAGTTGGACTGTTGAATGAAACTTTTCTATTGACAGTGGAAGAGCAGAAAGTTGATGAGATTGTTCTGCAAGTGAGATCTCTTTATGCCATTGTCTTTAAAAACATAGCCATGGTAATTTTAAGCCTCTCTCTTGGGCTTATCATCATCATCATTCAGGAAAAGTCTGTAATGGTCTTTGGTACCTAAAATATAGCAAAGATCAATTTGTGATTTATGCCTTAAACTGACAGGCAAAACTCTAACTTGATAAGAAATTTTCAGCCTTTGTTCATGCTAGCACAAAATGAGCAATTAAAAAAAAATTAGTGGAGCACTTTGCCCTTGATATACTCTTCCAGACTAAGTTAAACTATCTGGACCACTACTAGAATAGAAAATAGGAAAAACAAAAGAAAGACCTAATAGAATCTACATTGACATTCATTGGTGGAATGAGGAATAACCCAAGAATTGCTATATGCATCTATATAAGAATAATACTTTGCTATTTAATGCTATCGATTCTTTATCTGACAAGAAACTTGTAGAATACAGTGTTTCAGTTCCTGAAGATGTCATCACGAATGTAGAGTAGTATAATAAAGAGATCTTTGCTGTTTAACTAGAAGGATGTAAAGTTTGCAGTTGTCATAAACTGGTGATCAACCAAAGTCACTCAGGTGCTTTTGAAGATCCCACCTTAACTTTCAAAAGCAATTGACAGAAGTTTTAAAGGAACTTGGCAGTCTAAGGGTGGTATTTTTGCAGACTCATTGCTTGATTTAAACAATAGGCCACATGCTGAAAAACATTTGCCAAACAGCAGAGTGAAATGGACCTGATCTTTGTCAGTTTTACTTTACTCTCAGGGTTCTGAATAGCAGCAGTCAAAACTGACAAAACTGGTCAGTTTTCATTTTGCTGAGTCTTGGAAAAACAATGAGCAGTAATAAAGGTATTGGAGCTCTGCAGGTTTAGTAAGAAAATACTACATCACTTTACATTTGGAAAGTTATCTTCGTAACCCTCAAGATGAGAAGCTTTAAATTCTTAAATGAAAACTCAGAATCTACAAAATAAATGGAAACTTTCACACTTCTTATGAACCTGTCTGTACTGGGCTATCTTGATTATCACTCAAAAGTTTTTTTTCCTCTTACTTAATTGGCCTCTCAGAGTTGGTAAGACAGCTCCCACCTGTTCATGCGCGCGTGCTCGCTCTGTGTGTGTATATATATACACACACACACATATATTGAGGGTATGTTCCATTCTATGCATCCGAAGAAGTGGGATGTAGCCCACGAAAGCTTATGCTCAAATAAATTTGTTAGTCTCTAAGGTGCCACAAGTACTCCTGTTCTTTTTGCAGATACAGATTAACACGCCTGCTACTCTGAAACCTTTCCTTCCTGAGTGTCTACTTGCTCAGTCTAAGTGCATTTTTTTTTCTTCAAACTCTGGCCTATAAAAATGTCATTGCCTCTGTTTAACGGATGGAGAAACAGCCAAAAAACCTTTGGTTGGGAGCACTGTAGTCTGGTGGCTTTCTCAGAGGACTTGTAGGGGAAGGGTCAGATGTGGTTCCTAATTTTGGTTCTGGTACTAGTTGTTGTGACCTCAGCAAGTCAGATAACTTCTGATCTTTTGTTTTCCTGTCTATGAAGCAGCAGTAGTATTTACATACTAAATAATGTTTTATGGTGCTATATAGGGGCAAGTATTACTGGCAAACATGAAATGGAGCTTCTGGTTCCCAGCTCTATGCTAAATCCACTAGATCGTTTGGCTTCAGAGGTGGCATCTTCAAGAATACAAATTTTTCAAAGTAGCTCTTTGCTGTTTTGCAAAGATTCTAAATTACAAAACATTTTTCTGAATATTTGTGAAATTACTACACATTGAAGTTTTACAATTTAAAAACATGCAAATTTCATGGAGGAAGGAAGTCCACAATTAATATTTTACCCATGTTACTTCTATCTACGTTTTTAGTTTGAGCACCAAATGCCATAAAAAATAACTTCTTTATTACATTTTGACAGTAAAATTGGATCTAGGTCCAGTCCACATCACTCTTGCGACTGTGATAGCAACATCTGTGTACAAGGTTTCTAGCCTGGTTTCCCTGACTGATGTGGGTAGGGTCTTTTCCCTCCCAAATAACATTATTATAGATGACTTAGAGAAGTCTATAATACTGTTCTATAATACAATTATAAGGACAAAAATCTCTTCTAATTGGTCAGGGAAACATTCAGGAATGACTTCAGACCATAATGTGGACAAGGCCTCAATTGCAGAGCATGAGTGATTAAGGCTTTATTGCATTTTAGTGTAGCTTTAAGTATACACATGCAGGGCTTACTTAAATGATTGTGTAGACTTACTAATCAGTTAAAATTTGATATAAAATTAGTTTTGCTTGAATTTTGGTTCTCTATCATGCCAGTTTTTCATGGTATCACACCTCAAACAGCATTATACTCCGACCTGCTTTTGTAGTTTAGAAGACAAGTCAGATGTTTCAAACTGCTGCATTATTCCTTAACCATGGTGTGTGTGTACGTGTGTGAGTGAGAGAGGTGGTAAGGAAATTGTATCTTGGGAGTGGAGCGGGGTGTGTGTGGGGGGCGGGGGGGAGGAGAGAATCTGGAAAATGTATAGCTGGCTGCTGTTAAATTTGAAGTTATTTTAAAAGTTACTTAAGTAACTTTTTTAAGTGATCTGTTGTATACCAAGTGATTGATTTACACTTAAGACTGCTCACTTTTGGAAAAAACAGAATTCATTAGCGTGTTAGAATAAAAACTTTCTCATCAGGAATAATACAAATTTACTTTTGAGTATTTCTTCTCTGAAAATAGCTCACCTATCTTTCTGCTATGCTCACTGGAACAAGAGCACCTAAGATTCTGTGCTGCTGAGACTTGAATGCTAAAATAGATTATTACCTCATTATAACTCCTACTGGCATATCAGATTAATTGAGAGATATCAATAATCTTCTCTCAATAGTGGGTTGTCTAGCAGCTTGTCCATGTAGTTATGCAGACAGGCATCCCCTTGTGAGATTTGCATAAAATCAACCTATGAGGGAGATCCATCCACCTCTTACTTTTTAATGTAGCACATTGGATTTTTAGACAAAATAGTATTCACAGAACATGATGAATAAGTGACTCACCCCCACCCCATCTGATTTTTCAGATTGCACACTATAGTTCTGCATATTTCTGTAAACAAACATTGTTTTTTGAGCACCTAAATTTGACTAAAACTAGCAATTGGGAGACTATGAAATCCTCTGCCATTGTATTATTAGGAACAACTGATCAAAAAGTTTGATATAAAAAACAAGTTATTTGTGCAAAATTTTATATGTAGTATTGCTTGTTACTTGAAAACTGGCAACTTTGGGGATTAATATCGTAGTAGAGATTTTTTTTTTTTTTAAATATACTAAGTGTTTGGGACTTTTGTTTTACAAGGGTATACATTAGTTATTAAACTAATGAGTTCAAATTAGGATTTTTATACTGTATCTTAGATGTAATTAACATTTTTAGAGTTAACTCTTTTTTTGTATTTATTTTCAGAGAAGCTTTGTCTACACTACCGTTTATGCCGGCAAAAATTGTTTCTTGGGTGTGGGGGAAAAAACATACCTCTGAGTAACATAAGTTTGCCAGCATAAGTGCTAGTGTGCACAGTGCTATGTTCTCCCACCGACATAGCTAACACCGCTTGTTGGGGTGGTTTTATTACGTTGATGGGAAAGCAGCTTTTAGTGGCGCAGCTGCATTGGTACAGCTGTGCTGCTGTAAGCTCGCTTGTGTAGATATAGCCTAAATGCATTCACAGTTTATAAAATGCTAATATGTGTAAAAGGACACTTAGAAAAGGTGAACTGGACTGTTTGGTTACCTAACTTGTACTTGATTATTGTGTGTTGTTAAAAAGCTGCTTATGAGCACCGGAACACACTTTTTTTTAAAAAACCAAAAAAAAAGCATTGAATTTTTTAATGGGGAGGCAGAGTAAAAATATATATATATATATGGTATTTCAAAGTTTGTCACTATATGAGGGGTTGTGATGGGAAAAGGAATCTTAAAATTTTAGAATGTTTTTTGTGTCATTTAAGACTGTACCAGTGGGCTAATACAATTGATGTAATTCTGCTAGCGTATTCCCCACATTAGGGAGGTGTAAGAATTTTTGAATCCATAAATATTGTGTGTGGGCGGGGAGAAGGGGACAGGAGGTGTGTGTGTTGTTGTATTTGGATGGCTGTGTGCTACATATAGAGATAATTGGCAGTTAGAGATGTGAGACTTTGACTTGTTAGGTTATCTAGCCTTCTCCTTTAAAATGGGTTTTGAACCTTAGAAGTGATGTTTGCTGAGGAAGACAGTCTCTTAGACCAAGGAATACCCCAAATGTGTAATAGTGTGATGTTGCTAGGAAAGCTTTTATTGCCACATGTTTGAGATTAATACTCTACATGTTGCAAAGCCACAAGGGTATTATTAGTCTTCTGAAACTCGTGATAGTAAACATTGTACCATTCATTCTGCATCACATTTTGTCCCACTTAGGTTTTTTAGTTTCCAAATTTTCTGCTTCATTAATCAAGCTAGTAACTAAGGTCCCAGTATTCTTCCTGTGGGTTTATTTTAATGATATCCACAAGAACAGTATAAAGTAAATCTGTATTATAAATACAAAAGCTTACATTGTTACAATTCTTAGGCATTGACTCTAGCTATGAGAGTTGCCAAACAAATCCTGTAAAATTGGTTTAAATTTATAAAGTATCTTGAGAGATTTGGTTCCAAATTTGTTATTACTAGAATCAGTGGTTAAAAATCATGTTGAGTTGAATGGGTGTAATATCAAGTCCATCAGGAGTTAATGTTGCCTATCATGTTTATATGTTGTATGTTTCTATTTGTAATTTGTTAAAACTGTGACAGGCCTTAACATTTAGGCATTAAATTGATTAAACTTCCTTGCATTTTTTTCTGAAGGAATATTCTTACTTCTAACTCTGATATATATGGTACAAAAAATCCTAGAAAACTAGACTGGACAAACATTGCTATGGAATTAATCTGTAACATTAAAGAACAGCAATAAACATCAAATGATTTTTGGTACTGATGTGCAGATTGAAATTATTTCTAGCTTTGATCTTCATGTTAATTGTTCAGAACAGCAGACGGTGATGTTTTTGGATGGATTGTGGACTGCGTACTGTACTGCCCATCATAAACTGGGACAAATTAATTCTTCTAATTACCTTTAAAATATTTTTCTTAAAACTCAAACCAAAAATCTTAGGATGGCATTATAGAAATCTAGGTAAACAGTGCTGCTGTACTTTACATTGCTAAATATGCAGTCGCTTTATTCAGATGGGGACCTGAAGGGATATCATCAAGTTGAAAACTACTCTTTTTCAAAAGTGAAGTGAAAAGTAGTTTCATGTACTACACTTATTCTGGGCCCTTCTGCCAATTTTTGTGGTTGTACAGTCACATTTTCATGTCTTTGAAATGTTTTTCTCTTCTATTGCCCTGTCAAAACCCACCAAAATTGTGAACTATATAGGGAAATCAGTGAAAAGAACTATACATAAAGTGCTTTCAAATGCACAAAGAGAAACCAAGCAGAATTTTCTGTAATCTTTTATAGTAATCTTAGATGTTACTTGTAATGATAGCAGGTACAGGGCCCAGTACAGTTGGCACCCCAATCTGGGTGAGGCCTCTAGGTGGTGTTGAAATATAAATATTAAATAACGTTAAAACGTTTTTTAGACAGAAGGGTTGTTTTAAGAAAGTTACCTTTTAAGAAGAAACACACCCATTGTTTCCATCCACAAATCATTGCAGTAAACGGTTCTTCTATCTATTAGAATGCTAGAGAGAGCATTTGTGTTTAAGCACAAACATCTGAATTAATTAGACTACCGCAGTTTCTGATCTTTCGTCCTTCCCTTGGAACTGCAGCTCTGGATTTTTCCTGAAGCTAGTAATCATTTTTAATTTGAGTTATGGCTCACCCATATTATAACACTAGCCTGTTAAGTGTAGACAGAGCTGAAATAATTTTAACTAGATTTTAAGTCTTGAATCTGGCAGAGTTTAAAAACTCTTCCTACTATAAATCTGTAAATTAAAGGATGGCTGCTAAAAGGAAGCTGTCAAGAAGATTGAAACAAAAACTTAATGTTAGTACTGGTACATTAGTTGTCCGAGGTGAGCAAATGCATTCTGAGCTATTGGAAAAAACAAACAAACTTGACTTACAGTTACAGAGTTTTAGGAATGTAACTGAATAAGAAATTGTTAAATCTGGTCACTTTTAATATAAGAATTATCTAGCTTTTGACTTCATTTTTCAGAAGGTCTTTAAGAACTATGTGATATGAAAAGCTAATAGAAATTTAATATTTTCCACTTTTTTAATGGGGCAGTTATTAAACCACTTGCAAATGCATTACTGCAGAGATTCAGGGTTCCAGGTGGCTGTAAGGATTTTAAACACTGTCATGTAACCCTGCCTAGACACAGTGTTAAAAATATAGCTGATCACTGGTGCTTTGTCTATACTAGGGTGACCAGATGAAGGGAAACAAAATATCAGGACACATTTGGGGTGGGGGCGGGGGGGAGGGGTGTGCAAAAAAAAAAACCCTGCTGCCGGTGGATATCGGGACAAATTGTGTCCTGACCAAAGATCGGTCGGGACGCGGGACAAACCCCGATATTATCAGGACGTCAGGTCACCCTAGTCTATACTAGCACTGCTACTGTGGAGCTGCACTGATAGTAGCAAATGTAGGAATTTTTAAGAGGAAAAAATCCTACTGTAGACAAGGCTGAGGTCTTCTGCATTCATAATTTAAAATGTATGTAAATTACTGTGCTCGGGGTCCGGTGTTCAAGTTTAAGAAAACATTAAGATGTCAGATGTGAAAACTGTGTTGCTTCATGCTGAAGGCAATGAGGTGATTATTGGAAATCCCAGTTAAATAGCTTTTCCTTCATATATTTGCACTTAAATAAAAAGGGCTTCAAGAGTAATATTGTTTTAGCTTCCGTGCCTTCATTATGTTGAAAAAAAGTTTTGTTTTTTTTTTAAAGTACCAACACTAAGATTAATCAATTTTGTAAACAATATATAAAGCAGCTGAGATTTTTTTATCAGATTCTGGGCTTTCTTGGTAACTGGTGCTATTTAAGCTTTATGTATGTTTCCCGTCACATAAGCCTTAATCCTGGAGTAAACATTTTTTGAGCCTCCTTTTTCATGTGTTTGTGTTCATCCAACCCCTCTTAATAATTGAGCACTAAATAATTTAAAATACAGTGGAAACATCTTTACTACGAGCAGATGCTTGTGGATGCTGTTTGAATTAACCTACAGTTTTGTTTTGAAACCGTGTATTTTGTACATCTGCGATAAACTGCATCTATAGCCTGGATGCTCTGAATAAATGGTTAACAATATTACTCTTAATTTTAATTGTAAATCTCTCATGCACTACCCACCACGTACATAGCCCTTGATTCAGAAGAACCTTCCTGTTCAGGGAAGCACTTAAACATGTGTTTAAGTCTAAATTAAATCAGTGGGACTTAAATATGTGCTTAGGTGCTTTCCTGAATTGAAGCCCGTGTGATTTAAGAGAGAGAAGTGCATTGGTTTTTAATGTAACAGTATTGTGTATAGAAGGAGGGAATGATGTATGTTGCTACTTTAATCAAGCGCATGCTGTTAAATCTAATTGAAAACAATTCGGTATATAAAACTACAGACTTCATTTTATTTCTCATTCAGTATTTTTCTTTTTGGTTGCAAAATGAACCACCCAGTTTGTTGTTAATGTATATGTGTTTTCTCTCTTTCTCATGTTAGTTTTGAATTCAGGTGCGAAGTTTTCACTTTTGCTTACAACTGAATCCACTTGTTTGAGACTCTTCCTCTTTGTTTCAGATAATATCCCAGAAGAGCTGAAGGACCCATTTTACATAGACCAGTATGAGCAAGAACATATTAAACCACCTGTCATCAAGCTGTTGCTGTCCAGTGAGCTATACTGTCGTGTCTGTAGCCTCATTCTAAAAGGGGATCAGGTGGCTGCTCTGCAGGGACACCAGTCAGTGATTCAGGCTCTGTCTCGGAAAGGGATTTACGTCATGGAGAGTGATGATACCCCTGTCTCTGAATCTGATCTCGCCTGTGCACCAATCAAAATGGTTAGCTTAAAGTTCAGAGATGGATTTAATCATTAAATCTCACCCTTGACTTTGGTGATAGATAATGGAGTAAAGAGCTTTTCACCTCTAGGTCGCTAGTCTCAGCACTTTTTCATGCAAATATATTGTAAATACAGTTAGAATATGTAAAGGTGTTTATTTCTTGATGTATGTTTGACTGCAAATACTTTTGGTTTGCTCCTTAGAGTTCTCATATGGCAATGATTGATGCTCTAATGATGGCATACACTGTAGAAATGATCAGCATTGAAAAGGTGGTTGCTAGTGTCAAACGTTTTTCTACGTTCAGTGCCTCAAAAGAACTACCCTATGATCTGGAAGATGCAATGGTTTTCTGGATTAATAAGGTAAAACTGATATTTAGAAAAGATTGCTTACTTCTAGAAAATGGTAACTTCTAAAACTGATTGTTAAAAAGGGCTTGATCGGTGCTTTCTTCATGTTTTGTTGGGCTTCCATTGCCTCATACCCTCTTCTGATATGGAAGAAAACTATTTATTTTGAATTACTTTAGAATGTCTTGGCTCTGCACAGTAGCAGTGAGCCAACCACCTGTATTCCTGGACTCATACCAATAGTAGTTATTGCTTCCTTTTTGTGCACCTGCAGCTTTTTTTAGATTTCTTCCTTCTTGGCTTCCTCATCCCCGTCCAAATGCAAATCAATGTTTGCCAAGAGGAAAAGGACAAGACTAGTAGGGGAAATACATTTCCTTTTTTTCTTAATGGCACAATGGTAGATTTTGTTATCTTTTCAATATAAATCAAATTAGAAGATACTGCAGTTGGTCTGTTTCCACCTAAGCTACTTGACAACTGTCTTTCAGGCACCCTGTAGGAAAAAATATTTTTTAAAAAACATTTGTGTTTTAAAATTGTAAATGGAGGTTAAACCAATATTTATTATCAGGTTAGAATCTGCCAAATAGGAGTTGGAAATAAAATTGATTGTAGATACTAACATACCAGATGATTTTTAGTAGTGGAAACTGTTGCTATTAAAAATACTGCTAATTAAAGATGCAATTTTTAAAAGTGTTAGAAGAGAGGGGTTTGGAAGAGATGGCCTATGTTGGTTTAATTTTTAAACCTGGAAGTAGTATATGCAACGTAAAAATAAAAATCCCTTTTCTAAAGGGAATCAAGTAACTTTGTGATATCATTTGTCTGGTACATGAGGAAAGCATATTGTTTCATGTTCACTAGCCAGATAGATTTGATTTTGAATATATTCTACTTTAACCACATATGAAACTTTTCAGAGGCTATCAGTTTAGAGTTTATACATGAAACCCTTGAGCAGTAGTATTACTGTTTCCTTTACATTCCACACTTCCTCCTCCCACAGATTTTAGTGCAGTACTATAAATCTTGTATTGGATAGAAAGTTAATAGTAAATCTGTCTAGGAATTTTTTTTTTTTTTTTTTTATAAAAACAAATTTTCAAGAAATCAGGAAGCTGGTCTACATAATAACTTCTCAGATTTTTTTATTTGCACAAAACTTTTATTCAAAAGTAACTTCTCGGGTTATTAATCCACAAATTGTTCTAATAACCTTTGCATTCTGTCAGAATTGTGCTCTGTTGCCAATGGGTAAGAAGTTCAGCTATACAGAGGAGTGGGAAGAGACCATTATTTAAGAGATTTGGGAACTATTCATTAAACTAACTGGTCCCTGCTTTTGTTCTTCAACAACTTGTCTGTCTGTGGCTGCACTGAAACTATTTAAAGAAAGTCAGTTTCTACAGCACTAATTTTATAGTACAGGCAACCGCAATACAACTAGAGGAGAACAGACTCCTTTATTGTGTAACAGTGGTATACACAATGAAAGCTGAAAGTTAATTGAATTATTGTAGTTTATATTGTAGAAACATGCCTGCCTCTCGCAGGAGAACTAAGAATGTAAATTTATGCTTGCAGCACTTTCACTTCTAAATATTTATTTTAAATACATTTGAACATTTTTTTGGAAGAAATTACTGTGTTATGGCTATATTACTAATTAAGCAATTGTATTTGCAAAGCGGTACCTTATGTTGCTTCAAGCTTAGCAGTATCAGTGGAATGTCAGTTGAATTTAGAAGCAGAGTTTAAAAAAAACAAAACAAAATCATGAGTATTATGAGTCATATTTCTACAATGGTGGGAAATAAAGTTTGATCATTATGTTAAGTGATGACTTCTGGAAATTGGTATGCAATTGCATTTTTATGATCTTTTCCGTACTATTTTAGGTGAACCTTAAAATGAGAGAGATAACAGAGAAAGAGGTCAAATTAAAACAGCAATTACTGGAAAGCCCAGGTCACCAAAAGGTAAAATATATTTAATTTTCTTAGTAGCTGAATTATGAACATTGTCAGTTAAAACTGAAATCATGCTGTGGAATCAGATATAAATGAGTTTCAGTACTTTTTTAAATAAAATTGATATGAGGCATCCTCCCCAGTGAAATTCATTTGAGATTTTGTGTATACAATTTGTTTTCTATTTATCTGCAATGCCCTTACTTCCCTTTAATCCCGTTAGTGCCTTTTGACTTATCTTTTTAAGTTTTGGTTAGTATTGAAATAGCATGTTCAACCTTTGAATGCTGTGTTTTTGGTAAATACAGTTCAATTTCAATACCACAAAACATATGTTTTTTGAAGTCCTTTCAGGCACAGATTCTTTGTGTATAAAAAGACTATAGCAAGGAAATTCAGGAGGTTACTCTAACTCTAATAAGTATGTTCTAAGCATTTGAATGGTATATCTGTGTGTGTGTGCAATTTTGACCCTATTCCCCCTTAACTTATGTTACAATGCACTATTGTTGCAAAGATATAGTACACTTTCATTACTGGAGAATGTAAAATGGATTTTCCTCAAATATAAATAAATATAATACTGATACATTGAGATTATGTCTTAATGAAGCCTAAAAAATAGCTTTCTTCTGCTTATCCCTCAAATTGGCACTGTTGAGTAATTGTAATAGGCATAAATGAGGCAAAGATGTTTTACTTTCCATATTGAGGAAGAGTTACTATTTTTTCAGATCCTTTGACACAGAATAATATACTTCAATTTTAAAGGTTTATGTGCTGTTTTTAATTTACAAGTGGTCTTGAGGATCCTGCTAACAATTTGGCTATCAGTTGAACATCTTGGATTTCACTGTAATATTTTAAAACTGATCTTTTGGACTAAAATCCCTCTAAAATATGAAAGTGTTTGTTGCTTAAGTGCATTTAAGTATTACTGTGTATAACTTGCTCTGCTGATGTTCCTCTCCTATTCCTACATTCCTTTCCTTGCTTCCTGAGCAGTCTCCTTCCAAATGGTATTGGAAATTAGTACCTGTAAGTGAACTACTTTTACGCCAGTTGTCTTCCACAAAACCATTGCTTTTAAACTTTTTCAAAGTACTTGCTTCCATTAAAATGCTCATTAGACAAAAAAGTTAAAAACCTTTCTAGTTAAGGTTTTTGGAAATAAAGTTTAGTTTCCATAACATGATTTTACATATTGTACATACAGCATAATCATCACTATGCAGCATTTTAGAACTTCAGACTTGTGTTAGAAATACAATAGTGAGGGATGGGGTGAAATAAGATTACAGTAAGAGAAAACTAGAAGTTGCAGGAATTGTGCTTTTTGCTCAAGGTAGACAATTATTTATTACAGCACTAAGGTGATATAAAAACTGGTCAGTTTAAATTTAATAGGTACTTAAGTTTTGTAGTAATTCATTAGATGCATTTCTTGCACTCCCTTTTATATAACGCTTTGCAACTATAACTTTGCTAAAAAAAAATTCAAACTATTTATTAACTTTCTGCTTATTTAACAATAACACCCTTAGACTCCTAACCCAGTTAATAGAAGGCTTGAGCCTTCCCTTGCCGGTGTCTACTCCGTTGGTAACCCAGCAAATGTCAGACACCATTGTCCAGTGAGGTGAGTTAGAAGACTCAAGTGATGGTAAAACACTTGAACACTAAGCTACTGCAGCTGGTGGAAGTGCATCCTTGGTGATTTAATGAAAGTAGAGGCAACATACTAGGGAGAAACATAATTAACATATTTTTAGGCCTGATCCAGGGAAACTTTCCTTCCACCTGTTGGCAGAAGTGCCTACATGAAAAATTAGTTTTTTTGTTTTTTGTTTTTTGTTTTTAATGGAATTGAACTTATATTGTACAAACCTACTTGCTTTTGGCTGGGGTAGCAAGCTGTATGAATAGGCCCCTACCAAATTCACGGCCATGAAAAAAGCATTACAGACTGTGAAATCTGGTCTTCCTCTGTAAAATCTGGTGTTTTTGTGTGCTTATCCTATACTACACAGATTTTACAGGGGAGACCAGCGTTTCTCAAATTGAGGGGCCTGAGTTGCAGGGAGTCACAAGGTTATTTTATGGGGTCATAGTATTGCCACCCTGACTTCTGCACTGCCTTCAGATCTGGGTGGTCAGAGAGCAGTGGCTGTTGGCTGGGCACCCAGCTCTGAAGGCAGTACCCTGCCAGCAGCAGCATAGAAGTAAGGGTGGCCATACCATACCATGTCATCCTTCCCTCTGCGCTGCTGCCTTCAGAGCTGGGTGGCTGGAGAGTAGCAGCTGCTGACTGAGGGCCCAGCTCTGCAGGCAGCAGACAGGTGGCAATATAATATCATATGCCATCCTTACTTCTGCATTGCTGACTTCAGAGTTGGGCTCTCGGCCAGCAGATGCCGCTCTCCAGCTGTACAACTCTGAAGACCGTGCCACCGCCAGCAGCAGCACAGAAGTAAGGGTAGCAGTACCACAACCTCTCCACAATAACCTTGCAAACAACCCTCCTCCCAAAACTGCTTTTTGGGTCAGGACCCCTACAATTACGACACTGTGACATTTCAGATTTAAATAGCTGAAGTCATGAAATTTATGATTTTTAAAATCCTGTGACCATAAATTGACAAAAATGGACCATTAATTTGGTAGGGCCCTATATATAAACTTTCTGTGTTCTCCTGTTCCTCAGTTCCTCCTTGGCTGTGATATCCCTTCCCTGTCTCTTACAGTATTTGCTTTGTTGTTCATCATTTTCATCATCTTGGGAGTATGGGAACCATCATCTTGATTGTAAACTGGAAAGAGCACCAAATTTGGGAGGGGAGGGCACAGTAAATGCAGTTGCTCATCCCTCAGCCATTCCTGTGTTTCTGCAAAGAACTGCTGGTTTGCTCAGTCCCACACACACCATTCCCACCTTTTATTTGTTTGAGCCAAATATGAGATCCAAATTAAATTATTTAAATATCTGAAATAAAGGAGTATGTCATAGGGTGGTCAAATCCGTACTTTTACCCCATACCCATGACTTGTCTGTCTGTACCACAAGTGACACTGTAGTCAGGTGTTTACCTAGTACTTCATACCCAGACTAAAACAATGGTACTTCACACTAATTGCTCTCTTTGTTTTGAAGTGGCCTGAAAAGTAAATTAATTTGAAAGATCCTAAAACAGGAAAAAGTATGAAACTTTTAAAACCTAGTGCTGATCATGTCTATAGACGATCCTTAGTTTGTCCTGAACCTAAATAATGTGTCCAGAAGACTTTTTGAGCTGTATTCTCTGGTCTTGACCAGAAGTGTTTGATGCAGGTCCAAAGGGATGCACTAAGGTGGCTGTAGGTTGTCTTTGCCCCTTCCCAATCCTCAGTCTGCCAGGCTAGTTGCTGACAAATTAGAATGGCCTTTAGGATCAGCTGGATGCAGGGATAGGTGACATAGGAGCAGCAGTGGCAACCCTGAATTCCCATACACTGGGAATTCTCCAATGGCTGGACATGCTGCTTTTAGTGTTGCTTTATGCTACCAGACTTCATAAAACAGGCGGATTTCATAGGAGAGTTAGGGGCTCCCATTTTTTCTGCCATAATGATGTTGCAGTCACCAAAAAATAGATTGCAAATTTCAATGAATTATTTTGTATATATTTTCATTTTAGGATATAATTTTTCATGCTTAATATCAATCCAAATGCGTGTTTGAATTTGACTGTGCTTATCTGAGACCCATGCTCTGTGCTGCTTCAAGAGAGCAGTCAAAATAACTATTTATATTCTATTAATACCTAAAAGCACCAGCTGAGGTTGGGGCCCTATTGTGCAAGGCATTGTACAAACACGTAGCAAGGAACAATCCCTGCCCAAAGAACTTGCAGTTTAAATAGTCAAGACACGCAGAAGGTGTGAGAGGAAACAGGCACAGAGAATGGAAGTGACTCGCCCAAAGTTTCCAAGCAAGTCATTGGCAGAGTGAGGAATAGAATCTCCTTGACTCCCAGTCCAGTGCTCTGTAGACCACCTTGGACTGTGTGTCCTCCATTATGTCACTTTCAATGCTTTAATTTTAGAACAGGGATACTCCACTCTATGCTGAAATTAAACAGTCATTTCAGCACAGAAGACGCAGGTTTAAGAGAATAATGGATTGAAAATAATGATTTAGAATGGAATGGATTGTTCAGACTCTTTTCTTGTTGTGGATGTAATGTCTTTCTCTCCAGTAAAGGAGATGAGGGAGCCTATAGTTTGGAGTGCTAAGGATTGCTAATGACTGGCTCAAATTTAATTTAAAAAAAAATTGGCACTATATTTAAAATGGTTATAAAAGTTTTTCATTAGTAATCTTAGGTTTAAAGAGAAATCTTTGAAGTTCATCTTTAAACTACTTAACTCTACTGAACAACATGTAAATAATACACTTTTTAAACTAACCAGATCACCTTAGTATAGGTACTCATTTTATTTGATTTTAGCAACCACATTTCCAGTGCATAATGGATTTGATTGTTTCATGACTGATTAATCACCATCATATATCTTACTATTTCTTTTTGTGTAAGCCTGATCTGATGCATGCCCTATCGCACTGCATGCTGGAACCAGTGGAGTATGCGCGTGTGGTACAGTATGATTAACATTACACTACATATGTATGGAAAGCTCCAGGCTGGGGAAAAAAATCTGCACCTGGTAAAGAAAACAAATGTTCTACCAAAAAAATTAAGATGGCTTTGCCTACAGTGTAGCAAATATTGTTTACCTCTCTTCATACAATATAGATATTATTTAACGGACTGAAAGAGCTACATATCTTTTGCAATGGAAACTTAAAGCTAAACTTTATGTATTATATAACATAACTTGAAATATGCTGTCACCTAGTTAATTTCTTACTTTTTAATTTATTGAGTGACCTTTGTTCCATTGAACAGAATTTTTCTCAGCCGGTGCCATCCTCAAATATATATACATATATATATTTATGTAGAACGACACACCTTTCCTGAGCTGTCTTGCAGAATGTATAGTATCATTCAGAAAAAAATGGTTTTTAAAAATAAATGCATTTTATGTATATATTTAGAGTAGAATATAGTTGCATAGTAGACCAGATTATAGTAGTCAAAATAGTTTCTCAAATGTAGATTTTTTTTTTTTTAGGCCCTTCATGTATAAATGAATATTTTCATTCTAAAAAGGATTCCTACTAGGATTCATAGTGTGTACTCATCGTGATGTCATTCCATCAATTAGCTAGAACTTAAACAGCACACTCTTAAACGCTGAGGTACCTTACTAACCAGCATGTGACTTCTTAAGAATATTAACATTAAATAATTTTTAGTTTGGAAAATTGCCTAGCAGCAGTTCCAAATGATTTTACTTTCTGTAGTTAGATGACTTTGAGTAGTCAGCTCCTACTTCCCAAAATCTTTAGGGTGGGGTTTTCAGAAGTGCTCAGTATTGACTTGACTTGCTCATGCTGAAATCTTTGGGAGTTTTGCCATTGACTTCTGTGGCCTCTAACTTTGCTGTCATTCATGAGCACTTTTGAAAATCCCACCCCAATTTGTTTTTCTGCTGCACAAAACTGGGTTGATGAAATTGCCTATGGTATTCAGTATCCATTCAAGAGAAGTTTGACTCCAATAACTCATTGCCTGTGAAGTCTGGGTTGATGTTAGGAGGGGGCACCCTGGCCATGATTAAGTTTTGTATTGGCTTTTCAAGTTTTAAGTGGGTTTGGCCTAGTCATCTTTGTCTTTTGGATTTGATCTGTTGCACTCACACCTCTAAGTGGGTAGAGCTTGATTTAATTTGTTTTTAGTTTCTAAAAATACATAGGTTAGATTTGGTGTTGGGGAGTGCTTACAAATGTTATGGAAAAATGTTAAAAAGTAAGTAAAATAGTATTCAAACTTGACTTCTATTGAGGGAAGAGGCTAACATTCTAAATGATTCACAGTAGATATAACAAATTAAAACTAAAGATGCACCATAAGGTATTTCAGTAATTATGCAGTAAAACATTGCACCTCTTATTAGCATAATATGACTGTCTTTTTTTTTTTAAGGTGCGTTATCGACGAGACCATCTTTCAAGCAGGCAATTACCTTATTTCCCATTACTTGAAGACCTGATGAAGGATGGCAGTGATGGTGCTGCTCTTCTAGCTGTGATACACTATTATTGCCCAGAACAAATGAAGCTAGATGGTATGTGAGGAAACTTTTAAAAATTACTTTAATTAAAAAAATTCCACTAGAAACATAAAAATATATAATTGATATATACAGTTGGTCATTTTTTGTGCTGCGTTGTAGTATTTGTTAAACAAAATGTAGCATAAACCAATAATTAATCTGTTGTCCAAAATTAACTTCAAGTCAGGCAAATAGAAATTTTTCATAAAATCAATATTTGGTGTTTCTAAAACAACATCCTTTTGGTTCATTACTTTGCATCCAAAGGCATTCTAAAGAATATAACTACTGTAGCTCCATATCAAATAAATTCAGATGTACATCTTTATTTTGTTTTACAGATCTAGGAACATCTGAGAATGTTTGTTTGTTTTTGTTAAAAGGAATTATTTTAGTAATTTGGCTTCAAACTTAGTCTCAGGAAAAGGAATAAGTATACAACTGTCCATTTATCTTAAATATTTTTGCCATTCATACATAATTTGATAACATTTAATTTGTATATGTGGAGAAAATTTAATCAGACTTAAAAATATAATTTTTTGGAAATGTTTCAGAATATACAAACCCTAAACTTGCATATCTACCCTGAGATTTATTTTCCAGGTATTGTTTTCCTGTATGATTCATTTTCTTCATTGAATTATACTTATTTCTAAGTTTAACTCCTTTATTAAATTTTCTGCTCTCCTTTATTAAATTTTCACTCAGAATGAGTCTCCATTACCTTGCACTTTGTGGAGTTATTTACATATGTGCAGAATGGCTTAAAATGCCATATGTTCAATTGATTCTTCCATTTGAATACTCCAATTCCTGGAGTTATCTCAATTTTATTCCTTTTTGATCAGTTTGTTCAAAGTAAAGAGTAATATCTTAATAGATAGTGGCATATAAATACCAAATATTTAAAAACAAGATTTAAAAGCCAGACAGTAGAACGTATTCCATTTCTTTAAACTCTAAATAAGTTCTGGAAAGAAAAATAAGGTAAAGATGATGTGATGTAGCTATTTTGTTTAATAATTGTCAAAGTATACACAGTTACTTAGCTCACAATTTGTAAAATCTGACTTGATGGCGATGCACTAATCTGACACTCAAATATATAGTTTTTAAATATTCTACTGCTTTAGTACAATATCAGGTGTTATGTAGCTTTATAATGGAAGCAATATTTTTTTCTTTGCAATAAAGTTTGCTGCTTCAGAACAGCTTTTTATTCAGTTTGGCATGGTTGTGTCTGCTTATGTTACGTTATTTTACCATGCCTGTCACTGAGGTTTACAAGCCCTTGTTTGGATGGGTGTTCCAAATTGAATACAAAACCATTTGTTATGCCTATGTATGTTCCTTTCTCCTTTCATGTATATGTGACTTCCTTCATTATGATGGTTGATTTCAATTTAGGGCCAGTTTAGATGCATCACCAAGGATTCCTCAACTTTCCATTCTGGAAACTGAATTGGAGTCTCCTATATCCCTGCTCTGAAGCTGAGGGTTCATTTTTTTCCTGCATGTATTGTTTACAGTAGCTATGAAATAGACTGGGAACCCAATATTCAGTTCACCAGGATAGTTTCAATAATCCTTGACTTTTTCTTCCCCCACCAGATATCTGTTTGAAGGAGGTAACCTCAATTGCAGACAGCCTCTATAATATTCAGCTTCTGAGAGAATTCTCAAATGAATATCTAAACAAATGTTTTTACCTTACATTGGAGGACATGCTATATGCTCCTTTAGTTCTGAAGGTAAGACGTAATGGAAAACACATTTTTAAGCAAAATGTAGGTAAGCCACTAGCCTAAACTTTTTTTTATTTTTATTTTTTTTTAAAGCCTAATGTTATGGTTTTCATTGCGGAACTATTCTGGTGGTTTGAGAATGTCAAGCCAGACTTTGTACAGCCCAGGGACATTCAAGAAATAAAAGATGGTGAGATATTTTGACTTTTCGGTAAATATTAAATCTGTATTTTATTTGTTTAAACAAATATAAATTAATTAATGCTTTTTACTGTATTGTTCTCTCCATTGATTGATTGCCACCAAAATATTTTGTTCTTTGAAGTTCCTTGAATATGTTTGTTTAAAAAAAAAATTGCCTTGAGATCCAGCTGTGGATTGAAAGATATGTAATTGTATCATCTGCTGTCATGTTTCACATTCTTTTAAATTGTTCTCTAGCAACTTCCAGTCTATGAAAGGAGAAGGATGTTAATTATTAACAATGAGGAAAAATGTTAAAACTTCATAGGAGCACCATCAAATCAGATACAATGAAGATAAATTGATCACTAGATCACTTCTTATGAGTTTACATATAACTTTCTCCAGCTTTTGGGGTTTTTTGCTTGCTTTTGTTGTAGAAGTGCTAATGGCTCACTTAACTCCTTTTGAAACTTTGGAGGGAGTTAAACTGTAGTAAAAACTTCAAATTTTAAATGGTGCAACAAAATCCTAATGCAGTTTGGCAAACTGCAGTTGAGGATTTATTTCTGTCCTCTTGATTTTACCTTTGCCATTTGGAAAAAAAAAAAAAATTTCTTTCATTCATCATGTCATGGATCCTCTGTAACTGAAGACCTAAAGCCTCACTTCTTTACCAAACTAATCTGAACTTCTGAATTCATCTGTTAGGTCTCTGTCATGTAATCTTCACTTCAATGGAGTAAGTTGTGACTACTTACACCATCTGTTTATGCCTGCAGAAATGAGGCCAGAGTGCTTGCTTTAGGTCATTTCTTCTGCAGCATTGGAATCTTTTCCATTAAACACCTGTTAAAATCTTGTTTGAATGTTCAGATGATTCAGCCCTTTAAAAACAAGTGTAGTAATTCAAAATACTTACAATTATTAAACTATTTTAAAGTGCTACAATAACAATTGTCTTTTTATATTGGGTTCTAACAGAAGACCTTGATGTAACACATCTTTGCCTTCCATGCTCGGTGTATTATTTAATCCACTGCTATGTGGTATAACTCACCGTGATAGGGACTGTGCTTTCATTCCCCCTGCAGTTTGTTGGGTACAGTATTCACATCTGTTTCTTAATCTGTTGTGCAATGTTCATGTGTACTCTTGAATAAGTGCTACTCTTCATCTTGGAAATGGCTACATTTCAGAAAGAGGTGGAATTATTCTGTATATGAGGAGTGTCAAAAACATGACCCCTTGGGCAAGATCCAGCCCACAAGACATATTGAGATTTGTGCAGAATCTCAGCTTTCGTTTTAAAACAAAAATAAGTTCTTAGTAGTTGGCTGCAGAGAGTATTCCAGATGTGAACAGAATGTAACTGATGTAGTCATGGCGAACTGAATCTGAAGACAGCCTGTAACAGTGTCTCAGAATTGAACTCCCCATCCTCTAGTAATCAGATTGAAGTGTCAGCTATAAAGCCCAGTGGTGACATTTAATTGCCAACATAACCATATTATTCTTGGTAACTTCTTTGGTAACTTCTTCAGAAGGAATGGGGAAGGAGGTGGTGGGATTGCAGTTTATGGGGATTGGGAACTGGGAGTTGCTGCAGGGAAGGATATGCAGAGAAGAGAACAGAGGAGACTCAAAGACAGGGCAGGGGGTAAGAAACACAAAAGAGAGTAGGGAAACAAAGGTAGGAATAACAGTGGGCCTAAAACAACAACAACAAAGCCTAGTTTCTGAATGAGTCAATGCAGCAGTAGGGCACTGAACAAATAATTTAAGTTCTTTTACTACATAAAAGCCATATTCTCCCTTTGAGAGAGAGAGCATTCTGCTGGGCATAGCATGGCGTATACCAGCCCATGGATTGTAATTAAAACATGGAATTCGATCCATTCCGAATGAGTTTGACACCCTGGTATACGTAGGTGAGTTTTAAAGCATTTTGGGATGAAATATACTATGTAAATGAAAGGTATTTAATTTAAAATTCTCAGTCATCTTCCTATCAATGGCAGACTTAGATACAGTGCTGACTTGAGTCCCATCTTTATTGAATGTCACTACAATTCTTCTTTTGTAAGACATCTTTTTAGCACAAAACCTTGTCCTCAAAAGTGCTGTTTTAAAATAAATTTATAAAGTTTGTCATTAGTAACTTCCACATACAGTAATTAAGGTCGGGTGCAAGTAGTGGAGCTCTACCTTGGTTTTTTATTTTGTTGTACCATTACCTGAAGTGCTTTAGAATCACATCACATTATAAAATGCTGCTTCTGAATCTCATAACTTGTTTAAATTAATACTCATGTGGGTGTGTCTTCACTGAAGTATTAACTTCAGGTATAATCAAGTGTTGCTCACAATCCGACTCATGTCCACACAAAAATCTATAGCTTGAATTAAGTGGTGCTTTAAACTTGAACTAGCTGGCTCATCAGATGGTATTGGTTGAAGATTGAGTGCTGGTGATGGTCAAGCTACTAATGCAGTGGGGATGCAGCTTTGGGCTCTTTGAGTTAGCACAGTTCATCAACTGCTAATCAGATCACTCTATAGCTTGAATGTTTCCCAGTGTGGCAGGCCTCACTTGAGCTAACTTGCAGTGAAAATGAGATGAAAAATGTGTAAGGAAATGAAAATTATGGTGAAGTTTTTTATTTATATGCTTAAAACTTAATAGAATAATCTTTTTGCTGAAACTATTGAAATTGATACCAATATTCTCATTCTCAAACTTTGTTGCATTAGTCTAAAATTTAGATTTTGTAACCTTCTTTGAGACTCAGAGCATAAAGGAAAATTAAAGGAGGTAACGGTGTATGGTACTATTGCCTCTGAAGACCTGGGTTCAACTTTGCATGTGTCTCATGTACAATGAGTTAGGTAATTCATCCACAGACAGATATTTTTAATTAAAAAGCCACTATTCCAGTTTGCTCTAACTAATCTGAGTTTCATGATTCCTCATCAGTGTCAGTTTTCATATCTGTTCTATATTTGATTATTCTGTATTTTAACTATTCTGAATCATAAATGTTGCAAAAGCTAAAGTGAAATTTAAAGTTTCTCGATGTTTTAATTCTGAGCTTCTGCAGTGAGGCTACATGATTTTTTGCACTACTTTCTAGTTTTGTTGTTGTAATTTGAAGTAGTGCTAACACTTACACAAATATGTGCAGCTAAAACAGTGTTGCAGCAGAAGAGCAGTCGTCCACCTGTTCCTATTTCCAATGCAACTAAACGAAGTTTCATGGCTAGTCCGGCTAGTACAAGTCCAGCAGACCTGCAGCCTTCAATTCAGCTACCCCCAGAAGCTTGCAACAGGTATTACCTGCACCCTGAAGAATCTGACTATCTGTAAGTCTGTCTTTCTGTCTCTAGATTCATCGTCTTGCTTCTATTTCCAGTTGGGTAATCTAGGAATTTCTATTACTGCTAAATTATCTGGTTTTGTTATATATGTGAGTTTAAGGTCTTTGCACCCTGTCTGTAAAACGTGCACAATTCTCAAGATTAAGGAAATATTTGACAGTGGTATATGTGATCTTCATAGCATGAGTGAAAAACTCTAATCATGATTGCAATATCACTGTATTAGAAGCTGGACTAATTCTCTGTTAGGCAATTTTTAAAAATGAAAGCTATTCTGGAATGGCAGTATTACTGATAATTTCTTATGAATGACCGTACAGGAAACAAGCAAAACAAAAACCCAAACTGAAATTAGTCCACTGTATGGACAGAAGAAGAAAAAGAGAACAGTAAGCAAGAGAAATGTTTGAGGGGAAAAACAGACTAGTTTGGATCTCAGTTCTGATGTTGCTTTCCATGCTGATAAGAACTGGAAGTCTTCTAATGGTTACTGGCAATTCTGGGGTAGAGAAGCCTTTTCCCCTCAAAAATGGTAGCATACCTAGCTGTTCTTCTTCTAGTGGTGGTCCAGCCTCATGATTCCTATTCTTCGTATAGGATGGAAATATGCCTTCTGGTGGACTGCTCTTATGAGAGGTAGTAACATTATTCAGTATGGAGGAGAGTGGACTGAGAGAAGGAACTTACCTATGCTAAAGCCTATGAAGCTATTAGCTAGACCAAATCAAGGACTACCATCTCGTCACATGATGTTGATCAGGACACAAATAGGGGTGTAAAAATTGCCTTACTGGATCAGACCATTGATTCATTTAGCACATTATCATGCTTCTCAATGACCATACAAGCTTCCAGAAAAAAAGGTGCAAGAACCCTGAACTGGGCAGTTTGCAATAACCTGCCCACAGGGGACATTCCTTCCTAATCTTCTCAGAAGTTGGCTTGTGCCCTGAAGCAAGGATGTTTATATGCCTTCAAACCTTTGTTTTTAATAATCGTCTCTAATACAGCCATGGATGTTCTGAGTATTCATATAAATGTCCAATCCTTTTATGAATTCTATTAAGGTTTTGGCCTCAATAATATCTTGTGGCAATGAATCCCACAGATTAATTGTTGCGTAAGTTTTTCCTTTTCAGTTTTAAAGTTGCAGCCTTTCAAATTCATCAACATCTTCTCTTTTCATATGTTATGAAAGGGGGTAAATAGGATCACCCCAGTTTATCTTCTTTATTTTATACATTATGACCCCCCTTTGTTTGTTTCCCCTAAACTAAATGGTCCCAATCTTTTCAGTTTATCTTTGTATGGACACTTCCTTTTCTTCTAATAATTTTTATTACTGTCTCTGAACCTTGTTTATTACTACTATATCTCTTTCCAGGGAATATGAAAGGTGGGGGCATACCAATGGCATATTATTTTCAGTATTACTTTCCATTGTAATCCTTATGCAGCCTAATATTTTAACTTTTTTCACAACAGCTGCATGTAAAGCAAAGGGATTCGTTGAACTGTCCACAATGACAAGCAGGTCTTTCCCCTGAGTTGTTAGTTAACTTAAAACCCAGTAAATGGTATGGAAAGTTCAAATTATTATTATTATTTATTATTTTAGAGAGAACTATCCATTAAGAAGTTGAGGTAGCAGAGCTGTGGATGGTAGCACTTTAGGAGCCAGTCTGTTAGTTGATTTTGTCTTTTGATGTAACAACCACAAAAATCTGCTACAGCATGGCATTTTGGTTTTGCCTTGTAACCCTGTAGCTTTCGTGACTACATATATATTATTTTCACACATTCATGACAATATATTTAACTTTGGCACAGATCATATTTCAGATGGTTGCTCCAGTTTAATAGTCTATTCTGGATATGTAAAATCTCTAACTGATTTGGGTTAAAACTCTCTGGGTTTCTTTTCTAATATTCTATTCTCTTTCAGATTTAATCATAAGATTAAACTAAAATCTTAACTCTAAGTTACTTTTGAAGAGGTGTGTTAAGAATATAAAATTTCTCAACCTTCCCTCGGTCCTCTTTTTCTATTAGTTATACATGTTTTTGTCTCCAGTGTACTGTTAAATAAGTTACGTATTAAGATCACTGCATGTGAATAAGTAAAATGTGTCAATTTGATTTCCAGTAGTAGACTGAAATGTATAATACTGTAACTGAAATATTGATTTTAATTTTCCATATTTGCTTAGAATAACTTTCACCAGTTCTTTTATTTAGTGATACATATTTGCTTGGCAAGAATGGTAGGGTATCGGCTATCAGGTAACTTTCCTAGTATGTAACTTTTCTTCTATCTCTCTAGAAAAGTATTTCTCATGATAGTGATTAAGTTCTTTGTTTTTTTCCTTAGTGGCAAAGGAAGCCCTGCCTTTAGCCCATCCCATCCATTACTGCCTTTGAGACAGAAGCAACAGAAATCATTGCAAGGGGAGGATAGCTCCGGTAAGCCTTCCATCTCAAATCTGTATGACAATGTAAGTGAGCCAAGTAGCCAAGGGCAGTGTTTACCTGGAGGAACTAATATAGCATATTTACAAATATGATGTCAATGTAAGCATTATTACATTGTGAATGAGTTCTCAAACATGATGATATTGATTATTTAGGTAATGTAGAAATCTCCATTTTGGCTGTGGATTTAACTTTAAACATTCTAAATCAGAGGAACTTTAAAGATTTAAACTACTCACCTATAAGCAGATTCGGGGGAAAGGTGAGGAGATGAGTTGCATTTGTTACTATATGTGGTTCATAAGTGAACAATCTAAAATTGAATTAAGCCACAGTCAGTCAATATGCAGTCACTTATGTATCTATTGTGGTCAGGGCCGGCTCTACTGTTTTTGCTGCCCCAAGCAGCGTGCCGAATTGCCGCCGTGGACGGCGGGGGCAGTCCGTGTGCTGTTAGGGCGACACGCGCGTTTCCGCGGCGGCAATTCGGGGGCCCCACATGGACTGCCGCCCCTTGCAGATTGCTACCCCAAGCACCTGCTTGGAACGCTGGTGCCTGGAGCTGGCCCTGATTGTGGTTAAAGATTGCTTCAGAATTTAATATACTGACAATATAAATTTCTTGATATCTTAAAAATCCCTTTAATGTCTTCAGGAAAGATATTGTAAGAGTGCAAAGTATTATCAGTATCATTTGTTTTAAAAGTGAGTGTGCTCCTGAATTAAATGTACAAGAAATGAACACACACAATTTGAGTTTCTGGGCACAAAAAGAAAGCAGCAGCTTATCAGAGGTGTGGAGAACTTTGACAAAAGGGTTAGGAAATAAGATAGTCAATAAGAACAAATTTACTCAAAGTTCCAATGTGTTTTGCATGTCTGTGTATTGAGGATTATTTTAAAAATTGGCTTTATGAAAGGATCATATTCAAGTTTAGCATTTAGAATGAAAGCAAATGCTAAATTACTTGTTTTATGATCTTTGACATTAAAGATTTCTTTATACCTATATTGTCTACAGCATCCTAAAACACATACATTTGTTGGAGGTTAGCTTTTACTTTTCATATCTATTTTAAATATTGAATTTGCCTTTATTTCTTTTTTCCTGCTTTAGTATACTAAGGTTTCCCTGTTTTATGCTGCCATCTCTTGGTGATGTAGTTTATTGTATTTAATGTTTTAAAATGATAATATAAAAACACCATTTCCAAAGCTTTCAGTAAACATTTAAAAAATATTATAGGTCATCGACATCGTTCTAATTCTTTGACACGAGTTGATGGGCAGCCACGAGGTTCAGTTCTTGCATGGCCAGAGAAAAAACCCAGGTAATTACTCTGTTTGATGTAAGAATTTTCTTTGTTCAGAAGGGAGGGTTAGATTATATGGCAAGTTGACTGCAGTCGTCTGAATTGTTTGAAGCCAGGCATGTTTAGGATATTTAACTTTATTTAAACACACTGGCCTACATGTTCAGAGGTGATTTGGGTGCCTCGATCTTTGAGTGACAATTTGAGATGCCTTAAAGGGGTGTGATTTTTTTTTTTTTAGAAAGTGGCAAACACTGCCCAGCCTCTCAAGGTCAAGGCATCTCAAATTGCCACCTGGTATCACTAGTCACTCTTGATATAGGCCACTCTTCTCAAAATAGAGCACAGATTTGTATATGTTGTTGTCACTGCAGATTTTTTACTTTCGCATCAATAGATTATTTTTAATGGCTCTGTCTCTTCTAGGCCTCTGTCTCAGCCAACACCATTTGCTCTTCATCATGCCACAAGTAGCGATGTGGACCCTGGATCTGGTGATAGCATTAGCCTGGCTAGATCAATCAGTAAAGACAGCCTAGCTTCAAATATTGTCAATCTAACTCCAAAACACCAGTCTCATCCTTCATCAATTAAAACGAATGGAAAAAGCTTACTGAACAATGTTGAAATTGAGGATGAAGATGAAGAACTTATTGCAATAATCAGATCTGATGAAATACCAGACCGGGGTGACCTCGAACTGAAGAGTGTATCATCCAGGGCACCTAGCCTAGTTGCAACCGCATGGTCTTCAAAAACACAAAGTGAGGCCATAGAAAGCAAACCAGATAGTTTTTACTTAGAACCTTTAATGCCTGCAGTCCTAAAACCAGCAAAGGAAAAACAAATGATCAATAAAGAGGATGAGTGTGGCGAGGGGAAACAAAGGGGCTTCATAACAAAAAGGCTAAATGAGGGGCACCTCCCTATGGTCCGTAAAAAAGCAAATAGCAGTCATGGTGATCATGATATCAATAGGACTTTTACTCCAATTTCTAGTTCTGATTTCACGGCAGTTGCAGATCCCTGTACTGCAGATTCATTGACACTCTCCGAGGCAGGATTAGAAGCTCCTAGTCCATTAGCTAGTAGCAGTTTAGATCCTTCATCTCAGGAGCAATCCACTGGAGGATTCTTCCTTCATACTGCCAAAGTTGATGAAGATGTAACAAGCAAAGTCAATGTCAGCTATGTGAAAAGTACTAACCCACATGTTCCCAGTACCACATGGACTATGATGAGACAAGATTCTGATTCAGATCTCGATGCAGAGGTGGCTGAACAAGATTTGGTGGTGGTAGATGACCATCCAGTAGTCACTAAATACATAGGTGAAGAGGAATCAGCAAAGTTACAAGAGGATATGAAGGTAAAGGAACACGAAGATAAGGATGATGCCAGTGGACGTTCAAGTCCATGTCTGAGTACAATTTCTCAAGTTAGCAGTGTGTCCATGACTAGTGGGAGTGTCAGAATGACTAACTTTGCAGAACGGAAGCTCCAAAGACTTAATAGCTATGAAACAAAGTCCAGTACAAGTAGTTCCCAAAAGACCACACCAGATGGGTCAGAGAGCTGCCCAGCACCATTAACGACTTGGAAACAAAAGCGAGAGCAAAGCCCCACCAGACAAAATAAAGATAATGTCAATCTTTTGGCTTCTGAACTGGTACAGCTCCACATGCAGTTGGAGGAGAAGCGAAGAGCAATAGAAGCTCAAAAGAAAAAAATGGAGGCTTTGTCTGCTAGGCAGCGACTAAAGCTGGGTAAGGCAGCTTTTTTGCATGTTGTTAAAAAAGGGAAAGCTGTTGATGTTCCACAACCGCTTAAACCAGAACACTTAGCAAAAGAATACTCTCGGAACAGTGGTGAAGATTTAGATGAAGTTTCTTTGAGTTCAAAGTCTGAGGAATTTCTGGTAAGAGAGGAAGAGAGAGAAGAAATGCTTTATGATTCACAAGAAGTAACAAAAGTGAAAATGCAAGAAAACATAGCTTTTGTTGAGCTACACAAACCAAAAGAATCTGCTGCTATGCATGAAATAGAAAAAAGCAAGATTATTTCTGCTGCTCTTCTAGAAGATAATGGGACTGAAGTGGTAGATATCAATGAATGTGATCTTTCCATTGAAAAACTAAATGAAACAATCAGTACACTTCAGCAGGCAATATTAAAGATTTCTCACCAGCAAGAACTTCTTATGAAATCTCCAACGGTACCATCACCAAGTACAAGAAATAACTCACAGGACCAAAAGGTAAAACCATCAATTCATTTTGTTGAACCCCTCTCTCCAACTGGAATGAGCAATCTTCGTAAACCACCTCGACTTGGTCAAGGGCGGGGTCCTCGCTCTGGAAAACCAGTTGAACTGAAAGTTGCTAAAGACAGACATCAAAACTCCACACGTATTAAAACCCCAACACAAAGTGTAGAAACCTTACCACATTTAAGACCATTTCCATCTAATAATCCATTCAGGACACCAACAGAAACTAGTTTTGAAAATAGTCCAGATCATGGAAGTGGCTCTCAAGATAAGTTTTTCTTTGATAGCTATAGACGCCATGATGAGAGTAATCAACGGGCATGTGTTCTTTCTACTTCCAAAGATGCAAATATTATCTCTGAAATGAGCAAAGATGTGAATAGCAGCTTAAAAGAGGGATTAAATTCTTCCGATGGCTCAGGAAAAGAAAACGTCCCAGTGGATGAACCACTGAGAAGCAAGGTTAATCTCATAGAAGTAGACCTGTCTGACTTAAAAGCCCCGGATGAAGAAGGAGAAATTGAAAGCCAGGATAGCTCTACAGACATAATTAATGAAGGTGATCAGAAGTCTGGGCTAGGGTTTTTCTTCAAGGTAAGTACAGGAAGTTTTCCGTTTCATATATATGAAGCATCATTAGACATTTGTTTAATGTTAGACTCTAGTGTGTATGTTTATTCCTCAAACTCCTTTGGCCCAACTCACCACAGTGTGGATGCACTTTAATGATAAAACTTGAATCTGAAAAGAATTCTTTGTAGAGGAGAGTTCTTTAAACTCATGGGTGAAATCCTGGCCTAATTGAAGTCAATGGCAAAGCTCCTATTGATTTCAATGGCGCCAGGAATTCACCCCATACGTTTTTACTAATATGTTCAAAGGGATTTATTCTTTGTATTCAGAAGATAAATGCAATGGGAAGAATACTTTCATAAAATGTATATGTAATACAAGCAATGTAACTTACTGTTGCTCATTTACCATCTTGCTCCCAAAAGTTGAGATAGGGAAAAAAAAGATTGGCTGGAATACACATTTCACTTTCACTTTGTAGTCATTAGATGGTTTTTCATCATGTGATATATGAAGCTGGATATAATTTCAGCAATCTGTTAACTTCATGACTAGATTCCATGCCACTGGAGGCATATGAAACCACCATTTACTTCTGGTGATTCAGTTTCCAGACATCATCTGATACTCTTAAATCTATATAACTTGAGCCATGGTGGTAGAAATAATGGAAACAATAATTAAATATTTTAAAAGCCTGTTAAAGGTCTATACCTTCCATATGCATAAACTACATTCTGTTATTTTAAGGTTTGTTGTGGGATACATGAAACTGAGATGAATAATTAAAAATAACTGTTTTTGTTAATTTAAACATCCTGTCAAACAAATAATTGGGTTCCCCATAAGATGATTTAAGACTAATCTGTCACCACCATTTTGTCTTGCATCCTGTGAATTCTAAGAAGCATCTTCAAGGTTGCAGAAATACTTCATCTGCAATTTTTGAATTGTTTGACTCTCTATTTGGTGTTCTGAGATAACTGTAGCTTGAAATGTTTACCCGACACCAGGAAGTTGCAAACATACAAAAGATGGATGTGGTGGTTGGTAGTTCCTGGTAGATATAAACGCATGCATTGGTGAAAAATTTGTGTGACATATGTCCAGCTGCTGGAAAATGAGAATTTTGATATCATCTGACAAACTTCTTGTATCTACCTCCTATTTCCAGTGAGTTGAGGAGGAGAGGGAGCTCTACATCTTTTTTCTTGCTTTCTTCCTTGCCCAGGCTGCTGGAAGGAGATGGAAGGTTTCTTTCCTCCATCCACTGGCTGATATTAAGAAAACTTTTTTCTTTATTGGTCTCTTCCATCCTACATTTTATGGAGGCTTTTTTTTTTTTTTTTTCAAATGTGTGCCTTTTTGAAAACATAAATTCTGTCTTTTGTGTATTGAAATAGTTTCTCTGCTGCTCATCTGTTGAGCTGGACAGGGTATAGAATTATTTGCATAACTGGCCGTAAAAATTTCAGCAAAGCATTTTTGATCAGAATTAGCCTATTCATCAAAATTAAAGCATTTGGCAGGACCATGTCAGTTTTGACAAAATTTTGACAGAACCGTACCTCCAAGCCAGGTTTCAAAACCTGCCTGGTTTCCTGTTAGCTTACCTGCCCAACACGTCAGCAGCCCGGCTGGATTTTCAGGCTCCCAGCTCCCTGGCAGCCTTAAATTCTATTCTCCTGGCTCAGCAGCTGCCTAAGCTCCCAGGGCTTCCATGACTTTAGGGCATCCCACCACATGGGCTGCCTCAGAGTTGGGGCTGCCAGGGTCCCCAACACTCAGTAGAGGTATGCAGAGAATGGTAATTTTGTTACATGGAGAATTTAGAAATTTCCAGGTTTTTCTCCAGATCGTTGCAAAACCATAGCTTGAAATCCTATGCTAAAAGGAATTACTGTTTTCCAGCCAGCTCTAATTATCTGTATTGTGGTACTGCATAGGAGCCTAGGTCCTGGGCCAGGGGCCCGTTGTGTAAGGCACCGTACAAACATATAACAAAAAGATGGTTTTTGCTTCAAGGATATTAAATCTAAGTAATGTACAGCTCTACCTCGTTATAACACTGTCCTCAGGAGCCAAAAAATCTTACCGAGTTATAGATGAAACCGCGTTATATCGAACTTGCTTTGATCCTCTGGAGTGCGCAGCCCCGCCCACCTGGAGCACTGCTTTACCGCGTTTATATCCGAATTCGTGTTATATCGGGTCACATTATATCGGGGTAGAGGTGTACTAACAGGCCATCTTTGTTTCATCACTGGCTCTAGAATGTGTAAGGGGAAGTTGTTAGAGCTGAAGTATATTAATGCTATGATATTTATAGAAGCACTACATATTTTTCAAATTTAATATTCTTTGCAGCTGTTCAAATTTAAAGAAGCTACTAGGATATTGTGCGTGCTTGCGTTTCTGTATAGTATTAATTATAGTGAGTATCACAAGCATGGCAACTTCACAAAGTCTTTTAAATTCTAGTTAAATTAGTTTGAAAGAGAAGCTGTTTACACTTCAGTGAATTTGACCTTTGCCTTGGTATATAGTTTGGTAGTAATTCACTCCAGTAAATACATTTGTAGAATAGAATTACTGATACAGGATATGCTGGCCAGTGTGAGAATTACACTGCACAGTGTAGTTTGCAGTTTGATATGTTCCTGCATTATGTTTGTTTGATGATGAAATTATAGAGGACTATGATTGAGGCTGATGCTTCCCCTTGGATCTGCATGAACACTAGATGTGTATTTTCACGAGTTTTTCTTATTGAGCAAAAATGTTGAAAACTACTTATGTAGTGCACAACTCCTTAACTACTTATGTTGTGAAGAATAGAAATGAGCTTTTTGAAGTTTTCACTTTGGCCTCAAGTATTTGTTGATGTCCAGTTTAATCTCTCTTCTCCTACCTCCAAAGCTCTGTATCTTATGTGGAATTTCAATTCTGCAGGATGAACAGAAAGCAGAAGATGAACTAGCAAAAAAGCGCGCAGCATTCCTTTTAAAACAGCAGCGGAAAGCTGAAGAGGCTCGGATCCGAAAACAGCAGCTTGAGGCAGAAGTTGAACAAAAAAGAGACGAAGCCCGGTAAATGTAACATTTACACTGTAGTATGGAAAGGAATAATTTTACAACCTATCCTTTTCCTCGAGAAAATGGGAAGTTACTAGATTCTGAAAACCATGTTTGCTTTTCAGTCGCAAAGCTGAAGAGGACCGAATACGTAAAGAGGAAGAGAAGGCCCGAAGAGAACTCATCAAACAAGAATACTTGAGGAAAAAACAGCAGCAAATTTTGGAAGAGCAAGGACTTGGAAAACCCAAATCAAAACCCAAGAAACCTAGGCCCAAATCTGTCCATCGAGAAGAATCATACAGTGATTCAGGAACAAAGTGTTCTTCCACACGTAAGTATTTTTCATTCCCACTTGAGTCTGCAATCTGTTTTAGCAAAATCATATTTCATGCCGTCTTTCTTTCCTATAGCTGATAATCTAAGTAGTGCTCAGTCTGGTTCCAGCCTGTCTTTGGCCTCAGCAGCAACTACTGAACCTGAAAGCATACACTCTGGTGGCACTCCTTCCCAACGGTAAAGACAATTAAAAATAAATCTTATATTATGAAATAGGACTGTGATTAAATGTTGACGATATAATGAACAATTCTTTATAAAATAAATTAAGTTATTAATAGGCATAAAATGGCATATGGATGGGGTTCTTCATCTGTTCTATTTGGATCTATAATACACATTACCTTGTATTCATCTTTTAAAAATAGGGATGATAGAAACTGGCTGTCTTTTGGGAGGGACAGTTATGCTGGAGAAGAATTGCTTTTCTCATTAAGAGAAAATGTCTGGTGAATGTGAAATAATTTATTTAACAAAAAACTCAAACTGGTGATCCCTGCTTTGCTCCAACAGAGTAGAGTCAATGGAATCCTTACCAATATTGAGTAGGAATCCAAGCAGAAACACAGAGAGAGATTGGGAAAATGCGTCAACAGCATCTTCAATTGCTTCAGTGGCAGAGTACACAGGTAAATGCTTCCATTTTAGGGTAATCATTTCTAACTAACAAGTATTAAATAATGCCAAACAAATAAATGTTATGGTGTGATGAGTTCCTGTTTTTGGAAGCTCAGGTGTGTCAGAATGCTTGAAAGTTTCAACACTGCCAGTGATCTAATTTAAATAGTGAATATTAGATATAGAAAATGCTTCAGATGTGTTTAATTTTAAATGTATTACTTTTTGCTATAATCAGTGCAAAATCCTTCAATATTTGGAGTTGCTGCAATAGGTAGGTAAAGTCAACATTGTTGTGATAAGTTTGGGAGAAATTTTTTGCTAATTTGTTCCATAAACACAATGCTTATAGTCTTGATGGCTACTTGTGAGCTTCCTAGTTGTTAGCTGCTGAGCCAGAATGTTAGTTGCCTGATGTAGTTGCTGAGGGAATGGGAAAAGGATTTAAAGTAGAAAATGGTTGCTTGGAAAGAGGGGGTTCCCCACGAGCCTAAAATTCCCACTAGAACTTTGCCAGCTTCTAGTACAGATTCAGGTACATATGTAGGAATGAAAATTTATGCAATGGAAAGAGAATCCATGCATGACTGTGTTGAGCCCTTCAGTACATACAGAACAAACTTTTATTTAAAGTCACTTTTCACTTAGATTTTTTTTAAAATCCCTGATGCTTCCTTAATGAAGTGATATTTTGCATCATAAAAATGTAAGCCATTGTTCCCATCAATTTGAAACTGCGGCTCTTAGCTTTACATATTTATTTAATAGAATTAAAATTTAAGAACTGTTATTAAATTTACCTAGTTATAATATTTAGTTAATAACTTGTTTCGTATCTTTCTTAGGTCCAAAATTATTTAAAGAACCCAGCAGCAAGTCAAACAAACCAATTATTCACAACGCTATATCCCATTGCTGTCTTGCTGGAAAAGTGAATGAACCACATAAGAATTCAATATTAGAGGCAAGTAGTTATTTATTAAAACTGCAGTCTTTTGAATGCACCTGCAGTAAACGATCACCTGTAATGCTTATTTCATAATTTTGTTAATAGCATGTTATCTTGAATGCTCTTCCCATAACATGCCTATGAAGTCAAGCATGTTGTTTTAAATACACAGCAGACTGATGTTTTTCCTTCCTTCCTCCCTTCCCCAAATCTGCATTTGGAAGAATTTTCTGCATGCTCCTATTTAAACTATTAGAAAAGTTGAAAATTAAGTTCAGTTTTATTTGTTAAAATGTGGATGCTTCCATTGGCAACACGTGTGTTGTGAGTAAAACATATTCATTTCCTTGGAGATGGTCAGAGATGCAAAGTTAGGCAGAAGAAGATTTTAAAGGAAGAAAAATGAACTTTAGTGTTTAAATACTACCCCCCAATTTAGAGCCAGACTAATTTAAAGGGGTTAAAGAAAAACCCACATATTCATTCAAAAGAAAAATGTATGCACCCTTATACTGTGAAATTCTTCCTGTGATATTGAATTGCAAAGCAAGATATTATAATGGAGACAGTGCAAGAACAGGAAACAAACCAGTGTTTTCTGAATTATTACTCTTCCTCCAAGTCTCTTTACAGTAAAATAATTCAGACTATATTCTGAGATCTTTAATTTCTTCAGTGTTTCTGTTTTGGTTTGCATCATCACTTTCTTTGGCTGACACGGCTTTCACAGGAGTTGCTTGTCCAGTTCCCTGAAGTATCCAGTACAACTAAAAATAATCCTAAACTAGCTTCTATAGGGTATGCTCAGGTATTTAAACACCTGTGTTCACATAGATAATCTGTAATTGCTCTGTTTGTATGGGGCCTGTGGCTCTTGTGATGGAAAATGATTGGTCTAGATGTGCTCCTAAGGAGCCTTCTTTTTTTATTTTTATTATTATTATTAAAAAAAATCACTTTTTATGTTCTCTTTCCATATTAAACTGGCAACCGCATTCTCCAAGGTAAAAGCTTCATGCTCCTCTATGGGTTAGTCACCAGGAGGTGCTCATATCGCAAGAGAATGTCAAGTTTTTATCCCTGTAGCCTAATGTAATTATTGTATCCAATCACTGTATCTTAAGCAATATACTAATCATTGCAGTGTATGGTTTCTATGCTGTTAATGTCAAATACAGAAGAAATTCAGTTAATTAGATCACTATTTGTATATTGAATGGTACTGTTTTTTCCCTTTTGTCCTCCCCTTCTGAAAAAAATTCTTATTACACAGAAGTTTATTCTAAACTTAATGTTGTCAAATTTAAAAATAAAATAAACAGAAGCATAGTGAAAATTGTTGACAAGAAAGAGTGTTGTCCTGTCCCCAATCTGATGAGGTTTTTGCATCCCATTGTTTTTAGCTTGGAGATTCCTCTTTTAATAGTTGAGTTCTTTCGGTGTCTTGAGTTCTCCTTGTCTCCAATATTACATTATATTGTTACGTGGCAGTTCAGCATCTCCTGTGCTCTGTATTAGTGTTATATCTGGAAAACCCAACTTCCAGTGTCAGAGGTCATGGGGGGGAAAACAGCAGAAAACACTATTTTAAATGTTTAACTTTTCAAGAATTCCAAATTAAGCAACTTTTAGTCTTCATACCTTTAATTTACTGAGTACTCAGTCTTGTTTGATAGTCTTCTTTATGAACAGTCCTAAGCATTTTTCTTTTTTAAAATATAGGAACTAGAGAAATGTGATGCCAACCACTACATTATTTTGTTCCGTGATGCTGGCTGCCAGTTTAGAGCACTTTACTGCTACTACCCTGACACTGAAGAAATCTACAAGCTGACTGGAACAGGGCCAAAGAGCATCAACAAGAAAATGATTGACAAACTTTATAAATATAGCTCAGACAGAAAACAGTTTAACGTAATTCCAGCCAAAACCATGTCTGTCAGCGTGGATGCTCTTACTATTCATAACTATTTGTGGCAAGCCAAGCGACCTGCAGTGCCAAAGAAGACTCAGACTCGTAAATGACACTGAATTTTTGGGGAGAAGATTGCTGAATGGGATTACTTTGAAAGAAGAAACGGTTATCATTTTCCTCCAGTTGGGTATGAAATGTGCAGAACCGTAAATATTTTTAAGAGGCTTCTAAACAAAAAACATGGATGCAAGTAAATAAGAATGAAGGAACAATGCCAGTGTTTTTTATGAATGATAAATCTGCTGTTACGCCCAATGCTAACTACTGAGGCTTTCAAATGAGAGACTGCATGTAGCAAGATCTTTAATCAGTGGATTTCCTTTTACTTGAAGCTCTTTGTCGGTACAAATTGGAAATAATTTAGTTTGTTTTTCTCTCCACCTCATTTCCTCTTTTTTCCCCATCACTCTTAAAGTTGGCAAGCTCTGAACTTCGAACAGATCTTGGGCGGGGGTGAGTTTTTTGGGTTTTTTGTTTTTTAATGTTCTTTAGGGAAAATCATCCTGTGAGAATTTTTTTTTTTGAGGAACTGTATAATAGATCAGATTGTTGTACTGTATCTCCTGCCAACGTTCAGTTCAGTGCTCCGATTTCTGAAAAAGCCCCAGCCCATGCTGCTCAGAACAAAGTTTACGTTCACTAGAAGCACTGAAAGATTGCAAAGTCTGTCTTTTTAAAAAATAACGTTTGCAAATTTAAAGATGACTATTTCTGGAACACAATCATGAAGAAGCATACAGGTGCTAATAGCTGGAATATGCCTGACTGAAACTTGAGGCAAGCTGAATGGAGCACAGTTATCATTATTTCAGTTTCAGGTAGTGTCCTAAAGATTTGTTTGCTTTAATAAAGACAGATTCTGGTAGATGTAGAACATTTCCACTGAGCACGTTACTCCTGTATGATGGTGCACTTAAAGATCACAAATTTTAATGTTTTTATTATGTCATGAAATGTAATTCTACTTTCTTTGTCCTGTCTTTATTCTGAATGAGCAGCATGCTCTAAAATGAAGAGTGTGTACATTTTTTTAATTTGGGGTGATATATTAATATATATTGGTTTGTTTTCTCATTTAAAAGCAATTTTTGAACAGAAATTTGCATTTGTTTCAAAAGCCCAAATAAGTCAAATGGCTTTGATTTCTTTTCATGTTGAAATATTAAATCTTGAGTTATGACCTTAAAAATCTTTGTGGTGTTCAGCAGATCAAATTTTTGTTTTGGGGGCAACAGGGCATATTTGCAGTTTTATTTGTTAAATCTCTCATTTCCCTTTTATATCCATGCTTTAAAGCAACTAGAGTGCTGTAGCTACAACATAACTTATCCATTAGCATGTTCCTACTACATCATACTTTGACACTACTACCTGAGGATTTTGTAGGTTTATAACTTTGGTTTGCACATGTTTACTTTTATTCGAGGTGTTACTTGAATATATGTCTTTTAGTGCAGAGGGCACTATTTGAATCCTAGATACAAAACTGAAGCTCTAAAATACAATACAGTGTAATTATTAAATAAACTTTACAAATAATGGGAGTTATAAACTGAGTCGTGTACATAAGGGGGAAAATAAGGTACGTGATAAAATGCTAGTTAGAGCAAAGTGAAGCTCTTCCATTGCAGTCTTCTCAATTCTCCCCCACCAATACTTTTTAAATAGGCTGCTGCAACTTTGTAAATTTTGTTAGATAGCTGGTTGCGTGTAAATAACTAAAGGCTTTATGATTTCTAAAGTGCTAAGTATTAAACACTATTATGAGTGTAATTTTTCTGTTACCATGCTTTTCATGCTTGTGCTTTATTTCTCACTGTTTGATATTATATACCATATTTATTTTATGAAGCACTGAAATTTAATAAAAAGCATTAACTGATTTCCTTTTTTATTTCATGTGTACGTTTTGTTGCAACATCCTGTCAAAGAACTAATCAGAAGCTTTAAAGATGTGCTATTCTATGTTTACATATAGATGAAGATTCTTATAAAGCAGAAGTTGCTATAGTTATTGGCATAGTATCATCCTCTTGACCTTTTTCTAAACAATAACATTTGGCCAAAATCATATAGGGGCTTCCAGCAAAGCATAGAACAGTTTTTTAAAAAAATTCATACTCGTATGTTTCATTCAAAGCACTTTGTAAATTAGTTTAAGTATTTTATCACAGTTTACATATAGAAAAACTAAGACACAGACGTTACACAGTGAGTCAGTGACAAAGCTAGAAATGAAATCCCAGGTCTCCTGTCTGAGTCTTGTCCCCTGTCTACTGGACCTTGTTGCTTCCCCAAGTCATTTAGTTTCTTTTAGCATCGTACAGAATTTCAAAAGCACTAACATTTTCCCAAACTGGGTATCAGTGTTAATCTGTGAGATTATTTTGAGGCACCAGTTATGGCTCCTTGGGTAAGGTTGAATTCACCCTCTATTTTGTGTAAAGCATATCTCTCTCCTCCCAGTAAATCCATTAGTTTAGGAGTTAAAATTAATTTTAAAATGGGTTCTTTCAGAAATTTAGCATTCATTGTCCCACCTTTTTGTTCCTCATTATCTTAACAGAATAACGCAAACTCCTGTTCATTGAAGAAATTCTTTTTAGGTTTAATGACAATTTTCCCCATTCTTGTTCATACCTCAAAGTTTCTTCTTCAGCAGAGATGGAAAAATAATCTTCAGAGAATTCCGTGAAGAACTGCCCTCCTTCAGAATGGCTGTCGTCTCCTATTATTCTCAGTGAGACTGAGACTTTCATTAAGAGTTTGTGCCCCTTTGTCCATAGGAGTTTGCCACTGACATTAGTGGGAGTAACTTCAGAGCCATAAACTTAGTTATGATGCTTTCAGTTTAAGTACTCTTCCCCCCCCCCCCCGCCCCCCAGGAGTGGTAAAGCATGCAATAGCTGTCTCCAAAAAAACAATCTATTTTTCACCAAATTTTAAAAGAAGCTAACACCTAAAATAGGACAATGTTCAATGCCTGTTTTGTAAGTGTCTTCTAAGTTTAGGTTGCACCTTTCCTACTTTCTCACATTTGCATTGAGCCAGGAAAGCTTGGAGATGCAATGGTCTAGACTTGTTTTGTTTTTGTTTGTTTCTGCATCTCTGTGATGCAGCCACTGTCCTGAAGGTTCCTCCCAGACCTATATTTACATAGGTTAAATGTGCTGATAAAAGTATGGACCCTTAGACTCACTAAAATATGCACTATACACTGATAAAACACGGAAAACTGCATTGTTCAAATGACAAAAGTGGTCACCTATTTGAAAAGATTTAAGCTTCAGTCTTGTCCCTAAAATAATTTTAAATAGCTTCTAATTGGATTTCCGACTTTCAGTTTAATATCCATACTTGTCAATTTGCATTGGGCCTGGGTTGGGTGAAGAAGAGAGTAGGTACTATAAAATAACTTAAAACTACAGCCCACTTGTATTTTTGGTTAATATAATGCAGTACAGGTTGAAATAATTCTTTGAAAATACATACTTAGTCTTGCAGTTTTGTAAACAATAGGAATGTACATCTTTAAAGTGTTAATTTTTTCATGCCTTGATTTCTTTTTCAAACTTTAACATTGGTGCATTATGTATTTGCATATACTGTCACATTTGTAGTTGATGTTTTATGGTTATCCCATTTCCATAATGCATTTCTGGTACAATAAGAGTTTACTGCAGAATAACTGCAGCAGTGAAAATATTGGTGTATAATTTTGAGAAATTTAGCATACAATATAGTCTAATGACACATTAGACAGCAGAGTGATGAAGTGTACAAGCTGGAAGTTCAGAATAATTTTTTTTTAACATTGACATCATGTAACTCAGAGTGTCTGTTCCTCAGATCTTTTGGGAGCTCTTGCCTTCCAGGGACGATGATTCTGGAAATACAGTAATCCAAGAATGCTCTGAATAACTTCCTGGGATTTAAATTATCCATTCATTCCCATTTGCAGTGGGTTTCAGCTTCATAATCCCAGCTTTCCCTCTCCATCTAAGTAGCCATTTTGAAACTCTAATAATCTATGGCCAGTACCCAAAAGATGTTTAATACAAAAAAAAACGCACCACCCTTCACCCCTAACTACTACCCTGAGAATATAGCATCCATGGTACTTCCTTGCCATAGGACCAAGCACACATCTCTGCATCTCAGTTTCATATCTGATTTTTCCGATACCATCACCCCATGGCTGCATGCTGAACTGCCAGCCAATCATCCAGTTCAACAGCCTTCAACAATTTAAGATAACTTAATTTTTAATACATACTTCAGCAGTCTTGTGAAACATAAATAGGTTTATGGTCTGGTTGAAGATGAAATTGCTGTATGAAGGTACTGTATCTGCATTGTACGGTTAAGAAGGCAATGAATAGGTAAATTACAAGACAAAAGGAGGGACACAAATTAAAAAAAAAAAGCTGAAATGTTTTGTCTATTAACATCAAGACCTTGTCATTAGATGCGTAAAACTAATATGAAGGTGACCTGCAAAGGAGTTTTTAGAAGATTGACTTGTGCCCTTTTTTGCTGCTTTATAATATACAGAGAGCCTGAAAGACTTTCATTTAAAGTTGCTTTTTCTGCTTCTGATGAGTGGACATTTTTATACACTTTTCATGAGAACTGTTTGAAGTGACTTAATTTGTGTAGTTGAGTACTGCTGTGGGGTATAAAAATTACATCTCTTCTATGTTAATCCCAAAAGGAGTTAAGCTCTTCCTTATGTTATGCTTTTGGTGCAAATCTACCTCCGAATGTTTGCTTGTGTTCACAAGCTACAGTGAACTTTGGTTAACTATACAAAGATTTTTTTCTTCAAAATGAATAATAGTTAACAAACCAACTGATGCCAAATGGGTTCTTTTCATACTACACCTTTCTAATGAGCTGTTTAAAACTTCAGTGGATTAGAAGAATAGACATGGTTACTATATTATACCATGAAATGGTTAAATATTATTGCCAGTGTGACAGAACCATGGAGATACCATGCAGATACACACTACTGGTCATCCATGTGACTGCACTTTTAGCCCACCACTGTGGTACCCGAGGGAAAGTAAGAAATGAAGATAATCTAACAGGTCTTGGCTTGTCTTTTGACAGAAAAATACCACATGCATTCTTATGCTTTTTTATCACATGCAAGCTCTCAGGCAAAAGTTATTAGCGTTCCAACAAGCAAAAGTTGACCAGACCTTTTTAAATGAAAGGAAGAATTTGTACATCATGAAATGTAAGTAAATTCCTCATCCTACATTTAAAATTTTGCACTATAAACTTAAAGCAGCATTCAAATAAGGGGCTGTCATACTAGATATACGTCCTGGTAAAATGTTGGAATAGCGGACTCGGAATCAAACTCAGCAAGAAGTGCCTAGTGAACTCAATACTGTAAAGCTTTCTTGGTATTATTCTATGAAACCAAACGTTTGGTTCTACAAGCAAAGGGTTTGGAGTTTGCCTTAAATATAAGCCAGGATATTTTAAGTCTTCATCCTTTTTATGGTAAAAGTATTTAAAGAATTTTGAACTAGGTTCTGCTGAATTTCTTAATCCATTAAGTCTGCAAAAACTTTAAAACAAAGCAAAAGTATCAGCTTGAGTTTCCTGGGGGATTATGTAGGTAGGTAATCAGTTATATAAGTGTGTCTTAATTTTAAAAAAATTGAAATATTTCCTTCATCATTTTGTTTAAGCATATGTGTCTTTGCAGTGATTTTTGAGCTTATTTTGATTTGGGGACTGATGAAGACTTCAAGATTCCAGTGTGTGCTAGAAAAGGAGTATTTCTGCTCTTCCATTCCAAACGGTAAGTTAGAGGTTTGTATCTTGATTACTGAGAAGGTGAAAGTCACTCCAAAAATTTATACTTGTGCTGCAATGTTTACTGCTTAAAATTTCTTGGAGAGGAAGGTGTTTCACTCCTAATTTATGTTCTGGACTCAAAAGTTGATATGTTATTTATCAGCTTGAGTTTATTTGATTAGTTTAATAGTGATGAGGTGGGATATGCTCCTGGGTCCTAATATATAAATGTCTGGTCACAGTATGATTGCGCATAGTTCTGGATGGAATTTTTTGTTCAAGAAACTTAATAGGAAAAAAAAGTGAATAAAAGTATTTTTTTTAAGTTAATAATCTGTATTGCACCTTTAGCCTATATTTGAGTTATTTTACTTCTGAATTAATTCATGCCATTATATCTTTACAATATTTCAAAAGAAACCCACTGATTGCCTTATGTTCTATTTAATTTGCTTTCGAACTTGTTACTGCTACTTGAGGAAAGATAACTTGTGCACAGTTAACAAATCAGTGATTAGAAGTTAGTACAATATGTAAGCACATAACGTAATTTTTTGCGTGTGAGAACTAGGTATACATAGCACAGGTCATTTGAAATTAGTGCCGACAAACTTTGTAGCATACATACTGTTGTGCTATCTATATGCCACATTCTATGGAAAATATTTTACAAACATTTTAGGACCTGATGCAAAGACCACTAAGGTGAATTGGAATCTTTCCATGATTTCATTGGCACTATCTCTTCTACCTCTCCACCTTGTAAAGCCAGTTGCCTTAGTTACTAAACATCTAACTGCAGAATACTCAGAGAACAATTAAATAAAAAATTTAAAACAATAATAAAAATAATCCAGAATGATTTTTCTGTACATAAAAATGACCTGACTTTTAAAGACTAATCTCAGGGTCCAGGTTTAGAAGCAAGTATTGTGTCCTGTTAGAAGAAGCTGGGAAACTCCCCTTTCCAGCAGTCTAAACCTCTGTCAACATCTCTGCAGTGTGGTAATATCAGACTTTAAACTGGTTGTTGGTTCAGAACTGAACATTGCCAGTCCTAAATCTCAAACCAGTGTAATTTTATCAGAGGGGTAGCCATGTTAGTCTGAATCTGTAAAAAGCAACAGAGGGTCCTGTGGCACCTTTGAGACTAACAGAAGTACTGGGAGCATAAATCTTTCGTGGGTCAGAACCTCACTTCTTCAGAACCTTATGCTCCCAGTACTTCTGTTAGTCTCAAAGGTGCCACAGGACCCTCTGTTGCTTTTTACAGTGTAATTTTGTTTGTTTAGCTAGTGGGAGTGGAAATAAAAAAGTGACTGAAGCTGCTAAGAGGTTTGGGATGTTAGAATAAGTTTCTAATGGATATATCAATGCCAAGAGGGCAGATGAGTTGGTCAGAGAAAGATAAATATAGTTTATTACATGGTTTTGCAATTTATCACATGGATATCGCTGATATTTTACTATAATTGTTGAGTAAGAGGAACATGTAGCCTTCGTTTTCCAACTCCTGAAGTTTTTGTCCTGTGAAAGCCTTCCCTTTATTTATAGATAGTTCTAAAATAAATATTTTATTCTTATCAAAAGGATTTAAATTTTTCAAATATGTACCACTTTTAGGATCACACGTTGAGATCAAATTAGGGTTTCTTCACTCATCCTCATTTAAAATCTTGAAGAGGGGGGAAAATATTAACTGGTATTAGTCCTTGGGTATTCAAACACATTTTTCTGTTTTGTTCCCTAGATTTTCCAGAAGGCCTGACATCTGTTCTATTTGTTGTGACGAAGATTGGGGTTATCAACTCAAGTGTCTTCAACAGCCCAAACTTGAAATCTGTCACCAGTCTAGCTCTAGCAAACAGTGGCATCACAAGAATTGAACCTGGAGCCTTTTATGCTTTCCATAGTCTCACCAAACTCAGTTTATATCAAAATAATCTGACTACAGTTATGGCTTCTTGGCTTTCCAAACCAGGACACTTAGAAAACCTTACAATGTCTCAGAACGTCATTCAGGAAATAGGCCCCCATATGTTGTCCAGTTTCTCTAACCTGACAACCCTTAATTTAGCTAGCAACAGAATTCATATGATTGCGGGTGGAAGTTTGAAGAATTTGTCTAAGCTAACTTTTATTGATCTATCTGGTAATAACTTCTCTACCTTAACAAGAAATGTGTTCAGTGGGCTGATGTCTCCAATAATGAAACTGGGAGACAATCCATGGAACTGTTCCTGTGAACTTCAAGATTTTGGATTTTTTTTGCAAGGTAATGTAAAGCATAATTTCAATCGCCCAGAACACTTGGGCAACTCCAAATACATTCAGATAACTGGGAGTCTGTAGCCAGATAGCTCATGCAAGTGTGAAACTTGTTAGAAGTACTTTAGAATGTAAGGTCTGGCTCGTAGAGATTTGGGTGTTCAGGATTTCACTGTATTTATAATAATTTGATACACATTAAATTGTTACTGTAAATTATTTCCTTACTGTATTATTATTTATAGTACTAAGTATCAAAGTTGGGGTTACATTCCGTTGGGCATTGTACTATTTCTAAGCATGTCCCCTACAGTAATGATTTATTTTTAAAGGGTAGGAGGAATAGTCCCATGATCCAAGATCATACCATGAAAACATAACAAAATTGAGAGAGAGAGAGATCTGAATTGCATAGTGATGGTAATTTCTTGCATAGTGTCAGAAGTATGTAAAAGGGGGATTGTGAGAAACTGGTAGTATAATATTGGGTCAGCGTGTGGAACAGAAGATGCATTTTCAATGAAAGTTGAATCAATTGCAAAAATACTGTACACAGTTAAAATATTACCTTCTTTCAGTTATTTCATACACTATTCCAGACCTTCTGATTACTGGTTCTTCTTGGCCAACAGCTGAGGCACAAAATTCTTAAATGTTTGGATGGACCTCATCAGCAAGCACTCTAGTCTTCTAATAGTTCAGCTGAATCATGTCTAATGCAGGTGGAAATAGTGTAGTGGACAACAACAGAAACAATGCGTTGTATCATAGAAATTCGAGATGGGAAAGACTTACTAGGTGATCTAGCAAAAAGAACAGGAGTACCTGTGGCACCTTAGAGACTAGGAGTACTTGTGGCCTGTACCATCCCCCTCTGTCAGTGAAGGATTATTTCCTTATGATATACTTAAGATCAAAATCAGAGGCCAAAATGTTAAAACTTGAGTGCATAAAGTTAGGTACCTGAATCATATTTAGCCCCTTAAATAAGTGGCCTGGTTTTCAAAGGTGCTAAGCACCTGCAGCCCTGTGGATACTTTAGCAAGCAATGGTGAGAGCCCGGGATCTTAAGTAGTCACAGGTTAGTCATGCGCTATTTGTTTTTACAGAGCTGATGAATACTTCTGTGTTGGAAGATGCTTCATCTGTGGTGTGTCAGAGCCCACAAGCCCTGAAGGGTATTCCAGTTTGGAACATCTCTGACTTTAACTGCCCGCCTATTCTCATATCACCATCACTTGAGAATGACTTCTATAAAGTTGGATTGCCAGCGATGCTTCTATGTTTAGGTGTGTTACAATACAATTTTCAGCATCTTATTTCATACTGTGAAATGAATTTCAAATACAGGCTCTTGAAAGCATCCTTGCCCCCCAATTACAGCAAGGGGTTACGCCCACATTCTGTGCACCTCTTTTCAAGAAAGGTTGCCTTGTTCAATGGAATGTTAATATGCAAGACAAACCCTGAAAACAGTCACAATTCCATTGCAGAAATAATGACAGGGTTTTTTTTTTAATTTCCTTGCCTGTTCATAAAAAATAATTACTTTCAAATGTACTTTGAATGTATTTCAGTACTTAATGCTGTAATATATACATTACTAGTATACTTAATGTAGTATAAGGGTACTCATCAAGTAAGAACTGTAATATTCCAGAAACAGATAGTTTGGGTAATACTAAGCCATTCGCCATATTACCCAGAGAGATAATGAATAAAGCATATTTATTATTCCAAATAAAAAGAGGCTGGAGGAAGTTTTTATAATGAAACCTGCTGCAGGTGCAACTTAATATTTAATATATTGTGTAAGTTAAAAAGAACATGCAAATAACCACCTGGAAGATTGGTTCAATAGAGGATATGCATAAAAGCAGAATTTTATGTTTAAAATAAAGTTTAAAAAATGCAAATTTTGGTGGGGGAAACTTACAAAAATAATATTTCTTTGCTTTAGATTATTAGCTTTGGAGAAACCGTTCCATTTGTATTAATACAAATGGATGTACAATAAAACACAAAAACATTCTCAGTAAGTTTTCTTTCAGTTTTGCCACTAAATCAGTGTGTGCATTTATAAGCCATATCAATACCATCCTTTCTCAATCGGGAATGAATTGAGTATACAATTCAGCTCTGTCTTTAGGAATTTTTTTGTCCTTTCCACAAATTCTCCACTAATTTTTATTTGATTTTCTTTGAAAATTGTAACTGCCCCTCAGTTTTGGTGAATTTTAAAATGATTTGTTTGAACTATTTTTGCAGTGTTGTTTTCATTTCTTTTGCTGCTTCTCCTGCTCTGGAAGGTGAAACAAGGTAAAAAGCAAGTGCAGCCAGGTAAAGAAGCTACGGTTGAAAATAGCCATGACAAACTAACAGGCCACCTTAACAAGATGACCGAGAGACTGAGGAGCAGAGGACTGTCCGATGAAAAGGGACAGACAACAGTGAAAATTGACAAAACCCTACAAAATAGAATGCAGAAAACTCGTGCAAAATCTGCCTCACCAATTCTGTTGAGAACTGAGTTTCAACCCAGTAGTTCTCAACACCATAGACCAACTGATGGGAACCAGGAACAACCCAAAACCTCTTGTACGGTAATAAATGAACAAGCCTGCATGAAAAATGAAGACTGCAACAATGTTATGGAACTGTGGTATTTTAATAGCTTGAAAGATTGCAATAAAAAGGCTATGCGTAGTCACAATGCAAACACGTCACCAACTGAACTATGCATAGAAATCCCGAAAAAGGATAGTTCAGAAATATTAAAGCAGTCATTGCAGGACCATGGAATTTCAGAAGTGTGTTGGAATGATGAAATTAAAGGAAGGGGTAATACGGAGAACGCTGAACCTCTGTTGTATTTAAGTGTTGCTAGTACAACTGAAGAGTCACCTAGTGTACCTGGCACTGAACAAAAAGAGGCTGTGAGTAGAAATGTAAATATGAGGCTGTGTTCTTTGAGAAGAGTTCTTACTTGGCCATATGAAAAATGCAAAAGGGACGAAAGCCAAAACACTTTAAATTCAGAGGATTTTTTCAAGGCACGTTTCTGTATGCTCACCAGTGATCCTGGTGTCTCAGCAGCAGTCAGAAAAACAGAATTCAAAGATGAACAAAATCAGTATAATCTTCATCTACATACTGTAAAGGAACAAAAGGCAATTCATGATTACAGCAGCAGTAAACCTAACTTAAAGAGAGAAGCAAAACCAGCAAACAAATTAGTATCTCCACTTAAGAAAGGACCTAATCAAATAGCCAAAATGGAAAATGCATGCATGTCAGTGTCTGGGAAAGGATTCAGAGGCTCTGAGACTGTAAAAAAGAATAAGAATAACAAAGATATACCTTCGCAGTCTGGATTCTGCAATGACAGTCTTCACTCGCCAGCATCCTCAGACAAATCTGGTCACACCTCCTCCCCATGTGATAATACATTACTCGAAAATAATGAATACACCTTCATTGATCTTTTGCATGAAGTCGTGGAAAATCGTGGGAGGTGGACCAGGCAGAGGTGGAAGCAGACCCATCAAGTGCGAATTGCTAGCCACCCGCCAATGAAATCAAAGTAAATTAATTGCACTCTGTCAGAAAATGTTCCATGTGCTATAGGCTGCCTGTTTTAACCAAAATTGTTGTTGTTATAACATTTCATTAGTGGTGACACATGCCAGACTTGACAGTACTGGAAGCTAAAATCCTCTATTATAGATACTTCAGGAGCCATGCAAACTGCACCATATTGCCCTTCCAGAATGCCTTAACCATATTTTGAAAAAGCAACTTCTAAGGATGAGAGGGGACTTTTCTCCATGGCCCAGTCAATTCGTGGTGCCAAAAAGGGTGACACATGTCATGAAGGTTTTTTGTGATGTGATCATTTATTTACAGGGAGCTTGACTCAGACCCACCAAACTCATTTCATCTAGGCAACCAAACAGCTTTCAGATGAGTCATGAGTTTTGATCAGTAATCATCTAGGGTAAATTTTCCAAAAATACCCAAGAGATTTGCATACTAAAGTCCCATTGAAAGTAGATATGACTTGGGTACCTAAGTCACTTAGCACTTTTGAAAATTTTATCTCTAGGCTGGTTTTAAACCAGGTATGTAGAAGACTCCAAATCCCATTACTCACCCCCCTGAAATAACCCCTATCATTACTGGTTTTGATTCAAGCATTCCACTAAGTAGGCAAATTTATTAATTATACCTAGAATTTTCCAGCTGCCTAGAAACGGATAGTTCATGGAGTATGGAGCCTTTCAGCTCTGGTTATTGATTTGCTCTACTCATTGGCAGAGACCATTAGTATCCAGGGTTATCAATCTGGCATATTCATGAGCATCTTAAAATTAATGTAAAATTTTCAATTTACTTGCACAAAATATGAAATGTTAACGTGTATCATGTCATAATGGGTTATACCCCCTTAAATGGATTGCTAATTGTGCGTGCGCGCTCTCTCTCATATATAAATAAATGTTTTTTCTTATTAGTAATAAGTCTTTTTGGTAGGTTTTACACACTGTATTTTCATATTATGGCTAATAAACCATGTAACTAGAAATGTTTGTCTACAGTGAGCCATTATCTATGGCTGATCTTCTGTAACATTAGATCTTGTTCCACAATCTCTCATGGATTTTCATGTAAGTGAGAACTGCTTGTTGTTAGTCTGTTTGCAATTACATCCAACAGACACCTGCTCCATTTTTATGCCTATAGTTGCTCTGATTTAGGGCTGATGGCAAATCACAAAGAATTTATTCTGCTTGTTTGGATTTGTTTAGAAATATTGTAATTCCTTCTTGTTATACAACTGGCACCTGTCTCTTCTCTCCCCCCTCCCCCCCCCTTTTTTTTTTTTTTTTTTTTTTTTTGTGGAGTAAGGATTTTGCTGAGGGTAGATTTAAAGCAGGGGTTCTCAAACTGGGAGTCGGGACCCCTCAGGGGGTCACAAGGTTATTACATGGGGGGTCACAAGCAGTCAGCCTCCACCCCAAACCCCGCTTTGCCCCAGCATTTATAATGATGTTTAAATATATAAAAAGTGTTTTTAATTTTTGGGGGGGGGGGTCGCACTCGGAGGCTTGCTATGTGAAAGGGGTCACCAGGACAGAAGTTTGAGAACCACTGATTTAAAGTAAAGATGTTCTGCTGTTAGGCTCACAAATACCATTCACTCACTTAATGAAAAGAGACTGATGAATTTATTTAATAAACATTATTTCTGTCGTACTTTAAATTTTAATGTAAATTCAGTTTTTTGTAATCTTCTAGAATGTGAATTTAATACAAAAAACATGGGAACCACCTTTTGCATGCTGCTTACATGATCCCAAATGTACAAACAGTTTATTCATAATGTAAAAGCATTAACTTCCACCAGCACTTATTAAATATGGGTAAATTCTAGTTGTAAACATCTCTTTCTCACGGCAGGAGTTTTCCTGTGCTGTTGGTTATGGATGAAGTGTGGAGTATCAGCTCTGCATTTTTGTATTGTGTTTTTTCTAATTCTTTTAAAATGTTACCACTAAGCTTTTTTAATGTTAGTTTTGTAACAGTCTTATTAATTCAGGAGATGACCTGTTTGAACCTGCCTCATGTTTTGTTAATCTGTAATGAATCTTAACATGCATGACTGGCCCAATTAGTGAACCATGTTTTCATGAAGCATAAATACTCTGACAAGTGATAGCTTATTGTACTCCAAGCTGACATTTTTAACAGAAAAGTCCAATGCGTTTCTGAGGATGAATTGTAAGTTCCAACTTTTATTAATTCTAGCAACAAACATTTGGATTTAAATTGTACTAGGTATTCAGTGGGAAACTAGACTTGTCAGAAATCAAATATGGCATAAATATTTTCAGGCAGTGGTCAAAATGTATTTAGGCACAATTTTTGTAAAGTAATAAAATATTAAATGAGAAAGTAATGCTCTTGTGTATAAATGGTGTGTCATATGAACTGAAATGATCAGGAAGAAAAAACATTGAAATATTACTGTAAAATGTGAACTCAGAAGTAATCCAAAAGGTTGCATGTCCTATTTATGGAAATATTGTAATTGCAGTGAATTCATTCTTGAGTTTCCCAAGTATTTTAGGTAGGAAAAATCTCTTCACCCCATTCAGGAAAGGCATTCCTTATTAGTCATAGAAGGGGTATATATATTTTTTTAAAGTAGGATGTACAATTCAATGCACAATTACTGTGCTAATGCTTGTAATCTGGATAATTGTGCACATAAAACATAATGTATCCTTTTATTTGTGGAGTTGTAGTAACTGTCTATTCAAATTAGGCATTCAATTGCCAGCCCAACTTTTTAAAAGTTAGGTTGAGAGTGTAATCAGTTTTTTTTAATGAAAGAATATATACATTTTCTGCTGCCTGAAACTGAAATCTACTTTCCACAAGACACTTTTGCCTCTTCCTTTATAGTCACCCAAAATTACTACAGTAAAGTAAATATCAGAATCAACCTTCCTCAGAAAAATACACTGAAGATTAGAAATATTTTCAAAGGTGTGTGCATCTAACTAGTTGTTTGGAGGCGGGGGGGAAGTGCAAGTATTAAACCTGACCCTAGCATTTTTTTTTTGTATTTGCTAATAATAGGGTCATATTTTTACTTGTAATATTTTTGAGTAAGTTACAGGATGAGTTTATAACCAGTGCAAATAAATCCCATGCCTGGACTTAATCTAATATGTAGTCAGGTTATACAACACAAACGCAATTGTTTATGTTCTCAGACGCTCAGAAAATGCCAGCAGTATGCTTTGGGAAGAACATTAATTGGCAGAATTTATATAGGCCAAGATATCTGCTGGAACAGGGAATGGTTGGTGATATAGAAAACAATTCAGGAAATAAGTTAACAAAATAACATATTTAGATACAGCATCTAAATATTTTCATGTTTAGTGATATGGTATCTGAATGTTTTCTACATCAATTGAGAAAATAACAGATTTTTCAAGAAAAATGACGTAATATTACAATATATACAATCCCCATTTATGATACATGGCAGCTGCGGTCCACACAGAGATTGGCCAGTTATATAGTGCTCTTTTCCATTTTACTAGCTGTTACATTGCCTCAAGAGAGCTAAAAATACCTGAAATATTTCCTTAATATTGATTTTTCCACATAAGCAATTATTGTGGTTGCCATGGGGAAGTTATGAGATGGTGAATGGAATGACAAATGGGGTGAGGTGGTGGTCTGCAAGGCAACTGCTCTAGTAAGATACAGTGCACACTATAAAATAATAAAACCGCTGCTCTGTGGGCGCATCAGTTAATAACCTGCCTATGAAGAGTGGCTGAATTAATAAATACCATATGGTGTTCTACAATATGAATGCAGAAAGTTTCCTAGAAACAATCACCATCTAACTCGTATTATCACAATGTGTCAGTCGGTAGTGTGTATTGCACTTAATGTTGCAGTAAGTTGTGCTAATTTCAGAGCAATGTTAAAAAGAACCTTTGTTTTTAAATTTTCAATAGCCAAGGGCCCTTTTTAATTAAATTACTTTTTTAAGCAGTAATTGGTATTAAGGGAGACTAAAACATTGTTACAGTGAAATGAAAAGATGACATGTACTACTCTTGGTACATAGCCTATTTATCTATAGTATCCCAATAGATACAGAGCAACTATAGGAAGTAAGTCAGAATACTGCAGGTTTAAGACGATCTTCAAAAAGAACTTTTTCTAGAATATGTGTGTTTGTGTTTGTAACTGGATTTTGTGTGTGTAAATAGGTATTTTGGCTCTTGTTAGTTTTCTTCTGCTGATTTTCCTGGAAGTAGCCCAGTCTTGTCCTCCAATCTGTAAATACTGCTCCACAGGGCTAGCAGAATGTGAGCATGTCTCGTCACTTCAGGAAGGTAAGCCTTTATCCCTCTCCTGGGCTCCCGTTGCTGCCAATTCATGGACAAGAATAGTAGTTAGTGGAATTTTAAAATTACATGTTGCTATTGAACAGTGGTGTTTTATATTTATAAGAAGAAGAACAGGAGTACTTGTGGCACCTTAGAGACTAACTGAATTTGTTAGTCTCTAAGGTGCCACATGTACTCCTGTTCTTCTTTTTGCGGATACAGACCAACACGGCTGCTACTCTGAAACCTATATTTATAAGAAATAAGTCTAAAAGTAAAAATATATTCACTTGAAAAACTATAAAAAGGAAAAAGCAATTGCCATATGAAAGAGACATTATCCAGTCCAGGTTGCGATGGGACCTATGAATACAGTAGTAGGCCATATGCCAAGTACAAAAGGATGGATATTTAGGAGAGCAGCACAGCAAGGTCGGTCTCTGAGTAGATCAGTTTCAGTCATTATGGTCTGATCCTCAGCTGTAGCCCTTTGTACTTGCCCAATGCAGTCTCATCCCAGGGCTGGTACCCAACTTAAATTACAGCCGCCTCTTGTCTTCCCGCACTTTAATTCCCAACACCTTTTTTGTACCTCAGTCTTACCAGGTTTGCCAAACTCCACAGAGAAAATACTCTTACGGCACGGAAACCTCAGCAAGATACTGCCACTGTCTTTTCAGAACTTCCCCAGGCTTCATTTGCTCTCCATAACTGGATTTCTGTTCTCTTCACTTCCAAACCTGACCTTTGGCGCAAAGGATGTCAGCAGCCTGAGGAGTTTGGATCTCAGCAGTAACTGCCTGCTGAGCTGTGGGATTGAGCCTTTGGCTTTCTCTGGCTTGGGAATCCTCGAGGAGTTGATTCTTACAAACAATGCCTTGGATACGCTGAAAAGTTCTTGGTTCTTAGAGATGACTCTGCTCACCAAACTCCTCCTTTCTGACAACAAAATTACATATCTTCCTCCAAGGACTTTTGAGAATTTGACTAAGCTGAACGAACTCATTGTGTCTTCCAATTTCATTCAGTATCTTTCCATGGACACGTTTTATGGGCTAGCATCATTGACCAAACTGGACTTATCAAGCAATGAAATCCTGTTTATTAGTAATGATGTTTTCCAGCCTTTGCAGGCCCTGACGCATCTGTGGTTGTTTAAGAATAAGCTGACTGCGCTGGCCAGCATTCCAGACTCTCTTACCTCCTTGTCTCTTAATGAAAATCCTTGGATCTGTGACTGTCCTCTGGTGAGCTCCATGCAGTTACTGAAAGACAAAGTTCAGACACCCAGTGGCCTGGTTTGCAATAGTCCGCCGAGCCTGAGGGGACGCCGTATGTTGAGTGTCGGGCCTGAAGTCTGTGCTTATCCAACTCATGCAGGAAATCTACCACAGGAAAGCACTTCAAAATTGAACTCGCTGTATGGCTTCACAGGTAAACTCTAGCAATGCAACATAGGCTGGAAGCTGTTTGTCTGCATTGTTCATAGTTCACATTACTCCAAAGGTGTAAAATATTAAAAATCTTCCATTTTTATTTGCTTAGCCTACTTTCTCATAAGCACCCAGTTGGCAGGCCTTGGGCAGGAGAGCCCCAAGCCAGGAATGGGATGCATTGTAGAACAGCAGGGAAGGGGAACTAATGGCTTGGAAGGGGATGATGCAGATCCTTAGTGAAAGTTCAGGGGATGTGGATGGATTATCAAGTGGTGCTGCAGAGCAGATGCTTTGACAGAGCTGTGTGGTGGAAAACTTGCATGGAATCTGCCTGTACCATGCTTGGTACTTGGTGCTTAATCGTAATAATAGTATCCATAAGTTTACATATAACTTAAAAAATAAAGCCATGAACGTGGTCTGACTCTCATCCTGTCTCCTGCAGGAGGACTTTTCTTTAGTTTCATCATGTGCCTGATAGTCTATTTCATCACAAAACACTGGAAATATAGCAGAGTTACTAATCAGGCAGAGGATGGACCCGTCTTACAGAAGGACTCTGTGAAAGAGTTCCCAAGAAACGTGACCGATGCCCCTTCAGTATCCCCACTTCCCCATAACTGTGTGATAAAAGCAAATAGGACAAGGGGCTTTCAGAAGGAAAGTGAAGCAGACCCAATAGAAAAAGCACTGTGTGACCATTTGAAGAACATGTTCCAATCCAGCAGAGAACATTCAGGAACAAGCTCCCCAGTGAAGATGCCTGGAGTGGCCCTGCTGCCGACTCACAGTCCCACAAGTAAACAGATCATGACGATCTGTAAAGATGGAATGGAAATTGGAAGATTAACTGAACATCCAGACAAAGCCACAAGCCCAGCACTCCCGCAAGTGGGCAACAAAAATGTGGAGAGAGCAGCTGAAATTCCCAGATGTGTCAGTGCACCAGGCTTATTTCCTAATGTGGAGAAACAACCTTCTCCAAAAAGGGACCCTGGTTTGCATTTCTCATCGTCGAGCCATGAAAAAACAATCCCGATGAGGGAGTGGATGGAGAATGGGGAACCTGGTAAGTTCAAATAAAGAGCAACGATGATTACTCAGAAATGGTGGTGAGGTTTGTAGGGTGGGAAGGTTGGGTGTTGGTCACTTTGGAACGGGAAGAGGATAGGTAGCAATAGCTTTCATGTGTGTATTTTGCAATAGTAGCCATTGCTGAGAGGCCCAGTGCTCTGCAGGGTCTCCAGGGGCCTGCTGCTGAACGAGGTGGCCCATTGTAATGGAGACTGCTGCAGGAAATCTGCTACAACAGCAGAACCAGCAAGAATCCTCAGTGATGGCTACTGTAGAATGGGAATATTGATTCGCTGAGCATTGTCCTCCCTCAGGATTTGTATATTTCCCTAGACAGTATTATAGCTCCACTGGTGAGGCATTCCTGGAAGAAAATGTTTCCCTTTTAGAATTATGTCCTTTATTTAAAAGAACATGACCTTTTATAAATAAATAAATTAAAATATTGCATGGCAGACACATACTTAAATCTCTATAACGAATCTAATGTGCTTTCTGCATTTAGTTCCTGGGCTCCATTTCCAGTTCAAGTGTGTGTGTGGGGGGGGGGGGGACGCGGGGGAGGGTGTATGTGTGCATGTGCTCAGTCTACACACTTGTGAAGAAAAGCCTTTTCATCAGTATGTTGGGGTGTTTTTGTATTTGTGTTATCGCTCAGTGGAGAGAAGTGAGATTTGTGCATATGATTAAAATATGTATTTACAATGTAGATAACTGCAGTATGTCAACTTTGTTCCCTCTGTTTTACAGCCTTGGTGAAATATTTTGAAACCCAGTGGGAAGAGCGGGCTTTGAGTCCCATTACCTGGCTTTCTGGTTCTCAATGTTCCCGGACTTTGGTAAATGTCGTTTCTCCAGCAGGAAGTGCTACACACATACAAACAGGCAGAGACCGAATTCACACCACTTCTAACAAGAGAAGTAAATCCTGGAGCCCCTTTCACTTCAACATCTTCAGTCATTTAACAGAGGCTCATGGAGATGGTGCATCTAGAAGAAATGCTGAGAATGGATTTGAGGCCAACTTGGTGCATTCAAGAAGAGACAAAGACTGCGAGACTTTATGTCAAGAACATTTTATAAAGAGTGAGTCCACAGATACTACTGAGGACAGATCCAAAGATAAAGGAATAAAAGAACCAGACTTGCAGAAAGACATCTATCTTAAGAACTGTTGCATTGCACAAAGTGAAAGCAACTATCAGAGAGAGACTACGAACACAGGGGATGTCAACCTCACTCCAGAACCTGAAGCACCAGCCAACTCCCCACTTTCAGATTTAGCCAGCCCTAGAGAACATGCTGGTGCCAGCAACCCAGATAATAAAGGCATCAAGCCTGCAGCAGAGGGAAAATTAGTTAGCCCCTTTCTTGGGAAAGAAGGTATCCATCCCCCATCTTTCTGTAATAATGATGGATTGGGAGAAGAGAGGCCCAGCTGTAGAACACCCAGGAGTGAGAAACCTGACAAAGAATCTTCCTTAAAGAATAATAAATTGACAAAAGAGAGATTTTGGAAATACCATACGAATTGCTGTAATGAATTCCAGCCCTGCCCAATTGCTCAGAAAGTATTAAAGGAGCTGAAGACTACACTTCTGACTTCGAGAGAGCAATTAGATCTGTCCACGCAGGCTCCCCCCTCTGACATGGATCTACTGAAAGGTAATGATAGACTCACCATTAACCTTTTAGTTAAACTTTCCCAGAGAAGGGGAAAGCAGAGGGCAATGAAGCAGCCCTGGAAATGACTGGAGATTAGTCACTACCATAAAGTATAGCAATGCTGCAATGCCGTTTATTCTATGCAGTGTTGATGTGGATTAAATTTACACCTAACTTTATGAAGAGGTTTTGCCTTCCGCAGCTAATGAACATCAGTCTGTGGGACTGCTCTTGTGGCAAGGGGGATATATATGAGCTAATGCTAAGAAAAAGTTTATGCCCTGTGCTGATGCTCGTGGCTGCTGACAAATGAAGCATATTGCATGCTAAAAGTCTTGGGCAGCAGTGAAAACAAGACCATGCAGGCTTTCTCTGCTTAGCATTATGCCTAAACTCCCCACTGGCAGCAGTGTGCACTGCAGTCCAGCAAGTGCTTGGATGCTACCATGTACAATGTCCAGAGCAGCAGAAATCAATTTTTAAATACAAGATTTTAAAATTTTCATGCCATTCAATAGAGGTTTTCCCCTTTCCATTCTCCTTAGATCTGTCCATCAGCTATAAAAATGAGTTAACCTTTGTTTTAGCACCTTGAAAATGTAAAGCACCACCACGCAGGGAATTTAGAAGTGTTTCACTTGTAAGTGTTTTTAATAAAAGGCAATATATTTTCAATTATTCAGTATATAATTAATTTTTGGAAATAACTGCCAAATGGTAATGGCCAGCAAACAACTTTGTGAAACTCAACTATGAAGTATACAGGTAAGGATCGTTTCAGTTGTGATCTATTGTAAGACAACAGGGGCTAATCATCACTAAATTTCAGCTACAATAACCATCAGCTAAACTCAGGCAGAAAGAGTATTTTAACACACAATTTGAAAGGGTTTTACGTCTCCTTCTGACGCATATCACTCTATCTACTGCCAGAATATTCGTGTGCAGACCACTGGTTTGTTGCTATAAATTGGGGACGTGTATTCACACACTTGGTACCAACCTGTAGAAACTGCGATAAGGAATTTTTAGCAGAATTTATGATGTGTCATGGTGTTTTGTATTTAACCTAAATCTTACAGAACAAGAAGTGACCACAACTTGCCTTGTCCAGTGTATAAACAGTGAGACGCCACTAACAAACAAATGGGAAAAGGGACACTATAGCACTTTGCCAGACGTACACGCCTCCTTTGCTCCTGATGGAATTTGCCATCAAGAGTTACCTGGAGATGACAGTAAAATTTCTTGTGGGCTTCCTCAGACAATAACTCTGCAGCTGGGCCAACAAACCAGTATATCTCACCAAGAAGCTGGTGCTGAATGCCAGTCTCTATGTAAGGCAATTGTTGAACCCATCAGTGAATTTCAAGAGAGCACTGAGAAATGCATTGTCAAAGTTCAGAGCAGGATGGTGGATAGTTTGGAGCAACTGCCGTTACGAAATGCCTCTGTTGGTGCCAATGATCTCCCGTCCAGAAGATGCGAGAATACACATAATGAACATGTTGCCCAGAACTGGAAGTCTTTGGATGCAGAAACCGATTCGGATGCACTGACACAAACATATAATACCATCAATGAGCATTTAGCAGGAGGTGAAGAAGGTTATGTTCCTGCATCTCCAAGTATTTTGGACAGAGAACTCTGCCATGTTAAATCTCTACAACTCAGCGCTATGGCATCTGTCTATACTTGCCTCCCACTCAGTGCAGATGAAAGCACTCCGGATCCTGACTCTCTAACTTCCAGTCTGAATATTAGTAAAGTTTCTTTATTGGACATTCATGAAGTTGAACGTAAAAGTGTAGCAGACAGGAAGTCCAACCGTTATTTGTCAAATGCGGTTATTTCGGTGCAGAAAACGCAAATTTCTCCAAGTGAAGAGGAAAGTGTAGGCAGATTGAGAGATGAAAGTGCTGATGCTGAATTCATGCTTAATGAGAATGAGGGAGCTCAGTTTAATATTGACGAGGAGAAAACAAAGGCATTTCAATCTGACTGTACTGAGCACAATTCGTATGAGTTAGTGACCGTTGTTAGCTCAAATGACACAGACGACCAAAAGAATATTAGGGAGCTGTTAGCCCCAAGTGACATTTTGAGGATTGAAAATAATACCTGGCATAATACAGACAACAATCCTTCTAGAAGCTGCTTGGAAAATGCCCGCAGTTCTATAGCAGCCGATCGTAATGAATGTGACGATGTTGGATGCAAAAAGGAAACTGGCCATGAATATCTCTACCAACCTGCGGCATCAAAAGGGTGCAGATCCTCTACAAATCCTTCTCTTACTATTTATGAAAGTCAAGCAGAAGAAATCAGTGTTGCAGGCTATGATGCTACTGTTTCTCACTCAGGCCATGCCTCCAGGAATACAGGAATTCAGCAATTCGCTTGTAATAAAAAGGACAAGTGTCAGCTCCAAAATATACAGGTAAATCCAAAAATGGAGAACGAACCAGATATGAAATATTCTAACTCTAAATACCACATGTTAGTGGCTGGCAACACAGATGCCAAGCTTTGTGTGGCAGGAGACGACCCCTCTGCCGGTCCATATTTAGAAAGCAGACAGCCCCTGGAGATTGGACTACGTTCTAAGACCATTTGTCTGCCAGAGCAATCTCACAGGTCTCTTCTGCCACAAGGTTCTGCGCTTTCCGACCCATGGAAGAAGGAATTGGCGCAAAACTGGAGTGAAAGTCTATCAGCAAAACAACTCAAGAAAACATATTGTTCTGTTTTCAGACTACCGACTGAAGGCTCATCTTTTGGGAAGCTTTGCCAGAATGTAGACTGCACCAATGAGCCTCCTGATCTGAGCAAGGGAACATCCTCCACTACCTCACTGACACCAAATCCGTGTTTATTGGGACAAGAAACGGAAATGCATGCAAATGGAGAGTCTTGGGCATTCAACCCTCAGCTGATGGATAAAGCCACATATTTAAGTTGCCTTTATAATCCAAAGGCACCGAGGAAACAAGCAAATGAACGAAGTGTACTTTCTAATCTCCGCTATTGTAAAATTTCAGCAAAAGTATCCTTTGGTGCGGAGGAGGAGGAAGGGAGGTCACTGTCACAAAAAAAAGAAAATGACCCAGACCAATTAACGAGTGACCATCAGTATAAACCTCCAGCTAAAAAAGTAGTCCCCACAGATAGTGACTGATGTCAGTATACTACCTGATTTGAGGCACTAGACTTTGGTAGAGCTTTGCACAGCTAAAATGTAATCAACTTGTAAAATGAATGGGTTTGTTGTGTAAATGAGGACTGTCAAAAATACCACTACTGTATTGTGCTGTAGAGATACACGTGATACTTTTCTATTACACAGTGATCTTGTACATCACTCTGGCTCTGTGTTTTCAGTCTCTTTCATTCAGAAATGTAATTTCAAGATACCTGTGTATATAATTTTTGATCTTGAACTAATCAGAAGTGTTAAACATCCCGTGAAAAACATTCAGTGGCATGCAAGTTTAGGCCTTACATTTGATGTACTCAGTGTAATAATGTACCTCAGCCAGGTGCAACCTGTTCATAGATGTTTTGGAATTAACAAAGCTTACCTGCTTTAAAGAAGGAAAGACTCACAGAATATCAGGGTTGGAAGGGACCTCAGGAGGTCATCTAGTCCAGCCTACTGCTCAAAGCAGGACCAATCCCCAGACAAATTTTTGCCCCAGATCCTTATATGGCCCCCTCAAGGATTGAACTCACAACCCTGGGTTTAGCAGGCCAATGTTCAAACCACTGAGCTATCGTTCCCTATGGGTAATGCTTAAAGATGATGGTTTGTTTTTCTTAATTTTTAAACATTTTTGGAAGCCTGTGATTGTAAATGTTTCCACCTAGTTTTTTCCCTCTTCCATTGTGGGTAGACAATGCTTTGAATGTTCTGGGAGATGGACTTTTCTCTTGGTTTTTGAACAAACAATGAGTGGTTTCTTTGGGTGACCGAGACTTTACATACTGTATGTAGGGGAAAATATAGGGCAAATTGGGTTGGACCATCTAACATTGACGGTGCAATGAAGCATCTCCTTAACAAATGACGGGGGTGAAATCTTTTTTCTGCAAGTAAGGATAAGATATTGCCCTTTATAGCCTTACTTTAAGGATTTTAATATTGTTGGTATTAGATTGATTTGGGCCGACATTTGACTGGAACACAACATTCATACAAAACATCGTTAAGTTAAGGGAGGGAGTTTTGAAAAGATTTGAATTTTTTAAAAAAAATCACAACATATATCTCACAATTTTAGAGTGCTGCAAAGTGGGCGTGGTCGCTTATCTGAGCTTTGGGATTTTGGAAGGAGATTTTCAATTGACTTCAAAATTACAGCTCGCTTCCCCTTTCTAGCCCCTTCAAAAACATCAGCTCGCTTCCCCTTTCTAGCCCCGTCAAAAACCTTTACAAAAGTGTATGCTGTTGCTGCATGCAGCTGTTTTATTTGAACTTTATTTTTTACATACCAGTGTGAAGCATCTTCACATATATTTGTACAAAAAAAAATCTCCAGTTGGCTGTCTACAGTGTATTTCAAAACATTTCACAAAAGAGGGTCCCATATGTGGAAAAACCTGGAATTGCAATATGTAATTGCTAATAAAAATGCATGCACTTGCTGACCTGGAGCAGTGTGAATTCCCTTCTGGGAAATATAGATGTGACAATTTTTTCATACATATTTTTCACACTTGGAGTCAAAAGCGCTTTTTAATAGGAAGTACATACGCGCTGTACAAATTTTTGGCTATTCAAATTTCCCTTTCAATGTTGATCTACAAATGGAGTCCATATTTGCAGTATAAAACAGTAAATGGACATAGACCATGCAAGGAATTAATTTGTCAGTAAATCTGTAAATATCATTGCCATCTCATATTTTGCTTATTTCTGCATTTCTCCCAGACTCACTGGTTTGTTTAAGCACAAACATACTCTTCAGAAAGTATGTGTTGTGGTGATTTGCTAGAGATTAGCCAAGCTAGTTCAATCAACTTCAGAGACTCGTTCCTTCTCACTCAGTAACTTTTGGACAACTGATGGGTAACCAAAAGTGCACAAAACTCAGATCCTGCAGCATGTCTGGCAATATTTTAGATACCTGTGGTTACCACAGCAGTGATGCTATCCCCAGAAGTGCCTGCCTTCTGGAGTTCACGGCATGTAGTGTTGAGAGTTCCTGTCTGTACCATCTGACTCTTTTCTATTCTATTTTCTGAAATATCAAGTAACTAGACTTGCCCTACTCAGGCAATTATTCCTCATCACTCCTGGCACATTTCTTAGACCTGAGCTATTGAGGAAAAGAAAATTAACAAACTATTCTTCTGAAGATATTTGTACTTTCCTGAAGACTGACAATATTACAACCTTCATTCTAGGGTAAGAAAATTCATAACTGCTTTCTATATACATAGGTTACTTAATTCCTCATTAATCATGCAGGCACCTTGCCCTGTTGTATAGTATTTTTAAATGACGGCCTTTATATAAAATTGTGCCTATGGCTGCCAACAACAGAGCTCAGTACTGTACTTATTGGCTGTTGGATACGCTATTTTTTCTTTCCTGAATACTTAGTTTTGTCTTCTAAATAAGAACAAAAATGAAAATAAACACCTGAAGCAATTCTATGTAACTGTGTTGTTTCATGCCTCCGACACTGGTTTGTGGTCAAGACCACTGTCAGTCGGTACGTCAGTTTTATATGTACTGTATGCCATGGACCATACTGCTGTTTCTTGCTTTCTGAACAACTGAAAAGCATTTGGAGCATTAAAACTACATACAAAGGTGGGACTTTGCCCATGATCCCCTTCTAAAACAGCCTTTTATAAGTGGACACATAATTTTCCCTTTGATGCCTTAACGTTTTCAGGAGCATTACAAAAATAAAGTATTTCATTTTTACATTAGTCTTGTAACCAATTCTAAAGAAATAGAAAATTAAACCTTTGATCTTAGAATTTCATCAGCTGTAGCTAAATATCTACAAGCGATTTTTTTTACATCTCATTAGATTTACCATAAATTTACACCATAGAAATTTGTAAGATTTTAATTTGTAAAAGCGTCATTCTTTTGTAAAATACATGTATATATTAAACAAAATGAAGCATTGTCAAAGTACCACAGAACACTGTTAAGGTTTTTGGTATTCTAATAAATCATGCATATTCTATGTGTGTTGGTTTGGGTTTTTTCTTATGTTAACCATTATGATTTAGTATACTATATTTATCATTTTTGCCAACCTAACTTACTGTTCTGCTACTCAGCTGGGTTAGCCTTAACACTTTGCCTTTTGGCACCCTTAAAATGTGATCTTTGATTTGGACATGATCACTCAAACAAATACAGTGCATCTTTTTTCAGTGTGCGTCGTGAATTCCTGTGCAATTAATTGATCATTCTGAAAACGTGCAGTATAATAAACCCTTACTTTATGACTGCACACCCACAAACTTGCATGCAGCAGTAAATAACCCCTAGTACTAAGCGCCTGATCTGTGATGACTGTTTGGCACTTCCAATTAGATTTTAACATTAAAAACATGCATGGCTGCAGGAAGTGCACTTTGTTGCACTGTCCACACATAAACTATATATTACTTCTCTCTACTTATAGAATCACTTCCTATTTACACACCTCCTCAGCTCAGGGAGCCAGTCAAATGAAAAGGAGCGTTCATCTTGCACGTACCGTAAGCAGAACATACGCAGGTAATATGCCTAGACTTGGAAGGATTTGATTTTTATCGGTAAATGTCAGTAAACATCAATTTCACAGACGAAAAAATTATTTCCATTGGTGGTAACAGAAATTTTCAGATAGGCAAAATAAGAAAAGTGCTGCTTGGGAACTTACTAGAGTTTGATTTAAGTATAGTTGCTTTATATATAGTGATGTGATATTAATAACTTGTATTTTAACAGCAGCAGAGTTTTAACTTTTTGAATCTGAATGTCTACTGTCATCAAATGATTGTCTGCTCCCTTAGTTTCTTGCAACTGTGAACATTTAAATCAGTAAAAATTTTAAACAGGGCTTAAAAACAAACATTGATATTTTCCATCAAAATTATATTAAAAAAAAAAATCAAATTCTGCCAAGCCTAAAAAACACACAGCAAGGCATATCAAGTCAAGAGTATATAGAGTTGACCTATAACTTCTTTTACAAATGGATATTTCTGTGTCTAATTATGGCTTTGTTTTACTATAACCTGAGTGAAAAATAGGGATTGGAAACCCTCCAGAAGTTTGTACTTTAGACGTGGTTTAACATAGTCACAGTTTGAGGATTATCAAAACTATCTGAATCTCTTGAGTCTGCAAAATGACTTGTAAATCTCAGGAGAACGGGTGTGCTTCTGAGACTTCTGTTACTTCCTCTCAGATATCCCGCAAGAATATCTCTTCTCATGATACTTTTGACACTTCTCGTCCCAGTGAGAAATAAATGGGAAGAAGAAAAACCTTTGTTACCCAAACATTTCAAAACTTCAAAAATGTTTGAGTCTGTTTGAGTCTGGGTCTACAAATGGCTGAAGGTTCAGGGGAAAGTTTAATGCTGCTTCCTTTACCTGCTGTAGATCCTACGGACTTTTCCTACTAACTCTGAAAATAAACTCTTTTCACCATTGCGTGGATGAACAATTGAAATCTGCTGAAAACAACCAGTGTACCTATGGGCGCATATCTAGATACTCCAATGAATGTAAACCCCTTAATTGCCCAACATTAGCCACATCATGTGTTATTTGTAGACACGCAACATTGTACTGAGGGAACTCCAACCAGGAGATGAAGTTCATTACTTTCCTCACTGTGTCTGGGAAACACAAGGCTTGCAACATATTAAACATTGCTGTGTGGTTTCCATACACAAGTCTGTCTCATTCCAATTATGATATGACAATTTAATTGAAGTAGGAAACTGTATTAAAAGGTTTTTGATTGGCAGCACCAACTACACAGAACCTAGTCCAGGTTTTAAAGTCTTCCTACATGATGCCTATTGATCTGCCTCTTTCTTTTCGCTTATATTTTAAGCCTCAATCATCTTTGTGAAGGTGGGAAGATTTCATTGTAAGAAGGAAGGGCTTAAAAACACACTTAAGTGCATGGAATACACCCCATGACTGAGGGGTGTGGCTGGAGAGAAAGCAAGCAGTGGTGCTGCCTTGTACAAGCAACTTGAACCACAAGGACACAGAGATGGGCAAACTGTATAGAGAATAGTATCAGAGGGGGAGCCGTGTTAGTCTGGATCTGTAAAAAGCAACAGAGAGTCCTGGGGCGCCTTTAAGACTAACAGATATATTGGAGCATAAGCTTTCGTGGGTGAATGCCCACTTCTTCGGCTATGCATCTGATGAAGTGGGCATTCACCCACAAAAGCTTATGCTCCAATACATCTGTTAGTCTTAAAGGTGCCCCAGGACTCTCTGTTGCTTTGTATAGAGAATGTGTAACCCAGCAAGTGTTCCTTCCCACCGGGATGCTATAGGGAGGGGTGCAGGATGCAACCTGGAATTGAGGATGATGTAAAATTGGCACTTTAATGTACAGCATGCCAGGCTCTTTCCTTGATATTTCCTCACAGCTCCAGGCTCTGGAACACTCTGCCCTATGGCAATAGTCTGCAAAACTGAGCTCTGTGGCAGGGTGGCCTGAAAAAGCCTTTTTCTTCATTGGCACGTTTCTAGGCCACACCAAGGAGAGAGTTTGAACTACAGTGCTTGTCCCCATGATACTAAATTTCAGGGTCAGGAAGGCATTTAAGCAGGGAGCTCCAGCCAAAGCTTTTCTTCCTTTCATAATGTATTATTTAATGTGGCAATAGCCACTTGAGAATAGTCTTACAAGCTGGGTGGCTCTACAACGGAAGCTCAGGTGCCATTGGAATACTTGTATGAAATGGTTTACTGACAATGATACAAAATTATCAGAGTCAGGAGCGGAAGGCAGAGCTGGAGGAATTGTCTCATCTGTAAGGGAGAAATCGTTTTTTATACTGGTTACCCCATGATTGCAAATGCCCGATATTAGGATTTTTCAGGAAATGAATCATAGGTTAACACCTTATTGATGATTTTGGACTTTGGACACAGAGATATTGCTGGTTTTGCACAATTCTCTAAGCACTAAATTGTATTTGTATTGGCTGTTTAAAACTGCAATTTTAAACAACACATTTAGCAAACAACTTTTATTGTGTGGGAACGAATGGCAGATGTTTGTGAAAATAAACAAAGCTGCTGTGTCCATTCATCTTTCAATCCCTGGTCAACCAATCAGTGATGTCCAGTGGAACTTCATGACATTGTCATTGTGCTTTACAGGATTTTCACAAAAATCTCTTGTTTTAATATATGAATTTAAAAGTATATAAAGTCAACAACTTTGTTAGTCCCTTGGCATTCAAATAAACCATTTACACATCAACAGTTTAAAGTGTGCAAAAATAGGTGAAAAATACATTGTTTTTCTGCTATAGAAAGTTCTCTACTATTTAGTCAATGCAACTGTTAATAGGAATTGGCCAGATTGTACTATGCTGACTAGTATTGTAAGGTTATTCTGTACATTCACATCTTTACTGTAGGCAAAAGCTACTTGTACATATAGTTTTACCCAATTATAAAACTATATAAAAGAACTTTGTCTCTGAGGCTCATAACAAAGATATTAACATTTTTGGTACCTCAAATGCTGTGAGAGCCTGAACAAAGTCTATTACCATCAAAGGTTGAGCTTGCAGTCGATCAGTAAATGAGTTAAGGGGAATGACTGGCAAGACCCTTCTCAAACTTAACAGGATTTTGCTGTTAAGAAATTGCTATTTAAAAGAGGGGCGAGCTTTTTAGATAAGAGACTTGTCCCTTAACAAGCGCAAAGAACACGAGTGCAGAAACAGCATAGAAAATAAGCGACGGTGTAGCAACAGCAACACTAAATTCATACGAATTGTTGCATTTTGGCTTTCATGAGATTAAGCTTCAGCGTAATTCATAAGTGCTCTGGAGCTGTGGCGAAGGAGTATTTAATGCAATTTACCAGGAAACGGAAGTGGGTAGGAGGGAGGTATGTGGATGCATGTACTGTGATGGCTTTAGCCATCTTTGTGTCTCCCAGTATCCAGAGCAGTTTTAGAGGGAAAACGAAGGAGCAGAGAGGTGAAGGGCCGGCTTTGCTCAACACTCAGCAGTGCAGCTTGCCTGGACTTCAATGGTAGCTGCAAGTGCCCCGCACTGTTAAATCAGGCCACGTTTCCTTAGGTGTCTGACTCTAGGCCCCAGTCTTCAACCTCGGGGGCTAGTCTCTATAAACTGTTTATATTTTTTAATCTTCCTTTTTAAAATGACTAAAGGTAGGGTTACCATATTTCAACAAGCAAAAAAGAGGATGGGAGGAGCCCCGCCCTAGCCCCGCCCCTGCCCCTCCCACTTCCCGCCCCCCCAGAACCCCCAACCCTCCCCCCGTTCCTTGTCCCCTGACTGCCCCCTCCTGGGACCCCTGCCCCTAACTGCCCCCCGGGACTCCACTCCCTATCTAAGCCTCCTTGCCTCTTGTCCCCTGACTGCCCCAACCCTTATCCACACCCCCACCCCCAGACAGACCCCTGGGACTCCCACGCCCCATCCAACCACTCCCCACCCCCTGACAGCCACCCCCAGAACTCCCAACCCATCTAAACCCCTCTGCTCCCTGTCCCCTGACTGCTCCGATCCCTCTCCACACTCCTGCCCCCTGACAGCCCCCCCAGAACTCCCAACCCATCTAAACCCCTCTGCTCCCTGTCCCCTGACTGCTCCGATCCCTCTCCCCACTCCTGCCCCCTGACAGCCCCCCCAGAACTCCCAGCCCCCTACCCCCCCCGGCTCCTTGTCCCCTGACTGCCCCCTCCTGGGACCCCTGCTCCTAACTGCCCTCCAGAACCCCACCCCCTACCTAAGACTCCCTGTTCCTTGTCCCCTAACTGCCCCCTCCTAAGACCCCCCCCCAACTGCCCCCCAGGACCCTACCCCCTACCTGTACCCTGACTGCCCAAAACTTTCTCCACTCCCCTCCAAAAGCCCCCCCCCTGTTTCTTGACTGGCCCCTCCAGAACCTCCCTGTCCCTTCTCCTGCCCCCCCTTACCCTGCTGCTCAGAACAGGGTGTTGGGCTCTGTGCCAGCCGGACACATGGCTGAGCTCCCCTGCACAACACAAAACCCGGTCCCTGGCCCTGCACAGGGCTGCCGGAGCGGGCTGCAGGAGGAGGAGCTGCCGGCCGGCTCAGAATGCAGGGGGGGGGGGGTGGGAGGAGGAAGCTGCTCCGGAGTCCAGCCCGGGACTTTCCTGCAGCCCTCCCAGCCGCTCGCTCTGCCGGGGGAGGGGGAAATCCCGGACATTGTGAGTGCTTTACAAATTCCCCCTGGACGCTATTTTTAGCACACAAAAGGAGGACATGTCCGGGTAAATCCGGACGAATGGTAACCCTACCAAAGGGCATGAGCTGGGCTGGGTGTTTGCTCCAGCACTTACACTTTAATGCCAGGAGAAAAACCTGCAGTTTGTTCCTGAGTCAGTTACCTTCTGTACTCCCTGGGCCGGCAGCGGCTGAGCATGCTAAAGAAGCAGCATGCTCTGGTCTTTGCATACCCGTTTTCTCCCTGTTGCTGACATCTGTTCAGTTCCCCCAGTGCTAGTCCCAGGGGCGGTGTTGCCATAGACAAGGGGCGGGTGCCTGCTGGTGTTTTTATGCACCACGTCCTGTAGCCCCTGCAGTGAGAGGGGTTAGACAATGTGGTGCTTAAAACAACTGCAGCTGCCAGGAGCCATTGCTATGGGGCCCTGCCCACTGCTGGGAAATGTTTAGCAGAAACAAGGCTGATTGCAGGTACCCCACCAGACTTCACCAGCTGGAGAAATGAAGCTGATCAACCACAACTGGAGTCCCAGCTTGCCCCTGGCCAGAATCGGGGAGGCGGGAGGGGGGTGTCACATGGCACAGCCAGGAGGCTGGGGTGCTAAGGGGATCATAAAAGAAGGGTGTAGGGGAGATGTTGAATTTCAGCAGCATCTTTCAAGCGAGCCTCTGTGACTACAGCAGCTGGACACTTAGTGAAGGGCAAGATTGGGTGATCCAGTAAAAGGAATTAAAATGAATCTACCAGATTGTCTTTTTTTTGTGCTGCTTGGGGCGGCAAAAACCCTGGAGCCAGCCCTGCTGTGACCTGTTACAGTGTGTAGGGTTGCCAGAGGTCTGAAGGCCCCGTTGAAAAGGGCCGACGACGACTCTACGCGGCTTCCGGAAGCGGCTGGCATGTCTCTCCGGCTCCTAAGTGCAAGGGCAGCCAAGGGGCCTCCGCGCACTACCACTGCCCCAAGCGTCAGCTCTCAGTGGCAGGGAACCGTGGCCAATGGGAGCTGCAGGGGCAGCACACAGAGGCCCCTGGCCCCCTCTGCACCTAGGAGCCAGAGGGACATGTCGCCGCTTCTGGGAGACTCCTGACATAAGCACTGCACCCCCACAATCCCCTGTCCTGAGCACCCTCCTGCACCCAAAATCCCTCCCAGAGCCCGGATCCCAGCTTTGCACCCAAACTCCCTCCTGGAGCCCCCAATTTTCTCTTAGGGCCTAGTCCTGTAACGACATGAGGTCACTGGCATAACCTACCTATATGTGTTAGTGGTTGTAGATGTGGACTCTGTTATGAAATGAGGCCTATTGACAAAATTTTGGACCAGAGTTGCAAAGAGACTTGGGCATTGCCTGTTGAACAGTGCGAGGGTAACTTTTAAGCACCTAGAAAAATCACTGAGCATCACAAGGGCTGATTTGAAGCCTTGGCTCCCTATTACAATGACTGGGAAGAGAGAGGCACCTAGGAGTGGATTCCATAAAAGCTGGCGCATGGAGCAGGGAAGCCGCTGAGGTTAGTCAATGGTAGAGGGCAATGAGAAGGGTACTATAGACCCCCACGCCTCTCAAGGAGGTCAGTGCCTAAATCTGGGTGGCAATGAGGTGTCTAGCGCTGCGTGGAAGTCACAGGTGCGAACCCTCTCCTACAGGTAGTGAAGCTGCTGCTGCCCCGCCCGCCTGCCTGCAGCCCAGTGATTAGTGCCCTCACCCAGGCTGTGGGAGACCCACGTTCCCCAGGGATAATTCCCCCCTCTGCGTGGTAGGGAGAAAGGAGTTGAACATGGGTTTTCCACTCTCTAGGACGCATTCTACCCCTCAGCTATGGGACACACTCAGGTGGGTTTCCCACAGTCTAGCTTGTTAAAGCCTGGTCCACTTGGGCTTAAATAACTATTGGCCCACTGAGCACGAGTGCTTGAGATGGCTGCCTCGGGTCCCCCCACCACCACCACCAACTCTGAGTGGTGGGAGAGCCAAGAGCCAGTTCCCCTCTGCCAATGACTCTAGTTATCCAACATGGAAGAGCGAGCCAAAGCCCCGCACGCCATCCCATAGCTCAGTGTCAGAGCACTCCCCTGCTCCAAGCCTTTCTCCCCCTCAACCTGAAGCTGGGGCTCCCATCTTAGGTGAGGGCGCTAAGCCCTGAGCTATAAAATGGGGGCCAGCACCACTATGGCCTCTGGCCAGGGAGCCACTCTCCTGGGCGCCCTCTGAGCACCTACTGGCTTGGGCTTGGCCGGTGAGATAAGGCCTCGCTTCCCCTAGGGCACAGGCATCCAGCCCCCCAGACTAAGCCAACAGCACACATGGCCCAGAGGCAGAATCTTAGACGTGTAGGGTCTTTTACAGTGAAAATTGAGGCACCGAGTGGGTTGAGGCACCGACTGGGTTAGGCAGCAGCTGAGCAGGCGTTTTGTGCGGGCCCAGGGTAGCTGATAGTGGACTTCTCTCCTAAAGTGGCAGTTAGTGGCCTATGGCCCTTTGTAACCAAGCACTTAGAGTAAAGCATTGTGGCTCAGCCATAGCAACCCTTCCAGTGGGCTGCAGGGCGCAATAGGGGACAGTGACGCCCTAGTTGTGGCTTTAATGAAGTCTTTAGACGAGAGGTGCTGGCCACGTCCGATCCAGATGCAATAAAGATGCACTTATCTTCTAGCTAGATAAGAGACTTCGGTTATCCTAATGTGAGTGTGACTACAGCAGCCTTGTTTGTAAAACTGCGGCTTGTACCCTAGGAGACTTTAATCCTCAGTATGTATGGCTAGACTAGGACGGTTGCCCATTTATATAATACTGCCAGCCAGAGCTGGTATTTGATATGTGGGGATGTGGCAAAGTCTCGGGGTGGGTGCGAGTCTGGGGGCCCAGTTGAACCAGGGTTTCCCTGTAGATATGAACACAGCACGGGGATGATTTTGGTCCTCAGTTTGCCTGTTTATGAGACTTTAAAAGGAACGGTGGATTTGGCACAGGCTTTTGACAGAACGATAAATGTAGACTGCTGTAATTCGACAACGGCTGTGGCTCAGAGCCCCAGCGCCTACGGACAAATCACACACTTCCAGCAGCCCTCTACCTTAAGGGGTTTCTTGTCCCACCTCAGCAGCTTGCTGGAGCTTCCAATGGCATGATTTGCTATCATATCAGAACTGAATATGGATAATTAAAAGTGAGTGATGTCTCAGTCACTTCTCTCCCTCCCCCATCTCTCTCTTTCCCCATAATGGAAAACAAGGCAACAAATGCTGAAGAACATTAGGACGGTTGGGTAGCCTGCAGTGAGAAGGATACCATTGAAAACATAAATAAAAAGGCTACATGATAATTTTCTCTCTCGCCCTGACACTTCCACGTTCCACTGGGTACAACGTGACCGGCAGTGTTTGGGGGTGTTTTTCAGCCCGAGCCTTCTAGTCAATCAGGTTTCAGTTGTAGTCTCTGTTCACTTCGGCCACGTCTGCCAGTACCAATGAAGACTGTTTCACTAGTTGCGGTATATATTCAAAAAAAAAGTTAAAAACAAATAACTGTATGAATCCTCGAGCCTTTTATTTGGCCAACTGTCCTTTAACGCCGAGGTTTGAAGAGCTTCCTTTCAAGGCATTTCTAAGCCGCTTGAATCCAGGTTGGGAATTCCATTTTCTTAGTGCAATGCGGAGGAATCTGCCAGGGCATTGGAAACCACTGACAATTAGTGTTCACTGGATTTTTTTCTTTTAAGTGTTCCACCTGGAATCCATTTTTGTCCCCAAAGAATCCATCCCCTTGGGTCCAGTGTATAGGAAATGCTCTTCCAGTTCCATGCACTAGCAGTGTGAGACGAAGCCCTGGGCCGTGGCCAGGCTGTTTAGAGCTGCGTCTCATCTCTGGTTTCAGGATTGCACGGATCCAGCTTGTTACTACAGCTGCTCTTTCGACTGTGGGAGTCATTGGCTACGTGAGCGAGCGGGTCGGAGCGTATTAAGTACCTAGGAAAAACAGAACGAGCCCATCAGTGTTCCCGAGCTCTTTGCCAAGCACGGGCGTTCTTGGGGAAAGCTACCAAAGCGCTCTGCCCTCTGTTGCTATGAGTGGAGTTACTCCAGATTGACACCAGTATAAATGAGCAGATGTGATGCAGCACCTCTTCAGGGCAGAATGTGAATAACTTGCTACACAAATACAAGTACTCTCATGGCTGCGGGGGGGAGATAACAGGCTTAGCCTTCCCTGGAGCAGCTGCCACTGACCTGCCGGACACCTGGGCTGTGGTGGAGGCTCAGCGTCTTCCCCTCCCTGAGGCCCCCCCACCGCCTGCTGCTGCTGCCTGCCTGGTAAGTCTTCCTCCACTCCACCTGCCCACCCCCTCGAGGTTCCTGCCGCTCGCCACATCCCTCCTCCACTCCACCTGCCCCCCCCACCCCAGAGGTTCCCGCCGCTCTCCACATCCCTCCTCCACTCCACTGGTCCCCCCGCCCCAGAGGTTCCCGCCGCTCGCCACATCCCTCCTCCACTCCACCTGCCCACCCCCTCGAGGTTCCCGCCGCTCGCCACATCCCTCCTCCACTCCACCTGCCCACCCCCTCTAGGTTCCCGCCGCTCGCCACATCCCTCCTCCACTCCACCTGCCCACCCCCTCTAGGTTCCCGCCGCTCACCACATCCCTCCTCCACTCCACCTGCCCCCCCGCCCCAGAGGTTCCCGCCGCTCTCCACATCCCTCCTCCACTCCACTGGTCCCCCCGCCCCAGAGGTTCCCGCCGCTCACCACATCCCTCCTCCACTCCACTGGTCCCCCCCGCCCAGAGGTTCCCGCCGCTTGCCACATCCTTCCTCCACTCCACCTGCCCACCCCCTCGAGGTTCCTGCCGCTCGCCACATCCCTCCTCCACTCCACCTGCCCCCCCCACCCCAGAGGTTCCCGCCGCTCTCCACATCCCTCCTCCACTCCACTGGTCCCCCCGCCCCAGAGGTTCCCGCCGCTCGCCACATCCCTCCTCCACTTCACCTGCCCACCCCCTCGAGGTTCCCGCCACTCGCCACATCCCTCCTCCACTCCACCTGCCCACCCCCTCTAGGTTCCCGCCGCTCGCCACATCCCTCCTCCACTCCACCTGCCCACCCCCTCTAGGTTCCCGCCGCTCACCACATCCCTCCTCCACTCCACCTGCCCCCCCGCCCCAGAGGTTCCCGCCGCTCTCCACATCCCTCCTCCACTCCACTGGTCCCCCCCGCCCCAGAGGTTCCCGCCGCTCACCACATCCGTCCTCCACTCCACCTGCCCACCCCCACCCCAGAGGTTCCCACCGCTCTCCACATCCCTCCTCCACTCCACCTGCCCCCCCCACCCCAGAGGTTCCCGCCGCTCTCCACATCCCTCCTCCACTCCACTGGTCCCCCCGCCCCAGAGGTTCCCGCCGCTCGCCACATCCCTCCTCCACTCCACCTGCCCACCCCCTGGAGGTTCCCGCCGCTCGCCACATCCCTCCTCCACTCCACCTCCCCCCCCACCCCAGAGGTTCCCACCGCTCTCCACATCCTTCCTCCACTCCACCTGCTCCCCCCACCCCACCCCAGAAGTTCCTGCTGCTCGCCACATCCCTCCTCCATGGCTGGGGCCCCAGAGCATGAGACTGACCCGTGTCAGCTAAAATCTCAAAAATAAATATATAGATACTCAGCTGACATTTAGCCATTTTCTCCCACTGTTTTGCATTGCACGGCAAACACTCGATGTTACGTTCATACATACACTATATCGTTGAGTTCCAGTCGGGTGTCCGGCGGCGGGTTAATCAGGACATAGGATAATGTGTTCTGATGGTCATTCATTTCATCTGCAAGGGGTGAAAAACAGAGTAGTTACGCAGGTGGCTGGAGTGATCACTGGTAACTCTTGGCTGGATTAGTCAGTGAACGTTTTTTAAATTGCACATGCACTTGAAAATGGGGAATCATAGGGGCTATTGGACGTTTCCCAATTCTCCCCAATGCATTACAATTACAGAAGCAGATGTGCTAAAGAATATGTGTGAAATGGTGCTCTAAAATCCCACTTCCAGCATGTCTGCCAGGTTAGCCCGATGACAAATCCTGCTACAACAGTGCTTGGTGGCTCATGGCTCTTTTTGGCTTGGTTTACTTTACACGCTACCAGGCCTCCTTGGTTCATCCAAGCCTGGCTCTAGCTATCCCAATGAAAGCAGCACTTTAACCAATATGGACAAGATGGGCTCAACCCAATTTGCTTTGGTACCTGGGTGCCTCCCACCAGACAAGCCAAAGCCTCACTAACATGACAAACAGCACCACAAAAGCAGGTGGGGACAAACGGGATTGTGAGGAGCAGCTTGCCTTTGGAGTCCATAATGCATTAGTGTGAAAAAGCATTTGAACATCAGCTTGTGGTAGCATGTTTTAAAGGTGCTGGTGGAGGCGAGCAGGTTCCCGTCCCCTCTGCATAGACCAGGAGACAGGAGGTTAGCAGGGGGCTGTAAGGTGGCCCAGGTGAAATGGCAAGGCTGGTTTACAAGCGGTGAGCCCTGCGACCACTAACTCCTCTGCGCACCCATTCTCTCTCTCTGAAGAATAAGAGCTCCAACCCCTAAAGCCAGTATTTTGCTCATAATTTGGGAGCGCACTAATCTGATAGCTGAAGGGCTCCGCGTCTGATCCCGCTCCTGGAATGGGCTGGGGCATGGACCACTGCTGAGCAGTCACTTACTGAGAGGTGGGAGGGGGTCATTCCCCGCTCGCTTAGACGTACCTGCGCTAGCTCTGCTTCACCTAGCATGCTAAAAATAGCAGGGGAGCACAAAGGGCCGGTTGTGATAGCTGCCCACGTATGTACCCACCTGGACCATACGCAGCCAGCTAGCCAAGCTGCCAACCATGCAGACCTGAAAACGAAGCGCTCTGTGTTGCTCAAACGCTCGGTTCTTTCACCAACAGAAGTTTGTCCAATAAAAGATATTACCTCAGCCACTTTCTCTCTTATAGAGCTTCCTGACAACTGTACACGCAGCCTGTCTGGGGCCTCCTTTTCCCCAGGCTCCTATGGTCACACTCCAGAGCATGCTGTCCCTCATGCACTCCACACAACCCCTACAGTTGGTGATCCTTATGCCCAGGGCCGGCTCCAGGCACCAGCAAACCAAGCACGTGCTCGGGGCGGCACATTTTCAGGGGCAGCATTCCAGCCAACCCTTTTTCTGGCGTGGGGCGGCACACCTAGAGCCGGCCCTGGCAGCAGCAGCACGTCCTGCACGGGCAGGGGGCGCCCTGGGGCCGCTGCAGTTCGTGTCGGGGAGCAGCGCCCGCACCTTATGGCCAGGCGAGCTCCGAGACACTAAGAGCTGCCTGCAGGTGCCGCAGGGCGGCTGCACCCCAGGGCCGCAGCTGGGGGCTGGGCGAAGCAGCCCGAGCCACCCAGGGACTGCAGCAGGACAGCCAGGAGCAGCAGCAGCAGTGGGGCCATAGTGGGGCCCGGTGCCTGGGGTGCTGCCATGTGGGGCCCGCGTCCTGCTCGCCGGGGCTCCGCTCCCTCTGGGGCTGCCCTGTCCCGGCTCCTCAGCCCCCTGCTGGGGCGGTCCCCCGGCTCTGCCCTCCTGGGTCCGGCCGGTCCTGGAGGTGGGAGCCCCGGCTGGAGGGACCGTGAGCTGAGGCACGGCCCAGGAGCCCCGCTGCTTGCACCGGACCGGTTGGAGGCAAGGGGGAGTGGGCAGAGTCAGCACTGGTGGGGGGAAGCCCAGGGCTGGGGCAGCAGGGAGTGTGGGTGGGGTGGGAGAGCCCAGAGTTGGGGCAGCAGGGGGTGCTGGTGGGGTGTGGGGGAGAGCCCAGCTCTGGGGCATCGGGGGGGAAGGATGGGGGGGCGAGCCCAGGGCTGGGGTGGCAGGGAGGTGTGTGGGAAGCCCAGGGCTGGGGTGGCAGGGAGGTGGCAGGGGAGCCCAGGGCTGGGGTGGGGGGCAGCCAAAAATTTTTTTGCTTGGGGTAGCAAAAAACCTAGAGCCGGCCCTGCTTATGCCAAAACCTCTTGTCTGTCCCCAGGAATGAACTGAACATCTTCCAAGTCTATAGGCGTTCACCGGAGCAAGGCCCTACACTTGTCTCATTCGTTCTCCTGAACTTTCAACCAGCACTTTTTCAAAGTGCCAGGCAGGCTGCTTGAGGACATGCGAGCATCTGAAAGCACTTGATGGCAGCCACACAGCTCAGGTATTTCAGTGCTGGACAATTTTTAGTGTCTATCTCAGACCATATGGCATCGCTAAGGAAAGTAAAGAACTGGTCTTACCTTGTTTTAATGCAAAGAGAAATGTGACGTTACTCTTACTGCACTATGTGCACCATACGCATCCAAAACGCTGTCCAAGGCAACTATAATACCCATCGGCTGTATGATTTTTGCCACATTCGCAGGTTTCCCCTTGTTCATTAGTTTACTCTTAGCCCAGCAGCAGGATTTATTTACATGATTATTTTTTTATTCTACCCAAAGAAAACTCCTTGTAGTTTCAGAGCATATGGGACTGTAGCAAAGTTAGGTACTTAATGATGACAGAATTCAATAGCAAGACTCTGAGTTCCTAGCAAGTTCATCAGGAAATATTCATGGCCATCAACACATGCATATCATAAATTACCTTGTAAAACATAATACTCCATAGAACTAGCCTCAGCAATGCTGACAGCAAGATAATTGCACGGGTATATTTATTTGCATGCTCTAGTTACATCACGTTCATGTTGCACAGAGTAAATAGTGCTCTAAATGGTAGCTCTGGCTTGGTTTTAAACTAACCGAGCAACAAGATCATGAGTGAAATGAATGCAAGTCCATCTGTGCAGCAGTCAAGAAAATTATGTTCATCAACGTGTAGCTCCGTGAGTGTAAATGGGATTGGGAGCTGACAAACAATGAACAGTTGTCAGACAGCCACTGACAAGATGCATTACGTACAGGATGGAAAAATGGGACGACAGGTTAATAGAGAGGTAAGTCAAGGGCAGAGTAATGACTGAGACAGTTACATGAACTCACTATAAGGCTTTTCACTGGGACGTCATCGCTAATATTAATCTGAAATACTCCGTCATCACAGCAAACCATCTACTGTGCTTATTAGATTTTTGCACAATTTTTGAAATTGTCGGCAAGGTTTTAGCGTAGAGAGAATGTTCAATGGTGCCACAGTCTGCTATAGCTTGCAATAGCAGACCTTCCCTGAACAGATGTTATCTCATGCCTGTGTTTTCTCCACTTTACTGTTTCTCCTTCTATGCCTGAAGCTTCCCCCCAGCCCCTCAGTCTTTGTTACATCTCCCTTGGGTTTGATTATTACGATATAATTGATTGTTCCTCTAAAATGCGTTCTCCAGTGGAACTCTAGAAGATACTTTTTCAGGAAACAGGCCAAGACTTCTATAAAAGCAAGTCAAGTAAAATATGAAATAGATTTGCCTGAGCAAATGGCCAAATGCGTGTGCAAAGAGGCATGACGACAACTGACAGCAAATGTTTGATTTCCAGGGCAGATGTGCCAACTGAATTTACTCACACATAAATACACTCACAGCAGCTTGTGCACATCTGGTCAGCACAGAAGCATTGCTCAGAATTGCGTGTACAAATAGTAGCAATTGTCCCCTCCTGGGATGCTGGGCAAAGTGATGTTGCAGAGTTGGCAACACTGATGCCCTGTGTATGGCTGTAATGATAGGCTTCCCAGTTACCAATAATCATTGCATCAGTGGCCTCCAGATGGGTATGTGTGTACACCCCATAGCGCTGGAGGCTAATGGAAAATCAGCTAAGCCATAACATTCATGCATTACCTGCTACTGTACAGAACTTTGTGAAAACTAATACCTAGATCAGAGATTAATCTATAAACTGGTTGTAATGACTACACAGACTAGCTATTCCTGTGGCATCACTAATAGCTTGTTTTAAAGACCCTAAGCCATGTAAACACTAGGTTGTGCTATAGGCAAAGAGAGGTCCTTTCACACCCTCTACATTAGAGATGGAGACAGTGAAACCTCAGAGGTTGAAGGGTTTAATGGCGCCCCACCCTGCAGTCATATACATCAAATCCCTCCTTCCTGACCCTTTTCATTCCTTCCTCCCATTCAGAAACAGACCCACGCAACATGCCTGCCATCCCATCGCCGTCAGGGCTGTCAAGGTCTCCTTGCAATGAAAATCCAGGAGCACGTTGGAGCTCCACATTTCTGCTGGATCTGGGACTGCGTTGTCTTTTCAACATCTCATACACCAGGCAATTTGAGAGAAACAACTAGCCTTGACAATGGTTACACTTGCCACCAGGAGCAGAAAACGGTTGTGCTTTTATTTCCACAGCTTGTGAACAGAGGAGTCTCCGAGGAGCCAAAGATAGTTGAGATATGGACAAAGGGTATTGCTTAAAATGGGAGTCTAACACAGGGCCTTATCAGCGTTCCCCCTATTAGTCCCCTCTCTATCCCTAGGCACACGGATACCAGTAGCCTGGAGCAAGTTTCTTTCATCTTCAGCTGGCCAAAAGCCAGCATCCATTCCTCTAGGTGCATCACAGATATCTATGCCTCTTAGCTCAAGGTTGGAGCAAAGCACCTTGGCTAGGATTAACCTGGAAGGCCACACCTTCAGCTAGTGTATTACACATGGCCACGATGCATAATATAAGTGGGCACCTTTTCAATAGCAGGTTACACCTGAGTTTCACTTTCTACATTAGCTGCCAATTCACTTTTACATGCATGAAATCCTGTAAATCCCTAAATAACCTACCCTAGTCTGGTCTCCAGCTCTCTGCTCCCCTCTGCCTCAGCATGTCTCCGCTCAGAAGGAACTCTTCAGCTATCTGTCCTGAGGGCAGTGTCAATGAAAGCCAAAGTGCATTCTCAGGAGCTGGTCCCCACCTCTGGGATTCGATCCCACATCGTTCCCTCTTCGGGCTTCCCACTAACTGCTGGCCTTGGGGTCTGCTGACCATCTCCATGGTGATGAAGGAAGATGGGTCAGTTACTATGGAGTGTTGTGAATCGTGCACTTCTTTTTGGGAAGCTACTGTTTGGTACCATTCTAACCTACGTCTAGAATACCACAGCCATGAGCAACCAATCAATATTTATAGCTTTCCGACAGTTTGGTTTTAGCTGATCACATCCCAATGCTTAGCCTTACAGTGAAAAGGGAGCAGAAGCATAGCAATGCCATGAAAGCAGGGCTAGAGACATTTAAAACTTCTTACAGCTTGGTCATTACAAATGCAGTTTGCCATATGACTGGGGAAGGAGTGGGCATACCTTTGGTAGAGGCAGGTTCTCCTGCTCCATGGAAGCCACTTTTCCTAGCCAAACCATGCATTAGACCAAAGCACTGCTAACCCACCAAGTATATTGCCATATTGTCTTCTCTGGATCAGAGACTCTGTTGTGCCCATCTTGCAGATATATGCTCGCTAGACCAATTTAGAGAGTGTCCAGATATAAACTTGGTCTTCTGACTAAAAACCTATGAGCGCGTAGATAAATATGGAATTCAGATTGGCTGAAGAGCCAAAACATAATATTAACATTAACAAATTTTCTGTACGTATTTTGTTTTTTTAAAACTTCTCCTGGCGTATCAGGGTGTAAGTATGAATTCATAACCCTCTGACCATTGAGGAATCTGCACCTTTACAGCATAATAAATCAAAAGAGCTTCAGGCCAAAAAAATGTCACTAAGACATGGATTAACAAATTGGACTGACTAGCTGGCAATATACTGTAACTGAGTGGGACTTCCATGAAACCACACTTGGGGCCATTGCTCGGACGAAGCACACAATTTATAGGGAAATGCCAACTTTTCACCTTAAGTGTGGTCTAATGAAGGCTGGAAATTCAAATAGGTGACCATTTTTTTTGTGCTCATCTTTGGGTTTGATTTAAAAGGGTCTTGGCAGAGGATTGCTACATAAAGCTTTGCTTTATATTTTGTTTTGCTGTAGCCATCAAAATCATATGAACTTTGATGACCGTAATCTGTAGTTAAAATCCCTTCCCACGGGTACCTCCCCTTAAATGCTTCAACTTCTTTCAGCATGGCCTGTTTTCTACAAAGCCTCACAGCATGGGCATGCTTCAGTCAGGGACTGAGTTACTGTTTAACCTAGGATGAAATTCAGCTCCCACTAAGAGATTTGAGTCAGGGGGAAATTGCAAATAAATCCCATCAGGCTGGAATGAGACCATCCTCTTGGAGAGTAAACAATGTGCTCAGACTAGGTAAAACGTGGGTGCTAACAGAATTTGGACCTTGCTCCTTTGAGTCAAGTCAAGCATCCACAGATGACTTGGGGCTAACCATTAAGAACACCTAAATGGTTTTGTTACACTTTGAGATTCTCCCACGGGAGTTTTGAAATAAAATAGCAACAAAACCTAGTAGAAAACAGTTCTTTAAATTATACAAGGCTATTACATTTTGATCCCAGTACACGTATTTTAAAAGAAGATAATGAAATATTTGCATTTCTATAGTGCCGTTCATTGGCCAGCCCCAAAGTGCTTTGTAGACTGTCTCAGACTCAGTCTTTCTGGCATCTGGAGAAGTGTACAAGTCTGGGGCAAGTTAAATCCAGCACTGAGGCCCATATTCCAGAGCTTCCAGAGAGGTCGCAGTTTATCCCAACCTGTTTTATTCTGCCAAGGAAAAAAAATCTGGGTCTCAAATTCCCAATGGTTTCAACAGCCATAAATCGAGTTGCAGTGGAGGGATTTTTAAAGAGGCAATTAGCAGCTGTAATTTCCTTGAACATTTTCAACTAGCAAACGGTCACTGAATTTTCTCTCTCTGTGAGTTTACTGGATCTTCCATTTGTGGTGCAGATACAGGATGGTCCTTTCCCAAACCTCTCCCACAAATAGGTGCTTAAAAGGCTCAAATCAGTCTAAGGTGAAAACTGGCACGAGGGTGTGGGTTAGACTCAATTGGCATGATCTTGTTATGCTGGGTGCAGCGAGTCAAGCTTGACTCCCAGGGGAAAAGAATTACCTTGCAAATATCCAAGGTTTACCCGATTCATCACATCACTGGCTGTTAAATTTGCTACATCCTCTACAGAACATACAGAGAAACGGTACAGACATAAACAAAGAGAAAGAGAGAGAGAGAGAGAGAGAGATCAGCAAGCAGTGATTCGGCAAGTATTAGAGACGAGCTCCTGAGCTTTCATGATAAAATGGGCAAAAAAAAAAAGAAAGGAAAGGGGACAGAAGGCAGACCAATGCGTTCTGTCTGTGAAGTCATGGATATTCAGACACCAACAGGTGATATGCTGTGATAATGTATTCAGAGCACTGTACCAAAGGTGACTGGTCCACTGACACATCACTGGGTCCAAAGGAGCCTTCGACTTCACAGCACGTCAGCGGCACATTTCCATCTCCTCCTCTTTTATTCCTCTCCATGTTTTCTAAACGTCCAATTGAACAGCTCCCCACTCTCCTCAAGCCCGGAAATGTAGCGTTCCAGCTGAACAAGGCCTAGAGTCCAGCTGGGCCTAGGTGTTGCAGAGCGCTCTAAACATGGACCCATCCCACACACCATGTATGCTGTAGTATCTAGATAGTACAGGATAAGCAGGGTATCGTCCCCACCATCCAAAATATCACATCCAATTATTTGGATTTCATTCACACTCTGGGGTGCAGCATCCCACCTTGAGCTGTTATGAGTCTAATGGCTCCCACTGTGTGAGACGGTCTAGTTTTCCCTTCCAGTTTACAAGTATTCACCCACCTAGACACGTGGCTGCACTTCGGAACAAATGTCCAGAGAATGCTAGAGGGTCGTGCAAGCCCATCGGAGCAAGCTGTAGAAATTCACAAGTGCAAAAACCCTAGACATCTGCTAAGAAAAGGCAGATGTACAAGTTGCAACTACCTCCAAGCCCTCTGACCTGTGTGACCAGCTCTTGGATAGCCTGTATCTCAAAGTCATTCTGGCCTTTGGTAGCTTTACTGGAACAATCTTTCCATTAGGCCAGGGGTGGGCAAACTTTTTGGCCCGAGGACCACACTGGGGTTGCAAAACAGTATGGAGGGCCAGGTAGGGAAGGCGGTGCCTCCCCAAACCGCCTGGCCCCCACCCCCTATCCACTCCCTCCCACTTCCAGCCCCCTGACTGCCCCCCTCAGAACCTCCGACGCATCCAACCCCCCCGCTCCTTGTCCCCTAACTTCCCCCTCCTGGGATCCCCTGCCCCTAACGGCCCCTGGGATCCCGCCCCCTATCCAATCCCCCCTGCTCCCAGTCCCCTGACTGCTCTGACCCCTATCCACACCCCTGCCCCTTGACAGGCCCCCCGGGACCCCACACCTATCCAAACCCCCCTGTTTCCCGTCCCCTGACCCCTATCCACACCCTCACCCCCGACAGGCCCCCCGGGACTCCCACGCTTTCCAACCCCCCGTCCCCCATCCCCTGACCGCCTCCCAGAACCTCCACTCCAATCAACCCCCCTTCTTCCTGTCCCATGACTGTCCCCCGGGACCCCCGCCCCTTATCCAACCTCCCGGCCCTCTTACCATGCCGTTCAGAGCAGCATGTGTGGCAGCCACGTCGCCTGGCCAGAGCCAGACACGCTGCTGCACTGCTCGGCAGGAGTGCACAACCCCGCCGCCCAGAGTGCTGCCTGCGCGGCGGCATGGCTGCAGGGGAGGGAGGACAGTGGGGGAGCGGCCGAGGTCTGGCCTCCTAGCCGGGAGCTCAAGAACCAGGCAGGACGGTCCCATGGGCTGGATGTGGCCCGCGGGACGTAGTTTGCCCACCTCTGCATTAGGACATATAATTTTCCTGCTTGTCTAATATTAAAAAAAAAACCATGTTCTCTTGGGTCTCTTATTCCACTACTTGACACATGCTCTTGCTGTCCCTCAGATAATATCCCAGGGCATAATTATACTAAACCCATGTCAGTTATTCTGGATCTGCCTTGAAGGCTCCAGTGCTCTAGTACAATGGCCAACAACTTGGTGATCATCTACCATAGTAAGTCTTTGAGCATTTGCATGTGAAGAGGAGGAAACGCCAACATCTATGCTGCAGACTTTGAGCCCCGGCTGAAGGAGGGCTGCTAGTTCAACAGAACAAGCAGCAGCAAGTCTTGGGATATTAACAGTGGGGGAACAGCAGATTGAGAAGAATGTAGTGAGGCAATCCTTCAAACTTATTCTACCATGCTAAAATGGGAATCTTTACATTGACTTCATTGGATATTGGATTAGATCCTTCATTATACATCCCTCTGCCGCTCTTTAAGGAAACAAACTTGCTGGAGAATGGACATTGCTCCTACTTCTAATTCTGGCTGTAGAGGCTCAGGGATGATACATATTGCTGGCATGTTGCCAGCGAGAGACTAACTTGGACATCATTAACCTCTCTTACTGCAAACTCTCCACTCACACACCTCTGTTTCCCGTAGACACAATGGCACATAAGCAGATGACCTGCTGTGAGATCTTGTACGCAGTAAACCAATTGGCGTGGGGATGCCCGCTCCAGTCGACTCTAGATGCAGGGATGGTAGCACTTTGAGTGACAGGACGTGACGATTACAACACTGCTGTCTCTCTAGCCACTTGGCTGTTCAACACAATGTCATTACATAGTCACGCAGACGTAGCGGTTTGTCTCCGTGTTTCTAGTAGCCCTCTGATCCAGAGGACAGCAATGCTTGGTGATCACTCAGACTTTACTCTGTAAGGCTCTGTCCCTACCAATGATTTCAGCCAGGCTCTGCACGCAGGCTCAGAATGTGCCCAAGTGCAGTCAGTTACAGGACTGGAGCCTAAAGAGCCAGCCCCTCTCCTCTTCTTGATTTGATCAGCTACCATGGAATTGAAATGAACTCTGTGTGCCATTGGAACGCTGTCCAAAAGCAGGGAGCAGAAGGAGAGAAGGGAGAAATGCTCCACAATGCCACATCCACCGGTAGAACTTCCCAGCTCGTGAAGAGTCCCTTCTTCCTTAACTAGGCTTGTGGAACTGGCTGGTGCATTGGGCAAATCTTTGTTTCCTTTCAACCCCACCCCCCCACCCAAAACAAAATGTATTTATTTCTAAGTTCTTTCCCCTCTCTTCCATGTGTCTGAAAAGTTGCAATGATGCAAACAACTTAGAGACCAGAAATCTAAAATCCCTCCTGAAATGTATTGCCAGGGTCACACCAGCTCCACAATCCCACCATGCACAACAGTCCTGGCCCTAAGGCTCCAGTTACATGGCTCTTGGTTTGCATTATTTTGTATGAGACTGGATGCCCTTTGGAGTGTGGGTAGGGAGCTATCTCCCGAACATGAAGGGTAGAAGCTTTTGTAGCATGGAGGCAAACAGGCAGCAGCACAGGATGGCTAAAAGAAAGACAAGCAAGCAAGCGCGCCATGGGCTAAAGATTTCATCATAACTAAGGGATAGATTATTGTCCAAAAATGGTGAGAGACACTCTTGGGTTAACAGCCAATTAAAATAGCTTAGAAGAAATAATCATTGCACTGAGAGATTCTTACATTATGCCAAAGTATTATATCGTACAGTATGTGCTTTACTGAGAGCTATGAGATAATTAAAGAGTTATTAAGTTCTACACACATCGAAGTGAACCACTCAGCTCTATAGCTACTGAAAAAATATTCTAGGCGAGAATTTGCTGAAGGATTAAAAAAATATAATGATAGGATATTGCACCAGCCTGAGCTCTTTTCTTCCATTCTTTGCCCGAGGGGATAGAATTCTCAGACAATAGCATTAGCAACTATTACAAATGGAGATTTCGGTCAGTTTCATGATAGAGTGGGGGCCAATATTTTCAACCTCTCCTTAGCCAGTCATCCATTTTACAGGCACAAATAATTAACGAGTGAAATTTCGCACCTGTAATTTAGGTCAGTTAGACATTTATTTCCCTTGTTATACCTGGTACTTAGATATTTATTGCACCTGCAAATTACAGATGTGTACACAGCTATTTGTCACTGCTGAAATAAAGGCCAGTGTCTGAAAACAAGCCCCTTACCGTCTCAGTGCTGTGGGATTTATAAGGCAAGAGGACTGCAGGTGGATGGGAGTGCCGAGTTTGAATGTACTATCCAGAGCTATGAACAAGTTAGAGGATCAGGCTTCATTTTGGAATTGTTTTATACCCTGAACGTGTCTGGTTTGGTTCGGCTAGATGCTAAAATACATGATCAGCTTGTGAAAGGGGCGCATTGCTGGAAAAGCCATTAGCTGTAAGCAAGAACGAAACCTACTTACCATACCCAGTTGTAGGTAAACCCAGGTGTTTCATTCGGTTTTTGACAAGCTCTGAAAGCTCTTGCCGCTCCGACCTCCTGTACAGACTCAACCTCTGCTGGCTGATCCACTCCGCTGTTTTGCTTGTGTGCTTGTTTCCTTTCCGACTCAGCCTGCGTGCCCACTGCATGCTTTTGCGCCGTAGCAAGGGGTGTTCAGACTGGTCGCTCGAGCAGGAGTTCCTGTGATGGCTTGTCTTGATGTTCCAGTGCTCCTTGACATCTTTTGTATCCTCGCAATCCTCGACATTGATTGAGATCTGCGACTGGAAGTCCCAGCAGTACATAAGGGGATGCACTAAATACCTTTCCGTTGAAAACACACTAAACACCTGACTCCACTGGAGTTGGCTGTGCCCAGCTCCTTGTAGGACCAGGTACTTACTTGGACAATGTAGTATTGTGATCAGCTACCCTTGGTCTACACCTTTACACCAACGGCCAACTAATCAGCAGCCCCCAACATTATGAAATAGGCATGTTGAGACTGCTACCTCCTGGATCCCTGATGATGCTGGGTGGATCCTGACAGTTCGATGGTGACATTTCATTTTCCTACTCTCTGGTAGTGTTCTAACATTCACACCAAGGGACTATTTCCCCATCTCCGAACCCCACCTCCACCCCAAAACCCTCTAATACTAGAAGCTATGTAGATGGTGAACTTGGAATTTAAAAATAATAATAATAAATGCATGTAACATCACTGGCACAGACGTTTGTATGGAATAATGATCTCATGATGGCCAAACAGCTGAACTTCCATGTTTTCCTTTCATCCTCACGACAGATACGACAGCATATATCCATTATAAAATGTAAACCCGAATTGCATATATTCATTTCTAGTGCCATGGTTTGCAGCACCTCTGACAAAGGGGTAGATTGGATTTAACTAATTGCCACCCTTCAGCTCCTTGCAGCAATTTTCTATATGGCTTTCAATTCGTATTTAAGATTAAACACTCTTCAAAATTAAGACTGAGTCACTAACCAGCTATTCTTATCTGCCCATGCTGGGTATCGCTGGATTTTTCACAGCAATGTGTGATGGATGTAGATCATCATTGCCTTGTTGAACATTAAGTAGTGCATTACATTTTAAAGAAAACCAAAATCGTAACAAAGTTCTCACAGGCTCAATTCAAACGTTTCTCACCTGAGTTCTGATGTCATGAGGCTGCATTGGAAATAAAACAAAATAAAGATGCAGTATGTGTTAGTGGTGAATATGTATCACTGAGTGTCCATCGCATCCTAACTCTCTCTTTCTTGAGCCACTGTTTAAGATCTGTAAACATGTCCAGAGGTAACACATCATAATAATTAATCACGGCTTCTATGGCATGTTCCCGGTTCAGAGCACCGCACAGAAGGCTGTTAACCTGTCCGTGGTCACACAATGAGCCAGTGGCAAGATGAGGCTCCCACGATTACCCAACTCCAAACAGCATTCATTACTTTCTATGCCAGTGCTTGCTTCACCTTCACCTCGTCTGGTTACCCAGGCTCGGCGGTGCAGACCACAGAGTAGGTGCGACTGGCACAACGTTTACAAGCTGGTTGGCCGGGTCTGGGGTTCTTGGATTGAACGTGGAGTTTTCCTTCTGCGAGGTGGCCGCCTAGCATGGCTGATGAGCCCCACCTGCCCTAGTTCTGTGCCAATACTAAATAAATGGGGATTGTGATAGTGCCTAAGAGCCCCCGCACCGCACAAGATCCCCTTGGGCCAGGGGCTGTACAAACACAAACACCTCTGCCACCAGTGCATCTTTGTCCTTTAACAAAAGGAACATTCCCACATACCCTTGTGCCATGTAGAAATTAGAAGAGCATGGAATCTGTGCACCAACCTCCTTTCCAGTACACATTCCTACCTGCTTCACACTGGGCTAGTGCATGCAAAATACACCCGCCCCATTCAATCCCACTGCTTGTCAATCGGGAGCCCCCTTTGGCTGCTGGCAGCCTGGCCCAGCTGGTCCTTTAATGGAAATGTTACTCCATCAGCTGCTCAGATGGGATTTCTCCTTGCCTGGCTAGATATGATTGTTACTATAATGCAGTTCACTAACAGCTACAAGGTCAGAGCTGACAGTGCAAGTAGGGTGACCAGACAGCAAGTGTGAAAAATCGGGATGGGGTAGGGGGTAATAGAAGCCTATATAAGAAAAAGCCCCAAATATCGGGACTATCCCTATAAAATTGGGACATCTGGTCACCCGAAGTGCAAGGGACCAGACTGACTGACGCCATTGCACACATTTTGGAAGTACTTCTACATGTTATCCAGTGACTTATCTCTGCTGGGACCTTTCACACCAGGGCTGCAGCCTGTAAGGTTTTCTGCACTCTCTGACCCCTATATTTCTTACCTCGGAGGTTGAGAACATGTGCGATTCAGTTCTGTAGATCCCAATGGGAATTTCTGCACTGGAAGAGCAAAGCTTCTGGAAGAGACGGCCATACGTCCGGATCCACAGGTCATCCTCAGTGATTTTCATCTGACCAACAGGGGGGGAAAAATGTCTCTTTGCTACCACTGAAGGGACCCCTCAGCAACAGGGCAATCCTGTCTTGATAAGGTCCAAAGTTGCAGAGTTTGGATCCTGTTTTGAACTTCTCCAAGGCTCAGGGCTGTTGAGACCCCGGGCTTTGGTTTGATCCCACAGGAAGGGCAGGGAGGCTGTGTGAGGTTCCTGTCGAACTCTCTTGGGACGGAGGTTGTTGTAAGGTTCAGCTCTACCCTTAACTCTTATTGAACATAACATGGAGGAACCAATACACTGCCCAAGTTGGTGTGATTTTTGTCTCCCTCTAGAGGCCAGCCCCAGTGACTACAACAGTCTGCTATTCAGTGACAGACTTTCTTCTTTACTGTGGCTCAAGAGGCCTGTGCTTGGGGGCTGAAAGTCCCAGATTCAGTCCCCACAGAATGTTCACACGCAGACCCGCATGCACGTGTGACCCCATTGTATTACAGCTTGAAAGAGACCAACATTAGCACTTACAGCACAGAGGTAGCCAGAACCCGGGGTGGTGTCAAGGCCCAGCAGCAGTCTCGTAATGGTGATCATGTAGTCCTTCACAAACGACTGACGGGAGAAATTCAGAGCGAGATCAGGCCAGAGAAAAGGTTTCACTTGTTCAACTGTTCACTTTAATGTACCAATGTATTGACAAACTGGAAAGACGGTGAGATTATATTCTATATTCTCTTCTATTTGCTTCTTATATTGCGCCCACAACCATGGTATCTGGGCACACTCCAAAGGTGAATTCAGTGATGTGACTAATATCTGCCACATGTGACTCCTTCCTTCTCTCTCTCTCTTCCTCTCCTTAGAGGGAAAACAGCATGTGGATTTATTCTTTTTAACTCATGCTGCACTCGGTTTTTAAATGATTCTCTAAAATACAGGAAACCAACATCGTTAACAAGAGGAAAGTAAAATGTGCCCTGAAGAGGGATATAATGTGGGCACAAAGTAGAGTAATATGTGCATCCGAATGGATCAAGGGTCCCTAAACTAGACACGTACCACGTACCAGGCCACACGCAGAACCTGGGGCATGCCACACAGTTTTAGAGAAGGGTACTAAAGGAGCAGAGAAAGCGTGTGTAGAGCAAGGAGGCTGATGGCAGAAATGGAAGGGCCCTCTCATTAGCGTGCATGAGACAGGTGATGGAAGGGCTGGACCTATAGGCCTGTCTATTCTCCAAATGTCCCCATTTCTGTTTTGCTTTAAATTGGCAGACATTCCCTTGCGGAAGCTGATGGGCACAGCTGCCATGTCCTAATTTACCCCACTTGGGCTCTAGTCATCTATCAAACAGGGTCCTGAGGATGAGTGAGATTGCAATGAATGCCTGGGGAATCTCTGGGAGGTTTTACCTGAATCCTCTAACACAGAAGACTGAAAGGAAGGGACCCTTGCACTAGGGTAAGACCTCTCTCTGGATGGGGACCCCATCTCGGATATGGTTCTGGAATGCCTGTTCAGCACCCTCACCCTCAGGGCCGGCTCCGGGTTTTGGAGCAGCCAAACAAACAAAAAAAAGAAAGAAAAAAAAAAAAAGGCGCGATCGCGATCCACGGTGGCAATTCGGCAGGAGGTCCTTCGCTTCGCGCGGGAGTGAGGGACCGTCCACCGAATTGCCGCCAAATAGCTGGACCTGCCGCCCCTGTTCGGAGAGGCCGCCCCAAGCACCTGCTTGCCAAGCTGGTGCCTGGAGCTGGCCCTGCTCACCCTAATACACCAGCAGCTGCAAGACAGAAGCAGCTTAGCCCTCTGAAGCATTCACAGCAATGCCACATAACCTGTTAGCTTGTTCTCACCTGATAGAGTAATGTATCCAACATGCTAATGCTGAACACTCTGCCGGCAGCAAACGGGAGCCGGAACATGAACGCAAGGTTGGAGCCATTCTCTCGCTCTTTCTATGGACAGAGAACACGGTGTGACAGTTTCTACCATTATGTTCACCACTTTTACAAGACTATGATACATTTTGTACAAAGTATGTCTGGTGAGGTATCATTTAAAAAACTCATAATCCGCTGAACATTGTTGTTCTGGTAAAACATGTGCATCAACATTGTATGTAAAGTTACAAGATTTTACTATACAACATTGCTGTAACATATTCCAAGTTAGAAAAGGAAGCCCAAACCAGTTTTCAGAGACAAAGACACACTGGCTCCCCCAAGCAGGTGTTAATGGACTATCACCTGCTTAAGCAGCCATTCTCTGGGGAAGGTGTGAACAAGAATTTTGCATTTCATCACAAGGATGGTTCAAACCTCACGTCCACAAGAGACTGTTTGTCACCATGATTCTGCAAGCATGTTTCCAGCACAAGAAACTGAATTATAAAGAGGGGAGAAAAACACTTAACCTCACTCTCCTCCTTCATCTGTGCTCATGACAACAACTCTTAAATAACTGAACTTGGGGCAGGGGGCAGAGTCCTGCCTGAGAGGCTTTTCGGATAGAACAGACTGCCCTAAACTTATGGTGAGAAACACCTTTTACTTTTAAGTTCACTTATTTTAAAATTAAGTTAGGCATTTAGCTTGCGTTTTGTCTTTTTATTTCTTTTGTAACCAATCCTGACTTTTATGCCTCATTACCTGTAGTCACTTAAAATCTTTCTTTTCTTTCTGTAGCTAAGAAACTTGTTTCACTGTTTTATCTAACCAGTGTGTTTGGGATAACAAGGCTGGTACATAGCATTGTCCATTGATGAAATGACAGATCTCCGATGAGCTTGTTTTGTCCAGTAATGTGCTGGGCAATATAAGAGGCACATTTCTGGGACTAGAGAATCTGCGGGGGTTCTTCTGCGGTGTAGTTCATGAGTGGCGAGCTAGTAGCACTCAACACTGTGTAGCTAGGAGCAAGTTACACGCTGGAGGCTGGGTGTTACCAGGAGTGGCTGTTCTCCAGTAAAGCAGTGTAAAAGGCATCCGAGGCCAGAGAACTGAGGAGACACCGCTATTCAGCAGCCCAGATTGTACCCTGGGCAATGTCCCACGCGGAGATGAGATGGTGAGAACGATGATGCCAAGGGGCACTGAAAAACCAAGAGGACCAGCTTGCAGTGAGCTCAGAGAAACAAGCCACACAACAGCCCCAGCCCTGGGGATTCCAGCAAGGGCTCTTTCTTCTTTCAAATAATGCCATAACGTCGAATTTAGTAGAGAGATGGTTGAAACTTTTTCATCGATTCACTTTTTGCATGAAAAATGGCATTTTGATCCAAATGAACATTTTCTTCTTGGTAGGAATTCCCCATTTTTCCCACTAAAAAATAAAAACTGAAAATTGGCAAAGTTTTGGTAAAAGTTTTTGGTAAAAAGTTTAGACTTGCAGTTTTCAAAAGCCTTTTTTTTTTAACCCAACACTGGTTTTTGAAAACCATAGGTTCTGGAAAGGGGGGAAAGGGTCCGTTTGTATTTTTCATTGAAAAACTGATTTTTTTCCCCTTGCAGGAAATTTTGGGGAAAAAACAAATTAAAAAAATCCCCACAAAAATAATAGGGCTCCTTCAACTGGCTCTCGCATTTAGGTGCCTGGCTGAGTCCCCGAACCAGCAAAGCACAAGCAGCAGCGGAGGTGGTGAAGTGAGAATCATAGAATCATAGAAAATTAGGGTTGGAAGAGTCCTCAGGAGGTCATCTAAGTCCAACCCCCTGCTCAAAGCAAGACTAACACCAACTAAATCATCCCAGCCAGGGCTTTGTCAAGCCGGGCCTTAAAAACCTCTAAGGATGGAGATTCCTCCACCTCCCTAGGTAACGCATTCCAGTGCTCCTAGTGAAATAGTGTTTCCTAATATCCAATCTAGACCTCCCCCACTGCAACTTGAGACCATTGCTCCTTGTTCTATCATCTGCCACCACTGAGAACAGCCGAGCTCCATCCTCTTTGGAACCCCCCTTCAGGTAATTGAAGGCTGCTATCACCTTGGAGCCTATACACCAGCCCAAGCTCACGGCGAGCAACAAGCAACGTGTCTGGATTCCACGATCTGACATTGGATCCCACTCTCCAGAGGCTGCTGAAGTTTAGCACCACAACCACCCTTGGGGGCTGCATCCTGGGGGCTCCTGCAGCAATGTCCAGCACGGATGCATTCCCATTATGCCGGGTGTAATAGCCAGCAGATCTCTGAGCACAGCTTCCCAGGTCAGTTCCTGCCTTGATCATCCCCCAGCATGGAACACACGGGGGTGAGTTCTGTGTACTAGTTACACCTTCTCTTCTCCCATGATCAGTGAAACTTGGGGGTGCAGGGGAGGGCTGGGAGAGAGATTTTTCCCTTAAGCAATATAGGTTTGCAGTATGTACAAATGCAGTCATTAGATCTGCCTTTCTAGCCCGATGCATTCAGCATCTCAGATCAAATTTCCCTTTGAAGGCAACAGCAGCTGTATTTTCTAACTGTCTAACACCCATCCATCATACACCCCCTGCTGAATACCATAGTACAGACAGACAAGGGCCCAGCTCTGGCATTTGCAGACATGGCTATCCTGAAACTGTGTTAACTTAATAATTATCTTTTACTCCCTGGGTGGCAAATTCTAGCACTGGGTGACAAATTTCTCTCTCTTAACACTGGGGCCATTCAGATAATTATTAACACCAAACCTCAGATCTTAAGACTATTCCTGGATCCCCTGGCAACAGGCTCTGAGTGCAGCTCAGAATTAATAAAAGCCGCTATCGAATCTCAGCTGTCCTCAAGTGGTCAAAGAGGGAGCCTTGTATGCAGAGTGTAATAATGGTCAGGCAAGGCTGTGGATAGGAGAGAATGAAGCTTCTCATTTCATCACAGGGAACTCTGGGGATCAAAACATTATTGCATTTAACAGCTTTCCTGAGAGACTGCAGAGTACCTCACGTCCAGGGTCTACCTGCCATGAGATTAATAGAAATGTCATTGTAGCCATTTGTTATTTTAAAAGAAGAAAAGTCAATGGAAGTTCCTGATACTTATGATTTGTACTGCTGTAATGTCGCTAGACCCCCACCAGCCTAGAGGCTGCACAGACACAGAGTAAGTGTCTGCCCCAAAGAGCTTATAGTCTAATAGACAAGCCAGAGCTATTGTCTCCATGAGAAACTGAAGCACAGAGAGGCTAAGGGACTTGCCTAAGGTCACATGGGGAGGCCAGAGCAGAGCTGGGAATCCAACTCTGGTCTCCAGCATCTTAGCTATAAGACAATCCTCCTTCTCAACATGGCATGTTTCACAGCAGCCTGGTGACAGCACATTCATTGCTGACGTAGCTGCATCCTACCAAGATGGCGACCTCACCCAGTAAAGCCAGCCTCGCACTTACGCCACCACTGACGTCTGATTGATTCAGCTGGTTCTCCTGTGATGGAGAATCCATTAGCTTCCTTTGGCGTCTTGGTCCATTACAGAACTTTGGGTGTTTCTGTTTCTCTTGAAGTTCAGGATACACATGGAGCCCCTGCCCACTTGTCCTATCCTCTCTGATCCCTGTGCCATATTTGTAACATCGGTGCTCATTTGCAGAGCGTTAGGTCTCTTCTCTGATGGAGAATCTGCCCAATAGTAGCTGGATGGCCCGCAGTCGCATCCTGAAGGCAGGGGGTCAAGATCATGACCTTTGACCAACTGGCCATGGCAGCCCCCAAGGGCCAGGGCACCGTGCTGCTCTCGGGGCCCAGGAAGGGACGCAAGGTGTACCAGCACTTCGGCAAGGCCCCCGGCACCCACAGTCACACCAAGCCCTACGTGAGCTCCAAGGGACAGAAGTTCGAGCGGGCCCGGGGCCGCCGCGCCAGCCAGGGCTACAAGAACTAACGGCGCCGGCCTGCACCTGCCTGTGTCCAATAAATGGGTCAGAACCGTGAGGGGAAAAAAAGTAACTGGATGGATGCTCTATCAGCCACAATGACAGCAAGGTCCAACAGGGCAGCTTATCTATGACAGATCTTTATGCCCAGCCCCTAGAGCCTTTCAATTCAGAGATTGCCCTCAGAGACCGGTCATTATGAGGCAGTTAGGAAAAAACAGAGAGAGATGCGGGGGAGGGGGAATATAGTTCAACATTGAGTTTATGCTGGTTTTGATTCTCTCTGAATTGGTTCAACCACCCTTAATACACAACACCATGAATGCAGTACAACATACGCGTGTGTGTGAGGGTGAAAGAAATGAAAATCTTTTACCTTCCCCTCAAGAGAGGGCACTGAGACCGGGCAGTAGTATCAGAGATGCCAACTGTCCTGGTTTTGACTGGCACACGCTCAGCAGACGACCGTGACAAAGTATGAGTGCTTTCATTTGTTACGGCTGTCAATGCCGCATCTCAGACACTCACACGGTCTGGTTCAGTTATTCCTTGAATGTTTCCCCTTCCCATCAACTGTTATTTCTACCCCACAAAAATGCCTAAGCAACATGTAATATAAACACTGAATGTAATTTGATGCAGAAGTCTCTTCTCGCAGAATTATTTAACCCACCACCGCAGCGGGAGCATTGTACCGAGTAACTAAAATCAGACTCACAGCAGGGACAGCTTTGAAGAGTGCCGATGCTAGTCGCACTAACTAAGGAAACGCAGAGACCCACAAGGTCAATTGCCTGCATATTTGCGTGTCTCAGATTATCCTGGGTGGATGTTCATTAACTGTGGTGCCTGCAGTGCACAGCAGGAGAGCGCAGGACTATGAAGAACTGTAAATTAATGACTCATTACAGAACCCTTCCTTCAAACACAGGCATGCAGGGAACTCACCAGGCTCCCTGTTAGCAAACACGTCTGGGAGGAAAAGCAGAGACCCTCCCCGTGGCGAAGGGGCTTCCTTACCTTTTCAAGTTTGGAGAGGGCCAAGGAATAACTGTCCTTTGCTCTGAACTGCATGAACCTCATATTGGACGGGTGGGTCAGCTCGGTGATGATGCTAAGGCTTGGAAACAGCCTGCAATGGAAGGCAGACTCGTCAACGTCTGATGCTCGCGCATTCCAAGAGAGGCGGAGAGGAGGAAACTTTCAGCTTTGAAATGTGGCCAAATAAAGAGTGGAAACGGCCTTGTGCCCCATCCAAGATCCGAAACAGGCTGGGGCTAGAGCACCACAAGCTGTACAAGCAAGGCCGGCCCCAATACCACCTCACTGACCCCCCTTTCAATTCTCTCTATTAACTGGAGTGATGCTAGGTGCACACCGACAGCGTGGCTGGCGATGCGCAAAGCTGGGGACAGAGTGAGGGACTCTCCTTATTAACTAGCACGCCTGCGTGCAAGGGCCAGCTGCAGGCCGTGTCGAACACAGGAGCCCACCCCGGGAACCCAGACCTCATATCTGCTATAGATGCCTGACCCTGCAAAACCTCGGTGTGCAGAATCCCCTCTCACACCAAGGACAGTTCAACTCATTGCAGAAAGGGCCAGCTAATATAGGCACCTCCCATCGGATAGCTCGCACCCTCTGCCTGGGGCCATTCTCAGTCTTTTATTTCCAGTAAGACAAATAAAATACTATAAGAAGAGAGGCAGGCGCAAATGACAGCAGAACCCAGAGCTGCTTCTTACCGGAACATGGTCTGGACGTTGACAATTGTTTTTGCGTCTGCCATGTAATCCTCTTCTGCGCTCATTGTGCTTTCCTTATCCACAACCACCAAGTTGTCAGCATAAATGATCCCACACTGCAGCAAACTGTCGAGGCTGGAACAATCCCCCAAGACAAAAGGTTGTGGGAGGGTTAATCCATTGGAAAATAAGATGCTGAATGATAGTTTGCAAACATACCCATGTCTTTGCACAGAACAAATGCCCAGGCAATCCTGTGCATGCAAAAGTCTTTTGAAATAACCATAACCATGTCCAGTGCAGACTAACAAATCCTAGGAGAGGGAAAAATTTGAGATGAAGCCCAAACTATTGTACAGTGGCAGGGTCTTAAAATGCGACCCTCTCCCAACTTTAGCTGTGCCAGTTAGAGAACCCAAGAAATCAAATGTATGATATGTCTGCTAGGGAAGAAAGAGCCTAACCTAATTCTAGATGGTTGTGCTCCAATACTACAGTGATGGGAGTCCATATAACTACCCGGACTCATGGACAGAAAAGTGGGGCTAGTCTTGGAAGTAGAGATGGAGAAGACCATCTCCGAATTTCCCTGAAGCCCTGGGGAAGTTCAGCTCTGAATACGAACTTCACTGCTGCTGTCCACGCCTATAACGTGGGGATCAGCTAAGTAGGATGGGAGGAGCTACGCGCCATTGATTAGGCTTTATGAGCCTGCATGTGAAGCTGATTATTCTTTCAGTCCCTATGATAAATACTGGTCCTTGTTGCCAGTGATTCTGTATGCCTGGTACTGGCCGTATAGCATCACTTTGCTTATTTAATTTTCCTCTGGAGAATCAGGGCTATTTTCTCCCTTGATTTGCAACACATTGTAAATAACGATAGTTGTAAACAAGACACCTACTTATCGATCGTGCCTTCCATGTAGTAAACCATGGGGAAACAACAGATGGCTTCCAAGAAGTGGTTCTCAGGCCTGGAAGAAGAGAGGCAAACAGCAAGAAGGTTCATAGGGGCATTTTCTTTTCCTCTTGCTTACTAGTATAAATCAGGAGTGAATGCACATAAGTCAATGGTGAAAAACAGAGTGACAGGAGAATCAGGCCATCAGATACACTAGATTTTAGGTATTATATTAAAAATGCTAAAACCTCCCATATATACACAGTATGAAACACCCATTTGAATGCAAGGAAAGATCGGATGCAATGGAAAACAACTTTGGAAGAGTACTTGCTTGTTGTCCAGTAGCAATACAATTGGGTTTAACTCTTTCCGGGACCTATAGTATGCACGGAGAGGGACGATGAAATTATACAGGCCGTTCCCAGCAGTCTCTGCTGAAACTATAATCAATTTGTTCTTAAACCCATAGGCCTTGGCATCTTCATAACTGTTGTGCTTGCAGCCCTGTGCAGAGACAGAAAAGCACCATGGCTCAGTGATCAGTCTATAGAGCTGCCCATCTGTCCTGACACTGTGTGTTTTCCCCCCGGAAAGGGGAACTGTCTAACATTCAGACATGGCAAAAGCACTGAGCCAGCTCGGCTCTGAGCTGGGAACTGTGCAGAAGTTCATGAGCACCCAGAGTGAGAGAATGATCCTGCAGACAGTTGATCTAGAGAGGATTTGGAATGTACCCAAATTTCAACCTTCCGTGTCTGGGCCTGAGGGCTTTGATGGCCCCACGGCCTGGCTCGCTTTCACTATTTTTTCTTTTTTCAGTTTGGAAAGTGAAATTTGTGCTGCTGGAAGGGATCAGACTAACCAGTCCTGGAGAGGTTAGCTCTCTACTAACCAGACCTAGCCCAGCGCCAGCTCTCCCAAACTGCCCCACATGTGCCTAGAACCTGACTCGCAGGGATACCCTCCCAAAGGAAGTTCAGTCTCCAGGTCTAGTCAGTCCTTGGGCTCACAGCTGAGACTTCTAAAAAGGAGGTCAGTTATTATGGTGGGTTTAGTGCTCAGGACTCCTGCCCAGGAGGGACAAGACCAATGACTTGTTTCATAGACCCCAGGATGTCAGAGAATAACAACTTTCAGTGACTGATGAACTGGGATGTGTTTGAACCAGTGACTTAGGTCAGAAACATGAAGGTGCCTTTTTACATGACCAGTTCCCAACAGTGCAATCACAGCTGGTTTTGGGGAACCCTGCCAGGCGTGCCCTGAAGTTCAGATGTTTCCCTTGTGGATCAACGCCTGGAGAGCGACAAGCCTCTAACATGTCACTGAGATGAATTCTGAGTTTAAGTTAAAACTAATACGGTTCTCCTACGCAGGGCTGGATCGTCAGCTGGTGGGAACCATCGATTGACACCAACTGAGGATGTGTCCCCCGGGTGTCTTTAACCTTACTTTTGCACTCCCCTTAACCCACTGCTCTAACTTATGCTGGCTGCAAAAGACCAAATTGGCCAAACTACAGCTGCAGGACTGATGCATGAAGGTGTCCTGGCGACTAAATTGACTCCATGTCACTGGAAGATCAGGCTTAAATGGGAGTCACTCTGCCAGGCTCAGTCAATCAGTCTTTCAGACTAATTTTCACTGGCAGGGCAATGTAAAGCAGCCATACTGGCCCCTCCTCAGAATGAGTTAGCTTATTTTAAGGAAAAACAAGCAAAGGAAGAACAAAAGTAAAGTCTCACTGGGAGTGAGCACAGTGTCTGCTCTGTAACATGCTGCCTCATCCTGCCTCGCAAAATGGCAGCTGCCACTGAAGACACCAATCTCCTGGGAACTTCAAGGTGCAATACACAGAAAACAGCCACCCGGTTGTACACAGCCCTGTAAGTATTGCTTAAAAGGAAAAGTTTACCCCAGAAAACTAGAGAAGTTCCTGCATCTTTTCAATAAAATGTTTCCAGCCCTCTCACAGATAACAGTGCGAGGAAAGCAAACACGCTTTACAAAGCCAGAAAGTAACCACCAGTCGACATATCACATCTCCTGCATGACTCATTCTGCTGCACGGGGTCTGCACAGGACTAGCCTGGCACGTTTGAGCTGCTGCCAAAAAGCAGGTGTTTTCACATTCTCGTTTTCCCAAGTAAGCATTACGTCTATTCCCCCTGCTGTGTGCTTCGTACAACTCCAACCAGCAGCATGGTCCAGTGCTAACACACAGGGCTATGTGCAGATGTAGGGTCTATTCTCTCCCTATCACTGACCCAGTGTAACTTCACTTCTGTCTATCTAAGGTGCATATATGGCCCCCATAGCTGTATTGATCTCCTCACAATCTTTAATGTATTTATCCTCTTTCCACCCCTGGGACTAGGGAAAATACTAATGTCCCCATTTTACAGATGGGGAGTTGATACACAGATTTAGTGACTTGTCCAAGATCACATACAAAATCTGTGGTGGAGCTGACCCTTGGTCTCCGAAGTCCCAGGCTTGTGTTCTCACCACTGGGGGGAATAATGCTGCCCTACCTTAGCAACATGCTTCAAGCTCCTGCCACAAATGCAAGTGCAAATAACATCACTGGAATCTTTAAATACGGTCACAGCAGCCTCTTACCTTGTCCAACCTCAAGCAGCAGAAAGGGGCTTTTACAGGTAGAAGGTGGCACAAAGTGGGAGAACTCCCAATATAGGGCGAGTTCGGGGGGTAGCCTTTCACATATCTGCAGAGGAGACAACATGCATCAGGGCACATGTCTATTTTTCACACACAAGGAACACTTATTTGCCCTGGCAAACACATTTGTCCATACACAGACTGTTTAGAAACACTGGAACCTCATGGGTTTATGCAGATCACGCTAAGGATGTTTTATAAATTCTTCCAAAACAGCCTGGGAATTTTTCAAGATAAGTTTCTTTGAAAATACTTTTGCCATGCCCAGGCTCCGGAAATATCTTTTAAAGTCTTTGTTCTTATGGACAGCCAGAGAACTAAGCAGACTGTGGAAGATAAAGGCATCTAGCAACTTTTAACAGCAATGGGCCTGAACCTACATCTTAAATCTAAACAACACAGAATGGCAGAGCGTTCCAAGCCCGATTCAGATTCACAATCTCACAGCACATTTGTAGGTGGGTTTTTTTTAAACATCCTGGACATACTGTAATTTGTGTTTCTGATATAACGGAAGGAATAGAAAGCTTTTAGCTTACAAAGTAATTAAAAGTATACGTTAAATTATAAGCCAGATAAATTTGTGTGAGCATGGACACATGCATCTGCACAAATTGTTTATCTTGTAAGAACCAACACACACAGAAACACACACACACACACACACACACACACACAAACACACACGATTTATTAAAGCCATGTCACAAATGAATGCAATGCCGACTGCTACTTTAAATGAATATTTTTACAGCTGGAATCAACATTTTATTTCCCTAATGATGGAGAATGCCGAATACAATCCCTTCGCTGCCCCGGAGGTAGCAGAGGAAAGGGAGCTGGTGGGAAAATTCTCCTTAGTCCACAAAGTGCTTCTAGCTCAGCGTGACTTATTCAGAGATCAAGGGATGCTTGTCCAAAACGGCAAGCAAGGAACTGTGAATAAGGCAAAACTGCTTCACCGTCAGTGTCTGAGAAGTTAATGTTTTGAACATACTGAACTGACCACATGGTGTTGCTCCAGCACCATTGTATTAACATCATAAACGTTGACGTAATTTCTGCTCGGCTCAGCATGTCATCGCGGATAACATTCAATCACAGTTTCCACAGCAATATAGCAGAAGCAGAGTCAAAACTATTAACGGGAGGTTAATTTATGCAAACGGGATTTTAGTGAAGGGTAAAATAATTTCATTGGGTTTGTTCTTCCACTCCACTGGGAAATGCGAAATACCAAGATGAGCCCTGCTGGCTATCTTAATAGACAGCACAGATCTGAGGACTTTTTTCGGTTCTCGCTGGTGATTCCTGCATCGCACTTCAATACTGGCCTTGCTCTCTCGGAAGTCGAAAGTCCCACTGATTTTAACAGGACCAAGATCAAGGCCTTAGCAATGTGCTATCAATAGTATTATTTAACGTTCATATTATGGTCGTGCCCAGTGGACTCAATCGGGAACAAAGCCCCACGGCACCAGGGGCTGTGCATACAAAACACCGATTAGCTGTTCAACTCTCGTGCCTGTAGCTTATCAGTAATAAACACAAGACAGATGCTTTGTTACAGCATCTGCAGGCAACAGCCAGGGGGGCCTCACCGGAGAAAATCCCTGATTCAAAGCTGAGCAGGATCACTACTCTCCCTTTGTCCATCCCAGGGCAGACTAATGCTTTCTTGGTACAAACTCCTAGTGCAAACCAGGAAAGCGGCACTTTATACTGGTGGAGCTTAACTCAGGCTGGGATGGTGGCAAATCCTCAGTGTAACCAAGACATTAGACTTTGGAATGGTGACCCAAGAGAAGTGATAGAAAAACCACTGCCCGGGTCACCTGAACTAAACCAGAGAAAACATTCAACAATACACAGTGAGGAACCATGGTGCACTGGCTATGAGTTGGAGGAGACAGCCTACCTCTTAGGTCTCCTCCACCCCTAATTTCTATTATTCAAGCAGCTGCAACATGAGATCATTTTATTGCTGTACGTTTAACTGAGGTGTCCCTTGATGAAAAAGAAAAACCCCACAGAACACAGCTCAGATCGCAAATTCCCTTATATCTGATTTTATTGTTCCATAACTCCAATCCAGATAGGCAGGACTGTATGACTGTATTTTAGCGAGGACCTGTCTAGGCACGATTCCTCATTCCTTTTCCTTGCCACCCTGGGGTTGATCGAATTACCCGATGGCATCATACAGAGTAGCACCCTTCAGTGCAGGATCTTTGCTTTTAAAGATGCATGCTCAAAAATTGCAACCTGGTGCTTTTATAGCTCAAATATAGTTTATGCACCACAAATATTTCCCTCTTTGAATAACTGCCTTCTGCAAGGCTTCTTGCACCTTTCTCTGAAACAACTGGTGCAGACCACTGTGAGAAGCAGGCCACTGATCTGAGCCAGTCTGATCATTCCTATCTTTCTAAACCTCTCTCTTCTTTTGAACAACCTGCAGTATTTACTGTTTCTCTAACATAGGCTTACAACTATGTTCAATTTCCAGCAATTTCTGCATCTCTCAAACTTTTTTTTTTGAGACAATCTTTAATTAAATTAAATTGAGATTTAGCTGAATACATGTGTGCCCAGTGCTTTGAAGATGGAAGAGACAAGATAAATGGTAACTGTTATTAGATTTAGAGACAGGGTTATGTTAAACCCAGATGGATTTACAAAAACCGCAAAGAATGTGTATTTATTGCAAATTGTTGAGAGATGTCTCATTGTATCAACTCAAAGCACAGCTCAGAAGTGCAGCTTGCTTAGGTAGGTACAATAAGAGGTTATCCCAATATAAATAAGTAAATAATAATCGTAGCAAGCTCACCAACTTTTAACATCACAGCTGGGTTTTCAAAGGAACCTACGGTACTTAGATTGTAAGCAATTTCAGGCAGGTGCCATTTTTGGCATGCGTTTCTACAGCCACCACCATCCTGATTCATGATCAGGACTCTTTACTCACTACCACAATATAAATAATGAAATAATAATAATAATAGTGGAGTTAGCTGAAAGACGATGGTAATTGGACACAGAAGCCCCTTAAAGTCTTTTGAAAATCCCAAGCCACACAGAGCTGACTGCTTATCCTGATGCAGTGACACTAACATTAAGAGATGATGCTCTCAAATGGCAACTCACTCTACAACAGTAAGTCCTTCGTCATCTGACTGCGTCATCTCATCTTCTGACTGGTCGCTGAGCAGATCACAGGGCAGGAGGGAGGAGCTGTCTGCTAGCTCTAGGACCGGGGCAATGCTGGGCCGTCTGTTACCCGAGCCATTTTCTGATGGCAGGGTCAGCTTGCTGCTGTTAACAGGGCGACATTCCGTGTTCTGCAGGTCCATGGCTACTGTACCTGGAAAGGAAGAGGGAGGAAGGACAATATAAATAGCAATAAATAATGATTCTGTCCAGTGTCTTATGCAATGGCACTGCGGGGAAGAAAGCAGAGCCGGCTTTAGGAAGTGCGGGGCCCGATTCGAACAGTTTTGATGGGGCCCCGGCAGGGATGACTGAAAAAAAAAAAAAAAAAACCACGTAAAAAAATATGTGGGGCTTGTTCTCACCGGGTGGCACTCGTAGTCTTTGGCGGTTTGTCCTTCACTCGCTCCGGGTCTTTGGTGGCACTGAAGGACCTGCTGCCGAAGTGCTGCCGAAGACCCAGAGCGAGTGAAGGACCCGCCGCTGAAGTGCCGCCGAAGACCCGGAGTGCTGCCGGGTGAGTAAAAATTAAAAAGGAGCCTCTAGCCAGGGAAGGGATTCTTGGCCACTTGCCCCCACCCCGGCGGCCCTGCCACTGGGCGCGGGGCCCTCTTAGGCACAGGGCCCGATTCGGGGGAATTGGTGGAATTGGCCTAAAGCCGGCCCTGGAAGAAAGGACAGGAAGAACGTCCAGTTACACTTTGTATTACGGTTCTGTTTATAAACCGTCTACAAAAGCAGCTAGTAAATGATGAATAGATGGTATAAGCATGTTACAGACATCAGTAGGACATATTACCAGATGGTTCTAAGCACATCAGCATAAGGTGTTGCAGATGGTTCTAAGCAACCTATTGACCCATTAGACTCTATATAAATTGGTTACTTCTTTATTAAGACAGCTATTAATAATTTATAAATGGAACTTCGATATAAAGGGTAGCCAAATACTTATATCCCAGACACAAGACGGGAACTTTCACTAGCTCCGCTGTATCAATAGGACTGCTTGCACTCGTAAAGCTAAGCATGTACTTATGTGTTTTGGATCGGGGCCAGAGTGCTCAGAACCTTGCAGGATTGAACCCTTGTACTGATAGAGGTTTGCGATAGAGCAAAACTGAATCTGTGTTCAGCAGGGTAATGATCGATATACAAGGTGCCCCCTTCATGGTATGGCTGGGAAATATTTGCACTTCTCAGGCTTTCTGACATATTCACAATGACATCCAAAGCCCTCGACAGGCAAGATTTCAATCATTCATTGGGAATTTAGAAAATTGGTCTGATTTATAAAAATCTTGGAGAAAAATATCTGACAAAACTTGAACTAACCCATTCTGAAAATGTGGAGAACATTTATACCTGAGCTTATGCGATTCAATTCCAAGGGGACATTGACTCTGAAGCCAAACAATAAACATGTAAACACACTAATGAACAATTTCATTGCTCGGCAGAGCTCACATGACAGGCAAGGGATGATCAGATTATGGAGCTCTCTTGTGAGGGAAGTCTCATTTTGGCATCTCACAGGGACAGAGCTGGATTTTGGGAGGGTTTAAGAGGGGTAACGTCGTCCCTCAATTCGACCCATTCTTATTTGTGACTCTAATTGCTATTTTTCCAACTCACTGAATTCCCCGGATAGCACAATACATTTTCTGACTATATTTGAACTCAAAATAACCCATATTTGACTGGAACATCTGAGGGCAACCACTGTCTCCCATCGTTTCAAAAATGGGAACATTCTGCTTGCTTGCACGGTTGCTATAGCAAGTATTTTGCTGCTTACGAACATTCTGGAATCCTAAAAGCTTGGTGCAGAAAAATCACATCATAACATACAATGTGAAAATATCCCCGCGTGGCAGCTGCTCCCCTCCTCACGTGGCCTGATTTCCAAGCAGCTCATCAGCAGATCTTATGCTCTTTTTGAATGCTGAAAGCAGTAACCCCACAACGGAGCAAGCAGCCACTGGCATTATGGGCTATAACTAAGCCTGCGAGTCTGTCACGGAGGTCATGGAAGTTACGGATTCCACACCCCCCGGAGCACCCACGGCCCCCCACCCAAGTTTTAGTTAGGGGTATATAGTAAAAGTCATGGACAGGTTACGGGGCTGTGAATTTTTGTTTACTGCCCATGACCTGTCCATGACTTTTACTAAAACTACCTGTGACTAAAACGTAGCCTTAACTATAACGAATAGTCTGGGCTTTTCTTTTTCTGAAAAGTCTTAGCTGTAGAACTACAAGGCTTTTGGTTACCATACTGTTTTTCATGGGAGAGATTATCAGAAACACTGAGGGATTTAGGAGCGCAAGTCCTACTGAACTTCAAGTCTCTTAAATCCCTTACACACTTATGAATTACACCCTTGCCACCGACATTCCTCACCAAAGAATCCTCAAACATTTGAGATTAAAAGAAAAAAATGTTTCAAACCGCTCATTTTCTTGCATTCATAAATAAGTTCCACATTCCAAGTTCATTAAACTATGTCCAAGTTCTTGTTAAAATGTGGGTACAGTTTTGGCCACAATAGAGACCGGAGCATGGATCCAAGGAGTATATTACAAGAATGACTGGAAAAGGGATTTTTGTTTTAAACCCATGGATTAGTCATAGTCAAATGAAAATGTCAGACACCTGGGAATTTAAAAAATACAATGAGAAGTCACCGGCAAAATACCCATGCCAGACTAATATGTCTCATATCCTTTTATGTTTAAGTGGAACCACTTTGTCTCTTTCCAAATGGCCAGTAAAAACCTAGTTGTGTATGTCCATAATAGCCTGAGAGGGTTGGATGTAGTGAGTAGCTGGAAAGGAGATTTAGGCCTACTCTACAATCTTTACAGCACCACAGCTACACTGATCTAGGTATCCTGGAAACCTTGTTTAGGAGAGGCCGTTTCTATCACCTTGCAGCCCAGATGGAGCTGCATCTTGCTGGTGGCTAAAGCACTGCTATCAACACATCCCTCTTACCAGATCATGGGTTGCTGTGAGTTCAGACATTCGTAAAACATGGTACAACCTGCCAATGGAAGGGCCTAAAGATTTTCGGAGCAGTATTATTAACACCACCATCCCTGGCTCATCCCTCGCTCTCCACCCACACTGCTGACGGCTCTTAAGAGCAGCGTTTGTCCAGAGAACTCAAGGATCATTTTTCTTAACTCTTTCAGCTTTACCTTCACGAATCTTTCTCTTTCCCAAGCTGTAATTCATAGCAGCGGGGAGCTGTTAACCTCACTGATTCATAGCCTCCTGCGGTCTCACAAAGACAATGCACCTCCAGCTCAGTGCTTGCTCCTCTTCCCTGCCCATTAAAACCCCTGTCGGCTCCATCCATGCTGTAAAATAACATGGCTCAACCTGTGGTGCCGAAACATGCAAAGCCAGGACAAAGCAAGGCCAGAACATTGCTCTTGAGTGTTGCCATCTCATTAAATATTCAAAATGGAGAGTCTGGGTGGGATTTTCAGCCCACATAAGAGAATTAGGCACCCAATGACTTTCAATGGGACTTGGGCACTTTTCTTCCTCACTTCCTTGGAAAAATCCCATCTCTTTTCTCCTACCTACTTGGGCCAGGATGTTCAGAAGTGATTCTGGGTTCCTTCATTCTTTGGGAGCTCAGCTTGAGACCCCTTACAGGGGCCTGATTTTCAGAGGGAGGGGTGTTCTGAAAATCAGGTGCTTTTAAGGTGTATTGAGTTGGGAACTCAAAATCAGCAGTCACTTTCGGAAATCGTGACCATCGGCTTTCCATGAATCTTTGTCAAATGCAAATATTTTTAAATAGCTACAAAAGCGGTGAATGCCACGGTGAACAAAGTGCAGGAGTTCGGCTCGCTCCCCCTTGTTGCTAGCCAACTAGTTGAATGCTGAGTGACCTACTTGCGAAATATAATTTCTATCTATCTCTCATCTGACTTTTGAAAAAGCTCCCACTGAGAACAAGCCAAGTAACAAGAACATCAGCCAGTGCTGTTCAACGAGGAGCTTTGTGTCTTGCTGCTGGGAGAATCTTTGCAAGTTTATGCTCTTGAGTGTAAATGGATAAATGATTTGTCTGAAATACAGTCTCCTGTTGTGCCTGGGCTTCTCCTGACAACCCCCCCATTTCAGGCTGCCCAGAGAGAAGCTGGAAATAATGTTTCATGGTATTTTGGAGAAAGTGCATCATGCACTTCAGAGCGACCTGCACCATTTGCCAAGTTATGCAAGATAAACATGATTTCAAATGCAGACAACAGAGCCTATTCTTCTGTCCAAGGCCTGAGGTATTTCTGGGAGCAAGTAACTTTAATGCTAATGGACATGCTGGGCATTAGCATTTGCAGGGAGTATTTTCCATTTGAGAAGCTAGAGGGGGAGAAGTAGCGTTATCCCGTTTTACAGTCATAGGTTCCAAGGCCCAAGAGGCCCACTGTGATCATTTAGTCTGCGCTCTATTGCACAGGCCCGAGCACTTCCCCACAATAATTCCTGTTTGACCTAGAGCAGATCTTGTAGAAAAACATCCAGTCTTGATTTTAAAATTGCCAGTGATGGAGACTCCACCAGGACCCTTGGTAAGTTGTTGAAAATGGTTAATTACTCTGACTGTTAATGGCTCCCACTGCCTGCTTTCCAGCCTGAACTTGTCTAGCTTCAGATTCCATTGGATCTTGTCATGGCATCCTTTGCCTGTTAGACCGAAGAGCCCATTATCAAATATTTGTTCCCTGTGTAGGTGAGCAAGTCACCCCTGAACCTTCTCTTTGTTAAACTAAATACTTGAGCTCCTTGAGTCTTATCACAATAAGGCACGTTTTCCAATCCTTTAGTGATGCTTGTACCTCCTCTCTGAACACCTCGCCAATTTATCAACAAACTTCTTGAACTGTGGACACCAGAACTGGACCCAGAAATCCAGTAGCGGTTGCATCAGTGCCAAATACAGGTGAAAAACCTCTCTACTCCTACTCAATCATCCCTTGTTTATGCAGTCAAGGAGTACTCCAACTATTTTGGCCTCAGCATCAAACTGGGAGCTCATGGTCAGCTGATTACCCACCTTGACCTCAGGATAGAGTCCCCCATCGGGGAAGTATGATCAGCGCTCTTTGTTCCTAGATGTCTGTATTCACACGTGGATTAAGCCACAGATTGTTCCTTTGTGCCCAGTTTACCAAGAGACCAGATCACCCTGTGTCTGGTGCCTGTCCTCTCCATTATCTAACTCTCCCAATTTCTGTGTCATCTGCAAACTTTAACAGTGATGAGTTTATGTTTTCTTCCAGGTCGGTGGAAAAAAAAAAAGTTAAATAGAGTGGGACCTAGAACCAATTCCGGTGGGACCCCACTGAAAACACACCCGGTCCACCCTGATTGCCTGGTTATAATTACATTTTGAGACCTGTCAGTGAGCCAGCGTTCAATCCATTTAATGTGTGCCATGTCGATTCTGTATCGCTCTAGTTTATTAACCAAAATGTTGCGTGGTAGCAAGTCAGACGAGGAAACCCAGACAGTGGCTGGGTTGGGAATAGAATCCTAGGAGGGAATGTTCAGGTCAGCTGCATGCAGAGAGCTAGGTGGGTAAAGCCATGGGCACCCTACCCTTTTTAGTCTTTTTATTTATAGTTGTATGTATCACCTGAGAGCCCCAGTCATGGGGAAGGACCCCATTGTGCTCAGGGCTGTGCAAACCCAGAACAAAAATACTTTCTCTTGCCATCATTTTGTTACATCTAGGCGAGGTCGATCCAGCCAAGCCTTTTTCGTTGGGAATAATTCAATATAGTATTTAGTGATGAATTTTGCTGGCAAGGTTATAGCTCACAGAGACCAGCCAGGAGGATGAATCATAGCAAATACAGCTGAGCCCGCTCATGCCATGAGGTTAAAAAGCCATTAGTGACAGAGCCTCACTGCTTTCCGCAGCAAACGAGTGGAACTTCGTTACGATAAACCCTGGAATTAGGCAGTGAAATATGGAGGGACAGCCTAAAACCAGAGGGCTACAGGGAACTGCTGAAAAGCTGCTGTCTAGCCCCTCTGCAATAATGGCAGAGCAGGAGAGCACCTCACAGGCCAAGTACGGGGAGTAGCCAAAACGCAGGCCAGGTACACACCCACGCTGCGAAGCGACAGCAGGCAATTCCCGTCTGCAGGCTGCTGAGATCTCTGCGACCGACTCACACTGTACCACAGCGCAATCCCTTTGTCCCACTGTAAATCCTATTTACTGTGCAGAGCAATGACCCAGTCCCAGTAGAAATACATCCGAGGCAAACGAATACCTGCTTCATAAATATCCTGTGCTGCAGCAACTCCCAGCTCTCCCGGGCATGTTCGAGCACTGCACTAGCAAGGCAGGCCAGGCACAGACATTGCCACGGGTTTGGTCGAACCCTCCTGAAAGGGACAGCTCTGGGAAGCCAGCGCTCCCGCACACGAGGCCTGTAGGGGAGGGGGCATGGCCTTCCAACCCGGCAGATCCTGGGGACTCATGAGACAGGGGATAGAGGTACAAGTAATGGACAGCTCCCACCTGGAATGGCTACCTCTCCTTGCTAGTGCTTGGGCCCCCACTCCCCTGGCAATGAGGCTCCAGCAGGAGCCAGGCGGCCATTGGAGGGGTCTCTTGTGGCAGTACAGTAGCGGAGTCTGCTGGTCGCAGCATTAACTCCCAATGGATGGGTCCCGGGGCAGCTGGCCACAATGCCTTCTAGAGAAGCTGGGCCCTGGATCCACCCTTCCTAATGCCCATCATGCACCCACAGAGGGATCTTTGTAGAGCACGGGGAACTGCTGCAGAGGGGACAAGATGGCCCTATGTATCCCCAGCGGCCCCTTCTCCGGAGCTAGGAAGGTTAAACCCGGGGCCGCCTCCCGGATTTCTGTCTCTCCAGGGTGTGGAAGACCAAGAGCCCATGCATTAAACCCCCTCCCCAAGCCTTGCAGCTTTTCCCAGCACTCAGGAGGGCTATGAAATAGCTGTGAGCCAGGGCGAGAGCAGGGGCCAGCTGCACGACAGAAACATAAAACACTTTAATAACCTGCTTGTGGCATTTTGCTGCTAAGAGCAATTGAAAAACCAACGGTCGTTCACGAGGGGAAATAACAGGAAAGCTCCATTCTAGTGCTCTGGCCCAGTGGCCTTTCTCTACACTCTCCTACTATAGGAACAAAGTGCATGGCAAGACAAGCTTCACTTCGCTGTTTGTTGGGTACCGACTGCTTTCCCCCGCGAGAGCACGTAGCATCCTGCACTGGCAGGGAAATGATGCAGGTGCAGTTATAGCGCTTCCCCTCCCCAAGACACGACGCTGCTTGCTTTTGCCAAAGGTAGGCACATGAATGCTCAAGAAGTCACTTCAGGGACTGACTTTGTCTGGAGACAGAAGCTGAAGACCAGGAATAGCGTGTGCAAAAGGATGAGAGAAAAGAGCTCCCTTCTGCTCGACAGCACGTGGTCTGAGCTATTTCAAAAGGGTGAATACACAGACATCTGCTGTGCGAAGGGCCATGTGGGAGTCCATCGCTGGCAATATTTTTAATTGCTTGTTCCCCCTGCCTCTGTTTTCCTTGCAATAAGCCAACGAGCTGAGTGCTACTGGCTTATTTATTTGTCATCTGCACCGCTGCAGAGTGCAAGAGATCCTTCAGTGCAGATTAAAACAAATGTGCCAAAGAGAAATTCGCTCCATTTCTCCAGAGACCAAAAAGGGAGGTGCTGGATTCCCTGCAGCGGGGAAATGGCAGAAAGTTATTTTCCCCTGTGACTCTTCAGCTACTGAACAATAGACAGCACGGGGGGGAGGGAAGTGTCATCCAGCAGCGCCTGGAAAGCAGGTATTTCTGCAGCGCAGGGCCGCTGGTAACTTAGACAGGGAGAGTGCTCCTTGATCACCGTAGGGAACAGAACTGTACAGAGCTTGCTGGTTCCTTGGCAGCCTGGCTCTGTAAGAGGATCAATTCATTCCTAAGCCCAGTTGCACCCAGAGCTCCCAGGGAAATCAATGAATGTGTAACTCAGGGCAGCATTTGTTCCTACTCTGTTTTGAAGTAGTACAATAGCCTGGCTCTGTCAGATTGTTATGACTACTTAGAAATTCTTAGCAATTAGCACAATCAGGAAATGCTTAGTAGCATGCACTCTTAGCACTTCAGCTTTTTGCAAAATGAGCTAAGCCCCAAGCTCCCGAAGAGGTAGGTGGTGTTATCCCATTATATAGATGGTGAAACTGCAAACTCCATAGCCACAATTCTCCATCAGTACAGCTCCCACCCGTGTAGCAACAGCGTACATATGGCTCTGAGCAGGATTAGACAACAGGGTGATACAAATGCACAAGCACAACTGGAGCCCTGTCGACCCTGCAGCCTCCTCTGTTGCTCTCAATGGAAGAGCAGTCCTGGAGGTGAAAAACTGTCTTTGCCAGCAAACAGTGTAGCTAGGTCAGAGAGGTTAAGTGACTTGGCCGAGGTCACACATCACATCACTGGCAGAGGCAGGAGCACAAGCCAGGAATCCTGACTCCCCATTCTGTACTCTAACCATTAGCCAGAACTCCCTGAGACCACTGAAAGTAGCCTGACTTTTTCCAGCTTTCACAACAGTTCAAATTCAGGTTTGGGTTCGGGTCTTGGGTGAAGTTTCTGGTTTCATCCAACCCAGAGGTGCTGGGTCATTTGTGTTCAGCAGAAAAAGGATGGCAAAGCACTCACGCTTAGCTGTAAAGGTGTTTCACATCCCAGTAGCACCATGGGGCCATGTGCTCATTACCAGACATCTACCACTCACAAAACTCCTTTGAGCAGAGGGCCTGGTTTTCTACCACAAAAGGAATTACCCGCAGTGGACTCAACAGGAGTTAAAAAACAAACAAACACCATGAAGAACAGAGTGAGGTGTGGGGGAGATATTATTACTCTGCTCGTTCACACAGGCTGTGCCGCTTTCCTCTCTTCCATTGGGAGGGCTAGAAGGACTCACCCATACTTGCAATTATGCTGTGAACAGGCAGCCTGGATGGGCCGTCATAGATCCCTCTCCCTGCAAAGCCTTTCTTCTTTTGCTTCTCCTCCTGCTTGAAAATGAAGGCAGAGTTCTCCTCCTTGGTGATGTTAATGTAGAAGCAGGTGTCAGACGCCGTCATGATGTGCCGCGGCCCAGGGTTCAGCAGGATGCTCTTGTTCTCTTCCCTCCTGATGCCGATCAAGCAGACGCCGTACCTAAGGCAGAAGTACAATGTGGACATTCAAGGCCACTCCCTAGAAAAGACTCTTGGTTTCTTTTGCAAAGCTACTGCCTGGGCCTCAGCCAACGTGTCACACCAGCGTCACTGACCCAGCACATGGAAAACGGAAGCAAATGCAAACTCTCCTCTCACTTTGCACCTTTCCAAACCAATATTGGAGGTAATTGGATTGATCCAGTCCCCGCTGCCCCGCTATTTACCAAGAGAGTTAAACGACCGCGACATGTGAGACCGGTACCAAAAGCTGCAAGGGATCCCCATGCCAGGGCTTCGAGGTACTGAATCGGGCTGGCTCTCACTTTTTGTGTGCGTGGAAAGCAGCATAGGTGAAGCTTTTCCCTTCGTATTCCATGAAGAACTTGCTGTCCCCCATGCGGATGTGGTACACTTCGTTGCCTGAGCAGCGTCCATACATCCTTTGCCACTGCTCCGGGGACTCCTGGCCTTCTCTGTAACCAGAGGAACAGAATATGCCTGGTAAGGACTTGTGCTCAGCTCCACCACCACAGTGCGATCTCACTAGGGTCCCCCCCATCACTGTGGTATCTGGGCACCTTGCTGGAAGGCCAGCATGCTTTCTGAGCCCATAGCAAGTGCGGGAGCTTCTTTAGGTTAAAGCTATTCTTGTGGGAATTATGGGGCCAGTCCAGGTGAGCCCTTCCAAGGATGTGTCATCGGGGAAGCTGGTGGCCAGGAAGAGAATTGCAGGGGGGAACTGATGAGCCTGCACCTTCAAAATCCATGCCTAAAGTGTCACGCTCGGCAGGCCCTCTGCAGCAAGAGGTGGTGCTGTATTTGCCACCCCGGACTAAAGTGAAGGGCATTTGAACACCTCTGCCCCCTGACCCAACTGCTCCATGTGTCATGCAGATTACTGATAACAGCCTCCTGAAATGACCGAAGAAGACCCAAAGTTTGCTCCGCTGTCATCCTGTCTCACAAGTGCCTGAGCAGAAGGGCCTTGAGTACAGAAATACCCCGGGCAGGCCACAGGGCCCACTCTCTGGGCTAAGCGATGGGGTCGGAAAGGGTGAGGGGAGGCAGCAGTGGCAGGACTCCTCTCCGTGTTGTAACAAATCTCCATGGTTCAGCATTGGAGATCACCCCTCCCGATCCCAACAGAATGAAGGGACTCCAGCCTCCCTACAGCTACACCCTCCGGGCCAGATCCTCCTCAAAGGACAATTCATGCCAGCTGAGGAGGATCTGCTCTATACGGTGTTATTACACGGGACACTGAATGACAGGAGCTGTTAAAGATGAGGCTGCATTTTAGGCCATCAGCACTAAGATCATGACTGTGTGTATCAATAACCTGCTGCGCTTTCCAGGCTCATTTTAATTTCGGATTTTAACTGCCTTCCTATTTCATGGGAAAGAAGAAGGCTGAGAGGGGATCTGATTGCTCTGTATAAATACATTAGGGGCATAAATACCAGGCCGGGTGAAGAGCTAGTGAAGCTAAAGGACAATGTTGACACCAGAGTAAATGGATATAAACTGGCCAGGAACAAATTCAGGCTGGAAATTAGCAGAAGGTTTCTAACCATCAGAGGGGGGAGATTCTGGAACAGCCGCCCACTAGGAGTTGTGGTGGGCAAACAACGTCATTAGTTTTAAAACGTTTTAGTGCAATCGTACGAGGGGGTTGCTTGTAATGGCGCGAGCAGGGCTCAACCATCCTGGGGTTCCCTTCCGGGTTATGACGTATGCCCCACACTACAAGAAGGATGTGGAAAAATTGGAAAGAGTCCAGCGGAGGGCAACAGAAATGATTAGGGGGCAGGGGCACATGACTTATGAGGAAAGGCTGAGGGAACTGGGATTGTTTAGTCTGCAGAAGAGAAGAACGAGGGGGGATTTGGTAGCTGCTTTCAACTACCTGAAAGGGGGTTCCAAAGAGGATGGAGCTCAGCTGTTCTCAGTGGTGGCAGATGACAGAACAAGGAGCAATGATCTTAAGTTGCAGTGGAGGAGGTCTAGGTTGGATATTAGGAAACACTATTTCACTAGGAGGGTGGTGAAGCACTGGAATGGGTTACCTAGGGAGGTGGTGGAATCTCCATCCTTAGAGGTTTTTAAGGTCAGGCTTGACAAAGCCCTGGCTGGGATGATTTAGTTGGGGTTGGTCCTGCTTTGAGCAGGGGGTTGGACTAGATGACCTCCTGAGGTCCTTTCCAACCCTGATATTCTATGATTCTGCTGCGGAGCTTCAGCCAACCACTGGCTGAGGTCAGGAAGGGATTTTCTTCCCCACTGTATTCTGGGAGGGTATTTTAATCTCCTTCCTCTGAAACATCACGCCTGGAAGTGGAACACTGGACCGGGGTGGCGGTGTGGAACAAGGCTCTGAAGTGGCTCTGAGCATTCTCTCTCTCTCAGGGGCTTGGCCAGCTGGTTCTTGCTCACACGCTCAGGGTCTAACTGATCACCACATGTGGGGTCGGGAAGGAATTTCCCCCCAGGTTAGACTGGCAGGGACCTTGGGGGTTTTTCACCTTCCTCTGCAGCATGAGGGTTATCTGTGTATATCTCATTTAATCCTTTCCCTGCCATTGCAGGGGCCTTGGGCACTGGTGCATCTCGGTCCCTCCTATTCTCTGCCTCTGGCACATAATAGTCTAGTCTCCTGTGGGTCTCATTTACTTTGGTCTCATTTCAGTTGCCGGATTTAGTGGGCGAGTTTGGGGCCTGCGACAAACGGTGCCAGTCCTTAAGTCATCCCCCCTGCACGGCACAGCGTCTGTGAGTGGCCATTTGCTGAGATACGATTGCCACACCCATGACTTCCTGCCAGCCATCTGGGTCTCTCTGTTCCACCGTTCATTACCTAATGTTCCCCTCTCAAGCTGGATCCAAATAAAGTGTGGGCAGATTTCAGCTCCAGGTATGTGACTTCTGTACTTATAAGGCAAGTGACACTGCCCCAGCTCAATGGGTCACAGAGGACATTCAAAAGTATTATTCTTTCTTGTAAGATTTATGCTTTTTAACTAGAGATGGGACAGGACCAAGGCCCAGGACACAAGGCATCAGAGGGAAGGTGATCAGATACACGGCTGGAACTATAATTATTATTGATCATTGGTAGTCTGATAGCATCTAGAGATCCCAACCAAGATCAGGTAGACGCTGTACAAACATATCATAAGAGATAGTCCCTGCCTCAAAGAACATACAATCTAAATAGAAAAGGGTGGGAGAAAGGATGCATTACTGTCCCCATTTGACAGATGGGGAACTAAGGCACAAGGAGGCTAAGTGACAGGCCCGTGGTCACACAGGTTGGCAGTGGCAGAGCCTTGAATAGCCCCCAGAGCTCCTGAGTCTCTGTCCCTTTACCACAAGATCATCCTTTCTCTCAAGGCAGATTTAAGTTAATATAGATCCAGATCTAAACTTTGTAGTTCAGGCCCAATCTCTATTTTTAACCCAATGCAAATGTTAAGCAGACAACCCAGAGTGAAGAATGTGCAAAAAACATTCCAGCAAACAGAAGACAGTTCATGAGTAAAACACCAGCACTCACTGGCCCCTGGATGTGTGAACCAGCAGGGTGATGAGCGTGGAGGTTGCTGGGCAGACGCAGTTCAAAGCCAGCATGGCGTATTTGCATTCTTCTTCGCAGACCACATGATCTGAAATGAAAAAGACAATTACTACCCTCTGAGCATCACTTTCATTTTTCTGATTTACACACCTCCTACAACTGGTAATGTCCCATGGCTGATCTTCTAGCTAGCCAGTTGCTATGCATGGGAGGCTGGGGAGAGGGTTGCACAGCACGCACAGCTATTTGAGGATGCTGGAGATCGTTTGTTTTATGTTCCAGTCTCTATGAAGTCAGCGCAGATTGATTAAGCACAGAAGGGGCTGCAGGGAAACACTCAAACATCTTGTTTCCAGTACGTACCATAGACGGTTTCAACTAATCAAAAACCCACCCTGGATGACACATGGGGAGCAATGAAAATTGGAATAAATGCAGGGAGGAAAAACAGATTCACAGAATGGAAACCTGCCAAGTAAACAGAACCCAATCCAGACCCCCCGCTCCTCCCAAGGCAGAGTCAGGGGAGAGGGATGAATTTCAAACCCCAGGACCTGGTCCAGATTCATTCTATGAAGGACGAGGTATCACACTGACAGCCTAATGACCTGTACTCAATCTCAAGTGTCTCTTTCCAGAAAAAAATTGATCATTGTCCAATAATAATAATAATCTGGTAACATATTTGAATTTAGGCCCAATCCTGCCACTGGTCCCACATGGTAATTTGAGGGCAGAGAGATGGCAGAATTCACGATCCAAATTATGCAAGTTTATCATGGGGAAGATAAGAAAAGCTCTCTCACTTCATTATAATTTCCCTGATCACAGATTCTAAACTGTTCTGTACTTTACAACACTGTCGAACCCACAATCCCATTTTGGGAGATTCCCCAGGAAACACTTAAAAGAAAAGGACCATACCTAAAAATACAAACACTACATTTTTAAAAGGTTTTCAGAAACTTTTGGCAAGGTTTAAAAGTTTGGTTGTTTTTTGAGTTGGTAGAGAAGCCTCTGCCCTACCTCATAATGGCCCAGGGGGACTATTCTGCCAGTGACCTAAGTCCGTGACTCACATTAGCATTACTAGCTGTTAGGAACATAAGAACTGTCATAGTGGGTCAGATCAAAGGTCTATCTAACATGGTATCCTGTCTCCAACAATGGCTCCAACCGGAGCTTCAGGAGGTGTGTACAGAACAGGGCAGTTGGAGTGATCCACCCGTCGTCTTCTCCCAGCTTCTGGCAGTCAAGGGGTTTAAGGTCACCCCAAGCATGGGGTTGCATCCCTGGCCATCTTGGCTAATAGCCATTGATGGACCTATCCTCTATGACCATCTCTAGTTATTTTTTTTTTAACCCAATTATATTTTTGGCCATCGCCCCATCCCATGGCAATGAGTTCCACCGGTTAATTGTGCGTTTGTGTGAAAAAGTACTTCCTCTTGTTTTTATTAAACGCACTGCCTATTTATTTCATCTGGTTTTTCTTTTGTGGGAATGGGTAAATAACACTTCTTTATTCACTTTTCCCACACTATTCATGATTTTATAGACCTCTAGCATATGCCCCCTTAAGCGTCTCCTTTCTAATCTGAACAGTTTAATCATTTCCGTCTCTTTTTGTACAGAAGTCATTCCATCCCCTTGATCATCTTGTTGCCCTTCGCTGAACTTCTTCCAGTTCCACTATGTCCTTTTTGAGATGGAGCAACTCGAACTGGACCCCGCAATCAAGGTGAGGGCACACCATGAATTTATATAGCTGCATTATGATATTCTCCGTCTTATTTTCTATCCTTTTCCTAATAGCTCCTAACTTTCTGTTTGCCTTATCAGTGTTGAATTTCATCTGTCATTTTGCTGCCCAGTCACCCAGTTTTGTGAGATCCCCCTCTTCAGTCAGCTTTGGACTTAATTACCATGAATAATTTTGTAACATCTGCAAACTTTGCCTCTTCGCTGTTCACCCCATTTTCCAGCTCATTAATGAGTATGTTGAATAGGACTGGTCCCAGTACAGATCCTTGGGGGACCCCCTTGTTCACCTCTCTGCATTAGAACACCTGACCATTTATTCCTAACCCTTTGTTTCCTTTCTTTTAACCACTTACTGATCCACCAGAGGACTTTCCCTCTTCTCCCACGACTAATTAGTTTCCTTAAGAGCCTTTGGTAAGGGACCTTGTCTAAGGCCTTCTAAAAATCCAAGTACATTTTATCGATTGGATCACCCTTATCTTCATGCTTGTTGATACCTTCAAAAGAATTTAATAAAACGGTGAGGCGTGATTTCTCTTTATAAAAGCTGTATTGCTTCTTCCAACAAATTGTGTTTATCTATGTGTCTGATAGTTCTGTCCCTTAATATAGTTTCTAGCAATTTGCCCAGTCCCGAAGTTAGGCTTGTCAGATCGCCTCCGGAGCTCTTTTTTTAATTAAATTTAATTCCTGTGCTGTGACAGGCAGAGGATGGATATCCTAAAATATCTGCTAGAAGGACCAAGAAACTAGAGGAGATCACGCCACCAGGGCAGTGGCAACTCCGGCAGCGAGAGGTTCAGACTGGTGGCTGGAAGAAATACGGGAACCCATTGGTGGTGAGTAGCAGTGAATATTCAGGAACATCTGTAGATTGGTGGCTGTGTTCAGCAATAAGTCTCCCCTCAGGGCTCCTGGCGTGAGTAAAGGCAGGTGGATCTGGCCTTCCAGGGGAAGCCCACATCTGCTCACACCAAACTCACCAGCAAACTTGACATGAAACTTGTTTTCAGGCTTTAGAATCTGAACATAGAGGGGGCAGTTGGGAGCAAAATCCTTCACAGCCCAGGCTCTCAGGATGGTCTGATGGTCCTGATGAAAGACAAAGGCAAGAGCAACGCTATAAGCATCCCCCCGGCAGCTCAGTAGGTTCCAGCACCTCCATGTTTTAGGCTTAATTCACAAGCAATAGTGCCTTGTGATCACAGAGAGACAAGCACAGGCAGGCTCACTGCAAACACCCAACCCTCCCAGGCTGCCCCTCCAGAACAAATGTGGAGTCTGGAAGTGAAACAGGAAAAATAAACTGAGTTCAGTCTAGGATTTGCAGATTTCCTGTGGGGTCCTTTGAATAGCCCAGCCTTAACCTCCTGGCATCCCAGACCGGTAACTGATTTGCTATATACACAGAATCAGATAAAGGCCATACACACAGGTACATGTTGGAATCTGGGTCATCCCAATACCAGCACAGAGGGTTACATACCTGCCCCAGGGATCTGATGAGAAGATATGCCTGAAATCTTGGTAAATAATAATTCAATATGAACTATCCCCGCTACCTGAGGAGTGCCACCCTACGCTGAACTTGTTCTGTGGCCACTATTCAAGGGCGGGTTCCTCCCTGGCTAAAGAAAACGGACCTACAAGGGGTCCTAAGGAGACCCTGACTTTCACTCTGCAGGTCACTTCCTCCCACCTCAACCCGGTGTGTCCTTCCCCAGGCACCCCTGTTCATTCTCCAACCAGAGGGCAGCAGGCAGACCAGGCCTCTCGTTTAGCTGGTTCCAGTGATGTATTCAAACTGTATCATCATTTCCCTCCAGAGTTTTTTAGAGGATGCACTTAAATTCAAGTGACTGAACCCCAGCCCTCTTGATCTTAACACACAAGCTTCTACTGCCATCTCTGTTAGCAGCCGGCTTGTCAATCTCTGTGTTACCAATTTGTTATTGCAAGGGTTTTAGTCACGCTATTCCCTGAACCATGAGGAGTGGTCACCCTTCGCCTGTTCTCTGTAATGTTACTCAAGGTACATTTACACCGCAATAACCGACCCTCCTCCCCGCCACAGCACTGGGTCTCGGAGCCTGGATCAGCTGACTCGGGCATGTGGAGCTGAGGCTGCAGGGAAAAAATAGCAGTGTAGATGTTCGGGCTTGGGCTGGAAGCCTGCAAGGGCGTGGGTCTCCAAGCTCAGGCCCAAAGGTCTGCACTGCAATTTTCAGCCCGAGCCTGAGTCAGCTGATCTGGGCCAGCCGCAGCCGTGCCGTGGGGCTTTTATTGCAATGTAGACGAACCCTGACTCTGAAATCTCCCAGCTCCCTGTTGCAAATGCGGGCCTAGGCACAGGGCGGCCAGGGCACTGCAAGGACCTTGGCACAATGATGTTGATGAGAGATTAAATTTCAGCCCTCAGAGGCTCTCTCAGTGGGGAACTCTAATGCAGAGACTCCGGATCCATTGAGAGCAGCCCCTCGTTTCTAACAATTTCCATTGACGTTTCTGGTGATTCACACTGGGCCAAACGGTGAAGTCGTTACTGTCTCCTTACTCAGGAGTTAGCCTGGTAGGAGGACGCCTTGGGGACCTGGCCCCTGGCAGGTTTTTTCAAGCCCACGTGTTCTCTCTCATGACCCTCTTCCCCTTCCCTGAGGCCGTGGCAAAGTCACAGTCCTGACCGGATAGCAGCCCACACACTTGCATGGCAACCGTGACTGCAAACCAGTCTGTGACCTCACTGCAAATCCCAACGAACGCATCTCTCCTGCCCCACGGGAACATAAAGCCAGCAGGAGTTCACTGCTCGCCGGGGACGTTCTGCTCTTCCCACCAGGGGCTACAGCCCAGTCAGGCCAATAGTGGGAGCAAAGGTTCAGTCCAGAATAAAACGAGCCAGAGGAGAAACGTGTCCTGGAACCACACAGATCAGCCTGTCATTGAAAAGCCAGCATGGCTGCAGCTAGTCACACGCTGTCTCCCCCGGCCTGTCTGGAGAAACTGGCAGCAGTGTGGCTTTGTTCCAGTTTTATGCACCAGCCGATGAGACAACTTGACACACACAGACTGTCACGAAAGCAGCAAGACCAGCAAATAGGAACATGGGAATCCTTTCAGCAGTACGGACACAGCCCCTCGGCACATGCATGAGCATGGAAAAACACCCTGGGTGTAGAATGCCACTGTATTTTAATGCAGTGGTTCTTGTCCTTTGCCATACTAGGACCCCTTTGCATACCAGTGCACCCGCCTCCCCCAAGGACTATCCCTTCCGTCCAGCCAGGACCTCTCTCTTATTTAGCACTAGGGGGAGAGCTGAGTGAGCTGTGACCTCCTGATAGCTGTTCATGACCCATCCCTGGGTTGAGAACCTCTGTTTTAATGCACCCCACTTTGGCATGTGGGTCTGACTCATTCTGGTGGCAGGCATTCGGGTACAGAGTCAGCCCCTGTGGTCAGCCCCTCTGGTCACACAACCAAATTGGCCCCCAACCTCTCCTACTGCTCTTCCCAACGTCAGTGTCTTGTGTTGGTGTATCATAATTTCTTTGCCACCTGACCCTTCTTGTGGATAATCCCATGAGCTGTGATCTAACTTTTCACCTGGTCTCCTTCCCACAGCTTTATCTGGGCACGGTAAGAACATGCATTTCAGGATCACCGTCAGATACCTCGCTTCCTAATTCCGATTTCTTTAGGCCTCTCTTCTTGGGTATTTTTTTCGCTGCATGCAGGGTGAGGACGTTTCTAGTTCACACAGTTCAAGGTGATCCCCAAAGCCCCAGCTCTGCCAATCCCAGCATATGCACCACGAACACAAATGACAAAAGCATCATAAGGCAGCAAAATGTCACCAAGGCATGCCTGGCTGGGGAGTGGTAGACAGCCTGTTGATGAATGCACCTGATGTTTTCGACACTTAGGAGAGAAACATTGGACTGACCATAGTGGCTCAGGACTTCCTCCAGTTCAGTAGCTCTGCCTTCAAGAGCGGATGCTTCAGAGGAAAGAACAGGAATCCCTGCCCTAGGAAGGGACGGGATGACTTGCCCCAGGCAATGTAAATTAGTATTAGCATTATAAGTTTGTTAGCACCCATAACCAGAGGTCCATAGAGCGAAACCAGGCTCTGCTAACTGCCATCTCCTTTGGGGGAGGGCCTTTGGCCTGGGTTATGCAGGAGGTCAGACTAGTTTATAATGGTCCCTTCTGGCTTTAACAGCTATGATGCGCCAATAAACCCAGCCCTGTCTTACCGCGGCCGTGCGGTCCGCCTCGTTTCGACTGCTGAGAATGAAACAGGCCTCTCCGTTATCCATCCTGAAAACACAAAGGGTTCTGTGATCACACACAGCCAGCAAGCTTCTTCATCTCACAGGCACTCAGCTAGAGAGTCCGCTGGCCTGGTTTCTGGGTGGTCAGAAAAGACGGTACACCTGGGCACTGCTAACGTTTGCCAGGAATCGGGTAACCAGCCCTCCTGCCCATCCCTGTCACATTACAAGAGGAGCAGAGGTAGCCTGCGAGAAGGCCATTTCATGCTGCTGTTAGTAAATTAAATACAGCAGTCTGGGAACAGCAGGGATGTTATAAAGGGCCTGATCCCAGTTGTACCAGTCAAACCGTGCACATACTGTTCCCTTGGGGACAGGGACTTGATCATTTCTGTGAGCATCCTGTGGTTACGGGCTGGACACCGCAGGGGAAAGCCTCAAGGGAGCACTGGGGTTGGTGTGTGTCTGTCAGTAGCCAGCACAGAGACAACACGGTCGGCGGCTTGCATAGCTACAGGCTTTTGGTTTCAGGGAGCTGAGCTACAGGGGGCACAAATGAGGCTGTTTCACGTGAAGGGCAGGTAGCGGCGAGGTGCCTCACAACCCTGAGTATCTCTGGGGAGCGTCACGCCGCCACCCCCTGAGGAAGCCGACAGGACTGCGAGCAGATGGCTGCTCTCTGCATAGGCGGGTGTGAATGCCGCAGAAAGCCATCCGGTATTTCTCCACGGTTTTATTTCAGCTGTGGGAGGCCCTGGCAAGGCTCAGGTAATTAAACAAGGGAGCTTCTGGCTCTGGCAGGCGACAGACATGAAACACTTGGTGAACAGTGGAAAGCGGCTCTAATTGCCATAGGTCGTATCTCTGCATCTGCCTTGTCTAGTTAGACGGCAAAGTTAACTTGGGTGATCAGCACACGGGTCGGAGCACCCACGTCGGGCTAGCCCGCGTGCGAGCAGCCACGCTGCAGAGCCAGACTCGAGTGTGCCATTGACTGCGTCCACACTGCCACCGCATGCCCTCATGTGAGTCACTAGGACTTTGGGGGCATATCCCAAAACTCTTAGCTCTGCAGAAAACTCAGCAGCTCTATGCTTCTTTCCCAGTGAATTGTGGGAGAACTTGTCTGACACATGGGTGGGGGGGGAATGTAAGAAGGCACTGGAGGACTATCAGCGCTCAAGTGATTTAGCCTGCATTTGATTGCAAAGAGGGCAGGCTACCATGGGGTTAGCCTATCCCCCACAACAGGCCCGCTAGCCTGAATGCAAAGCACCAGCATGCCCAGGGGAGAGAGTTTTGTATGAAGACAGGAGACAGATAAGGGGCTACACCCAAGTAAAAGCCGGAGTTAACTCTGCAGTGAACACATGCCCTAGGTTTGTATAGTGCCTAGCACAAATAGTGCCGGGCCTTGGCCAGCCCCTAGGCACTGTTGTAATAAACACGATTAATAATAAACGTGCACCAGGCAGGGCAGCGGGGATGGGTCATTGCTTCTTAACGTGCTGCTTTGGAAAGCAACTCTGCACCAAGATCCTGCCCAGACTTGTCTGACACAGGTGGTTCCTTGAGTCACCAGAGATGAGAGAGTCCATTGTATGGGGACAGCCACACAGAGCAGCACTGGACAAAGGGGCCAGTGATCAGCACACAGCGCACACAGCACACAGCACACACAGCACATAGCCTGCCGAATATATGTACAAACCTGCACAATTATACATGCTAGAACTTGCTTGCATGAACTGCCCTAGGAGCCTCTGGAAATGCATCTCCCAGGGCTGGTCCGAACTGAGGATTTCTGCACGCGAGTAACTTTATCCAAGTGCTGCACCAGAGCAAACCCCCAACAGACGTGTCATGCAGTTGTAAAAAGTGGCTTACTCTGGTTTCAGGTGCGTCTACAGTAGCGGCTTGCCCCGGTGCAGCACCTCTGGGGCAAAACCCCTCAGTGAGGACAAACCTCCAGTCTCCCTTTGTGGCACTGCATGGACTGGGGGGGAGGGGGGATGAATCCACACTTAAAAGACACACAGGTGCCCCTCCGCACACATTTTACCCTGGAAGAGTCCTGGCTGTGATTGTTTCTTGTAAGTGCTCTCGCTCCGGAAATGAGCATCCACGGGAAATGCACAATATTAAATAGCGAAGAGCCCCTTCCCTTCTGGCTGCCTTCCACTGTCCCCGCTCCCAGTATGGTCCTCAATGGTGCTTTCCGCTGCCTTTGCAGAGCGATGTCTTTATAAGGAGATATAGTGTGACCGCTTGTGTTGCCCTCTCTTTTTCTCCCATTACCTTGATTTAAACATGATTTCTCTCTCTCTGAATTAATTAAAATGTCATTTTCCCAAAGAGGTCCCAGCAGACACAGTGAACAATGTCCCTACAAAGCGAGTTTACGCCATCGGTATTTATAAGGCAATGGAGAGAGACACACAAACAGCCAGGAAAAATAAAGACCAGTTTCAGTGTTTCAAGGGATGTGTAAACTGTCCTCGGAGCAGTAAGTACATGCTGAGCATTAAAGAGACGGGGGAAAGGGAAAGGAATAGAAAAGCAAAGTAGAAAAAAGGGCTCTGGGGTGGAAGGGAAGAAGAGAAGAGGGGTTTGGAAAGTGTGACAATGGAATGTGCAATGTTAGAGGGGAGGTGGAAGACAAAGCCTTGTCTACATTGCCATTTTAGACCTTGGGGTAGCTGTGCTGACTTGAAAGTGGGTTGAGCTGCGAATCGTGTTGCGCTGGTGTGAACCTGGGCTGGACTCTCCGGTTTGCTAAGGCCACTTTGGGCTGCAGCTGGAGATGGCCAAATGAAGAAATCCTCCTGTGCACGGGAGCTCTGCTGGAGGAAATCTGGCAGAGGACTCACTGTGCCCCTTATCCCACCCCCTGAGTAAGGGAAGGAGAGGACCCATCGGGGTGCTCTAGAGGTAGGCCATAGGAGGGACATGCAGGAGCAGGGGAGCTGGAGCGAAGCTCTACCACATTACTCCACTGGCATCAAGTCCCCCTGCCCCACGCAGCCCTTACTTGTGCAGGAGCCACGTCTCGCTCTAGCTAGCAAATGTTTCCTAATAGTTGGACCAGGGAGTCGGACTTGCACCTCCTCAGCTCCACCTCTGCCCTTACTGCTAACTCAAGTGTGCCCCGGGCAGGTCACCCGAAAAATAAGCACAGAATTAAGCTACCTCTCAGGGGCGCTGCGAGTCACAATTCATATTTGCAAAGTGCTTTGAGATCCTCAGATCTAGAAGGGCCACTATTATTACCAGTTACTTTACTGGATACAGTTAGAGTTACACAGTTAGTAAAAGCAGGTTCTTTGGGGGGAGTTATTTCTCCAGCTCTTGGGGAGAAGGAGGCATTGGGCATCCAGGCTCTTGCATTTCGCAGGAGATGATAAACCTGGGTTTCTGTGCCTCCTGCCGTCAAATTCTATTACTGGCTGCTGAATTCAGAAATAAGAAAAAATTTCAATCCATTATTCTAGGCACCTTAACAATCAGCTAAGTGCAGAGTTCTTAAGAGAGTTCTACTGGGGTAGGATTGGATTCAAAAGGAACTAGTAATTGGCAGCCTTTAAAGAATTTTAAAGCCCCATTATTACATTTCCAGTCCACCCCTCAAGGCTCGTTATCCACAAAATGAAGGACACCTAGCTAGAGTTCAATGATCTGATGTCTATTTTTGAGAATTTTACAGTGATGGCAGAGAAAACAGAGAAAAGATTCTGTGGTGCATGAATGTTTAAACTGGGGTCAGACTAACACGCCAGCCTGTGAGAGCCCCGTGACAGTGAGTTCGGAATGTGGGCATTACAGTTTGCATCAGTTACTGTGATATCTTGAGCTGTCAGCACTGAAATGGATGTCCTTAATAAGGGCTTGTCTACACTTGAAATGCTACAGAGGCACAGCTGGGCCACAGTAATGCTCAGTGTAGACATACCTACGCCAACGGGGTGGGGGTGGAGGGGTTGTCCGGTCAGCATAACTAATCCACTCCCTGAGAGATGGTAGCTAGGACGAATTCTTCCGGCAACCTAGCACTGTATCCACTGGGGGTTAGGTCAGGTTAACTACACCACTCAGTGGGGTAGATATTTCACACTCCTGAGCGATGTAGTTAAACCAACTTAATCTTCTAGTGTAAACCAGGCCTTACTAAGCTGCTTTTCTTCCTGGCATCTTTTCACCTTTGTGTCTGGCTGATGGGAATTTTCCAAATTTTTCGTCAATAGCATACAAAATAGCGTTCATTTTAACCAGCGATGGATTGTAGCCAGTGCTTGGAGCTTAGCACTGTAATGTCCAGCATTCCTCTTCTAAAAACCGATATGGCTTAGATTAGCTATTGGAGCCACCCACCAGTGAGAGAAGTTTCCCTGCTGGAGTGTTTTGACTCTCCCATGCTTATCCAGGAAGCTGTATAGCAGTGTAATCAATGCTACAGCACAGACATGCACAGTTCTTGCTCTGAATAACAGAGAACACATATGCTGGTAGCCATAGCAGGTGTCTTGGAGGGCTATTCCCCTCCCTCACCTCTGTGGGTCTTGCTAGGATGGGCTCTATACTCACTTTGCTCTCATGAGATCCTGATCTTTCAGTGCAGATCCCTGAAGATATATCACTCGCTGAGACCACAGAGGAATCTGAAGGACCCGCCGAACTTGTATATCCATCTCTGTTGGGCAAAGTATCACTACGTAGTAATCCTGAAAGAAAAAAGCCAGTGTTTGCTTGGCAGCCTGACAGTGCAAGCGTGGTAAGATCGTTTCACTCGCTGATTGAGCGTGCAATTCTATGCAGGTTTCGGCATTACACTATTAATGGTGTGATATCACTTTGCACCAGCGCTGGGATGTCACAAGCGTTGAGGCACACACAGCGTTTTCCCCCAATCACGTTTGCACAATGGCTTTAATGTAGGCACATCTGACAACTGAATTATTAAAGGCCTGAAGATTTGGCTCAGAAAAGTGGGGCTCTGCGTATTTAGAGAAATTAACAAGACTTCAAAAATGAAATCTACATGGAGCCAAGGCTGACAATGACGACAGTGAAATCTTGATTGGTTCTTGAATTAAATGCAAATACAGGGTGCATGTGAGCCACTCTTAATAGTAATGGGGTGAAAGTTACACCCATTCACTGATAAACGGCGCTGATTAGACTTGATTATTCCATTCGGAGCTGGGTAGATCATCTGGGGTTCAACGAGCAAACACTTTATTTATATAGTATAAGGCATTCAATTTGGTAAACACCTTCTAACATAAAAAAATAACACATTTATAGAGGCATTTTCAATGTGCTTGGATACTACAGCAACAAGCGCTGCAGAAAAACCCGAACTAGCCCCGATAGAGTGTGTCCATTGTTGTGGCATAGAGGGAGGTATGTACTGCAGGGTAGTGAATCTACCAGAACTACAACAATATATATTTCTTCTGTGCTGTTTCCATATACTGATCCATGCATTCTATACAGTGAATTGAAACAAATTACCAGACCATACTGAAGACTAATCTGGTTGAACTGATATTTTTTACCTCGTATGTATTCCTGTCACATATCCTTTGCTTCCCTCTTCCATGTGCTCAGTGCGAGTGGTGCACTCATTACCCACAGCAAGGTCTAGCAGTGCGGAGAGCTCAGTAAGGACACTTGTTCAACTGCTAACACCGCTAGCCCTGAAATAAGTCATCTCTGCCTTTACCTGCAGCCGGGGATGGGCGTAGAACTCGTTCAGAAAGTCCATCAGGAGGTCAATCTTGAGGGAACTGACACAAAGGACAACGTGTTTCTCCGTCTGTGCTCGGTGGCGGCTGTAATTCCCTCCTGATTTCTGACGTTCCATCCAGAGGTACACAAGCTCCTCGAACTGCAAACAAAGGCAGACAGACTGTGGGGTGGGCCAAATGGATTCAAGGATTCAGAACACTTTCACGGCTACAAACTGCACATCCATAGTTATACTGTCCCCTGGTTAGCCACATACACCTGTGCAAGGTTAAGAGAGCTCTGGATAAAGGACAGTTGTGTTTATACATGTACAATGTTGTGTGTAATATACAGGAATGTAATCTGTGTTTAATGCTAGGGTGAAGGGCATCATGCAAATGCCTGTAAGAGCGAGAGAATGGAGAAGACACAGATAGGATAGACAGACTAGGCACACGTGCTAACCTGTATACCCTCTTGAAAATGGGTTGCTTCATTTCAAGAAACATTAAATGACAAACATCCTGAGATTTTCTGTAGTGTACATGCCCTGTACAGTACTAGGCATGCCTGTATTGTAACACATACGTATACTCAACACACATGTATACACGTTAAAATGAACTCACATCACAGTATGTACCTGCAAACTGTGACAACGTGATTTCTAGCTCTCCTGCTAGCGGGCACGCGCACACACACACACACACACCTCTCTGCTTGTTCCGTTTAAGGACAGATGGGAAGGAAATACATGTTGGCTATTCAATCCCAGAGGAAAACCTTTTCCCTATTCCCCTCGCCTGACACTAAGCAGTGACAGACAGTGAAAACTGCAGGCAACAGGCTGTCATTGCCGCATCATGCGGCTGGCTGGCAGAGAAGGAGCACTGGCTTGTCTGCTCCCAGACGTGATGCATCAAACGTCACGGCTCAGCCGCTGGTTGACAGTGCCTCAGAGCAGAAACTAAGTTCCCTCTATACCATGGGTTGAGAATTCCTCTCTCTCCTCTGGAAATCTCAAATCATGTTCCCAGTCAACTGTCTAGTCAAGTGGAAATCACCTTCCTGCTGGTCCTTCTCACGGGCCATGACACACCAGCAACGCTGCCATTTCTAATATAGGCTGAGCGCATCTTTTTCCTCATGGCTGTGTCGCTTACCTGGAGGGGCAGCACGACAAGGGCAACGCAAATCATTATAACCACCAGGAGCTGCGAGGGCCAGATCTTTGGGGTCACATCTCCATAGCCCACGGTGGAGAAGGTGACGATACAGAAGTAGAAGGACTTGAAGAGGGAGAGGTTGTCGCCTGCTCTTTCTAAATGTTGGATGCCACAGGTTCTGGAGGGAGGAGGGAAAGGGAGCATGTGTCAATTAGGCTTTCACACAGCACTCCATGAACATCAGGTTCCTGATCCTGCAACGTATAATGCCCTCCACTCCTACTCATGCCAGTGGGGGAAGAGGGCCCTCTGGTACTTGCAGGAGAATGCCCTAGAAGAAGCCTTAAACCTACCAGACTCATGGGCAGAATTCATCCCTGGTGTATCACCAGTATTGTCAGTAGGATAAATCTGGCCAGCTTGACAGCACTTCTAGTTTAGAGGTTCAATTTGGCTCAGATAATCCTCCCCCTCAATTAACATCTTCATCAGAACATGACCTCAAACTCTCGCCATCAGGTACCACACTCCAGTAGTACAACGCCACTTAAGTAGGCACCATGGAGTCCAAGGCCCTATGTTTCTGACAGAACCGAGTGTCGCAGAAAGGTAAACGGGAAGCTCATTCCATCCTTGCTATGACTCAGATGACATTAAGGGCTCTCAGTCTCATGACTGACTTCAAGTGAGATTCTTCAGCAAGCACAATGCTGCTAATACATTTCACTCCGCACTGCACCACTTTTCTCTTTGGAAACACAAACCTTCTGGAACCAAGCAGTTGATTGCCTCAGTAGTCAGTCAGCATCACTTGAGAGGCATGCAGGTTAAAAGTCATCTTGGTGAACAGAAATAATGTAGAAGTAGCCTTGGAATTTAATTCTAGTGCTATCAGACAGGCCAGGAAATACATATAGAGTCACAGAGGGCATGCGCTGCTAAAGGCAAAGTGTACTGTGGCTTGTTTTTATTTAAAAAGACCTGTCAGGATGTTTAGACCTATCATACTCATCAGCTTCACTTTGTGTCCACTTACAGCTTAACTGGTATGTTACATTCAAAGTCCAGACCAGTAGAGATGTAAGAAAATGTCAAAAGTCTAACTAGACATGAAATACCTAACAATGGAAAGACATCCACGTTGTTTTAAATGCACAGGGTAAAGGGTTCTGTTAATTAGCAGATGCCTCCGTGACCCATTAGACAAATGGCAATCTAGCAACCATGGTAACCTCCTCCAGATGAACAGCATATTTAGGAAATGCAATGTCCTTAATGTACAAGCCATCACAGCTGAATTAGTGTCCAACAAATATCTCCCCTTTGAAAATCACCAGTATCGCCCTGGACATGACAGCACTTACTGCCTGCTCTGAGCCATGTGAACTTGCATAAGCCAGCCTTGATCCTGGCATGCTCCAATTAACAAGTTTCTGTTAAAATCATGTAATTAGAGACAATCATTGGCTCCTAAAATAGGAATTGAACTGCCTGAAGCTAAGTGTTCAGGAGGACAAAGCAAAGTAAGGAGACGCTCTGAGTCAGTGGAGTGTGTCTGATTCTTTTATCAGCCATCACCACTTCCGAAGATCAGGCTCTAAAAAAAGTAAAAAAACAACAACCCAAAATGCTACAAAAAAGTGTTCTGAACATTTAGGATTACTTCCAGCTGGTGTAAACTGGTATAGTTCCATCAAAGTCAAATGCTGATTTACATCAGATCTGGGCCTTAATCCCATAAAACTAAATACTGACCCATTTGAGACCAATGATAAAGCACCCCTTGAGCTCAATGGACCCAGGATTTGGCCCTGTATAATTTGTGATGAATGGAGATTAAAAGGCTTGGGAGCTCAGTTTGGTTTGGGTAAACAGCCCTAAACTATGATGCTTTGATCAATATATATATATTTATATAGTCCTCTCCAGGATCTACAGAATCCAACTGGAATCAGACTGGAAACTTCCTGCTGCAGCCAGGGGCAGAATCTCCTGCAAGTTTCCAAATCACAGTATGGGGTTTTGGTGCACTCCTCCAATGAAAGCCAATGGGAGCCAGGCAGAGAATCAATCCCAGCACCCTCTCACGGGCATGAGAATTCACCCCTACCCCAAACACTCTATTCTCCATTGTTCAGGTCAACAGGAAATAGCACCGACAAAGTGCACATGGTAGCTTATAAAGTCGGTTTTGTTGACTTTTCCATTAGACCTTTGAGAGCAAGAGAGGTTCTGCTATGGAGGGTCCTTCAGCCATGCTCCCCCTCCCGTGTCTGTGTGCATTAAAAGGACTCTTTGCCCTCAAGAGCACCACGTAGGAGGCAGTATAACCAAGAGGGGGTGAAAACACCATTGAATCAATGCTGTTTTTAGTAAAGAAGCTTCTGTCCCATCCCCCCACAACACACACACACACACACACACACACACACACACACACACACACACACACACACACACACACACACACCTCCAATAACAAAAGCAACAGGCAGTTAGCAAATACATGACAGGTTATCTGGACACTGACACCTTTGCCCTCCAGAGGTGAACAATATTTCCTTCCCCTGCTTAAAGAGGAAACAAATATTTTTGCATGGAGATGGAGAGAAGGGAAAGGAGTCAGAAAAAAGAAAAAAAATCAATAGCTCAACCCTTCTGCCTTTGTGTCTGACAGCTAGCAGTGCGGCCACATGATGAGTGTAACCACCTAGAAGAGCACTGGGCCTCAGATCATATCCACAGGGAACAGCAGTGCAATTGGTCTATCATGTATCTTGCCACATGTCATCATCCGAGGGGCCATGCTTCAAAGAGCGATTGAAAAACACTCTCTACTGGGCTGACTTGGTTGTGTTACAACAAAAACAAAAAAAACCCACAACACATCGTGCATCCAACAGAGGGGTTTTGTTTTCTTAAGTCACATTTACCCCATGCTCTAGAGAAGGAGAAAGGGCTGATGTTCTGTTTACGAAGATGGAGGAGGTGTGCCAGTTTGGGCTTGGAGCACAGCCCCATCTCTCACCTTGCCAAGGTCAAATGTGGGATAAAGACCCAGAACAGAAGCCACATAAAAGTAATTGTGCTTGAAACGGATATGGGAGTAAGTGTCTAATGTGTAGATGCAATTCTGTTAACTATGCGTGCGAATTAGGCATGCAGATATTTTCTCACATGATTTTGAAAATCTGGCCCTGACCTATATTGCCAACCAATAACATATTTGTATATGGTACTCTCATGCCTAGTGACTCCAATGCAATAGTGCTGTGGTTCTGCTAACAATGTTAATGGAGCAGAAAAAAATTCCTACTAGCACCAGTTATTTGTGAACTTCAAAAGGTCTGGAGCTCAGTTTATGTTCAGATGAGCAACAAAAGTCTGGAGGCTTCTATGAGTTTCTGGGCTGGATATCTCGAAAGAACATGAAAGGAACTGAAAAAATTCAAGCCAAAAACACTGCAAGAGGCAGCTCTTCAAAGCCCATAATAAACGTATGGTTCTCTCATCTGCTCATTTGAGCTAATTCCTTAGCAATTTTGCTCTCTCCTGTGACTTGGTCCCCTCCCCTTCCCGAACCACGGCAGCATGCAGCAAACAAAAGCTGGTTGACTGAAGTAATCTGAATGTGTGGCCCTAGAATGGTGAGGATTGGAGCAGGGGGGTCAAACGTCTTTATAGGCCCTCTGTGTTCTCACTATCCTGAACAAAAAGAACAGGAGTACTTGTGGCACCTTAGAGACTAACAAATTTATTTGAGTATAAACTTTTGTGGGCTACAGCCCACTTCATCAGATGCATAGAATGGAACATATAGTGAGGAGATACATATACATACAGAGAACATGAAAAGGTGGGAGTTGCCCAACCAACTCTAAGAGGCTAATTAATTAAGATGAACTGTTGTTTGACAAGAAGCTGTTAAGTATCCTCACAGCTTCTTGTCAAACTGTCTTAAATGGGCTATCTTGATTATCACTACACAAGTTTTTTTTCTCTTGCTGACAACAGTTCATCTTAATTAATTAGCCTCTTAGAGTTGGTATGGCAACTTCCACCTTTTCATGTTCTCTGTATGTATATATATCTCCTCACTATATGTTCCATTCTATGCATCCGAAGAAGAGGGCTGTAGCCCACGAAAGCTTATGCTCAAATACATTTGTTAGTCTCTAAGGTGCCACAAGTACTCCTGTTCTTTTTGTGGATACAGACTAACACGGCTGCTCCTCTGAAACCTATCCTGAGCAGCTCCTCTGGCCTGTGACATGGCTGAGTCTGTTTGTCTCATTGCACTTCGGGCTGGAGCTTCAGGGCAAATGGGTGGGAAACTTCCAGCCAGCTATGCAGCCTCCCAACACAACTTTCTGCTCCAGAAAGCTGGGCAACCTGCAGTCGGAAGAGGCTCTAACATGATTTTTCCTGCCACAGCAACAGGATAAAAGTGACACCCACAGAAGAAAGTTCTGCCTATCACATTTCAGACCACCACGCTCTGTTAGGGCCCGATCTTGCAAAGTCATCGCATGCACATGTCTCCTCACAGAGTAAAATGCTAAGCCCATACGTAAGCCTTTACAGGATCAGGGCCTTAGCCTTTCCCTCGATCTATTAAATCACTGCCTTATGTCACATTATTTATTTCATGAATAAATGTGGCATGCAGCCAGGTCAAGGGTTTAGAAAAAACAAACAAAACTGCTTACCCTGTGAAAACAAGACACAGCAGGGTACAAATCAGAATCAGCACCTGATTGAACATGGCGGATTGCGTCCTCTGTATCGCTCGGTGCAGGTCGTTCTGGAAAAAAGAGAAGTCTCACTTGGTGGACGACTAGGATAAATACTTGGGTGCAAACCTACCCCTCCGTTATACCCGTGCAACCTTGCTGACTTCCAAAGGGTTGCGTAGGAAGCAACTCAGGCCAGAATCTGTCCCTTTTAAAAAGTGTCACATGCATTTCTGTAAGGAATAAGTATTGGCCTATTCTGTCCCCAAACCTGAGACACTGCAGAGTGCAGCTCTGAAAATGGCATTGTGAGGCATCATGGTCATCACTTCTGAATGCAGCCAAGTGGGGGGGGGGGGGATGAGTCACGGATAAGGGCATTAGTGCAAGGGATGGTGCGGAAGAGACCAATGATGAAGGGGATCTAGGGACAGAGACTGGAACGATCCTGTGTGTGGGAGGTGAGGAGGAGGCAGTTAAGGCCTGGAGGTAGCAAGCCTGGGTAACGAGGAGGATGTCGAGATGACAGATGGAGGGAAATGGGAAAAGCCATTGCTGTCCTGTTGTAACATTGCAAACTCTTCGGGGCAGGGACTGGCTACTGGTCTGTGTTTGTACAATGCCTGGCACAGTGGGGCTGCATTCGTGGTTGGCCCCTTATGCACAGCCATAACGAACATGAAATAAATAAATAATACACAGAGAATTGTGCCACATGGCTAAGAGCCAGCTTCAAAGTACCCATTAACATGCAATTTCGAAGCATTCTGTGAACACAGGCCTTAAGAACTCAGCTATAGTCCCCATGGGCAGAGCTTTCAGAAGGACTCAGATCTCCGATAGAACTCAAATCCCATTTAGACACCTCAGTAAGTGGCAGATTTTCAGAAAAGCGTCTAAATCTGGTACTAAGGGTCACAATGGGAGTTGTTGGGTGCCAGGGTCTTTTAAGCATTTGGCCCCAGTTGTGGGTCCTGTGCACTTGAAAATCTGGCCCTAAGTATAAATTTGAGTCACCGCCTTGGCAGCATAATCCACAGGACAATAGGGTCCTAGAGCACATCAGAGCCTGCTACCTCTTGATTTAAGGTGTCAAGTGGAGAGCATCGAGATACTCTCCAAAGATGGGGCATGGTTAAGGACACCTGAAATTGACAGTTTCTCTCTCGATATTAGTGTAAAACAAGCATCCCGAAACAATAGTAAGAAGACTGCCAGGCTACTCTTCTGGTTACGCTGGAAGGGAGTGGGTGATCTTTGGCTACTCACTATCATGTTTTCCAGGGCGTACTTGGCCAGCCAGCAGTTCAGAAAAACTGGAATAAACAAATTCCGTAAAGGGGACCAGAATATCTAGAAAACAATAGTTATTTGCAGGTTTACTTGAAAAACACTCACAAAACTCAATGCTTCTTTATTAAATAAGTCATAAATAAGTAAATAGTCAATTATTAGCCCTACTCCCTAAGAATCTAATTTCCAAAGTTTTGGCAGAGGAATACATGAGGATAATTGGCCTCAAAAGATTACAGAAACTGCCAGTTGCAAAGGTTGGGTCAGATCCTCAACTGGCCAGAAGCTGGGAATGGGCGATACGGGATGATCACTTGTTGATTACCTGTTCTGTTCATTTTCTCTAAAGCACCTGGCATTGGCCACTGTTGGAAGACAGGATACTGGGCTAGATGGACCATTGGTCTGACCCGGTATGGCCGTTCTTATATTGGTGCAAGTTGGCATAACACTACTGATTTCAATGGAATGACATTGATTTACATCAGTTCAAGTTCCAGACCTTAGAATAGAGTTTTCATGATCTGCCCCAAGTCTGTGTAGCCTTGACTATACTGGCCAAGTGCATGGCTATAACTGAGCAGCATTGCAATCTAGGTTAGATGCAAACACCTGAGACCTGTCTATGCTCCATCTTCCAAAGTCGCTGACATCAGTGGAGCTGAATTATGGCTATAAAGTTTGGCCATGATCCTGCAGTGAGCTCTGCACTGGTGCAGGGGTCTTGATTACATTGGCCAGTATCTGAGTGGGTCACAAACAATGCGGTCTCAGGGCTGATGGCAGGCAGACCATCTTCCATACAATCCTAGAGTTATGCAGCATGTTCACAACCAACCATGGAACCAGGAGAAATGCAGCCAGTCCCGAATTTCATGAAAAGTCTTTTTGAACCCATCAAGAAACTGGAAAATTTAAACAAAAATGAACATTTTCCACAGAAAGTCATTTGTTACTGCAAAAAAAGGTTTGGGGGGGAGGGGAAGAGGAGTTGACCTGCTCTTAACATTTCCTGTAATAGGACAGACACCCATTAATCATGGTTTCATAATGAAAACAGTGTAGCGTAGCATTTATTGAAATGTGATTGGTTTAAAAATGTCAAGAGCAAACACTTACTGTGATTATAAAGGGCACCGTGTTGATCATTTCAAGGATGAATGAAATGCGAAAAATCTGCTCCCAGATGTTTCCCTGCAGAATGAAAAAAAATGCATAGTTTAATTAAATAATCCCGGAAGAATACTGAAAAGGACAATTTAAAAGGTTCCGATTTGGGTCATTTCCAGCTATTATGATGTTGTAGCAGCCAGGAGAAAGCTGGGTATTTCATAGCAGGCAGAAGCAGCCCTGGTCCTTTTCCCAAAGAACTTATGATCTACATTTTAGATAAGACATGAGGAGCGAGAGGGATGAACAGCAGAAAGGGGATGAGATGTGGGAGGTGAGTGGATTATTTCTGAGTGAAGTTTAGTTTATGACACAGGCAGCAAAGACCCCTAGACTATCACCTCCTTGAAACAGAACCGTGTCAGCACTCACCCAATAACAAACAATGGAACGGAGAATATGAAGAAGAGCAGGGGAACAGAGTGCCAGGGTACAAGCCTTTCACCTTGAATGGAGCAGGTTCTAACCCAGTTTAGAGGCCTCTGGATTTCCAGGTGCACGAGGAGGCGTGGCCCAGTCTGGCCACCCCGGCCAAGCGGCTCTGGCCCCGGCGTCTCCGGCCCAGCTCGGGCCCTGGGGTGCCGGCCCCGGCCGAGCGGCTCCGGCGGCTCCAGCCTTGGCTCGGGCCACGGTTCCGGCCGAGCGGCTCCGGCCCGGCTCCAGCCCGGCCCCGGCCCTGGGCGAGCAGCGCCGGCCAAGCATCCCCAGCTCCGGTCCCAGCGGCTCCGGCCCGGCTCGGCTCGGGCCCCAGTTCTGGCCGAGCAGGTCCAGCCCAGCCCCGGCCCTGGGCGAGCGGCGCTGGCTGAGCACCCCCATCCCCGGTCCCAGCGGCTCCGGCCGGCTCGGCTCGGGCCCCGGTTCCGGCCGAGTGGCGCCGTCCGGCAGCCGAGCACCGCCGGCCCCAGCGGCTCCGGCTCCAGCCCCAGCGGCTCCAGCCCGGATCCAAGCTCCACATCCCCTCCCTATTTTCCCGGACATGTCCGGCTTTTTGGAATTTCCTCCCGGACGGGGATTTGAGGACCAAAAAGCCGGACATGTCCGGGAAAATCCAGACATATGGTAACCCTACTCTGAGATGACATTTATTGAGGCCTTCTTTCTCTGAGGGTAAAAGGAGCCAGAGTGACAGGCCTGTAAGTAGAAGTCCTCTTCTCCTACACAGAACAGACGAAGCAAGGACTGGTCCCCTCCCTGCTGCCCCCAACTCTCAGCTGGTAGGAGAACCCCGATGGATAAGAGGGTATTTCTATCTCAGTGGCTTCTGAGCTGAGGCTGCCACAAAAGATGGCGGTTATGAGACGGTCTGAAACCAAATGACTCCGCTACTGCACAGACACGGACGGTAGCACCCAAGGGGACTGGGGGAGAAAAGGAGAATGAAGTTCTATCCACAAAACTAAAAGAAAATCCATGTTGTTTGAAAAGTGCCCCATTTGTGCTATTTTGGAGACTCCTTTGTGGGAAAGCTCAGTAAATGATACAGCACAGAATCCATCTGCCTGGGCTGTAATCAGAATAGCGGCGAATAGCTATGCTGAGGTGCAGAAAACTGGTCCAAGGGGGTTTCAGGCATCTGACAGAAGGGAGATAAAATGGCTGTTATGAATCTAATAGCTCTGTGGCAAAAAAGGAATTTACAGGCATTGGCGTGTTCAGCCTCTCTTCTGAAGGCAATGAAGTTGAAGATTAACATCGCAGCTGGGCCCCTGTCACAGGCCGGCTGGCCCTTTAAGGGGAGCTGGGCTCAGTCTCGCCTTTGATGGCTAAGCTCCCCACCCCCAGCTGATCCTGACTGGCTGGGATCAGACCCAACTGGGAAGGAGCCAGGTGATTTCCATACAGGTCTGGGAGAGCTCAGCTGGCGAGACAGCTGCAGGAGGGAGGTTGCCTCTTGCATCTTGCCCTGAAGGGAGAGGGTGTCAGGAGAGAAGGAGGCTCCTGAAAAAGGCCAAGCCCCAGGCAGGTGGCATGGAGGCAGACTGAGGGGGGAAGGACTCCGGGGACGGGGAGGGAGCCCTGAGGTCAGTGGCTCAGGTGGGGGCTGGGTCCAAAGGGACAAAGCTCTGTGAGACAGCAGAGTGAAAGGTAACCCAGGAGAGTGGAAGGCCTTTCATTTCCATTGCTGAGTCGCTTTCCGGGGCTGAGAGGGACAGCTGCCGGACAAAGCCTCCCTGAAGGAAGGTAGACCAGACACCAGGGGGCGCTGTGGGGGCTGATGCTGCCACAGTCATAGAATCATAGAATCTCAGGGTTGGAAGGGACCTCAGGAGGTCATCTAGTCCAACCCCCTGCTCAAAGCAGGACCAATCCCCAACTAAAGTCCCTTTTACAAGGGTCCATCCATTGGGATCCACCTCTTCCCAGATCTTCCACTCATTTCAGACCACGTCCCGAGTCTAGGGATGGCTGTGGCTAGACTCTCCAGAAGCTGGGCGTGGAAGACGGGGGAAGATCACGCCATGAGTGCCTTGTTCTGTACGCTCCCCTTGAAGCTCTGGGATGGGCCACTGTCGGAGGCAGGATCCTGGACAAGATGGGCCATGGACTGTCCCCACATGGCAGCTCTTATGTTCTCAGGTACTCCACCGAGCACTCATGCCGCTCAGTCCTACAGGGAGCAGCACACGCTGGCCTGAAGAAGGCATGGGACTGAAGTCAGTGAGACTCCTTGTGAGCTTAAAGTCAGTCACTTGCTTCCAGGCTTTGCTGGATCAAGTCCACAACACTCAGCACCACACAGGATCAATCCCTGTGACAGGACTCCGCAACAGAGCTGCATGGAGGTGCCAGGGGCCATATGCTGGTAAGCATCTTTTATTTGCTGTATGAAACAAATTGACTTTTCTTCGCTTGCAGGAATATTTCCCTGTGTGCCTACTGAAGAGTGTTTGATTCAGTTCAGCGAGCTCAGTGATGAGCGAGAGCTGGGAGACTTTCATGTGCATTAGAGATGAGATTCAAGCTGCAGAATTCAGATCCAGGTTTTTAATATTCTGATATTCAGTGGGTGCTTGGATCTGGGATTTGTTTGGCCCATAAAGAAAAAAAGAGACACAGGCCATTTGCAAAATTCATTCCAGGTTTGAATTTCAAATGCCCACAGTAAAGCTGTGTTGGGAGCGATCTGAACAGAGCAGCTGCTGCAGAATGAGAGGGAATGAGAAAGGAAAGACTGCCATCGATTTCAAGGAGTGTTTGATTGGGCCTTAAACTTTAAATCCATTATTTGGAGGGCTCTTACCTTGTAGCTGAGATAGATGAGAAGCATGGTCTCTAGGAAGCTGATTAAAGCTACGCTAACCTGAAAAAAATATAAAAGAATATAATTGCCTTGGGTTTGATGTGAAGCATCATCGGAGAGGTCTGAGGCTATCCAGCCACTCAAATAGTCTCGCTGACTGAGCATTCCCACCTGGTTTACAAACAACAAATATGAAAGTTGCCAACCGCGGAGGCTGTGAAGGACCTTTACTGAACCCCAGGACAGTATGGGAGTGGCACAGATTGGGGATCACAATGGGAAATCCTCCATTTCCACATCACACTTCTGTTGTCAAACTTCAAAGAGATGTCAGCCTGCTCTAGGCAGTTCTTGTATCCGTACAACTATGCTGGTTGGGGGGAGGGGAGGATTATTTTGATTTAACAAATAATAATTATGCTGATACAGTCCCTAGTGTGGAAGCAATTAGTAAGGTGCCTTATACCAATATAGCGTATTCCCTTTATACCCAAAGAATTGCATCCACACTAGGGCCTGGGCTGTTTTCACCGTATTGGTAAAGATAAAGCAGCGCCACTTCGGGGTTAGACAAGTCCTTGGGCTGAAATCCTGGCCCCACTGATGACGAGAGGAGTTTTATATCGAGTTTAATGGAGATGGGATTTTACCTTTTGTTAAAAATTCGTCACGGGGAAATTTTTCACCAATAAAACAACTCAGAGTAAAAATGGCCAAACATGTTGGACCCATGACACCTTCCCTTCCCCCACCCAAGAACATCTAAAGATCAGAGATAAAAAGACTGGGGCAGTACTGGGGGAGGAGGGGGGGGATGAACCTTCTCGGAGGTCCTTGATCCCCTGAACCTTATTTGGCTCCACTGTAGACCCACATTATCCCAGGCTCTATTGAGCCAGGAGAGCAGAGCTGTGCAAAACTCACAGTTTTATCTTCACAAACATTTGCTTAAACAGACTGTTATCTTTTCCATCGGCATTTGTAAGTTTCACCTAAGGTCATCTTGCTGCTCACAGCAGAAAAACACAATCTATTTCCACTCACCAGGAAAATCTGTGTCCTCTATTCATCAGTCTTCAAGGATTTGTTCCAGGAAGAAACACTGATGACATAGAACAAAATAAATACTGTATCCCTTTTGTGGACAATGCCTTTGGTTCAGTCACTTACCTGTATTGCCCATAATGGCATTTTTCTATCCACCCATAAGATTGGAGCCCTATAAAGAAAATTCAAAATGGTCCTAAATTGGAATCTGTTTTAAACAAACCATTCAATGTTTTACCCAACAGGTGTGATGTCAACATTTACTGATTTATATCTTTATCAAATTCATTATTATTATTCAAAAATGCAAAGTCTGCATCCAGATCTGAATTTCCTCAAAGTCCTGGGTCTTTAAGCCTAGAGTTTGGTTCAGGCCCAGCTAATTCTGTGTCATTCCCTTTTGCAAAACTTCCGTAATAAAACTGTAAACCTGGTGAGACTCACTGCTAGAAATCCCAAACTCAGGCCAGATCCATGAATGTGGGATGAGTTTTTGGCGAACCGGAACCAAGGGATGGATTCAGGTGAAAGCCGGCTAGGACTAAGCAGTTTGGGAGTGAATTCAGGTATTGAATGAGTTGAATAATTCCTGCAAATCTCAGAGACTCAAGGTGCAAAGGGAATCAAACTGGTTGCAGATTCCTCAACAACTGTAAGTCTTGACATTCACAAAGCTCCAGAACAGAATCTCTGGTGAACTACAATTAGGCTCAGCCACCGAAAACCCTACATGCTCCAGTGGGAGAGACTGATGGGAACCATCCATTGTTCTCACTCTAGGACAACTGTGTCCATTAGACTTGTTTAGCAGAAACTAGACAGAAGTTGAACCACAAACCTGCGTATGAAACCTCTCACAGGCGACATGCTGGTTCTGACCCCAGACAACGCAAACCCGCTTGAGGTGAAACTCATTTCCCATGCACATCCAGTCCTACCCTAGCAAGCAAGAGCGAGCGTGCTGAATTGTATGAGAGTTTTGTTAAATAGATTACTGAGAATACCCTCTGCATGGAGAATTACTCATTTCCAAAAGCAGAACAGTGGATGCTTTTCTAACTGTGCATCTCAATCCCTCTGTTACTGAGATTCATATTCTCTCTCTTCCTTTGACAGCTGCATCACTATGGACAACCAGTGGCTACAGGCAGCCACAAGCATCAGAAATTCATATTACTGGACTCCCCAACAACTGGTTAGAGTGGAGCAGGATTTAAGTGCTATTAGCAACTTACCAGTTTATTTCTGTAGACGACTGGTTGAAGGTTGAGTAATTCTGCTTTTCGCATTCCCAGCTAAGACAAGAGAAACACAAACCAAGAGGGAGGCAATCAGTAAGATGCAACAGACCAGCCCAAGGAGCCAGTGAGAGATAAAGAATAATCCAAGTTGGAGCCTGCCTCTTAACTTCATGAAAGTGACGCAGGTTGATACCAAAGCCATTGTTCCCAAAAGGAGAAAGAGCCTGGAAGCTGCAGAAACCAACTAGGTTGTCGGTGCTAGATGTGCTTTCAGCTGACGTATGCAGCACGGTCTAGTAATAATAATAATACCCAGCAATTAGAGTGGTTTTAATCCAGGGGGCCAGAGCCCATTGACTTCACTGAGAGTTGCAGACACTCTGCACCTATAAAGATCAGCCCCCAGGTGTGACTAACGCAGGCACATTTGCTGCATCACTCTGGCAGGCTAAAATCAATCAATCAATCAATAAAAGCCAACCAACCCCGTTTGTCCTAGAGGTTTTTTACCTGCAGTTGTTAAAAGCTTATCCACTAATTCAAATTCCGACCAGTAGCACTAAAACTAACCCTCTGCTCCCCGCTCTCCAGAACGGTTAACCAAGAGCCAAGTTCAAGGGCCGCCACGACGCTAATGAGTGGAAACAGAAATGAATGCGAGTCGTTAATCATTCTGTTTGGCACAATGCAGAGTGACGATACTTCACAACCCGGAAACACAAGGGTGGGTGCCAGGTAGCATGGCTCTTCACAATTAAGCATCCTGGACAGGTGGGTTGGGTGGGGAGGGAAGAAGACTGCAAAGCAACAATGCATGTTTCAGACGGTACCAAATTGCTTTGCACAAGTCTGGAAAGGTAAAATCGCCAAATGGGGAAAGGACTCTGGTATTGATGCTCAAAGTGAGCTACTGCCTTACCAAGAGGAACATTGGTCCAGTAGTTCAGTCACTAGCCGTGCCCATGGGAGACTGCTCTGCCACAGATTTCTTGTATGACCTTGGGCAACTCACTTGAGTCTCTCTGTGCCTCAGTTCTCCATCTCATGGGGACAATAGCACTGCCCTACCTGACAGGGATGGTGTGAGGCTAAATACACTGAAGACTGAGAGGTGCTTAGATACTACAGGAGAGAGGGTACATACCATAGAAAGACCGTTGGAAAGCACTTGAAACAAATTTCTCCTGGGGCAAGTCCCATCTAAACCTTGGGCTTTCCCGCATAAAAGCACCAACGGCTAAAGTACATTACAAATGTACTTTCTGTTGTTGGAATCCCAGGTCTAGCAGAAGCTAGGCTCATTAATCCTCTAGGCCTTTCATTACTATTGGACCATCACCTTGTATTTGTAAAGTGTTAAACATGCCAAGCAAGATGCCATAAGGTGCAAGACACTGATGAACCTGCCTGATTAAGTAGGTTATTTCTGAGGATATTGTTCCTTTCATTATTCTAATGGGGACTTAAAAGACCAGCTAAAAATTTAAAGTACAAGGTTGGGTGGAATAACATTAAAAACTGAAGTCTGAGATAAGTGTGTATAAGGTGCATTTCTTGGATTTGAAGTGCATTTCACTAAGCCTAGTTGACTTAGTTAAAATTTTTCAGCGAAACTGAAATGTCTCCTGGAAACGTATTGATTTTGACTCAGTTGTCATTGGGAAGGCAAGCAAGAGCACCCCCTCCTCCCGCCTGAATAGCCAATAGCCCAATGGTTGGAGCACTCACCTAGCATATGAAAGACTGAGCTTGAAGTCCCTCCTCTACCTGATTCAGCATAGGAATATGAACCTGGGTCTTTCGCTGTCTCAGATGAGTTCTCTAACCACAGGCTAGCCAGTCCGTTTTTCATGTTTTTTTATGAAATATTTCAAAAGGTCTCATTTTTGTTCCAATGAGAAATGAAAACAAATGTCAAAACCACTATTTTTTTTTTTGAAAAATGGAATATTGTTCTCCAGCCAGCCCTAGAAAATACCTCCCAAATGCCATTGTCTAGCAACACCATAGTAATGAATCTAGTATCAATATAATCTCTGAATATAAAAGCCCTTCATCTCAAACTATGCCATGGGCTGAGTTCTGGAAACAAACATCAATTCATCTGTAAAGCAACAACCTCTCGAGAAACATCTAATCAAGCCAGCATCTGTCTGTCACCGTCCTCTACATCCAACTGGTCACACCTCATCCAAAACCAATCACCACCTGCCTTGCATCACAGCTTCTTGGGACATTCCTCCCCATGCCCAGAAAAGTCTAACACCAATATTTTCAACCAAGCTACATTTCAATGATGTATTCTGATGGCCTCTGAAATTTACTCTGCGGTAGATCCTCAGCTGACATAAATTGTCATAGTTCCACCAATGTCAGTGAAGCTACTACAGGTAACACAAGCTGAGGTGCTGCTCCTCTATATACAAAGCTCTTTAAACGTCTTCATGTTGCAGAGGACAGATGTGTCTTTCAACAAGAATTCAGTGTTGTTATCCAGTGGAATGCTTCCTAAAAGGTCAGAAGAATTTTAAAGGGCCAATGACTCTTTATAGCAGTTTATTTTATAAATAATACAGTAGATGGGTCCAAATTGACTATGCAAGAATGAAAGACACTTCACTGAAATTCACCCCTGTACATTTTAGGGCATCCTTAGAAACCCCTGAGGAGGGGAAGTGAGTGAGTGGCAGGTGTGATTTCCCCTCTGGGCTCATATTATCTCTGTTATCATAATTATGCTGAGGAATGTCATGAGATAAAATTTTCAGAAGTGCCTAACTCTCACTGATGGTTAAATCCCATTGAAAGTTAATGGGACTTTGGGGCCCAAGTTACAGAAGTATTTTTTGAAATTTTACCCATGGTGACTAAGGGAGCGATCAGCAAATCATTAGCACGGACACGGAAACAAATCACAGACCTACTCTCCACTGTAACTGATCCAAAATAAGCTGGCAGAGCCAGGGGGAGCTCGGCGTACCGTACCGATGTTCCCCACTGATGGCTGTTATCATTGTAAAAAGCGGCAGAGCGGAAGCTGCCTCTGAATGAATAAACAGAGGAGATCACAATAGAGCCCAGGCTATTGAACTTGCATTTCTAGGGCAAACCAGCTGCTCCCCAGAACAACTAGCCAGGCAGACAGCAGTGAAAGGCGCACGCAGAGTATTGAGGCTAAGACTTCCTCACGCGCTATTACCGTGGAAGGACGCAGCCATGCTGACCAGCATTTATTGCACACGTACTGCTCCCCACCCCCAAGGCTGAAGACTCTCTCTGGACTGGAAAGGAGTTTTGCTGCAAGCAATCTGGGAAATCGAATGCAAGAATTCAGCTTCTTTCATTGAGCTTTGGTATGTTAAGCCTCACCCCAGTTAATATACACTGGCTGTTTCCCTGTCCGTGCCAATGGAGGCCTAAAGGTGTGAAGATACCCTCGGATAATGCAAATATATCAGACAATAAAATGCCTCTTTTAAAATCGCATTTCGACATGGACAAACAGAAGGAACTGAATCCACCTAGAAAGAGTGACAGCATCTTAGAAGACCAGGCTCTCTATCTGGCTGGGTTTTCACAGGCAAGAGAAGCTGGAATTCATTTTACTCAGAGACATGTGGAGACATTCTCCTTCTTCCAAGAGTCAATTGATTTGCCAGCTTCCTAAGAGAACTGGCCTGATATCAACATCCCCCAGCAACCCAGATGGTGAAATACTGTCAAAAATAAGAGGCATGGTCCAAACATAGGATGTGAATCCAGGAACTTCAGAGTTTTAGTTCTGACTCCAACACGGACTCTGGTCACTTCACTTTCTGCCTACTCACCTCCTTCACTAGGGTTGTGAGGGATAGGACAGAAGATGGAAAAGTTCTGTATTAGTGTCAGATGTTTCTCCTTCCCCTGCCTTCACACCTAGATAAGTAGCCTGCAGCCTCGGCAAACAGAAGAATCAAAATGCTAATTGACTTGCATTCTGTGCTGGGAGAAATTATACATAGATAAGAGGCAAAAAAAAGGACACCGGCAAATAAGACACATATTCAAATACTGAGCAAAGCTGACATATCTAATCATCTGTCAGTTCAGCTCTTGAAATGACAACACTGATCTCCTCCCAAAAGACTTAAACAGGATTTAGGGTAGGTGCCTTCAAGGATGTCAACATATAGAAAATGTTTGTAGGCTACACTAAAGGCTTGAGCATTTGTCCCATGTCTGAAGGCAATTTGAACTATGAGTTTGCAGCAAGGTGGTAGAGTAATTTTTAAAGCTTTTTTAAAAATTTAATGTTAAAAGTCGAAAGCTTTTGTCAGGTCAATGAAAGTCATATACAGGTTGCAGTTGTGTTCCTGGCATTTCTCCTAAAGTTGATGAGCTGCAAACACCATGTCTATGGTCCCGTGTCTTTTCCTGAAGCCACAGACTCTCAGGTAAGAGCCCTCGTTCAATATGTTGCACAAGGCAATTCAAGAGAATTCTGGCGAGAATTTTGCCAGCTACTGATAACAAGGAGATGCCCTGATAGTTGTTGCAGGAAGATCTGTTGCCTTTCCACTTGTACAAGTAGACAATGGATGCATCCTTGTACTTCTGGGGTATAGTTCCTTAAGACAACATTATTTGAAAAAATTCAGTCAGTTTCAAAGCCATGTGCAAGCCTCTGGACTTGTAGACTTCTGCTGGTATAGCATCTGCTCCAGGTGCTTTACCATTTGACAGCAAGTCAATTGCTTTCGCAGTTTCAGTCAGCATTGGGGGATCAGCTGCAGTCAATCAATTGCCTCCTCATTATTAGATGATTGTTGATCGGGGATGTTGTTAAAGTGTTCTGCCCACCTTTGCAGTATCTTTTCTTTGTCAGTGAGCAGTGTGGTGCCATCGGCACTCAGTACTGGAGATGTACAACTCAAATGAGACACATTTCAACTTTTTGATTACATTTACCAAAAAATGTTGCTGTTTTTCAGCCAGCTTGTAGGGCAATTTCCATTTTTGAAACTCAGACGAAATTTTTTCCCAGAGCATTTGGAAAACTTTCTGTGAAAATGTTTCTACATTTTTTTACCACCTTTATTGTCCAGTGCATTGTACTGGGCTAGTGAATATACAGACTATTATATCATAGAGTTTCAAACAATGAGGCAAGACAAGACCACTTGGGGCATCCACCCTTCATCTTTGCTGTAGTACTAACAAAATGTTCACTATTACATCTTCTATTAACCGTCTGCAAGGATGGTGACTTGACAGCTAATTGCTAAAGTGACCCAGTCCACAGGTATCCATAGACACACACAAGAGCTATTTCCCACTACACAGAGTTCTGTCTGAGACAGTTCTTTATCTCTAGTTGTAAAGCTCACAGCTTTATTTTTCATCTCAGTGCATCACCGACATTTCGGCAGTTCTGATACGATGATGAAGAGATGATTTTTTCAACCTACATCAGAAGCGTCTGAATGGATTTCAGACAGAACGTCTAGCGGCTCTGGGAAATCAATAGTGCTTCTGAGACTCGGTTTGAAACGTTGACTTACTAAAAAGGCCCTCCAGGATGCGCAATGGCAGCTCTATTGCGAAATACATTTAGACTAATCGTTCTGTGTTAGTTCAGTTAGACTAACATGTGGAAACAGATCATCTTATGGACTGGGGTCCCAATGCCCAGCCCGACCCTCCAACCGGCCCCTTCTAGACCTTCTGCTTTCCCCATGGCATTCTTTGGGACCCATCACTGTCAACGGTAGTTTAAGGATAACAAATGTACACTAAAAAATATGCCACAACTTCTGAGAGTTTCAGCGATCCCACAAGAGGCCTAAACAAAATACTCTGCTTTGTTTCCTCTGCAGCTAATGGTAATAATAATAAAGCATGCATTCAGAGCAGAAGAGCCCCCATCACTGCCGTAAGTAGATGAATAAATAAGACGGAACAAACTCTGGGAGGTAGGAGGGGCAGATATAGACTGGTGGATTGTCATTAGTTTTGGTTTTAGGAATTCTCAGTTCTATCAGACAAATTTGTTAAATCAACTGATTAAAAATGAAGAAAAAACAGAGCAGGAAGAATTAGAAATTTTTTTGAAATAATGTTTACAATCGGCAGGGAAAAGACAAAAGGTGATAATATCACCACTCACATATCACTGCTCATTGAATTGTTGTGGGACTCAATCAAGGTGGAGGAACATGAAATGTTCCCGTTTATGTCCACTACTGCCCTCTAGTGGACAAAAACTGACCTGCTTATATGTATGACCAGCAGGTTCCCTTTGATCAACAAGTCAGCAAAGCTGGAAGGCTTGTGATTCTGGAGCGGGGCGTGAATTCAGGTTTCCCCATGCCGCAGGGGTGTGGTTAGCTGGTGATCATGTCCTGTTTCCAGCAGTATCACTGTACCTCAAATTTAAGTTAGCATTCAAGCGTCCAAATAGAAAGGGGGTGAAATAAGTTATTGGCTAAGAGGAATCGCAAACTCAGAAGCGAACACACAACAGGGCTGGAGAAGCAGCACTCTTTTTGCTTTGGTAAAAGGAAAAGAAGCAAGAGAAGATGCACTGCTATCGCCCGCAGAAATCTCCTCACCTCTGGATAGAAACCACTCCTTGAAGGGGAAAGTTGGTTCTCTATGTATTATTCCCCATTGCAGCAACTACGGAGACTCAGCACTACGGTGAGGAGGAAAGAACATGAGATCCCTTTATCTGGGACTGGACTATGGTGGAACTTCTGAGGGTATCGTCACATCCACAGCCGCTTAATTGCTAGTAAGCTCTAAACATTAAGAAATGCTGTCTGGAGACCAATAACACTGAAAGATGCTTAGAGACAATCATGACGGGAGCCTAATAAATACCCAATGATGGATTAGACAGACAGACAAAATCCACCTTACTGCGTCTAATAGAGACTTACCATCCTATTCCCTCTGCTGGATTGTCAAGCAGAACACGTACAATATAGAGAAGACAGGTGAGAAGCTTCAGGGAGAAGTTGAAGAGCCGTATCCTTAGGCCTGCAATAGAAAAGACAACGGGGTAAGAGGCTAAAAAGAAACAAACATCCTCCTCCACCTGTCTCAAAGAACAGTACTGCAGAGCTTCGGATGTATGATAGACACACAAAAAGATGCATACTCATCCGAGCAAAAGAGGGGGGGGGGGTTATAAGAAAGTTGGAATTGCTGAATCAGACCAGCACAGCACCTAATGCAATATCCTGCCACTCACAGTGGTACCAGATGCTTCAGAGGAAGACGCAAGAAACCCTCCCACTAGGTAGTTATGGATAACCTGCCATCAGGGAAAATTCTCTCATGACTCCCATTAGTAAGAGGCTGGCTTGCCCCCGAAGCAAGAGGTTTTACAGCCCCTTCCAAATATTTCAACCTTTATTGTTCTAACTCTGATTACCCGCAATAACGTCTAATCTGGTTTTGAATCATGCTTAGCCCTTGTCCTCAGTTATACCTTGTGGCAGTGTGTTCCACAGGCTGATTGTGTAACAAGTGAAAACGGATCTTGCCTTGAGCTGATCTGAATTTACAGCCTTTCCATTTCAACATTCATTTTTGAAAAAGAATATCCTGACTCCTTGGTGACTACAAAATCTTTCCTGAAGTGTAACTGTGGCCCCCGTGCTACCAGGAGATCCACGTGCGAGACTGTGGAATTACTGCAGGATCGGGGCTATGGGTGCAATGGGAAATCATTATTATGGGACATATTTTTTAAAAAGCGGAATTCAACCGGGCATCTAATTTTGCGACCACAATCAACTGCAAATGATAGGAACAGATCTAGCTAAGAAATGTATATGGCCCCCATTACCACAGTTTCTTTACCACCTCGGAATCTTAATGGTTTCTGTATTTATCCCCACAACACCTCTGTGAGGCAGGAATTGCTATTATCCCCATAGTACAAGTGGGGAACATGCACAGAGAGACTAGGGTCCAGTTTCACAACGGTATTTAGACACCGAACTCCAATTTATTTCAATGGGAGTAAGGCACCTTGATACTTTTGAGGATCTCCGCCTCACGGAGCAGGGAATTGAACCCACGCCTACTGAGTCCCATACTAGCTTCTAACCACTGGACTCTCCTTCCTGTAATGTGCTGGATCTGCTGCCTGTGTCAATGGCATAGTTCCACATTCCGGCCCTAGATGTCTGAATAGACTCCTACATTCTGTCGTTTGCAACCACAGTTGATTGTGCCAGAAATTGGCGATGGACACAAAATTAGAGGCCATTGGATATCATTTGTCCCAAAATCTTTAGAAAACATGCTGCCCATAATGGGGAGAGGGAGAAAAACGCAGCAGAGGTCCCGTTAATGTCACTGCATTCTTGGAACATCTGTTTCAGTAGTATTTAAACACCTATTATCCTTTAAGCATGAGAATGAACGAACACAGTAATTTACGCTGCTTATTATAGCATGCGTGGTAGGATGGGTAATGACTGCTTTTCTGGCTATTAGTACAGCTTGCCGGAGACTAGGAATGCTGTACGAACTTTGCTCGAGGCTTGTATGGTGCACTCCACATCCTACCCCGCTTCAAATAACTAGAAGGCCAACATAAAGAACTAAAGAGAGTCGGCTCTTTGCAAATCCCCTCCCCCCCCAAGATGGAAGAGAGGGATGTGGGCTGTTGAGGTTTTTATCCCCAGAATCAGCAAGCATCCATTTAATAAGACTCGTACAACCACGCTGGGGTCCAGTCTTTGCTCATCACATGCTCAGTGGTTTATAGGAGGAGGAACAGAACATTCAGATTGCCACTTTATCCACTCCCTCCTCTTCACAGCCAGTTTATCAGGCTATTACTCAAATTACAAGTGAGAAATTCAGCACGTTTCCATTAAAATCCTCGCCCGGGTACCCCCTCTCATGCCACACACCAGCTATTTAACAAGTATACGACCCACAGAGAACAAAAGAAAATGTGAAATTATAAATTAGCTCCTAGATTCCCTGCAGGCAGCTAATGCCTTCCCTCAGACAGAAAATAAAAGCGCCATTCTTCCAGTGGAATTAATCTGGGGAGTCAAAGAAAATAGGGGATATTTTTGAGACAGACAAGAGGAATCCATGGCCTGAAATGTTAAGAAGGGAGGGAGCAGTAGCAGCCTGGAGGTTCCTGTCCCTAGACAAGAAAATTCAGGAGGTGGAGGTCATGTAGAGTTCCAACACTGTTGGAAGTTCAAGCAGGGTGCCCCAGCCCTATAAACATGCCACTGTTTTTAACAAAAATAAATGCAGCTTCATGCTATATTGTATAATGATTTACGGCAGGTCAGTTCATTCTCATCCCACAAGAAGGCGCCCATTGCCAGAACTTCCCAGGAGCAATCAATTATTTTATCTTTGTCATTCACAATCCCATCTGGGAGACTTTCTGAGGCCTCACTGGTGATTGGTAAGCAGCAGACATAATTGCTCTTCTGTTTTGATGGAAGTGTCCAGGGCGCATTCATTAATGTTTGTGCCAAGTTTAATAAAGGGTGAAAGAGGGCATATGACTCTCGTGAGGGTATGTCTAGACGGCCATCACTGGGTGTCATGGCAGCTCAAGCAGACGTACCTGAACTAGCTTTAATCTAGCTAACCAGAGCAGTGAAGCTGCAGCAGTCCGGCCTGTACGAACCTACCCAAAACTCTGGGTAATGACTTGTAGGGTTAGCATCTCATACTGTTACAACTTCACTCTTCCAGTACCTGCCGTAGCCACAGTAAAGTTAGTTCAGGTAGGTAGGCATGACCTGCCCACTTAAACACTATTCTGAGGGTTTAAATAGGATTTAATTAGTGCACATACCTTGTGCTGGTCTCTCCGCACAGGGGTGAATTTCACCCACACAGAACAGAACCTCATCGAGACAACCTAACATTTGCAGAGCTTCTCTTTGTAACATGGCATTTAAGACAACACACCCACAATGTTAAACCGGGAATCAGGGATGTCCTAACACAGACTCTCTGACATATACAAGCATTTATAGCTTAAAGCGGGGGGGAGGGGAGAAATATGTGGAAAATCACTTTCTATTAACATGCGAATCCCTGCAGAAGAGACACTGAAAGACACAGGAGCCCTGAACTGGATAATAACTTGTGGGTGTACACAGCAATTAGAAACGAGAGCCCCATAATAGCTTTAAAGGGTGCAAATGTATTACAAGTTCATAATGAGTTTGTCAAAGATCCACTCGGCAAATGCATTTCAGAGTACTGTAACCTGGCAGGATCATATATACAGAATATTGATTTGTGGTTATCATCACGAGTGAATATTAAGTGATGTAATTATGAGGTTCTTTCACATCTGGCTGCCCACATCACCCTCTTCATCTCTGTTATATTATATCTACGAGTGGTCGTTACTCACAGTAACTAATTATCAATTAGTTTCCCATTCTGCTGCCTCTGACTGACATAAAATCCTCAGCTTTAATAAGAATGGGACAGAGGTGGTTAGCCTAAAGAACTGGAGCAACCAGTTAATTACGAATAGTAAACAGACAGATGGCTGACCCATGGCTGACACTAGGAGGGTATAACCATCTACGAGATAGTGCCACGGAACTTACGTACCAGCTTCCATGAATATTGTGCCTGCAGACATTAAGCCAGATTTTTAAGGTGCACATACAAAACTGAGTGCACCTGACTTGGATACAGCCCCGCTTCACTGGGTGCACGTGTCCCTCGATTCACACGTACATGTATGTTTCACCCCAATCAGAAGATTGCTCCCATTGTACACATCACTGCGCCACCTTGATGGCACAACCATCAGCTGTTGCACTGCCCTGCATGCGGATCGAATATACGATCAGGGTGAGAAGCAATGCAGAGAATAAAACCGCTTTGCGTCTTGTCCTGCACCCCTGCCACCCCCTGCAATATTCACTCTCACTGGAACTCGCCCTGTTGCCAGATCTGATATCCCAGGAATGAATGCCTTAGTCCTGGCTCTCCGGCTAAGCTGTGGGCATCATAGAATAGCGGCTCACTACTTTTGGGGTAGACAAGCTTTTGAGCTACACAGAGCTCTTCCTCAGGTCTGGGAAAGGTACTCAGAGCGTCACGGCTAAATACAAGATCGAACAGACAGAATATCTGCTAACTACTTATGCTAAACTAAGGGACCATTCAAGGTGAAGTGCACCATTAACACCCCTGTAGTCATAGGACAAATTGGTGGGGAGGTTAGTGGGTTACAGATTGTTGTAATAAGCCATAAATCCAGTGTCTTTAAGACAATGATTTTTATTGTCTAGCAGAGTTAAGAAATTTAAGCTCCCAGGCTTGTCTTTTGAACGTGTTGTGCAGGTTTCCTTTGAGGATGAGGAGCGACTGCTTTGTGAAAAGTGTTCACCCACAGGTGATAGGGTGTTTTTGTCTTTTATCATTTTCCTGTGTGAGTTCATTCGGGAGCGCAGTGATTGTCTGGTTTCACTCACATAGTTGTCATTGGGGCGTTTAGTGCATTGGATGAGGTATGCCATATGTTGTGATAGGCATGTGTAGGACCCATGGATCTTGAAAGGTTTGTTATGGGGGGTGTTGCTCATTGTAGCAGTGGAGATATAGCTGCAGGTTTTGCATCTGTTGTTCTGGCAGGGTAAGGTGCCGCTTTGAATTGGTATCCTGGTCTGTGGGGAGCTCACTTCTGATGATAAGCTTGGAGAGGCTGGGGGGTTGTTCTGATCAGATAATAGGAAGAGGAAGAGCTTGAAAGCTGTGTAACTCGAAAATGTCTCTCTATCAACAACAGAAATTGGTCCAGTAAAAGATATTACCTCACCCACCTTGCCCCTAATATCCTGGGACGAACATGGCTACAACAATACTGCATACTACAGGGGTAGTCATTTTGCTTGTAAATCTAGAGGCACTGAGCATCACCCTTGTAAACTGCAGCCGGGTGCCCTAGTAGTGAACACTCTATAAATGCCTGTGATGCTGACAATAGAAATATAGGATGCGGCTTTCCTATCCTCACTGTGGAATCACGTTCTTCTAAAGAAAGGAAACCCACTCCCACACCAGTCTGCTTTCACAGATGAAACTCCTTAACCCAGCTCCATCTCAGGCTAACATGCAAAAAGATAGTCCTCGGTGCTGGGAAACGGCACTTTGAAAAATCAACATCAGGAAACAGAACCCTTGAGGCAGTAGTGCCAAGGGCACAGTGCTGAAATGTTGCAACCACTAGATGGCACTTGCTTTCCATCCTAGGACTGATGGAGACTGGTCAATGTGAGCAGCAATTTATTGCTCAAGTTAATAAGTATACCCAAAAAAATGTATTATCCTGCACATTGTTATCCATCACCTCCATACAAATATTGCTCAGACAGATTTGCTGTGACTAATAGACCTGAGAGAGAGAGAGAGAGAGAGAGAGAGAGATTCTTTCTATTTTGTAGCTAGTTAGATTTTTCTTCCCCCCCCCCTCATTCTTTTCATTACAGACAACCTGGTTATTATTGTAATTACCTGGAAAATAAAACTGTCATGGAGTGTCTTGGTACAAACACTTACTTGATCTTTGGTTTTTGATGAAGAACAGCTTGAGACGTTCTTTAAAGGTGTTTTCATTTACGTAGAACTCAACCTGTACCCTATGAGCAGAAAGGAAGGAGAACTGAATTAACTGGGGCTGTAGTTAGTAAAGGTTTCATCTCAAAATCTTCCCACCTCCAAATATGTCCCACCCCATCAGGTGCTGTTTCTATATTTCTCACCCACCTTTTCCCACAATGCATCTTGTGAACAAGATTTAAATAAGAAACCATTAGAATGCTGCACAGAGCAGTAACCAGATGTTACTCTGGTGCCCGATCCCAAGCCAGATTCTGGTCAATTTGTGCTGCTCCTAAAGCACAAAAGGGCTGGAAAGCAACCAAAACTCCTACACCAACATTTACAGCCAAGAAACAGAAGATGTGCCAGGGTGTTGCAAGGTCTGGCCTGGGGCTACTCTGAACTATGCTGGTCCCAGGATTGGGAAGCCATAGATGGCCCTCCTGCACCGATCAGCTACTGGAAATGAGACCTCGCAGTGACAAAATGCAGCCATGATTACCTGCGCGTGCACATACTTTAAAAAGCCATAGCAACGCATTAACCTGTATCATCCCAGACAGACTACTGCCTCTTAAACAAGCTGAGTGGCTAACCCAATCACACCGCGGGGGTACAAGCTGCTCCATCGTGCCCTGCAGGACAACAGAGTCTAGCGCCTCTAAGCTAGGAGGCAAAGCAAATTCCCAAACGACCAAGTTCTCCAGTGAGAATGCCCTGACTCCAGCCCCCCAAGCTAGAGTGGCTCAGCGAGAGAGAGCCCCAGCTGACCTGCGATGGCAGCACATGGGAAGAAAGGACGTTCCTCAGCAGGTCAGGATCAAACCGGGAAGATCCACGTTAATACCGAGCGTGGTACCTAGAAGCTGCTGCATTCAGAAAATTGGTGGGACCAGCTCCTTATGGCCATCACTTCACAGCAAGTGGGCAGACATGTTCTGCACTGACTTGCAGCTGCCATGTGATCAAGGGGAGCCTCCGGCAGGCCACACTGCGGTGGCCTAGTCCGGCAGTCACAAAGATATGGCTAGCCCCGATGGAAGCGCTCCATGGGCAACCCAGGGGAAGGATCCCTAATTGGTGAGATCTCCTCCTCAGCTGGCACAGATCAGCGTAGTCATGATGATACGCAGTGGCTGAAGATCTGGCCCGTAGTGTTTATAGTGATAAAGTTTTAACGTAACCAGGGAGTAAAGAAAAACCTCCCTGGTGCAGCGTGGAGCCTGACTTTCCCAAGGCATTCGTTGCCCTCCGACAGCCATTTGCTCTCCCAGCCCTTTCCTACAGCACCTGGGCAAAGAGAGTAACCGTTAACCCCTCACTCCTTGGCAACCCGTTAGAGACCCTGAACCATGTCACACATGGCAAGGGCCGCAGCACAGAGAAATGGCAGTGGTTGCCTGACAACTCTCAAATGAAACAAAAATGGATGCATTTGTCAACCAATCCAGAAGTTCCCCATACCTGTTAACTTCTTGGGCAAAGGATAGATAACCCCGCTCAGAGGAGGCGGCTCCCATTCCTGCCACACCCTACCATTACCTCTCTCTTCTCTGGAGCGAACTAGAAATGCCTTCCTCTTGACCAAACCCTTCCCGCTCTCTGAAGCCCTCTGAAGGCAGTCCAGCCACAAAGGGAGCGGCTGCAGCATCAGTGTGTGAGAGGATCTACTGACCCAACCCTGCAGATTCCACTGGAGGATTTGCCTGTGTGAGGACTGCCGGTTCAGGTAACAATACATCCATGTCTTTTTTCCAAAAAGAAAAACACATGCCATTTTCAAGTTCCTAAGAGGATACCCACCAGAGAGCTAAAACTGTTTTAAAAAGGTACTTGCCCATGTTCCTTCAGGGCTCCCAGGTGAAAATATTTTATAGTTTAACCAGAAAATCGCAGTGTTACCCAAACTAAGTAGAGCAGCTGCCTTCTTTGCTGGCCATTTTCAGCATTATTAGCTACATGTTAACTTCATTATGGAAACACAATTAATGGTTAGTCTGATGAGATTGCTCTGCCCAGGAACGGTATGTAAATCTCCAACGAGATTGGCTGGATTCAGTGTTGTTATAGTGTTGCTTGTTCATCATATAGTCAGTTATTTTATCTACTATTCAGTCCATTAGGAGGTTATTGCTTCAACTCACTGTATGCTGCATTTTAACACGGCACGTTGACAGCGGATCTAATCTTGTTAAAGGCCACCAATAACTTGTTTTCTCTGTGATGTCTCAGGGATAATCCTTCCAAATTCCTGACCAGAACTTCGCAGCAACCAAAGAAACACGGCTTCCCTTGAGAATTTTCCCCAGGTTTTACACGGAGCCCAGTACAAGCTGGGAAAGGATTTTAGGAACTGAATGAGTGCGGTGCAAATAGCCATCCAAGGTTTGAAGAGCTTCCAGGGACTCAGCAGTCTACAAGAAATACCAGACCTCAAGCCAAAAATTTGGAGTATTGATGCTTCACACATCACTGACTTCCAAAGTATTACATAGAAAATATGAATGTCTTTCTATTTCGGGTAGAAGGTGGTGCCTGGTTTTGCATCATGACTTTCACCCGGGCAAAACTAGATGGGGCTTGGTTTGTTTCCTTTTCACTTTATTGCAAGATTTACAATATTCAAATCTTCTCCAAATAGCTTCAATTCCATTACAACCTCCCCAATCTCATCTCTCCTAACCACCCAGCCTTGCTCTGCATTCTGAGTTAGCTCCTGTACACTCAAAGCTGAAAAGATTTAGGGGGTCTTTAACCATGTCACTGTTGCAACAGAACAAGAGCGGTCATGAGGCATCAGGGATTCGAAAGAACATCCTCGTATGTTGAAAGGCAGGGTTTGCCCCTTGTAGCAGCTACATTCAGCAGGACCGAAGCTGTTAAACAACAAACTCAGTCTACAAGAAGACAAATTACCTCTGTTGCTAAGATACCTTATTGGACCATTCCAGCCAATCCTCCAATTGCCTCTGAATTTTACTTGGCATTTGAGTATATTGATGGTTTATTGTATCAAGAGAATGATGCTTGACAGGCAGGGAGTCCCTGGGAGACCTTCATCATGCTACAGATGGTGCTCGAAGGCCCTCAGGGGAAGGAGTAGCGATTAACATTAAATAAGGCCCAGATTCACCACAACTGCTACTATTCTACCCACAAAACCTTGGGCTTTCTTCCTCTCAGGCCGCCTTTTTCTCCTCTACTACTCCTGACAGACACTTCCTTCAAATCCTATCTCCCGTCCCCACCCATAGACTTGCATCTTTCTCACTTGGACAGTCCCGGTCCACCGCAGCTCACTTGGGCCTGGCTCAACATCCTCTGTTTCTAAATCTTACGGAGAGGAGAACTCAGCGGATGGTTCTGCCTCATGACCAAGAGATATGGAATCACAAGTACATCAAATGCAGAGATCAAAGTCAGGCAGGTCAATACCTAAGCACCCAGAAATCGTGGGAAGGAAGGTTTCCCTTCAGTTACATGTGTTATTTCAGAATTAATAAGGCCAAAGTCCAACCCAAAGCCAAGGCTCAAGCGAGGTCTGAATTTTATCCCAGCTCCTCTGCCTAAAGATCAAGAAGGCAACTCAGGGAACTCCCTGTACTTTAGTCATTGTTTGTGGCTGACTTTATAGTCACCCGAATAAATGGCACAATGAGGAAAAGGGAGGTGATTTTAATATGAAGTGCAAATCTCACCCCTGGTACTGGTGCTAAAACTGAGACTGGCTGGCAGAAGTCAGAGTCACAAGCCCAAGAACCAACCTGAGGGTGCAGATCTGGGATCTGGGAATCCATTGCGCTGTTATTCAGGATGTGAAACCAAAGCCAGTCCCCTCCCCTGCTCCTCACCCTGCAATACCTGCATGACAACTGCAACTATTTCCATTTTTATCTGCAAAAGTGAGGGAATTGAAATCCTAGACTTGTTGTTTTAAGATGCCCAAGGCTGTGTGTGAAGCAGAGTTCAACCGCAGTAAAAGTATCTACAGGCCTTTACAGACATTCTCCAAGCACCTCTTTGGCATTTCTGCAGCTTCCCAGGTTGTAAATTACAGTTAGACTCGCTAATCAGAGCATAAAAGATTGTTCTGCAGATTTGCTGATAATATAAAACACGGAGCCATTGCTAGAAGGAGCCCATTAGTTACTATTAAACCGAGCAAAGCAACCAAGTGCAGTGAATTAGCAATGTCCATGCTTCACTGCACACTGTCTTTAGAATAACGACTATTATTATTTAAAAAAAAACAACTAATTACCAGAGATAGTTGAAATATGATTGGGGAAGAGGAACGAAATAACCCGGACACGAAAGCTGAGAGCTGCGGTTGTCATGCAATCCTCCACTATCTCATTCCTTTTCACCTATGTAACTGCCTGCACATATGGGGTTAGCTCTCGCCAAAAATTCAAGGCTTGGCACACCCTGGACGGGAAGATGATTTAGAGGGAAGCGGGGCTATCAGCTCTAACAGCAGGGACAGCTAAATAAATACTTACAAGGCAAGAATGCTGAGCTGCCGAGGCAGTGGAGAGCGAGAGGGGTTTTTTAGAAAACACTGTCATTGTTTCAGAATCCCTGTCCAGCCAGAGGGGTCTGCCAGTGAGTGCTGACAGTTTGCTGTTACAGTCCCCGACCCTTCTGCTGGGAGGTCACCAGACGTACGGGAAGCAAAGGTCACCTTTGGAGTGAATGAGAGATCAGCTCCTCTGAGCTGTTTTCTGGTAAACTCTCTTACTAAATTAAAAGGATTGTTGGTTAATTTATGACTGTTCAATTCATGTATAACTATAACTGTATGAATGGTAAGGTCATCGTCCCCAGTTACAGTAGCCAGGATGAAAACGGGGAAGGGATAGAAAACCTTACACATTTCAGGCCATAAGCCAACTAACTTCCTGGAAGCAGGAAGAAACTTCCTTCCCTCTCATCACTTCACACCTCCTAGCACAGACAGGAGGACTGGATGGAGTGCGGGTCTGGTCTAGGACGGCAGTTCCTTTGGCAGTGATTGGGTTATGCCACGTGGAGTTAAAGGCATCAGCCCTCAAGTTAGACCAAAGCACACCGCTGCTAATCCTGCCACATCCCCAAAGCTACTGCTGAAGAGGCTGCATTTAAGGCAAAGCCAGAGGCTTCTGGGCCACCAAGCCACATTCAGCTTCAGACATGAAGTCACTATGCGACTTTGGGCAAATCACTTCACCTCTCTGTGTCCCTCAGCCAAAGCAGGTGGAAACTGGGGGGGAAGAAATCAAGGACTTTACAAGAGAGCAGATGCTGTTTTCCTGGCTGAGCTAATTACAGAAGAAACACCCTCCTAGCTTGCCTTTATATACACTTGTGACTCCAGTGATGCGGGCAGAGAGACTGCGCAATATACTGTTTCACTGGCAGTATATTACTGAAAGATGGGCTCCATGGCACAGATGATGATAAATAAGAGACAGCAGTTAGGAGATCTGGCGTTCACGCTGCTCATACTGCAATGGGGGACGTGCTCACTAGGACAGTTTGCAGATCTCAGCTTTGGGTGAACTGAGCAACTGGTGGAAAGAGATTTGAACAGACCTTTATACCCCATCGGGAGTAACGGCTGGAAAATTTACAGCATTAAGCAAGGACATCTATAGGACACACAAAGAGCCAAATGCACCTGTGCTGTAAGCCCATGGAGCTTCTCTGAGGGTACAGCAGGCCCAAAATATTAATGCCCTGAAGGAAGGCAGGAGGAGAAACATACAGGGCTAGCTGAGACTACAAGCACCATGCACAGCTCATCCTCCACAATCAAAGCTGAGAGGCTGGAGTTTAGAAAGCAAACAGAATTCCTAGAAACTCCAGGCAGTTTGCAGTTTTATAATGGAAAGAAGGATCTGAATTGGACACAGCTGGAATAATAGAAGCTACCTTCAAGCAACTTTGTCCTAAAACCCATTTTGCCTGTTTGTCAGTTGCTCCCACGTTAGAAGTGGAGTCAGGGAACAGACCAACAACCTGCAATGCTTAGATGGTGCAATACAATTCTGAAAAATGTGACATCGCTCCCGATGTAATGGCTTTTTTGAGATGATGAATATAGCAGAACTCTGAGAACCATATGCTGGATAACAACATGCACACAGAAAAACAGCTAGGAAAAAATATCAGCAGAATTTCTGAAAGTATTTACGTCGGCACAGTCAAAATGATGTTTCAGTTCCAAGCAGACATAAATGAGAAGCTTCGTAAGAAAGCTCAGGCGTGTTAAGATGAATTATTTCCAAAGCTAGACTCACAAAATAATTTATCTGTATTAGGGCACATTTTTTACAAATAAACCAGATGGCTACTCACTACCCCGCACACATGAGCTCATTGCTCTCTGTCTTCGTTAAACTTGTCGTAGAGCACAGCAAGCGACTGGCCCCCAGCTAGGGTACTGATCAATATATGCTAATTCATCAGAGCTGCAGAGAATTAAACACATCTGTACAAAAGAGACGCTTTCCAAAAACATAGCCTATCTTACAGATACATGTGTGTTAGTAACGAAGAAACCAACAGCAATATCACTCTTAGGTTTCAGACAGAAGGCTAGCTGATCTATGACATTACTGGTCACTTAAAATTATGAATATAAACACTGATAGATGAAAGCACTGAATGATTATAGAAGATATTTCTCTCTGTGACAAACGACTGTATGTATTCATCAGTTATAACCATACAAAGAAATGCTCTTAAGGCAAGCTAAAACGGCAAGATCTCTGCAGCAGGGACTGCTTTTCTTTCTTTCTTTAACAAGAGAAAAGAAAGTCTGAAAGACAAAATCTCAGGGTCTACAGACTCTCATTCTTTGGGTCTGGAACCAAATTTCACAGCTGGCTCTGTAATGCTCCCAAGTTCCTGAACCAAAACCCCAAGTGCCCTAGGAAATCAGCGCTGGCAGTTCGAGCGCCTCTCCATTTTAAAATAAATAGAATAATTAAACTGTATCATTCAACAGCTGAGTTGTTTAGAATTCTCACAGGACCCTTCCCTCCCGCTTTCATGTCTGCACCAGAAGCAGAGAATTAGAAGTGGGGTAATCATCAGAAAGTTATTGATGTAATTATGAGAGAGGGGAGGAGGTGGCAGCTGAAAGCCCTGCTGGGCCAGAGGAGGAGACGGCCATCTCAGCAACCCACACAACCTGGGCTCCGGGATCAGGCAGCACCGAGTGTGTTCAGATCTATGAAGGGAAATGACGGGGATGAGGTGAAGGGACCCCACACAAGCTCTGGCAGAGATGGAGTTAAAACCCATCCCAACTCTCTGCGCCCCCTTAGACTCTGCAGCCAGGGATGGGTGGATTAGCAGGTGCTCCCACATAAATGCTCGAGCACCATGGGCAGCAGGAAGTCAACTCCCTGAAGGCATAAACCTGCTAGGAGGGAGATGGAGCATAGAGGAGAAAACAGACTCCCAGAGGTCCACAGGTGCACAAACTGCCACTCGTTGCTTCTCGCGACATTCAGCACAAAGTTGACGAGTCTGTTTAGTAAGCATTCCAGTGGGTAAATAAATGAGAGGTGTCACCTCTGCTTGACTTCACATGATGTCCCTTAAATCCCTTGCAACGGCAAAGGTCTACCTCTGGGGCAAATGACCCCCTCCTCCCTGAGTCAGCGGACAAATCCTCACGTGGGTGCTCTACACACACTCAAGCGTGCAAAGGGCAGCAGCCCCAGCAAAGGCATCAAGCTCGGGTTGACCCCGACCCAGGTATGTACACAATTGTGGGGTTCACACCATTTTGAGACACAAATACCACCGGGCGCAGTTTGTGCTGCACATTCATCAGGCATTTTCAAGCACATGAGCAGTTAGCCGGAGGGCCTGACCAAGGCTCTCCGGCAGCTTCTCTGTTCAAGGAGTCATTTGCACACAGGGGATTATTCAGAAATGATTTCTTTTGGGGGGTGGGGAAGGCAGAGCTAAAGACCCACCTGAGGGATACAGAACTACTGGAGCTTTGTGCTGCAAATACAGTTCAGGGCAGAATGACATGGGGCGGGGGGATCATTCCATTACTGCCACCTCTGGCTGAGAAAAACGATCGAGCCATCTTTCAGAAAGAAAGAAGGCAAAGCCCAAGTTGCAGGAAGGAGGAAGGTTTTGCTCCAAGTCACCATGCCCCTTCCATGGACAGGACTTGCTAAGTGGTGGGTGTATTATTGATGCATGCAGAGGGAACTGGGGGCAACCTCCCTGAAGGGGAGTAAACATGGCAAATAAAGCAGCCTGTTCTACTCAGGGCAAAAACCCCAGGCCCCTCTGTTAAATCACACGGATACATGCGCTGTCTGTCAGGTAGGAAGCTGCATGTCACCTCCACAGCTGCCAGTTGTTGGCAGGTGACCATCTAGCAGCTACGTAAGTGCCCAACTCAAACGAATGGGCTGCGACTGCCACAAGGTAAGAGCTTTAACAGGGAAAAGGTGCAAAGTCCTGTGGGTAGCTCAGTGTAAGTCACCATAAATGGCCGGAGCTGCTAGGCTGCCTTCCCCTCACGCTCTGCCCCCTCCTTTCAGCAGACGCCCTCGGGCTCAGCGGAAGAGAGAGAGCTGAGAGCAAGGGACCAGCTATTGCAGGTGCCTCCCTCTCTGGGCACCCAGCTTGAGGCACGGTAAAGGGGATTGATTTGCAGAAAGTGCTGGGTGCCCTCCTCTACCCCTGGCTGGCTGGGGTAGATACCTGTAAGAGGCTGACATTTACCCCAGGCAAGACAACTGCTGCAGCCCCCCAGCTAAGCAGCATCAGGAAGGCTGAAGCATGTCTTAGGAAGCCTGCTTCAACATGGCCCGTAGCTACTGTACAAACCCCAGCCGGCATCCGGCAATCGCTGCTCAGAGCCCCCCACGTACAACAGGAAGCAAAGAGAGGAGACACGGTCAGCGGTAAAATCTCCCCACCAAACCAGTCCCATCGAGTGCCCCCGAACCGTCACTCGGTGATTGAAAGACAACAGGGCAGCTGTGTTCTGAAGATTAAAAAAGCCTCCTTGCACTGAGCTACCCACAGGACTTTGCACCAACCCCCCCCCCCAAAAAGCCTGGGACACCCCAAATCACTATCGTCATTTTTAAAACTCATGGCTGGCGCTTTGAAAGATTCTCCTGATACACAAAAGCACTGGGACGCAATGAGGGGATATTAGGGTACCTATATGATGACACCAGACCCTTGGAGCAGTGATTCAGTCCCGGGGTCAGGGGCATGACACCACTGGTTCAGTGGCATTGTGCTCACTTACACCAGGATGGGATTTGGCCCTAGGACTCTCCTATCTATATTTAATGATTATTTATCACAGGCTTGTAGGCAGATTTTTTTTAAAATGACACATTTAATTCCTACATAAATCATGGTCTGACATCATCAACTTGAGCTGGGCATCATGTGAACAAGCACCCCACAACACAGACCTACTAATGAACCTCAAACTAGACATACAGTCCCCCTGCCATCGCAAACCCACAGGGTTTTCCACCCATGCAATGGCTTTTCGGTGTAGATGCGTCTAAAGACCTGGAAACTCACTTTCACTTGTTGACCAAGCAGAGTTTGAAACTGAACCCATGGAGATTTTATTTCGGGGAGTAATCTTTCAGCATCTCCCCCAGTCTTTCCAGCCTGGATCCATCCTAGCTGGACTTGTTTTGATGCACTCTGATAATCATCAAAACAAGCCTAGTTAAAAGCCGATTGCTTGGAAGTACTGTAATTACTGCCATTATGCACTTCATAATGCCTGAGCAATTTCATTTTCGTAGTACAGGGCTGGTTTCTTTTTTGTTTTGTTTTTTTGTACTTTACTAACCTAGGATCACAGGTAATTTGTTCCAAGAAGATGAGCTTCCAACAAAGACATTTCCTTATCCTAACAAGTACCGAACACAAGCTAAAAATGAGCAGGGATCCAATCTCAGGAACTAAAAAAGAGCTGTTTGGCTAGCTAGGAAAAATAAGCAGTTTCATATCTCTGCATTATAACTGTATCATCCCTAGATATTCTGGGAGACGGTGAAACAAACAAAATGTAGCCCTCTTGGCTAAGAAAAAAGGGGCTGAAAAGTTAAAACAAATTAATATGCAACACAAACAATAGCAGGACGCGGCACATAAAGCTACACAGCAGAGCTCCCCCAGGCGAGATGGGAAAGAGAGGGTTAAAAAGAAGATGCACTGTTCCAGCAAAAACAGGAGATCCAGAATTTTTTATTTCCACGAGACTTACATGGATATTTCAGACTGGAAAATCTGCTTACAAACTCGTCCCACCTCAGGCCCTGCACCACGACCGCCTGGCAGATCTGCACAGCACAACCTTTCTCAGATTCCCTTACTGCAATGACAGCTGGGGGTGTTTTGAAAATCTAGAAGGCTCCAAAAACTACTGACCAATCAACAGAGTGGGGTTAATATAATGCCAGCTCGCCTTGGATACTGCTGCCAACTAGATGCTTTTTAAAAAGACGGGGAAATTCATCCCTAGAAAACCAGTGGAGCCGCAATGGGGTTCATTTAATCCCTAGTTTATGATGTTTTCTAAATTCAATTTTTATAATACTCTCAGAGGAGGAAAGAGGGTGTTGAGTGTAAAACACAGGACCGGAACTCAGGAGATCTGGCTCTGCCACCAACTTTCTGTGTTACCTTGGACAAGTCACTTTATCCCCCTTTTACAGAGAAGTCATGTCACTGGGGATTGTGAGGCTTAATTAATATTTGTAAAGCTCTCTGCCGTTCTTGAGAGGGAAATCCAAAGAATCGTTATTGTACCTTAAAAGACTCTTTCCCCCCCTCCCAATTTGGCAAACACTGAAATTTTCCTCTCTCTAGTTTAAACACTTCTTCATATACCCAGGGCTGTTTAATCACAACACAAACTAGCAGCTCACACAACATCTTTCGGCGACAAATCACCCCATTATCTCACCACTGTCATCCGCTGGTATTAGCAGCACCGTGAATCTGGCAACTGCCTTGTTGGTTAGCCAACCCGAAAGGGGGAGCAGAGATGCCTGAGCCTTTGTGAGTGTGCAGGAACATGGGACATAGGACTGGAAGGGCTCCCCTGGGGCACTGAGTCCAGTCCTCTGCTATCACAGGCAACGCTGGCATATCACCCAGTTCTAACACTCATCAAGCTCCACCCTAAAACCAGTTAGGTTTCTTGCCCCCATTTCTACTGAGAACCTATTCCAGAACCTCAATCCTCTGATGGTTAGAAACCACCTGATTTCCAGTCAAAATTTACTCATGGACAATCTATCCCATTGGTTCTTGTGCCAACATTGCCCTTTAGCTTCAATAGCTCCCCCACCTCCCCCAGCCTTTCCTCTTCCCCCCATGTATGTATAGAGACTAGAGAGCAATCATATCCGCTCTCATCCTTTGATTTGCTAGGCTAAACAAGCCAAGCTCTTCCAGTCTCCTTTCTCCGTTCCCTTGGTGCAAGAGAGCCCCAGTACACTGCAGCTTAACCATTATTTCAATGGCTTTATTATTGTTTCTTCACATGATTGAAATTTGTTCCCTGGCTATATACTAGGCTTGTCTGTTTGTCCATTTTAGCTGTAAAATAATGGTGCTGTTTGCAGGCAGTAGGTGAGCTGCTCGCTGTATACGCCGAGGCTTAGCAATGCACATTATGCGCACGTACTGTAAGCCTCGCCTCAAGTTGGCAACTACAGACCGCAACAGAGAGCTGGTTTGAAATGACATGGTGCCACCAAGCATAAAGCTGCCTGGGAGCTTCTTGATATTACCTACGCCCTGCTGCAAAGCAACAGCTCGCAACCCTGTGACTTGGGTCACTGTTAGTCAAAGCCAAGCAGCAATCACCCAGTTCTAAACTGTAAATACTGCAAAACCTGGCTTCTTGTCTGATATGTGATGGGTGGCAGCTATGGCTTCCTCTCACAAGCAAAGGTTTGTAATGGTTTGTAAATGCCAGGGGAAATTCCTCTTCCAGGCTACTGATTCCCAGGTTAGGAAGGGATTTGTGCCTTCTAAACGGTGATTTTATGGGTCGAGCCCGGTTATTTTAGGTGGAAACGAGGATGGAGCAGAAAGAGGGTCAGACCTAGTGTCATTTCCCAAGAGAGGCAGCTCAACCTACCCCCTAGAGCTCCATTAGAGAGCTGGTCATGGCTGCGACATCTATCTCCAACCGCAGCGGCTGTATCAAGTGTCAGTATAACCCTCCATGAAGCCCAACATCATCCGAATGCTCGAACTCTACTAGAGCAGCTGGTATGTTATATCTGATCCGGTCACTGCTAAGCAGTGGCCTCATAATCCCAGTTTAACAACAGGGGGCCAAAGAAAGACAGAAACCTCAGGTGTCCGAGACGCCGTCTGGGATCAGATTCTTCCAACCTAAGCAGGTACATTCACCGAGCACTGGCAGCCTAATTCAAAAGGGAAACCACAAAACATTCTGAGAAATAGCATGTGTTTTTTATGCTTGTGAAAGGCCCCAGCTTGGCAGCCTATCACCCGAGGTCCCGTCCCACCACTAACACTCTGTAGAGAAGCTTGCCTTGACCTTCTCCATGCCCATTTATTATTTCGCTTCAGTGAAGGCAGCCATGGAAAATGCCAGGGAGTGTCAACTACAGCAGTGATTTTTGGATGTAAGCACCAAGCCAAGACACTGACTTGGAGATATTGGCTACTAGCAGTCACAGATCGGCTATGTGCAGTTGTAGGCAGTTTCATTATACCATCCCATAGCAGAACAAGAAGGGAGAAAGAGCGTACAGAGATGGGAGAAAAAGCAGGAGGACAGGCCCAAGCCGTAAGCTGAAACGTTCAGAACCCACAAGGGGATTGCCAGGAACATAGCCAACTAAGCCAGTCTTATGCCAAGATGTACAATGGGAGGAGGACAAGCTGGGAAATCGAGAACAAGAGACATTAACCCAGAGGGAACGGAGTGTAAGGGGGAAGACAGACAGACGCACAAGCCCACGCAATCCCACCTTCAGAGTCTTTTGTTAAACAAGGCTTTCCAAATCCACATTTTAAGACTTAAAAGAAAAAAAAAGCCTTCAAACCTGGGAGCTTGCCAAAGCTTAAAACACTGTTGCAGACTGCCCACACTTTAAATAAGCAGTAATTGAACAATTATTGAAATAAAGGAGGCTATGTGCTTCAATGAAATTACATCAGCTCATTATGGTACAGCTTCAAATAAAGTGTCACTGAAAAAAAAATGTAAAGGGCAAACTGACAGAAGCAGTGGGACATAGAGTACGTTTTTATTAGGTGTATTATGGTAGCACCTAGAGGACCCAACCAAGATGAGAGTCCCACTGTGCTTGGAGCTGTACAATTCTATAACCAGAGACAGTTTCTGCTCCAATGAGTTTAAAATCTAAATAGCCAAAGATTGGGAGAAGAAACAATCCCAGAGAAGGGAGTGATTTGCTCCCTGTCACACAGCACATCACTGGCAAAGTGGGGAATAGAACCCAGGTCCCCTGAGCCCAGCCCTGCACCCCACACGCCCTCCCCTGTGTCAGGAAAACAATCAGCCTTGGTATCTGGAGGCAGCAGAATGCTGCCTTACCTGCCTTCATTATGCCCCCCCCTTGAAGACCATAGGAGCCATCAAGGAGAAATACAAGGACCAGACCCTGTAAGCAGATTCACATGAGCAGTCCTCACTCACACCAACAGCCCCACTGAAGTCACTGTAGTGAAAGCCACGGGTTTACTTCCACGATGAAGGGTTTGCTGGTCAGGCCTATATCCATTGTCCTTGTCTCCGCCTGGTGCTGGCTGTGCAGCCAGACAGTGCAGATTCAGTGGGGGCACGCAGGGAGAGATCATACAAATTACTCCATGTCTCCTAAGCTCTGTGTGGTCCTGCCTAGAGGGAGCAGCCATTACCAAGGGCAGAGTAGCCCCTCTACGAAGGGCTCCATAGCTCAGGAGGCCCACGAACCTGCTGGGGTTCAGTTGTTGCAGAGAACGTTGTTCTACTAGATCAGGTCCTTGGTGCACAAGACTTTTCACGCTCTGACGCCCCAGAGTGTGACACTTCCCACCCCTCTTTGTGTAATGCTGGTGGCTGCATTTTGCAATTTTAAAAATAATCGCAACGGCTGTGATGAATGGGTTTGCTCTGCTTGCCAGAGAGAACGGCGTCTGTGATGAACTCTGGCTCCCTGGCTGTATTCTCTCTCTCAATGAACCATTTCAGCCGGCAATTAAACTGATGTACATTTCCCAGACCAAAGCCCTTCCCGTCAGCTCTGAATATCTTGACGCCTAGAGGATTGCCATATAGAGGCCATAACATTTCTCACTGCAGCAGCAGTCTCTCCACTGAATCTCTGGGATGCATTTAAACAGACACACACACTCTGCAAACTGAACTAAAGGGAAACTTAAAGCTGATGCAAGTATCCAAGCCCAAATCAGCTCATTCAGCCCAAAGAACACAGCGCCTCATGGTAACAGACACGCTACAAGCAGGGCTTCAAAAGAGAGCTTTCAGAGGCCTGCCTTAGAATTTGTCGGGCCATGTGCAAATAAGGGGCCAGATCCTGACCTAGTCTAAACTGGCATAACTCTGTTGATTTCAGTGGTATTTACACCAGCTCAGGGTCTGGCCTATGGTGTATGAGGTGCCTAAGCAGATTTCGCCAACCAGCAGAGCACGCCGGGCAGGAAGAGGAGGGTCTGTCACCATTGGAAGGGGCAGAGTGGGTGGGTTGAAGGAGAAGGATTCTGTCAGCTGAGTGGCAGGCCAGGGCGTTTCTCATTGGTGAGATCAAGGGGGAAATACCGGAAGTAGCAACCTCTAGAACCAGGCCTGAATTTGGCCAGCTGTTGTTGCTGTTCTGTGACTCAGGGCCTTCCTTCAACCCCTATTTTAAATAGTAAAGGACCCATTTCTTCCCTTGTGCCACCCACGGAATTCCTTCCTTCTACAGCAGTTAAGATGCCAGTCTAGAAAACCAGCTTGTTCATGCAGTATTTGGGGATTAATCAAGGCTGCTTTACTGACAGGCATAAGGAGACTAAAATGGTGGTTTTAAAAAAGAAGCGGTTGCTATCGCATTTCCTTCAACCTCAGAAATGCCTTTGGTCATCTTAGGCTCTTGAAAGAGCTGAGGTGGTATCAACTCTGTTACATTCTCATGAAAAAAAACTGATGGATACTTTGACTCGATTATCACAGAATGGCACACGACGGATTGGGGTAAACTCACCAATAACCCCCTTCCATATTTCACTAATTTATTGAATAAATATATAGTAATATCTCAGTAATATCTCCTTATATCTAAGGAAACAGTTATACTGCCAATCACTTTGCAGTAATTCAAAGCGTCTGGACTCTCCAATAACATAAACCCGAGTCTCCACTATTACTTTTTTCTCCCCCCCCCCTTTTTTTTTTTGGAAAGCTGGCTCCAAATAGCTACTTCTGGAAATACTAAATCGGCTGCAGCTGAAATGGCCAGTCCGCACGTCTACACATCTATTCCTTTTTGTGCTGCACCATGGTTGATACCTTGGAAGGGTCTGTACAAGTGTTGCAAAGATTCCCATTTCTGTAGGACAGCCACCATTTGCGAGACAAAAGCTACAATACTTAATCAATACTAATACTTAGTCCTGCCATGAGTGCCGGGGACTGGACTAGATGACCTCTGGATGTCCCTTCCAACCCTACGATTCGAATACAGAAAGTACTGGACAAAATCGTTAGACTGAGCCAGTGATGGTAGGAACCATTACATTTAAATTTAGTTGGTTTTTTTAAAAATCTATATTAAATTCTTCTGTATTTGCTTCTCTTGTCCTTTATCTGAAGACATGATGGATCTTGTTTTGTAATAGTTTATCAGCAATCACTGCCTATCATTCATTCCTTGAATTCAGTCATCATCCCCTGTGCCCTTTTATTTAGCAGCTGTATAGCTCATTGTGAAGCAATAAACAATTAACATATAGATCTTCCAAAGGAAAATAACCAGCTGGAGTGGGGAAGCCATTAAGTCAGCCTGAAAATGCCCTTAGTAATAAAAAACAAAGGGATGTGACCTACCGAAGAGGTAGGAGTTAAAAAGAATTGGAGGGGGAGAGGGGAAGTCTGCTGTGTTAAGAAGCATGGCAGTCAGGTGATGGCTCCCCGGTGAGGGTACCAGCCTGGGGTTCTGGGATGTGGGTTCAGTTCGCTGCTCCACATGCGACCTGAGGCAAGTCACTGAGCGTAACGTCTTCAAAAACACTTATGAGCCTAAGCCCCATTTTAAAAAGCAACACAGGCAATTTAGGAGCCTACTGGAAGTCAATGGGAATTTGGCTCTTGAATCCCTACATTGCTTTTGAAAATAGGGCTGAGGCTCATAAATCATTCAAGTGCTTCTGAAAAACGTTACCCATAATCTCTCTGGGCCTCATCTCCCTATCTGTCCACTAGGGCTAACAGCACTTCCCGACCCCACCGGGCCTTGAGAGGAGAAATACAATAAAGGTTGTGAGGAGCTCAGACACTCCAATAATGACAACCATACAAGTACTATCACTAACTCCCAGGGCCGGCCCACAACATTTTGGCACCTGAAGCAGGGAGCTCAAATGACGCCCCTATGTCCCCTCGCTTGGGCCAAAACTTTGAAAGGTCTTAATTCTGCCTTCTTCCAGTTCTACTCCTCTCATGGTCCTGCTCTGCTACCTAAGGAGAACTAACAACTTAAAATGCCTTGTTCAGAAAATTTAAGTAACACTTAACTTTCAAACACCTGAACAGCAAATGTTACTTTTCTTGTCTGCATAGTAAACACTGGCATTTTAATCTGTTTGAATAATCAAAGTGGTGCTTTCCGTGCCTTCTTGGTTGCAAGGATTTGAACTGCTTCCTGAAGGTCCACAGTCTGGGCCAGCTCATGCTCTATTGTGACGGTTGCAAGGCCGACCAGCCTCTCCTGTGTCATTGTGGAGCATAGACGTGTTTTTATTAACTTCAGCTCGGAGAAGCTGCGTTCTCCACTGGCAACTGTTACAGGAAGTGTTAGAAGTACGCCCAGAGCAACAAAAGCATTTGGAAAGAGGGTGGTCATCTTATTTGTGCATATATATTCCAGAACAGCCTTTGGAGTTGATCCTGCTGAAATGTATCTTGAAAGGGCTTTCAGTTCATCACCTTAATCACTCGCATCAATATCGCGCATGCCATCATGTGTCAACATTGTCTCTAGTGCCCTGCATTGCTGGTATCTTCTTCAGGTATAGTAAGGAGTTTTGGAATATCATACAACATCCCAAATATACTGCTGTGTTCCTTGAGCTGCATGAAACGTTCAGCTGACTGTATTGCACAATCTAGCACCTGGTTAAAGAATTCAACTTTGAATTGTTGTTTGGGGTCTCTTATGGGATTATCCCGTGCCTCGTAATCAAAATGTCTTCTTTTTCAGTTACTCTTGTATTCTTGAATGGGTGGGAAAATAGCTTCTGTGTAAAGTTCCTCTGCCAACTTCTGTGCACTCTTCAGAACGTTTTGAATCCCTCATCTGACCGGTAAGACTATAGGTATGACTTTGCCTTATCCAGTTATTCCATTGCTCCAGATATATCAAGGTCAACACCTTGGAGTCTCTTGCTTATAACATTTATTTCAAACAGTATGTCATGCCACAACACTACGCCACACAGAAATTTGAAGTTATGTATGTTTCTGGTGATTCCCTTTTCCTCTGCCACTGTTCTCCCATGAACAGTTCCTATCATAGCATTATCCTCCATAATGGCAACGATGGCATCATCTATCTTCCCAATTTGGTGTATGATCGGCTTTATCGCCTCCACTCGACTTTCCCATCGTGTGGCACTCAGTGGTTTTAGTGTCAGAGAGGATGTTCCCAGATGTTGCTTCAAAATTTGCCATTGATGAGTTGATGCAGAGAAAAATACATAAATGCTTTGAATTACATTAAAAAATTCAGCAGCCTTACTAGAAGCTGATGCTGCATCACTGACCACCAAGTTCAATGAATGAGAACTGCATGGGACAAAAAAAGCTCGAGGGTTTAACTCTCAGATCCGTGTCTGCATTCCTCTGTTCTTTCCTCTCAGCTTGGCACCATTATCGTAGCCCTGACCTCTCATGTCAGCTATCGCAATTCCCGTATCTTCCAGCTTTTTAAGAGGCACATTTGTCATACCAGTCCCTGTAGTATCATCAATGTCAATAAATTCTAGAAAATGCTCTCTGATAGTCACCATTGCAGGGACATTTTCACTAGCTTCTGTTGTTGTTATAAAACACACCATTGAAGTCATTTGTTCTGTATGGCTGATGTCAGGTGTGCAGTCCAGAATAACAGAGTAATATCTTGCTGACTTCAGATCTGCCACAATCTTCTATTTGACTTTTGTTGCCAGTAACTGTATGATCTCATTTTGAATTGTTTTGCCAAGGTAGTGGTGTGTGTACATTTCTTAGATGCTCCTGGAGTACAGCATCAAACTCAGCCGTCAGCTCCGCAATTTTAAGGAAGTTTCCATTGTTTGGCACAGACAGCTGATCTGAAGTGCCATGCAGTGCTAGGTTTGGGTAGCAAGCATTCTCACAATGGCAATGAGCCTTTTCAGGACATTTTGCCTGTAAAGAGACTCTGATGCAATCTTCTCTTGATGTTGATCATCTATGATGGCCTTTAACCTTAGTCTCATCTCAAGCTCTTTCCACCTATGGAATGCTCTCTGGTGATTTGCATTTTTCCAGTCCTTTGTTCCTGTAGAACCCAATGTGGCTGGAACATTAGACTGGAAGAGTTTGCAACGAAAACAGTATGCAGCATTCTGGGTTTTTGAGTGCATAAGCCATGGCCTCTCCACTTTGTCACGATTGGGGATTTCATGCTAGTAATGTGTTGGATGGAAACTTCTATTTTCATTGTCTTTGGGGAACATGAAGTTTTTCACTTGCTGTGGCCCATGCAGTACAAGTCCCGCAGGCTACTGCTCAAGTGGGTCCACTTGATCATCTAGACCTAAGGAACTAAACTCAGCAGCAGCTGTTTCTTGCACCTCCACCACACTCTTCTTTGATCTACATTTTTCTTCAGGAATGTGCATGGTTATATCCATTTGAGATGGAGATATGGATGCTGCAGTAGCGGCCAGGGCACCTGCACTCCAACTAACTGGAAGATCAGGCATCTCCTCACCACTCACATCCTCACTGGGGCTGGAAGGCTCACCGTGAACATTTGTGTCTATGTATCTCAGGAGAGCTCCTTCCTGCTTAGATAGAAAAGCTTCCTTTGCTTGCTTGCTTCTTCTGAATTCTGCCCCAGAGGGGCGTTTTCTTCTTTCACTCATGACTGCTGTTCTGTGCCAGCTAGAGTGGCTCTCAACACTCAATTGAAGGGGACAAATAAGCAGGCTGGTAGCAGGGCCTGAGTGAGGGAAGATATCAGCGTCTTAAGGGCCTAACTGGCTCCTACTACTTCAGTTGGCTGCCTGTTCTCCTCCAGTGGATTCAGGGAAGCAGCAGGAGACAGGAAGCTCCCTGAGAAGCTAGTTTTAATCAGTCCGGGTTCCTGGAGGTGCTAGAGAGGTACATAGGAGGCTCCTCCTCCTCTCTCTCCTTGCAGCTCCTGCTGCTTTCTGTTATTCCCTCTCACCTTTTCTCCTGCCCACCTGTCATGTCTCTTGTGCTCTCCTTCCTCCAGCCCAGCACTCCACCGTCTCTGTGCATCTCGAGCAGAGACAATACATATGCACCAGCAGCAGACACAATTTTCTACACTCTGGATCCTAGTGGCGCCCCCCCACACACACACAGTCTGGCACCTGAGGCAACTGCCTCAGTTCGCCTCATGGTAAGGCCAGACCTGCTAACTCCCAGGCATCACACGGCCAAAGAGAAAACAGCACAGTGAGTGCTTATTAGATGTGTACTAGAGTCAGGCTTGATCCAAAAAACTGAATCCAAACAGCCTGTCCTTTCAGGAAGTTCAGATACAGAGGCAAACTTTGCAGTTCCTACCCTGCGGTGGACGTCTATTGATGTTGCTGCTTGTCGGCGGCATTTCAGCGGATGCTTGTCCGCCGCCACGGTCCTCCGTGGCTCGTCGTCTGGCGCCCACCAGACGAAATATGTTGGGGACCACTGAACTAGCCTTCATTGTTCTGTTGCATCTCATGAGCAGAATCTTATTATAAAGAAAGCTATAAGGCTATAAAAATGCCTTTTATTAAGTGAATATTCTACAGTGGGGCTTTTGGGGGGAGGGGAGGAAGAGACTTTTGGAGAGGGCGCTCAGAGAGCAGAAATTGCTCCTTTAAACTCCAAACCCCCTGAGCCTCATAACTGACAGCTGTGGTGCAGCTGTGCCTGAAGAGTTTGAAAGTAGTGTTCCTTTCATTTTCCCAGCTAACTCCCTTTCCATTTTTTTCCCTAAATCCAACGATGGCTCCAGCCATCTCGCACGATGAATAATTAGGTTTTGGCAAACGCCCGGGAGTTCTGCAGTACTTCAGAGGAAAGAGTAAATCTCTGTGAACCAAGAGATCAAAGGCTATTAGATGATCGAATAAATGTAAACCAGTGGTACTAAGCAGAAGATTTTGATGTTCTACATTGACTCACGTGTGCTCAGTATTTCAAAGTATTTACAAAGTAATAAGTCAGTTATAGGCAGAGCACTGGCTGAGAACAATGAAGATGTTGTTATACATTCAGGAATTCATCACACATAGCAGCTTTGGCCATTACATACTTTTTAGTAAAGGAAGAGAATGTTTGCCAGAATTCAGGGTTACTCTTCTTGGAAAAAACCCTTAGGAGGGGACCAGTTATTTCCACCTGGAAAGGCAGAAGGGACCTCACTTCAAGGTCTCGTTGGCCTCTAACATGATGGCCCATCTATCTAAGTTTTTATAAGGTCACCCACCACCATGGTATCTGAGCATCTTCTGAGCAAGGCACAACATACGAAAGAGAGAGAGGGAGATTTAATTAAATCCATACAGAAAGTTTTACAAAGAGAACTCCTATGCAGTTTTCTGGAATATTGTTGAGCATGTGCGAGCTTCAGTAACAGCAAATAGCGTCTATGTTAGAATGTCAGTTTGATCGAGACATGGGAAATGCTTCAACTTTTGTAAATACCATTGAAAACTGTGGACGTAATTAATATTGCAGGATGCCTTTGGAAATACCCACTGCAGACATTGATAAGTGATCATATACTCGTGTCCGGTTTCCTAGAGCAAAGGAAAGGCTATAGATTTGGATTTAGGCTTTGTTGAGGATATAACTTGTTACTCTTAAAGTGCTTCTTCTGTATAATAAAGATAAAAGCTTAGACTGCAAGCTCTTGGGGCAGGGGCCATCCTTTTGTTCTGTTTGTACAGCACCTAGCACCATAGGGTGCTGGCTCCTATGTGCTACCGCAGTACCAACAGTTAGTTATAAAGGAACCAGTCTCACCACAAAAACAAATGACACTGTGAAATCGGTACCATGTGGAATGGAAGGAGTAGGGAGTTTACAATGTGAGGCTGTCAATTAATAATGCTGCCTAGCTGTGAGTTTGGAGACAGGCATGTCTGATGTGCTCCTGGACCTCATTAAAGGAATTTCAACAGAAGAACCACAGACATCAGCAGTCCCACCCTTGCCCAGTAAAGTGGCATAGAAGTGACACTGATTTCTTGTGATCTGATTTTGACGTCACTGTGAGTTGTGGATACTCAGCAAAGGACTGAAGCAATACATGAGCCTTGTGCTAACTTTTTGCCCACGGGTAAGTTTCATCCTTAGTCTTCAGCACTAAGCAGGATTTGGCCCCTAGTATTACATTCAGTGTCTCTTTAAGCTTGTTACAGTCACATGAAATACCTGCATAGACTCAGTCATGAGAGCCCAGCAGCTGTTGTAGTCAGGCTCACAAAGTAAATATCTTTTAAGGAAGGTAAACGACATTCTATGTGTTTGACATTTTCTGTTACTGGAAATGAATTTCCTTCCTGATGAGAATGGCAAAATAGTTCCATTACCTCGAGGCCCTCTGTTCGCAAACAGCTCATGGTTGACTCAAAAAATGTTACCCCCATTTAAATATTTAATGCATTTAGACAGTTATAACAACTGCCACCACCCATGTTTTGCTGTCTGCTATATTCCCTTTTTTACCAACTGCATACAATGCAATCACATTTCTGCATCTTTCAAAGCATTTCAAAGGCAGCTTCCATTAAAAAAGTCACTCTATTTATAATAAAGTCCCTTACATGCCAAAATATTGGTTTCCTTGGGGGTATAATTACATCAGTCACCAATATTGTGCTATTTGTCCTAAAGCACTTCTCTGCACCAGGCAGGGATGCAACACGTAGCAACAGTTCTGGACAGGAAGTGAAGTATCCAATTGCTACTGCAGGTGGTACATAGGGGAGCAAAACACGAGGAATTTGGTCAGAACACTGGGATCAACAACCCCCTCACCCCTGCTTTGTTTTTAATGCCATAAGAACTTAAAGATAACACTTGAAAGAATGCTCCCAGCACCACATTACCTCCTCAGCTTGGCCAGTATTTTGGAAGTAAGAGTGCTACCTACTGGGTCATCGGTGTAATTCCCTGCGGACCTGGGCATTTCTTTCCTTGCTGATCTCCCTTGCAAAGACTGACCTGGCCAGGCTCTGCTTAGGTTGTGTGATCTGACATTACAGCCAGAGGCATCCTGGTTGCAGCTCACAGATATTTGCTTAGAGTACAGACTGTGGTTCTGCACAATAATCAAGTCTATAGATGGAGAAAAATAATATTTCCATACACTACAAAACAGCAATAAAACCCAAGATCAGGACAAGTATGGTTACTTCACAGGATCAGTCTTGAAAGAACAGTGTCAACTTTTTACCAAAAAACCTATTCAGTCCCCAAGTAGGATGAGATAAATTAGCTTGACTAAAAAGTAGATATGCTTTGCAGCCAGTGTAAAGTGCAAATAACTCAGTTGTGGAAAGGCCTTGAAAGATGGTATGCCTGATCGGAAATCCTGGCTGATAAAATAGGAGGAAAGTCCTTGAAGAAGAGGCCAGAGTTATCAAGGATGATTCTGATTTTAGCAAAGAAAGGGATTCAAGAAGTAGTGACCACGGCCATGTAGGTTCCAATAAATAAGGTATAAAAGGGTGGACACTTAAAGGACCCTTGTTGCTAGTGCCTGCCTGTCCATTTGGAGATGCCAATATGAGTATGAGCTCCTTGAGCCTAGTTCTGTTGAAAATACCTGATCAATACCTATAAATGCATGGTATTGTATGGGTGTGATAATTGTTTAGGTGCTTAAGGCAGAGTTGGAGCAGTTGCCTATATGCCATTCAGCCTTTGGATTTAATAAAAGGAATTTATGATTAAACTGGTGTCGTGGTGGTATCTTGCATTATTTATTATTAATAATAGTAATAATTCCAACACCCCATCAGCAAGCAGTAGCAATATACGAGTGGGTTTCACAATATTGATTTTATTTTACTTACTGCTTGGGAGCTGAATAATTTATTCTTAATTTTAAAAGCAGAAAGAAAAGAAATGAGTGGATAATATGTTATGGGATTTTTGATTATTTATTTTGAAACATTACAGACTGACACTTGGGAGCCTGCTCCTATAATTGCTACTGGTGATGAAGCCAGATTGTTATAATTAAAGTCGGAGTGTGGATCTATTCCCTTATAGGTAATCACCAATTTGTTCTAAGGATGTTACTTTTTTGCCCCCAAGAAGAAACTCAAATATCCTTGAGCACAAAGACTCATCATCCACCATTGTGTGAACTACTTTAACTTCAAGAGGTTTTGAATATCTTTGTTGCCGAGCAATTATCAGGAATAAATTAAGTCTTTCAACTCTATTAAAAGCAGAATAATCCATTACAAACTGCGAAAATGAAAACTGACCATTGCTGCGTGCAGTAGCTATTACCATAAACACTTGATTGAGCAAAGAATGTGCAGACACGAGTCACAAGGAAAACCACATCATCCATTTCTTTTCTATTTGTATATTTTCATCACATGAAACAGCATAGGGTCAGTTGAGTGGGATCACAAAGCATTGGCAATTGAGGGCAAAGAGAAGTCCTGTTTTGGGTGGCTTAGTGTCCAGTCAACATTCACGTCAAATTCCCAGTAATATTAAGGGGAGTGAAAGGCACACATGAAAAGGAGACTAAAACCCCAGGTTTCTTAAACACAGCTCCTGCATGGCCAAGAAACTCATGCAATTCATGCAGCTGCAAACTTACTGTGAAAGTGAGGAATCCATACTGAAATCTTCTGCATGTGGCCTACAGACACAGAGTAAAAGCATCATAACAAATGAGACAAACATCAACTATACCATAAGGGTTACTAGGGGGAATGGACAGGGCTGAGGAGTACAGACCTGTTAAAGGAAACTAACATAAAACAGACAAAACCAATCATTATAATGGGCCAAATTCAAAGATATGCTATCAAGATCAATGGAGCTGCATGCAATTATCTGGGGTAGAATTTGGCCATGTGTCTGTTAATATCCTGATCAACATTCTATTTACTGTGTATTGGATATTAGGCATCAAAGAATATTATGTAACAAGATTTTGGGGGCGGGTGTTTACTTTTTTTTAAAAAAAGGCCCAGCTATACTATATTCCTACACATGAAAAAAAATATATATATTTGTTGCAAATTATATTGCTGCACTAGTTTAATACAATGCCACATCTGTTGGGAATAACTTTGCCCTTTTTGGTGTTTCTCATGGGTTACACACCGGATTGATCCTGAATGCATCGGTTTTGATTTTACATTCACGGTGCATTAGACAAAAGGAAGACAGACAAATAACAGAACAAAGAAGAACAATGAGGGTGGCATTAATGGCACTAATGACAGAAAGCGGGGCTGGGGTAAGAACACAAGGAGCGCGCAAGAGAGCGTAGGAGTCGAAGGAAACACTGAGTTCCAAACAGCCCTCGTGGGATTTGCAGTTCATGTGCTGTACATTTCCAAAGTGTAGCTAAGCATTACCTGTGCCAGTTTTCAGGTACCCAGCTCTCTTTTTCTAATGGCTAAGCGTCTTGGTTCTGTTCAGAATCCAGCTCCATCAAGAGCTCCTATTCCTTAGCACTGTAGGGCACTATAAAAAGTCACAGACCAGAAGGCTCTGCTACATTAATATGAGTCCCCATTATCTTTAATCTGTAGGCAGATCCACACATCTGCTTCTTCAGCCGGAAAACCAGCAGCCGGCTCTCTAGATCAACACAGCTACAATGCTGCAGCCTGCACTGGGCTTTTTGCCTGGAGACTCTGTCCTCCCTAGAGCCTTTATGTCCGCACCAGCCTAGTGCCTTCAAAAAGCCCAAAGCCAAGCTGAATTTGGCTCCAAAGGGCATTCAGACCATTGTGCTGTCTCCACATTTTCTGGGCTGCCACCCCTTGGCCATTAGTTTAATCAAGATGCTACTTGGTACAATCAGGGATGCTGAAACTGGACCAGCCCTCTAAAGCATTTGTGAAGCAAAACACCGTAATCAATTAGTTGCCACAAGGACCTAAAAACTGGTGTGGTTTTGTTTAATTAATACTTCTCAGGAAAAGCTGAGGACTATTAAAATTGACAAACAATCTTACGCTGCTGAGGACTTATTCCATGTAGCAAAGATTAAGATTGCTGCCGTTGGGGCCCAGTTTTGTTTGCCACAGAAACCAGGCAAGATTCAGCTCCCCAGATCCCTTTGGACTATGGCCTTTTGCTCCATCACTGGCTCCTGGGAACACAAACTCCCTCAAGGAGAGTAGCCCAAGTTCAGATAGTCCACTAGCTGAACTTCGCATACACTGGTGCCAAGGAAAGGTGCAAAGGTAAAGAGGAGATCTCCGAGAAAGACTCCATGATAGGCTTCTATTAGCATAACTGGGGGACTCCCCCAATAATCCAGTCCTCACACAACACTCTTCCCATGCTAAACACCTCACCTGCTGTTAAACAGGCTGGGATGAATCTCCCCATAGGCTGCTCTCCATTTCCTCTTCATTCCCTAGGTGCGTGTGTGGGAGGAAATGGAATTCACTCTGGCTAAATGATCATTAATTCCAGTAAGGACAGTGGGATCAGGGTAAAATTTCACTGGCTTCATACCCTTGGAAAGAGACACATCTCACATGGCTGTAGCCCAAGCAAGGTGAGTGAAAGGGCCAGGATCTGCAGTCCCTGGTAGATTGGTACGAGTGAGGGAGGAAGGATGGTCTCTTTGATCCGGGTGCAAGCTTGGGCGTGGGGGACCCCAGCTCAATTCTCTGCTCTGCCTCAGACTTTCTGCGTTAACCTAGGCAAGGCACTTTTGGCTTGTCTGTACAGTTAGTGTGTGGCAAGCTGGGGTGTAAACCTACCTCACACCAGTCTGCCACACACACCCTGTTCCCTAGTGCACTTTGAAATGGATCGTCTCCATTTCAAAGTGCACTAGGGAGCTGTGTGTGTGTGACAGTGGGGTCCCCCCAGACAGTGAGGGGTCCCCCCCAGCTTGGCAGGTTAGTGTGAGGTAGATTTACACCCCAACTTGCCACACGCTGTTTGTAGAGACAAGCCCTTAGTCTCTCTGTGCTTCAGATCCCCATCTGTAAAATGGGGATAAGCAATCCTCCACAGGGATGTTGAGAACATAAATCCATTAAAGACTGTGAAGTGCTCAGGTACGACAGTAATGGGGGCCAGATGAGTCCCAGGGAGAGAGAGTGAAGAAAGTCTTGAGTAAGCAAAGCAGAGCTGAAACCCCTGGGATAAGTGTCGATGGATACAGACCCCTGATTGGGTCAGGGCTACCAGCCGAGTCACTGGAGCTGGCTAGAAAATGCCAAGGAAATCTCAACGTTTCTGTTGACATTTCAAAATATTTCAGCCACCCTGTATGCTGGTAAAGAAGCTGCAAATTTGTTTTCATGAAAATTTCACAAGGAAAATTTTCAAAACAATTTCAACCAGCTCTTCCTCTCACATGACAGGGGCCAGATGCATCCAGCAATTCCCAGTAGGGGCCAGACATTACACTGGGGTGCCCTTTTTGTAGTACATGCAGTAGTGTTTGGGTAAGTAGAACAGAGCGCATTGAGCACCAGCACTGCTCTATTCGACTCTAACCTGTATTTTAGATGGACCAGCGCCCTTCAGAGGATTGCAAGTCCTCATGCCAAATGCACCAACCACACATGGATCAATGCTCAAAATACACAAGGATTGTTTGTGGATAAAGGAATAAGCACGTCAGTGTTTGTGTATTACCAGAGGCCACTGAGCCTCTGGCTTGGGCTTCACTACCAATGTATGTCAGAATAACTAAGTCGCTCCAGGGTGTGGAAAATCCAAACCCATGAGAACTACAGTTATACCAGCCTAACCCCCATTGGAGACAGAGCTATGTTGATGGGAGGCCTTCTCTCGCTGACATAGTTACCATCCCCTGGAGAGGTGGATTAACTACGCCGACGGGAGAAGCTGTCCTGTCAGTGCAGGTAGCGTCTTCGCTATGCGCTGCAGTGTCATACGCGTAGACAAGCCCTCTGTTAGGCAGTAGATGCCATTGTTGGTTGAATGATCCATCTATCGATTCATGCATTCCTTACGATACACAGCGCTAGCTCACAGCTGGTTTGGACAGAAATTATCTCCCGACCCCACCACCTCCTCTTTCTCCTGGCAATGGCTGGTTCCAAGTTTTTACCCTTAGGCTTAAGCACGCAAAATTACACAAAACAACAGACAATTTTATCTGGAGATTGTCTCTGATGTGACCACGTATACAAAGTGCTGGACAATCAGTTTCTAGCCTTGTCCCAGACCTGAAGAAGAGCTCTGCGTGGCTCGAAAGCTTGTCTCTCTCACCAACAGAAGTTGGTCCAATAAAAGACATTACCTCACCCACCTTGACTCTCACTGACGGCTGAATTAGGTGTTTGTGTTTTGGCATCCAGCCTCTTAGTAAGATGAGTACCTTGCAGAACTCCACCTATGCGAACTATTTATAACTTCAGTGCGTTAGCCAGGAAGGGCCAGCATTTCTCCTGCCCGGGGCCCAAGTTGCCACTTCTCTGTTAGACAGATTCAAACAAGGTTTTACAAGGACTAAAGCTATTTTACAGGTAGCATTGTGTGTGTGTTATTTGCCAGCAAAGGACCAGACAGCCCATTGGGCTCAGTGCAGCAGGCCAAGGACCCTGCTCCTAAAGGCAAAAGAGAAAGAGTCACACATGCAAAGAACATGCATGGATCATGCCTAATAAAAGAGACTTGAATAGTCCATTAACTGATCTTTGCATTCTTCCATTCTTGCCAACTTAACCTTGCCACTTCACTCCAGAAATACAGGACCCTGATTACAATTCCATCCAGCAAGATTATATACCATTTATGGGCTCTGTTCCACTTCTGAAAACTTTCTACATCATTTCCCTCCAGCAACATATGGTCACTGTTTACCATCATCTAATACCAGAGTCCTTTTATCTTATGCACAAACAGCTAATGTCCCACTGAGCCCAATGTGACTGCAACCCACTAGAGTCTTGGGAGCACGCAAGTGAGGACTAACCAGTGCCTAAGGCAGTGGGAGGTTCGGATGACCAGGATCTATAAAACCTTAGTGACAGCTCACTGCTTTGTCTGCCATGGAATGGCTACGGCATCAGTTCAGAAGGCTGCAGGACTGACCCTTGTGACAGTGGCATCCCAGACTCTCTGTGGACAGGAACCAAGCCTGCGTCTCCACACCGTGGCTCTCCCTTACTCTTCATGATTCAGGGAGAATTGGCTCAGCAGGAATCCTGGGTTGACGCCTCCTAGACAGTAACCAGAGGTAGGTAGAAAGGACTCCTTTTTAATACCTCATTCAAAGGCTGTGCAGCATCCCAGCAGGTGGCAGTGGGAATGAGTTCAGGTCCTTGCAGAGCCCTTGAACCCAGGACCTTCAAACCCAACAATGAGAATGCTCCGAGCTGAGCTAAACTGCTGCGCGTAATTATTGGGAGTTATAGTCACTTACAAGAGAGCAAATAAAGCCCGGAGCTGGTGTCAACACTCATTAGTAACCCTAAATGAGGATACAAAATAATTCAAGTGTCCCATACGAGCACAGCATGAAAAGGAATTTGAGAGACATGTCAAGTCATCTTATTTATGCATACCTAATTGTACTGATACTTCGTTCCAGCACAGCACGCACGAATCACGGGCTATTTCAAAGGGAACATTCAGCAATGGATGGAGTTAGAATACACACCCTAATCTTGGGGGAATAAATTCAGAGCCAGACCTATACCTCCTGTTTGCTTGTATCCAGGATATGTCTCAGGAATACCAGCATCTCTGACAGCCACTGTCGGACTCCTCACATGGCCTTTTTAACATGGTAACTGCCTTTTAAGGTTAAATTAAACCACAAGGGGATGTTTCTAGATCTAGGTGCAATAAAATCTCTATATGAACCACGAATCTGTCTTAAGGAATTGTTTTAATGTCATTAAAACTTTCTTCTAGATGCTGTTTTAAAATAAAGCCCCCAGAGATTTGGATTCATGTAATACGACTTGTACCAGAAGAGGTGAAGTTTATCCAGCTCTAACTCTGATTCTGTTTCCCAGCTGCTCTGTCATATGTTGTGAAGTTACATCAGTTACTAGGGAAAAAGGATTTTTTTTCCCCATGAAGTGATCTCACTAGGACTAAAGAGAGCTCCATACAGATCACCTGATTCTGTATGGTTTAGATGTCTGGCAAATAGCAGCCAGTCAGCCATGCTCTCATGAATTTTTTCATTCCTCCTCCCTTAGGAGAAAATGAGAGAGATTAAAGGCAGATGATGTCATTTTTCTTCTGCTGTCTATATTTTACGTCCTGTCAATTTGCACCATTTCGGATCACCACAATGCAAGTACGTTCTCCTGACAATGCAAGTACGTTCTCCTGTTGGCATTCTTTCATGACAAGTTGTGATCATTGCAGCACCCAGAAGCATGCTAGATGCTTTGGACAAGACGAGTCCCTGCTATGAAGAGCTTACACTATAATATTACATGTGATACAACAAGTGAGAGTGACAAACAAAAGACCAGGAAGGGCTGTGGGGAAAGAACTAGGATTATAGGTGCTAACATTAGACAGTTACTCAGTTCAGTTATGAGTACATCTAGATGGCTCAGTCACTATATAACATGCACACATGTATATTAATTAACTCACTTCTGATAGGAGACCAGCAGGAGTGAGTTCGATGGGATCTGAATGAGAAGAGGTGGGTGTCCTGGTGAGTAGGATGGAAGAGGGCGTTCTGGGTATAAGGGGCATCACGGAAGAAGGTACTGAGGTGGCTTTGGGAGGAGGAAATGCAAAAGACATCAGGGTTTGCTGTTCAGACAGTGCTTGGAGTTTCTGATGAAGGGGAAGCTCCAGTATCCCATGCTACTGGAATGTCCCTGGAACATACAGCACTTAGCAAAAGGTCCATTTTTCTATATATTTGGTGCTTTCAAGAAGGTACTCAGCTTCCGTCTCCAGAAGAGTCACTTTGTGATTGATCCAATGGACGGTGCCGCTCCAGGAGGCTTTGGATCAAGCTCACATCCGTGAGAAACTGAGAGCACAAGGTTCCCCCATATGGTCCTCCATGGCTCAGAGAGGTGACACCCATGAAAGCTTATGCCCAAATAAATCTGTTAGTCTTTAAGGTGCCACTGGACTCCTTGTTGTTTTTGTGGATACAGACTAACACGGCTACCCCTCTGATACTTCATCCCTCCTTTAGTGCTCTAAACTCCTGCAAGCCCAACACCGCAGCCTGGGTGTCTGAAATACAGTGACTCAGGCTATAGGGGAAAAATTAATTCTCTTTGCAGAATTACACTCTCATCAGTTTAGAGAGGAAAAGAAATAGACAATTGTTTTTTTCCTGAAGGAAGAAAAAATCCGTAAAACTGTGGAGGGGTTTTAGTTGATATTTTTTAGACATCTCTTGTCTGTGCAAAAGCAAGGACTGTGCATGGTTCTCTGCTGGTTCCCCTTTCACCATTCTCAGTGTGACAATCAATATTGGAAAACGCTCTTTATTCCATTCCCCCTACAGAACAGCCGTATCAAACACGACAGACCCATCAAGGAATATAACAAGAGAAGACATGACAATGCCATTTGGGAGAGGTTTAATGTAGTTGAGTTGTGCTTTACAAGCCATTCCCTCTGGCACAGTTTAGGTTAAACAACAAAAAATAGAACATTGCGTTAAAAAAAAAAAAAGAGTGAGTCAAAGGGAAAGATAATAGCTTCTTAGGCTAAATGGAATCTAGGGATGCTAGAAGTGTCCCCTTGTGGTTTAATTTAGCCTTCATGACTCTCCATGCGTGCCAGCCATGGTGACAGCTATTAATTCTGATGGCTGGAGAGTCACAATTGCTAGTATGAAGAGTGGTGATGTTCATGTGGGTAATAATCACTGTCACGGTAACAGATGCTGCTGTATCAATTGTTCTAAAGGCAGATATTCCTGATGCAACAGGATGGTGCCCTTGACTCATAGATTCTAGGACTGGAAGGGACATCGAGAGGTCATCGAGTCCAGTCCCCTGCCCGCATGGCAGGACCAAATAATGTCTAGACCATCCCTGATAGACATTTATCTAATCTACTCTTAAATATCTACAGAGATGGAGATTCCACAACCTCCCTAGGCAATTTATTCCAGTGTTCAACCACCCTGACAGTTAGGAACTTTTTCCTAATGTCCAACCTAGACCTCCCTTGCTGCAGTTTAAACCCATTGCTTCTTGTTCTATCCTTAGAGGCTAAGGTGAACAAGTTTTCTCTCTCCTCCTTATGATACCCTTTTGACATAACATCCTCAATGACCAGGCTGTTGGGTGATGAGGGACGCAGAGGCTTTAACAGCCCATGAGTCACAGATGGTGTAAGACCTTGAGTAGCAGACCCCAGGGCTGCTGAATGGGTGTTTTGGCAGGAATGGATCTTCCTGTCTTGTTTTTTGGCTGCTGGGCAGCTAGATGATTAATCTTTCCACCAGACTGCCGCCATATCCCCAGCTTGATTCCAATGAACCAGGCAATGCTTGAGGGACTTTTTGAACGGCATGAGATTTTCCAGGCACTCTAGGCACAGTGCTGGTGCTTTCAGGGACTGGAGGCAGGAAGCCAATGAACACTGAGCTCTGGGGTACATGATCCAGACTCCACTTGCCGACAGTTAGGCAAACCAGCCCACTTCTGTTTCCCTCAAGACACTCAGAGGCCCCAATATTTCCACAGGGGGAAAAAGACGCCAGAAATGCTGTACCCTAATGTGGCACGCTTGGAGCTATAGCGTGAGTTTAGGCACAGCCCTGAACAAGGCTTGGTGCGTGAGCTGCATCACCCCAGGTGTAGCCCTGGGATGCACTGAGCCTCAGACACCCGTGTAGTCACAACTCCTGCCCTGTCTCCTCCCTGCTCGAGAGGCTGATACCAGCAGTAATCACCATTCTCTCCATATTGGCTCAGCTACTCTGGCAGACAAGCCGGGTGGAGACAATTCTCTGCCCATCCCCCAACCCTCCCCATCCATCTGCTCTGGGGAGGGAGGAAGCGGGTGGCATAATGCCACCTACTCCTGTGTGCCCAAATGCAAAGTCTGTACAGCCAGAGTAGAATTAAATCATCTTCTCTCTTCCACCCTTCCCTGGGCATGTTACCAGAGTAATGATCTAACCCTCACATCACGGGGAACCTAAAGGGAAGCCATTTGCACTGCTGAAAGCCGGGACCACTGAAAGGCAGGTGCTGGAATGCGAATGGACACTGAAATGAAAACAAACAGGGAGACACCTGCAAACACGTGCTGCGCTGACGTTTTAGCTGCTTTTGTTAAGTGTGGTCACCAGCGTTTTCAGTGTCAATGGTTCCGTTCAGAGCACCACTATTAATGCCATCTGTGCTTCGCTTGGAATAACAAAAGCACTTACGCACGTGCCTAACTTTAAGTACGTGCATAAGCCCCATTGACTTTTAGCAGACATCAGGTACGCGCTTGAAGCTAAACACCCGCTTAAATTAGGGTGACCAGATGTCCTGATTTTATAAGGACAGTCCCGATTTTTGGGTCTTTTTCTTACATAGGCTCCTATTACCCCCCACCCACTGTCCCTATTTTTCACACTTGCTGTCTGGTCACTCTGGCTTAAATGCTTTGCTGAACATGGGCTCTAAAAAGCAGCAATGGCCTATCAGAGCGTAATAACGGGCAGTGGCCTCTAGAATCTCCGGCCTATGATTGGCAACTGGATTTGAACTCCCCTGCCATCAAGGGGAATGGTTCGTCAGTCTCTTATTTCCCTATTCCCAGACTCGCCAGCAGCAGCCATCAATTTCTTTACATTAAAAAGTAATTCAAGTGCCCAGCTCTGGATTCACAGCAGGACAGCAGCTCAACCAGCGACTAGAACTGAGAAACAGGGGGAGATTCGAGAGGTAACTCAATGGAAATAGTGACACCTCCATATCACTTCTCTTCATAGCACTCACTCTTCCCCTCCCCCCTTGCAAACTTTTTACAACGGTTTTGTATTTTAATATTAAATGTAGCAAGTTCTCAGCCTTGCCTGTGCTGTTAGCAGGGAGCGAGTGGAGAGGAAGTTAGTTTGATTCTTGGTTTTTGGAAATTTGGGGGCATCAAGCAGGCGTGTTAGTGCTTTTCTGCCTAGTCTAGTGTCACTGCGGTTAATATTATGCTGGTCTTTCATTAGTTGTGTTGTGGTAGCACGTAAAAGCCAGGGGCGGCTCCAGGCACCAGTGCAGCAAGCGCGTGCCTGGGGTGGCAAGCCGAGGGGGTCACCCTGCCGGTCGCCGTGAGGGCGGCAGTCAGGCAGCCTTCGGCGGCATGCCTGCGGGAGGTCCACCGGTCCCGCAGCTTCGGCGGCAATTCGGCAGCGGGTACGCCGAAGGCGCAGGACCGACAGATCACCCGCAGAAACGCCACCGAATCCGCGTGACCAGCAGACCACCCGCAGGCGTGCTGCCAAAGGCCGCCTGACTGCCATGCTTGGGGCAGCAAAAAACATAGAGCCGCCCCTGCTAAAAGCCCCAGTCATGGACCAGAATCCCACTGTGCTAAATGCCGTACAAATGCACAACACAGGCACTTGCCGTGTACAGGTCTCTGGCAATGCCTGTAGCATTTAAGTAGCTGATTTCATTTAATCAAAAACTATTGAAAACAGTTCATTGTAAGGATGCTTGATTTGGAGCTGGAGGTAGAAAAGGGAGCACTATTCTGCACTGGAGGGTCATCACTTCAGCCCATTTCCAGATGACACTATGACTTAAATAAAGCACATTCCAAACCGTCAAGGGGAAGCCACAGGGGTTCTGCTGATGGCTGTATTACAAGATGCTCTGCCCTTCTGAAACGGGGTAGCAAAATCCCATAGCGTGGCACAGCACTTCTCCAACTGCTTCCAGGCCACTGTCAGGTTGGAGCTCAACAGGGAGCTGTCCAGCAAACGCCTCCTGAAAAACTGCGGCAGCAAGTGCTAGCCAAGATCCCCCCAGGCCTACCAATCCTTCATGGTGCGCTGACTGCACTGGGATAACAGTACAGCGCTCGAACGTCTCATTCCATAAATCATTTGCAGCCCATTGCAGTAGCCACCCAAAATCAGCAGGGCCTAAACATACCATTTGAATGGGGAAGTTCTGCAACGCCTGAAGCTGTATATTAGGTCCTGCCACCAATTTTGTATTTACTGCAGAGGCAAAGTCATTCATCATTAAGTTCCATGCACACACCAGCCCATGCTAATCAAAACTTCTCCCGCAACACACATTTCCAAAGATATATCAAGGTAGACAAAGAGCTGTCAAACTAAAATACACACACATTAATTAATAAACAGGAAACTCCAGACCGCAAAACCCGGCAAAGAAAAAAAACTAGGGTCCTTGAGTAAAGGGCATTTATGGACACAGAGTTGGAATCATTCTGGTCAGGAAGTCAGTCAGACTGAACAGCTTTTGTGGAGCAGGGTTTCCCAGGCAGACCAATCAGCTCAAACTCATCTAGCTCAAAACTATGGGCCTGGTCCAGAGAGGTACTGAATGCTGAAGTCAATGGAAGTTGAGGGGGAATGGCACTTCTTGGGATCAGGCCCGAATTTCTCTTCTCCTCCGAATTGCTTAGTTTATTGTGGGAAGGTTTTAGTCTTTGTATGATGTATAATCAGAAACAGAAGTCAACAGAAAGTTTAATCTCCTCAAACTCCCTTCCTGTAGTAAGCAAACAATTGGGTCAATTATTCTTTGTGATGTTACAGAGAGCACCAGACACCCTGACCCTCTTTGCACAGAAGTTGCAATGATTTTTTTCCTGGACGAACAAAGCTTCCTTTATCAGACCCAGATCTTCTGGCTTTCTGTGGTGCAGCGCAGCTCTCCTAACTCCAAAGCTTTACCCTACCAAACATTGTAGCTATAATTCTGCATTGGTGATAAGTCACAATGGTGGAAGCTGCAGAATAAGCAGGGCTCAAGCGTTGTTACCACTGTGTAAATGCTTAAACTCTGTCTCCACTATTGCTACCATTGATGGAGAACTGCAGCGCTGAAGTTTGTCAGTGTAGATCTGTAAAACAGCTGTGGAACGGTCACTTGATTAGCCTTGGTAACTAAACTAAGCTATTCAGAGGTGAAACACTTTTCACCAAGGAGAGCAGTATGATCCATTACTGAGATTTTAATAAGTTTTCCTCTGATGGATTTCAATGTACATGAAAAAAAAAGAAAAAAAAAAAGACAGAGCATCCAATTGCCCCATACCTGACTAAAGATAATTTTTCATTTTCTCCAGCGAGTTGGAGGATAGTGAATAATGGCTGGAAGTCTTCACAGACATGACTGGCTGCTGGCCAACATAACAAGACCTGTCTGATTCCAAAGGCCTAGAGGTTCAGCTCTCAATTGGCATTTTTGTGGGCAGTCTCCGAGCAAGAGGACAGGGAAGGAACCCGGGTTCCCCTGTTGTTTCTAGAGGTAATTCCTGTGCAACAGGGTTGAGGCACATCCGTGGAGCTGTTTTTATGCATGTATCATCAGTCCTTGAGCCTGTGAATTCAGCGTCTTTAGCAAATACATTCACATTGACCATTTCCCTGCCCTACGCAGCTGAAACACTAGCCTTGCTGTTGTGATGCTCTAAGAAAAAGTACTTTAATTCTTATCAAAAATTGGCGTTTTTAGCTACTACTCACAGAGATAATAAGTGTAGGGTTTCAGTAAACTACTAGAGCACTCGAAGGAGAACCATCATTTGTTAATGAGAAGGCACATAGAATTTCCCCAGCTGTAAACAGAGACCAATACACGTGTATGAAATGATCCAACAAGCTCAGCCACTCTCATTGCAAATTAGATTATACACATTAGCAGTGAGGGTCTCTTCCAGGCCCTCCGTTTGTGTTTGTTTTTCCACTGACTTTTTTAAATGCCACAGGGACACATTTATGGGGACAAAACAACAGATGATCTGGCTTTCTCCAAATATATTCCTGGCTGATTAATATGCAATGAGAAGATTATATCAGCCATAGCTTCCTGAGGAAGGAGAAAAATGCTCATAATAAACCAAACACAATCGAAAAAAATTGAGAACCCATATGCCCAGCCCTGAGGCAGAGCCAACAGAATATCAGGATAAGCCATGGCAATTGCCAAGAATTCTCGACTAGATTTGACACATATGCACATGCAGCTTTATTTCCAATACAAATCTTGATTTAACGACTCCCCTCTTCTCAGCATTATTAAAGCCTAACTCAAGCCACTGACCAGCACTGTCCAAATCTCAGACAAATGGAGATGGATGAAAATTAAACAAGTAGAAAAAAATCTAGCAGGGGTGAAATCATTATACAAACTGCCAGGAAAAGCTGACACTTAAATAACCTGAGGGAGCGAATGCTGAATTGTGAAATCCTCTCACGTGCCACCGAGGTGCGTGCGGGGGAAGGCAGCGGCAGAAATTATCCGTCACAGTTTGTTAATTTTACTTCCAGCATGTTGTAGATGAAGGCCTTGGCCAGGTGCCCATTTCTGTGCGCCTCACAGAATGCCAACGGGAACAGGCCCACGAAGCTAAAGAACATCTTGTTTACCAAATGGCACCTCTGAACAGGGACTTGAGTGTAATGGACAGAAAAGTAACTCTCTCTGGGATTGCTTTACCCACTTTTCTCAGGGCAAATTCTGAGACCACAGGTAGGTTTAAAAATACGGAAGCAAAACCCTCCTCATCATCTAAAAAATGGGTCAACATTAAACTGGAAAAAATACTGGAAAATATTAGGATTGGTTGAAAATTTTCCATCAAAACTTCCTCCACTATCTGAAAATTAAGTTTTCAGCTAAATAAAAATGTGGATGTAGAAGTGTCTCCTTCCCTCACATTTTTTCATTTTTCAGCTGAAGTTTTCCAGTTTGGGGCTACAGGGAAGGCTCGTTTCCTCCCTGTAGTAGGTTTGGGCCGAGGTTCGGCCCTCAGCAGGGCTGTGGGGTGTCCCAGCACCTCGCTCTGGTCCGGCGGTAGTCCGGGGCAACGGGCACACAGTTAGGGGCTCAGGCCCATAAGCAGGGGCTGAGTCCAGAGGTCCAAAACCCAGGCCCTTAAGTAAGGGCTGAGGCAAAGTCTATAGCGGCCCGGGCCCTAAGTGAGGGCGGGGCAGTAATCAAATAGTCAATCAAAGGCCCAGGCCCTTAAGCAGGGGCTGGGTCCAGGTTTGTAGCAGCCCAGGCCCTAGGTCAGGGCGGGCAGCAAGCAAATAGTTAGTCAGGTCCCCAGCGTCTCTAGGCCAGGGGAAACAGGGGGAGTCTGCCACCCAAGGAGTTGGTGGCAGGGGGGACGCAGGCCCTCCCACTCCACTGCGTCCCAGCCCGGGGCCCTAGCAGTGACGGAAACTCGCTGCTGTCAGTGGGGATCCTGGCTGCAACACACTGACATCGGCTCTGGCAGTGCAGCAGCCAGACTGGGGTCGGCTGCCCCCGGGCTACTTCCACACTCCCCCTCGGATGGTACCTGGGCCGTCTTGCTGTCGTCGGTGCTCTCCACCAGCATTGGCTCCTCTGGGTAGGTGGCGAAGGGCAGGCTCGGCTCCTCCTCGGGGTACCTAGCACGGGGCAGGCTTGGCCAGTCCTCCTCGGGGTACCTAGCACGGGGCAGGCTTGGCCAGTCCTCCTCGGGGTACCTGGCAAGAGGTAGGCTCGGCTGGCCTGGTGATTCAGCAGGCCGGTCGCGGCCTGTGGCTGTTTCCCAAGTGGGAGCTCGGCCACGGACGTCTGCTCTCTCCGCCGGCCTGGGCTCCACTGAGCTCTGCAGGCGAGCTTTTATACTTCCGGGTCGGGGCCGTGACCCCGGAGGGGCGGGCGCCTGACCCGGTGGCTCCGCCCACGTTGGGATTCGGGGAGCTTCAGCCCTCAGCGGGGTTGTGGGGCGTCCCACCGCCTCGCTATACTCCCTTGCAGCTGTCCCAGAAACGAATCACAACTGATTCTCACAGCAGCTCTGCAAAGGTAGGTGTAGCAGAATAATTCTTGTTTTACAGGTGCGGAAACTGAGGAGACAAGAGACTTGCTCAAGCCACTCAGCAAGATGATCCAGGAGGTCTTTTCCCTCTCTAGTTTACAGGATCCTACAACTACCATTAGCCACATCCAGACCATGCCCAGATGAGCTCTCCAGAGAAATGCCCTGAGCAGTAGAATTCAAGGGTAGAATTCTAAATAGCAAGTCTCACAAGCTACAAAAATAAAAATAAAATCCAGCCATGAAGCAAATTTAAGTTCTGTCTTGGAATCACCAGAGAGAAAACTATTGTGAAAACAAAGGGGATTTTTCCTTTGGCTTGAATTCATCAGCTCTGTCAAAGATTTTGAGGGCAAGCATTATCTAGCACTGGCGAGTGAACCTTATCCAGCTACTTGCTATTGCCACAGTTGCCATGTTCCGCATTATGACCATTATTAGAGTACTGTTTGCAGTGTTGTTGTAGTTGTGTTGGTCCCAGATTATTAGAGAGATAAGGTGGGGGAGGTAATAACTTTTATTAGACCTGAGCTCTGTGAAACTCAAAAGCTTGTCTCCCCCACCAACTGAAATTGGTCCAATAAAAGATATTACCTCACCCACCTTGTCTTTTGTTAGAATATAGAATAATTGTTAATTCTACATCAGACACCGCCCACCTTTGGAGATCTGCGGGAGGTAACACTGGGCATTCTTCTACCGCATGCTTCAAAATCAATTAGCATTGCTGGATAGAATTGGCAGCTCCTAAACACTCAAACTCAGGGTTGCCAAGATGTCATGGGAGAACATGAATGTGGTTTGAATTTTCTGGGTTTCTGTGCAACCAGCCTCCACCTTTCTGTAACTGCAGCCTTACAGCACTACGAGGAAAGAAAAACAGATGGGCCAATCCGTTGGTGCCACGCCACCCTGTCAGCCAAGCCCAGGTCTCTGCATCTGACTGGAATGCATGAGATCAAAACCTGCCCTTCAGGACACAATGGAGGGAAAAGCAACTTGAAAGGGCCCCAAGACTTGACAGCTAACTGCCGCCTGGGGTAAGCAGAAGGCATCGTTGCGTCTGAAGCCATTGCTGACAAACATTAAAAGATTCATTTGGAGCTACTGGCTGACATGAGACCATTTAGTAGATGAAGCCACAATAGCGGTGACCTGAGAGAGAGGAAACCGTTCGTAAAGAGAGAATGCTGCCCGCGGCATTCCAAATGGCAGCCATTTGCAAGGCCTGGGATTTACTATAAGCTGAAAAAGACAACAATTGGGTGATTATTAGAACAAAAGGGAACAATAAAACCTCACTTATGGACGAAGAAAAGTAATTGCACCTCTGCCCACACCGCACAGCAGTGTCTCAGTGTCTGGGAGCCTTGTACCATCACTAGTGGGCTGGGGTAATTCTGCCCCCTATTCTGTGGCTATGGGCATGTCTACACAGTGATAAAAGACTCATGGCACAGTCATGGCTGGCCCAGCTCAGCCGACTCGGGCTCACAGGGCTTGGGCTACAGGGCTATAAAACTGCAGTGTAGATGTCCGGGCTTGTGCTGGAGCCCAGGCCCCGAGACCCTGCAAGCAGGGAGAGCCCTGTCTGATTCCACAGCATGGGGGCAGAATCGAGGCAGCAGGGAGAAAAGAAACTCCATGCATCACAGAGCCCCGGCTCTGTGGGTCTCTCCACATCGAGGTTTGTGATGTTAGTCAAGATGGGAGCAGCAGCAGTGTCCTAACTTCTATGTCTACTCTGAACAAGGCTAGTTGACATGATGGTCAAAACACGGCTAGCCCTTGAGTACTTATGCTCCCTCGGTTGCGACATCAGTAGTAGAAACACAGGCACATTTCTGTTTAAAAAGGCTAAAGGAAGACACTCCTTCATTAAAGGGCAGGTGATCGCTGAACGGTGACTCTGGAGACCTGGACTATATTCCTGGTTCTGGCCACAAATTACATGTGACCTCAGACAAGTCACATGAATCTCTCTCTACCTCAGTTGCCTACATCATAGGGACATTTGGAGGCAAAATTCCTCAGTGTTTTTCAAGTGCTTGGAGATCCTCACACAGCATATACTACAGAAATGCAACATAGCAATCATAAAACAAACAAATTAATTCCCAATAATTGAGGAGAGGCTCAGAGGACAGTAATCTGAAAGTCCCGCTCCTAAGAGTCAAGAATTCAATCCCAGGGATTAATCTATAAAGAAGAAGCACTTCTGCTAGGATGAGTCAGTGTCCTCAAGGTTTCTGCTCCAACACCCTGCCCACTGAGTACTTTTTTAGGGGGCTAACTTTGGAGAGTTTGGCTTTCTTTCCATTTAAGAAGGGGGGAATTGGAACATCTGCAGTATCTTTTTGCAAACAGACAATGTTTGTTGTTGTTCAAGAAGACTGATCCCTCCCCCAGTACATTTTCTTCCTACTCTGGAGGTTCTCCACTCTCCTAGAGATGCTCCAAGAGACACTTTGGTAAATTCGTTGCATTAAAAAACACTTCTCCTGTAGAACGACTACTCTCCAATTTACTGCCTTCATTTCAAAGAAGAAATTTACACCTTAGTACCCCTGGTACTTTCAAAGATAAAAGCAATTACATGAGAACACCAGTGCTAGTTTCAGAACCATGAAAGCCAGGAGGTCGTAAGAACTCCCAGTCCTTCTAGGCATACAAAGGTTGTGGGAATTCTGCTCCAATGTGTGTGTGTGGGGACAGCGCATGAAATGGTATTGATTTAATCAGACTGCAGACTTCCTACAGCTGAAAAACCCATTTCCTTAAAGCATTAGATGGACTACCTCACCACGTTCTGAGCCAGTAGTTTGTCCAAAAGAATAGCTTGGTGTGGGATAGAAGACAACATAAAAGAAAGGAAAGAGGAGGATGAGGGAAATGTCTACAAGGAGGGGATGTAGAACAAAGTCCTTCGGATGCATAATTCTATCGGCTCTCAGATTCCCCACAAAAGATGTTCATTAGAGACTTCCTTAGTGCCCAGCCCATCCAGATCCACAGGTGTGGGCTGGCGAGAGGATTTGGCTCTATGGAAGGGGCTTTACAAGTGAAAGTTTACACAGCTGCCATGAAATGAAGCTTTGTTTGAGATATGTACTCTTCAAAGGACATTCTGATTTCACATGTCTCCGTGCAAGAGACCTCACTTGGGTGCACCGCTCCCTAGTCAGAAATGCAGAGCCTCAGATGCACAACTATCGTTTCTGACAGTCACATGCCTCTCCGGTCTTGCGGAACTGTACACCATCAGGAAGTGTAACAAGCTAGGTTTACAATACATCAGTCAAGTACGCTGACAATTAATGGAACAAAATGAGAATTCTCGGATCATTTTGAGAAGTGTCAAACAACAATCTTACCACCAGCACCAAAACACATCAATACAAAGTACTGGGGGCAAGACAAGGCCGTATTACTGCCACAAAACGCTGACATTTATATATTTAAGAAGTGGTCAGAAATATGCCCTTTTCCTTGGGATTCAGTCATAAATGTAAATTACTACTCAAAATATTTCATGTTAATTCGTTTTTACAAACAACATTGTGCAAGATAGATAAGCAAAAAATTATGCTGCCCAATGTTCTTGGGATGGTTTTGAATTACTTTGCAGAAATGTCTGGCTCTCCAAGGTTTATACGAATTTGCCAGTGTTGTCTTCATGAGTACAATACTTCAGTTCATTACCACATTCTGTTTACTAGACAAAAGCCCCAGTATAGAAAATGGCACTATTATCATGCTTACCTTGCGGGGTTTTTAATTGACACATTATCATAGTTATACCAAGAGGAGGGGGAGACTGATCCCAGAAAGGAATCACTGTCCAGTAGTCAGAGCACTAGCTTAGGGCTTGAGTCCAAGTCCCTGCTGTGCCACAGAGGTCTTGTGTGACCTTGGGCAAGTCCCTTAGCCTCTGCCTCAGTTCCCCCTTTGTAAAATGGGGATAATAGTATTTCCCTACCTCAGACTAAAGCAGAATAAATGGATTTAAGATTGTGAGGTACACAGACCCTATAGTATTAGGGGCCATATAAGTACTAACATAGATAAATCACTGAGCCTAGATCCAAATCCTCAGGAAAGGAAGTTCAGAACCAGGGTTTCACCACACATATTTGAATATCCCATATTGTTCTCATGCAATGAAGTACATAATGAGAGGCTGCACAGGCTATGCCATATGGAAAAGTGCCCATGACTAGACAGCAATGAGATGGATGTTAGGTGAAAGCCAGACTCATAACCAAGAATCATTTAATAGATACCATAAACCATTGTATAGTATATATGCTCGTCAACGGCAGGTGATGAAATCCTTCATTTTATTTACTAATGCCTCTTAACGTGAATTACTATGGCTGTCATCTCTCTCCGCTTACAGCCAGAAACTTAGACCATCTGCTGTTCATTACCACCTACCAGTGTATACATTGATATTGTAACTGGACTTTAGTCGCCGAGCATCTTCTTCATTTGTGTGACAGGCCTACCTTCAACACAGCAAACACCGTTATTCTGGGCCCAAAGTCTGGCCTTCCTATGGTCTTCAGTAGAGCTCCTGCCCAGAACGATTGGGGTGAGACATGGGGGGAGGAAATAAACAAGCATCTGAACTAAACTTACACTGATCATAATCGGACACCAGGGTTACTCTGTCCAGAATGACCAAGTCGCAGAGAACCTGTGAAATGTCAACTCCTCAGAGTTTGACAAAGTCTGGAATCTGGCCGCCTCTTTTCTCACATATTCCTGGATTGTAGCTCTAACTGTTCATAGGTGCATTCTGATTGGCTACAAGTATTATCACTGTCTGCTGATGTCATACCCATCTTATAACTGCCTCCACTATACAGGTATGACATCAGATGGTTTAGATTCTAGGTGGCAAGCATGCACCAGCAAATTCGTTAAGGGTGACTAAAAAAGTTTCCACTCTCTCCAGTTTTCCCAGTGGAACATGATCAAGCAGAATTGTATAAAAGCCGTCCTACCCACTGTGTTAAATTGGTCTGTAAATCCAGCATTAATATCAAACCTGAAAACAGAAGAATGCATATGAACACTAGAACAGCTCTTAATCCTTTGCAGCAGCAGACGCAAAATGCGTATTAACATCCACAGCACCCTATGGCCCCCAATGCTGAGGTGTCTGATTGCCTGAATATTCATCTTCACAACATTGTGAGGCATTTTACAGATGGGAAACTGAGGCACAGAAAGACTAAATAACTTGCCCAAGGTCATGCAGGAAGTCTGTGGCAGAACTGGAAACTGAATTTGGGAATCCCAAATCCCAGACTACCACCATAACCACTGGGCTGTCCTTCCTCTCCAAGCTCCCTTTGCCAATATCCCTGTAAGGTGGAGAGATACTTTTCAGAGGTGGAAACTGAGCTGCAGAGTGGAATAGCGGCTTGGTCCAAATTTACTCAGTGAGTCCATTTCCGAGCCAGGAAAAGAACCCAGATTTTCTGATTCCCACTGCAGGGGTTTAGCCACACAACCATACCCTCACTCCTGGCATTGTATCTGGAAGGATTAGAAACTTTCACAAGGGAAGAATCAGTGACGAAACCTGACAGAGATCAGGTACATGGAAGTCTGATACCATTAGGAATTAACTCCTATACAAGAGCTTAATTTTACAATGGTAAATTAAAAATATTTTTAAGCGAGATGGAGTTGAGCTGCTAAATTCAGTTCTGGGTCAGGAGTTCGAGGGCAAACATACACCCATACACACCACTCATGCCCCCCAAATTCAGAGCTGTTTGGATCTGGGCTTTGGGATCAACCCATTGTTTGCTTATACAGGTCTACAAAGCTCCATAGATACCGTTCTTTGTTCCGGGCAACCGTAACATAAGGCTGATATGTTCAGCACAACAATCACATCGTACAATAAAACAAAGGGTGACTCACATGACCTGCACACAGAAATATCCACCAGTCATAAATTTCAACTCTTCCAATGCTCAGCCCATGCCCTCCCCCACAACCTGGAGAAAAAGATGGGCTCTGTAGAGTGCCCACGGGTTAACAGATCTGAACTCTGGAGAACCGAGGGAGGAAGCGAGTTCCAAAACCAAACTCTCACAGACAAAACTTCGCCAGCAGCTTGAGCATCGCTGCTGATCTCAACTGGGGCCATCTGGCCCAGGGGGAGAGGCGGTTTCTCAGGTAACCAAGGCCAAATCCATTTTGTAGGTTAGACACGATGGGAACCTACTTAAATTCCTGCTATGGAGAACCCACTAAGTAAGCAGGCTACAGCATTCTGGGCTCAGCTTCAGTTTCTGAGCAGCCTTGTGGTGTTGCCACATGAACAGCGCATTGCAGAAATCTAAACTTGAGGTGGAACAAACCGGTGTGACTGCCCCTGCATCAGAGGAAGGGCTACAGGGTTCTTGTCTGACACCGATATTTAAAAAAAGCAAATTAAAAAGCCATCTTTGTCACAGCCTTGATCCATCACAGTGCTGGACCCAGCTCCAAAATCCCAATCAGGGCTGTAATTCCAACAACCCCATTCCCCAAGCTCAGGAGGGTGGGTTCAGACCAGTCTTCCATTTAGGGTGACCAGATGTCCCAATTTTATAGGGACAGTCCCGATTTTTGGGTCTTTTTCTTATATAGGCTCCTATTACCCCCCACCCCCTGTCCCGATTTTTCACACTTGCTGTCTGGTCACCCTACTTCCATTACCCCAAAGTCCAAAAGATGGGTTGGGGGGAAGGGAGCTGAAATGCCAAAGACACGGGAAGAGAGAAACGATTCTACCAGCCAGGTGCAGCTCAGTGAACGTGACTCAGGAAAGCCAAAGCAGATGCGTATGGTGAAGTCTTACCAAACACAGGGTCAGAGCCGGGATACACAATACCTCCTGACTCAGCAATCTAAATATTGTTCAGGTGTAGGCGTTTCAGTCCCTCTCAGAGAGGCAGTGGCCTTGCTCTGTGGGTTCCAACAAGTAGCTATTGTATAGATCTCTGTCCCAGAGGTGTTGTTCCCAAAGTGTCTTGCTAGAGTTGGACGGGAACCCTGTAACGTAACAAGATACTTGCTGCTCTAAGGGCCTGTCTCTAGGGAACTCAGCAGCTGACATAACTGTGTGACACACCTGTTACCTATCTCCAGCTTTTGTGGGACGCTGTAAGGGGCAGGGGAGGAAGCAGGATTCCACCTGTCAGCTGCTGCTGAGCCTGTTTCTCTTTTCTGCACCGAATGCCCTAGGCTGATATTAAAAAAGCCAAAGAGTCCATTTAGTATATTGCAAATCGAGTTCGATCTTACAAGGCCACATTTGCTGGAGAAAACCTTCTGCTCCAGAAATGATCAAATAAAAAATAGCTCTGAGGGTTATTGCCCCAAAAAAGGGAATTTTAACACTGACATGGAAATGTGTTTGACAGCAGGTGGAAAACACGCACACACGTACGCACACACACACACTCCACTCAGCAGCTTGGTTGTTAATATAAAAGGGCTTTAATGGACTCTACAATCACATTGGACCTCTCCGCTGTTCTAATTGCATTTGGGAGCCTGCAGAGAAGTACAAGCCATTTGTTAACGCCTGACTGCCCCCCTGGCGGAGAAGTCATCACTGGCTGTTTAGAAATTACGCTTCCCAAACACTCTGGGGTGGTTCTCCCTCCTGCTGAAGTGCTTGATCTTTAAGGGATGTTGAGTTTAGACTGTTGCTATTTCCCTCATTGGCGTGCTGGGGAGACGTCAGCCAGGGATCTAGCTGTTTTGCTCACGGTGGCAAGTGGCCAAAGCAATGCTCCATTTACTTATTTTCGTTTGAAAAAAGAAAACAAGCACATTTTCTCTTAGAATTTAGCTTTTTTTTTTTTTTAAAAAAAGGGGGTTAAACAATGGCTCCTCGGATTCATTTCCCAGCTACTTCTGCTCAGCCCTTTGTGCTTTTCAAGCCAATCAACGGAGCTCCCTGCAGTGTGCCGTGGGGAGAGAAGAGAGGGTGTTTCAGAAGAGGCCTTAAAAACAAGCTATTCTGTGTGCACATTTCTGATCTCCTAAGATTGCCCCAGGGCAACTGGCCAAAAAGCCCCCTCTTTCCCAGCTGCTTATACAGGGCCTGATTCTGTTGCAAAATTGCTTTTTTGTATTTAAAAAAATAACCCTTGTATCTGGTGTGTCAGAGAAATCAGCAGCACATGAAATGGGAAGGTACATCCTAACACGGCTACCCCTCTGATACTTGACATCCAAGTGAAGGTATTTCCATGTCCTACAGCCAGCCAGCGACTGCCTACCAAATACAGCCGCCTTAAGCCTGCCCCAATGCAGCAAGGTATTTAAAGCATGAGCTAGGTCGGATTCTTGCTGTGGCTTCTCAGTGTTGTTTCCTATCATATGTTCCCTTCTGTGAAGTCCTCCCTGCACCATTAACTCCACTCAATATAGGAATGTAGGCTGCAGCTGAATCTGTTTAAAGTTCCCCCATTTTGGTTCCCATATTCAATAGCCAAGCTCCCCAAAACCCTGTTTCTAAGAACAGTTAAAGATGCGTGTCCTAGACAGAGCCAGATTCTGCACTTTGTTCCACCCCGCTGGGCTCCGGGAGGTTGCACAGGTTGGAATACAATCAGCCCAGATCAGCCCTTTGAGACAAAGAAATAACTCCAATGGCTTTCCTAGGTACCTAGGGTGTGAACTGAGCCAATCCTTCGATGTCCCAACGAAAAGTGCTCCGAGTTCTGTACACCGGGGAAATACAGGTCTCCCACTTTTTCACTTTTAGATGTTCAAATATCAAACACCTTTAGAATCTATTATTTTGAAACAAGCCCACCTCCGTTTTTCTGCACTGGACCCTGAGCCACCACGTTTTTACAGCTGAAATCACTGAAATGTGAAATATTAAGAGAAAAATAAAGCCTACAAGTCTAAGCCATGGGCTTCAATCTCACAGCGAACTAATCTGCATCCATGGGAACAGTTTGTAATATATATTTTTTGTTTTTTACTTCCGCCACCACTTTATTATTTCAGCCCAAACTCCCAGCAACAATTCTCATCGCTCGGCTTAGTGGGACTGCCAGAGACTGTGCAGCATCTGGCTTTGGAGGAGATGGAATATCTTAAATAAGCCATTCACCACTTCAAAGCAATCTTCCCTCTTTTGTTACCTGTAAGCGGCAACAGTGATGTGTAAAACTCTTGATTCAAACTGCCAACTCGGTTATCAGGAAGTGGCACACACAGGAAGGAAGCAAATCAGTGACAGAATTCAGGAAGCCCCGGTCAGTACAAGCTCTGAGGGCTAGACCAGGGTTCAAGAGATCAATCCATTCTTCTCACAGGCTATGAGCTGTTTCCAGCTAATACTTCGTGCTCCACATCTAACCTACAGAATGTCAGAATCACCTCTTAGTTCACTTCAGTGGAATTGCAGCTAAGCCCTTGTTTATACTGGGATTTGAGCCACTGTGGTTGGCAATGGTGCAAGGACCCCATGCCTACCCTAGTGGACTGCAGCAGTGCACCAGCTGAAAGCCCACTGACAAGGCCTACAAGGGGAATTGGGTCCAACATGTTTTGTTGCTGTTCCCACTCCCACTTTCCCAGAGGCAGCGCCCTTACAGATATCCTCTGGAATGTTGATACATGTGACGACCTCCTCTAGAACCCCTGCGGGTTCATTAATTCTGCAATGGCTCTTTGCCCCCCCCCCCAATGGGAACGCTGGATCCCCTGCACATTCCTTCCTTGTGACAGGTTTGCCCCAAAGAAGGGTGTGGAGTAAGGATCACACCAGGAAGGAAGGGTTGGATATCTGGTCTTGGCTCCCAGCCCTGGGCCAGGAGGGCTGGGCAAGCGGAGCATTGAGTCCCGGAGCCTGGCAGAGGGACAATGCCCCTTGTACTTCTCAGTCGGTACCTTTCTGGCTGATTCGCAGCCGATGGGCTCCTACGGGAGTTCCAGCAGTAAGTGCGAGGCCATTTAAGGCCACAATCCAGCTGTAACCCAAGAGTCCCACAACCATGGGGAAGAATAAGCTGGCAGGGCATGAACAGCCACAGAGAGTGAAGCTAGCTGCATTGGCCGCTCTGCCAACAGAGTATCAGCCCTACCCTTCTAGGCGTGTAGGTGCACTTCCCGCAGGACTATGTATCATTCCGAGCTTGTAAGTTCCTTTGAGGAAGTAGGCATAAGGCAAGCAAACTGGCAAAGGGGAAACCACCAAGGGCGTGGAAGAACGGTGCCAAATGAAGCGAGGTTCAGATGCCTACAACGTGCTGAGACCACAGACGTATGCCTGCTTTGGTTCTAATCTACCTGCATGCTGCCTAGTTGCAACTTCCCAGATATTTGAGACCATGCCTCACAAAGTCAGATGGCAAAGATCCACTAGATCACCAGGTGGAGGGCACATGTTCCCCCGAGAGGGAACGTATACAGGAATCCAAGACTTGTGCTTGAGCTCAGCCAAAAAGCCAGATGCTGAGCACTCCATTCCAGACCCCAGGGAGCGCAGCATGCACACAGCATGGTTCTCTATGGTATCCCCCACCTGCTCATGCCACCAGTAAGAGGAGCCCACAAATTCCAATGCCTTGCTTCTAGGGTACGTTCCTTTCTCCCTCTGTTCCAACGGGGACCACATCTGCTAATTCCACAAGTGTTGCTATTTTCCCCCTTGCCCAATGACATATGTAGAGAGGCTGCTTCTGAAATGGCTAATTCCTCCCAAGCAAATGCCAAACAAGTAAAACCTGACATGGGCAGAAGCTTTCCTACCGTGACTCATTTGCTTTGGAAGGCTGAACTTGAAAAAGCACCAAATTACACACTGGGAAATACAGTACATGATCAAAGGTGAGATAACCCATTTGTGCTGAGAAGGAACAGAGTGCTGATGGGGTGAAAGGTTGAAAATAAAGGGGGAATAAAAGGAATACAAAACAGAATAAATAGAACAGGAAGTGAGGGACAACATCTGCATCTTTACAATATTCAGGAAACACTATGGAGGAAGATGCTAGGAACTGAATAATGCAAGTGCAATATAGAACAATATTCTGACCCATCTAAGAAATGGCTCATAGCTCCATGCACATAGCAGCTGTGTGCTTACAGAAAGAGGCTGCAGCATTTGTGTATGCAAATACTTTGATAATTTTCATGTGTGATCATACATAAATTATTCCTCAGATGTGGGATCATGCATCTCTGATTGTAGTTCAAAATATGGTGCATAGGCACATTGCACAGGATTGTGTTATCACCGTACAATAGGCTTCATTTTTATACTGCCCAGATACTGTGCAGTGCAAGTTAACAGTTTTGGGTAGCAGCACTGGAGGTCTCCGTGCTGCCTTTCAGATCTGCTTTTGCTATTCAGAGAGACAGGAGTGCCTATAACATTTTCAAAAGCAACTGGCTTTCTCCTGATTCTGCTGCCTAATTCACAATGGAACATTAGGGTTTTAACATGCCTACCAAAAGCAATGCACTCCACCCCCCCTAAGAGCCACTGATTGCACTGATTTGTTCCTTATATTTAAACAAAAATGTGCCGCCGCCCCCACCCCTCTAAACCTCATGCACCACTGCAGTCCTGCAATACCTTTGTCCGACATCACTCCCCAAGGATCCCATCCTCCGAGCTGGTAACAAGGGGCTGACCCCATGGACATCCTCTGTCGTTGCTGGTGGGACAGTTTTTACATGTGAATTGATCTCGGATGGGGAATTCTTCAGCTTGGCTCTTGCCATTCTAAGAGCTTTGGCTGCCTCCTACTTCCTCCTCTTTTCCCCCTGAACTCTCTCATACATAGCAATCCTTATACTGCCTGCAGTTCAGAGCTGTCGGCATGTACCACCTCCTTCCTCTAGTCACTCTCCCCACTCGCAGCTGCTCAGTGGAACAATCCTGCCCTGTAGATTTATCTTGGTAGCAAGGGAAATTAAGGAAAAGTCCATGGTCGTGCTGCTGTTATGAATTGAGTGCCATGCAGTAAAACAGCAGAGATGACAAGAGATTAATAATGCAGAAGCCTGTATAATGGTTTCACTTCATAAATGAAAAACATATTTGTGTAGTGCAGGATATCCTTTGCCTTGGCTGGCTGATTATTAAAATGACTGGATTGGTTTTATTACTGTACCCAAGACAGCAGTGGCTTGGGGGGCAAGGGATCATAGACATTCTTCTCCATTCCTGTACGTGGGGGTGCTATTCCCCCACCACCACCCGTTTCTTTTTGTAAAATGTCTGAGTGAATTAAATGCAGGTAAATGACAATCTCAGAGGCTGAGTCCTCGCACAGCACAGGGAGAAGCAATACAGGCTTCCCCCACATTGCCCTGTTTACACACCTCAATCCTGACTTAGAAGGAGCACCTCTGTGGGTGAAGGGGAAGTCCATTCAACATGGGCCATTAAGTCCTTGGGCTGGCTCCTGAGATGGCTACCATTCATTAGCACCCATCATAGTGGTGGTTTCAGTGATGTGGGCATTATCCCCATGAAACAGGACTTTCACTCATCGACCCCTCTGCTCCTTATCCCTTGAGCTACCATCAGTTACTAACAGCTTTCAGACACTACTGGTTTAGGCTGGATTCAAACCAGTGACTTTTAAAATAACTGGCTCTTTATCCCACTACCAACGTAACCTGTGTTTCTTTGGTTAAAATATAACTTTGTTAGGAAGTTCTCCAAGGATGCTGAAAAGTAAATCAATCTTAATTATTAATAAAAAATGTCACTCGCATTTCAGTTATCATCCAGGAGGTTCCCACGGATAGTCCTCACTTCAGATCAGTTTGCAACACATCAAACAACAGGGGCAGGAGGGCCTAGTTGCCTTCCGGATTCTATTAAAGAACTCTGGCCGGGTTAGTGCAGAATTTATATATTTAGGCCAGCCAAGTGTGCAGTGGGAGTTTCAGCACCAAGGACAGCACTGGGGCGCCTATGGAACATTTATATGCTGTTTACTTTAAACAAACATTTAAGCTGATATGTGAGAACAAGACTGAGGCCGTACCATATCCTGTGTGTTGCTGAGCTGCTATCAAGATTCCACAAGCTAAGCAAGGTTAAGTGAGTCAAGTACTTGGATGGAAGACCTCCTTGGAAGACTTAGGTGCTGCATGAAATATCCTTGAGAGAGTAGATAGTGGTCTACCTTCTGAGTCGGTGCTGTGCCACTGTGACATCACCATGCTAGGGTGCATTGTGCTATAGGAGGTGCTTTTCTGGAGAAGACTAAAAACCAACTTGTGGTCATTACAGATTCCACTTAATTTTTCTTTCATCCACTGTCCTGGCCAAATTCCCACTCTGGTAATTCCACTGTGGCCACCTAAAATTCCTTTTGCCATTTCAATGTTATAGCAAGTTATTCTATACTCCCTGCCCTGAAACCATTGTGCCCTGTGCTGTTTCACCACAAAAAGATGGATTAGTTGCATTGGTAGTCAAAATTATCCCTCCTTCACAAGAGTGTAGAGAGGCTTAGTCCAGTCATATCTGAAAAGATGAGGAGAGAGCTTGAGAAGGGACAACACTTCAGAGGCCATCTTTCCTCACTCACCTGTAACGACAAGAGGAATGGGTAGGACTGGAGAGCTGCAGTGTGGAGCTCTGGTGGGGATTATATTTCTTTTGTCGCTGCGGGCGATTTGCAGGGCTGGTCAAAACCTTGCAAAAGCAAGTTGGGCTCCCAAATAATCAAGAGTTTTCACAATAAAGTGTCTGCTTTCCCCAGAAAAGTTTGATGTTGAATCAAAAACCTAAAACCCCAACAAACTGAATCTTGGTGTTTTGACTGAATGTTTTGTTTGCTGTTTTTCAATGAAAAGTCAAAAATGTGTTGGGGGGACATTTTCCAGCCAGCTCCAGTTATTGGATTTGATCTGAGAGTAATAAAGGAGTGTTGATCTATACATTACATTTGAAAGACTGACCAGAGCACCCACCACTGTGGATTTTCACCAACCTACAACAGGTCCAAATAAAACCATGAGAAAAATGTAGACTCGAGTCTAACCCTCCTTCACTTACATCAATGAAATGTTAAACTTAAGCCCCAGTTATTGTTATTCCTATTATTTTGAGGTGCAGAGAAGCTCATTAGCTAAGATACAAAGGGATGTATATATAGCATAGCTGGGACTAGAGCTCGAATCCCAGTCCCCTGTTCTAACCATGAGACCACATCCCCATTCCTTAATGGGACATCACTATTAAGGATATTCTATAAAAGTTGTTTCCCCCAACATAAAATAGATACAAAAGTAATGCCAGTTACTGATGTGCCAGCTCTTAAACAGCCCCATATACACCTTGCTCATCCTTACACGGTAATATTTCGGTTCAAGCCTTGCAATTGGTTTCTTACACTCATACTAGCTCACTCATTCCTCACATTAATTGATTACATATTCATAAGCATGAATACAATTGGTGATATACAGCTTTAAGCAAGCACCTAGCATCAGCGGGGACTTCCGCTGCTGTTTGTGGTTTTGACAGGAAACTGTGCAAACCGTGCTTCAAGAGCAAGGTAAGAAAGCTGTTCAAACTGCTTGAAAGGGCAGATGTGGGGGAGGGGAGGAGGCATGGGCTTCCCCTCCTCCCCATGGAGCGGCTGCCTGGGGGAGGCCAAGCCATTTCAGGGGCCACGTCTGGCTACACTGCAAACTAGGGATTGAATGCTTAATTATACTTTGCCAGCCCACTACAAACTGCTGATTTCTCATTTCAACATTCGCATTAGCCTGAGACCACTGCTGAGTGGCAGGCTGGAGAAAGGAGATGGAACTGTTCAGAAAAAGTCATGCTGGGTATAACAGTTACTGAAAATGTGACTGAAAAGAGATTAGATTCAACTGAATCCATGGCAAATGCATCATTTAATATTTTCCTTTTAAGTAGTTTCCACTATTGGCTGTCAAAACTCCTTTTGTGCAGCCATTCAACATATTACTAATAAATATGGTCATGCATGTTAGAGCTACTCAATGAAACAAGAGGGCTTTCAAAATTACTATGATAAATGCATTTGGTATTTTGAGATATTAGCGAAAGCTGTGAGAGTGGAGAAATTCTCTAAAAATCAACAAGTACAGCAACTTCAAAATAAATCTTTTAAAAATATGGAGCTCTAAGTAAGCTATATAGCCCATAGCAAAACTTTAAGCAATGACAAAGAACTTTTCTTTATACACTACATTTTGCTAGAAAACTTTTATGCAACTGAATTCATTAGTATTTAACTTGTGGACATTTATTTTGCTCTTACACATGCTTCTCCATGGAGGCTGGTTGGGTTCTTTGTCTGAAGGAAATAGATATTACAAACACTTACTCTAATCATGACTCATTGGAGTAACTAATCTGAAACTGAAAACTGGCCTCATGCCTCAATTTGAATGTAAACTCTGTCGAACAGCTGGAGAATTGGATTGTTTCCCCCACCCGAGGCCCATTGCTATACTAAATTCTTCCTTTGGCTCTGCTCAGAGGCATGTGCCTGACCAGCTAGAAACGTGCTCTGTACGAAGGTCAGTACGGGTGACATCTCTGGTTTGGAGGCATCAACAAGAAAATGGAGCCACAGAAGCCAGTTTTCTTTTGCAGCCTCTGGTCAGTGAATGCGCCCAAGACACAAGCACAGCTCTGACCAGATCAGCAGCTTAGCCCTGGAAGGAGGGATGGAAAGTAAAATGAAAACATTTACACACGGTTTGAAATAACTAATTTGGGGAGAAAAAATAATCAGCAAATCTTAAGCTTCAGGCTGACCTCCGACAAGTCACCTTAGAAAAACTAAACTCCTAATCTGTCCCGTAGGACTGCTGGTCTTGGCACTGGCGCCTACCAAGAGGAGTGCAGAGTTCCAGGGTACATTAATTTGGAATGTGATGTGGTTTATGGCAAGAATCCCCTGCAGCAGTGCAGAAAAATCCAGTCTGGATTTTTTCCTACAACAGTCACAGCAGTGAAACATGCTGGCTAACTCAGGAGCTCATCCAGTGCCCACTGAAGTCACTGAAAAGATTCCCATTGATTACAACGGGCTTCAGATCAAACCCAACGTCTGCAGATCTCCTTTTATATGATCATTCATATGGAATGAGGCAGACAGACAGTCATTTGACTAGTCTCATATCATTCCTGCTCCCACATTATAAGAGTATTATTATGTCTTTCACCCACACACAGCAATCTACATTTACAAAGAGTCAGCACAGAACAGCTAGCTGGTTTCATAGCATAGGGTCTACAAAAGAATCCATCACTGTCACTTCTGAATATGCTACATGCACAACCATCACAGTCAATCTTCTTTACGTTGGCATCGTATTCATGGAGAAGGTTTTGCCACAAAATTTGGGGGAACAGTACACGGATCTGGGAATGTGGTTTGGGCCCCATCTGTAGTCAAACCATTTGCTAAAGCCCATAAATCTTTGGTGCAAGCCTGTGCCTGGTCAATGCAAACATTTAGGGGTAGTGTCCAAGCCAAGTTAAACTTGCTTTCACACATGGCTTACCCACGAGCCACAAAAAACCTGCTGCTTTCCCTGGGTTTCAGTTGGAGGTTTTAGGTGCATTCCAAATGAAGTGACCAGATTCTGAACTGGTATAAACCAATATCGTTCTGTTGAATGCAACTATGCCAATATATACTAGCTGAAGATCTGTCTCCAAAAGTCAGAGTGAAACTGGGAGGGCAGGCGGAATAGAGACAAAGAAATAGCTGGCCTTAGAGAAGCTCATGAGTTTACAAAGCTCTAGTGCTGTCATCATCCCAACAAATCTCTGGGGTTAACTAAAACCACTACCACAAATGTATCTGAAGAAGTGAGGTTCTTACCCACGAAAGCTTATGCTCCCAATACTTCTGTTAGTCTTAAAGGTGCCACAGGACCCTCTGTTGCTTTTTACCACAAATGGAAGTTTCTAATAGGGTGGAAAGAAGGTTTTCTGGCAGTAAGAAGCCGGGGAACATTAAGAAACTAAACTTTAGGCTGAGCTACTAGGAAAAATGGCATCCAGACAATTGAAATCTTCAGTGAATGCTTGTACTTTCCAAGATCCTTACTAAATAAATCAAGGCTTATCACAGTAGTAATGCAACCATTCCCTGGCTTTCAGCAATCAGGCTAATGACTACTTAAAGTACCACACATGCTCTGGCATCACTTTAACCCCTGAACTCGAGCTGGTTATCGTCCGTATGATAAGATAACTACAAATGAATTATTCTTCTGTGTAACAACATTTTTCCTTGTGGTTACAACAAATGAAGCACAGAAGCGACTGACAGGAAAAAATTATGCACAACGTAGTCAGAAATATGCAATTCATCAGCAGCACATTGGAAAAGGTTGAACCTGCTAAAAAGCACAATTTGCAGAGATGCCTAACTATTGCAGAGCTCTGTTATTGCAACACATACATTGGAGCCCTTGCACTTACCTCACGCTGGAGAACGTGTTATCAATAGGCAATATCCTCAAATGTGCTAAGGACCTACAAACTCTCCTCAGAATCTGACCCATTTGGCATAAGAATCTGGATTCATGCAATTATTTTTTTAAACAGATATAGGGCTCTGTCCTCCAATGGATGTCATGCTTAAATGGAAGAAAACATATCAGTGCTTCTTAGCTTACTGTGGAAATAGTTTCTCTCCTTGGAATATATTATTGTTTTTAGGAAAATAACAGCAACCCCTGCAACATCCAGTATGGGAGCATACTTCACTCCTGTTTGGTGCACTAGGAGACTGTTCTCTTTCTTCACGCTGGTATGTGTGCCACTTGAGTGGATATTACAGAGTCACTAGTAGCATGTATTTTAATATACAAAATTATGACAAGTCGGGTCTTTAAGGATATTGTGGTTTGCATTTGGAGAGACACTCTAAAGCAGCAGAAAAGTTACTGTCAGTATCTATTCATGTGAAGCTCAGCCACTGGCAGAAATGAGTCAGCGTTCTCACTTAGAGATCCTTCATTCCGGTGTGATGATTTGGGGGAGGTGGGTGTGTTTTGTGTTTTAAAGTAGAAACCTTAGTGTGTTCTCTTGTGTAGTCGGAGGAAAGATCACTAGGAAGTTCTCTGTTACTTGAAATCAAAATATGTTCTCCTAGACACAGCCTTCGTGCAATTCTCCACCTCCTGCTGGAGCATCAAGCAACTGCAACAAAATAGCACCTAACTACATCATAATCACAGATCTACCCAGCTACTCCAGAACTGTCGCCTTCTGGCCAAACTAAAATCTCCACCCATCTCTCTGACATCTCTTTGTGGACATCTAATAGCCAGCGCAAGCTCAACGTGGCTAAAACAAGGTGCTACGATACCAAAAATAAATAATAAACGGTACTACTCTGTATTCCTGCAGCTTACTACCTCCTTCTGCAGTCCCAGGAACATCAGCTAGTCAACTCAATCTGTATCATAATACGCTATAAGTCAGCATTATACCACCGCCTATTGCAGCATCAGGGAACTGCCACAAATTCATATGATTTGCACAGCAACGCAGGATGTGTGTGTGGCATGACATGGAAACATGGCCTTTGATGTTACTGGAAGTTGTGTGGCTATTCAGCTGAAGCCAGCTGGTGAATGTGACTTCAAGAGAGACTTTATTGCTTAGATGCTGGTAATATTTATTGGCAGAGAAATTCAACTTACTGCTGTGAATATCTGATAGGGAAGGAACTGCTCACGAGATTCTGCAGAACATATAGCCTGCAATAAATCAACCGGCAGTGTGAGAAAGGATTGATATAAATCAACGCAAAAGGAATTTAAAATAAAGCAACAACTTAATGTTGCAGGTTGTCAATGTCCCTGCATGCACTGGATGGGTGCAGAGCAATTGTTGGGACAAAAGGTTGGAAGCCTTTATTAAAGAGAGAGCTCCCACAGAGCACGAGACATATCCTCTTCATTTCTTATCAATCCTACATTTCTCCTCACTCTCTTCCCCCCATTCCTTACTCACACAAGCCACGTGCCGGACACCAGGATCACGGCTTTGTAAATTCATACTCCCCACCGCAGGATGGAGCACTTGGCCATATCTAACTTGGCCGATTTCTCCAGCATTCTGCTGGAGGAAGAATTGTAGCCTGTATTTATGGCTCTGAAGACATTTGCTAATGGGAGCAAGTGGCTGCAGCGAGTAGTGTAATTAGTCTCCACACATGGTTTAAGATGAAGGTCAATTCTAAGGGAAATGAGTATGCCGGAGTAAACATATTTACCTCATTCTGTATCAGCATCTTAGCAAGGATTCCATCCTGCCCTTGCAGCGGACAGAAGCAAACTGCGTGCGGCTCAGCAGCCATCCCTTAGCAAGTGTACACATGCGTCGCTTAACAATTGCTTCTGTCCCCTGGCTCTAGCAGGGTGAGCTGCGGAATAAGGTGGGGAATGAGAGAATCTTCTTCATATACGTGGTAAAGAAGAATCCTGCCTAGACTAGGTATGGAGGGCGTGATGGGGGGAAGAGGGAGAAGGGAGAATGCCCAGGATTGACATGGCGTGGAGTCATAGGTGCTAGCACTAGGGGTGCTGCTGCACCCCCTGGCTTGAAATAGCAGGAACAACCCAAAGACCTGGTTTTCCCCTTCAGCACTATAAAAATTGTTCCAGCACCACTGTGTGGAGTGCTATAAAGCGCACTGACATGAACCTTGGGTGATGTCATAACCCACACTTCGCAGCCAGGAATGCATCGGGGCAGCTGGGAACATGCCAGGCAGAAGAGGAGAAGGCAAAACCAGAGTCACATAGACTTGCCATCATCCCCGTTCTAGGGTGCCACTGACAGGTGTTACCAGAGCAGACTAGCTAGGCAGCTGCTCCAATACCCCAGGTGATAAGTGTGCACATAGCAGCAGTGGGAGGTCACTCAGCAAACAGCCTGACACCCACAGGACAGGCAGTTTTCACAAGGACCTTTCAGCTGCCATCTGAGTTATGTAAATCTCCCCAAACTGGTAGCAAACAAACATCATGTATTTGAGTATGACACACAACAAGTTCGGGGAAATGAGCAGAAGGGGTGAGATGAGAAGTTGAAATGCCCAGACAGAATAGCTAACCAATGATTCTCAACAGGACAGACAAACAGAGTCCTGCTACTGTTGTGGATTTGAGAGAGAGAGACAGAGAGAGAGAGAGTCAGAAAAATCCTCCAGGGTAAGGAAGGCAAATGACAAAACTTTGTAGCTTTTTATTTTATTTAAAGTGAATTTATGACACCACTGTGGGTTCGGCTCTGGTGGCTACAGTTTCAAGCTCAACAGAGTGAAAGTCACCTCTGCTACTTGCTTCAAATTTAGAGTCTCTAGGAACACATAAAGCCCAAGGATAGTGACCACACAGATATTTACAAGGTCTACTCTGTTTTACAAGTTTTGTTAAAGTTATTATCACCCAAGCATATAGAAAGGCTAATCTTGCGGCATAGGGTCACAATTCTAAACCCCGTAATCTTGTGGCATAAGGTCATTCTTTGGTCACTTACTTATGTCAAGCATTTCTTAAGCCTACGGCCTACTACAGCTAAGTTAAAATCTTACAAGCCTCAGCCTGGAGGCCTTGCATTTCAGCCATCCTTACTTAGAAGTTGGCCTGCGAACTACTGATAATCTTATTTTTCTATAATCCTACAATTTAACTGTATTTAGCACACAATGATGATATGTGATGTAGCATGTTAGTTCATCATAAATGAACAATAAACTAAAATCACTGGCTATGGCTTTGACCCAGTTTCCTCTCAGTTCCAGACAAGTTTAGGGGATTGTTTTGGTTTGTTATTTAAAGTACTGCATGTGAACTGCATTTAAATGTAAGCGACGCTTTATAGCTTGTATTCACTCGGCATTGCCATGGCCTTTCACTGTGCTGTGCTACTAGGTCTAGATCCAAACACCACTGAAGTCTACAGAAAAACTCTCATTGACTTCATTGGCCTTTGAGTCAGATCCTTCCTGTGTCCCTGGCAGGCAGTCTTGAGCTGAACCCCAAATGTGTAGCACCCAGTAGTCCCCGTCAGGAATGGGGCCCTTCCATGCTGCGCTCTGTACAAAGATGAATAAAGAGCCAGTCCCTTATCCGAAGTACTGGGACAGGAATGCAAATAATACTAATAGACCACAAGAGCGAAGGAAAGGAAAGACAAGGGTAATTGTACTGGGCACGTGAGGGGTAAACTAAGGGTACATGGGTGATTGGCAGCTGGTGGTCGTTAGCCTGTGGCTCAAGGAAATAGAAAAAGCAATGACGCCAGAGGTGTGTTCTGGTTCTTAACACATTGTGCAATGAGCAGAGGCAGAAAGGGAGACACAGACAATGCGCCCACGGCATTTAAGTCACATCGTTAGCCAGCAAAGAGTTCCCAAACAGTTGCACTTTTAAAGGGCTGCTCTCTCTTTAAATTAAAGAATCTATACACACTTCAATGGCTGAAAGTGCAGCTTCCCCTGGTGCTCTGCCGATCATCATGCCGGGCTCACGGGAGTGAAGATTATGCTCTCTGCTACATTTGTCCCTACAGTTCCATTCTCCCACCAAGCTGCCAAGGGTCAGGACATTTCTTTTGCACAACAGGCCACTAAAAATTTATTGTAAACCAGAGGGGTCTCTGCCCATTGTGATTTGCCCTCTGAGCCTGGGCCTTTTCCCCCACATTTGCCATCTAAAAATCAACACCACCTACATTAAGGGTTGACTGATTTTACCGGTTGTAATTATGCTCTCAAATAATATCCCACTGTTTCCTCATCAGTGATCATGGGGGATAATTGTTTTTATCCACCTCTGTGGAGCACTTTAAGATCTATGGGTGGAAAATTCTGTATGAAGTGCAAAGTATTATTATTCAACTGCCATTAAAAACATTTCAGGGGAAAGTACAGAACCTTAGGAGACAGTGATTAACCTGAATGGTTGTTGCTAAAAATATGAACCATATTAGAGACTTAGGTTTCCATTTAGCAGCCTACAATGGTTCTGTTTACTGCACGGTTTAATGCCAGGGCCTATATCTAGGTGCCCTTTGGAAGAACAATCACCTCTAGTGATTTGCACTCTATGGTGATTCCCCTCCTATAGGGACACAGCCGTAAACCATTTGTGGGGGAGAAGCTAGTCATGTCACTTAACGCCCTTCTGAAATGCAATCAGATACTGTGGTGATGAGAGTGGTATAAGACGCTAAATAGAATAGAATCTGTAATTTGATTATAATAATCATCTCCCACTGTTCAGAGGCACTTTGAGATCTTTGGATGAATAGCACCACACAAGAATTAAGGCATTCAGGATAGACCTATATGCAAGTGGCAACTTAATTGGCTAAATGGCATTTGTTCACTTGCCCTCTGTGCTTTTCTACAGCTTATTCTGAGAGCACAATTGCAAAGCTCTCAGAGAACAACTTTAAAGAGAAAGCCCCTGGCTCTTGCCAATTGGAATGGGGCACTACATTCTGAAACCTGCTTTCAAGCACTATAGTGTTCCGTTACATTTGGTTTAATACATCTTATCAGTGGATTTTCAGTTACAGTTTTAAATGATGTACCAATGAAGGTTTACATTTCCTGCAGGAATACCACAAAACAGTTATTTGAGAAGACAGCATCAATACCTAATGGGCTGACCACAATTGAAAGTTATTACAAGAAATGGCAGAAGAATTAGTGACTAAGCCCTTTTTTAAAAAGTTTATAGCATCTGCTGCCCATTCTGGCTCTTACACTTATGAGTTAGGGCAGCAGGAGTTGTCAGGGTCACCCCTAATTAGTTACGCAGAATCACGTCTGGTAAGAGCTTTCCCACAAGGTGCTGAGTGTCACAAGGAGTGAATCAAAGCAGTACCAACAATAGATTCATAGACTCAGACTCATAGACTTTAAGGTCAGAAGGGACCATTATGATCATCTGGTCTGACCCCCTGCATGCTGCAGGCCACAAAACCGTCCCTACCCTTCCCTTGACTCTGCTGATGAAGTCCCCAAATCCTGTGTCTTGGTGACTTCAATTTGCAGAGAACCCTCCTGCTAGCGATCCCTGCCCCATGCTGCGGAGGAAGGCGAAAAACCTCCAGGGCCTCAGCCAATCTACCCTGGAGGAAAATTCCTTCCCGACCCCAAATATGGCGATCAGTAAGACCCCGAGCATGTAGGTAAGAGTCTCCAGCCTGACCCTTGTTAGCCATTATACTATTTACCTGCTATTGCTCGGTATTCCTCAGCTAACATGTTTTACCATTAAACCATTCCCTCCATAAACTTATCTAATTTAATCTTAAAACCAGACAGGTCCCTCGCCCCCACCGTTTCCCTCGGAAGGCCGTTCCAATATTTCACCCCTCTGACGGTCAGAAACCTTCGTCTAATTTCAAGCCTAAACTTCCCCACTGCCAGTTTATATCCATTCGTTCTCGTGTCCACATTAGTACTAAGCTGGAATAATTCCTCTCCCTCCCTGGTATTTATCCCTCTGATATATTTAAAGAGAGCAATCATATCCCCCCTCAGCCAATAGAGGGGGACGAGAGTTATACAGACAGAGCAAAAAAGGCCGAATCGGGCTAACACAAGACTTATCTCGCGAGCCTCATTGGATCTCCCTCCAGGGAGAGAAGTCTAGCAAACTGGGCTTGAGTCCAGGAATCAGGAACTCCCAAACGCTGTTTCCAGCTCTGCTGCTAACTCAGTGGATGGCCTTCGGCAAGTCACTGCCCCTCGCCAGGCCTCAGTTTCCCCCAACCCAGGCACCACTCTTATCTACCTCACGGGGGTGCTGGAAGCAGTGATTCAATGACGTACGTGAAGTGCTTTGAGATTCTCGGCTATAGAGGGGCAGACGCCCATTGATGTTAATACTTCAGCACTTGGAAACAGCAGAACGCTATATAAAAAGAGGCTAAATTTTATCATGATATATAATGTGTTGGCCAAATAACCACTAACATCGGTCTTCCCCCCCCCCCCCCCCCCCAAGGTGCCAGGGAGTTGCACAGACCGACCTCCAAGGGTGACACCTTGAGGTCAGCTGAGGAGTCCCAGTGCTGGGCCAGGGCCGCACTGTTAGGTGCTGTATAAAGACCTCCCCAGCCTTCATTAGCCCACCACTGTCAACCTGCATAGACAGGAGTACTTGCAAGTTCCCCCAAGTGTCACGTGCATTTGGCCAGAAACAAAACACTTCAACCAAGAACAAAATACTAGATCAGAGAAACTTGGAGAGAACCCCAAAGAGGTCGGGAGGACGGAGTCATTTTCCCTAATGCTTTTCAAGCTACATTTATTCAAAAGCATTTGGGAAAAAAATCCCATTCACTGCAACAACCATTTGATCTTGTATTGACATAATGCATATCTCAAGTTAGTGCTAATGAAAAATATATGAGCCATTGCAGCGTGGGTTCTGTGCAAAGCTTGCCTCTGGATCCAGATCAGTTCTCTTCCGCTCTCCTACGACTGCAGTTTGTGAGGGCTATGGTGCTATTTTACTCACTGAGCGAGAATCCTGGCTCCTCATCCACAAATTCATGTTCAATGTTCTACAATGTCAGATCTTCCCCCAAACATCCAGTGCGCCAGTTTCTAGCCATGGGGAGGAGAGCAGAAAAAAACCTGTGAGAAACTGACATTCACCCTTTCTCAGCTGGTGCCCCCTGAACATTTCATTGACTGCAGCAGCAGTGCCAGTGGGACTTGATATCAGTGGAATGTTAACGGGCAACACAGCAAGGAGGTACCAGCAGAGAAAGGGTCAATGTCCGTTTATCGCATTGTCTCTCTTTCTTCCCCTCCCGCCACTTAAAAACTGGAGCACTGGAAGCTTTGGGAAAGATCTGACATTTTAGAAAGCTTGGATGAAGTTGCAAGGTTTATTTAGTGATAGCAAAGGGAGCTGGAAATTAAAGGAGGCCTCTGAAGAATTGGGTTGATGAGTAGGGGAAAAGAATTACGTAGCGTGAGAAAACATATACAGAGTGTGCAGATAAGCAGGAGGGAAAGGTGTGTCTGCCAGTAGCAGAGCTTTTGATTTCAGGTGCATCTTGCTACTTACTCAGAGTTCTCCACACAGGTATCTTATGCTGGTTCAGGACTTTTTCTTGGCGGGGGAAAGAACATCCCATTTACAAAACATAGGGTTTTCCTAGCAATCCAGTAATACAACTAGGTTTTTTACAGCTTCATTCATGTAAACACATCGTACAACATCCAATAAATATCATCACGGAGCTAAAGTAATCAAATAGCAGAGACAGCGCATGCGTAGGCAGTTTCTGCAAGGAAGCGAAGATGTTCTGAGCCAGGATTTGAAAAGAAATGGAGAGTCTATGAGGTGAAGTGATGGAGAGAGGCTGTTCTGGACATAGGAGTTGCAAAGGAGAAGACTCTCACTCTATCGGTGCTGAGGCTCTGTCGTGGGACAGAAGAGGTGACGTTAGAAGAACAGAGGGAGCAGCAAGGGGTAGGCTGAAGAGTGCATCTACACTGGCAATCGAAGAGTCCCAAAGGGATAGACAACATGATGGTAAAAATACTACAACATTGGCTAACATTCGGTTTCCATCAGTGCCTCAGTATACACCCCGGGGGATCAAATCTTTAGGCAAAATGACAGTTCAGTCTCCAGAGCTAATCAGGCATTTTTGCTGAGGCCACCTATGCAAAAGAGACCCAGTTAGTGCTTTCCATGATGTCAACATCTGTCCTGTTAGGAAACATGCCAAGACCCACAAGCCCATCTTCCGTGGGTCCCTGAACAGTCATCAGAGGGGCCAGGTTGAACTTTGCAAGCTCACAGCTCATGTGTTTTTATGAATGTACCCAAGACAATCCTTGTCGCAGGGTGCTCTGAGAGGCTCCCAAAATGCATTCATTAGAAGAGGGCCTTGCCTCCCTTCCCATGCGTAATTGAGAGCAGGATTGGACCTCATTAAAGGCAGCGGTGCTGCAGAAGCTAACAGATGACTGAATTTAGCTATCAAGGGTGTGGTACATGCTCCACTTTCTAAAGCAGCTCCCCATCTAGCAGGAAAGTTAGAGAGAAGTCATTATATAACAGAGACGCGAGTGCCCTGGGGATTGAATGAATTATGAACACAGAACCGTCATCACACCCATTACAAACGCATTTGTGCCTTCTGGAGTCTGGCTCAACAACAATGCACATAAAAGCTGTGAAATAAGTATCTAGGGCTTGGACTTGTTTAAAAAAATCATTTTGGGGGGGAAAAATAGACAAGACCCAGCTTATGCACTAGATAAATATCCACTACAAACTCATGGTGAGCCAGCCAGTAGCTTCCTACTTTTTTAATGCATTTGACATAATTCCACAGAAAGCACTCGGATCTCAGAGCTTTGCAGTGAGTCAGCAAAGATCTTCCAACTTTTTCTTAACAGAGCTGCTGACAGATTAAAGTTGCTGGAGGGAAAAAATAAATAAAAGGAATGATATCCAGGCGACTGCCAGAACAGACATCTGACTGCACAGGGGGAAACAGAGAGCCTCTGGGTAAAGCCTAAATATACATCTGCAAGGGAAGTAAAAAAATATATTCTCTGTGCTAGCACACAAATAATGCAAAGCAGTCAAACATTGCCAGTTCAGTGCAATTACAGGAGAGCAAATAAAGTCTCATTAACAAATGAGAAGGATTTAATTATGTGGAGATGGGGACTCCATCAAGATGGATAGGTGAATCTTTGCATGCAGCTATGTAAACAGGTTTTCAGTACCTCTAGTCTAAATGGCGCCATGAAACTGAAGTGTGGAAGTGTGATTAAGAGGGGAGATAGCTCTGTCTCAGATGTGAAGGGCAGGATAAAAAAACAAAGCACATTTATAAGGACTAACCGTGTTTCATAGAAAGAATTGTAAATATAAAAACAAACCAAAAAGATCTAGGGCTGGATCTTCAAGGTAGGTAAATTGCCTAAGTTCCCCTGAGCTCCTCCAATTTCCACCAGTTTAAGATCTGGCTCTAGTGTGTAAGCCACAGGGTGGATAGCACTCAGCCAGCAAAATAAATACAAAGATGCTTTTTCATCTCCCTCCCTTAGCCCCTTCAGCGCCTTAGGGCACAGGACAATAGTCACGAGACTTAGCACGACGATCGGTTTAAATTTTCAAAGCACTTTGTAAACATGAATAATAAATAAGCGATCAGCCTTCTCCTCATCACATCTCACTCCTGCCAGTGAGGCAAGTATCATCTTTAATTGAGAGCAAGAGAAACCTGAGACCCAGAGGTGGAGGGGCAGATCCTCAAGTGGTGTAAAATGCCCTAGCTCCATGGAAGTCAATGTTTCGCCTTGGCGTTGAAGTCAATGGTGCTATGAAAATTTCCTCCCGCTGAAGATCCCTGAACAACTTGCTCTCCCGTCAGTGGCAATGCCAGGAATAGAATGCAGGACCATTCACAGGGGCTCTTCATAGCAGAATGTGCAAAAAGTCCCGCCAGCTGATGTGGGAGGGGGAGAAAAGTCACAAATCTGTAGTACAAAATGCCAAAAACCAAGAGGCAATGTAGGGCTGCAATGGGACCTAGGTGGCAGCCATCTGCTGTCTGTCTGCACGGAGGTGGAGTCCTTCCTTTGAGCAAACCCTCTGTGCTGGTTGAGAATACACACCTGTGACGGGTTCGGTCACAGAGACCCCCTTGGGACTGTCACCTGATGTGCTGAAACTACCTCTGAGCCCGTTTTCCCTGTCAGCTTGGGACTTCAGAACCCTGTCTTGTTGAGCCAGACGTGCTAGCCAGCTGCAACACAGACCCAGGGTCTGAACTACGTCCCCAAAGCTGCAGGCTTTAACTGAAAACCACTCAGCGGGTACTCCTGTCTCCAGCACCCAGATACCCAGCTCCCAATGGGATCCAAACCCCAAATAAATCCCTTTTACTCTGTATAAAGCTTATACAGGGTAAACTCATAAATTGTCCACCCTCTATAACACTGATAGAGAGATATGCACAGCTGTTTGCTCCCCCAGGTATTAATCACTTACTCTGGGTTAATTAATAAACAAATATGATTTTATTAAGTATAAAAAGTAGAATTTAAGTGGTTTCAAGTAATAACAGTCAGAACAAAGTAAGTTACCAAGTCAAATAAAACAAAACATGCAAGTCTAAGCCTAATACATTTAAAAAACTGAATACAGGTAAATCTCACATTCAGAGATGTTCCAATAAGCTTCTTTCACAGACTAGTCTGGGCCCAATCCTTTCCCCTGGTACAGTCCTTGTTCCAGCTCAGGTGGTAATTTGGGGATTTCACGTGACTGGCAGCCCTCTTTGTTCTGTTCCACCCCCTTTTATAGCTTTGGCACAAGGCGGGAATCCTTTGTCTCTCTCTGGGTTCCCACCCAACCTTCTAAATGGAAAAGCACCAGGTTTAAGATGGATTCCAGTTCAGGTGACATGATCACATCACTGTAAGACCTCCTTCTTCATAGCCTAGTAGCTGGAAGACACATACATAGGAAGACTTGCAGGTAAACAAACCCATTCACAGTTCATTGATTCTGAGGCACCCTTAATGGCTTCCACTTAACATGTTTACATCAGTAATACAAGTTTATATCTTATTCTCCTAACTCCAGACATAGAAATAATACATGCAAACAAATAGGATGAACACACTCAGTAGATCATAAGCTTTGTAATGATACCTTACAAGAGACTTTTTGCATAAAACATATTCCTGTTACATTATATTTACACTCATAAGCCTATTTCCAGAAACATATGGAGTGCAACGTCACAACCCCCAAAGAATAATGCTGCACGCTAGCCCGCAGAGCTTCTGAATGACTTACTGCTCTCCATAGCTATGGATGGAGAATCATCTAACAGTCATCTTTGTGGCCAAACATCCTGCAGTTGCAGTGCTTAAAGAGGTCTGTAAAATGGGGAGGAGTCTATTATAATCTGGGAGTAGCGGCTTTGTCAAAACAAGGTTAAAAGAGCAACTCCTGCAGTGACCTGGCTCAATTTTTCATTTTTAGTTTTAGTCTAGATAAGTTTTGCCAGGTCTGCAACACCTTGTGGCCCTCCCCTCCCCCGTACATATACAGACACTTTAAGCACTTTTATGTCAAGACAAGGCAAGTTATATCTCAATGCACTTTAAAGCAGTTTGCCAGTTCATTGCAGACGGTACATCAGCTCCTTTCTGAGGTTAGAGTCTCCGATGCAAATGAAGACACCCAACCTGCAGAAGCATCCAGATGCTACCGTTAATTCAATATTACCTTTAAATGGAGTAAATCAGAATGGTTCCAAGCGCAATAAATTTAGCTGTGCAAGAAAAATTCCTCCTTTGTGCTCTGTACCTTATGGTGAAAATACAAACAATGGCATGAATATTTCAGTGAGGATATCTGTTAGGGCCAGTGCAGCATAAGATGTTATTAAATCTTCCAAAACATATTCCCATTATATTCTCCTTAATGCATACCATTATGCTTCACTCATCCATTACCATCAGTGCATTCAAAAGCTACATTTAAAAATTATTATTTAAAAAAAATAAATGTACTGGACTGAGCATCTGTGTCAGTCAGGGAATAAGAGATTTCAAATATGATTATTATTAATTATTATTATCTGTATTACAGCAGCACCTTGAGGCCGCAGTGTACTAGGCACTGCACACATACACACACACAAACAATAGGCAGTCTCCACCAGGAAGAACTTGCACTCCTAACTGATAAGACAGAGACAGGTTTGGAAGGGAAAAAGTCACAGGGAGGGGAAGGGACTTCCCCAGGTATCCCAACTAGTCAGCAGCAGAGCTGGGGATAGAACTAAGATCTCATAACTGCCAGGCCAGTACCCTGTTTACCCACTGGACCACCAACCTGGGGGAGGTTTAGATTGGATATTAGGAAAAGCTTTTTCACCAGGAGGATGGTGAAGCACTGGAATGGGTTACCTAGGGAGGTGGTGGAATCTCCTTCCTTAGATATTTTTAAGGCCCTGCTTGACAAAGCCCTGGCTGGGATGATTTAGTTGGGAATTGGTCCTGCTTTGAGCAGGGGGTTGGACTAGATGACCTCCTGAGGTCCCTTCCAACCCTGATATTCTATGATCCTAATGGCACAGCCCAGGCAGTCAGCCACCACTGGTAGAAATGCTGGTAGTACAAGTGTGGCCAATGCTCCTGGGGGCAAGCCCACTCTGCCTAACCCTGCTGAGTGCTCTGCGGCCATGGGTGCCTTTTTGGCACTGCAAGCAATGGTGGGAAACATTAGCAATATTTGCCTGAGTGCAGACAAGAGCAAAGGGACAGAGCAGCTTTGGGAAGGTCGGCCTTTGCACCTTGTTCACTTTCAGATTATTCTCATATCTTTTGGTTTTAAACACTGACCTGGAGAAAAACACCTTTCTGGAGGCATTCGATAGAACTGAATAGGGATGAAATCTATAGGGTATTATGGACATTTAATGGGATAGCCTTAAAAACTACAGAATTATTCCTCTAACCTCTTTGTGTTTTTTAAACCATTCCAATAAAATATACATGTGACCTTTAAAACCTGCAGGTAGATCCTCAGGTGCTGTAAACTGGGCACGCTGCATTGGCTTCAATGGAGCTACATCAATTTACACCACGGGTCTAGAGCAGACTTTTCATGTCTCATATTTGTCAGCCAATACAATAGGGTTTTGGGGCGATGCTTTTGTCAACTCACACAGGGCCCAGCAGTTGTGAATTTTATGGGCTAAGCAGCTGTGACCACTTCACACTACAGTAGAATCCTATCTTTTCTGTGCACCTTCGCACGGTAGGAGGGGACAACGCAGCAGCTCCTGTGAGCTTTGTGAACCCTTCTTAATTTGAGCCTGAAATCAACCTTGGATATTTGGGACCTCGCAGTATGACAAATAAAAGTGCGTTTCAGCTCACCATCTGCACAGATCCCCTCTTCATGGGACACACAGCCCGTTAGCAACCACATTTGGGAGCAGAACGATGAATCTCTGAATGCACTGGGGAGCGGATACGCCATAAACCTGAAATGATGCTCAGTCCATTTCTCTCTCTGCCCTCTGTGCACACTCCGCAAGCTCTGCAGACAGCTCACTGGTGGGAAACAGGAGCACACATTACCTCTGAACACTGGCATCCTGGAGATTGCCAGCAAGTGAACATTTAGGTGTGTCTGTTTGGGGCTGCGTCTGAACTCAAACCCCTGCAGTCTCTCCTGCGCCATCGTGTTCAAATCTTTGGCTAAAAACATTTGTGCCCAGATTCTGTAAGACACTCTACACACATTCCCAAATGCACCATGTATTATTAGGATTTGCAAGCCTGAGGCATCTCTCAAGAGCCTGAACAAGCACATACTATAATTTGCTCACATTGGTGCAGAGCAAAAACTTCATAATTGTCATCTGCAGTCTGAGTGGCAAGTTCTCCCGCTCCCTCCTATTTCCATGACACTGTACCTCCCAACAGATCACAAGGGCACTCCTTCCCAAAGGCAACTGGACTGACCAGCAGCCAATCAGATAATTGGCCCTAACTCTATTAGGGAGCAATTCATGGCCATCCATGCAATAAAAGTTCTTTGTACTAAGCATTTCTATAGCAGCTTTCAGCCAAGGGTCTGAATGCACTTTGAAAACATTAACTAATTAATATTTACAATACCTCTGTGAGGGATCTAAAGAAGAAGCTTTACTTCACCCACCACTTAACTGCAGCCACCTCTGGGGTGGAACATAAATGCGGTTTAACAGCGCACCGCTTGCAGCACTGCTAGAGCACACTTTCTGATAAGCAGTGGAGAATACCATATCCAATGGAAGAAATGCAAAAGAAATGTAGGGAGGCAGAATGGAATGATCCAAGTTAGAACTTGGCCAGGACCACAGGGTAGACATTCGTATTTTATTGGAAAGTGCCAAAGAACATCAAATGACCATAAAGGGGCAGGACAATACCTAGCACATGACAAGCCTCGAGGCAGTCTTGGTGTGTCCCACACTGGTGCAGTTAGTCCTTGTTATCCTTAGAAAATCTACCTGGAATTCCAAAGGTCAAACAGTCACCCATCCTGCTAATCATTAGGAGGTAATAAAACTCCATTATAACTGACTTTGCAGTTCTGTAAAGCCTTTCAATCTAAGGCTCGTCAAGGATTTTGTAAATACTAATTAAGCCCCACATCTCCCCTTCCAGGCAGGTACCTTGGACTTATCGCCAGTGTTTTCCAGGGGGTGACCTGAGACACAGACAGAATAAAGAATGAAGCATACACAGCAAGCCAATAGCTCAAAAGTGAAGAGAAAAAAGGAGTTGACCTCCCAGCTTCTTCTAACCACTAGACTTCAACGTCTACTGATCTAATTAAATCTGAATCTTTAAATACAAAAATAAAGAAATCAGAAAACAAAGGCGGTTTTACAACACTGTCCAAACGTACACCCAATAGCTAGTAACACAGCTCCTAGGGGATTGCTGTAATATAAGGGAAAAATTCTCAGCCTTGCAGAGTGACTCTACCAGAGGTTTCAGGGTATGGCACCTACAGCTCTGCAGTAATAACCTACTGTACCATGGATACAACGCAGCGACCGTGTGCATTTATATCCCCCCAAAGCGCCATCTGTGCTTCCCACTTCCTTTCAGCACAACAGCAAGGCCACGTAGTGGCGGCTCAGCGGAAAGCTGTGTTATGCACATCACCCATATATGTTAACAGTGACAACAGCTTTGAATGACGGACACCCTTTGAGCCTGGTGAACTCGTAAAAGCACTAATCTTACTAGCGCATCAAATGGATCTTGTGGGACGTGCTACAAACCTGGCCTAACCCATCCTTCCGTAATGTGCTGGCACCTCTGTCCATTAAGTGGTTTGCAGTGCTGTTGTGGCCGTGTTGGTCCTAGGATATGACAGAGACAAGGTGGAGGAGATCCTGAAGAAGAGCGCTGTGAAGCTCAAAAGCTTGTCTCCACCACCAACAGAAGTGGAGCCAATAAACGATATTACCTCACCTGCCTTGTTATTCTGCTCCTAGGGCAGCCAGCAGATGGTACTCATGCATTACAGAGCTAGCATTGGCTTGGGGAGAAGGAGTTCTGCTCTCTCCCATCCCCCAGGGACACATCCCAGTTTGTCTCAGCTCATGTAACAAACAGCAAGAGCTGTAAATATCTAGCATATTGGGCTGCGGCATTAAGCCTTCTCACACAGCCTCTCTCATTAACTCTTATGAAACTTTGCATTTTCCAGGATGCCAGCTAAGTGACTGCTTAGGAGGATATGAATGAAGGCTAATCAGATCTTCAGGGGTGATGATTAATATCCGCTATAACAAGTATGCAATTGACACAGGCAGTTTGTTTGAAACTACTAATAGCCCATTAAGCTAAAGGGCAGAGCTGGTGGGAAAAAAATAATTTCATGAAGAATTTCAAAGTATCAAAGTGCCTTCCATTTTGCAGAGGACACATTTTCCATTGTTTAATTAAATCTTCTGCAGTGATTTTCACCAAAAAATGTATCATGATTTTTTAAAATCAAAAATAGGTTTTTTTGGGAGGGCTTTTAAAGTAAAATAAGAACCAGATTTTCAGTTATGATTTTGATTACAAAGCTTGTAACAGTTTCTTGGGGATGTGGGGAAGTCACAAGGAATGGAAAATTTATCTTGATAACTTTTCTTGAAAAGTTGCTTTTCTGAAAACAGGCCAATTTTCAAAGACAGGGGATGGATCACTTGATGATTCTGTTAATTCCCTCTGGGGCACCTGGCACTGGCCACTGTCGGAAGATGGGATACTGGGCTGGATGGACCTTTGGTCTGACCCGGTAGGGCCATTCTTATGCTCTTATATTAAAATTTTTAAATCAACTCTAGTAATGGAAGTTAGACATGTGCATTAGGTCACAGAATCTTCAGCTTCCTTTCCAGCCCCCATCCACGCCCCCAGCTCACTAAGTCTAGAGTCCCTGTGTCATTCTAGTTGCCCTCTACTATCCATTCCCCATTTCTATAGTAATTCTTTTTTAAATTACAGTATATAAGATATAGAAAGCAGCAAACCCTTGCAAAGAAAAACCCACAGCATTCTACAGAAGTGACCCATTAACCCTCCAGTTCGCAATAGTTTTATTAGCACATTTTGGGGCTGACCATTTCGGGTTATTTCAAGGACAGAGCCGTACAATGAGTTGTGATTGATTTTTAAGCAGAACTCACCTTTTTACATCAATGGAGAAATTCAGCATGAAGATCAATAGCACAATCTGGCCCAATTTTCTGCTCCAGGTTGTAAAACAAAAAGTCATTTAACGTCTGTAACTTGCTGGATGCCTCTAAAAAATCTCAAGCAAGGCCCAATCCTGCAACGAGCTTGGAACAAAGAGACCCTGCACAGTCAGCTCACTGCAGACTCAAGCCAGAGGAATTAAAGGGCAAAAACACAGTTTGGGTTTTTTGTACTATTAGCGTCGCCACATAAATCATCATCATCAATATATAATTACAATGGACCTTACTTATAATACGTATGTCATTCCAATGACTTTTACAAACATTAGGTCTCTTCAAAACTTTCTGTACTCTCTTTAAGAACCGTGAGTTTCAAGTGATCTGTTAAACCCACACTTACGTCTTGTCTGCTCTTGGAGACTTTTTAACCTTCTCGGGCCATTTTCAGACATCACAAAGCAAAAAAAACCCAGCTCAGGTTCAACTTCAAAACAAATCCTTGCAGATCACCTTTAAACGTCAACTGTAAACACCCCTAAACCTCTCCAGAACTCGCTCCCTTTCCTTTAACTATATTAAACAATGAGAAGCATTTTGGGGAAGAGACTATAATAAAAGACACAGGCCAAGGCTCTGATCCTGCAATTGGATTGTGGGGGTGGCAGTAGTGCCATTGAAAACAACGAGGCACCCTATGGGCACAAGGATCGGTGTGTGCAGGTTTGTTTACAGGATCAAGGCCTATGTTCTACTGTCACGTTAACCATTTCATAGATTCTAGGGCTGGAAGGGACCTCGAGAGGTCATCGAGTCCAATCCCCTGCCCTCATGGAAGGACCAATATTTATTTATTTGTGTTCCATTATTCTCCTAACATCTGGCTGTGGGAAAAGAGGGCAACATGAAAGAAAACTGTAAAACTTGTTAAAGTTTGCTCCAATTTCTTGACAAGCTATTTAAAAAAAAAAAAAACAGCAATCACCAATACTGGGTTCAGCTCTCACTTTCACACACCAACGTTCCTGCATCAAAATGTGGCCGCATCCAGTGTGCATGTCTCGAAGCGCTGCCATCACTTAAGAAGAAACCCAGGTTTACACACTGTGAAAATGTATCTGGGACAAAAGGTTTTGCACCCACAAAATTAAGAGGGTTTGGGACACATCTGAACATGTTCTGATCTTGCTTTTTCCATACTCACTACAATTCATCCCCAAGAAAAATGGACTCCTCTCCCCCCAAAGATTTCTATTGATTGTTTTGTTTATGTTAATGAAGTAAAATCCCTCTAGATTTATGTAGAGTGTGCACGCACACACACACACACACACACACACACACACACACACCAGATCTATCCCTGGAGGTACAGATTTCAGTTCAATTCAGCAGGTCAAATTCATGCCTGGTGCAATGCCATTTGTTTCAGTGCAGTTATACCTCAAATAAAATGTAGCCCAGCAAGTTCAAAGCCTGGATGCCCTCCCCACCCCCACATTGGCAGGCACTGGAAAGAATTTCATCTTCCATAGAGCCGTAGGAGAGAAGCTTCATATTACAAACAGATTTGACAATTATTTTCTGAGCACATGCAACCGGGGGGTTTCCTGCAGCAGAAACGCTCAGCGATCTGTCCATGAGAAGGCTGCCTTGGAACTCATTTCGTTAACCGATCCCGCTGTTTTACTGGACTCTTTCTTCCCCTGCAAGTTCTGGCCTGGCCACATCTGGGAAGTCCATTGAGAAGTCTCCCCAGGCCTTGACTCTCAGCAAAGCTCTCTCCCTGATTCACTAATGCCAATTCACCGACTCACAGGGCCACAAAAATCTTGGTTCTCAGTTCAGCCACCTCAGGCCATTTAAATGTTCCCAACTTGGAGTGCTGCAATCAGCAAAAAAATGTCTGCTGCCCACGTTTGGTCAGTTGGCAGATGGCATGCTTTGCCCATCTGTTAGCATGGCTTTTTGCCTTTCCACAAAGCTGAACGCCATTTGGACAAAGACAGTTCTGACTTGGGCAGCTTGTACGACATGCGTCACAGTCGTGTCTTCTGCAGGAGGTCCTTCCCATGCGCTATCTCCACTCACTCCTTCACGCCTGCTGTCATTGACATGAGACGCCATCCACAGTGGGGGAAAGGTCAGGAGCATTTCTGACTGCCAGCTAAAAGCTGTTTTGCAGCAAGGGAATGGGAAGAAACACATGGGCCCTGGATACTGGGACTGAGAACTCTCCACCCAGATGCCTTCTTTCCTTGCATCCATTTTAAAATATGCATCAAAGTACAGACATACGTAATGCATCTTACTGAGATCCAGCACCGTACGTTACTCCTGGGAGCACCAGTTGGCTCACCGCTCTGTTTTTCACTTTAATTCCACAAGCCAAATTTAAAACGGTTGGTGACTAGCCTTCCTTGCATCACAGCATCACCATCTGGAACTCCTTCACAAGAGCTGTCAAGGGGAGTCTCCCTCTGTGTTAAAGGGCAAGCTTTTGCTTTTTTTAAAAATTGCGTTGATCACTGGGTTTTGTTCTCTTTCCCAACTTTGCTCAACTCATGTTATGGGGAAAGACCATGCAAAGGGCTTCAAGACCAGCAGACCCTGCTCTGGATACATCTTTGGGCATGTGAATCCTTTCTGACGCATTGCAATGCTCCCAGTCAGAAAGCAATGCCCCCTGCACCAAAACACATTTACAAACAACGAGAAATATCTCCTGTCTGAGACCAAAGCTCGCTTGTCTCTCAGTTTTGGCACACTAGCCCCAGACAGCCAACCTCTCAACAGGCGTTGGGCAATTCTAAGGCTGGGTCTACACTACCCGCCTGAATCGGCGGGTAGAAATCGACCTCTCGGGGATCGGGGATCGGGACGCGACAATTGATCCACGAATCGACGCTCTTACTCCACCAGCGGAGGTGGGAGTAAGCGCCGTCGACGGGAAGCCGCAGAGGTCGATTTTGCCGCCGTCCTCACAGCGGGGTAAGTCGGCTGCGATACGTCGAATTCAGCTACGCTATTCACGGAGCTGAATTTGCGTATCTTAAATCGACCCCCTCCCCCCGTAGTGTAGATGTAGCCTGAGATGCACATGTGGAGTGAAAACAACCCAAACAAAATGACTAGATTGAGCTTTAAAAGCATTTTGGGAAAAGACTAAAGGCAGAAATGCTGAACATCAGCTCGGAAAGAGGATTATGAGGTCTAATAGCCCCTCATTTCACCACACATTAATCACACAACACTTTCAACGATGGGGTGGTTATAATCTCTCTCCCCGCAGGGAACTTCTCAGCTCATGTTAATATTTGCATACAGACACTGAGATGGCAACAACAACAAATTAAGCCTGGCCTGGGCAGAGACTGGAAATTGTTTCCCAACAAGGGATAACCCCACAGCTGCTAATTAGACCATAATAGAGATGAAGAAATGAATGTACAGAACAGTGAACTTCAGTAGAGTGATAGGTGAAATGGCAGGTTTGGGAAACATACTTAAGTATTCAGAAATCTCTCTCAGTTCTTATTAAAGCTAATGTTTAAAATCAAGTTAACACAAGTTTAAGAAGGAAGGTACTGTACATCTGAGGTCAGGCTTGAATCATGAGAGATTACAAGTATCGGTTACAAGGTTCACAAGCTACATACAGAGCACAGAACCAGCATAGATCCAGATTGGGGTGTGGGAGTTTTTAAAGTGTCATATAGAGAAGGACCTTGTGTGGTTCATTCTGCAGATATTCTAATTCATATGTAGCCCCATACTGGAGGCTCCCCAGAGTTCTACCAATGTGCACTGCATTTCACTTTATGAAGAGTATGATAGGGAGGCAGCATGAAGTAGCATGGGCCAGGACACCGGACAGGGAAACAGGAGACCTGTGTTCTATTCTATTGGGGCATTGCCAGCAGATCGAGGAACGTGATTGTTCCCCTTTATTCGACATTGGTGAGGCCTCATCTGGAGTACTGTGTCCAGTTTTGGGCCCCACACTACATGAAGGATGTGGAAAAATTGGAAAGAGTCCAGCGGAGGGCAACAAAAATGATTAGGGGTCTGGAGCACATGACTTATGAGGAGAGGCTGAGGGAACTGGGATTGTTTAGTCTCCAGAAGAGAAGAATGAGGGGGGATTTGATAGCTGCTTTCAACTACCTGAAAGGGGGTTCCAAAGAGGATGGAGCTCGGCTGTTCTCAGTGGTGGCAGATGACAGAACAAGGAGCAATGGTCTTAAGTTGCAGTGGGGGAGGTCCAGGTTGGATATTAGGAAACACTATTTCACTAGGAGGGTGGTGAAGCACTGGAATGGGTTACCTAGGGAGGTGGTGGAATCTCCTTCCTTAGAGGTTTTTAAGGCCTGGCTTGACAAAGCCCTGGCTGGGATGATTTAGTTGGGAATTGGTCCTGCTTTGAGCAGGGGGTTAGACTAGATGACCTCCTGAGGTCCCTTCCAACCCTGATATTCTATGATTCTATGATTATCTGTCCTGTCATCTTTCCATGCCGCTTTGAGCAAGTCATTCAACCATTCTGTGCCTCAGTTTCCCAGAAACAAAGGAATTATATTTTATCTGTCTTTGTGAGAGAGGTTGAAATGCAGCGATGAAAAGCACTTGCAAGCCACACACACCAACATACACACACACACACACACACACACACACACACACACATACCAGGGAAGAATGAAATGCACAGGCTTTTCAGTCTCTCCCAATCGGGGTGTAACCACCAGAGCTGTGCAAAGCTCACTGGTTTGGATGTGTCCCAGATTCCACCACATGGACTGGACTAATCCCCCAAAAGGGATTCTCTTATCAAAACTCAGCAGAGCTCTAAGCACAACCCAGCTCCCTGCAAATACTTGGAAGGAAAGGGCCGGTACCATTTTTTTTTAATTGCTATTTAAAAACAGCCACACAGAGCTGGACTGCCTTTGTATCATGTCTTATGAGATGCAATATTATTGCACAGGATGCTGTTATATGCCACTTCTCAACACAACCCTCAATTTGATCCTTGTTACTGAACAGTGCAAATGAAATGATGAAAAGCTAAAATCAAGAGACTCAAAGTCATCCCATCTATTATGAATTATCTGAATTAGAATAGCACTGATGGGCCTTAGCAAAGGATATGGGTCCCACTGTGCTTGGGGCTGTACTAACAAGCATGGGATGGGGACGGTCTCATGACTGCGCACAATCTAGATTCATGAAAACACACCATGTGTGAACAAAACCAGCAGGTGTGGGGAACATGAGACAATTTGTGAAAATTGAACTCCAAGGATTTTCAGTAACTTCTGAGACCAGGAGCAAGGTGCCCACTCCAAGACCTTGTCTACACTTGAAACGGTTTGCCAGTATTGCTGTACTGGCATAATTATGCCAGCAAATCCTTCTAGTGTAACACACCTAAGACCAGCGACAGAGCGCTTTTGCTGGGATGGCTTTTACCAGGTCCCCGAATGAAATAAGCTATATCAACAAAAGGATTTTTTTGCCAGTATAGTCCAGCACCTGCAGTGACCAGCCAGCTTTCACAGAGCATGGCACATTTATTCTAGGACACAAGCACCACCGAGAAAACATCTCGCAAACCAGTGAACAGCCTAGGTGCATGCTAGCTCACCACGCGTCATCCCACTTCCGCAGGTTCCACTTCTTCAGACCCATCCAGCAGGAATGTGCCCTCCTAGTTACAAGCGAATGTCAGTTTTTGGATCAGAAATGAGGGACACTCAGCCAGTTCAGGCTGCCGCCTCTTGAACCTGGTCTGAATCAGTCTACGCAATGGCCTCAGGTAGTGGTACTTCTTCCGAATTTTTTCCCTGTCCCAAAGTGTGCAGTAATTCCCCCGGCCTTTGATTTTATTTCTTGGGAGAAGGTTGGTAACCCTCCCACACAGAGTAGCGCACGATCCTGAGCTCATAAAGATACAGAGAACATTTATAGATACAAACGTTTATGACTAATCCTGGTGCCTATGATGTCTGGCCCATCTCAATATAATCGTTTTTTTAAGTCTCCACACGTCCAAGGCCTCACATCTGCCACATAAAGCACTTTGACACTTGTTGCCATATTCATATTGCTCACTGGAGAGGCTACAAGGCATGTCCGATGCACAATAGAAGCTAAACTGCAACTGGAGCAAGACCGCTGTCTCACAAAAAGGTTGTTAAAACAAAGCCCACCTCAGTCACCACCTGTTTGAAAAGCAGCTTCTCCCAATAAGGTGGGAGAGGAGACCAAGATAACAACCCATAACCAATAATGTATATTCACTTTGTGAAGTGCTTTCAAATATACGAATGAAAAGCATTATGGGCAAAACCATGACACACCAACCCACATTGAGTAAGTTGTGATTATTCCCAGTGAAATAAATGGGACTACTTGCTGAGTAAGGGACTATTCAACTTGAGTGGGGGTATCAGAATCTGGCCCCAGAGAAAGTGCTAAGTATTATTACGCCTGGAGGCGTACAGAGGAGAAAGTTGGCTGCTAAACCAGAAGAGAAGCTGATGTAATATCACTAGGTTATCTCCCAAGAGCCGCTAACATTTCAGAGGCTACTCACTGCCTAACATTTAAATGCATGCACATCCAACTGGAGTTATGTAAAGCTACAACCAAAAACGGAAAGATGTTTCAAGATGGCAGTGAATCAGGCACACTATAATAAAAATCACAATCTTCCTACAAATTCAGGGAGCTTAATTGGACAGACGTGTCATGTTCGCATCAACCTCAAGAGGGCTCTGCCACCGTAAGAAAGAACAGAGAGAGAAATAATTTGTAACAAAAATTACAACTGCAGCAGTAGACATGAAATATGGTTAAGTAAACTGACCTTGTTAAGGTGCAGAGACAGAGCAATTATATATGGGACAGGTGTCATATGATCAGAGCAGTGGTGCCTCGCAGGTGAGGCCGAACATAATATCATAATATCAGGAGACCTAAAATGTCAAGCTGGAGCTTAGCTGCTAAAACAGTGACAGCGGGGGTAAATTTTGAAGATTAAAAAAATAAGCAAACAACTGGACTCAGTGTGAGGGCAAGTGAGTAAATGTTTATACAGGGAGGAAGGATGCACAAAACAAATGGAAGCCTGGGGGATTTTTAAGCTGCCCACACTCTGAGTCAGCTAACAGCGGTGGCATCGCTACAGAGAAAAGCATTTGCTTCCGGCCGCAGCAAACAACTGGGAGCTAGTCAAGGGGACAAAGGAGACATTTAAATAGAAGGAACCGGAGGCATGTTTAGGAGAACAGTCGAACCCCCAGACTGGGGTGGGGGGGGAATTATGCAGAAGCCCAGTTAACAAATAAATGGCATTCAGGAGAATATTTGCTGCTGGCAACAGGACACCTACAGCCACCTATAACAGCTCCATAGAAAGCAAGGGGAGCTGAGTCACCACTGCTTTATTCCAGTTTTATATTGGTGCAACTCCATTGATATCAAGGGCGTTTCCAGTTTCACCTTTGTGGAGCTTCATTTACATGAATGGTGTCAGACTGGAGTAATGTCCAGGGAAGTAAACCCAGGATTTCAGAAGTGCTTATCCTTAAAATCTGAAGAGGAATGAGCAGCAAAGTTTGGAGTAACAGAAGTTTATTGTTTATAGAACAGTAGAATAGAGAGGTTGCAGCCGAGATCAGGGCCCATCATGCTAGCCACTGCTCAGACACAGAAGAGACAGTCCCTGCCCCCCAAAACAGCTTGCAGTCTAAGTAAATAAGACAGACAAAGGAGAGGGAAGTGATTTGCCCATGGTCACGCAGACTGGCAGCCATGAATAGAACCCAGTGTCCTATCCACTAGACCACACTGTCTTTGCTGGGTTTTAAAAAATTATTTCAAGCTAGAAAATCTTTAGGGAAATAGCAGTTTGTAGGGCAGCTGGAAGGAGAACACACTTTACCAAAGACCAATCAAACACCAATATTGACAATAGCAGCTTTTCCCCTTCCCCATGCCCCCAACCAATGTAGCAACCTGCACAGAGCCTGAGGGATGAGCACACGCTGAAGGAGGGAAGAATTTGGAGGAGGCACCAGGAAGTCAATCTGTGTCCACATGGTTGGAATGCTAGCTGCAGTTCCAGCATCTGTGTAAATAGTTCTCTTAATAAGGTGCCAGTTCAGTTTTAGAAACACGGAGTCCTTTAATGTTATCACCCAGCACACTACATGAAACAGCCAAGATGGTCTCCTCACTTCACCTCTATCCCGATAGAACGCTGTCCTCGGGAGTCAAAAAATCATATCGCGTTATAGGTGACACCACGTTATATCGAACTTGCTTTGATCCGCCGGAGTGCGCAAACCCTCCCCCGCCCCCCGGAGCACTGCTTTACTGCGTTATCTCTGAATTTGCGTTATATCGGGGTAGAGGTGTATGTAGAAAGGAAGTGAAAGAATTTGTCAAATGGAGGATTGTTTTGTAACCCAGACACCAATGTATCAAACCAAAGAGGCAAAACTGTAATCAGAGCGGTTAATGAGAAGGCTGAATGCCAGACGCTGGAGTGCAGCCCTGAAGGTGCACATCTGCCAGCACCTAATTGCTTGAGCCCCAGCACCTCTTTCATTACGAATTAAGCCCTGAAAACGGCCTCTCTGCCTCACTGACTCGACATCTCCACTCCAAATAGCTCTTTGCTCCTTTGCCTTCAAAGACTGCTCTCCCTCCGCTGCTCTCATCTCACCCTGGGGGTGGATCATTGATGTCATCCATTGAACTCACTGCATACTCACAATTTATATTACTTCCCTGAACCACCAGGCGATGCGCATACCACTGCCAAGGGGCCAACTCAGCTTATTACAGTAGCCCTCATCCTTCTTCCCCACCCGGCCTGCCTGCTGGTGCTTATCCTCGCTTGGCAGGTCTCAGAGTAGATTTTAACCTCTTTGAGGCAGGGACCATTCTTACTTGCACTACAGTATTGCAGAAGCCTGGTAACGGGGCGTGACTCCTCTCCCGCCTTCTTCCCCACAGAAACCGCACAGACGCCAGCGGTTGTGTCTTCATCGAACCCACCATTTCCACAGCACTCTATTTACAGCACAAACAGCTCTGTCCCCAGGACTGGTGGGGACAGAGGTCTCCCTCCCCTGAGGCCTCCATGTAACTAGCCCTGGTCCTCTCTCTCTCCCCTTGGCCAGGGGCAGCTCTATGTTTTTTGCCGCCCCAAGCACAGCAGTCAGGTGGCTTTCAGCAGCGTGCCTGCGGGCGGTCCACTGGTCACGCCAATTTGGCAGCATGCCTGCGGGAGGTCCGCCGGTGCTGCGCCTTCGGCATCCCCACCACCGAATTGCCGCCGAATCCACGGGACCAACAGACCTCCTACAGGCATGCCGCCGAAGGCGCCCTCACTGCCGCCCTCACAGCGACCGAGAGGCCAAACCCCACGGCTTGCCGCCCCAGGCATACGCTTGCTGTGCTGGTGCCTGGAGCCGCCCCTGCCCTTGGCACTTCCTTCTTGCCTCTTTCTCAGCCTTGGGCTGATGGGCTAATTAGCTCCTTATCCCAGCCAGCCTGATTGTCTAATTACCAGTTAACCACCAGTTTTCTCTGGGGAACTAATTAACATCTGAGTGATCAGAATACAGGGTCACCTGTTCCCTTCCTGTACACCAGGGGTCGGCAACCTTTCAGAAGTGGGGTGCCGAGTCTTCATTTATTCACTCTAATTTAAGGTTTCACGAACCAGTAATACATTTTACCGTTTTTAGAAGGGCTCTTTCTATAAGTCTATAATATATAACTAAACTATTGTTGTATGTAAAGTAAATAAGGTTTTTAAAATGTTTAAGAAGCTTTATTTAAAATTAAATTAAAATGCAGAGCCCCCCCCCCCGGACCGGTGGCCAGGACCCGGGCAGTGTGAGTGCCACTGAAAATCAGCTCGTGTGCCGCCTTCGGCACGTGTGCCATAGGTTGCCTACCCCTGCTGTACACTGTTACAGGCACCTACCAGGACTGTGGCCCCCCTGGGCTTGACACTGTACAATCCAAGCTTGGCACACCTAGCAGACTAGGGGGTACCGCAAAAACAGATGGACAAACACTAGAAAAACATTTGGCACGGGGAGCCTGGGAGAGACCAGATATCCATCCCTCCCAATCACAAGAGGTGATTAACCTACAAGAGTGAGACAATTATTGTCTGAAACACACATGTACATACGTGTGTGCAATGTTATGTATAACAACCACTCTCTGATGGCAAGGATGATGGCCGTAAAATATTGTTGCACAGGAGGAAAACATAGCTCCTAATATTTCAGTACATAAGCTGAAGTCAAACACTCTGGGCAACAGGCAGAATCAAGCATGACGCAATTGCTTTAGAAAATACCCTAATCCTGATAAGTCTCTGGTCTGTAAATGGAGTTCCTCTCCAGTCTTAGAAGCAGGAGGTGCTCTCAAGACACCAGTTCCTAGACTTCCATTCTGTCTGTCAGTCAGGGAGCAGCTTGACCAGTAACCGCTTCCAGAAAAGGTGATCAAAAGAAAAACAAAGCTCACTCACTTTAATGAAAGTGACTGACCAGGAGAGCTGGGTGGGAAGCAGAATTTCCATTTTGTGGGAAATTCTGCAATTTTAAAATTTGTTTTCATTTCTGAATCAGAGCAAAAAAGATGAATTTTGAAATTTCCCATGAAATGAAATTTTTGAAAAAAAAAAATATTTGCTTGGGGTGAATTGAAATGTTTAATTTCGATTTCAACTGTTTAATTGTTGTAATTTTTTATAATATAAAATAAATTTCAAAACAAAAAATCAGACATGGAAAACCAGAACGTTTCGATCTTATCAAAATGTTTTTAAAATACATTTCAACCAGTTCCACTTACCAGCTAAGGGTGCCATTCTGGCCTCATTGAAGTCCACAAGAGGTCTGCCACTGACGTCATGAAGGATTTCACCCTAAAACGCTGGAAGGTATTTCCATACGGTTTGGTGGGCATTGCAGCTATTCTGGAAAGCTGATTTGATGGACTCTAGTTACCTTTGCCCAGTAGCACACATGCTATGAGCCTTCCCCCCCAGATAACTCCCCTTCTAAGCACCACTCCATTTCTTGCATGGAGGAGGGGGTTTTATGACATCTAAGTCTGACATTCTCCAGGATTTATTTATCTTCACGTTTACCGCACTGTTTCTCTCCTCTACTGGACTCCACAACTATTGGTGTGAGTCGGTATTTAGAGCAGAGAATAATTCTCTCAAATGCTGGAGAACTCTCTAAGGTAACTTCTGCATAGCATGGCTTGGCCTGATGTGGCAGCTGGCCTCATTTAAAACGTTGAGATACAAGATTATCCAAGTACCAGAAAAGAAATCTTTCAGATTCCGAACTGCTAACAGAGTGTTCCTGTACATCCTTGACATCTCTAAGGCTTTACTCCTATGTTACTTTGAATGAGTCCTTCACATTGTTATTCTGTATTCATCCACTTGCTTTTTTTGTCTTAGCCCATCTGACCATGTCAAACACCTTTTCTATCTCAGATTTATGTATGTTATGTATTTATGCCATGAGTGCAGGGGACTGGACTAGACGACCTCTCAAAGTCCCTTACAGTCCTAAGATTCTAGGATATGATTCTATGTCACTACATAATGTACAAATCACACCTAGGGATGATCATATTTGTTATTAATTTTGTGCTCATGACACATGTTTCGCTCAAAGTACTGGGGACCGAAGCCCCCATTTACTAAGCACGTCGGCATGGAGCAGCAGCTATATAAGCTTCCCTCATGCAGTCCCACAAACATGCCTCAAATCCAACCTTAAGGAATCATCTCTACAGTTAACAGTACAGGCACTTAATCAAGGAGCCGAAAGATGGCTCAATGGGTAGTGCACTAGCCCGGAACTGCACAAATGTGGGTTCAATCCCCTCTTCTGCCACAGATGTCCAGTGTGATCTTAGGAAAGCCACTTATCTGTATCTCCATCATTCTTTTTAGTTTCCCCTAAGACTGCTGACAAGGATGCCATAGGGGACGGTTATTGTGCAAGAGACAGCTCTCTTCCTCAGAATGAGGCTAAAACCAGCTCATCTCACACCGGCCAAAGAGCAGTCATCAGATGCGAAGGCATTTCAATAACTACCACCCCCCGGATCTTCAGTGGGTCTCCATTTTTTGGCCAACACATGACAGGCATTGAGCTGGGCCCTGGTTTTAAATAAAAGCTTATTCTGGGGGACTGGATCACACAGGAGCTTGGCAAATGGCTACTGAGCCTTTTACATTAGGATCCCCAGCATTAATTGAGACAAAATCAGCAGGTAAAGCTCAGTCTCCCCCTCAGATCAATACACAGGACTTCATTTCCTATGAGCCATGTTTGCCGTCCCAGGCTTAGCAGACAGGTGTCTCTGCCACTGAAACCACCACCATTCAGAGCAGCGGGACTGACAGCCTCCAAACAGAGACCACAGGCTCAGGTGCAGGGTATTCCCCTGTCATTTTTCCAGGAGTGTGTGGAGTCAGGTTGCGGGGACAGGACAAGGGGAAGCTGGTGTTTCAAGGCCAGAAGAGACCATTCGATCATCTAGTCTGACCTTCTATATTACACAGGCCATTAAATTTCACCCAGATACCCCTATACTGAGCCCAGTGACTTTAGTTAGACCAAAGCATTTCAGTCCTTGGGAAACTAAACAGTTGTGTGCTACAGGCAGAGAACGGGCGAGACCGAAGTGCAGCAATGCCCGAGGCCTGTATGGTGGCAGGGAATTGATTAGGTGAGATGGCTGCCCCTCTGTTCTGTCCCGCCTCTGTAGTTAAAGTGTGCTTCTCATTCTCCAGGGAACTGAGTTAGAACATAGGCCGTGTGTTGAATGCTATGACAAAATTACAACTAATGCTCTCAAGAAAAGAAAGGAATCATGTTATGGAGGGACTGTAACCAGCTAAGAAACTCCTTCAAAGGAAAACCCTTCCAAATCAGCGTTCTAGACCAAGGCATAGCACAAGAGAGGCAAAACAATCTTGGAGAAACCATGCACAGGACCAAAACCCAAGAACTCTGGAGTTTAATCCTAGTCCTGCCAGTGAATCACTTTTCAACCTTAGGTAGGTCACTACCCACTCTGTGCCTCAGTTTCCCCTGTCTCTAAAGCGGAGATAATGACCCAACACACAGATATACTGTGAGGATTAATTCTCTAATGTGTCTACAGACATTATAAAATACAAAGTGTGTTACTTTAATTTATTGTGAAAGTGTTTGATAATGTTTGCTAGATCTCTACCAAGCAAATCAGAAAGTTACACCCCAGTCCAGCGTTCTAAAGCTGCCAGATAATTTATTGTAGCTGCTACTAATCAAATTTAAATTAATAAGAACTCTTTGTCTCTCATCCCAACATGGCTGCCCAGAGGAGTAAGGAAGAATCAGACCCATGCGCGCACACACCCTGCATGACTGCAGTAGGGCTCCCCACATCTTCAGTCTAGGTGGGAGTGAGGTGGAAGTTCAGGTGCTGCATAAGAGCTACTCACCTCCCCTGAACAGGTGGGTAGGGAGGGACCAGGGCCTTGGTTTTCACTCCCAACACACCAGCCAGCAGATCTGAACAGCTCAGTAGGTGGGGGAGTAAATGCCATCCTTTTCAGAGCTGCAACCAATTACTTTTCCTGAGAACAAGCTGGGGGCAGGCTAGACCTACGAGTTAGAGTGAAATGGGGGGAGGAAACGGGGTTACACCTTGGACTATTCCCAGTTAGTAAGAGAAAAGTCTACGTTAGAGTGACTGCCACCAAATTGCCTTGTGTACCACCAGTAGCATAGCTCTACAAGAACACTGGCGTCCTGGAATGTAATAGCAAAACTCTCATTGACTTCAATGGAGCCAGGATTTCACACGTGGCTGAAAGGGCAAACGCCAAGGCATGTCCTTGACACTCTTTGTGGATGTGGCCTTGTGCCCGGGATTCTTTTATGGCACAAGAGAACCCTATCACACCTGGCCATTATAGATCTGTGCAGTGACCTTATGTGCAACCATTTAAGCTTCGTTTTATGGGGTAGCTTGCGTGGCAACGTTTCATGCCTCGAGGACAAAATGTGCCACCATCCCCTATTCTTTGTAAGCAAGTTAAACTGCTGTCATTCAGACTGCATCAGCTCTGACAAGCCCCAAGAAGAAAGTCACATCTTTAACAGGAGTGTGCACAGCTGGAATCATTGATTATACTCTCAATGGACTGTAATCACATGCCTAAATCAATCGAGGAAGTCTGGCATTATTTAACTACTATGCTACGTTTGACCTTGGAGAGTAGAGCATCTGTCTACAAGATTTCTTTGCTGTCAGTTTTCATTCCAATAGTTTCTATATGCACGGTGATAGCTGGAGGACACTTTGCGACACTAAACTCTCCAATTAAAATATTCTTTGTATGTTATATAAAAACCAAGGACAATAAAAATCCCAATTTTGTTCATGCTACATAGATTAGTTTTTACTGAAATAAGACATACGATAACCGTTAGAAATTACATATAATAGCAATGTTACTTCACAAGGTTGCCATCTGCCTCCTTAGTACTTCTAGCATCATAAGTGCCCTTTGTCTATATCTGATCTTTATCACTTTACTTCTAGGACTGTATTCTTTTCCTTCAGCCCTTCAACCTATCAGATCTATGGGCGAGACCAGATCCTCATCTGATATAAATTCAACAGAGCTACGCCAATTTACCCCAGCTGAGGAGCTAGCCTTCTGTCTTCCAGGTTTCTACATCTAGACCACTTGAGACATGCTCCCACTGATATGCAACATTAGATTTTCATTGGGGAAAAAAACAAATTTCACATAAATTATAAAAACTAAAATAATGCTAGACGTACAGAGAAAATACACCATGGAACGAGGGAAATTTGAGCCAGTTAGGTTAGATCATACTAACCAACTGAAAATCAATATTCTTCCTTTTCTGCATGGTATATGATGTATATACAGTATCTCTCAAAGGACAACATCCACTCACTCCACTGGACTCTATGTTGTACTTATTCTCAGTATCTGGCCCTTGCTAGTAACAAAAGTGCGAAAAATATTCATGAAAAGAATAATGGTATCTTGTTTGTAAACATTTTATATATAATTATGAGCAAATGGCACTTCTATTCTTCATCCATTAGCTTAATAAATTTTACTAATATTCCTACAAATAACAACTGGGTTCCTAATCTACGAAAAATCTGGCATATGCAGTATGTATGTAGAAAATATCAATTAAAGTGGTTTTGAAATGGCATTTTCAATTAACACTTCAAGTCAGTAATTACCACCTGAACTCTTCACAACAATTCATAAAGTAAATAGCAATTAGGAATGCCTTAGATTCGTTAAAAATCTACAAACAAAACAAAAATCTCCTTTTTATGACGCTGTCCCAAACTGTTATACACCTGCTTAGGAGAGAATCACAATGACTTATTGAGCAATTTTAGCCTCATTTAGTATGTGTGTGTACACAACACATAGACTGCAGTGGCAGTCATATATTCTGTGCCCAGTATGAGATCTTGAAATGACTCATGACTCCATTAGAAAGAATAACCCATAGCCCATATTAAATGTACTAATAGCTTTGTATTTACTCAGGGTAGCAGCACAATTATCCCTTGTCACCACCATGCACTTCTCTCAGAGGTGAGGGGTGCAAGATTATCATGTTAAATGAGGCGCAGTTAAGAACCACATTGCCGGAGTTTGCGAAGGAGCTGGCAAAAGGTGGGAGCCCTGATATCAAAGCACGGAGAATAATATGAGCAATAGAAAACATCACAATTGGGAATAGGATATAGAAGAGAGGACTGGTAATTCTGGGAGACTGAGCCCCACCGGGGAAAGGCAGCTTTGAAGACTGAAATTGAGGCAGAACTGAATGGGAACACAGATATTAAGTTAAATGTGCATCTCTAATATGGACACACAGAGAAGGGTAAAAGAAAACTCAATAGTAAAAAGTTTACCATATGAACGTAGCACTGTGCAAGATAGAAATATGGAGGGGCGTCTATTTGATTCAAAGGCAACATTACTGGCCTTCCCGGACCCCATCCTAAGCTCTCAATTATTATTAATTACTTGTATTTTAGTAGCACCTGCAGGCCCCAAGTAAGAGGAGGCTCCATTGTGCCAGACAGAGTCAGAAAGAGTCCCAGCTCCAATCTAAATAGATAGACAAAGGGTAGGCACATACAGGGCAAGTGATTTGTCATGACGCAGGTTAACATCAGAGCTGGGAGCCCAAGATTCCCAAATCCCTGGCCTGTGTGCTATCTGATCCACCAACCTGCCCTAATATTCTAGTCATACCACAAAACGTACAGTGAGATTTTTCTAAAAATGTGTCTTAACTTTTATTTCTGAGACACAGTGTGTCAGGTCAATAAAGCTGCCGAATCACCTTCTCCCCAGTCCCTCCACAAACGATAGCGCTGTACCTTGTACTCTTTGTTAGGTACAGCAAATTAATGTACGCACTTGGTATTACCTATAGCAAGATAGGCAATGGGTGTATTTTTGGAAGTTCCCTGACTGCTTGGCTGCCATTTGCAATACAGTTACAGCAATACTGAGGAATCCAGTTGCAACATAGATGCACTCATAACACAGTTTGATTTTGCCTGTGTTGGTGGTACAAAGAATGCTATATCCAGTCACATGAAGAGAACATAATGCAGCCATCCAAAACTCATCCAATAAAGTCTTCTTACAATACCATCAGGATTTCCTTTTGCATCTTTGAAAGGATGCTAAAATTAAAGTTACAGTTTGACTAACTAACTGCTTTGTGGCTTGTTGCTGCCAAGAAGGCCAACGGCATATTGGGCTGTATTAGTAGGAGCATTGCCAGCAGATCAAGGGAAGTGATTATTCCCCTCTATTCGGCACTGGTGATGCCACACCTCGAGTATTGTGTCCATTTTTGGTCCCGCGACTACAGAAGGGATGTGGACAAATTGGAGAGAGTTCAGCGGAATGCAACAAAAATTATTAGAGGGTTGGGGCACATGACTTAAGAGGCGAGGTTGAGGGAACTGGGGTTATTTAGTCTGCAGAAGAGAAGAGTGAGGAGGGATTTGATAGCAGCCTTCAACTACCTGAAGGGGGTTCCAAAGAGGATGGAGCTCGTCTGTTCTCAGTGGTGGCAGATGACAGAACAAGAAGCAATGGTCTCAAGTTGCAGTGGGGGAGGTCTAGGTTGGCTATTAGGAAACACTATTTCACTAGGAGGGTGATGAAGCACTGGAATGGCGTTACCTAGGGAGGTGGTGGAATCTCCATCCTTAGAGGTTTTTAAGGCCCAGCTTGACAAAGCCCTGGCTGGGATGATTTAGTTGGTGTTGATCCTGCTTTGAGCAGGGGATTGGACTAGATGACCTCCTGAGGTCTCTTCCAGCCCTGATATTCTATTATTCTATTTTGCTACCGGATGTATCAGAAGCTTGTTCACAAGACTTTGGAAATATTAAGAAATATAAGCCATACACCACTTCACTTAAACTGGAAATATCAGGCAGCTTATTATTACTAATCAGACTTGCTTAATTCTTATGTCAGTATTAGTCCCTTGCTAGATTACTGTCAGCCTAAGAACCTTCTCAACAATGTAAGGATTTAGGACAATATCATCTCAGTTATTAATAAATGTTCTAAATTTTCCTTTCCAGGTATTTAAATTGCTTCTATTAGCTTTTTTCCAAGCTACTGGTTTTCCCTGGGAAATACAAACCTGGACATTATTCAAAGCAATGGTGTCTCAATGCACAGTTGCCCTTCATTCTTCCCTTTCATTTTCCTCTCTTTGGGGAGGCTAGTCTGCCAGGTGGCCTCCTACAGTTCCAACTTCTAAAATGTGCTGCCTGGTATGTTTGATGAAAGGCATCATTCAGAAACAGCTGGAATTCAAACTTCAGTCGTAAGTGCAGTGATAGATACAAGCAATGCTCTCAACTTATTTATGTTTCATTATATGACAGCTGTTGAAAGTATTTGACCAGTGACTAGATAGCAGATAATTTTTGGCCTAGTGGGAGTAGTGTAATTTTAATCTCACGCTGTGTGATCTCTCCATTCTATGTTGGTATTTTTCCATAAGAGGTAGACAGCACAATGTGATTTGAACTATATCTGAAGTTCAAGAAAATATGCTTGTACTATTAATTCTGTAATTTGTATTTTTTGTATTGGTATAAGAACAGGATTTAGGGGTCTCAAATGAGACTGAGGGCCCACTGTGCTAGGCACCGTACGTTATAAGAGACGGGCTCTCCCCTGAAGAATTCATCATCTAGACAAGAGGTGGGAGAGAGGGAATATGAGTCTCACTTTACAGGTGGGGACTGAGGCAGACAGAGGTGAAGTGAATTGCCCCAAAGGTCACGCAGGAGGAGGAAGAGCTGGGAATTGTACCTAGATCTCCTGAGTCACAGTCCAGGGCCTTCACCCAAAGAGCATCCTGCCTATTTTAATACAAAAAGGACATTAACCAATGAGGAAGAGGCTGCATAGTCTGAAGTATTGTTAAAATGTAGCTTTGTAAGCACCGTTCTGTACCTATCATCACCGAAATAAATGTCATTAACTTCAGGATACATTTCTGTATTTTCAAAGAAGCATTCATATTCTCTAAATAAGTCTTAGAAATTTGCCAGTGTGCCTACTGACAATCACGTATATACAGGATAGCTTTAGCTACAGAGAAAATGAGTGAGGATTCAGAGCAATTGGTGGAAGGATAAGGAATTGTGCAGTACTGTACAGCATTACACTGAATGATGCATTCAAGAAGAAAATCATTTCCTTGTTAGGGATAACTTCCAAAACTGCAAAGTGCAAGAGGCAGATCTTTTAGTGATAGTGTGTCCCTGTAGCCAGATAAAGGAATCTATAAACATAATCTGGCCCATGATTTAGACGTAGCATTTAGTGACAAATTGAAAAGCTGGAAAGTGGATAATACCGAGAAAGGAGGAAGAAAATGCATCACAGACCCATCAACCTGGAGGAACAAATAAGAAAAGTTTGCCTGTTGTTAAATCCTTCTGACCACTGCTATTTCTTGGTTATGCAGCAGGAGAATCTTAGATTCAAAACAGAGGATGCTGAAATCTTTATATAGATGGCACTGCATACCTTCCACACATGAGCTGTTATAAAAATCCTTGCATGTACCAAAAGGATTCTTGGTTGATAATTAGATTCAGAAAAATACATTTAATCAAACTGACATCCATTACTTCTTGCTACTATAAAATGGGCCTTGTGGCTCTCTGCATTGATTTTCTGGAAATATCTGCTGGCTATTTAACTTGGGCAAAGAACGTGATCCTTATGAACCTGCTTTCCAGACACAGTTCTCATTTTTTTTCTTTTACCCATTCCCCCAGCTGTCAGCTCTGCCCAGTGTAAAACTGACAAAGAGTGGGGTGTTGGAGGCCAAACAATGGTATAGTCAAGAGTACAAAGATACAAAGGGAAGCTCTTGTGGCATATATTGTATCTATATTTATTAGTTCCACAGATGTGCTGTCTCAGCTGCCTTTAATCAGTAAATATCAATTTCACTTTAGAACCAGAAACTTTTGTTATAAATTCCTATCTTACATCAACAATGGATTGTTACGCTCAGTCCCTGCTCCTCTCCTCCAGCCCCCCAACTGGCCAAGCTCCTACATACACATGCTTGTAATATCATCTAACAGAGAGTTCCAAGTAAAGCGAAGTCAGAACTTTACCAGGTTGCCAAGTTAGTTAAAAGGTAGCAAAACATAAGCAATGAGCATCTCCCTCCTGATTTCACTTCGACTCCTTTCAGGTTTTGTCTTTTGGGCATTGGCTCAAATATAAATAAGCTTAATAACATTTGTTTTATTGCACAGCTTTATTATATTCTGATTGCTTTGAATGCCTGCATGGCAACAAAGTATCATTGAGTCATAAAACAGAGGACTTGCCATGCCAGATAGGACCAGGGGTCTGTTTACTCCAGTAACCTGTCTCTGACAGTAGCCAACATCAAATCCCTCAGAACAAGGTGCAAGTGGGCAATTAGGGCCTGACCCAAAACCTGTTAATGTCAGTGGAACGGCCTTCATAGATCAACCTACCCAAAGAGGAAATTTCTTACCTATGCCTGTTAGCAGTTGGCTTGTACCCAGAAGCAAGGGGATTGTATCCCTTCTAAATGAAATTTAATCCTATGTTATGCAATTGTGGCTGTCCTAATTATATATATAAATGTCTAGCCCTGCTTTTGAATCCCACTAATCTTTAGGCCACAATGATACCCTGTGGCAATGAGTTCCACAGATTAATTATGAGTCGTGGGAAAAAGCATTTCCTTTTTTCCATTTTAAATTTGTTGCTTTTCATTGAGTATCCCCTTGCCTTGTGCAGGAGGAGAAAGGATATATAGGAGCACTCAGTTCTGTATCATTCATTATTTTCTCTACTTCTATAATGTTTCTTCTTATTTATCTTCTGCTTGATTTCTCCCCATCCTCTATCAAGGCATATTAAAATTCTATTTTGCAATTACAGTTTCAACCAGTTTACCTGTTTGAAGGCTTATTGTGTAGAGTTTGCAGCTTCACCCCCACTTCTCTTTTTAAAAATAGGTACAACATTTGCTACCCTCCAATCCCGTAGTTGATTTCAATGAGAGTTTGCGTATATTTGTTATCAGATCAGTCATTTCATTCCAAAGTTTCTGCAGAATTTTTGGATGCAATCTCTGCTCCTACTGCTCTTTAATTTAGCTACTTAGTTATTTGCTCTGAGACCTTCTCTTCTGGTACCTCAACTTCATCTTTCTTACCTAAATCCAGTGTAGGTGTCTCCCCAACATCCTCTGCGGTGAAGATGGTTTAATAATTCTCCCACCAACAGAAATGCTTTCTAATATGACAGAAAGGTAATTGCTGGCTTCCTTTCTAAGGCAGGATATTCACAGCCCTTTCAAGTTGATGCTGCTCCACAGGCTGATACTTACAACGCTAATCCTTTTACTTTGCTCTTTTAAATAAATCAGATAGTTTATGCCATTGGGAGTTTGCTATTCACACTCCAACTCTAAGACCAGGAATGTGGTCTGCATACATCATTATTTAAATTGTTCACAGTGCCATAGGCTGTTCTCATAGGGACTTTTCATCAGATATAAAACACCACATTCCTGTCAAAATTATATCAAAGCATTTCAAAGCATATATTTGAACTGCCTGGTATTTATGAGTAAGTATAGGAATGCCAAACATATTTTCCCACTTTGCTCTGCTAGTCTAACTCAGCTAAACATTAAACCTGGTTTGAAATAGGCTAATGTATTAACAGGTGTATTGTGAGCAAGACACGAGAAGTCATTCTTCCGCTCTACTCTGCACTGGTTAGGCCTCAACTGGAGTATTGTGTCCCGTTCTGGGCACCGCATTTCAAGAAAGATGTGGAGAAATTGGACAGGGTCCAGAGAAGAGCAACAAGAATGATTAAAGGTCTTGAGAACATGACCTATGAAGGAAGGCTGAAAGAATTGGGTTTGTTTAGTTTGGAAAAGAGAAGACTGAGAGGGGACATGATAGCAGTTTTCAGGTATCTAAAAGGGTGTCATAAGGAGGAGGGAGAAAACTTGTTCATCTTAGCCTCTAAGGATAGAACAAGAAGCAATGGGTTTAAACTGCAGCAAGGGAGGTCCAGGTTGGACATTAAGAAAAAGTTCCTAACTGTCAGGGTGGTTAAACACTGGAATAAATTGCCTAGGGAGGTTGTGGAATCTCCATCTCTGGAGATATTTAAGAGTAGGTTAGATAAATGTCTATCAGGGATGGTCTAGACAGTATTTGGTCCTGCCATGAGGGCAGGGGACTGGACTCGATGACCTCTCGAGGTCCCTTCCAGTCCTAGAATCTATGAATCTATTAATTTACTAGTCAAAATTACTCTAGAGAGCTTGATTCAGTTCTAAGATACTATGGTCATCAATCCCTTGAACTGTACGTGGTACAGGAGAGCAGAATTTTCAAAAGTGTTTTGCAATGGCCTAACTGCTGCTGCAGACGTCAATAAGAGCATTGACTTGATCCTTGGTATGTGAGCATGGATTATTGACATGAGCAAGGATGGCAGGACTGGGCACTATCAAAGAAGTTAAACATTTCCAAATACAGTGTAGAGTTTTCAGTACTTCCAGGTTGAGGTAGAAAGCCAAACAACTGGATAGAACAGCACCAAAAGCAAGTGAATTAAAAACATCTTGGAAACAAAGCTAATAGGTTTGCCAAGTTAATACAGAAACATCACTCTCAAGCTGGCAGCTTCATACTAAAACTCAAGATAACTTCTGAATCTGAGACATCTGTATCCAGACTAAAGCAGAGACTAATGACCAGTGCCAAATGAGAATAAAGAATAAACACAAAATCTGCAGAGACTCAAAAATTAAGGTATTTCACATCCATTACTATGATTTAAAGATGGAAAACAGTAGAACGGTAGTGTTCATTCTTATAAAAATCACTGTCATATTTTTGAAATTCGGCTATTTTATTGTGTGACAGTCTATTTCCAATCAAATTCCCATTTTCCCTGAATAAAGTCATCTTACTGGACACGATACATCTACATCAGTTTTAAGTAGTGACTTTTAAGGGGCTTTGAGTTTCGAAACATTGTAAATCAAGCATTCATTCCTGAGAATTACCAGTTCTTCTTATGTAGCTATTACTTGATGGATATTGTTTTAATTGGTTATTTAACATATCATTTGTGAATTATATCTATTACACACAGGCACACTCCCTTTCCCTTTTTGACCTCCAAATTATAGCTTTATATATTTAATCTACAGGTTTGAAAGAAAGCTTAAACACTGTTCAAAAGAGATTTTAATTCCCAACTTCAGACATTAATAAGTTACTTTTGCTGTCCGATAGTTTCACTTCTTAAGTACTTCAGGTATTTCTAGCGGCATTGTGACATGACTGTCTGGCTGCCTTTAAAAAGGTACACCGAGTTATACATAACTATTCAAGAGCCAGCGATGTAAGATTTGCTTCACCATGACAGGGCTATCTGTTTAGGCATTCAACTAATTTGTGGGAAACAACCTACAATATTGCAGTTTACCCCCTGGCATTATAGCTTCTTGATTCTTATTCCATAAATACGTTTCACTGCAAGGCAATTCCTTATTAATTTGTTTTCGCTGATATCCTTAAGGAGATCCCTTACACCTTATGTCTTTTCTTCGTTTTCATTTAGCGTTGCAGACCTGTTAATCAATCACTGCGAGTGGGGAGGGAAAGGAAACTTTCAAATAAAATCCAAAAGGCCATATCCCAAGCCAATCCAAGAAGCAAACAATTTTGCAACATCTCCAGCAGTCCTTTGCAATCGCTCAGTTCAAATTAGCATCATCGCTGCAGACAGAGCCTCGGAGTTCAGTGCAGCCAGCACTGTAATCTTAAATAAATACAAACTCTTCAACCCAACCATGGCCTCCAAATCCATACACCGGGGGATCTCCACCCACAGTGAGCACCTAAGGGAGCTCCCGGAACCTTCGCGCGTCTCCATTTAGGTCCCCCACAGAATCCCACTCTCAGTGGGTCAATGAAAAGAGCAATTCTCCCCCCCCCCCCACACACACACACACTCTACTGCCCAGCTCACCCCCCTTCGCCTCCAGCCGCTCTGCCGCGCTGCTCTTAAGTGATGGGAACGCGCCGTCAGCACCCTGGAGAGCTCCCTGGGCGCAGCAATGGGGGGGGGGGGGGGGCAGCACCTAGGAGAGCCGCCTGAGGGCAGCCAGCATCTCCTCCCCCCCACCCCACCCCCGGACATGCCCTTTGGACCAGCACCCTCTCCCCCAGCACCCCCTAGCCCAATGACCTTTGGCAATGCTCCCTCTGCCCCCCGCCCCTCTCTACCCTATGGCCAGCAACACCCCAGTCCTACTCCCTCTTGGAACCAGCCCTGCTCGCCCCAGCCCCTGGGGGTTAACATGCCCTGGCCACCCCATACCCTCTGTGCCAGCCCCCGCCTCCCCGCCCCGCGCCCCCGGGGCTGACACCCCCTGCCCCCCGCGCCCTGGGGGCTGCCACCCCCGGAACCCCCCCTACCTGTCGTCGTTCTGGAAGGCCTGGTCCCCCAGCAGCAGGTCTCGGAACCGGTAGCGGGGCGGCAGGGGCAGCACCTCGGACTCCAGCTCGTTCATCTTCAGGGAGGCGATGTCCAGGATGACCCCGCTTCTGCTGCCGCCGCAGCCCCCGCAGCCGCCCGGCGACGAGAGCCTGCCGGAGAGAAGGGGACAGATGGAGCCGGGCTGGAGCCTCTGCCCTGCCCGCCCGGCTGGCCCCAGACCAGCCCCGCAGGGACCCTCGCCTCCCCGGCCCCTGGAGCCCGCCTGGCTCAGAAGCCCCGGGAGGAGCCGGGGCAGCAGCGATGTGGGATCGGATTTGGGGGGGGACCTGGGGGCGCAGGCTCGGCACGGAAATGGCGGGAGGGAGAGGAAAGTGGCGGCTGCTGCTCAGGTCTGTGTGGCTACGCCCGCCCCCCATCTCCTCCCCCGGCACGGGCAGGGCAGCAGGGGGGGGGGAAAGCCCAGCAAAGACCGCCGGCAAATGCCGGGCAGCGCGCTCCTAGGGAAGGGGAGCCGGGGGGAGCCATCGCTGCAGCGTGGGGGACGTGGGTGCACTTTCCCCGCTGGCGATGCTGGCCCTTCAATCACTCGAGCAAACCAGCACCCAACTACCAGTCCCCTGGCCGGCTGCCACATGCCCTGGCGAATAGGACGTGTCCCCCCAGTTCTGGCAGCCCGCTGCCTAGGAGAACAGGGGGGGTTGCCCTGCGCTTGTTTGGAAGCCAGTTAACTGATCAAAAGTTCTGGTTCTATTTAATGGGCAGTAAAATAGTATTCGGAAGGAATGTGCTGCAGCGAGCGACACACGGGGGGTGGATCTGGGTCGGTGTGCACAGAAATAGTGTGTGCATGAGCTCTGTCTTCTACACGCGCTCTCTTTCCCCCACCTCCAAAAGGTGGAGAGAGAAAAATAAACCAGGGTATTTTTTAAACAAACTTTGGGGATAAAATGAGGGGAATTAAACTGTTCCCCTTCAGCAGTGAGCTACTGATTGCATCACATGCCTCTTAAAGAGTTTGAGTTGCAGACACTACAAGAATGGTTAAACCAAGCAAAAATTGTTCCCAGATTTTAAAAAATCATATCTATTATATCACATCTCTCCACATATAAAGCATGTCTAAGCTATGGGACATTGTCCTTTTAAATCAGCTCTCCTGAGGAAGTCACTCTATGCCAGCATCAGAGTAACTCAAGTTTCACAGGCTCTTTATGGAGGCCTGGAGGAACAGGAGAGCCTTGGAACTTGATGGAGGGAGAAGTTGCAATGGCTTTGCAGGAAGTTTATTCCTATCCCTCTCATCCAACATTCAATTTTAGGGCTCAAAAATGACAAAGGCTGAAGGACACCAGCATTGTTACTTAGGTTTATAAGGGCCTGATCCAACATCCACAGAAGTTAATAGAGAAACTCCCACTGACTTTGAATCAGGTCCTTAGACCATAACATGCATGACATATAGGAATACAAAAAGAACGAGGAGTCCTTGTGGCACCTTAGAGACTAACACAAGTACTCCTCGTTCTTTTTGCTGATTCAGAGTGGTAGCCGTGTTAGTCTGTAACATATAGGAAAACAACAACAGAACCTCAGAGCATGGTTCCAAACTGGCATCTGCAACAAGACAGCTGGGATGACTGCAGAAAAGCATTCCAAGGTCCTTCATACCCTCTCACAATTTTGTTTTACACCAGTCTTAACTCAGAATCCTCTAAGATAACTTGCCAGGTGACCAAGTTATAGAACTACTAAGTGCTGCAGTTCTTGAGGGTGGAGAGGAGCAAGTGGCATACAACATTTCTGCTGAATGCAGCCCAAGAAGCTAACTGAACTCAATCCTCAGCATTTTCAACTGGCATCTTACTCACTGCATTTACCAGTCAGTCCTATCCCTTCATTCTATACCTCTGTAATCAAGGGCTATCCGACTCGTTTTACCTGCCACACACACAATGAAAGCCAAAGTCTGCACTGATTTGCACTCCCTTGGGCCTCAGCAAGGAAATATAGGGGTATAAATCAATTCAGAATTTGGCCTTGTATATTGAAATAGGTTCAAGTGAGAAGTTGAGCCAAATTCCACTGAAATCAAGGAGTCCCTCTGGGTTTACCCTGGTGTCAGAGCAGCCGTTGTTCCAACTTCTTTGATCTCACACTGTAAGGAGAGATCTAATGATAATTTATTGGCAAAGCCCTAAGCTGAGGCTTTCCTGCAAGAAGAGTTTAGCTCTGGTGTTCCGTGAGTTGCTTTTATTGGGCCACATCCCATCTATATTTAATAATTAGAGGGTGAAATCCTGGCCCCAGTGAGACCAATAGCAAAACTCCCATTGACTTCAGTGGGGCCAGTATTTCACCCACAGAATGGATGCTAAGGGAAATACTTGGTTATTGAATTTTTCTTCTCTACATAGGATAGTGTACACATAAAAATAGAGGAGTCAAAGCTCTCTCTTCAGTCGTGGAAGATTACAATTCCACCTGCAGGGCATTTCCTCTCTCAAAGGGTGAAATCTGTTAAGGGAAGATGCCATTCCCTTCCCTAGAGGGCATAGAAACTGTTAAGGACCATACACAGTGCCATACAGAAAGGGAGCATTCCGCTAATTAATTTCCAATGGGCAAATAAAAGCCCCAATCCTGCAAATACTTGCACATGTGTACTCCCATTGAGTTCAACTGGAATATATGAACTCAGGGAATTACTCACATGTGTAAAGTTATTTATGTGTGCAAGTGGTTGCAGCTCTGAGCTGGTGCAGAATTTACTCCTGGGGGAGTTCTGCACCACTGCGCATGTGCAGAATTTCTCCCCCGCATATTTCTTTGCTTTCCCGCGGAAAACTGACTTTCTGACAAGGAAGCAAAGGGAAGCCACAAGAGCGGTCATGCGACCCTCCCCAGCAGTATGTTTTGGGTGCCCAGGGCAGCCAGCAGAGAGGTAAATCACTGAGAGGAAGGGGGGCAGGACTGGGGAAGACCCAACTGGTGGCTCCAACCCTGCGCCAGGCTCAGTTGCTAGTCCCAGCTGGGAGGATGAGACTTCCTCTTCCACTACACAGCATCTGGGGCCGGGTCAGACCCACCCCGAGATTCCTCCCCCAGGTGCAGGAAGCTCTGCAAACTCCACACACACACACACACACACACACACCCTGCTTTCTGCACCCATCACTCCTCAGTTGCAGGGGGAGGGATCCCTGTACAGGGAGACGCTCCCCCATCCACCCAACCCCCATACGTCCAGACCCCCTCATACCCAGACCCTCCCGTCAAGCCTCTCCCCAGCACTCAGAACCTGCCCCCCCAGCTGAGCCCCATTCCCCCTGCACCTGGACCACACCGACAAGCCCCCCTACACCTGGATCCCCATCCCACTGAACCCCACTCCCCCAGATTCTGGACCCCCACTCTCCCATACCCAGACCCCCTGCCGAGCTCTATCCCCCACACCCAGACCCAACCACCTTCACCTGGACCCCCTGCAGAGTCCCATTACCACTGCACCAAGAACCCCCCAACAAGCCTCTGTGCATCCAGATCGCCCTCAGGCAAGCTGTGTGCATCTCACCATTGGAGAGAATGCTACTAACACAATAGAAGAGCTTTCTAGACCCAAGGATAACCCTGTTAAGGTCCCTTGCATAACATTCCTAAGTATAAGGAATTTATAACGCCGGTCTCTCCAGAATGTTGGGAATTCCACAATGTTGGGATGTCACAAAATAGTCAAATCATGTTCCAAGTTCTAGTGAAGTGTAAAATCAAAGTGCCGTAGCCAAGCCCATTTATTGCCTAGTAGTCAAACAGCCGTGGAAAACAACTTGACATGATTTATTGTGGTTTAATTTCAATCCTTGCTTCCAGAATCCTGTGCAAGTTAGAATTTATGCTGCATGCAGTGTAAGGAGTTATAACAACATCTATTAATAAGACATTGTAATTTTGCTCCGACTCACAGTCTGTTTACTCCCCAGCAGTGATAACCTCACACAAAGACTGGGGACAGAGTGCAGCTTGAGGTCTTGGGAGCAGGGAGATGGCTGGACTGAAGCTAATGTGATCAGAGAGAAATTAATCTGTTTTATTGTAGATCTGGAGCTAGACAGTCAGTCATTTTCCTGTATTTGTAAACAAGGATGATCTTTTGGAGTCTGATTTACGAGGAAGCTGACTGCTGCATCAGCCTTGGTTTTCTTCAATAAAATTTCTCACGTGTGGGCTGACAGAAATCCTGCTCTTCTCTTGCTGTATTTGAACACAGGGCACACACAGCAGCTAGGCTGCTGACGGCACCGTCATCAGGGACTGGAAATACATACCAAGGACCATGTGCATACCCTGCAGGACTCCAATAACTTCCTTGGAGCTGAGTCCAGGAGATTCTGGCCCACAGCGTGTTCATCTGATGCATCTGTGGTGCCAATGGGAACCCTTAAAGCGCTGTCAAAGTAGCACTGAGCTTGTCAGGCCCCAATAGTCCAATTTTGTTTATAGGAAAACTTCTCAGGGCTCAGACAGTTGTTTAAAATGCATTTTAAAAGGCATTGATTCTTTTGGGGGCACAGGGACGTTTTTTGATCGAGATGTTGCACTGACTGGTAACAAAGGATGAAGGCAAAGGTAGTGAAACAGGAACAAGGAATCCTTGACTCCATCTCAGTCAATCTTTTGCATGCTGTGAACCACATGCAGAGTGATGTGCACTCATGCTCCAGGGCATAAACCAATCACAAGCTGCCTAAGGTCAGGAAGGAACTTCCTCTCTTGATAGATGCCATCATTGTTTATTACAGGGCTTCTTGCACTTACCTTTAAGCATCAGGTACCAGCCATCATCAGAGAGAGAACACCACACTATATGGGGTACTGCTCTGATCCAGTCTGGGAATTCCTATTTTATCGACACAATAAGCAGACCCACCTCCTAAAAGGGGCTGACCATCTCCAACTCCACTGATGTCCATGAACGTTGCAGGTTGCTCAGCACCTCTCAGGGTCATGCCCATTGTTAGGACATGCTCCTAAATCCTCAACAGCAATTTAGGGCCTGGGGATCCTGCAAAGTGCCAAGTGCCCTCTCCTCACGGCTGTTAAATAAATGCACTTCTGGGTCCACCTGACAAGATTTAAAGTGGGAGCAGAAAGCTCTGAGCACCTCACAGGACTGTCCCCCTGCACAAGAGCCAGAGGACAAACAGAACAAAGGATGTTGCTTCCTTCTAATAACACTCTGGATTTGAGTCTAAGGCAGCTACCTAAATAACCTCTGCTATGATCCTGTTTATTTTGGGAACGTAGAGGAACAATACCAGTGTTGTGTGGGAAACCAATGCCCAGCACTGAGGCTTAACCAGCCTTATCTCACTGGGACAGCACGTACCATCCTCTAGCCAAGGGAGAGAGGCCCTACTCCCTCTCCCCTCTACCAGCTTCAGTCCAAGAAGTCTGTGTGCATCTGACAGAAAGTGAGCTCCCAACACCTGATCTCATTACTCCAACCCAGTTCTCCTTGGCAAAAGCAGGACGGCTGTCTTTGGCTTCATTCCACTGTGCACACTGTAAAGCCATGGCCCGTTGCGGGGTGTCTGTTGTCACTCTCTAATGGCTGGCTGTAGCCTACAGAGAGACAAGGCTAGTCACTCGTGACTGATGGTGGAGCAGTAAAGGTGTCCCAGTTTGGAGCCAGACGGCTTGGCCTCCATCCCTGCTGATGACAGCCACATCTGTGTCTGCAGCACAAAGCGCTGTTAGCTGAATTTGCTGGTTTGGCTGGCAAAGCGGCTATGCTAGGAGCTACCTGCTAGGCGTAATAGGGTACATTCATCAGACGTCTGCCTAGTGGGGTGGGATGTAAGGGGTTCACACCCCCATTCACAAACTGCCCCTTCTTGTGTCGTTCCAGGACCCTTGTCCCAGCAGCCACTGACTCTTCAGGGCAACGTGTCCAGATTCCCCTCAAACGACAGGAGAATATTCTCTTTGGACTGCCTTTCACCAGCTGTGAGCGGTCTCTGCAGGCCCCAGCCCACTGACAGCACAGAACAGCTCACTCGGCTGTTTGCCCGCACTTGGCTATCTCCTTTCCTCATGCAGAGAGCATCTCTTTCACGTTAGGAGGGCGAGCAGAGATATGATCTCAGGGGTCTCTCTCAAAATGGCCAGACCTGGCTTTAGGACACAGCAGCTGCATCAACTTCTGTTAGAAGCCCAAGACACCCACCCACCCCTCTGTCAATCACGTGGCCGTGGAAGGGTTCATTTGCAGGGCAGAAGGCCGTCTTCCACCTTAGTCTTTTCAGAAGGAAATACTAGGCTGAACCCTGAGGTAGGGCATCCTTCCCAGGCTCTGGTTCCCTTTGGCTGGCCTCCCATCACCCCTCACAGCTATGGCCTTTCGAGATGGCTTCTCAGATGGCCCGCTTGCTATGGCGGCCCTCCCCACACTCTGACACCTCCTGGTGACTGGTTTGCTCTCAGCCCCAATTTCAGCCAACGTGTTCACTAGACAAACTGCCCCTCCGGCTTTTCCCTTCAGTCGGAGAGCAGCCATGTTGGTGGGACCAGAGATCACTCAGGCCATTCTGATCCTGCACAGCACCAGGGCTTCTCCATCACCTTTCATAGAATCATAAAATCTTAGAAGATTAGGGTTGGAAGAGACCTCAGGAGGTCATCTAGTCCAACCCTCTGCTCAAAGCAGGACCAACCCCAACTAAATCATCCCAGCCAGGGCTTTGTCAAGCCGGGCCTTAAAAACCTCTAAGGATGGAGATTCCCCCTTCTGGTCTTTGTTTCCAACCACATCCATTCAGGAAGGGTGGGTCTTGTGGTCAGTGCACAGGCCTGGGGTTTAGGTGACTCATGTTCAGTCCCAAGCTGTGCCAGTCCGTCTGTGTGAGCTTGGGGGAATCACTTCTCCCTGGATCTCAATTTCCCCCCATATGTAAAATGAGGAGGATACTGCCCTATCCCAAGAGAGGTGTTTGTGGGGCACTCTGGTATTGCAGTGACGGGCCCAACATCCTGCGAGCACCTACAAAGAGATTCGCACCAGCCCTGTCCTCTCCCCACATGCGTATTCTGATTTTCAAAGATGCTGAGCAATGCCAACTCCTCTTGAAGTCACCAGAGCTGCAGATGTTCAGCACCTTGGTACGCTAGGCCAGGTAAGTCTTGGACTTATCGGAGTGGCTTCCTTATTGGTCTCTCTTCTCCCTCGTCACAGCAGAGGCATCTCTCACTTTCCACCTACTCCTCATTCTCACTTCTTGGTAAGAACAGATCCTCCAGGTGCTGGGCTCTCTCAAAAAGTCATCAGCAGCCCTGGCCTTTCTGATGAACAATAAGCTATTCAGGAAAATCTGCCTCCCCGCCTTTAATTTTCTATATGTTTTAAACAATACATACAAATCACCATCATTCCTGGCTTCTCCTCCCACAGCTCTTATGGTTACCTGGTTACAGTTGCTTTTCCCCTTGCTTTTGAGTGACATCCCTGTGGGGGTCTCTCAGTGGCCAAGTGCCTAGGGGAAACACGTTCTTTCCTAATTGTTAGGCTGGAAACGAGACAGCCCCCTCCTCCTGTGTAAGTGACACACATTTTCTAAAACCATCAATGCAGGCTCCTTGGCAGTGAATGGAGCAATAAGCAGGCATGCCAGAAGGCAGTGGGGATGCACCAGCCCAAACAAGAAAGGGGTGGGGGGGCGCAGAGAAGCTTGAGAAAAGCAGCGCGCGCGCACACACACACACACACACACACACACACACACACACACACACACAATTCATGAATGGAAAAGTCAAGTGTGAAAGCTGGACTAGCCCCTTGGGCAGCCATAGGTTAGCCTCAGCATGTCACCTAGACAGACACTGACCTTGGCAGCTTTATGGGAGTGAGATTTCCATAGGGATCCCTGCTCAGTGAATAATTCCTTACACTCATTTTGGGCACAAAGAGGTTTCCTCTGTCACTGTCTTGGCGGGACATGTTCTTCCACCTCCCTTTTAATTGTTCAGAATGAAAACTCCAGTCTCCACTTGCACGGAGCTTCTCCTGTAGCTGCCCCACAGCAGGCTGGAGCCCGGAGTGTCTCCTGTAGCTGTCTCCCAGCAGCTAGGTGCATTGGACTTCTATAGCGGTCCCACAACACACCGGAGCACTGAAACACAGGAGTTAATTCCACGATCTTATCCTCACTGCCTGATTCCCCTCACCGCCTCCAGCGCCAGGCAGGGCTGTATTACACAACCCTGTGTTCTGACAGGTGCAGCTGTTTGTTTGGGGGAGAGAAAGAAATTGCTTCTTCCCCACCAGTTTCTCTTTGAAGATCCAGAGTTTGCCTCTTCTCCCATCACCCAGCAAGCACTCAACAAAACGCAGCGTGAACAACATGAAAACACAGGGGCCGTCTGAGCAGCAGAAGTGTCAGCATCAGGTGCGTCAGCAGAAAGACAGCCTGAGCTCAGACAGCTCTCTTGTCTGTAGTGCACACAGAAGTCAAGCCCGTCGCTGGCTCTCGCGTGCTGCTGGAGCCGGCGCACGGAATGCTGCGTGGAATGCCCCAGGCTGCCAGTAGCCATATGGAGTTCATTTGCATGGTACCAAGCTTCGAGTCCGCATGGCCCAGATCCAAGAGTCAAGCAGTGGTCAGTCAGCCTCCCGCACAGATGCCTGTTCGCCTGTGTGTGCTCAGAAGGGCTGTTCTAATGAAGGCAGTGTGGCCAGCTACACCGGCCCTGCTGGTCAAAACTTATACGCAAATCACGGAGATGCATCAGAGGCCAGTACCTGTGGCCACCAAAATAAGACAAAATAAAAGGGAAGGAAAGTCTCCTCCCCTGTGCTGTCCTCTCCCTTGAGTCAGTTTACGGTATTAAGAAATTACCTAGAGCTGAAAAGCACAGGAATTTTAAAACCACGCTGATATATTACGTACTGAAATGGAAACGAAATCCAGCACCCTCTCGGGCAACATTTTCTTGTCTATTGGGCAATTAAAACAAATTGTGGCTTTCCTGCCTTCTGCCCAATGAGTAAAACCTGTTTTTATTAAAAAGGGGGGGGGGATGTAAAGGCACTGATTGAAAGTGGGATGTGCCTGATGAAGATGTTCCTGCAGAGAAGTCCACTAGTGCCTTGATGCTAATGCTGCCACCAGCACTCTATTAGAGGAGGTCTTGAAATATTTAAAGAGCCATAATTAGGATTGAATATAAAAAGCTACTGAACTGAGCACATTACTCACTTCAGGATAAGTAATGCACTCATTTTTCATGGCTACCTACTGTCCGAGTGATACGGTAATGTTGCGGCAGTTAGGGTCTGCCTAGGTACTGAAACAGCCCCGTCACCATCGTAACCGAGCATCTCCAAGGCACTTAGGGATTTGGCCTCCCAACACTCCTGGGAGGAAGGAATGGCTCATCGCTGCCATTTACAGATAGGGATGTGAGGCACCAACTAGAGACTTGTCTAAAGAAAGCTTTGGTGAAGCAAGGAATTGAACCCCAGATCTCCTGGATCCCAGCTCAGTGCTTTAACCCCAAAGGCATCCTTCCTCACCAGCTCACTGCTAAATCACTCCTAATGACAAAATGCACTTCCATAGCATCTTTCATCTTGGGATTTACAGAACCATCACCACAGCAGTCAAAGTCCTTCATAAATCTATTAATCAAATCTCCCAGCAGGTGAAAGGAGCACGTCAGTATTATTATCCCCATTTTTCCTAGAAAGACATTAAACCACAGTGATATTAAGCGTCTTTCCTGGTGCCCATCCCCCCACCAGGTCACAAAGTGAGTCTGTTACGTAGCCCGGAATAGAAACCAGGAGTCCTGAATCCCAGTTTCTCTGCCTCTTGCACACTACAGTCCCTCTTGCCCTGTTTCAAAGAGAAGGAAAAAAATACCTTTTGCCCAGTTTTCCATAAGGAAGCACAATATTAAAAAGGTGCCTGATCTGTTTTCTATGCACACCACAACTCCCACTGCAGCTGAGGGACAGCCCACGCATAGTGGCAGCAGACTGGACCCTTCTCGTTAAGAATAAGCAGCTACGAAAGACAAAGGGAAACAGGCACATAAAAAGCATGCCCAGATATGGATGAAGAGAGCGCTAATCTGTTACACAGCCTTGGAGCATTGTTTGGAATGAATGGAGGTTCACCCAGGGTATCAGAGCGGACGAAGCCGAGGAGACAGGAAAATTATACCCGGGGTTTCCCAAAGAGAGAGAATATTTTAAAAGACAGGAATGACCCAAGCACTCACATGTGGTATTTGAGAATGCTGAGTGGGGGGGAAGCCAGGGAAGCGAGTTCTCTCCAGGCCTCCCAGGCAGATGCTAGAAGGCAGCAATGGAAGAAGTAGCCGGGTGTGGGGAGGAGAGGGGAGGCAAAACAGATGCCTCTGCTGTTCCCCAAGAGACTAAAGCCTAGACACCACTGAGGTCGCAGATTGGAGCAAACAGCGAGCCTCCTTCCCCCTCCAGTGTTGATCCATACGGGCAGGATCAGTGCCTATTAAGTGGGACCTACACACAGGCACCCAGGTGTAACTGTTTAGGCCCACACCAATTATGCAGGGCAGTGATTTGGTGCAAGGTGCCTTCCTGACCCCACTTGTGCCCTGCAGCATTAGGACTAATTCCCCTCATTATCGCGGCTGACCTCACTGTACATTGGGACGGGGGTCATTGCATTATCCACCTCGTTAAGGAAATCCCACCATGGGAGATCTGCAAGAGTGTCTAGCCTCAGCAGCGCCTTACTCAGGTGAGTAATTGCCACTGAGATAATGGTTGCCTGGGTCATATGTGTTTACACGTCTGATATTGGCACCGCATGCACCATCCCCACCTCTCTGAAAAGGCTCTGCACAGCTCCCACGCCCTCAGCAGGAACCTCCCCAAACTGCTGAAAGAGGGCAGATTCATGCTCTTGGGGAAAAGACATTTGGTCCGGTGGATGGATATAAAGCATTAGGCAGCATTGGAGCAGATATTACAGGGGGCAGGGGGAAATACAAACTAGAGCACACACACCAAGCAACTGTTCCTTAATGGGAGCTGCCGATGCAGTCCTGCAGCCAATTCAAGAGGCATGCCCTGAAATCAACCCAAAGGGCTTTGGCAATTAGCAAACAGGGTAAGAGCAATTATGAAAAGCCTCCTGAAAAGTAAACGACTCTGTGTTTTAGTCTATGCTCGGAAGCATTTCTCGGTAGGAAAGCATGAAAAGAAAGTGTGATAGGTTCGATCACAGAGATCCCCTTGGTACGGTCACCTGATGTGCTAAAATTACCTCTGAGCCCGTTTTCCCTGCCAGCTTGGGACTCCAGAACCCTGCCTTGTTGAACCAGACACACTACACCACAGACGCAGGGTCTGGGCCACACCCCTAAAGCTGCAGACTAACTAAAAACAGCTCAGCAGGTTACCTCTCTCCAGCACCCAGACACCCAGCTCCCAATGGGATCCAAACCCCAAATAAATCCGTTTTACTCTATATAAAGCTTATACAGGGTAAATTCGTAAATTGTTCACCCTCTATATCATTGATAGAGAGATATGCACAGCTGTTTGCTCCCCCAAGTATTAATCACATACTCTGGGTTTATTAATAAACAAAAGTGATGTTATTAAGTATAAAAAGTAGGCTTTAAGTTGTTTCAAGTAATAACAGACAGAACAAAGCAAAATAAAACAAAACACACAAGTCTAAGCCTAATATATTAAGAAACTGATTACAGGTAATATCTCACCCTCAAAGATGTTCCAATAGCTTCTTTAACAGACTAAACTCCTTCCTAGTCTAGGCCCAATCCTTTCCCTGGTACAGTCTTTGTTAAATCCAGCAGACATCTCAGGTAGTAAGCAGGGGTTTTCTCATGACTGGCCACCACCTTTGTCCTGCTCCACCCCCTTTTATAGCTTTGGCACAAGATGGGAATCTTTTGTCTGTGCTTGTCCCCACCCCCACCTCATCAATGGAAAAGTACAAGGATTAAGATGGATTCCAGCATCATGTGATATGGTCACATGTCACTGTAAGACCCCTAGTCTCCATTCTTCCTGGATTGGCCCACAGGTACACAGGAAGGTTTGCAGGTAAATAAACCATTTACAACAAATTGTCTGGGTCAATGGGAGCCATCAAGATTCTAAACCACCATTAATGGCCCACAATGTGCATAATTACAATAGAACCTCAGAGTTATACTTCATATTTCTAGCTTCAGATACAAGAATCATACATGCATACAAACAGGAGGAATATATTCAGTAGGTTATAACCTTTGTTATGATACCTTACAAGAGTCCTTTTGCATAAAGCATATTCCAGTTACATCATATTCACACTCATAAGCATATTTCCATAAACCATACGGAGTGCAACATCACAGAAAGGTCTAATGGTTAACACAGGGGACTTGAAATTGGGATTCCTGGATTCAATTTCCAGCCCTACTGATTTTCTGGAGTTGCAGTTTTAATTCTCAGCCTCTTTGTTTTTGTGGCTCAGCCCGGAATGTTATCTGAATATAGTTTGGGAAGGGAGGAAGGAGTCATGGTTAATTTCTTCCATTAGAGAGATGGAGCCAAATGACTGAGGTTTGGAGACATTTGAATCTGAACTTTTCCACTCTGCATATTTTATATAGATTCTATGTGAACCCATTGGGGTGGCACCCAAAGGTCCCAATCAGGATTGAGCTCCCATCATGCTGGGTGCTGCCCAAAATACAGCCCTCCCCCAGAGAGCCTGCAACCTAACAATGAAACCGACGCCCAAGGACACATACCGGTGCAGCAGCTGGGAACAACCTCAGATCTCCTGACTCCCAGCCCAGTGCGCTATCCACTGGACTACACAGCTTCCTCAGTGTACTGTTAAATAATCAGCCAAACCTCCATCCCCCAACCTCCCAGGAAAGTTAATGACAGAGTGAAGCAAGTGCCTAATACAGTTGATCAGCATGACAGGCAGACAATAGAGCATAATGGTTCATTCGCAATCATTATAGTCTATTGTGTAAATATGCAAATACAGTGCAATTCAGTTTAACTGATCAGTTCCTGCACCCCTATTTTCCTATGGCCACATTCCTTAATATGTTTGTCCTTCACCCTCCTGGGTCAGATTGAAAGGGACTTCTCTGATGTTCTCACTTTTGCAGCTGAGTGGAACTCATCTGTAGTGGAGACAGCTTGCAAGGATGCTAATTAGAGCTAATTAAAACTTGACTGACCTGCCCTGGCACTAGAACGTTCCTGGCAGAATTCACTCTGTCCTTCAAAGGTCAAGATCAGGTTCTGTGTACGTGACTCGGGAAGCTCATTGTGCCACAGATCTGCACATAAGGATCATTCTGGTGGAATCTGCCCACACGGATCCATACAACCAGCCTCTTTGCCATATAACAGAGAGCAGCTATTCCCCCATGGGACCCACACCACCAAACAGCGTAAGAGCTCCAGCCACCAACCCCAGGTTTAAAAGGGAAGCATTAGTGGCAACATGTTTCTCAGGAGAAGACTTTGACTTTGGGATTCATTCCCAAAAATAGCCTTCTGGACAGGCTGCACAGACCATCTATTTCTCTAGGCCTTGTAGCAGGAAGAGGGGAAGTTGGGGGGCGGGGAGGCAGAAGGCTGAGTCACCACTAAATCAGATTTTAGAAGAGTGGGGAGTTGACAGGAGACAAATCAATCGTTCCCAAACCTCCCCTCACATCGGTCCACCTTGGCTTGGTCATATCCATGGATAAGATTGTCACAATGGATATGCAGTAGCTAATCTATAACCAAACGCAAACAGCATCAGAAGTTATATATGTTTTCGAAGCCAAAGAGCCCCGTTTGAGCCCCAGTCCTGCAAGGATCCCCCTGCCCATGCACAGCCCCTCTGAAGTCAATGTAAGTCGGCACACGCAGAGCTTTCACAGAAGGATCAGGGCCTTAATCCACAAGGACCTCTATCTTGGGTGGGTATATTTTGGCAGTTAGTAGCTACCTGGAGGAGCTCACAACGTGAAGCAAAGCTACAGACTGTTAACTCAGCCAGGAAATGCCCGCCCCAGAAGCCACGAGTGCCACTTAAAGTGTTAAAATAAATCTGCTTTTTAGGAGCTGGAAGCCCACCCGCTGAAATGCCTTGTGCATAGCGCTGTGGCTCTAGACCTTTTCCGAGCAGCTAGAGACCCGTGCAACGCGTGTAGCCCTCTTGCACAGGGCAAGGGGTCTTTGTTCGCAGCATGGGGTCTGGTTTGTAATGAAGCCAATAGGTTTGTCCACGCTCGTTTTAAAAATAAAGAGCAGATTCCCAAGGAACCTTGTGAAGGCAAATTCTAAAAAGGATTCACATTGCTGCAACTGAAAGACAAGCCGCAATTTGCCACGCTCCTCACCAACAAGCTCGTCTCCAGACCCAGTTTAACCCTAGAGAAGATTTTGATGGCTGCCAGACCCTTTGAAAATCACCAGGGTCCAGAACTGAAATGCTGCCAGGCCTTTCGTTAGAGGGGTGCTAGCATGCGCTGCTCTAATAATAGGATTAAGTTCCATGCCAATCAACTGCTAATGAATTTAAGCCCTAAACAGATGATTAATGTAAAAAGACAGTGATTCGCCTGTCAGAAGCTTCGGGTAGAACCTTGGCACAAATATCAACCTTTATGCTGCCACTACCTGCACAAGAGGATAAAGAGGATATAAATCCTATTAGCGATACAGCAATTTCCCACCAGTCCTGTCTCTCCTTGTCCTTCCTATTTACATCCATTTTTCTCACTGGTCCCATCTATCAGCAGTGTTTACAAACACATCTCAAAACAGAGTTTCCTGGTCCTTTGGGTTATTTATTCCATGGGAACTAAGAGCATGTCTGACTTCCCACAGCACAGAAAGCATCTTGCCTGTGCCTTGCTTTTCAAGTGGGATAATTTGCTCCAGTAATATCTGTCAATGCACAGTATTATTCAGACACACACAGAGAAGCTATAAAGTCCCAATTCCTGTTACTGTTCTGCCGGGAAAATCCTTCTCTCTCTGTAACCACATATAGATGGGGGCAAGGAGCACCATGCCAATGCCTCAGAGTTGCAGATCCAGAGTGTGCGATCTGTTCTAGTAAGCAAAGGGCACTGAAAGTCAGCGAATAATAGAGGGAAATGGGAGGGGGAAGTGCTTTCCCCGACCAGGCGTGTGTGTTAATCTTTACCGCAAGGAACAAAGCTGGGAAGAGGTGGGAGGCTGGCTTTCTAGCCTACACATAAGCCCCGGAAGTTGCCGGAGAAGAATGAATGCGTCAGTCACTCCAGCGTCCGATTGGGCTGATTTAAAGGCAGCACTGATGGGCTTCAAAGAGAATCTCAGGCAGCCCTTGAAGGCCAGGGGTGGAAGATATCACTGTCATGGAGAACTGGGAGAGTGTGAAATATTATTGTGGGCCATAACCACTCTGAGCAGGGGCAGCGTCCTACTTTGCTGTTCTTCTGCTGAAGCTGCTGTAAGACCATTCTGGAACCCAACAACTGGAACCCAGCATGTTTAATGCTATGGAACCAATATGGTGAAAGTAACTCAATACGAGGGAAACCCCAGAAGTCCTTTCCCAGAGATATACATGTGTGTTAGGATGTATTCCGTTTTCAGCCTCAACAGTTCCATCTACTGGTGAGCTCACTGCAATGTGACTATCAGATGGCTCAGGTGGACTCAAGCATGACTGAGAAAACCAACTCAGGCAGAAAGAACCATAATTCCTCTTTATCTCTGCTTTACAAGCACACTTCAGCAATGACTGGCCTCGTAATTTTATGAAGTTCTTGACAGCTAATCCGCTATGTTGCAATTATTTCTGAAGCAAGAAAAGGCCAAGATTCCATTCCAAGAACTGAGATCTCAGCTGCCAGCCAAAGGAAGAGAAGCTGACAAATCTTCCTTTATTTTTTAAATAAAGGTGCAAGCAGGTAATTATGTCCAGAATAGTTAGTTACTAACGAGTAACAGACTTTAATTCGGTGCAAGTTCTACCAGATGGACTTTGCCCCACTCAGAAAATGGAAAACGTAAAGACCACTGAGTGTGCCTTCATCCCAAGTATATATACCATTCAGAGGTGTTTATTACACAATCTATGCAAGACCAGTTGCATTGTGTCCCAGAATGTGAGACACACCTCAGTAGGATGGCTTCCTAGGGAATATCTGTACCGCACTGAACAGCCCAGACACCACAGCAGAGGGACAAGGGACACTTTTAAAACTATCCTTCACTAACGTGCATGCAAGAACCTATAAAACAGCCTCTTTGTCCCACCTAACACTCAGGGCCTTGGCACAGCACTGACTCCGAGTTAGATAAATATCCAGCTGAAATACCAAATACTGGAGGCTGCGTGGTCTAATGAACTGGGCACCAGAGAGTCTATTCAGAGACCCTCACCCAGTAATTTCTGCATCAAGTCCATAATTTCTGGTTGAACTACAGCAGATCTTTCAGAACAATGCTCATTCTTGACTTAAAGACTCAAGTGATGGCAGAATCTCAACTACAACTAGGAGAGCAGGCAAACAGCCTCCTCGGGGTCCATAATTAGCCTTGCCTGGATGACCCAGGAAATTCCTAATGAGATATGGAGCATTTTACCTGAAGGACACTGCTTTGAATCCTACCATGGTCACGAATGAACAAGAGGCATAACCATCTACTGGCTGCTTGATGATCTACGTGAAATAAATGTAGTGGGTTCCTTTCTGGTTCATGGTGGCTGAGTGGAAAATGCCAACCACAGCCAGCATTAATAGGCACAAGCGTCAACAGAGACCAAAGAATGGAAGAGCATACAAGCAAACTGCCTTCTGGCTCCTAGCAGCAGATCTCTGAATGAGGGTTAAGCACAGTGGAAGGGCACTGCTGCCTCTCCTCTGCTGATATGGAGGGCTGTTTGATCAGCTAAACTCACTTCACGAAACCAAACCAAAAAGGGGAAAAACCTGCCACATGTTTGAATCTAATCTTCATCTGTGCTTCTGGGGAAGCCAGGACCATTGTAGTCAATAGCACCATTCTCCGAGGTGCCGGTTCAGTAATTCTTACAGACCTCTCTCATTGCCGCTCTGGGACCTAATTCTCAAGTTGTGACTTTGGAACAGTTGACTCAATCAGTACAGCCGCATGTCTCCCCTAACACCATGCACCCCAAGCTAAGGTTTAGTATCTAATTCTATCCTTCCTGACTACACACACTTCTACCTAATGTACTCCAAATATAAATAGTAGCACCCAGTATTCCCCGGAGACGTATCAGCAAAATCTTCAGGACAGACTGACATATTTTTAGCCTCTCTTACCGACGATATGAGTAGACGTGAAAAAAGCCATATATGTCTTATGCAAAGATACAACTTTCCTAAACAGCTTCTCCAGCAGAAACAGCCTTGGCTTCACCACCTGTCACAAGTGTCTTCTTGTTCCACCTCTTTCTTCTGAAATAAACCATATACACTGGAGGTAGTATATAGAAAAGCCAACTCTCCAGCTGCATGAGTCACCCTCTCTCTCTGGTTCTATCCCTGTGCAGGTTATTTTTGTGTGAGCCCTTTCCTATGGCTGCTCAGTCCTCGTCACTACTTACCCGAGTTCCCTTACATGGTCAAGAAAGAGAAAAGAGTTTCCAACCCAGAAGAGATCGTGCACTCCGCTGGCTGGCTGGCTGCCTTGCTGTACAAACATTCACAACATTTCCCGTGAGACAGGAAGGCAAAATTTCGGTTTCTTATACCCTCTGGGTGCCAAGAATTGCTGAGCAGGATGTTCCTAGGCAGGACCTATTTTACAATTTAAAGCACGCTTGCAATTAACTCCTTGCTTTCTCTTTGGAGGAATCTCGCAGGGCAAATACCCTGGGAAGTATTGCAGTGGAATGGGGTTCTAATCCCATAACTGTTGCACAAAGAGGAACAAATATTTGGTAAAGACTCACACAGAGAGCAGCATGCAGGATAGCATTTGAGACAGACATCGTGAGAGAGAGAAATGACCAATTTCCTCACTTGCTCTTATTTTCCCCTACATTTCAAATCAATGGGGAAGAATTTGAGCAGGTGCCTGCTGTTGACCCTAATGGGGATGGCATAGGCAAAGTCCATTCAGACAGGAGTGTGTTGACACAGGGTTACATGGTTTAGATAAAGGCTCAAGAAGACAAAGCATTCCTGGTCTAACCCCACCTTGCAAATAAAGGAGACCGTGATTTATAGAGCAGGGGGAGCGCAAAAGATAATTTCCTTGCTGTTCCAAACATAATAAGAGGGATGGGGATGGGGAGAGAGGCGCCTTGCCAGTGTTTGATCTCTGTATACAAATACCCAGGAACATTTACCCTGGGGAATTTAAGAGAAATCTAAAACTCAGGAGGGGGAAGACAAGCATGTTAGACCAGGAGGCTGCCCTCTGCTCCTAAAACATCTTTCATTCCCTTGCACACACAAGTGGTAACGAATCTACAGCTACCCCAGCAGACAAATATGCCACAGTGTGAGACAGGGGGAATGAAACCAAAGACCCTTTGCTCCTAAAGTAAAAGAATGCAAGGTGAGCTCTTTGAGGCAGGACCATCTGTTGGTTCTGTGTTTGTGCGGCGCCTAGCACCAGGCAGCCCTTGCCCATGGCAGGAGCTCCTACGTGCTGCAAGCTGCATGGAAACTATTGAAAGACACCATAAGAGAGGCTCAAACTCAATATATACCCCAAAGGGGAAAAAAACCTAGAGGACTCACAATCAAAAAACCACGCCACCATGGCTAAACAGGGGAGTGAAAGAGGCAGTTACAGGCAAAAAGGCATCCTTTAGAAATTGGAAATCAAATCCTAGTGAGGAAAATAGAAAGGAACATACACTCTGGCAAGTTAAGTAGAAGTATAATGAGGCAGACCAAAAAGGAATTTAAAGAGCAACTATCAAAAAGCCAAACAAAAATGCAGTTAGTTTTTGTAAGTCCATCAGAAGCAGGAAGCCTGCCAAACAATCAGTGGGGCACTGGACGACAGAGGTGCTAAAGGAGCACTCAAGGAAGACAAGGCCATTGTGGAGAAGCTTAATGAATTCATTGCATCGGTCTTCACTGCCAAGGATGCGAGGGAGATTCTCACACCTGAGCCATTCTTTTTAGGTGACAAAGCTCAGGAACTGTCCCAGATTGAGGTGTCAGTAGGGGAGGTTTTGGAACAAATTGATAAATTAAATAGTAATAAGTCACCAGGACCAGATGGTATTCACTCAAGAGTTCTGAAGGAACTCAACTGTGAAATTGCAGAACTACTAAGGCCTTGGCTACACTTACCGGCAAGTTCGACGGCTGGAAATCGAACTTCTGGGTTCGACTTATCGCGTCTAGTCTGGACGCGATAAGTCGAACCCGGAAGTGCTCGCCGTCGACTGCGGTACTCCAGCTCGCCGAGAGGAGTACCGCGGAGTCGACGGGGGAGCCTGCCTGCCGAGTGTGGACCAAGGTAAGTTTCAACTAATTCGAAATAAGGTACTTCGAACTTCAGCTACGTTATTCACGTAGCTGAAGTTGCGTACCTTAGTTCGAATTAGGGGGGGTAGTGTAGACCAAGCCTTAGTGTGGTGTGTAACCTATCACTTAAATCAGCCTCTGTACCAGGTGACTGGAGGATAGCTAGTGTAATGTCCATTTTTTTAAAAAGGCTCCAGAGGCAATCCTGGCAATTACAATCTAACTTTAGTATCAGGCAAATTGGTGGAACTACAGGAAAGAACAGTATTATCAGACCCTTAGATTAACACAATATGTTGGGGAAGAGTCAACGTGGCTTTTGTAAAGGGAAATCATGCCTCACAAGCCTGCAGACAAGGGTGACCCAGTTGATACACTGCTGTTTGAATTTTAGAAAGCCTTTGACAAGGTCCCACATCAAAGGCTTTTAAGCAGAGAAAGCCATCATGGGACAAGAGGGAAGGTCCTCTCATGGATAAGTAACTGGTTAAAAGATAGGAAACAAAGGGTAGGAATAAATGGTTAATTTTCACAATGGAAAGTGGTAAATAGCAGGGTCTCCCAAGGATCTGTACTGGAACCTGTGCTGTTCAACATAGTCATAAATGATCTGGGGTAAACAGTTACATGGCAAAGTTTGCAGTTGATACTAAATTACTCAAGATAATTAAGTCCAAAGCTGACTGGGGAAAGGGATCTCACAGAACTGAGTGACTGGACAACAAAATGCCAGATGAAATTCAACATTGATAAGTGCAAAGTAAGGCACATTGGAAAAAATCATCCAAACTATACATACATAAAGATGAGTTCTAAATTAGCTGTTATTACTCAAGAAAGAGCTTGGAGTCTTTGTGGATAGTTCTCTGAAAACATCTGTTCAATGTGCAGTGGCAGTCAAAAAAACTAACAGTGTTAGAAACCATTAGGAAAGGGATAGATCAGAAGATATCATAATGCCACTATATGAATCTTTGGTACGCCCACACCTTGAATACTGCGTGAACTTCTGATCGCCCCATCTCAAAAGATATATTAAAATTGGAAAAGGTACAGAGAAGGGCAACAAAAATGATTAGGTGTATGGAACAGTTTCCATATTAGTAGAGATTAAAAAACTGGGACTGTTCAGTTTAGAAAAGAGACAACTAAGGGGAGATATGACAGAGGTCTATAAAATCATGAATAGGGTAGAGAAAGTGAATCAGAAAGTGTTATTTACCTGTTCCCATAACACAAGAACCAGGGGTCTCTCAATTAAATTTTTAGGCAGCACATTTAAAACAAACATAAGGAAATACTTCTTCACACAACGCACAGTCAACCTGTGGGACTCATTGCCAGGGGATGTTGTGAAGGCCAAAAGTATAACTGTGTTTAAAAAAAATAGATAAGCTCATGGAGGATAGATCCATCAGTGGCTATTAGCCCAGGTGGTCAGGGATGCAGCCCATGCCCTAGATGTCCCTAAACCTCTGACTGCCAGACGCTGGGACTGGATGACAGGGGATGGATCACTCAATAAATTGCCCTGTTCTCATCATTCCCTCTGAAGCATTTGACACTGGCTACTGTTGGAAAACAGGATACTGGGCTAGACAGACCATTTGTCTGTCTCAGTATGGCCATTTTTATGTGCTACTGCAATTCAAACAGCAGCAAGGGATTCCATCTCTTGAGGTACAAGTCTTATCAGCGGCAAGTAATGTTAGGATTTAAGTCTTCCATAAATTGCAGCCACTAGAGGGGCACCCCAATCTCTCTCTCACGCACACACACCTCTAATATTCCATCCAGGTCTGTACTGCAAACATAGAATCCGGTTGCAAATTTAGGAATCTGTTTTTACTAAAGGCAGCATGGCCAATGCAACCATCCTGACAGGTCAGTGAGCCACAGGGAAAAATAAGACCCACCTGCAAAAGAACAAACCAATTGAACTGGGCCTTCAGATGGTTAGAAGCAGAGAAAGACTTTTTTCCTTCCAGAGAATGAAAAAAACCCACACATTTTACTGACTTTGTTAACATTTTAAATGATGAAGCTGCAAGAGGAAGCCAAGCTACCATGGATTTGCCAAGACACAGATGGTGGGGAGAAGAAGGGGAAGTATTTCTCCTTTTCTAATACATGATGGGTATCCTGCCCTCATCAGATACTACCTCTGCTGTTAGGTGGGAGAAAAACATGGGGAGAGAGAATTAATGAGTCATTCACATGATCCAGAGTTCAGGCCCATTTACAAATTACTCGCTCAGTTGTGCTGCTTTGAAAATTAATGACTTGTTATTTAATACTTTTTCTTCTTCCCCCATTTAACCTTTTAGGAGTGAAAGAAAATCTCCCTGACTTGTTATGAGCAGATGTGGATATGAAGAAATCTAACCTCACTAATGATAAACCAGGAGGCACAACACATCCAGACTTCCTTGTCCAATTAGAATGAATTTATATGCAAGCTTAATGTGCCTAATTAACCTGTCATCTGATGAGTATAAGGCAATTTGAATAGCGGTGCCAGTAAATATTTGCATCTATGTTACACTGCTCTAGAGCCAAAATGCTTCTGAAATAAATGTAGTTAAACTTTACTAATTCTGGGTCACTGAGAACGAAAATGATGCTTAAAATTGTTGATTGGCTCTAGTTTTCAAGATATGCTATTGGGTCAGTATATACGACCCTTGACTTGGGAATGGCGGAGGATAAGTGAGTTATAAAGGGAAGGGATCTCAATTTAAACCAGTAATGACTAAAATATATCTTTGACTGGATCTATGAATAAATCTCTGACTTGGTTTGGACAGTACTTGCTTTTTAGGCAAAACAATGAATGATGCAATCTGAAGCTGGTATTGCGTCATACATGATATGAAATGCATCATGTTATTCCTAGAAGTCATGGATGATGCAATCATAATGAAGCTTACATCACTCTGCTGAACAAATTGCCTTATATCAGCTCTAGAAATCATACAGTGTCGTGCTCTCTTATTTGTCAGTGTTTGATTTTGCAAAGGGACACATTTCTGTTTAGCCAAAGTGAGCAGAGATGCCTCGTACTTGTGTCAACAGTGCAGATAACTTCTGCTATGTTTGTGGTGAAGTGACTTTTGCATCACAAAAGCGCAGTATAACCACTATGGTTAAGAAAGCCTATCACCTTTATTTTGGCTGCAAAATTGGAGATCAGGACAAGAGGTGGGCCCCTCACATACGCTGCAACACTTATGCAACAAATCTTCGCCAGTGATTGAACAGGAAAAGGAAATCTATTGCTTTTGCAGTGCCAATGATTTGGAGAGAGCCAACAGATCATACCAGCAATTGTAACTTCTGCATGGTGCCTCCAGTTGGGAAAGGTGTGTCAAAGAAGAAAAAGTGGACTGTGCATTATCCAAACATTCCATCAGCTATACGCCCAGTACCCCACGGAGAAGGACTGCCGGTTCCTGATGCACCAGAATCATTCTCACTTGAGTCAGATGAGGAAGAGGAAGAGGATGAAACTTCTGGTCCTGAACCATCAATGTCACAGGACCCACATTTTCTCCCATCCTCCTCCTCTGAACCACACCTCATAACACAAGGTGAACTGAATGACCTTGTCAGGGATTTGGAACTACCCAAGAGTAAGGCAGAGCTGTCGGGCTCCAGACTACAGCAGTTGAATCTCCTGGCAGGTGATGTTAGGGTTTCCATGTTCCGTGACCGTCAAAAGGATCTTGTCCCATTCTTCTTCATGGAAGGTGATCTTGTAGCCTGCAACAACATCGATGGTGTGATGGCAGCCCTCAACATCGTTCATGATCCAGATGAGTGGAGACTGTTCATTGATTCATCAAAGACGAGTCTTAAAGCTGTTTTACTGCATAATGGCAATGTTTTGCCATCAATTCCAGTTGGTCATGCAGTCCATATGAAGGAAACCTATGACAACATGAAACAACTTTTGAGGTGCATAAACTATGACCAACATCAGTGGCAGTTTTGTGGCGATTTGAAGGTTGTTGCTCTTTTGCTTGGTCTGCAGACTGGATACACAAAGTACTGCTGTTTTCTCTGCAAATGGGATAGTCGTGCAAGAGATTCCCACTACATCAAGAAAGATTGGCCACTCCGACAGTCATTGGAGCCTGGGAGGAAAAGTGTTCAGCATCCACCACTTGTTGAATCAAGGAAGATTTTGTTACCACCCTTACACATCAAGCTGGGTCTGATGAAGAACTTTGTCAAGGCCATTGACAAAACACAAGCAGCTTTCAAGTACCTCCGTGGAAAATTTCCAAGGTTAAGTGAAGCTAAGATAAAGGAAGGTGTCTTTGTTGGTCCTCAGATTCGTGAACTTCTTCGAGATGATGCATTTGACCATGCACTGCGTGGCAAGGAAAAGATGGCATGGAAAGCCTTCCAGTTAGTGGCAATACATTTTCTCGGAAACAACAAGGCAGACAACTACAGGTTGTTGGTGGAAAACCTCCTCAAGGCATACAAAAGCCTTGGTTGCAACATGTCACTAAAGATACATTTTTTGCACTCTCATCTAGATTTTTTTCCACCGAACTGCGGAGCAGTGAGCGACGAGCACGGCGAGCGATTTCACCAGGACATTGCAACAATGGAGAAACACTATCAGGGCAAATGGAGCCCATCAATGCTTGTAGACTATTGCTGGACAGTGACAAGAGATGCTCCATTTAATGAATACAAGAGACAAGCCAAGAAGCGCCGAGTAGACACTGAATAGGACTAAACTATGTACATAATAGTTTTTTGCCTTTTGTTTCATAATAAATTTTATTTATATAACCCTTTTGCTGATTTTTAAAGTGTTACATAAACAGGACAGGTGAAATATTATCATGTAAACCAACCATAAACACATGAAAAGACCTAGGTTTACAATTTATGATTAAAACTCTACTATCTACACAATATACGTAGTCATAAAATGTAAAAACTTAAATATCTTAGAAACAGTAGCCAATCAGTTGTTTTAATTGTCATATTTGAATTCAGCTCATCAAAATACATAATAAATAGCACATTTTATCTCTGAAGCAGACGACTTCTCAAAAATTGTAGACCAGTGTTATCAGAATGGATCTACCAGGAAAAGGTAGAATGCATCAAGAACAAGCTTCCGTTCCCGTGAACATATATACTACTGCACACACACACACACACACACACACACACACACACACACAGAGCGCGTAGCCTCCTCTAACCGTTTCATAATTGAGTAATTTTCAACATTTAAATCATAGCCCCTCTGTGTTACACCACCTTATACCTTGGCATAAAAATTGTTCCAAGCAAAAACCTGGCACAGAAACTCTTTGGCAAAAAAGGCTGCAATTTTTCCCCCCTCCGTGGATTTTAACAGCTGCTGTTCTCTTAAATTGTGGGGATGCCCCCAAAAAGGAAGTTACTTTGGCTTTTGGGGATGTTCTGTGTTTCTGATATATTGTAGCTCAAACAGCGCCTTTAAATAAAGTACTGCAGGCCATTAGCTCACAATACAGACCAACGCTTTTAATTCACCATTCAGCATTGACTGACACATGGTAATAGCAACTTTCTCCATAATGATGCTAAGGACAGAGTTAATATGAAGGATCCCTAGAGACTCTTTCCTACTTCATCTGTATGTAACAGTCTGCCAGAATAGCTTGTCTGAGCACTGAAGTAGAGGAGTGCGGATTCTTATAATCTAAGAGTCCCCAGTAGAATAAATCACTCTGTGCATTTTATGAGAAGGAGCTGAAAGTTCTTCATACCCTTTGTTATACAAATTGTCTACATGGGCATTAGCCGGATGGTTAAAATCCATGGGTTTTAAAAAGTCAAGGTATACACCATCACCTCACTAACTGCAGTGAGCTCTGCTCTGGTCTTAAAAATAACCCCCTATCCTTAAATGGGAGTTTACAGAAACAGTCTGCAATCTGTTTGTTACACAGCGTTCCAGCCCCCTCCTTCCCCGCTCTCTTTTTTTTTTTAATCAAATTCAGAGGCAAAAAAATGTCCTCATTCTGCCCTAAGCCAACAAAAGCCAAGGAGCTGACAGCTAAGATTGAAACTCTGCTGCTAACCAACAGCACTGGACCCGATTCTGCCCTCCCTTACACCCACACGAGCCCCTGGAGGTCAGTGGTGTAACTGCAGGCAAGAAGGTTACAGGGGGATAATGAAGGATAGAATTTGTCCCACAGCACCTACAGCTGATCTGGGATTGGAGCCCTTAGGCACTACCCTCATACAAATAATATTTGTCCCACCGCATCTACAGCTAGTAGGGTCCTTTTACACAAGGACTTAGAACCTGGGTGATATTTCCATGTAACCAGATGCAATTCCTATGCTAATATCACCCGTGTTCTTCATACCACTGGAACAAATCCTGCCCTCAATTTAACCCATACAATGCCTCTGGCTGGAGTTACCCGCTGATTTCAATAGGGTTTCACAGGCATAATGGAGGGCAGGATTCGGCGCACTACATCTAAACTCCCTTGGATTTCAAGCTTTCGTTTTCATGTGTGTGGACAGTGCTCAGTCCATTCTAAGTGCTACCAGAATACAAATCCCAACTATTAATCCTCACCAGAAGCAATTCTGAGGCGCAGAGGAACAAAATAAGCGTGATGTCTCAGTCTTTCACCCGGATTCTTAGTGTTAAATACATGAATGCCCACAGCAAACAGCAACTGTCCATTCCTCTAGCTCCCTTCACCCTGAAGTGCTTTTCTGACTGTTCTGTATGAGGGATCACTTCTCCAGCCACTGAAATGCAGCCACCTCTGCTATGGAACATGGCAGCTGTTTATATATTTAAAAGTCAAAAATATCCCTATGTCTAATATATAAATGTAAGACTGAAAATCTCTGCTTTAAATAGAAAACAACTCAGCCTTAGCTATGGGGCAGCAACCAATGCCTCTGCAACATTAACACTAAAGGCAGAAAGGTGGAAAGGGATGGGGGCATTTTCTACAATTGAGGCAACTTTGGCAGCCCAAGGCAATGGTTAGGAACCAAGGGACAGTTAGAGATCCCTTGCATTGCAACCCTGAGTACATCCCGCATGTCCCTCAGGACATGCATGTCTTAGGGCAGATTGTTGCAGAGAAAGTGCTTATTGTTGGGGGGGAGAGGGGGGTTAGTTTTTCTGCCTCCTCTTGCAAGCCACATGAGTCTGGCTAAGCAAACGCTCAAATTAAAAGACAACAAACCAAACAAACTAACTACACCCCCAGCAGGGGCTTGCAGCACTCCTTCCAAAGAAGAGGGGCTCACTCCAAGGAGGTCACCTCTGCTGCTGGAGAGCTCGGGACAGTGTTTCTCCATGACCAGTCCCTTAGTTCTCCTTGCCATAGTTTAGCAAGGCAGCAAGCCGGTCCCTGGTATCGAAGAGGTTGAGAATCACTGAGCTAGAGAACCAGGCATGGCTCTAGGGCTAGCAGGGTCTCTCTGAGTCCTGATGTGGCTTCCCGGGGTCACCGTTCGCCCATCTCCCGAGTGTCCAAAGCAGAAGGGAAACTGGGTGGGAGGGGAGCGGCACATAGAACCGTAGGGTTAGAAGGGACTGCAAGGGACATCTAGTCTGACCCCCTGCCAAGGTGCAGGATGTATTAAAGAGGCTACCTGTGGGAGCTGCCATCATCGAAGACGAAGGTCTGGTTAGTGTAGCACTCGGCGCACACAGGCACCCCCCCGGCTGCCAGGGCTTGCCCATCCTGCTGCTGAGCCGTCGACTTGTAGACCCCCTGAAGGCTCCTCTCTTCCCCCGAGAAAGGCATCTGCAGAGTGGCGAGGGTGCCCGGCAAGGCGACGCGGAGCCAAGCATGGGAGTGCTGTGAGGTTGGAGGCTGCCCAGGGCTACTGTTTACAAGGCGAGTCCGGCTGGAGGCGAGTCATTGACACTGGTCACTCACACACCTTAACCCCTCGCCCGGTAGATTTCATGGTGCCTGTGACTGCAGCTCGTTCAGTCCCGGTCTCTTTCCTGCCTGGGTTTCTCTTCGCAAAGCAACAAGTAGCATAAAGTTGAGCCTCACTTAAATAAAAAAATGGACAAAAAAACAACGCAGGGATCAGGTTGATTTCACTGCCTTAAATGCAAGAGATGATCCAAATCTTTGCTCCCAAGCTTGTCTCCCCTTTCCCCTGGGGGGTTTGGGAGAGCTGCAGGCTCGGCCAGGAGAGCAAGTCCATTGCAAGCAGCTGCTCTAACCAGACAAAGCAGGAAAGGAGGCGGGAGATACCAGTTTGCTCCTTTTTCCTTGAAATATTTGTGTGTTTTTTTTAACAAAATTGATTTTTCTCCCCTCCTGTTTTCACAGCTTTTTCAGATGCATTTCTCTCCTGCACGATGGCACCATCTGCGGGCCACTGTGAGAATCGCAGAGGCAACAAAGCCAGCCTCCCTTTGCCATCTCTGCCATGCAGAGCGCAGTGGCCTTTCCCAGCTCAGGATAGACCCCTTTTAATATATTGACAGAGGTTTCTGATAAATCACCCCCCCTTCCTGGGTAGTTTTTATTTGCCGCCTTCTCTGTGGGGGTGGAGAGTGGCCTGTTGTAGCCCTGGCCCCTGCCTCCGGGGTGGAGGTTGCTGAGGGGACAGGGAAGGAAGAGGACTGCAGAAATCAGCTCCATTTTCCCCTCCTTTCCGGAGAGTGTGGAACTGCTGTCACTGGGGCTGCTAGACTCCTGAAGAGCGTCGCTGCCTTGCTGTGGGATGTAGACAGAGGATCCAGGTTGGATATTAGGAAAAACTATTTCACTAGGAGGGTGGTGAAACACTGGAATGCGTTACCTAGGGAGGTGGTGGAGTCTCCTTCCTTGGAGGTTTTTAAGGCCCGGCTTGACAAAGCCCTGGCTGGGATGATTTAGTTGGAAATTGGTCCTGCTTTGAGCAGGGGGTTGGACTAGATGACCTCTTGAGGTCCCTTCCAACCCTGATATTCTATGATTCTATGATCCCTTTTCGAACGATGTGCTTTGTGTGAACACACAAAAAAGAAATCCTGGAAACGAAGCTACGTTCGATCAGGAAAGGGTTAAAGGCTCCAATTTAAGGGCACTTTCCCTCCAGTCGAAGTTCAGACTAACGTGAACATTGCTGCAATGCCCAGACTGACATACTGACACTCAGTGAGTAAAGCCACCTTTGAGAAGTTGCTCGGTCTAATTGGCTTCAAATCCAAGGGCGTTTAGATGTAGTCAGCCAAATCCTGCCCTCATTATGCCTCTGAGACCTGGCTGAAATCAGCGGGTAGCTGCAGCCAATGGCATTGTAGAGGTGCAGTTGAGGGCAGCAGTTGTTCCAATAGTATGAAGAACATGGATATGAGCACAGGAATTGCAGCTGGTTACATGGTAATGTCACTCAGATTCTAAGTCCTTGTGAAAAGGGACCCTACTACTGTAGATGCTGTGGGACAAATATTATTTGTATTCAGGTAGCACCTAAGGGCTCCAATCACAGATCAGAGCCCTACTAGGCTAGGCAATGTACAAACAGAAATCAACAAGAGGATCCTTGCCCCAAAGAGCCTACAGTCTGAGACTCATCTCCTAGTTTAAGAGCATGGAAAGTCTCACAGCTGGACCCAAGCAGCTGCGAGCAAAAGAACCTTCCCAATGCTGCTGGCCGCGAAAGGCGCTTGCTCCAGTGCTTGCTTACGGTGTGTTGGAGTGAAGCGCAGGGAGCTGTCTGGAATGACATGTGGAGACGACAGGGAATAACATGGCTGTGCACGGAGGAAGATGGCTGCAGGGGGCAGGAGCTGTCAAGGGGCAGGAGTTACAAAGCCAGGGGAGTGAGAGAGACAAGCAGTCAGAGAAGGGAGAGGGTGTCAGGGCATTTGAAGAGGGGAGAGATAGAAGGCAAACCAAAAGCCCATTGTAGAGGTAGCTCTAAAAGGAGGGTGATGTTGTCTAGTGGTCGGAGCAGGGGACAGGAAAACAGGATGGCTAGGTTCTATTTCTGTCTCAAGCACAAACAAGTCCCTTCACCTCCCTGTGCCAGTTTCCCTACCAGTAACAAAGGGGCTAACACTACTTCAGTTACTCTCCCAGGAGCGTGGGGAGTTCACAACTGTAAGATCCTTGGGTGCACAATTCGAGGACGAGCAATGTCCGTTCCAAACCGTAGCTTATTTATAATAAGGAAAAAAGCCCACACAAAGTTCGAATGGCTCGACAACCACTCAACTACCAAAGCAGCTTAAACAACACTCCTCCTTTCCCCCTCCTCCCTCCCCGGCTGCTTCCCAATACAGTTACACCCAAAGAGAAAAAGGCTGAGACAGAACTAGGCCTCTGAGCAAGCTCAAGAGCTGTGGGTCTGCGGCTGCAAATGCCCTGCAAAGCATCCCTCTCCCATTTCCCCAGATGGACTGCCGGCTAAAGCATTGCAACCCACTGCACCTGCAGCAATGTCCTAAGGTGAAGGCCGCAGGAAAATCCCAAAGCATGTAGGGCCTGTCATTGCTTGTAGATTTTTGCCAGGTACCAAAGATGTCTGGCTTCAGGAGACATCCAACTAACGTTCTTGGAACAGAATGTCTGGGAAGCAACAGCAACCCCCCTAAACCTACCTGCATTGCCTTCATGAAGATAGTCTGGGACCATGCACTCTCGGCCATCTTGTCCAGCTTCAGAGCATCAGCTTCCTATCAAGAGAGACACGTCATCATCCTCGTTCCTGAGTTTTCTAGTAAGGCAGCCGTCCCGTACTCCCAACATGCATCAACCACTGGCTCCTGGGGGAAATGCCCACGCAAATGCTCTTGGGTATATGAGTCTTGCTGGGACTGTACATTGTGTCTCTCTAATTTGGGTCAGAAAGGAAAAGGCATCACAACTTCTCTTCTTCCTCCTTTCCTTCTGTATGGGCTCTCTGACACTAGGAATAATGAGAAAGAGAGATAAAGAGAGGGGATTAAGGCTCCGTGGCCAGTCCAGCCATGTGACACTTCCTGCCCCATCATGCTTTTATATGTCCTTCCCAGTGCTTTGCTAATAGCGACAATATTCTTCATTCACCAATTGCTTCACATTATCAAGTGCCAAATGTTAATGTGCTGATCTGTAAGGAGAGGAGGTGGGTAACATAACGGCTTATTAACGTGCAAGGTGATAACACAGAAGCGGAGGTGGAATTATTTAAAATGGCTACAGTGGGGGTGGCTAGGTGAACAAGAACTAATGGCTGAAAACTAGGGGGGGGGACAAGAAAAACCCAGAAAACTCTTGCACTCGATTATTGACTCTCAAGTCATCAGGTCAGTTACACAGTGGAATGATCTCCCATGGCAGGTTGCTTAGGTACCATAGAGAAACCTTACACAGGCTGGAGCCAGCAGCTCTAACTGGATTTAGATACAGTCTAAGTAAAGCATTTAGAACCTGATCCAACTCCTATTGAAGTCAATGGAAAGGCTCCCACTGGCTTCAGGGGGAGCTGGATCAGGCCTTTTGTGTAGGAGGTTAGAGGCTTGTGCTGCAGACAAACTGGTGGTGGGGTCTGGTTCTCCCTGCTATGAATTATTCCTATGATCATTTTTGACTGCGAAAAATCCCATGTTACACAGACAGGCATCTTGGTCCAGTGCACAGGACACTGGCTTAGGAGACCTGGGTTCTGTTCCCAGTTCTGCCACTGGGGTGCTGAGATACCTTGGACAAGTCACTTCCCTGCTCCGAGCCTCAGTTTCCCCACCTGTAAAATGGGGATAATGATGCTAACCTCCCTGATAAAGCGCTTTGAGATGTCTGGACAAGAAGCACTGTAAAAACGCTAAGCATTATTCTCCCTCACTCTGAGACTCTCTCGTTGTCATTTGGGTATTCTCTCCCACTCTGCTATTCTTTAAGGCTGTAAAGTGCATTAGGGCTTGTGTGAAAGATGCTCCAGCAGGGTATGTTGTGTTGTTTTGCAGTGAAAGAGCAAACCTCCTTCCTGCTTTTCATTTTCTGGCATCTTCTCGTTTCATATTGCAAGGTCACACCCAGACTCCATCACACTCCCAGCTTTCAGAATGCACTGGTGCTAGGCACAGCCCATTCCATTAACATCTTTAACCTTGCTGTAAGAATTGGCTGCCACCCAGACCTCAGAAGACATAATTTAGTTAGGAATCCAAAGGGAAATCACCCACTGACCTATACGAGAGGATTACACACTGAGAAGTGCTAATAGGATTGTAGTGCATCCAGTCCACACTAGCAATGCTTGGAATCCGAGTAGCAGAGTATCGTTAGTGAGCGAGTGTGCCCCCTACCTGTGGCCGGGACTGTCACTCACGCATCGGACTCAGCAGCCATCAAAGAACTCACTGACCCATGCACCGTGCTCTGTAAAGAGCGATAGTGCCATTGTAGACACTCTGTGTGGAGAGCAGTGCGTTTCTGCGGTGCAATTGAAAGAGGGGGCGATAGATTGAGCCTGGCTTGCAAGGTGGTTTGAGGAAGGGAGGCAGTGGGTGTGGGGTGGTATTTAAAGTGTTATGCTGGGGAAGTGCAGTGAAAACGGTCACCATCTCTGCCCTATCAGGCTGCTAGCAGGCACGGCTCCAGTCCAGGAACGGCTTCATTTCTGTCAGTGCAGTGAAGGAGTCGAGCGTCTGTTGTGTGAAAACGCACCTCAGACCCCTCCAAAGAGATCCAGGGAGGGAACATTCTCGTGAAAGGGTCCCAAGCCAAAACCCATCCAAAATCCCAGATCCCCATTTTGCAGCATGAGCCCAGCATGTGAGGGCTGCTTCAGAAGAGCCTTGGCTCCCCTCACCATGTCAAGTCAGACCGGCCCCTTCCCAGCCCTGGATGTGCAGTGAATCCAGATACTCCGCACCCCTCCCTCCGTTCCCCACATGCCCCAAGCAGCTCTGCCGTGCCAGCTGCAGGGGGTCAGAGTCAGAACAGTGGGAGGGGAGGGCTCACGCATAGGGAGATGGTTAGTGTGCTCAGACAGAGATATAGGGTAGCAATGGGTGGAGATTGCCTGTTCCATACCAATGGGAAGGGAAGCTGTGACTTGCCCAGTTAGGCCTGTATTAGAGGGAGAGACGACACGCCCTGGGGGCTGGAGGACTGAATTATTCCTACAAATAAACCTGCCAGGGGACTCTGCTGAGCAATCCAAATCCACCGCCCCAAACAAGCCGAGGAAAAGATGAATGACAAAATCCCACAGGAAAAGGAGCTAATGACAACCCCATGAAAAGAGAGGACACATCCCAGGGGATAAGGTTGGGATTGGGGCAGGGAACCCTCCCTGGTGCAGGGTAAGGGTGGAAGCCATATGGCTGCCTGGGTCAGGGTTAGGGTCAGGGCCAGCAGGGCTGCCCGGGCCGGGGTTCCCTGGTCCAGGATTAAGGTGTCGGGGCTTGTAGGGCTCTCAGATCAGGGCATGTCTCCATAAGACTGTGTACAGGGTAATGGGCTCTGCTCCTGATTGGCACCTTGGGGCACGACCCGCATAACAAACAAAACCAATTTACCAAGCAGACAATAGAAAATGATTCATTTCAGAGAACGGATTCTGCAAAAATATGCAACCTACAAAGGAAAGCCTCCTTGTCATGGAAATGATTATTATTTTAAATTATAACATTTAGAACCATCTAAAGAGGATTGTGTCCTGATTTTGTATTAACATGTTAATGGCAATCTGCATGTTTAATTTCAGCCAGTAGGACAAACAATTATGTTAAATTAGAAGCAGTCAATCACTTTGCGCATTTTAATGGCGCTTTGGAAGCTTTGCCAAAAAGTAGGTGAAGTTTAGATCGTCAGTATACTACTTCGGTTAGAAACAAGTGACATACAGTAGGGATGAGACACCCATGTATACAATAAATAAATACTTTTCTTATAGGGGCAGGAAGAACAGGGTCAAATTCTGTTCTGAGATGGTTACATTGGCCTCCCTGTCAAATTCCAGTGAAATAAGGCCTTGAGCCTACAAACACTTGTTAACTGGAGCAGTGTTTACTGCTGGGATCAATCCCCTAATGAAGTATTCGCAGGACTGGGCACTTAGGTTTCATTGAATTTAAAGCCAGAGAGACCCCCAGATCAACTAGTCTGACCTCCCGTTTAACACAGGCCTCCAACACCACCCGGATACCCCGATACTGAGCCAACTAACTTGAGACCAAAGCAGTTCAGTCCTTAGGAGACCAGACTGTTACATGTCCCAGGCAGAGACCAGGAGACACCGAGGAGCACCAATGCCTGAGGCCACTGCAGGGGCAGAGAACTGATTAGGTGAGATGAGCCCAGCAGGTGATCCATGCCCCATGCTGCACAGAAGACGAAAAAAACCCCATGGTCCCTGCCAATCTGATCTTGGGAAAATTCCTTCCCAACTCCAAATCTGGTGATCAGTGTGACCTTGAGCATGTGGGCAGGGGCGGTCCTCTGATAACGCGGGAGACCTGCGGGAGGTCTGCCAGTCCTGCACCTTCGGCGTACCCGCTGCCAAATTGCCACCGAAACCGCGGGACCGGCGGACCTCCCGCAGGCAAGCTGCCGAAGGCAGCCTTACTGCCACCCTCACGGCGATTGGCAGGCCACCCCCCACGGTTTGCCACCCCAAGCACGCGCTTGGTGTGCTGGTGCCTAGAGCCACCACTGCATGTGGGCAAGATGCACCAACCAAGCACCTAAGAAAGAGGATTATGAACTTGTCTGGACAATCACCTACCTTTTCATCTGTTCTGTAAGCACTATGTACAGTAAACACTAAAAGTGACAGCCCCGGTCCTGCAAGCTGCTCTGCATGGGCAGATCCCTGCACCCAAACTCCCGGACTCCAATGGGGCTCCATACAGGTGCCAGGGTCACCTGTTCAGAGCCTGTAGCGGTGCTGGGGCCAAAGTCAACAGGAGCCACATGTGCAGATCATCAAAGGGCAGAACTGGTCCACAAAGTCCACTTGCCAGAAGGAGGGTCATGCCCCTAACACCACACATGGTGTATGCAAGTCAGTCCCCTGCCCATGACAAGTCTTGCCCGTAACCATACTTGACCGTGATTCTGAAAATTAAAAGCCAGGGGACTTCCGAGAACAAGTCCCTAGCCTTCGAAGAAGCCTGCTAAGTGACAGTAACTCAGCTAGCTAATCAATTTACTCCAGGAATCGAATCTCAACAGGAGAAGCCGCTTGCTTTACAATGAGAGCCATGGGACTTCATATTAGCAGCTTCCCATCTATCCACTCCTCCTTTGGACAGTTCGGCCTCTGTCTTGCTCAGACGTGCCTTGTGGTTTGCTTGATATCCTTCCCACCCATCCCCCATGCCCCTAGAATCAGTTTGTTTCTCCACTGTCAAAACTTTTCTACACAAATTTTGGCTCTCATAAAATAACATGGTTTTGTTATGGTAACTTACTTAGACAGAATAGGTCTAAAACTGACAGTAACTGAAAACCGCGGCATACATTCTTGAGTGATTCCATGATACTGCACTTCCAAAGTGTGAAGAGGACTGATTCATTGGTAAATATTTATATCCTGACTTCTGTTTAATTGTTTGTCCAATTACCATTGTATCCTCAGTTAATAGTCCTATAGTTACTTGTTATTTCTGTAGTTGTTTATATGCAAGAATTCGATTTTAACTTAAAATAAAATTATAGACTGAAATCAATCATTTGGGGCTTTGTTTAGTTGGGAAGTGTGGTTATTTGGAAAAGGGGCTGGCAATCAGGACTTCTGGGTTCCCGTCTCAGCTTTACCACTGATTCACTGAGCAATTTTGGGCAAGACACAAACGTTCTGTGCCTCGGTTTGCCTCTATGTCAAATGGAGATGAACTCTATGAATCTATGAATTAAGATCAAAAGGGCCATTTATATCACCTTGTCTGACCTCTTGTATACCACAGGCCATTAAATAACTTGTGTTTGGCTAAAGCATAACTTCCAGAAAGGCATCCAAGCTTAAATTCAAGACATCAAGGGGTGGAGAACCCGCCAATTAATTTGGTAGTTGTTCCAGTGGTTAATTACCCTGACAGTTTGCGCCTCATTTCTCATTTGAATTTGTCTGGCTTCAGCTTCCAGCCATTGGTTCTTGTCATGCCTTTCTCCACTCGATTAAAGAACTCTTTAGGACGTGGCGTTTTCTCCGTATGAAGGTATTTATACACGGACATCAAGTCACTTCTCCATCTTCTTTTTGATAAACGGATTGAGCTCTTTAATCTCTCACTCCATGGCATTTTCTCCAGACCTTGAATCATTTCTGTGGCTCTTTTCTGCAGCCCTTCCATGTTTAACACCCTTTTTAAAGTGCGGACACAGCACTGGACACAGTATTCCAGTATCAGTCTCACCAATGCTGTACACTGAAGTAAAATCACTCCCAGCTTCTTCTGACTAAACCCCCATTTAGACGCCCAAGGATCACATTAGCCCTCTTTGCCACAGCATCACACTGGGAGCTCAGGTTGAGTTGTGTGACATCCTGACCCCCTAAATCCTTTTCAGAGTCTCTGCTTTCCAGGATACAGTCCTCCATTCTACAGGCCTGGTCTGTAGTTCATATTTCTTGATGTATAACTTTGCATTTGGCTCTGTTAAAACACATTTTGTTTGAATGGACCCAGTTTACCAAGCAATCCTGACCTCTGTGTCTGATTGCCCTGTCCTCACAATCGTTTACCCTTCCTCCAAGCTTTGCGTCATCAACAGAGATTATTTATCAGCCGTGACTTTATAATTACATCCAGATCATTGTGAAAAGGTTGAATAGGATCCGGCCCTGTGGAACCACACTATATGTTTTGAGTTCCATCAGTTAGCCAGTTCTTAATCCAGTTAACATGTGCTCTATTGATATTGTGTAATACTCTTTTTCTAATCAGAATGTTGTGTGGTACTAAGTCTAACCCATTACAAAAGTCTAGGTATATTACATTTACAGTTACCTTTAGCCAAATTTGTAATCTCAAAGAACGAAAACAGGTTTCTTTGACAAGACCTCTTTGCCATAAAACCTTGTAGACTGGCATTAGTTACATACCTATCCTTTGATTCTTTGTCGACTGATTCCCGTATCAGTTTTTCCATTTATTTTGCCCCAGACTGATGTCAGGCTAATTGGCAGTTACCCAGGCCACCCCACCGCTCTTTCTGAATATTGGCACAACATTATCACGCTTCCAGTCTTCTGGAATTTCCCTGCTAGTCCAAGATTTGTTCAAAATTAACATCAGTGGACTAGAGATCTTCTGAGCCAACTCTTTGAGGACTCTTGGATACCAGTTATTTGGGCCTGACAATTTAAACATGTTTATCCCTAGTAGATGTTGTTTAACACCCTCCTAAATTACTAATGAACTGGAAATCACTTCACCTTCACACTACCCATTACATATTACAATATTTACCTACTTCACAAGTAGGTAGGCTTAATTAATGTGTGTAAAGCACTCTGAAAGCCCAAGATGAAAGGACTACTGTACGTGCACATTACTATCATTACCCTGTTTAAATAATTTAAGATCCTCTGGGCTTCTGGATGTTTTTCATTTTTGGCCGTAATGATTCCTATACCTATAGAGTCCAAGTACGACTCTCAAAGTCATTTCATTAAAATTAGGAAACTCAGATGAGAGCAGGCAAAATGCATGTGGTGAAAGCACAGTTCAAAGTCTTTATAGAAACTGTTCAAGCTGAGGCATAACAGTGGATGCATTCAACTGCATCATTGTAAAAGCTCTTTGAAACAGTCATGATGGTACAGCTTCTTGTTTCTGAACAATAGGCATCTCATTAATAAAATAAAAAACAGGTCACTTGCCGTATTTACTTTACCCACTCCATGCTGAGCCTCCGTCTTTCAATTTGTTGCCATTTCCAAATCTGTGCATCTCTTTTTCATCAGAAAAAATCTAAAAATCTGCTCCCTCATGCCTTGGAAGATGGCAGCCTCACAGTAACATTTTGCCTCCTCAGCGTCGGGGTAGTAGTTAAACTTTGCCACAACTCATAACTGACCCAAGTTTTTTGTAAAGATCAAAAGCATTTTAGCAAATATGCAGAGGGAAAGGACAACAACAACTCTAGGTCCAGGCAAACCGGCATGTCATAAAACACATGGAAACCCATCAGACAGCGCCACACAGCGGTAGACAGACTATCCCAGGGTACGTACGAGAAGAGCAAAATGGGATTTGGAATTAAATGGCTCCAGCTGGTAGGAACAGAAGCATCCAAAGTTGGGACCTTTGGACACAAAACTGGAGACTGTTCTGTGACTTTCTCTGTCCTGTGCTATTTGCTCCAGCCCCACCCCCACACACCCCACCCCCGACTGTTCAGCTCAACTCCACACCTGCCCCTCCTACCCTCTCTTCCCTGCCCTGTCCCCCTCACTCCACCCTTCCTTCCCTTTTCCTCACCCACATAAATGAACTTCTCTTCACACCCCCTCTGTGAGCCAGGGAGGTGGGTTTATCCTGATTTTACAGAGGCGATGCAGGCCAAAACCGTCAGAAGTCACCACTAATTCTGGGGCCCAATTTGAGACACCTGGGGCCTGATTTTTCAGAGTGCTTCACATTCCATCCCACTCTATACGTTCAAAGCACAGTTCACGGTCACTTCACTTGCAGCTGTGACTGCTCAGTACTTCTGCAAATCTGACCCCAGATACCCAAAGTGGGTCTCCGAAAAATGAGGAACACAAGCAGCGGCCACCTGAGAAAAGCTTTGGTTTTAATGCCTTGCCCAACATCACACAGGAAGTTTGTGGCTGAGGCAGGAATAGAATTCAGTTCTCCAACTGCCTAAATAACTAGACCATCTTTCCCTTGCAACAATTCCCCGCCTTGTTCACTGCATAATCTTCTGTAATCAATAAGGCAGGAGTCCTACATACAATAGCCTCCTTCACTAAATAACTCAGATTCATTTCCTGAGCACCAGCTATTCTGCGCGCTGAACGAGGCAGAGGTCTTGTGGGGGAAATAGTATAGTATGTGATCACATAAGACTCTCTCATAATGCCTAAGTACTGATTTATGGTCACACAGGTAACCTTAGTTCTGACATTTCCTAGTTTTTGGGTGCTTGGACTTTGCAACCTTTATGTTCTTTAACTGTAGCTTTTTAATTTAGTTTTCCAGATTTAAAAAAAAAATCTCAAAAAACAGAAGGCCTCACTTAGAACCACACTGACCCCCCAAGTGGGGCATCAGCAGAGTTTGAACCTTTAGACCCAACCACCCTGTCTTCCCCTTCTGCTCTTTCTTACAACATACCCTTGCAGCCTGTTTCTGCCCCATCCTTCCTCCCCAGCCTGACTCTGTGCTCCCTCAATTCCCCCCACCACCAGTTTGTCTGAGCCTCTACCCCCAGACCCATTGCAGCTTGTCTCTGCCCATCCTCTCCAGGCTGTCCTTGCCCCCACCTCATCCCTCTGCATTCCAGTCTCCTTGGAACCAGCCAAGGGCCATTAAGAGCACAGGAGAGAGCCAGTCTCTCCCCTCTCAATTGCAATGCTCAGCATCGTGGTGGTAGCCAGGAGGCGCAATTGCCTGGAAAAAAGCCTGCATGGCTGGACCATGCTCAGTGCAGACAGATTCTTGCTCTACTGAGCACGTCTGAACTGAGATTTTTCCAAAGCTTTTAACTTGACTAATTTGGGATGGATTAGGGTTGGCAAAAGGCACATCCCTGACACCAGGGTGACGCCCCACCCCCACTCTGCCAGATTTCAGGTCCCTGCTCCAAGGCATGGAGCTAGAGCTTCTCAACAAAATAGTTGTAAGAATTTTTTTTTAACATGGGCAAAACCTTGTATTTTCCCCTAATCTTGTTTTTGGAAATGGCTGAGCTATTTTTATGCATCCGAAGAAGTGGGCTGTAGCCCACGAAAGCTTATGTTCTAATAAATTTGTTAGTCTCTAAGGTGCCACAAGTACTCCTATATTTTTGCTGAAACTTTAAAAAAAAATTCATTCTGAGGCAGACCCCTCCTATGGAAAACTACAGCCCAAGCAGTTATAGTTTGGCAAAATTACAGGCAACTAAAAAGTGTGGGATAATGGAAGGTGTTAGGTAACTGTAACTATAGGCATCACTACCTGCTCCACCAATAGTAATACCCTAAACCCTAATGTAACTGATAGTGTTTTGGTTATTGCAGTATTTTGTATGTGGAATTGGGGGAGTAATGTCAGAATGTGACTGAAGTATTCTCCAGTTTGCCTACCATCCTGGCTGCAATCAAAGGTATGGTATCAGGCACTGTACTGGGTTGCACTGGTGTTTCAAATTATGTGTCTCTGGAGACTGGTAGCCAGGAGGTGGAATGGAGAACCAGCAATAAAAAACTCAGGCAACCATCCCCACCCTCCACCCAGCACTGACTTGAGAGGTGAAAAAACACACCTCCGTTTCTTCCTTGCGTGTCTCTCGTTTATGTCCACACATGCTGCTTGGCTGCTGGTGACCCACACGGTGGTCTCTTGTTTTCTCTGCCCCTTTCTGTTGATTGCCCAGCTCTTGGTCTGAAAGTGAGGCTGTCCCAAAAAGGAGATCTTCTGCTGAACCAGCTTCAGAGGGAGGCGTCCCTGGAGGCTAGCCAGCTCTAAAGCAACAAGCAGAATGAGGTCAAGGACAGACACAGGAGGCAAGACTCTCCTACACCCCGCCACTCATCCCTGCTCACTGTGGGGGCCCAAGAGAGAGAGAATCTGTATCCCTGAGGGGTTTATTTGAAAGCCAGCCTCTGCCTGGCCAGTGCTGTATCGAGGTAAAGGACTCCTGCCCCTACACTAGCAACACTCAGAAAGAGAATCTCCGGCTGAGTATTTTTCTTTGAAAATAATAAACTTCTGACAAATCTATGAAAGCCTTTCATTAAAAACCAGAGTGATTAACAGCACATTGGCCCTACTGGAGGCCCAGAGGGCAGGGAGCCGTTGTCCTGCTGACCATGGTTATCCTGCTATTTCGCTGACTTTGAAAAACACCCTCAGGAAGGGCTGGTTGTTACTCTAGGCTATAAAAACATGCAACCCAGCTGGACATAGATGGCGATTAGCAGCAGTGCGGCTAAAGTTATGAGATATTGTATATTATGGGTAAACGTTCTCTCTTGACAATGGAGAAGCAGGCGGCACATGTCCAAGTAACACTTTCCTGGCCTGAATCCCCTGGTAAGTGAAACATGGATAGTAGCGGGGTGATTATTATAAGTACATCCTGCACATGGTCTGAATTAGGAAATGAATGCCGTCAGCTGCGAGCACCTCTGCAAACTTCTTCCCATGGTTGATGGATGAAAGGGTGACATGGCTTCGCATTGGAGAGGACCATGAAATACCTGCAGCTGGTTCACAAGCTCTTCCCAGCAGAGTAACATTCAACTGTGAGTGAGAAAACAAGAACTTTCCTAGTTCTGCTTGCTCCCCACAGGCATGTGCTAGCAAATAAAATCCTAGGAGGCAACAATACCACCCCACTCCTCTCCTCTCCCGCCACCCCACACACGCACATACGTTCACTCCCCTGCAGCTTCACCATTGCCATTCCACTGCTGGCCATTCCTCAGGGGAGCAACACCATATGGCAATTCCAGGTCCCACTTTTCCAAAGTAGATGAGGCCTCAGTGTCTTGGTCTTGTTGGGGTTTGGTTTTTTATCCTTACAAAAGCAATCGGTTATAAAACGGTCTCCACGCTTTGGACTCAGAGCCCCCTACGATCAGCAAAGGCCTCTGAACCACAAGTCTATAACACAACTGGCTGCCTACATGCACGCAAAGCCCCTTCTAGGCTATGGGGCAGGACAGGGAGTTGCCCAGCAGCAGCAAAGCAATGGACAACAAACTGTCTAGTGGGCAATAACGACCTTCTAGTGAGAGCGAGGGAAATGTTAAGATTTAGCCACCTTTGTACAATTAATCTTTTTGCAGCGCTTCAAGGACACGGTGCTAATGTGAATGCTAAGGATTGATCTTCTCTAACGTAGACAGGCTCCGTTAGCACCTTGGTCTCACTTTTATTATGTGTATTTTTAAATGACAGATTTTAGCTCCCTCTGAGGAGATGTGTCATAAATTGCAAAGAACGCTGATGACTGACAATATTGGCAAACCCGTTCCAGGAGGAGATGGAAGAGAACCCAAAACAAATACATATGGGTGAGTATAACTTTTCTATACAATGACTAGTAAGAATTTCTTATTGTACAGTAAAAATCCACGGGGCACAGTAAATCACATTTAGTTTAGCAAGCTAATGTTATAACGATTTTGGACACACTTTTGGAGCTATTTGATTTTGCAAAATAAATTGAAGAGTTCAGTGAGATATTGTAATTCCTGAGTTTGGTAATTCCCAAGTTCCCTGCGCCTTAAAATGTACTGAATAGTCTCACATGGAAGCCACCGTAAAATTGGTCTAAAATAGTACCTGTTGCCAACTTCTATCTTTGTGCAGGCAAAAGAAGTGGAGAAGTCATACCCCGGCAGCTCCTGTGAATAGCAGACTATCCATGCAGGCCCAGGACTTGGTATCAGAGGCCTCCAAAAATGCTGCAGTCCCCTTAGAGAGAGGTTTGTCCAGTTGCTTTTCAAAATAAGATTTCTTCATCACCTTGGGAATATGGGGGCCAAATGAGGGACGTAGAATGATTGCTAAGCAGTGTCCATGAGTTAAAAACAGAGCAAGCTCTGAGCAGAGGCGACATGCAGTTCTCTTTAATAAATAAAGTCTTTGCCAGCCTGGTGGTCTAATGGCGACATTACAGGGCTCTGACTGATGCTCGGCCCGAACAGTCACTGAGAAATGCTTGGTTTGTTTAAAGCGGACTCTTGCCGACCCCGTGTTCTAGAGTTCCACCTCAGCTCTTACCTCATGTGGGCTCTCACCCACGTACAGCAGCTTTGCAGCCCCACGGGTGGAAGCTGGAGTGTAGACACAGGACAGGTGGGTTCAGGTATTTTTACCGCTGACACACCTAGCCCTGTCATGAGCCCGGTTAGCCAACACAGTGATAAAAATACCTGCAGTCCGTCTACACTACAGTTACCACTGGCAGAGCTGAACCCACTGGGAGTTGACAGGTGTATAAAACCTTTGTGTAAATGTAGCAAGGACAGGAGCAGCACAATTCTGTTAATATGGCGATGATATAGTTCAGTCCCATCTGCACAGTTAAGACCAAGCATTGTTCTAACGCGGCCCAGGTGCAACAATATTGTAACCCAGGGCTTTGTCACGCAGGCCCCAATAAGTGCACAACTGTGCAATGTGTTTCCTTTAGTCTTGAAAGCTTTGCACCAATTTCCCATTAAATTGCACACTGCTTTTCTAATTCTTCTTTTGACTTCAGTCAAACAGCATCTGGCCCTTTGTAGGTAAACTTTGTACAGTTGGTTGATCCATTCGGGAAACTAGAACAAACAGCTTCTGCTAGCAAGTTGCAAGCTTTGGATACATTGACACTATTTACTTTTGGTTGCTGTAGATTTTAAGCCCAGAACAGTGTAACTGGTGTATAAATATCAAATGAAACATGTTGTTTTTCTTCTGAGGAACTTTCAGCTAAAATGAATTTGAGACAGATGTCTAAGCTGTGCCGTGCTTCAGCAATGTTAGCTGTCTCCTGTAGATGCCGCTTTATAGAATCAGTGTTTCCTAAAATGATTTCAAATGTATTTGCTGTGCTAACCTCATTTCCTTCTCCTTCAGCTCCTCATTATTAATGTAATAACTAACTGGCTCTATAGTTTTATTTTTAGCTTCAGGTAAGGATCATGTTAGTGCTAAAAAAGAATGACCCAGTTAGATATTTGGCTGTTGCCGAAGAGCAAGCTTTGGATGCAGGTTCTCTACATCAGCTGTTTCCAGACCTAGAGCAGTTAAATTTTCAAGGTAGGATCATTATGGTTTTCCCCCCTAGTGTATTAGCTTGTTTTTTCTGATCCCTTGCTAGTTAGGACCAGACCTAATTAAACTCATGTTCTGTTTCGTTCCCAGACATTATAGCTAAATGCTAGTTTTAGCAATACTCTGCATGTGTAGAGTACCTTTCAGTGGCTCTCAGACACCTCTGTATTGATACAGATTAGGGACTTGAGGCATAGAGACTTGTCCAACAACACTGGATAAGCCAATGGGAAAGTAGAATCCAAGCATCTTCCCTGCTCTAACCACTACATTTTGTTCATCCCATAAGATGTCCTTGGGTAGAACTGGTACTCGTTTAACAGGAAGCAACAGGCTGTTCTGGAGGGGGTAGTGACATTAACAGCACTTTTAATTTCTTACTGGGTTTGTTTAACCAAAAGGACAGCAGTTTAACTTTACCCACATTGACAGTCTTGCAATAAATCCATATGTTTGCTTGTAATACCACTATCAAAAAAGTGATTGCCTTTGGAGCTTTTTACTCTCATAATTAAAGTATAGTTAGAATCTTTTTATATAACTATACATAAAACATAATTACTGTATAAAATTAGTACTCATAAAAGTGAGAGTAGCTACACAGCCAGAGATAGGTCAAATGTTACCTACGCTGCTCTGACGGGTGCCTACAATTTTTAGTCCTAGGCGTCTACTGCCTAAAGACAGACAATTCTGCCAAATTGAATAGTGGTTTTGTAACGTGGAGTAGCATAGAACCACTTTGCTCACTCATACTGACTTGTGACCTGCACTGGGATTTGAAGCAACATCTCTGGAAAGAGTAGAGTGAATCAGCAATCCCATTTGGAGTGAGTGAAAGGAATAATATTGCTAATTTAAAGTATTTCAGCTTCACTTTGATTCACTTTCAGGTGTATAATACTTATGCCACCTTGGAAAGAGTCGTTGAACGTCATTAAGTAAAGCACTCTGACATGCAAGATATTAATACAGACCCTTGTGATGCAGCATAGTTCATAAAAATCTTCAGAGTACAACACACAGCCACAAATATTTTCAGTCCGCATAAAACAAACCCAGCTTGGTTCTTAAGAGCTACAAACATTGAGATTCATGGTTCTTTTGGATGAAAATTAGCAGAAATTCTCTTGAGCCTGAATAGATTGGTTTTCCATCTCGAAAAATCACACCAAACCAGTCGAGTCGCTGCACAGAGAAGATATCTGCTCTTGGGAGCCTAACGGCCATTCCCTTTCAGCTTGTCCTTCTGGGTCCCACTGTACCGATGTGTCCCATGGAACTGAGGTGTGTGTAAGGGCACTATTGCCCTCTCGTGGGCTGACGATGCCAGGGCTGCTCAGCTGCTAATCAGTTTCCTTGACTGTTCTGTGGCTTAGCTGCCCAAGTAGAGGCCTATGTTTTGGAAACCCACTCTCCTGAGTGTGTGCATGTGCAGCCAGCCACCAGCGGTGGGCGCTGTATTGCACGCAGCCAGCGTTCATTATACTCAGAGTTGAGTCACTGTAGGACAATCGTTTTTGGAACGGATCGCTGTAAACTGGGTGAATCGTTCACAGCCGTTTACTGGATTCACATGCTGTCCACCATAGCGATGGCACGAGCTTGTTCTGACTTCTGCGGGCTCCATTATGCATTAAAGCCACACTAAAGGGTTAGTGGCGGAGCAGCTAGTATTTCTGCTGCGGCAATGAAAGCAGGGTTCTTGCTGGCATAGTTCCCTGCTCTGTAATGAAGCCACTTCAGATGAAACCCCCTCGGGAATTCAGCGTCCCGAGGGCCTGGGAGCAACATGAGCCGTTTTACAGCCTGCTGGAAGAACTTGCTCTGCCCTCTCCGCTGCAGGAACAGTCGCCCCTCCTGAGGGCAACACCCCAGAGGTAACTAACCCCTTCTCAGCACGCCTCTGAATCCGCTAGACAGGAGGATTTGCTGCCCTTCAACCCAGCAGCAGGCTTGAGGAAATCTGCTCTTTGTGGACTGATGCCCCCAGTGCTAAACGTCAGGTGCACACATGAATATCCAGGTAAAGCATCAAGACCACGTGCTCTTAGCCCTCTCCCCTGCGTTAGGCACTGTTTCCTGAACCTAGCTCAGCAAACACTGGGCCCCATCCTGAGAGATGCTGAGCACCGGCTGCAAGGTGCCAACACCCTCAGCAGCCACTGAGATCAGCAGGAGCTGAAGGAGCCCAACCCCTTCCAGAATCACGCCCACCTTTTTGTTTGAAGAACTAATCCTGGCATCACCGTAGCTTTAAGAGTCTTTAAACTGATGAAGTATCAGAAGGCGACAAGCTGCCACTTACAGCGTTTCTCAAAGGTGGCCTTCTCTGCAGGAGGCCACCAGAGGCTTTTCTTGTGGCCACAGCCTCCTGGGTGGTTACTGGGGGGGGGGGGGCAAAGCAGGGGCCCCTCTCTGGAGAGACAGAAGAAGGGAAGCAGGCAGCCTGTAACATGGCCAGTGTAGACATACCCTTAATAGCTAGCAAGTCTTAAAAAACAAAAAAAAACAACCAACAAAGCAAAAGAAACTATAAGAAAAAAGACAAGAACATGCAAAAAACCTTATTTGTGTTTTTATTTTGTTTAGGTCCAGCAAAGAATAGAGACAACTGCCCATTCTTTTTATTATTGAGTCTGCAAAAATAAATCCTACAGCAATAAATTACAATTATTTGAACATGTCTAGGTGCATGTTCATTTGTTTTTCCTAAAGTTAATTAAGTATTTTAAGAAAAATTGTCAGAGTGGCTACCAGCTCTTGCTTTGAGGCCACCAAAAACATTGTTGTGAGAACCCTTGCACTAGAACTCTCCTAAGAGAGAGGCCTCTGCCCTCCCCCCGCCCAGTGAACTTAGTGCCCGTGACAGCTATGAGTAGACCCAGGGCAACAGTATCAACCAACACAGCCCTGCTCCATCCCTTCTGGAAAGGGGTTGTGGATCTGGCCCTCTGACTTTACTTACAACTGATCACAGCCACATAAAATGTGATTGTGATTGTGTTTCAGATCGCAGTCCAAGTGTGAAATACCTTGCACCAAGCCTGAGCCATGCACCGAGACATGTTGGTGCAGCATTCCTTGTATCGACGCTGAGCCAGGGTGGGGTGAAAAAGGCACAGCTCTCCGCCGGGCTAGTGTGGAGCATAGAGACGGTGAGGCTAATATCTGAACTCTCAAGAGCCAGATTTCGATTACGGTTACACCAGGTTCACTCCATGCAAACCGGCTGCTCTGGCTTCACACGGACACCGCAGAGATGTAGTGCATTGTGGGGTGCACAGGGGCCTCCCCAACCGGAGTAGAGCCAATGTCGCTAACTGTATGCCACCCCCCAGTGCACAGCTGGGGCATTCCTACATCCTAGCTGCCAGAGAGCCCCCAGGGGCTAGTGCATCTGAGGCACAAAGACAGCAGTCGCTGAAGCTGCTTTCTGTCCCCCCGTACCCCCAGGATGAGGGAGTGGCATTGTCTTCTCCCCTCCATCCCTGCACTAGACTTAGCACCAATAGAGGGGTTCATTCTCTGGGTCTGCCCTCTGGTTGAGCTCTCTGTGGTTTGGTTACTACAGGGGGTGCCCGGTATACGTCGGGGTTGCGTTCCTGAAAAGGGCAATGGATACTGAAACGACAGATACTGGGCAATTTTTCCCCGTAAGAAATAGTGCCCCCCCTTCCCGCCCCGCCTCTTTCCGCCCCGTTCCACCCCCGCCTCTGAGCGCACCCTGTCCCTGCTCCTCCTTCTCCCCCTCCCTCCCAGCACCTCCTGCACACTGGGGGAAGCACCCAAAGAAAAGCCACGCAAAAGGTGAAGCGACGGATATATGATTCGGAACACGTTCCCCTATTGATGAGCAATGAATAGGCGAGACGACAGATAAGGGGAGACGTATACCAGGGACCCCCAGTATAGCTAATAATGGTACATGATCACAATATTGCTGCCACCTAACTGGAGTTTCAATGTCCGCTTCCAGAACTGGGGTTCACATTGGCATCAGGAAGTGAGCAGCTTTCCAGAAACTAACCTCATTCATTTACTACTGCAGCCCAACTCAACTCCGCATAGCAGCCAGCAGGATTAATCCAGGGTTCGGGACAGATCCTGACCCTTTCTTTAAGGACCGATACGATAATCGAATGGGAAACTGCATAGCCCAATGCAGCCCTGCACACCCGGCTTCTCAGGAAGATAGAGATGGATTTCCCAGCTGTGTTTACATTTGAAATATAACCGGGCTAAGGCACAATGGAAGCCCAGGTCACAGGGTTCCCGTTAGACGTCGCTTGTCCACAGAAGGTTGGTGAAACACGTTCTGTGGCACGTGCTTGCAGCTTTCGGAGAAGGGTCAAAGAGGAGTTCGTTTTGTAAAACGTTCTGAAGGCGAAGAGCAAAGCTGTGATAATAAAGAAACAGCCTCCCTCTAGTTCAAACAAGTAGGTCATCCCCTCACCCTGGCTGTCCAACTAGGTTATGCCTCATGCAGGGTGGCAGGGACAGTGTTTTTTCATTTCTATGTATGGGAAGAGAAATAGATAAACCTGTGGGAGGTAACAGTGAGGATGAGTCAGAGGCAGCAGGGAAGGAGTGAAAGTAATTTTCTGGGGAGCTAATTAATGCTGTTGGAAAATGCAGATTTCGAGCATGCCTCAGTTCTTTGGAACTGAATAACTATTCAGATAGGGATGGTTTCATTAACCTCACTAATTCTGGTGTAATTAATTCCTGTGGGGGTTTATGGTGAAGCTTACCCAGATACCATATTGTCCTTTCTCCTCTCACAAGGAAGGAGCTAGTGTCTGACCATCGTGTTTGACGGGAGAAAGACGTGCCAGTCTCGTGCAAAGGGATTGGCGGGGGGGAGGGAGAATGGGGGGTCAGATGAGCTCTTGGCTCGAATAGCAGTACAAAGCTTTCCACTAACTCTGAGCTTAATGCTGAGGCTTTGCTAGAAGGGAAGGCCAGCGGAACTGTTCCTTAGCTGGGCTCAGCGGGGCTTCCGATTTCAGCTAACTAATGAGTGCAGCAGCGATCCAAGGAGATCTTTTCCGCCTCCCTAGGCACATGTTTTACAACATGAATTTCCAAAGCACCATTTACCTGCAGCGTGTCATTGAAGGAGAATGGGGGACAGGAAGCTCATATTTCTCCTGAGAGAGGAAGATTTGTTTCCTCAAAGTCATACTCCATGCCTGGACAGCAGCCTGGGGCATTCAGTCAGGTTAATCATGTCCACGAAAGTGACAGTGAAGCAGGTAGAGATTTTCTGTAGGGAGAAAAACCTCTGCCGCGGTCCCTGCACCAGTTCCACGCTGGGCCAATACTGCAAGGTTAGCCTCCCCCTGCTACACATTATCCAGCAGCCCCCACCCGGCAGGGACATGTATAGAGAGATGGATAGATATTCGCACACACTGGTAGTGATACATTAGGTTTTTGTTCCTGAAACATCTCCCTGCTTTTAAAAAAATCTGGCTCTTTGCGGAATCAGAATAGCGTTGAACCATAATAAAGCCAAGCGTGTTAAATAGCTGTTTGTATAAAAAGCACGAGGGGACATTTTTCCTTGTAAAAATTAAACAGAAGAGAAGAGGGGTGGGGGGAGGGGGCTCTTGAAGCGCTCCAGTCGGTATTATTTATTAGTTGTATCACAGTAGCACCAAGAGGCCCATGCCAAGATCAGGGGTTCCAACAGATAAGATGCTGAAGAGAAATTAAGTAACTTGACCGAGATCACACCAGAAAATTGTGGCAGAGCTGGGAACCAAGCCCAGAACTTGAGGACCAAGTCCAGAGCTTTAACCACGTGGCTCTTCTTCCTACCAAACAGCTACACTCCATACATGAGGAGATACACTGCAAAGGAAACTGCTAACACCACATCCTGGCATGATGATCAAAGCATGAACTCTTTAAATGGAGGTTCACATTCAGATAACAAGATGACCCTGTGCTCTACAGTCCCCATGCATAAACTCCCCAGGTCTTATGGAATTTGCATAAGCACAAAAGGATTAAGTAAGGTACCATCCCATTCCCCATCTTATCCACTCTGCTGCTGCTCCCTTTCCTCCTCTCCGGCTTACACTACATCCCACAAAACCAGACTTCATCGTTAGTGTTCAGTGCAGCACAGGATGGTTGGAAAGTTCTCAGCTCCTAGATGGTCATTTTCAGCACAGCCACACCTCCACCAGCATGACTGGTCTTGGTATTTCCAAAGGGTCTGCAACAAGAAGAGGCCATAGGATATTACAGACTCTCTATTCAAGAACCTACGGGCCAGATCCTCAACCTGTGTAAAGTGAGAAACCTCAGCTCAGGTCAATGGAGCCGGGACTAGTCACAGCAACCGAGGACCTGGGCCTTCAGCGAGAATGGCACTCTCTGCTTGCTGTGATTTGTTCTGGGCAGCTATTGAAATACGTGGCTCATGTCTGATTATTTCCCAAATTGGTTACAAAGTCCCTCACCTGAAACGTACTTTTCAGCTATGTGTTTTATCACAATCAACGTGGTGTCAAGGTGATGGTACGTCTGTCCTAAAACAGATTGCATCATTGTAATGTAGTGAGTCAGGATGGTGCTTCTATCTCACCCCGTTTTAAATGACCACTGGTGGCAAGGCCACGTTCCCATGCAGCTCACGTTTATGAGAGTTCATATTTGGCCCTTATAAGTAGCATCCAAAAACGGCTGCACTGCGCCAGGCTGTTCCCGTGAGTGGGACCCCAGAAAGGCCCACAGAGCGATGGCACACGGAGCGTGAAGCTTCCTCCAACGGCTGCAAGGGTCCACCTGGAACAAGGCTGAGGCCCACTGGCGGGATGGTGTGCTGGGGAACCCTATGTGCCACTGCCCGTGCTGTACCTGTTCTGCACAGAGAAGACTCCAGGGTTCTTGTATTACGTGTCTTTCATGACCACTAAAAATAATGACCCATGTGCATCGTGGGACTATTTTAAAATCCAGCGTGGATCCAACCAGCTCCAGATAGTTAATTAGTTTATTTGGAGCTAGTGTTGGGCCAGCTACAGGCTGTAATTAATTTTTTAATCTGTGGGTTGCAGGGTCATTAACCCCCGGGGTTTCTGGAGTGATTCAGATTAACAAACCCAGGCTGTAAATGCAATTGAGTGCATGCAAGGGCAGTTAATTGAGTAGCAAAGGCTGATTAAATAATCAATGCGGCATCGATTTACCTCCACTTGTTGGCATCCAGGTCAAATCCTTCCACAGTGGTAACGTGCGTGACACCGTCGAACCCCCCGATGGCCAGTAGGTATCCATTGGCTGCAGCAGCTTTCACCTAAACACAGATCCATGGGTTTCAGAAATGAGGATGAAAGGAACAAATCAGGAGGGGCTTAAAACTAATCTGATCTCATGGGCTGAAGAGCTCTAGAATATTTTCACACTGTGAGCAACAATAAATGGAAAGGGAGGGGACGAGACCCTGAAAACTGGGCTGTTTCCATCCTTAGAGACTCTTACAGCTGTTGATCTTCCGCATTACGATTGTCAGTGCTGTGCCCAGGATCAGCATAGCAACGCGCTCTGGCTCTCTTGGTATCTTCGAGCCTCTCTGCCCGGAAAGAAAAGACATCATCCAAAAGCAGGCTTGGCAATTTGAAAAGGAAAACAAAACAGGCTTGGCATTTGCTAGGAGTAAATGGAGTTTAATATCCCAAACCAGTCAGCTCATGGAAAAAGGCACGGAAGTGACAAGGGCAGGGATTGGGATGGAGGAAAAGGGGCAGAATCTACTCGAAATCTGCCCACAGTGCCCGTGTAATCTGACATCTCTATTAAGATGATCAGCAGTGAAATCGTTAACATCAGAACTACTGGCATTCAACTCCCTTGAGCAGAATAGGGCCGTTCATCCATCTCTTAGCACGGATATATCTAGTTGCAACCTCAGCAAAGCAACCCTGCTTCTTCACAGACAGGTGGGCAGACCCTCTTGGGTCTGAAAAGGGAAGCTTAAATTCTGCAGAAGCTGATGAGAAGCCACCAGACAGTACCACTGAATGCCTGCCCAGCCCATCTTCTGATGACCCCGGATGCAGAGATGCCTCTTCCCTTCCCACCCCTCACTTTTCAGGGTTTTTTTTTTTAGATAATCAAATTCCAGCCGTTGTGTAGCTCTGTAATTGCAAAGAGGTTATGCTTCTTCGAAGGTGGCACTTTCAAACACAATTAACATGCAACTAGCCGAGAACGCTCAGAACGCGCTCATGAGGGTGATGCCGTGCCTATTTTCAGAACGACAAAGCCTCTCATCTTCGCTACAATACATTAATCAGAGTTCGTTTTACTTCATCATTGCATATGTTGCCATCAGCAGGGGAAGGGCAGAAGAGAAAATACACAGGAACAAATATCCTTTCCCCAGCAGGAAGAAAACCTCAAAGTAACCTCATTTGGCTGAGGTAACTAATACAAAAGAAATTTATAAATAATTAAACTCACAATATTTCTTGCTGCTTCTTCCTGGGCACTGTAATCCACACCCAACTCTTCAGTTGCATTTCCCATTGGGAACACATCCTACCTGCCCTCTGTGTCCCAAACTGGCTGACCATTGATCTCTGAATGAAATTTGAGAACTTGGGGTTTATCTGCACCCTGAATTATTTGGGTCCAGGTTACCTGAGCTACCATGTCTCCAAATTCAATGAGAGATGAGAAGGTGCTCTTGGTGAGGGGCAACCAACTCTGGAATTCATTCCTCCAGCCCCCTTGGTATACAGACCAGATCTGGAGACCTTCAGATCATGCTGCACACCCTGTCTGTTTCCCCAGCCTTTTCCTGAGGAGGAGGGTATGTCTGGCAGGGTGGATGGAGGAGGAGGGGCGTCGGAGTTGGGTGACATTGATCCAGTTTTGTGTCTGTCTTCTTGTGTTAGTATTACAATCGAATGGGCTGGAAACAGAGGTTCTGACTTTCTGTGTGGTCCTGAGCAAGTCAGTTCCCTGCTCTGTGCCTTGGTTTCTCCATCTGTTGCACTTAGGTTCCTATACTGTCCCATCACTGTGATGTGGGAGGAATAATGAACTAGACCCCATGGTAAAGCTCTACAGGACCCTTGGATGGAAGCTTGAGGCATGTAAAAGACTGTTCGCATGAAATACCTTATTCCTCTTTGATTTCATGGGCATCATCGGTGACCATTCATTGGTGACTGGATCGAACCGCTCAGCGCTACAGAGCTCCGTGAGGTCATCCCGGCCACCGAGAGCATAGATTTTCCCTTGGAATGTAGCACAGCCAAAATTCTCTCTGCAGGTGCCCAAGGGAGGGCAAGAGGACCATGAATCCTCCTCAGGATTGTAACGTTCCACTGGGAGAGAAACCAGAAGAATCCTGGGTTCTAATCCCACCTCTGACCCTTGTGACCCTTTGGTAAATCTTGGATTTACTTCTGTGAGTTTGGGCCAATCGCTCCGTGCCTCAGTTTCCCCTGTATCCAACAGGGAAAATAAAACTCGCCTACCTCACAGGGGTGCTGTGAGGGCTGAGTCAATAATGGCTGCAAAATGCTTTGAAGATTAAAAGCACCCAATTGCTGAGCTTTGTTACTGATACACGAGAAGTTAATAAAAAAATTTCACACCCCCATGGATCAGACAGCCAGGAGGCTGCCCATCTTGGCCTTAGTTAATTGGATTGAACAGTGGAAAGGATTCATAATTGGGGAGCAGCAAAGGGTGGCTGGGTCTGAGCATGGGCAACATGGAACCATTCTCTGGCTCCATGCTGGAGGTGTCACTGGAGGGAAGGTGGGGATGGCGCAGGGGGCTCTGCTTGCTTGGGACAGCTTCCTCATTCTCTCCAGATGGCAGAGGGCTCCCTCTGCTTTGGGAGGGAAGGGAAGGGAAGGGAGGCAGAGCAGTGGAGAGAATCTAACCTGCCATAGAGCCCAAGGCCGAATATATTGGTGTGGGAATCGTACACTCATCTTAGACAGGAGCTCATCTTTGTGCCAATTTCACTCTTCCGTTACCTGAATACAGCGGAGACTGGCCATCTGAGCCACCGATAGCATAGAGGTAGCCGTCTAGCACTGCCACCCCTAAGCCTGCACGGTGGCAGGTCATGGGTGCCATCCTGCACCACCTGTTCCCACGAGGATCATACCTAAAGCCAGGGGGAGGCAGTCAGAAGCGCGGGAGAATGCCACGGACTGTCCCAGCTACGGCACACGAGAGCTGCTTTCCGGGCTAAGTTACGAGCAGGCTGTCTGGGATTCAGCCTGTCTCTATACAAGGCTCCCTGAGAACACAACACACCCGTTTCCACGCACAACCCTTATCAGACAAGTCCCGTTCGCCCTCCTCGGTCCTTTGGCTGGTAGATCTGGGCCCTTTCACAAATCAAAACGTGCGAACTGAGTGCTGGCGAAAGGAGTCAGATTGAAGAGGCCTGGAGACTGAAGCCCTCCGTCTACAGAACAGGCTCCGATCAGACACTGGCAGCGCGAGCTTCGCCCGCACTCCCCCGTCCAATGCTCCGCACCCTGACAAGAGAGCAGGCCGCTGGCCATCTTGTGAATTACAAACCAGAAACCTCCAGGTCCTGGCTCCCCTGCTTGGCAGAGCCGGGGTGCCTCATGCCTGTGGAGGGTGTCAAGGCAACATTGGCACCTCTCTCCATATTAAACAAAAGCTCTCGACCCAAGACGGCAACCTCGGTGGCTGTAACTAACCTCAGTGGTTCACTATGAATGCAGATATTGGCAGTCCTACGGAGCACAGTCCATGAAAGTGATGTGCATCCGCACACGGGTTACGATACCTTTCCACCGTGCTGAGGCATACGATCCCATCACGGCCTCCTACACAGTACAGATAGCCTCCCAGCTCCGCTATGCCCATGTCTCGTTTGCCTTCGCTCAGGGGAGCCACGTCACGTCTCCATTCCTGCGTCATGGGGTCGTACCTTGTGCAGGGCGAAGAAAGTTTTTTTGGGGTTTTTTTTTTTTTTTAAAGGTGACAAGGTGGCAAACGTCTCACATGCCGTGCGAGGAAAGATGGGGTTAGAAACGACACATTCAAGACTAATTAGTGCCTGAGTTTGGACTCTGTTTTCAGACGGGAGCGAGTCTCTTGCACTGACTATTCTGAGCACTGTGTAGGTGCCTGCATGGAATGGGAATTCAAGAGGAAGGATGGCCTTGGGATCAACGCCCTAGACTGGGAGATGTGAGTTCAATTCCCAGCCCTGCCACAGACTTCCTGTGTGACCCTGGGCAAATCCCTTCAGCTCTCTGTGCCTCAGTTTTAGATCTGAAAAACAGGGTTGGTGAGAATGACGAAATCAGTACAGCTTGCGAAGGGCTTGGGTACTGTGCTGATTGGGAGATGGTCACATGTGTACATGAAGCAGCCAGTCAGTAGGTGTCCATCTCTTTGCTATGCATACAGCAACGTTTTCCACAGGGAATGTAATGTTTGTTTTAACATGTGCTGGGTATATTGCTGTCCCTAACAGTGCATCTATAATGCAGGCAGTGTTCCCTAGTGGTCAGGCCTGGGCATATTACTTAACCTTTCTGTGCCTCAGTTTCCCCATCTGTAAAATGGGGGATATGATACTGACTTCCTTTATAAAGTGCTTTTAGATCTGCTGATGAAAAGCCCTTTACAAGAGCTAGGTGGTATTCTTTTATCAACAAAGCTCAGTTTTATTAATTTAAAAATTCTTAATTTAAGAAATGATCCTGTATTTAAAATAGGATACTTACATGGAATATAGATTTAATAGCATATGGGATGGATCTAATTTAAGGCAATGAGGAGGAAATTAGGGTGCAAAGTGGGATGCTTGGTATGTTGTTCAAATTAACATAAGAAGTAGAAAACTCTCACTGTATATCACTAGGTGGGCTGGTTTTTTGGCAAACTGATATCTCAAAAAGGAGACAGCCCATCAGGAATAAACTCACCTTAAGGGTTTTGCAGCCTTGGAAAGACAATTTAACACATTTCTCACATGCTAGCACTCTCTCAATTCAACTTATATTTAGCAATGTGTTTCAAAAGCTGAATGTAGCACTTATGGAATGAGCAGAGGGCTTACAGTAGTCTTTACCAAGCGGTAACTGGTTGTCAACGCTGTCATTAAACTCAAGTAGTAACTACAACCACCACAGATATGAGGGAGATTCTCCATGCCCAAGAACCCTGTATGCAAAGTGCAGTTAAATGCGAGGCATGCGGTTATAAAAGCATGTTGTCAGCTCAGCCCTAGCCACTCATTAAACAGAAGAAATATCTCCTTTGTATATTACCAATCTCAAACTCACTTGTCTTTCATATGTCAGCACTTTTTATTAATGATACATTAAAAAAAAGTCTTCAATGTCCATTAAAAATAATTCTAAAGATTGCAAGAGAAAGACAAATTTTGTACAAATTCAGTTAATTAAGCCATCTCCTTCCACTGTCTCCAACCCAGCTGGAGAACTGTGTGTTCAGAACTGTTTAGAGAGGCGGTGTCACAGTTCTAAGTAAGGAGTTTACACCTTTGCTGACTGCAAGTGGAATCATTTTTCACTGTCTAGTGTATTTATCACCACTGTTCTAAAATGTAGCAAACAGCTTCAGACATGTCACTTTCTAAGTCCATTCCACCTACTGGTTCTTATCCACTAGCAACATGCTGCAAAGTTTGGGCGGCAAGCACTGCAGGGGGAAATAGATTGATTTTTAATGATCTATATGCCCCGTGGGAAGCAGGGGCGGCTCTATGCTTTTTGCCGCCCCAAGCACGGCAGTCAGGCGGCCTTCGGCGGCATGCCTGCAGGCGGTCCATGGTCACACGGATTCAGCGGCCTTTCTGCGGGTGATCTTCTGGTGCCACGGCTTCAGCGTACCCACCGCCCGAATTGCTGCCGAAACCACGGGACTGGCGGACCTCCCGCAGGCACGCCGCTGAAGGCCGCCTGACTGCCACCCTCACAGCGACTGGCAGGCCGCCCCCCCGCGGCTTGCCGCCCCAGGCACGCGCTTGCTGCGCTGGTGCCCGGAGCCGCCCCTGTTGGGAAGTCGCTTAGTTTCTCTGTGACTCAGCTCCCCATAGGTAAATGGCAATAGCCCCTTCTTTCCCCTCCCCTTTGTCTGTCTTGTCTAGTTCGATTGTCAATTCTTTGAGCATGGACTGTCTATTACTATGTGCATACTTAGTGCATGTGGGCCCCCGATCTCAGTGAGTGCTCTAAGCACCATTGTAATACAAATAGATAAAAAGGGGCCGTGTAGACATACCCGAGGTGCAAAGGGATTGCTCCAACACTGCAGCATATTAATGAGCCAACCCAGTTGTTGTTAGTGGATGATTACTCAGTCCCAGAAATAAGGTGAAACAGAGTAAAGGCTTTAGAGTTCCAGGGCAATTACATATAGCAGCTAACACCTTCCTGCCTGAGCCAAAACAACTTTCAAATATTACATCGAAACTCCACTTTGCAGGAGGAGCATTCTAAGAGATTCCGGTTCCATCTCCCTAATCCTGAGAACCACCACAAGTGCCTCAGGCCTTTAGTTAACTTGTGGGAATTGAGGTTGTTCAGGCTCCAGACTGGCCTGACTTTTGTCCATTTCACAGATTAAAGTTCCCTCTCATTTCCATTAATCTTAATGGGATCAAAGTCTTTCCATTAACGCTAAAGGCTTTTCACTTTTGCAAGCTGAAAAGCAAGATGATATTGTTATAAAAAGCATGTGAGTTGTATGCTCCATTAGTCTGAACCCTGGATTTGCATGAGAGATTTCAAAACTATCTAATCCTCAGAAGCCAACACTATTTGTATCATACTAGAACAGTTATTTTACCCTTCAGCACTCATTTCTGCTCTTCCTCAGATTTCTAACTGACTAGCTCTGCCAGACTATTTAGATAAACAGAATCGCCACATTCTAAGAGCTCAACATGTGATTCCTAGCATCATCTTTCAGCTTTGAGAAAGAGACATTTGAGAACTGAGAAATGAACTGTACTTTAACTTCTGGTTTTCTCTCAGTCAATTGGGATGAAGCCTCTTTACAGAGAGTGAAAAATATAGAAGCCAGCCAGGAAGAACCAAATTAATGTTTGAATTTCTACCTGACAGCAATTCACTTTGATGCATTGCATACTAAGATTTTTGGGACTGCTAAATAGAGTTAAAATAAATAGCAGAGAGTGAAAGGAAGAGTTAAGACACTCAGATGTGTGTTTATTTTATATTTTAGTAAAAAAAGACGGTGACTTCAAACCAACAGATGACTTGGAATGTCATTTAGTGCCTGTTTTGTCTGAGAGCAACACCGTTTTCGTTTCTAATTTGCAGCAGGATTTGAATTCATGACCTGTAGGGACAGACCCAAATCAAACCCTCAGATCTGAAAGTTCCACCACATTTGGGTCTGTCTGGATCAGAACTTTGTGGATGGACCCCATTTGTGAAAGGGGCTGAACCAAGAGTCAAGCATCTCTCAAACTTTGGGAAAGCTCGGGACCAAATCTGGATCTGAACTCTGTGGCTCAAGGTTGTCTCCTTCCTGATGTACAAACATCTTGGGTCACATTTTCAAAAAGGGGCAGCCTTCCATTTTCTGGCATAATGGACACCTGCCTTTTTCCACATGCAGGTGCACTGTGGATGGCAGCCCGAGTGCTTCCTCTGCCTACCGACCACAGGGTCAGGTGCCAGCAGGGAATGCAAGATGTACATAGCCTGGTTTGCACCAGAAATTCATTTGCAGAATTATAGGGGCAAAATCTGCAGGGGGCCATTTGTACCTGCAAAAACAAACACAAGGCTTCAGCCCTTTGATACATTCTTTTGTGCCTAACACAGCAGATTTTCTGTTGCACAGACAAGTTTAAAATGTCTTAACCCTGCAGAATCCAAAGTTTCCCAGTCCTTCTGTTCTACTCGTCTGTTTCATAGCACAGGACTTCTGCGGGATGCAGGGTTACCTCTCCACGCTACTGAGGCAGGTTGTGCCATCATAGCCACCGACTGCATAGATGAAGTCATGAAGAGGAGCCACACCCACACCACAGCGATGTCTAGAGACAGGTCCCAGCACTTTCCATTCATGCTCCAGGGGGTTATAACATTCCACACCACCGATATGGTCACTGCGGAGCCAGCCTCCAACTGGAAAGAGAGACATGGCACAACAGGAGCAGGAGAAATAGGACCGAAGAGGATTAAACCGTCAAGCCCTGCATTGTAATGGATTTCCCACCCTATGTTTCACTTCCCTTTCCTCCCCCTCCCCACCTCAAAGCTCGCGCCAGCATGCCGACCAATCACAGTACGGACTATGAACATCGCATCCAAACCACTGCAGTGCCGATCTGCCAATCCACGCTCTCCAGTCCAAGTGAGTTGACTCTGAACGTACAGCATGCAATGCACTTCACACTCAACCTGTTACTGACAGCTATCAACAGGGCACATACAGAACACACACACACACACCAGTTCTCCATCGGGGGCTCCCCCAGACATTTTTCACCCAATGCACCACAGGGCTCCCTGCCTTCCCCACCTGGCCAGCTCCCCTGAGCAAGCACTCTTCGCCTCTCCCAATACTTGTAGGCTGAGGCTGTCTCTGAGTGACTCCTGTGGGCAGACCAGAGGGGACACTGGCTGCTGGAAGTGGGGGGAGGCCGGGCAGGAGCCCTGGTGCAGGAGCTGGCCCCACGGCAGAGGCGAGGAGCAGCAGTGCTGGCCACCCCACTGCCCTCTCAGATTTAGCCCAACGGCTCTCCATCATGATGGGAGGCAGCAGGGCCAAAATGGAGTGAGTGTGGTTGTGATCTGGTGCACGGGAGTTGCAGCGTGGCTCTGGTTTGGCCCCATCATGATGGAGGGGCCAGGGGCCAAACCTGAGGGGCTCTGTGACCCCCGTGCACCTGGTCGCAATGCCACTCGCTGAATTTTGGTCCTGCCACCCCATCACAATGGGCCAATGGTACGCAGCACGGGTACAGCTGCAGGGGCCACTGTTCTCCATTTCTGAATGCACAGCTTGACCTCTTGGTCACCTAGCTTTCTTATGCATTTACAACATGCCCATCGCCATGGTATCTAGGCTCCCCATGCACAGCTTTAAAACTTATTGTCATCAAAGGGGCCTCATTGGCTCCCAAAGGTGTTGCTGTTGTTCATAGCGGTCGTGGGGATAGATATATCATCACCCAGGAAAATAAACCATCACCTAAAAACTCCACAACACTAAAATTCTCTTTCCCAAATTAAACCAATTACTGATGCCTCAGTGGGGAAAAGCATAGAGGCAATAATACTGCTTTGATCTGGGGCTTTGGGGTGGGTTTTGCTGACGGTTATTTTGGCTCCCATCTAGACAGCCAGGGACAATTCAAAGACAGGTAGGAACCATTGTCAGTTTATTGATTTTTTACATCTACAGCATTTTCCGATGGGCCATCAGCAGCTGTTTATTGACAGGCCTGAAGCAGCATCTTCACTTGGGTGATTAAATTTCTATTGCAGTAACTATTTGGAATGATTACTACAATCACAAGGCAATTTAAAATAAATGATTTCACCACCGAGTACTGCAAACACCACATTGAGCATAATTGGAACCAATTGCAACCGGGAAGATTCAGTCGTGAGTTTGATTATTAATGTTTTATAAATACATAAGTTGCAGTGTCAATATTTTTTTTCATGGAAATGGTTTTGATGCTACTCTGCATTTGCTCAATAAGTAGTTTAGCAGGGGGTGGAACTTCTGCAAGGAGGAGCAAAGGTTTTCAGAATATATTCTGATTTTTTTTTTAAATGGGAAAAGATTTTCCTATTAGCTGCTTATTTTTAACGACAGAATTTTCATGCTGATTGCCAGCTTGCCAAGGTACAAAGTGAAACGTCTCTCACCATTAGGAATGTTTTTAAGATTGAGCTGTGAAGTGCAGCCATGATACATCCAACTCAGCTGTATCTAAAGAGTATTTAGAACTAGGAAATCTCCACTTTCAAGTGGACCTTCATTGAAACGATATAGCTGTTGCCTACACTTTGCCTCCTCTCAGAAAACCAAGGGGAAATGTTACATTACTAAACTTTTTACCCCCTTTTGTGCTATGAGCCATCTCTCCATTCTGGAACCTGGGACACAGACAACTCTTAGAGCAGAAGAATTAGCTAGATGGAGAGAGAGTATCTTCCTGAAACCCTATTCTTTACGGTCCTTCATTTAGGATTAAAATATCTCCCCAAGAGATGTTACAGGTCCCTGTGTGCAGCGATCTGGGCATTACCCACCTACTGGGGGATGTGTTACATCAATCAAGAAAAAACACAACCGTTCAGGCAACATCACAAGCCCACTCCTGAAGTTCCTAAATAGGCAAACTCACCTGCAAACCAACTCCACCGGCACACTAATTGCACACAAGTGTTGCCTTGCAGTTAGATAAGCAGCATGAACACATTCAGTGCTTACAGAAGTTAGACACAGGACTAGGGTTACCATATGTCCGTTTTTTCCCGGACATGTCCGGCTTTTTGGCAATCAAACCCCCGGCCGGGGGGAATTGCCAAAAAGCCAAACATGTCCGGGAAAAATACCGGCCGGGCACTTCCTCTCTCGCAGCTGCTCTGCTCCTCCCCGGACTCAGACTTCGGCTCTGTTTAAGAGCCAAGCTGCCCGAGCCAGCGCTACCGGCTTCGGGCAGCCCCCATGCCTCCGGACCCCAGCCGCTGGAGCAGAGCAGCTGGAGCTGGGGAGGAGAAGTGCCCGGCCGGGGGCGCAGGGTCCGGAGGCATAGGGGCTGCCCGAAGCCCGAGTGCTACCGGCTTCATGGTTTGCCGGGCAGCCTCCAGACCCTGCGCCCCCGGCTGGGCGCTTCCCCTCCCGGGCTCCAGCTGCGCTGGGGAAGCGCCGGCCGGGGGCGCAGGGTCTGGAGGCTGCCAGGCAAACCGTAAAGCCAGTAGCGCTCGGGCAGCCCTTTTCGCGTGGCTGGGAGGGAGGAGGGGGAGTTAGGGCGGGGACTTTGGGGAAGGGGCGGGGAAAGGGTGGAGTTGGGGCGGGGCTGGGGTGGGAAAGGGGCGGGGCTAGGGCCCATGGAGTGTCCTCTTTTTTTATTTTTTAAATATGGTAACCCTACGCAGGACTGACCTACCTGAGCTTTAGATCAACAGTTGAGCTCTGGATCCAAAATCACCCCAGAATTTGGGGAGCTCCAAAGCCAGATCCACTCTGAATGCACCCACAGTTGAGATGATGTTTATTTTTACATGCCAAGAACAATGCTGGGTGCCTGACAGTGCAAGTGGCTGCATCAGGTCCCTTCCCTTACAAGCTCACAATCCAAACGGAGACAATGTTGGGATTCAGGCCTGCAGGCACCAGAAACCCATTCTGTGGCCTTAGATAAATCAACACTCTGTGCCTCAGTTTCCCCAGGAAAACAAACACCCAACTCCTCCAGGAGGGCAGGGGGAGTACTAGTTAGGTCAGAGAATCATAGAAGTGTCGGACTGGAAGGGACCTTGAGAGGTCATCTTGTCCAGTCCTCTGCACTCCAGGCAGGACTATGTAATAACTAGACCATTCCTGACAGGTGTTTGTCTAACTTCTTCTTAAAAACCTCCAGTGACAGAGATTTCGCCACTTCCCTAGGCAATTTGTTCCTGTCAGGGTAGTTAAGCACTGGAAGTTTTTCGTGGCTATGGAGAACTTTGGACATGAAAAGCAGTAATAATATTTAGTACCAAGTATGATTATCTACAATGCAGATTATGAGCCACATTAGTCCCTGGTGCTATATTTGTAGAGTTAGGGATATACACACACTAAGATAGAAACCCCTTTCCTTATGGCACCCCGGGTCCCTATACTACCTTTTCTTCTATAACGGGGGTGGCCAACCTGTGGCTCCGGAGCCGCATGCGGCTCTTCAGAGGTTAAAATGCGTCTCCTTGCATAGGCACCGACTCCGAGGCTGGAGCTACAGATGCTGACTTTCTAATTGCTGTGGGGTGCTCACTGCTCAACCCCCTGCTTTGCCCCAGGTCCTGCCACCACTCCATCCCTTCCCCCAAGGCTCCTGCCCCTTCCCCCGAGCCTGCCATGCCCTCGCTCCTTCCCCTTCCCCACCAGAGCCTCCTGCGCACTGCAAAACAGCTGATTGCAGTGGGCAGGAGGCGTGGGGAAGGAAGGGGAGGTGCTGATTGGCGGGGCTGCCGGTGGGCAGCGGATGGGGGGCTGCTGACGTATTACTGTGGCTCTCTGGCAATGTTCACTGGTAAATTCTGGCTCCTTCTCAGGCTGGTTGGCCGCCCCCATTCTAGAACTTAGGATATTTAGGACTCAGTTCAGCACCATTGACTCTGGTGGGAGTTGGATCAGGCTCTTAGAATACAAGGTCCTTTCCCACTCTCAGAAATGCTGTACTCTGTAGCCTCACACTGACACCTCACGCTACGTGCTCAGCTCTGGCTCTACTCCAGGGCTCTTCTGCCTTTGTATGTTTAAGGCCTTCCCAAAACACCGTGGCCGACTCAACGCATCTCAGACAAATTCAACAGAAACGGAGACAGGACAAACTTACCAGCAAAAATGAGCTCGACTTGCCTGCTTGCTTTGTAAGCTCCAGACTGAGAGTCCTGGGTAGTCGGTTTCCTTTGCAATTCAAGCTGCTCCCTGAGGCAATGCAAATTCCGCAGTCACAACATTATCCCAGAACAGCTCTGCAATGGGGACAGGGCACTACCACATCCTGGGGAAACTTTAGTGCGGGGCAAGCACACAATACAGGAGAGCTAACATAGCATTAGGAGACCTTCAAAACAGCTGCTGCATCATCCATTCTGATACAGCTTTAAGAACAAACAAACAACCCTAATGATCCAGAGAGGGACTTAAAGTGTCTTGCAGGATCCAGGAGGGAGAACTTCTCTGAGGACTGTAGATTTGGGTTTATTTTTTATTTCACTGGCTTCATTTGCAGATGGTGAGTTTTGGAGTCAAGTGCCCTCTCACAGACCGAGCAAACAGAAATCCATGAAAATCCCTGACCTGGACAACGAAGCCTGCATCACAAATGTTGCTGAGGGGTGAGCTTTGTCAAGTTTGAGGTTTTCTGAACCTAAAGCTCTTTTCAGGATTGTGAAATGAATTAAGAGTTTGAGTTCCTTTTTACCCTTTCTAGAAAACTCACTATGGTATTTAGTAAGGATGAAACTAATATGGTTTAATAATTTATGGAAATTTAACAGGGGTCTGTTAAAAACCTGTTATGTCTGTTCAAAAACATATAGAACTGTATAGAAAATGAGATCCTTCCTAGAGAATTCTAAAGCAGGGAGATCATTCGCTTTCAACCATCCGATAGCATTTTAATGGAGGCCTCTAAAAAGGTTCCCATTCTCTGTTGTTCCACAGGACTTTAACATGTCTTCTTCAGTCTTGTAAACGAATCTCTCTTGTCCTCCCTTTCCAAAAAGGGGTTTGATATTTTTAAAAAACTTTTTTTTAAAACAAAAAGGAAGGCCGGTTTTTGTAGTAAGGGAGAGAAGAATCTTCCCCAACCCCAAAACTAGGTTTGTATGAATGAAGGCCTTATAGAACACTATATAGACTGCATTGGTTACCTGCTCCCTTCGTCACAACTGTTCTGTAGTTTGTCACTCAGCCCCCGTCTTCAGTTCATTTTTCACCCTGTTTTTCCACTGATTTTTCCCCTCTAATCCTAAGCAGAAATAGGAACCCAACAAAATTCAAACCCAAGACAAACTTTCAAACAGTGTGTGTGAGTGGCTTCAAATTTACCCCAGGTGAGTTTATTCTACTATCGCTTAAAACACCAGAGCCTTTCAAATGTGCAGAGCTGTAGTAAGTGGGGTCAGAAGAGAAGATTATTGGGGGGGGGGGGAAGGGTTATGGCTGCTTTAAAGGCAAGTATTGAAGTCAAATTAAAAATGTCCAAATTGTGTGCTCCTCTCCCACATTAGCCTTTCATAAAATGTACGGTACTCACCCTTTGTCTTCATACACACCCATCCCTGAGCACTGAAGGAGCTCCTAGCACAAAGAAGAGGGTTGTGTTGACCACATCTAGTCCAGATGGAGCCTAGAGACTTATATGTCAACCCACAAGCCAAAAATAGGAATAGTTTGCATGCTTCAGACCATAGAGCATGTGACGGCACTGAAATTCCATTCAATCCTTTGTTCTCCTTTGCAACAAAACCAGATGTCCTCCTATCCCAGGAAGATTGCTCACCATGACTTTGGGCATCAAGCAGCAACAGTATCCATCCCAACTACTTTCCTCATTTGCCATTAATTTAGTTCTTAACTGAGCTCTGCAATTATTTCCTCTCTTCTTTAAGCAAGTCAGGTGCAGGGGAGAACTGAACAATGCTTAATACATTGCATAAAATGAAAGACAGAATGGCTTAAATTGGCTTATTTCAGCTTGACATCAATGCTCTGAGTTGAGGGCTTTCAGCACCTCGGTGGATGATCAGACTCGAAGTGACCAGTATGTGACCACTGAGATAACACTTGCAAACACACTCTGTTAAACATCCACTGTCAGGGTGCTAGAACTTTGGGAATTCTTGTTTCCAAGACTATAGCATGCAAAAAGAGAGACACTATTTAAAGGAATAATCCTTAAGACATTTGCTGCCCAACCCAGGGTGAAACACAATCAAAATCCAAACAGGTAAAGAATGAAATTGTGCAAACGTTTGCATACACCGAGTCGCTCAGTGCAGGAGACTCAAGAATCCTTGGAACTGAATGGAAGGAATTAAAGGAAGAAAATTTGCTAAGTCGCCTATTTTCTATGTACCAGGACTGAAATATATTCTTTCCTTACTGTTTTCTCTTCCAAGAAGCACATTCACAAATCACTCTGAGCTAGGAGCATTTTTGAAGCGCTAATACAGAAGATCTCATCACTTCCCCCATCCACAAACATTGGCTTGTACTCCACTGCAACCCCCAGCATGATTTGGCTCACACCAATGTAACCACACTGACTCTGGAGGAGTTACTCCTGTATACCACTCGCACTAGCAGAGGACGCCAAGTTATGGTTTAGCAAAATGTTATCAGTCAACACTAAGATTAGAGATGGTTCTGATCCAGGATCCAGTTTCTCTGCATAGCTCATCGTGAGAGTGGCTGGGTATCAACAGCAACGGGGTGGGAAACAGTTTTCCTGTCCCACAAAAATTTTCAATATATTTTGATGAGTCAAGAAGTCAATTGCAACATTTTTCACAAACCAAAAATTAATTTATTTTTTTTTAAATGTGGTTAAAAAAATCAAAAAGTTTTGTTTAGATTTTGACCAATTTTTATATTTTGTTTTACTATAACTAGTTTACATTTCAAAATTAAGAGTCATTTTGAACCAGAAAACTGGAATTTTTCATTTTCAAAATATTGAAACAAGATGATTAGACAATTTAAAGAGAAAAAATGTAAACATTTCCAAGTTGAGAAATTAATCAAATTTGACTATTTCCTGTGAAAATTTTCAGTTTTAATGAACTAGCCTTTTTTATTTTAAAAGTTTCATTAAAAAAATTCCTGACCAAGCCTAGCATGAACCTACTTCTTCACGTGCTGTCAGTATCTTTATAGACAGGATCTCCACAAGATGTCACAGAGTCCAACCCTCTTCCCATCAATGGAAAAACTCTCAGAAGCAGGATGAAGACTTTACCAATGCAGCAAAAGAGACGCATCATTTGATCTACCCCCTCTGCCCATTGAGTGCAGCTGATGTGTTGTTCAGAGTAAGTTTCCTATTAAAACTCACTTGTGACGGACTTTCACCCTGTTGGGGTTTGTATTTTGTCCTTTGGCTGCACTTAATCCCAAAGAGTTTTTCTGATGGAAACTGAGTAAGTGTGGTTAGGTCACAGGGCTAGGAATGGAGACTCGTGGGTTCTAATCCAAGCACTACCACTACCGCCTTTTATGGATTTGGAGAAGTCATTTATCCTCTCCGAGCCTCTGTTTCCTAACACCTGTAAAATGGGTTGCACGACATATCTGGAAAGCTGAAGTAAAGTTTATAGTATGCTTTGAAGCCCTCTGATGAAATGCATCGTGCAAGTGCAGAATATTATCTCCGCATCAAAGACAGAAAAAGAACATTCCTGCTGCCCTAAGTAGGGCTGAGAGAAGATTCTAGAGGAAAGTCACGGTGGGGTTCACTACCCAATGGTGAACGTTATTAGATACCAGCCGTTTGACTCATTGCTCTAAGAGGTAAGAGATCAGTGCAGATGATGGGCTTTGTGTCACAAGAAGAGTCAAACGGCAGTGAATATCTCCAAAACCTCTTAACGGACAAAACTGAACATAAAATTAAATGGCATGGAATTCTCTCTACTCAGCAGCTACAGAACACATGACTTGGTGCTTCAACCTTCTGTTGATGAGTGTCAGATTTGAATTCCAGCAAATAGATTCCAGAAGCTAAAAGCCATAAAAATCTTGGGGAATTTCCAGACTAGCTACATCAGTCTGTTTAGAAGCAGACACTTGCAAAGCAAGTGATCACTGGACTGTATGGTTAGCATCAGAACAGATCAGCCCAAGCTCTGGATAACATGATACATTGCAAAATAGGGAGAGTAATTAAAAGGTCAGTAGGAGGTTTGAGGTCACCAGTGTATTCCGATAGGGAAACTCACCCCTTAGGGCTGCTAAATGCGAGAGGGACATCACATTCTGATTCAGCTGAGCTACACTCATGGATTTCTGAAGCCCTCAACACTGCTTGGGTCCAAGCAGCAGGGAAGGAGCCATTTACTTTATGAGTTTTACCTTTTACGGGCAGGAAACAGTGTTGGTCGCCCTGCTCTGAGCCCGTGCTGACCCCAGTGTGCCTGCATATTAAGGGGTGCTGAGTTGCTGGGGGGTGCCATCTTTCAGATATGGCTTAAAGCAGACATATTCATTTCATCCAGGCTCCACCTCCACACCTTGTGTTAGTGACGTTCCCATGCAGTTCTTGTCACCAGCAGCTCCTCCATGGGGAGCATTGCCTACTGGTACTTCAGTATCTTCCCCTCACCTCCTCTGTATTGTGTGTTAATTCCATCTGTCCTCCCTCCCCCCTGCCTCTGCTATCCCTGAGAGAGAACTTTGCTGGTAAAGTTTAAGGAAATTTACCCCGATCAGAGCCATGTTTGGGAGCCAATGCTGAGTAGAGAGAATGCTCCTGGCCAGCCAGACCACATGTTTTTCCTCTTGACTCTTAGTGGTTTAAATTGAATTAATTACAATGTAAAAAGAATAGTTTAGAGAAGACGATTTCTTACAGTAAGAGGGCATTGAAGTGAGGGACTGGCAATAGGAAGGTTTCAGAGTAGCAGCCGTGTTAGTCTGTATCCGCAAAAAGAACAGGAGTACTTGTGGCACCTTAGAGACTAACACATTTATTAGAGCATAAGCTTTCGTGGACTACAGCCCACTTCTTCAGATGCATATAGAATGGAAATGCTTCTTGCAGCACAGGTAGGCCTGGTAGGTTCACAGTAGCCTTTCTTATCAAGTTCCGTGGCAGTTTGGTGCTGTGGACCCACATCCACTAGGCACTTGTGATCGGGGAGTGTTGCATGGGGCTCTTGCCTAGTGGTCACGGTTCACTATAGCGACCGTCCCACCTAGTGGCAGTAGTCCAAGGCGGCGGCAGTCCTGCCTAGTGGTTGCTGCCTGGGTGGGAGCAGAGGAAGCAGGTGGAAGTGGGTCCTCCCTACTCCACCGGGTTCAGACCCAGGGCCCTGTGAGGCTGACTCGGCTGCTCACCTGTCTTCATGTGGTGTTCAGCTTCCCTGGGTCACGTCCCACTCCCGTCCGCCTCCCATCTGACCACCGCCCGACCCTGGGAAACATTGCCTTCAGGCTTCTGGTCCGTGTCTCGTCCATTAGGTGCTGTGGCTTCCTTCACTCACCGGCTCGATACTGGCTCTGCTCCAGTCCCACGTGAGAGTTCCCAGGGCACATCCTGCTCCCTGGCTTGTCAGCCCCAGACTGAGCTGCCTGGCTGGCTTTTAAATCTCTCCTCCAGTCTGAGCCTGCGCGGCAAGGGCACGGGGCCCCTTTAGCCCTAAGTGTTACTTAACCCTGTGATCGGGGGGTGCTGCAATTCCTGCCTAGTAAGGGGTTCAGACACCCAATTGACAGCGAGCCCCCAAATTCATTAGGCCTTGTAAGCCTAACCAGACCCAAAGGCAGCTCTGCAGAGACCAACGATGAATATGGTAAACCACAAAGCCACCTGAGCCCTAGGTGTTACCCCTGTAATCGGGCCAACAGAGAGTCACGTTTGGCCAACTCAGAATCATGCAGCTCACTTGCGTAAAGCAGTAAGGGGAGATTTGTCCCTTTCCCCATTAAAGGAGTCAGATTGTTTAATCATCCATTTACTGCAAATGCACCTGCACCCTCCCTGGTGTAGCACCAGCTCATGAACCAGAAAGTACCGGTAAGCTGGCCTAAGGTCTACACAGGGGTATCCAAGACCAAAGGACCAGCAATAGGAATCAAATATGCAGGAACTCTCAGTGCCAGATGGTGACCTGAATGGGCCATAATCCTTGATGGCCTGTATTCAAATCTAATGAGGGAAACCTATCTCCTGAAGTGCTTCTGCTCAGCTATAAAGGAGTCTGTTAAAGATACATTAAAGCCCTTGCCAAGCATGTATTTAGCTATTGGCATTACTAAATTTTGGGTTGTTTGACACGTTCCCACAGCCCATTTGCAAGAGCTGATGGTATGGGAGTATTATTGCCGTTACCGAACTCACCACCAGCGACAGTCAAAACATGTTGAAAGGATCAGAGACCGAATGCCAGAAAGCATCACTAATGGTGGGGGCGGGGGGGCAATTGTAGCAGGGAATCGAGAACCATGTGGAGGGGCAGGAGATCCTAAACTTACCCAGATCCTCAAGAAACCCTTCCATGAGCTTGTGCAAGTTCATCGCAACTCCACTGAAGTCTCTTGGACAAATTCAATCCAGATTCATGCAGTAGGTAAGAGACTTCCCCAGATCCCAGGCATGGCAGTATCCACCCATATAATCGGCAAGGAGGGCAAGTCAGGAGCCTGCCCTATGCAGCTGAAGGTGGGAAAACAATGACTATTTTTCCTCTGCCCCACAGTACCCTACTCGCTACCTGAATGCTCTACCCAGAATTGGGCAAGATATATAATGCTTATTAATATTAAATAAGGCTACTAAGCCCTTAGGTTGTGCTTTGCATGTTGAATCCATAGATCTTGAGAAACAGACACAGGAGTGTGATCAGTTTCGGGCTAGGAGCCAGCAACCCTGGGGTTCTAAGCCCACCTGTGACACTGACTGCTGCAGACTCAGACAAGTCCCTTGAGGATCCAGCTCCCTCACCTGAAGCTTTGTGGCTCAGGAGGGACAATAGGCATAACTCCCTCCCCACCTTATTTTTTTTTAAATTGCTGAAGTCAGCAGGTCTGACCCAATGTTCCCAGGAAACGGAGCAGAGGAGCAAGAGGGGGGCATGGTTACACTCACTTTACTGAGTATAACTGGACCTCTGTGCCTTGGTTTCCCAATCTGTAAACGGGGACAGCAATACAGACGCATTCACCTGACAGAGATTTCCTGGGGATTAACTAGTTAATATTTGGACAGTGCTTTGAAGACCGAAAGTGCTTGGGAAATACTCAGAATTGTGAAGCTTTAGCCCAGGGGTTCTCAAACTGGGGGTCGCGAGCTGTCAACCTCCACCCCAAACCCCGCTTTGCCTCCAGCATTTATAATGGTGTTAAATATATGAAAAAGGGTTTTTAATGTATAAGGGGGGTTGCACTCAGAGGCTTGCTGTGTGAAAGGGGTCACCAGGACACAAGTTTGAGAACCTTTTCCTTGTTTCCTTCCTCCCCAGTTCATTTTCTTACATTTACAAGCACTAGAAAGACATCCCCTAATTTAAAATACTTTCAATTTTTCACTCCTCTCCTCCCCTGCAAACCTCGCCTCACCCCGCTCCTAGATTGAATACATAATAGGCCTAATTAAATAGCAATTAACAATGGGGGAACCATGAAGGAATCATTCACTAGAGTACTTTTGGGGAGATCAATCAAGCAATCAGCACAGCTTGTTACAACATACAAACACATTTCACAAGACGTAGGTATTTTCAGACCGTTAACACTGGGCATGTCATTCTAGCCCCACCTCCATTTGCTTGTGCTCGTCATAACCGTAAACAACAGGGGCTCTGCTGTCAATGCCACAGGACTCCGTGCAGCTGTTGGAAAGTACAAATCATCAAGGCTTCTGAGCACACCCAAAAAAAACCAGAGCACCTGTGGGAAAAGATCTCTTCCACATTCCAAGAGGCCCAGACATTCTCTCCAAGCCATTCCATCCATGGGACCAAATCAGGAGGGATGGTGTTGAGCCATCAGAGAGGCTCTGCTAGCAACAGTGGGAATCAAGGGCATTTGTTGTCCTGCGCAACTGGATATTCCCCCACCATTAGCATAAAGGAAGCAAAGGTCTTGCCCAGCCTTCCTTGCAGGCTTTCCAGGGTGCTACTGTTGGATTTGGCTAATAGGCCAAACTTGAAGCCTATGCAAGGATGCATTGAAGTGATCAGAGTACCGGTCACTGGGTCCCAGTGAACTGTACAGTCAAGTCAAATCAAAGCCAACAAGGGACGGCGGGGAAAACCCGTCCGTGTATCAATTCTCTCTAACCACTAATGGCCCATCATAAATAGGGCACCAGCAAGAAGAGAAGTACTGTAGGCTGGAGCCTGTCTCCGCTTTTGCCATCGTCAGTTTTCCCCTCCATTTCAGAGATGGTTGCAAAACAGACAAACCATTTAAAAAAATACCCCCAAAAGGGTGAGGGGGGGGAAACCTGATCTTTGCTAAAAGCTTTGGATACAATCCCAATGGCGCTTAACCTGGGACGATGTAAGACAGGGATCTCTGTGTAGAGAGGCAGCCTGCTACAGCTACACTTCAGTTTGTCACTACAGATTTATCTAGAGACATGATCTAGTGGGACTGAGCACAGGACTAGACTCCAGGAATTACCAAATGCTAATCCTGGCTCTGACACCAATTTACCGGGCAGACTTAGGCAAGTCACCCTCACTGTCAGTTTCCCCATCTATACAACAAGGGATGCTCTTGACCTACCTCCCAGGGGGACTTGGTGATGGTAAATATTTGCAAAGCGCTGTGAACCGTAGAAGCCAGGGAGATCCCCCAAATGCAGTACCAAAATCCACCTCAGCATAGGCAGAAATATCTGATCTGCACTGGAATGTCCTCCACAATGTAGTTCCTAGGACAGTGGCTTTCAAACTTCTTAGGTTGCGTACCTCTTCCAAACCACGTAGTCTACCCTGTACTTGCATGTAAGCTAGAGTCATAATATACCTAAGAAAATGGGGGGGGGGGGGCAGAAGCGTCTGTAAAGGAGAAGACAACGCGTTGTCCACCATTACAGGATTTTTCTTGCGTACCCTCTGACGAGAGCTCGCATACCCCAGCTGACCCTCTTCCAAGCCCAGGACAAGAGGTTTGCCACAGTAACAGGACTTGTGATGATTATAAATTTAAAGAAACCCCCCTCTAGTACAAGACACCAAACCCTAGGGAGGTGGGAGTAGAAGCCACTTTTGTTCTAAGTCTAGTGGCCTTCTGATTGGCACTAGATTCCTAGATGGATGATGACCCTTCTCCATGCACTAGGGTAACAACGTGCTTCCTGACGCCTGAAAAAAGGCTGTGTGGTGTCTTCGGGTTTGTTTGGCTTTTGACCAATTTGTGGAGCTGAATGCTCACAAACAACCCTACGCTAACAGAGCAGTGCACACAGTCCGGAGCTCATAAGCAACCCAACAGCAAAGCAGGATGTACAATACGCTGGCTAGGAGACGCTGTATTTTTAAAAGGAGACATGTCAGTCTGGAGGGATTTTAGTGTCATTTAATTAATGAAAAATTCCCAGCTTGTGCCTCCTACATGCCACCATTCAGGTTCCTCTTTGCCCAGATCTTTGGCTGTTGGCTGCTTCTTGCCTGCACTTCTGCCCTCTGCTCCAGGGGTGGCCAGCCTGGGGCTCCGGAGCCACATGCGGCTCTTCAGAGGTTAATATGCGGCTCCTTGACAGGCGCCAACTTTCCAGTGTGCCGGGGGGGGCTCACTGCTCAGCCCCTGGCTCTGCCACAGGCCATGCCCCCACTCCACCCCTTCCCACCTCTCCCCTGAGCCCACCATGCCCTCGCTCCTCCCCCTCCCCCCCAGAGCCTCCTGCACGCCACAAAACAGCTGATCGGGAGGTGCGGGGAGGGAGGGAGGGAGGGAGAGGCGCTGATCGGCAGGGCTGAGGGTGGGCAGGAGGCACTGGGATCGGCAGCGGGGGGAGCTGATGGGGGGCTGCTGACTTATTACTGTGTACATTGATACATTCTGGCTACTTCTCAGGCTCAGGTTGGCCACCCCTACTCTACTCCACTTCCCTAGTATCTTTCAGGGGCCTGGCTGCTGGGAACCTGGAAGTCCTTTTCCACTTTTACATTGCCCTGCACGTCCCAGGTGGATCACGTGGTGGTGATGGCTTCCTTTCACCACTTCAGGAACGTTGCCAGACTCAACTATCACCCCTGCGGATGCTGTCAGTGCTTGCCCTGACTCTAATTCCCTGTTGTTGTGCATCTCAGTAAACTTCAGCAGTGCCTGTATGCCATGCTGAGATTAATAAAGCAAAGGCTCTGTTACACTCATTCTTCAGACACTCAGGAATCACTGAAGCCATCAATGAAATGCAGCCTCTTCTGGGGTGGGACACAGCAGTTGTTTAACAGGACACAGCAACATTACATGACTATTTAGGACAAAAAGCAAAAAGAATCCTATCAAATTGGAACTCCAGAGTGAATTTTAGTTTGGCAGAATGTAACAACTGCTCTGGCATTTAGCCGGTACACAACCTTAACATCCCAGCTCTTACAAAGAGATCACTGGACCTTTAAGGGCTACAAGTTACAAGAACTTTGATTTTGCCTCTTAAAAGATCCTGAACATAGGGTCAAGGGTCAGCTTGCATACATTCACTTGGCGAGCATACAAGTCATACTTCAGCCAAACACAAGTTATTGGGCTCAATACAAGGGTAAGTGGATGAAATTTCATGGCCTGTGCTCTACAGGGAGGCCAGACTGGCTGATCTAATGGTCCTTTCTCACAGGGTCCTAGAGCCCAGACTCCAGTCCGAGCCCGAATATCTACACTGCAATTAAACAGCCCCTTAGCCCATAAGCTGGAGTCAGCTGCCAGGGGCCAGCTGCATGTTTTTAATTGCAGTTGCAGACATATCCTCAGGGTCCTTTACAGCTCCCTCCGCAGCAATCCCAGCCATGCTGACTTGACTAGGATCCTTATAGTCTCATCTTCCCATGAGCCAAACCCTGGGTTCCACAGCCTGACGCGCTCTCACATTCTCTGACCCAGGTAAGAGACTTTCCTTTATCTCCAGCCTTAGATGTTATTCCAGCCTCACATCTCTCTGGGGGGCTTACCTTTGCTTTCCACTGAGACAGCCTTTCTGCTCTGCATTATGAAACACTGCCCTCTGCTGGTCATGTCTCAAATCACCTCACAGTTCTTTTTCTGTGTTTTCATAGCCATGGGAAGAGCGTATTCTGAGATACCAATGCATTGGCACCTGAATTGCAAGGAGAGCAGTAAGTAATGTACTTCGGTGGTGCTCACAAAGGCAATTATCTTTAGGTTCCAGAAACTGGAGGAGATTATGAGGGAGAAATGCTAGTTCTTGCACAGTTAATGTTGCAGGAAATTTTCCATTCTATGCCCAATTTTGACTGCCCCCCTCCCCTTTATCAAAAATCAAATAAAAATCCACCCCAAATTTCAGACATTATTTTCTGCATGTGTAGGAGTGCCATTGGGCAGCTGGAGGAACACACAGAAGCGGCCGATCAAAAGTATCCCTCCATCGAACAGTACTCAAAGCAAAGGTAAAAATTATGGGAACTTAACACAGAGGACATGCCAAGAGTGGACCAGGATAGACAAGAGTGCTGGTGCCTAGTTCACGCTTTAAGCAACATCGATTACCATGGGAAGGACTCAAGTTTCTGGAAGGTTTGAAGCAAACTAGACGGTTGGAGAGTTAAGAGCAGCCAAGATTTAAAATAAAAAAAAAAAGATGGTTCACTTTCTTTGGGTTTCTCCCCTCTCAGGAGCAGCTTGAGCTAGAAAATCCCATTTCATTTTGTTCACATGGCATTACCGAGAAATGGTACCTTTGAGTATGGTTGGGGAGTTAATTATTTAAAGTCAAATTCCTCCCACTGATGCAGCTCCCATTGTCTTCATTAGGAACTGCATCCATGCATGCAGGTGTAGAATTGGCTTATAGTTAGGAACGGTACCTGCTGGCCTTTAGAGGGTGTATGAAGCCTGCACTAGCCAGCTTATATCCATGCTGCACATTCCCAAGCTGTAGGGCTGAGAAAAAGAGAGATGTTGCTGAGGAAATCATGGCACCCTCCGTTGGACTATGACCAGGATACAAGGTTGAATATTGTTACCCTTCCGAAAAGCATCATACAATGAGCACAAACTGCCAAGGTTTCATTTCTATGTCTTATCAAACAACAGCACCTGCAGCAGAGCCCCCTGAACGCCACTCTGGGACATCGGCTCAGTATTATTCAGCATTTGTCACCAGCTCCACTGCGTGTTAGAGGTGCCGTCCAAGCACTGACCCAGCCCAGCCTGTGATGTAAGACAGGATCACAGCACCAGGTGGTAGGACAAGAACAGAAGCGACAGCTACACGTAGACATTTATGTCAAAGGCTCAGGAATGACAGACATTGAGAACTTCTTCACCAAGTAAGAAAAGATAACTACACCATTAAGCTGTGCTCGCATTGTCTTAAACTAGGAAATGTGAAGATGGTCCCTTTCTTTCACAGGTTTTGCTCTGCAGCAACAACTACACAGAGTAAAGCTTAGAAAGCAGGTGAGCAAATCTTATCGACCACATCAGCCTGTTTACAGAATCTAGCACCAACATAAAAGGATTTTCACAATGCAGATCCACACTAGCTCTGTGTGAACAGAGGCACGGGCCTTTCATGAACTCGTCCTCCACAGACCCAGTATTGATTACAGCAATTGCAGAATAAAGTAATGTACAAGTGACTCCCCCTAAACATAAAACCCACACAAGTTGGGCATGTATAACACAACTTTATTGTATTAGTACTAGTGTAGCCTAACACTGTGAAGCAGATCAATGTCAATGTTGCTTTATTCTTTTAGGAAGGGTGTCTCTTTTAGAGGGCAAATATATTTCTATTCCGGTCTCCCCTCCCTCTGTGTATCAGAAATTAATAAAGGGACTGGCTAGAATTCTAATTACTTTGGGTTTTATGCAGCTGCAACATACGGATTGTCCCGGATTGTATTTCCTTTCACAGTCAGAGGAAGTAAAAGGTACAGTGGATCTGGTTACTAGCAGGTAACCTTAGCTTGACAAACCTACATACAACCCTGCCTCTTCAGTTTCAGACGTGGAAATATTGCTTATAAATGTAAAAAAATAATTTCATCTAAAAAGGCTCCAGTGATCCTGACAGCACATAGAATTTACTGGTACCATGCAGGTAAGTGCTTTCTATCATTTAGCTATGGTATAGAGTGGGGGAGGAGACCATTTAGAATTGCAAATGTTACCTTGGGTCATCAGCTACAATAGGACTGCGCTGACTCCATCCCACTTACTAATGAATATGCCTATAGTAAAGTAACTGGAAAGTCGGTTTAGTTATTTATGCTAGAAACCATGACTACAAAAAAGCATGGAAAAAAGAAGTCCATATCTACTAAATACAGCTTGTACAATTGTGTTAAACTAAGAGGTGGAAGTCTAAAATGATAAATGATTTTCCTAAGGTAAATAGCAGCCCGATCCCTTGGAATATTTAAAATGAGACCAGGCAAAACATTAACAGATATACAACAGGACACAGTCCTAATTAGTAGGGAGATCATCTAGATGAAATGATCAATTTCTTCCAACTCTAATTTCTGGCATTCTGAATGAGAATGAGTCTCTATAATTAACAAGTCACAGAGACTTTCCTCTTTAGTTCACAATAATTCTTCAAGTTATGGGCATTTAATATAGAATATCAGGGTTCTAACCCACTGCTCAAAGCAGGACCAACCCCCAGACAGATTTTTACCCCAGTTCCTTAAATAGCCCCCTTAAGGATTGAACTCAACCCTGGGTTTAGCAGGCCAATGCTCAAACCACTGAGCTATCCCTAAATGTCACAAAGATTCTGCTGCATAAAGCTTTTAAAATTATCCAATTTATGCTGGAGCACATTGTGTAATCTCTTGGTCATTAGGAAAACTGACACCAATAAATTAGACCAAATTCAGAAAATATTAACATGTTAATGTATGTTGCTACCATTTCCATATGCTGAACAGAGTAGGCCTGACAGACAAATGGGCTTATCACACTTTTCATCCATGGATCTTTTAGCCCTTCACAAAATATGGGCATCATTCTCTATTTCACAAATGGGGAAAGTAAAGACCAGAGAGGAAACGTAATTTGTCCAGAATAGCAGAGCAGAGCAGAGAAACAGAACCAGGATGTCCTGGTTCCACATCAGCCCGGTATCATCTGAAATGACTACCTCTAATTATAAAGGCAGAAGTGAACGTCTATCTCTTCTCCAGGTGATGTTCTGCAGGCTTCGGACACATCAGTGGTGTTTTATTATATTCAACATCATGCTTTTCCATGCTTTGCTGTTTGGAGGAGATTTGCTGGAGGAATACTTTCTACATTCGCTACCGGTCACCTACACTGACATGAAAATTCTCAAAATCAGGGAGAAGGCCAGGAAATTAGACATGGATCCCCTAAAGACCAATATGTCCAAATCTTACATCATCAGCAGTTCAGAGGTGTGCTCAGATCAAGAGGTATTTCTGCTTGTTATTGTGTGCAGCAGCCCAGAAAACAGCACAAGGCGCAACCTGATCAGACGAACATGGGGTAATGTGACAGGCATCAGGGGGTACGCTGTGCTTGTTTTGTTTGCTTTAGGAAAGACAGCTTCAGAAGCCATCCAGTTAGACATCAGTGAAGAGTCTCAAAAGCATGGAGACATCATTGAAGGAAACTTCCTTGATTCTTTTGAGAATCAGACACTGAAGACTGTGATGAGCATGGAGTGGACAGTAACATTCTGTTCCACCGCAAGGTTTATTCTCAAAACCAATGAAGAAATGTTTGTCAACATTCCGAGTTTGGCTGAATACTTGCTTAGCTTAAGAACACATCTCGAGGATATTTATATTGGAAAGGTCATTCATCACGATATGCCTGACAGAGACCCTCAAAGCCAGAGCTTTGTTTCTCTCAGTCAATACCAAGAAGAGTATTACCCAGATTACTGTAGTGGAACGGCTTTTGTCATTTCCCAGGATGTTGCTCGGAAGATATACATTGTTGCCAAGGAAACACCAGTTTTGGTTCCTCCCGATGTCTTTGTTGGAATCTGTGCTAAGAACGCTGGCATCATACCCATTCAAAGTTCTAGATTTTCTGGGAAAAAGCACATTAGATACAATCGATGTTGCTACAAATTCATTTTCACCTCTTCCGAAATGAAAGATGAGCTATTTAAAGAATGGAGGGAGATAAGTGATGGAAAAGACTGCACTTTACTGGAAACTTATTATGGGCTGGTGTCCTGCAGAGTCTTGACCTACTTTGACAAGTTTAAACATTTTAACATGGAAACAATAAAAAATGAGGCTTTGCATTTTACCAACTAAGATTTAATTTCTGTATGTGAAGAAACTCTGTACTTACACCTTTAACTGGTAATTTTTCCTGTTAGAAAGTTCATCTTATCTTTCACCTTTTGCTTTGAACATTTCCACTCAACCTTAGTTTTTAAATGGGAACGTTCCCCCCACCCCACCCTGTTCTTACAGTGAATTATTCCTGATGCTAAAAAAGGATGTGTTTTAATTCAGTAATTTAATTTATGATGCGTGCACCGGCTGTGCTTTTTTTCCCCCCACATAATGTAGAACTGCATGCAATTCTTATTTTCTAAGTAAAAACTGTTTTAAAGAATTGGTGTATATCCACTGTTTTTTCATGTCATCTACTTGTTTGCCCCTCTATGCAGCAACTAGTTTTGATCCAATTTGACTGAGTGATGCATCATTCAATCCCAAACTACCTTGCAAAATATGGAAATCATATCACACTCCAGTGAAATGTAGTTATCTCTGCATCCTTTTAACAGTGTAGGACAGAATGAAGAATAGAGCACCCCGTTGAAACTACCAGGGGAACAGCTTGATAAGTAGATTTTACACAGAATACCCAACCTAACTGCCCTGTATTTAATGAACACAAGCCTTCATGACCTATTTATATTTCATTCAGAAGACATAGCCGGTAGCAGCCCTGTACAACACAATTATGTTGGAATATGGGGGTCAGTATTGAATCAGCAATAAGAATGCCACCTAATGTCTGTCACCACTTCCTGTAAAGCCTTACGTTCTCTTTGGAAGTCTCTCATCCAAGTACTCCTTTTTGGGTCAGGACCCCTACACTTACACCACCATTAAATTTCAGATTTAAATAGCTAAAATCATGAAATTTGCTATTTTAAAAATCCTATGACTGTGAAATTGACCAAAGTGGACCAGGAATTTGGTAGGGCCCTAGGGATGACCAAAGAGAGCAGCAGGATAAAAGTTGTGAAGCTAATGGAAGAGTTGCACTCATATGTTGGACTTAATGCCAGTTTTGTTACATTGGTCTCATGATAAGTTGGTGAAAAAATTCCACTGAAACTGCTTTGACAGAAAATTAGGTTGTTGTCAAAACATTTTCAAGACAAATCTGCTTTGGGCCGAAAACTTTTTTTTTTTTTTTAAACCAAGTCAGAATTTTCTATGGATTCTTTTTTCATTGATATTTTCGATGGTGAAAGGGGACCCCTCTCCTTTCAGACACACACATTTTCTGAACAGTTCTAATAATAAGTAGATAAAGAGTGTGTGAAAGAACACATTGAGGCCTCAGCTATTAATTCAATGCAGTTGCTCTGGCTAGCAGGAGTGTCAGAAGTTTACTTTGGAGCAGTTGAAAGAAGAGGGCTGTGGGAGTTTGTGCTTTACTTAGGGATCATTTACATGGGGACATGCTAGAAAATTAAGCCCCTTTATGGGCAAACTTCAAAATTAAAGTGACCTTAATTCAGTTTATTTTATTTCACTTTGAAGTGAATTAACTAAACTGAATTAAGGCCATTTTAATTCTACACTGGGGCCTAATGCACTTTAATTAATCCACTTTAAATTCACACCTTAAGAAAGTTAAACTGAATTAACTAGAGTGTCCCTATGCAGACAAGCTCTTAACCTCTGACATTTTGCCAAGTCATTTTCCTGAATTCTGATTGCTTCATTGCTTTATTTTTTTTCTCCTCAGTGGTTAGTTATTTTATATCTCATGTGTGCACATTATAGGCTATCAACAGCATGCAAGCTACATGGCTTTGAGGAAGGAGTATGGAACAGTGCTTAAGTGGCTAGCAGTAACTCACTGAAGGATCAGTCTCCGCATTTATCAGAAGGGAGAAAAAAAATAAAATTATACACACACACACACTTTTCCCTCAGAATTAAAGCGAGTGGCAGCTTTCAGTAAAGCTCACCTAAAAAAAAAAGTGTATATATACACAAACATGAAAACACCTCTGTGGCATTGTAAAATGTTGCCTAGACAAATGTAGCATATGCAGCCAACATTCCCAAACACTGGTTATACATAGTAGTTTTCATAAGTGACAATTGCAAATGCTCACACTTATCACATAAAGGAAGAGACTCACGAATTGTAGAAAAGTTTACTGAAATGTCAGTACACTGTTCAGATAGCAACCAGCATACAAAAACCACTTAACATCTTAAAGTTAAACTAGCCAGCGCAAGTGGAAGATATTTTTACATTCAACATAACTTTAAAACAGTAAAAAATTTTCCATGCATGCAGGATGTCTGACATTTTTGCACTGTGCCAGTGGAAGACAGTCATTAGCCATTCCCACGTAAAAAGCAAAACAGTTAATATTGGCCAATACAGTCGGTGCAGAGGTAATGCTATCTAAGGTATTTATTGGGCACCTACACCCATAGGATTTATACGCCGCTACTGGTATAATCTTGAATGAAAAAATCTTCTTTAAAATTCCAGTTCATAAGGATAAGTGACAGACATGTTGCATAAAAAGTTATTCTGCATTTAAATAGTATATTACTCATTACCTTTCCTCTCCCACCCCCAACACTCTAGCTTTTCTAAGTCCTCTTGCACCTCGCATCACCATTAAAAGGTCCTGCACCACAGCACTGATCTGGCAGCAGTCAGCTGGATGTTGGTTCCTCTGCAGCCCACCGCCATTTCTCCCTGGCTCAGCCAGAGGGCTGCTGCAGTGCAACCAAGGCATCCTATTCATTTGCCCTGATTTGGGGGGCAGGGAAATGAACAAGCTACTTCTGTACAGATATCCAACTTGGTATTTTTATTACTACTTCCTGTGGTTACCTTCATTTAATACATTTTTTGAGTATTTCACATATTTTATTTTTTATCCTTGGAACTAAAATATGTAATTCATGGTTAAAATAAGACAGAAGAAAAAAAAATTATATAAGAGTCTTGATTTGTGGACCAAAATACATTACATGGCCCATCTAGTCTGAAATCCTGTCCTCCATAGTAGTCAAACTGTTCTTCAGAGAATGTGTAAAACCTATGTGGTTTACCAAATTATAATAGGCTAGAGCAGGGACTGGCAACCTTTGGCACGCGGCCTGCCAGGGAAATCTGCTGGCGGGCCAGGCCGGCTTGTTTACCTGCATCGTCCGCAGGTTCGGCCGATCACAGCTCCCACTGGCCGCGGTTCGCCATGCCAGGCCAACGGGGGCTGCGGGAAGCGGCACAGGCTGAGGGATGTGCTGGCCGCCACTTCTTGCAGTCCCCATTGGCCTGGAGTGGCGAACCGCGGCCAGTGGGAGCTGGGATTGGCCGAACCTGCGGACGCTGCAGGTAAACAAATCGTCCTGGGCCACCAGCGGATTTCCCTGGCGAGCAGCGTGCCAAAGGTTGCCAATCCCTGGGCTATAGCCATGAGTTACTTCCTCCACGGCTAAATTTATGTCCTTAAACAGAAGGCTTTATGCTCTTATCACTTTTACTCTAACTAACTAACATTACCGAAGTTCAGATATAATTTAAAAGTGATAATTTTAAAATTAAGAGAGATCAATTTTTGATCAAAATGACAGTAAAATCTATTTAAAATTTGTTTCTAAGCAAACAGATTGACTAACAGACTGTGGTTCATACAATGTCCTCTTAAACAAATTATCTTAATTGCAGTACAAAGAAGCAGGTCAAAAAAAAAAGGCAGCTTCCAATTTGATTTAACACTCACTTTATCAGACAGTATCTTTAAAAATGTAAGATTTTTCATGTTCACTTTCCCCATAAGATGTAAAGAACATTCAGAACTGTTTGTTTATACAAGACTTACATCCAGCAAACCAAACTGGAAAAAAAACAACAAAAAACAAAACAAAACAAAAAAAAACACAAATTATTTTTGCACCATCTCCTGTAAGCATGAACGCCCCCCGAAAGTAGCTAGTGTAATTGTAATAAACTAAACTGCTTATGTCAGTCAATTAGACAAGGTTATATCAAAACAAGATTATAAATGTACAGGAAGCGGATTTATGTACACCATGATGCTTTAAAGTGCCCTACGGCTGTTTGAGAATTACTCTCCTAACTCTTAGTTATTTTCAGATTAAAACAACTGAGTCAAATGCCTTCTAAAGTTTCTTTCATGAGGTTAGAGCCTCTAAACTGGAGCCATTTTGGACCAACCACTGCTCCAGTAACACTGGATTGCTAAAAAGGAAAAAATGTGAGGACGCTGATATTATTCTGCCCCTTCCACAGCAGTAGTAGAAACAGCCTTAACATAATAAGGACCTTCATGCAGATAAGCCCTCAGCCTTAAGTAGTATTGGTTTCCAAATATTTCAGCTATTGTTTTGGAATTTACAAGGGCCTTAACCAGTTCATATTTGGCATCCTTTGAAGCTTTGTCAGGTTCCACAGATCTGTCTACAATATATTCCACAAATCCTGGACTGTCAAGCATCAGTTTTTGTGCCCATGGTTGGTTTGCAATAGCCTAAACATCAAGAAAGAAGAAAAATAATCAAGTTTGGATTTTTTTAATATGCTAATATAATACACTGATTGTTAAGCAATAGTCGGGGACAAGAATACAACTGAAATCAGATATGCAGTCTGGGCAACTGGAGGATGGAGACTAGAAGACGACATTGTGGCTGTCCAACCAAGCAGTAGTATTTTAATTCTAGACACAGATTCTAGAGTTATTTTTCCCCCTTTAGATTGTAAATGAATTATGGATCACCACTTTTGTGGCACCAAACGTAATTCATTTTTTAGTTTACAAGAGGATATAAAGTGCACACCAGACTCATTTGGTGCCTAGTTTGGATTCTATTTGGGTTCCGGTCTGATGTATGAGGGTTGGACACAGATTTGTATACAGAAGTCAGTCTACAAAGATAATATTTACACACATTATTACAACTTGATGCTATCACTAGGAAAGGAATTTACAACTTCTAGTCTCATTTTTAAAAAAGGAAACTTACGGTAAACACTCTTAAAGCCCCACAGTGGAGATCAGGGAATGGTTGAGTACCAATACTCCTGAAGAGTTCCAATGGCTGGCTAGACAAGGCAGCAAACCAGGATTCAGTCATTCCTAGTAGGTCTTCTGTTTGCTGGTCTGGCTACACATGGAGAGAAAGTATGAAATAGGCTAGAAACATTGTGATGAATAATTTTTGCATTTTTAATATTCGTTCTCAAGAGTCAGGAAAATTATAAAGGAAAAAATCAATTTAAAACTAAGTCACCTAGCCATTAGCAGTTTAAACAAAGAATTTTAAGTATCAAATTTACTTTTCCCAAATATGCAGTTCACTTTTTGTATTTCACTCAGTTTGGAGGGTACAATTTTCTCACGGATTCTTAGGAGTTTCACTACTACTACTTCTGCTGGAATTCACAAGGCTGCAGGGGAAGTTTAAATGAGGATGCTTCACTCAGGTGAAAAAATCTTAATGTAAACGGAAATGGTTTCAAGTGGGGTGGGTTACACAATCCAATTACAACGTTCTGGTCTTCAAGTAGTTTTACAATGTCCCTTTAAGCCATAAGTATTGTACTACATGCACTTTCATTTTCATTGTAAAGTTGTCCTATTCTGAGCAAAGTGACAATTTCACGGAACTCTAGAACTTTGCATTCTGAACACTGAAAACAGCTATTATTTAGCAGAAATGTTATGTATCTAAGCACAAACACTTCACTTACATGAATTAAAACCACAATGTTACTCTTCTCCACTAGAGAATACAGTATTTTTTTTTAAATAAAAGTGTAAAGAGTTCATTACAAAAACAGTAAACTATTAAGAAACCTTGACTTAGCCTCTACAAAACACACAATAGTGTCATTTCTCTACATTTCAAACAACTTACTGGCAAGTAAAGAAGCGATGATATGGCATCCAAACATCGAAGTCTTAGCTCTGCTGGGGGATTCTTTGCCTGGTGCCCGAGTCTGTTTAACAGATGTTGAAATCTACTCCCTTTGAAAATAAAAACATTAAGAAATTTTCATTTGTCATGCATACTCCCAACATACTAATAAAATCTCCAGTAACTTCTGTACTATGTCAAATGATCAGTATTACAGTCGACTGAATTAAATGCTAGAGAAGAGCGCTGGGATGCACAGCCTGACCAAGAGCAGTTCTAGATATACTCTACTGACAATACATATAGCTGCCATCTCTTGGTATGGCAAACTGGGTCAGTTTTGAACCAGTAGTGAAAAAGGTTCTGTATCTCATTTCGAATCCTCTGGGCCATTTTGGTCAGCCATTTCATCTTCTACTAAAAGAAGTCCTATAATCTTCAAAAAAAAAAAAAGGGAAGTTCCCAGGAGAGACACAAAAAGCATATTCATCCATGTCTGTAGGCAAAAGATGTATAGTACATGGCTGTATTTTCCTCATCCTTTTTAAGAAAGCATATCACGGAAGAAAGATGAACATCTCCTAAAATTACAGTGCTGTTGTGGACTTGCATTATGCTGAGCACTGCAATACGAGGAATTTTAGCTGACAGCCCAAGCTGCAGCTCTGACACTGCCATGTGTTTCATGAACACGGTTTGATCACAGCCAGTAATGCCATATATATTAGGCTCCTCTTCAGAACCAGTAGTACTTTCCTCTTCCCCTATTCTCCCACACCCTACCAAAATTAAAGAGGAACTATGAATAGAAAATTATTATTCTGGTGCTTTGCAGCTATTAAAACAAATAGAAATCTTTGGTAAGTAAATATATTTTAAGGTCCCTTTCCCCACTCCTGAGTGTGAAAATCCCTCAGTAAACTCTCCTTTGTCTATTAGAATAAGGGGGAAAAAATTGATGCAAACCAGATTTCTGTAAAACCTGTTTTCCTTCCACATTTGATCCCAGGATTGCAAGCGTGTCCACAGCCACTCCAATCATGGTTGGGTCATGGCCTTCAGCCATTCCAAATACTTTTTCCATAAAGATGGGATATCGTTCACAGATCTGCTGTGGGCTGTCTACAATAGCCAGATTTCCAAAAAATTTCACAAATCCTACCAAAAGCAAAGCAAGAAACATTCAACAGAAAAGAAAAATAACGTCAGTAGCATAATTTCAAGTCAATAACCAGGAAAAAGATACCAAAAGACTTTTACACTAATGGCATAATTAAAAAAATGTGTTGAAGATAAAATTGTTCAGCTGTAAAAAAGTAATATGACTGAAAGGACACCACTAGATAAAGCCAGTATTTTTAAAACAAACGTGTATAGCACAAACAGAGGCAGTGCAAGCTACTCCTACATGCTCAATGGATATCTAGACAAGGCTAAGAGATTTTAAGTGGTGGTGTTTTTTTAACCCTCTTATCCCAGCCTAGACATGCCCCCACAGTATACTTCAACTTTGCTCTACAAGAGCTCATTTTCCATCACCTCTCTGGTGAAGCTGTAACAGCGCAATGGCTTCCTTGTTTGTGTGAAATAGACACCTGTCTACTAATAAATGGGCTGACCCAAGCACCACTGAGTTCCACATAAAAGTTACACACTTATAGGTAGTTGGATCCTGAATTTCAGATCAAATTGCAGTTGCTCAATATTCAAACAGGATGTAGTTCATTCATATTCCCCACTTTTCCTGACCACTACCCATTTAAAAAGACTGGGACCTCCTTTAAAAGAGACACTGTCAGGTTAAAAGTAATATTTAAAAAAAAATAAATTTCCTTAAGTGACTAACACCTTAGATATTAAAATTATTTATGATGTTTGCTTCTCATTTCAATCACCTTGGACAATGAAAACAGGACTAGTCAGTCTCATTTTCTGAGTCTCAAAAAAAAAAAAAAAAAAAAAAAAAAATGTTTCACTCAATAAAAGTTCAGGAGAACGTTTCTATTAAAAGGGATATCCCAACTTTAAGAGAAACAAAATTATTTCTACCAGAAGATTTTTTTAAAGACCTTATTTTACTGCAAGTAACACTTCAGATTACTATAAACTGAAATATTGGAGAAAATGAAGGAGTGGGTTTTTGTTTTGTTTTTTAAACACTGTACACCAAAATTTTGTAAGATGCAGAGTTTCTCCCACTTGTGCAGGAGTTTCACACAGCAACAGAGGTGAAAACTTACATTTTAAAAAAAATAGTAAAAATATAATTGCTAGTTTTTGTGTTTTTTCAGATTTATCTGGGCAGTGGAGTACCTCAAACTTCTTTGAATTTACATTTTTTAAACTGACTAGGTTTCAAGTTGTTGGGGTCCTTCTAATATCTTATTTAGCGAGACAACAGCAATTCTTCAACTGTGTGCCTACTATACCTGACAGCATCCCTGTAACTCATCTTTTCCCAGTGCCCTTATGTAAAGAAGGCAATCACGTTTTAGACCATTCATAAACATTTATAACATTCTTACTATCAAAAATACACATTTCCTCTCAGGACAAAAGGCTCAAAGCCCTTAGTTTAACAGTTCTTTAGAGGTGAACAACATTACACAACGTTGGAAACAATCAATGCATAACATCACCTGGCAAATAGAAGCCTGAGAAAGGATCAGAATCTGCCCCAATGATTATATTGGAAATTTTATCAATGATTCCTTGCTGGGCAAGATATTGACGTCCATGCTTAGTGTATGCCAATGAGGTCACCATCTCTATACTGGTAGCTCTACAGAAGATAAAGAATAAATGCTCACCTGGCCTATTTCATATCCTTTTTAAAGTAACCTAAATATCTAGATAATCTCAAGAGACTGATAAAGAAAATAATGTTTTAATCTTTCACAGTTGTCATTTTAAAGATAACATGCTCCTAATATTTATATTGCAATAGTACCCAAAGACTGCAATCAGGAGCACAGGTCTAATTCGGTGGTTGTACTGTGCCTAGTGTGAGACATGGCCATATCCCAAAGAGTTTAAAACAGAAGTATTAGCACTTAAAAAAAAAAAAATTGTCCAACTAAAATTTAAAAAATAATTAACCTGACTTGTGAGGGTGTGTGTGTGGGGGGGGGGGGGGGGGGGGGAAGGGGGGGGGGGAGGACCTGCATGCATCTCTGATTAAATGATCAAACTAAGATAATCAAAGTGAGACCCCAATCCAGAATCAGAATCAACTTTAACTTTCAAATTTAGTTAAATCAATATTTTGTCAGTGTTTAATTCTCTCCAGTACAGCCTCTTGTGCTTGTTTGGACTAGCAGTACAAAATCAAAAACTTGAACAGAGTTTTGATTTTCTCTTCCCCCTCCCCAGTTAGAACACAGTTGTAATCCAACGCCTTTTAAATATTTTTTTATGGATCCTCGTACTTAAATTGTTTTCCAGACAATCTGCTTTTGAAAACAGTCAACATACCTGACCAGCACATCATCTCCAGTCAGTTCTTCAATTAGCTCAGATATTAATCCACTGTTTGCACAGTAATTCAAAGAAACCGCAGACACTGAAGAAATCTCAACAATTAACTACAAAGTAAGCACAGGAAGGACAGGTGTATAAAAGCATTTGTGTAAGACTGAGTGCTTGCACACTGCATTATGCTTATAAAGTTATACAGACCTATACGTTACATATTCCAAACAGAATTTTTGCCTGAAAACATTATTTATTAACCCCCATCCTGCTTTAAAAGCTTATTTCACTGGTAAGTCTTCAGACAGAAGTATGTTCTTTTGCTTTCTTCTTACATCCTGCTTTCCCCACCCCCCCCTTTGCTCTGCTAAAAATGCCAGCCTCTCCACTCCCTTTGTTTCTTCCTCACACATTTAAGCTTTGAGACTGCTCCTTGCCACCCACATACCTGAAGTTATACAGCTGGCAGTGATCTACCATCACCACTCCCCTTTAAAAAAAAAAAAAAAAAAAAAAAAAAAAGAATTGCACCTGTATTTTTTATTTGATTTATAGTAATATCTATAGGTGTCCATCCTAGGCTCTGGGCCCCCATCCACCATAATTTAAAAGCAAAATATAATAGAGGACAGCCCATAAATATCCTCCAGACCTTCAGTTCACCCCATTTCAAAACCCTTTGAGGTTTGGGGGGGGGAAGAAAACTCTGATTCATAATTTCATAAAGAATTATGGTATGCTCCTTTCCTGCCCCACGCCATCTTTCTTCACTCCAGAAATGTACAAAGTTTGCAAGTCAGTTAAAAATGACAGATATGTTCCATCTCATTCCAAATTACAATGCACTAGAGTCGTGGTGCCCTGTAACAAACACCAAGAACTACATTGCTCTTACCTCATATACTCTGTATCGTACAACATCACTTGTTGCCATGACATTTTTCAAGTCAACTAAAAAATTGCTTGCAAATAAAGCCTCCAGCCCATCTTGAGTCTGTGCTATTCTCGACAGTGATTTGATAGCCTACAAATAAAGGCAGTGTTTTGTGATAATACAGACACATACACACACACAGTAGCAGAACCAACTGTAGAATGAAAGAGCAAGACAAGAAGAGTCAGTTGAATTGTTTTTTTCCCCAATAGGCTAAATAATACATGAGACATCTAGAGCTATGCTTTATCAGTGGGAGAAGACTGAAAAGTATTGGTCTCTCTGCTGAGACTGGCAAGAGTGCTAGTTATGCTGGTTTCTGTGATGTGAACAATCCTTTAGGAATCAGACAGGAGACCACATCAATTCACTTCACAGAGGAGAATTACCAGACAGCAACGATATGGGTGTGTTAGATGATTTTACCTCGAGTGACTTCAGAGCCTAAGACATTTAGATGCTTTTGGAATTTTTACACTAAGGCTGATCCCAGTCTCCTGGGCTATCCAAGCCCCCACTTCTCTATTATCCAAGAATAATCAAGGCTGCTATCTCAGATACTGTAGATACAACATAAGATACTTTGAACCTTTCAATTAGTGTGAAAAAGAAAAAAATAATTTATTGTTTGCAACACTTACCTCTTTAGCTACAGCTATTTTCTCTCCACCAATGCAATAAATGATTTGCCTTAGTAATTCAGGATTATTGAGAATTTCTCTAACAGCATCTGAATTTTCAACTATTCTTCCAACCTAAAAATTCAGTTGAACATATAGTATTAGTCGGTTTCCGCCAGATGCAAAACACCAACATGAAAAATTTCACCCAGTTTATGTAGGATTTCTAACTAGAATCTATATACAAGTAGCAATATGGTGCTTTTGTCCTACTTTGGTACTGGGAAGTAAAGAATTAAACTGTAATTAAAAAAAAGTGATAATGGATTAAAACTAGCCAAGAATGGTCAAAGATCTAACCTACTATTTGAATATAGGAGTTACGGTCCATACCTGAGCTATAGTAAGAAGTTTAACTGAATCATCAGGATGAAAGAGTCCTTTTTGAAGTTCTTCTCTGAAGTTTTGGATTACATACAATGGATCCACTGCCTGAAGAAACCGCTCCAAGATAGAAACACATAAAGCAACCTGTTCTCTGTTTGCAGGGGAAGGAAAAACACCCCTTAGATCAGTGTTCCCCAAACATTTCAGAGTCACACCTCCTCTTACCCCGTCCGCACACACACACACACACACACATCCAGGAGTGGGGCCGCAGCTCCAGCGGGGAGGGAGGACAACATGGACAGGCGTAAGGGGGCTGAGGGTGGGGCCACAGCTGTGGGCAGGACTGGGAGCAGAGCCCTAGCTGGGGCCCTGGGCACATGGCCAGCAGCTAGGGCCCTGGGCACGGGGCTGGGAACCGGGGCCAGCAGCCAAAGGGCACTCCCCATGGGGGCTGGCCCAGGCTTCAGCCGTGCCCCCAAACATTCCTCCATGCCCCTTTAAGGGGGGCACACCCCAGTTTGGGGACCTCAGCCTTAGCTAAAGAATTTAACAATTTAAGGCAAACAGAAACAACTCTGCGACACAGAAACAACCCTGTGGCTATTTCCCACCAACTAAGCTTTGTCACCATTCTGAATTTTGCAGAATAATCTAGATTTTACTACTACATGCCTACGCACGTGCAAAACAACTTTGTACTGTTCTGATTCTATTTCCTGGCAGTGATAATTGCAATAGCTTATACTCAGTAAATAAACAGCTCCTCCCATGTGCTTTACAAATAACCACACACACAAAAAACAAATCCCAACCTCCTTATGGAGTATCATCCACATTTTACAGATGGGGAAACCATGGCAAAGAGAAAAGATTTGCCACAGACCAAACAATGATTCAGTGACAGCCATGCTCAGAGGGAGCCCCAGGTTCCCAGGGCTGTTGCATTGCTGGGCTCTGCATACAGGACCCTATCACTCAGTGACACCCAGCACCTCAGGCTGCACGACAGCGAGGAGCAGAGCATCACCCCTACGGCAACAGCACGTGTCACAGCAGCCTGGTCCTCCCCCCCCCCCCCCAACAGCCCCTGACACCCGGCCCCCCCACCCGACAGCGCCGCCCCGCCCCCACCACATAGCACCCCAGCTCCAGGGAGGCAGCCTGAGGTGCCCCCGTACCCCAGCGACGCCGCATCGCTCACCCCGAACGCCAGCCCCCTCCACCGGGTGCCCGCCTCGCCCAGGCCCCGGCCCAGGCCTCCCCCCGCCCCGGCGAACCTGTCGTTCACGTTGAGCAGAGCGAAGAGGCTTCCCAGGCGGATGTCGGGCGCCCGCTCCCTCAGCGCGCTCAGCGGCAGGGCCTGCACGGCCACCCCCAGGGCCCGCAGCTCCTCCAGCGGCTCCTCCAGCCGGGACACGCGGGCTAAGAGCTCCAGCGCTTCCTCCGCCATCTTGGCACCCAACCCACCCGAGGGAGGGAGTGTGGGGCTAGCAGTATCGCGAGAACTCCCTTAGCAACCACGCTGGGCGTAACTAGGAGGCTCCTTTCGCGTCCGGCAAAATGTAAACAAAATGGCGGGCCCCTGCATCTTGCTGATTGGCTGCTGTAAGGCGAGGGGCGGGATTAGTCTGGCAAGTCCGCCCCGTGGCCTCCTGGGAGCGGAGCGGACCGGGCTGAAGCGGCCCGCCGGCGGGAGGGCGGCTATAGAGGCGGTGGCCGTGCGGGGAGGACGAAGACGTCTCACAGCCACCCACTGTCACTGTGGGGTGTTAGTGACATCACGCCGTGCTGGTGTCTGGCCCCTCCCGGGGGGGGGGGGGGGGCGCTACAGGGAGCCCCTCAGAGCCCGCCCCCGGGAGTGGCACAAAGACACCGTGTAAAGACCCCAGGCGGCTGCCGGGTGGCCACCATCGAGGTCACATAACACACCCGCCCTGGCGTCTCGGGATGCTTCAGAATAACCCCCCCCCTCCCCCAACCCCCGGCCTTTAATTCTCAACAATAAAAGTCAGGGTTTTAGCCCCACCACCAAATTGCTCTGGCGTCTCTCAGCCCAACACAAAAGAAGGTCGCTGAGTATTCACCAGGGGTAGCCGTGTTAGTCTGTATCTACCAAAACAACAAGGAGGCTGGTGGCCCCTTAAAGACCACGAAAGCTGATGCCCAAATAAATCCGTTAGTCTTTAAGGGGCCACCGGACTCCCTGTTGTTTTTGAGTATTCACAGAGCAGCGTCCACAGCCGGTTACTCGGCTCCTCCCGGAAAGGACTTTTGGAAAGTCACCGTCACCCAGCTCCTTCTGGAAACAGCCTTTCCCCAGCTGACCTCGGAGCGCCGGGCTCAGCTCCCTGGTCATCTCACTTCAGACATCGATTCAGACTAACTGCCTTTTGTTTTATCGTACTCCTTTATCTACAGTTTGCACAATGTTATTCAATAAATAAGTGTTGATAAATGTAAAATGAAGATAATATTTATCCACTGCGGATATAATTAGATGATAAATAAGCAGGCTTTGGTGCAGGGAAACTTTTCAGGTGGGGGTGGCAGGAGAGAAGGGAATTCTCCCTCCACTACCATGGAGTATCAATACAGCTGCTCCGTGCTCTGCTCTCCCACTATTTGGGGGTTTTGATTAACAAAGTTAGGCAGTCGGAGTCCCATTGGCCTAACTTGTCCTAGGCAGCATTGCAAGGTGATGTGCAGGGGTATAGACTTTCCTTATACAGGCTCCCCACACTCCCTTATCACATCTGTGCAGTGTAAATCTGACCGTTCTGTTGTGCTGAGGATGGTCGGTGCCTGCAGGGGAGATCAGTGTAAGAAGAAAATGTGTCAGTCTTTCAATCTACAAGGAATAGACCAGGCAAATGAAGCTTAGCAGATACCTGAACTTTCCATTTTGTAAAGGGTTCTGAATGATCTATGATATTAAATATCTCTAAAAGGTCACTAACAATACCAGGATAATTTGGCCTTCATCCTTTGCCCAGGAATGAGATCGTTAACAGTACGATAATTGTAGAAAGTTTTGGTCTAAAGCTAGACTTAGACTGCTGTGCTAAGAAGTTTGCAGTGATCTGCTGATGAATACATTTTCTAGTAGCTTGAGAGACCTGACAGTAACATAATGACTGTCTCTATTCATGTACAGTTGAATTCTTAAAGGGACATTGTCAAAAAGTTTTAGGCCTAAAATGCCCACTACTACTTTGCACTTTTATAGCACCTGCTGAGGATGTCAAAATGCTTTAAAATATTCAGGAATTAAACCCCAGAACACTCCATTGTACAGATGCAGAAAACACGGCATAGAGGTTAAGTGACTTGCCCAAGATCACTCAGCAATTCAGTGGCCGAGCTGGGAGAACTCAGATCTTACTTCCTGCCATTTAGCCACAACTACATGCTTCTGCCATTAAGCTTTGTGTTTAAGAAAAAAAAGTTGTACAGAGCCAACTATTAGAAAGGTTTAAAATAAATCAAATTCAATTACTTTTAAAATTAATTTCTTAAATGTAAAACAATCCCTTGCAGTGTCAAATCCAAAACACTTTCTGACGCTTGTGCATGGGAAGGAGAAAGTGAAACTGACTAGAGATAAACGTGGAACAATTCAGGCTAGATGTGTTGTCCCAACTGACTGAAACGTTGCAGATACACAGAGTATGAGATTGCTAAACCTGAAATAACTTTTAAAACCTACAGGGTTAACAGGCAAAGCTGTAATTAAAAGCTAGGGAGACTTTCTTTTTAAATGCTTCTTAGTTTTGTGCACTTTCAGCACATTTTTTTCTTCACATTCAAATATCTTATTCTGGGAGGCGGGAGCTAAAAACACCCTAGTTTTACTCAGATTCAGATATCACGGTGATGGGCATAATAGGCTTTGGCCAAGTCAGCGAACGTCACAGTGTCAAGTTCCCCATCTTTTAAATGGAATAATAATAATACCTACATTACAGGGTGTTTTGAGGATTAATTAACTATCCAAACCCTGATTGATTTACTCCTGAGTAGTGTCAATGAAGTCAATAGCATGACTCACATAAACTACAGAAGGGAATTGTCAAGGGGCAGAATGTCTTTTCCCAGCATGGAATATAGCCAGGACTCAGGGAAAGTACTGTGGAGTCTCCAATGACCAAAGATTAGTGATCTGTCCCTAAAACTACAAATCAAAAGCTTCCCCCATAATCCAATTCTTGTGTGTCTAAGAATGGCCGTGTACATCTCCCAGTGCATCTTCAATACCATTCACTGAGCCAGCGGCCCCCAGCCCACAGTAAGTAGGGTGACCATCCCTCCCGGGACGGTCCCTTTTATAAACCCTGCCCAAGCCGTCCCAACTTTTGGCAAATCTGGGCATTTGTCCTGTCTGCTCTTGTCAACTTGATCAAACAGGACACATGCCCTTTTGTCACAAGGGTGGCCCGTGGAGCGCGGAGGAACAGGGGGTGGGGTGGCAGCGATGAGTGGGGGAGGCAGAGCTCGGGTGGGAGCCAGACAGGGCTCGGGTGGGGGGCAGGCAGGTGAGCAGCGTGTGGGAAGGGGCAGCAGTGCTCCGGGAGAGGCTGGCACTAGCCCTGCGCAGGGAGCGGGGGCCTCAGCCTAGCCCCACCCGGTGTCCAGTTTTCCCTTTGGGAAATAGTCACCCTGGGGGGGGGCACTGTAATGCATTCTGCAGAGTGAGGCACAGACTGGGCAGCACATGATCCTCTCCTGCCAGGGAGCAAATCCCAGCTCTAACTTCGGGCTGCCTGAGAGCGGCTCCGGCTGCTCCGGGCCCTCGCCTTGCCCAGCTGGGCGGCAGGTAGCACTGAGCCGGGTACCAGCCCCTCCTGGCAGCAGCAGGAGGAGTTTCCGTGTCCACTGCAAACACCCCTCCCAGCCAGACCCGCCGCCACCGGCCCCAGCCGCGCTCTGCGCTGAGGCTGAGCAAGTGGAGGGACCGGCTGGCGGCACCGGCCTTGGCCCTGGACTAGGAGCGACCTGCAGGATGAAGCTGGACTGGCTAACGCAGCGCTGCCAGCTGCCGGCTGCCCAGGGCTGCTCCCGTCCGGGGTGTTTCGCTTTGCTGCTGGTAAGATCGCTCCCTTCGTTGCAACCGGCTGTGAGAGCCCCTGCAGGCTGCAAGCCCTGTGGGCGCAGGCAGGGTGCAGATCACGGACGGGACAGTGCCCGGGGCAAGGCGAGGATGGTTTCCGCTGGTCCCTGAGGCACCAGCTGCCCAGCAGGGCAGGCAAGGAGAGCGGGGGAGCTGCTTAGGGGAAGATGAATCTGTGAGCAAGCGGCACCTCACCTGAACACCCTCCCCATCCCCGTTCAACTCCCCGCACGCTGCGGAGTATAAATTCCTGTTTTGTTGGGGAACTTCACAACAGATTCACTTTTCCGGGACACTAATTGCACCCCGCTGAGTGCATTTCCCAGCAAACTTCTCCCTAGCTGTGGGAAAGCTGCAAAGATGCACTTAGCAGAATACAAAACTCTCTGTCTTGGGACAATGCAGATCCCAAGCCAAGTTATGCTTTCGGTGTTTAGAAAAAAGACCCATGCACATGCCAGTCTGTTTATAGATCAATTCCTGATGCCCAAACATCTAATCCAGTGGGTGATTAGGAGATGCAGATGTAGGGATTGGGGGGCGGGGGAGAGGGACTTTAAAAAAATTGATCTGAGAGAAGAAACACACATATGAAAAATATTCCCTTGTGGACATTTTCAGACTTCTCATTTGATTTTGAAAAAGTTTCTTTCACCAGTGCTGAGGAATCCTTGCTCTACTTAAGGCTGCCATGATGATTTCGTTTAGTGATGCATCAACACTAGAGCTGTTTATCAAAAACATTGAATATGGGGATTTCAAACCCGGATCCAAAACCAGTCCTAGGTTTTGTTTTGCAAAACTTAAGTGATGAGATTTTGCAAAATTGCAAATGTCCTGGATTTGACCATCACTTTCCAGTCTCCCATTTTTCAGTGATTGTATGGAGTGTTTGTGTAGCCCCATTGGTCCCAGGATATTAGAGAGATAAGGTGGGGGAGGTAATATCATTTATTGGACCAACTTGAGAGGGACAAGTTTTCGAGCTACACAAACCTGAAGAAGAGCACTGTGTAGCCCAAAAGCTTGTCTCTCTCAACAACAGAAGTTGATCCAATAATAGATATTACCTCACCCTCTTGTCTCTTTAATATCCTGGGACCAACACAGCACCAACAAAATTGCATATTTTTCAGTCATCTCACTGAATTTAGGATCCCACAACTGTGGTTTTTGAATCTAAGTCACTTTAAATATTAATAGCTCTGGGTGTATCCAGATCAACAACCCAGAAATCCAAAATTTTCCAATTTGGCCTTCACTTCTTGGACAAACCCGAGGAAACAACAATTGCATTGTTGCATCAGATTTCTCACTTCTTGTTGGGAAAAAACAGGAGGGTTGTAAACATTGTATAACTCTTTATTTACAAATGTTGCTCGCTGGGACAGCCTCAAGGGATGCACATATAACTTTCATGGTTGCCAGGCTGAACAGAAGGGAGCATGTATTTCTCCCCTAATAAGGGGAATAGAAGCACTGCTCTACTCTGGCAAATACCCAGGCCAGAATTGGCTCTGTTTTGAGTTAAATGTAAGTTGTCAATGTTCCTTTAACCTTAGCGTGCACACAACCAAATTCATCCCTGGAGTAGCTCTATAATCAGATGTAGTTATTCCAGGGATGAATTTGACCCACAAAATTAAATACACAGTTGAGATAACAGTGGAGACTGTAAGGTTTCAGTTTTGGTGCTTTTAAATCAGTGCCTGTAACAAACATAGTATGCAAATATTGTGTGAGTGAGTTATGATTTCCTTCTGTAAATATGTTTTTGCTGTACTTGTCCATAGTGGAGACAGAAAGGCAGAAATTCCTTTAGCAATAAATTGGATACCAGGCTTGCATAAAAATCTGATTATCTTCAATCTCTACGATGCAATTTCTCATAAATCAAACTGTCTGATCAGCCAACCAAACTATACATTTTTATCTTATTTGCATATCAAGGGCCCACTCTTACAGCTTTACTTCCCTTCAGTATCAAGTCTGAAATAATAGTTTTTACTGAAGGTCAGTTCAGCTTGTTCTTGGTTTTGTTTAAAGGATGGAATGTCATTTATCCCGCCAACGAAGTACTTTATGATTCTAGTTTAAAAAAATTATAAATGTTTTTTATAGTTGTACAGTGAATTTTTTTGTACATGCACATTTTGAGCATGATTATTGCTGAAGCAGGTGGCCCCAGTCTCCTAGGTTCTGTTCCGGACTCTGAAACTGACCCATTTATGCACTAAACCCACTGCTCTAATGTTGGATTGAACCCACTACTGGGGAATGGTTATTTGTTTTAAACATTGTTTCTCTGAACTAAAATAATAAGCTTTACTGTAATAATGGCAACGCAAAGAATGGAGACTTTCTTCTTGGCTCATACATACAGTAAATGCTTGGGGTTTCTTTAAAATACAACCTAAATTTGAGGGACACACTTGACCTGGCATTCTCACTGTTGTATTTTGCATTCTTTAGGTAATAACTCTGTCTTTACTGATGTACCCAGTGCTGAAGAGTCTAGGTCTTCAGCTGCACTCTGCAGTCACTGGCAGCTATATCTCGGGAACCCAGTCCATTGCTTTTGTTAACTGTCCCAATGAACAAGTTGCAAAGGATATTGCAAGGTACGGTGTCACTTCCATTGTTGTTGTGCTTGAATAATTCAAAGCCTGGCTGTCATGAAGTAATGGGTTGTTTGTTTCATGTACAGTTGTTATTTCTGAGGAGGGTTTCTCCCTTTTTCTCCACATGACACACACTTTCTCTCCCACTCATGCATTAACTCTCTCCCATAAACAGCTCTGTAGAGTAGGAACTCAACCTTCTAAAGGAAAATTGTACCCCAAAAAATATCTATCTAGCTGGTGCAGAATACAGCTGCCTGCCTCCTTCGAGGCCTAGGCTAATGTGAGCACATCACATCTCCACTTCCTGCACTGGCTCCCAGTCTGTTTCAGATGCCAGTCTAAGCCCTCAGTCCTAATTCTCAAGGCAATTCCTGGATCAAGCAACCACCATGACAGCTGAACTCCTTTGAGACAATGCAGGTCACAAAGCTCAGCAGCAGTGCATGAGGGTGGAGGGCAAATCATTCTGGGTCAAGGGGACCTGGCTCTGGAACAAACGTTCAGGTGAGATTCGGTGACTCCAGAGCATGGCCACCTTGAGGAAATGTTGCCAAACTTTTCTCTTTCAAAAAGCCTTATCACCATAGCAAGAATGACACTTACAACACTGACACCCAAACACTCCTCCAGAAAAAAAAAATCCTGTAACAGTCAACCAACCAACCCAAAACAGAAACCAACAGAAAATAGCCCAAGCAGAAATTCTACCCTAGAAAGGGTAAAGTGTCAGAGACCCCTATGAAGTCCCCTAGGGACTTTGCTATTGCTATTGACTTTGTGTAGGACGTGCCCAGATGCTACAATGATGGGTGGCAGTATAAAAGCCTAAAATAGATAAAATAAAATAAAGAAAAGAAAACCAGGCCAAAAAAAGAGGGGGGTAAGGGGAGGGAGACAAAATCTGCCACTCAATACCTCTCCCGACTCTAATGCATTTTGCAAGGGCTTCAAATACATCTAGATCATTTTTATTTTTAATGTACCATAGATTTGTATGATGCACACTTCACAAATTCCTAGCTACATGGCTAAATAGCTGCTCTGTTCAGAATACTGGAAATGTTTATAGTGGACCGTTAAGTTTCCTGCAACACCTCTTATGAGCTCTGTTCCCTGCTAACTCTCTGCTTGCCAAAAACTCTGCCTCTCTTCCATAATAACAGAGTGTTCCCGAACAGCTATTCAGGAAACAATGGGCTACTAAAAGGCATTTTGTGTCACCCTCAATACTGCAACTGTATCAAGTGCGTTACCACTTGATGTGTATGACAAAAAAGAATAACTGTGTATTACTGGGGAGAAGACCATTTAGTCTATGAAAATGCTTCACATTAGCAGCTCCGCAAACATTTTCTGTCTTTTGTTCCTTCTCTTCCAGGGAAGGGAGAGGAAATAAATCACTCTCTGCAGTTAATGCCCATTGCTGAGATTTACATGTATTTTGCTAACATTTTTCTTGGTATTAATGAATTAAAGTTGAGCTCAGAGGAATTTGGATTAAGTGATAATGGGTTGTAGCAACTGGCTCTATAGATGAAAGCTGATTTTCCAAAACCCATTAGCTGCTAGTATGGATGTCTTTATCTTTCTCCTAGATTGCTCACTGAAGTACTTATTCCCAGACTCCGCTTGCAAGTATTTTCTTTGGTGTTTGTAAAGGGTTTCAGATTTCGAGGACTGCTCAGCTGTAAACAAATACAGTTTGGAGACACACCGGTTAGAGCAAGTTATAACATGAGTGACCTGCACTGATATTAAAACTGATACTAGTAGAAGTTTCCCAGTCTTTACAAAATGGAGATTTTGCTTCTTTGCCTGTGTCTGATTTGGGAAGTTGAGTTTTGTGGGTGCATAGGGCATGAGCAGGCCCTGAAGCATTCTGAAGGGGACCTCACAAATAATCTAACCTAAACATATTTCAGGCTAATCATTATCTTTTATGAAGATAAGACTGAGTTACACCTGAATATTCCATCAGCCCCCAGTTTTGCCTTGTATCTGTACACGTCTTTTTCTTTACTTTTAGGCTTATTCATATTTCATCTGTCTAGAGTATGAATACAAATGTGTGTTAATGCTGGGACATAGAAATACACATGAAATATCCACCCCAAAGCCATCATGAAGTATACAGCCATTTTCAGTCATCCATCTTCATCTTGTTATTAATATTTGCATTTCCCCCAGGGTCCATGTGTTTCATAGATCTCAGTTCATTGGGAGGGAATGACACCAAACAATATCCCAGGAATTGTACTTTATACTTTTATGGTGCTTTAAAAACTTGAAGTCTCACAACACCTCACAAATGTTCAGGTTTTCAATAAAAAGTTGAGATTTTTCATGGGAAAAACCTGCATTTTCTCACCAGCTGTATAGATCATGTTACAAGTACTAGGGATTTACAGTTGAAACTAAGAGCTTGTATGTACATCACTGAATCTGAAGACAGTGGTTTCCCCTAATATCCCTTCTTTCTATATCCCCTGAATGCTGAGGTGGCGTGCATGCTTTATACAGTTTTCCTCTCCATTTAATTCCAATTAAAAGTATGTTTTCCTAGTTATCTGGTAGTAATCTGAAATGAAAATATCTGAGTGATTATTGTCATTTGCCTTTCAGTAAGGGGCCTCTTTCAATAATTACGGAACAAGCCACTCACCCATCTCTCTTTTAAAATAGAAATGGAGGAGTTGGAATGTCTGGACATGTTGCAGCCATCAAACTGGGAACTGCTTCCTATCAGTTGCAAGGGGCTAGTTGGCTTGGCTTTCCGCCATTAAAATCCTCAGCTCAGAATCTGTTCCTGCTGAAGTGTTAATGTCACCATGTCCTCATGCTTCTGTGTTGTATTTTTCCCTCTTCCAGTCAAGCTGCCAAACAAAGTTTGCCCCAGAAACTGCTCCTCTCCAGGGATTGCCATCACTGTCAACTTTTGCCATTAAGCTTTGTTCTATGTCCCTCAGGGTGTCAGACAGATAGGGCAGTGCTAATGTAATAGTAGTGCTACCAAAATACAAGTTAACGTTTAATATAATACCTGTAGTAGACAAAAATAACTTATAGATCAGTGTAAATGTAGCATTTTTACTGCTATAAAAGATGCCAGCTAGAAGAAGGCCTGAACCAAAGCCCATTGAAGTTAATGAAAGACCCCTGGAGCTTGGATCAGGCCCATAATTCAGATACAAAATCTTTGTTCGTGTTCAAAACTTAACCTGGTTTAACAGCAAAGAAATATAGGTTCAAAGAGCTAGCGCTATGTCCAGCTCTTCCCAGCGGTAGCACATGTGCACAGCTTAGTTTATGTGCAGGGTCTATAAAAAGTGTAACATTGTGTTTTCTTGTGAGCAGTAATCAGATTTTCAAGTAACTACATTTGACTAGGCAACACATTTGGAACTAGAATGAGCCACTTTAAATCTGGAACCTAAGCCTTTAGATAGGTTTGTGGGGGGAGGAGGGGAGTTGGTAAAGAAGCAAATCATTTTGCTATAACATGCATTTTTAAATGCCCTTTGTCTTCTGAAATGTGTCCATCTCCAAGTGTTCTTGGTTTGTGCCAGTCACCAACACTTCAACATTCATCAGCAATTGCGAAAATCAAGCATGGAAAAATTGTGTCGTTGGCTGGAGACAGGTTATCACCTAGAAAAGCTTTTTGTGGCTACTTATGGATGCATAAGTACTGAACATTAAACATTTGATGTGCGTGAGCCACAGTTTAAATGGATACCATTTCACAAGAAGTTATATTGCATTCCCTGTCATAGTCTGTGCTCCTCAGGGACCAATTTCTGACCTGCTAATTTGTAACAAGAATTCTGGATCAAATCTCTGCAGGAGGGACATAAATAGTTTCCTTAAAGGGACAGCATCAGAAGTTTCTTCTTCTTGTGCTCTCTCTGCTGTTTGCAATTTTCTGTTAGAAGGCTGATACAGACCTTGCCCTCCTGTTTTTCTGTTTTCATATGGAAAAAATGGGTTTTCACTTTCCTGCTCCAGTTTATTTTGGCACATAAGTCAATATACCTTTGCGTTGTTTACACCCTTACTTGTTTCAGAGTAGCAGCCGTGTTAGTCTGTATCCGCAAAAAGAACAGGAGTACTTGTGGCACCTTAGAGACTAACAAATTTATTAGAGCATAAGCTTTCGTGGACTACAGCCCACTTCTTCAGATGCATCCGAAGAAGTGGGCTGTAGTCCACGAAAGCTTATGCTCTAATAAATTTGTTAGTCTCTAAGGTGCCACAAGTACTCCTGTTCTTTTTATCCTTACTTGTATCAGGGATAGTATTTATTAATTTGTGCTCCCTCTGCTGGCCAACTGATTGATGCAACAAAGTGAAATAAAATCTTGCACAAAGACCGGCTCTCTCTTTTGTTTTAAAAGAGATTTTTTTGCAATCCATGGGATATTCCTCGTTAGAGGAAACCCAACGTTAGCCTTCAGCATTATTGCAGAGGACTCCACAAAAGCAATATAACTTACCGGGAAATGGTCACCCATTACGGAGGTGTCACCTGAATACAGGAGTAGTTCCCAGGAACGCCTCCGTTCTAATCCCAGCTCTAATAGCGTCTGCCTGTGTGGTTTGGGGTATGTCATGTAATCTCTCAGGGCCAGCTTCCTCATCTGTAAATTTGAGATGGGGAGGATAAATTCTTACCTACCTTAACTGACTAAGAGGATTAATTAGTGTTTTTAAAGCACCTTGAGGAGAACAGGGCTAAGTATTATTATAGCAATCAGCTGTATCTTTTGAAAAGTGTCCCCCATTCTGTAGTATGTTACTGCTTCTTCAAATCACTTAGTAAGACAAGACAGTATGACCTTGACCTAAATAGTAAAACTGAGTCAGTTCCAGCCGTTCACTGGATCATGTCATTTCCCCCCTTCTGAGATACTCTATGCTGCATGAGATTCAGACACTGCATGGCTAAAAACTCAGCTCCTTGGGCCACCTGCTCATAGTCTCCCCCATATTGTTCCATTGGGGAAGAGTTAAAGTTATTTGACTATCCTGTGGGGCATGGCTTCACTCCCACAGTCGCCCATGGCTCCCTCAGAAGCTGTGTTGCCATACTCACTTTGGCAGTGGCTGCACCCAACCCGCTCCTCCAGGAGCTGGGAACCAGCCTAGACCCAAGAGACGCATGGCTTGGAGGGCGACTGCTCTCTGGCATCTCGCCTCCCCAGTGCCCCATGCTTTGCCACGGAGGGGATTTCCCAGCATCTGTGGGAAGAAGAAAATGGAGCTGCTTTTCTCCCCCCTCCACAGGTCTGTCCCTTTTCCTTCCTGCTACTACAGTCTGTGGTCCTGCCTTGTGGCAGGGAGAATAGTAACAAGCCACCTCCATTGTCTCATGGATCTGGCTGCGGACTGTGTAGACAGACAAAGCAGGTCTAATAATAAAGATGTGAAAAGAAGCTTATGAGAATCCAAGCTATCTAAATAGCTTTGCTTTATGGGGTAGGTGACAGATTTGAACCTGTTACATAATTGCATACTGGTCCCATGGCCTGGATGTCGACAGCTGACTTGGGTTAGTTACCGTCTGTGCTGATTTAGGTTGCATTTGGGGCAGGTCAGCCTGTGATGTTATACAGTCCTCAATCTACATGTGGTATTTTCACAGCTTGTGACATGAAATCCTCTTTTAATGATAAAAGATTCACTAGATGATATAGTTTGTTTCATAATCCCACCTAGGATATATTATAATCTGGATGGAAGGGGGATATTTTTAACTTGTTCAGAGCCAAAGCAGGTTTGTTTTATTTTGTTTGAAGTAGCTAATAGTGTACAAACATCTGACCCACGGAGGGTTAATTCCTATTCTTTCATTTTCTATTCACTCCTGACTCCTCTGGAATTTTGAGGTCATATTTTTGACCCAAGTGTAATTGTTAGGAGCTTAATGTTTTCATTGCCATAGCGCTAAATACAAAACACAGGCCAGAGTTAAAGAAAAACAAATTACAAGCCTAACAGGGCCACGCCTTCAAGGAACGTTTAACACAATTTTGGGGGCAGAGGGTGCAAAAGAAACAAGCTTGATGGGCTCTCCAAAAGCATAGAGACACTGGTGAGGTTGGTAGGCACAACCTTTGACCTTGTACTCCTAGCCCTCTTCCTACCCTGCCCCACAGTTGCTTCTGTGCTCACTTCTGCCGGCAGCCCAGATGTAACACACTGGCAGCCCCGCAATAACAAACTAGTCCACAACCAAAGGAGGAAGATTTCAGGAAGTAATGAATTTGGGTTTCAGATTTCTAATAACTTTCTGGTATGAAAAGGCTGATGTTGTTAAACCTTTAGTACATGCGATGATTTTTAGTCTGCTGTGCATGCAAGAAGTGGAGTCTCCTGATGTGAGTTTATGACTGGGAGTCAGGGACTCCTTTGTCCTAATCCCAGCTCCAATTCTTAATCTCAGCCTCAGTTTCCCCACTTGTAAAATGGAGATAAGACTGATGCACCATGGGAATGGTGCAAGGTTTCATTAGCTAGCATTTGAGACTGCCATCTGTGCCTATGAGTCCTGCATATTACCCCAGACCAGCACTGATGCTGGAACCTTCAGGGTCTATCAGCAGCACACTGGAGGGACCCTCACCCTGGCTGAGAGAGTAGGAGACACGCTGAGCTAATCTCAGCTGGAAACAGATTAATTGTGCCTCAGATGTCAAGGCTTGTCACTGGAGGAAACAGCTCAAGGTTAACTTCACAGCTCAAGGTGGAGGAGGGTGCCGGGAGTGGAGGAAGTACAGTTTATTTACAAACTCACCTTGTCTGTTCTGTTTAGGGCCATTATGGATAAAAAGCTGGCTGCCTGCGTGAATATCCTGCCGAAGGCCTCGTCTATGTGAGTTGCACTGAACGTTCCTCCAAAGGACATACAAATGCTCGTCTGCAAATGGAAGCCTAAGCCAGGAATAGCAAACCCCAGAGGTGCCGGAGCACCCACAACTGGCTCAGCACCTCTCAGGATTAGGCCAATGAAACCATGCAATCAGGAGACCAGTTTATTCGTAGAAGGCTGCACTGCTTTCCGATTGCAAGACAGGGAGATTATAAGAGTGACCCCTGTACTGCCACAGTGCATTAAGCATATGAAGGGGTGGATGGTAGGCATGCCCGCCTGTGGCCATTTGTTTATTGGTTACTTAGGAATAGAAATCTTCGCAAAGAGGATTTTAGCCTCTTTCACCATGATTTAATGTGTGCTGTTTCTTTCATGGGACCTAAATTTAGAATATTAATTGAGGTCTTCATGCAGTAGGAAGGGGCAGCCTTTGGCCCTGGAATATGGAAACAGCAATAATACTCACAGGCATCCTGGGCCTTCCACCCAGAGATTGGAAACCTTGTCATTAATGAATGAAGCTCAGGACGTATTAATAACCTCATTATTAAGAGGTGTTGTGACTAGCGCCTGGCCACACACACAGAGCCAGGACTAGCACAAATCTTCCATTTCCAGTGCCTGAGCCACTGGACCATCCTTCCTCTCCGAGGGCCTGCCCCAAAGCCCAATGAAGCCATCCACTCCAAGGCAGACTTCTGTGGGCTCTGGATCAGGCCCCGAATGCACGACACAGAGTTCACTTATAAAGTTTGCGGATGATACCAAGCTGGGAGGGGTTGCAAGTGCTTTGGACAAACTGGAGAAATGGTCTGAAGTAAATAGGATGAAATTCAATAAGGACAAATGCAAAGTACTCCATTTAGGAAGGAACAATCAGTTGCACACATACAAAATGGGAAACGTCTGCCTAGGAAGGAGTACTGCAGAAAGGGATCTGGGGGTCAGAGTGGATCACAAGCTAAATATGAGTCAACAGTGTAACGCTGTTGCAAAAAAAAAAAAAAAAAAGCGAACATCATTCTGGGATGTATTAGCGAGAGTGTTGTAAGCAAGACACAAGAAGTAATTCTTCCACTCTGACTAGGTCTCAGCTGGAGTATTGTGTCCAGTTCTGGGTGCCACATTTCAGGAAAGATGTGGACAAATTGGAGAAAACCCAGAGAAGAGCAACAAAAATGATTAAAGGTCTAGAAAACATGAACTATGAGGGAAGATTGAAAAAAACTGGGTTTGTTTAGTCTGGAGATGAGAAGACTAAGAGGGGATGTGATAACAGTTTTCAAGTATGTAGAAGGTTGTTACAAGGAGGAGGGAGAAAAATTGTTCTTCTTAATCTCTGAGGATAGGACAAGAAGCAATGGGCTTAAATTGCAGCAAGGATGGTTTAGGTTGGACATTAGGAAAAACTTCCTAACTGTCAGGATGGTTAAGCACTGGAATAAATTGCCTAGGGAGGTTGTGGAATCTCCATCATTGGGGATTTTTAAGAGCAGGTTAGACAAACACCTGTCAGGGATGGTCTAGATAATACTTAGTCCTGCCATGAGTGCAGGGGACTAGATTAGATGACCTCTCGAGGTCCCTTCCAGTTCTATGATTCTACGAATAGCTCCTCTCTGTTTTCAGAGCAGTGTGTGATAATCCGTGTTAAGGCTGGATCCTGGTTACACTTATGCGCACACAGCTGTTTTAGCCTCCTCCTTCCCAGGCCAACTGAGCCCCTAGCGGCTGCTCACTAGCCACTCTGATGCCTCCAGATGGCGTCTGGCCTCCAGCTCCGAGCACATGGGTGCCATGATGGCAGCATTCTGCCAAGAGAATTGTTCTAAAAGGGCACGCGTGTGATCAAGGAGATTTGCCCCTGTTATTCCAGTCCTGGGCCCCCAAACAGCCCCGGCAACGCACTTTGCTGTTCCCTTGCCGCTCCACACCCCAGCATAGCTCTGCCAACTCACCTCATTCCTGACATTCAGACTCCCCTCCTAATCTTGCCCCCACCCAGTTCTGCTGAGGCACCTCAATCCTGACCCATGGTAGCTCCAGCTGCTCCAACACCACAGACGCTCCCTCATCTACTCTGTGTAGACCTAGCCCCAGGCAAGCAGCCGGACATTTTCTAGGGCGATAAATGTTCATTTTTCATAAATGCAGTGATTGCCCTCAAGATTGTCACATCCCATGGGGGTTCTGACATGGAAGTAATTTAAAATGCTTACAGTCGCCTGGTACCTCGGGTTTTCCAGCTCGGATCAGCAACCAGCTGCCAGATTTGTCCTTGCTCTGCAGGCACATGGCTCAGGCAGACAATCTACCCCTGAACGCTCTACCCTTAGTACATGCTTATAAACCCCCCTAGCGTGCTCGGGAAGCGAGCCTCTTTGCCCGTAAATGTCATCCAAGGCGTTCATTCCCTACTGTGTCCAAACAGCCAGACGTAGTTCCCAAACTTGCACTGCGCTCTGCTTGGGCAGAGAGCACCACCGACCTCACTAGGGCTCCACATGGATGCAAGGGTCCACCTGGGCTGGAGCTGGGTCTTACTGAGCATGGGAGAAAGCGTTTAGCCAGCAATCTGTCAGGTTTGTGACTCCACCCTCAGTCAAATCCACAGCAAGTGATTAGAAAATGTGACATTTCTAGAACGACACAGAACAAGATAAAGAAATGTGACCTGGTAGCATGCACTGAACAGGCAAAAATCGAACCCTAAGAATACTTAGCTCTTACAGAGTACTTGCCTTCAGCAGATCTCCAAGCACTTCAATGTCTTTAATGGATTTTAATGCCGAGCCAGTATAAATGGGACTGCAGTCATTTACTGTATTTCTTTCTTTCTTCTTCTTCTTTTAAATCTAGGTATTTTTGGAAAGGGGAAATAGAAGAAGTCACTGAAATACTTCTAGTAAGTGTCTGGTCCTGTGTATGCAGTAGAGAGACATGTTTCTAAGAGGGGCCCCGTTTCTGACACTCACCTACGATTAATTCAAATATTATGAGGAGTTGCGGGGACGGCCCCAGCTCAGGGCAGTAGTGGCCAAGAGTCGGTACCATCTGAGGACTGCGTGAAATGGATTCGGAGATTCTCTCTCCAGTTCCTTGAGGACAGGGGTCCACATCACAGAAATCCCCAGCAGAGACACCCTGACCTCAATGAACCACAATAGGCTGAGCTCTCACTTTGAGAAGGTTCCATTCAGGTCAGGGCACAGCAGCAGGCAAGGAGGGGGAAACGTTTACTTTACTAAGCAGGGCTGTCAGTCCAGCATTTTTCCTGCATGTACGTGGCTAGAAGCACCAGCCCCATTGTGCTGGGCACTTTCCAGACACATAGAATGATTGAGTACCTCCTGTGAAGAGTTTATAGTCTAAACAGACAAGGCAGGGGAATTATTCTCCCTGTTTTACACACAACATCGAGCTCTTTTATAATTCATCAGTAGATCTCAAAGCACTCTACAAAAGGAAGTAATTGTCATTATCCCCATTTTACGGATGGGAAACTGAGGCACAGAGCAGTGAAGTGACTTGTCCAAGGTCACCCAGCAGGCCAGTGGAAAAAGCTGGGAACAGAACGAAGGTCTCCTGGGTTGTAGTCCAGGTCTCTATCCACTAGGCCACACTGTCTCTCAGATGGGAAACTGAAGCACAAAGAGATTACATGATTTGCCAGACATTCTGCTGCAGACAGTGCTAGTGTATTTCAGACATCTCCCATTGGACTCTAGCTCAAAGTTATTTGAATAATTTGCATATGCCATAATATTGCCATGAGACTTCCTAAGTGACTTTAATTCCCTCAAGAGAACTAAAGTAGATGCTGTCAGCACTAGTGTGGAAGAATTATGTGTGTGAGAACAATTATGCTGTCCCAGATTATATTTCTCTTTACATCCTCTCTTTTTCTTTTACAGTTAGTGAAAACCAGGACGTCAAGAATAAGTGAATTATCGGACTACATCAGGTGAGGCTCCTGCCTGTTGCAAATGATATTTTCCCCCTAAACTAAATTTGCCATCTCTAACTCAACCAGTCAGAGGGCACAGTTACTTCCTCCCAACACCCATGTGTAGTTGTTTAGCTCCTTGACTGCTTCTGCAGGTGCCAAATATCACAGACATCATATCAATTCAAAGCTTACGCTAAAATGAAAAACTAGGTAAAGCCCAGCTGGTTTCTAGTTGAAATTGAGTCCACAGACCTCAAAAAAGTCTCTCAGGTTCACCAACATGGACGGAACTTCAGCTTTTGTGTTGTAGCCATAGGGAATTCAAGGAATCAGTGCAAAGCTAGGTGAAACAGAGTGGTTTGGTCTTAGTTGTACCTTTGAAGGAAATATTTTTCTCACAACATGAACAATGAGCCTGTGGAACTCACTGTCACAAGATATCATTGAATTATCAAGATTCAATTATATGGATCCACTGATATGGATAACAAGAATATCTAGAGTCATCATAGTAAATACATAAGAGCTTCGGAGAGGATATCAACCCTGATGCTTCAGGGCTTAAGTCAACCTCTAACAAGGGGGGGGTAAGAAGGAAACTTTCCCTTAAAACAGGTGATCCTATGATTGCCTACTTCAGGGTTTCTTGCATCTTTCTCTGAAAGATCTGGTACTGGCCATAGTTGGAGACAGGAGATGGGCCACTGGTCTGATCCAGTCTGGCAATTCCTGTGTGTGAATGATTCCCTCTCGCCCCTGAGCAGCCCCGTGCGGCTGGGTGCCCAAACACCAGGGTACTATCTCACTTCCCTTTTGGGGGCCCTAAGGGCTCTACAACAGACTCTCTTACCCCAATAACACCCCTCTTTGGGGCTGGTTTGTTACAAAACATAGTGCAAATAATCCATCCCCAAACACATCCATTTATCACACCCACTGCATATAGTCCCTAGAATCCCCCAACACCTAGCTCATCACTGTAACACATACCACAGTCCAGCATCTTCCACCACACCAGGCTCTTCTTCAGTCCTCTCCTGTCCTGCCAGCGTGGACATCTCAGTCCTTCCAGCAGGAGTGCCACTTCACTCTTCCCAGTAGGAGCCCACCCTCCCACAGCTTCTCTACTGGGGGTTCCTCTTCATCAGGGGAGCATCCACCACTCCCTGGTTCCATTAACCTCTCATCTCAGAAAGGCCAGCAGGTAGGCCCTTCCATTGCTCCCCTGGCCCTCGGCCCCCTGTGCTTCCAGCTCTCCAACGTGCAGACGTCAGCCGCTCCGCTGATTGCCTGCCTGCCTTCAGCCTTGTCTGGCCCTTGGCTTCAGTTTGGAAGCTAGCAGGCAACTCCCTTTGCTGCTCTCCTGTCTTCAGTCCTTTCCAGCCCTCTGGCCTTTCTTCCGGTTTGGAGAGACCATTTGGGAAACTCCTCTGCAGGCAGCCCACCTGCTACCCCGCTCCCATAGCTTCCATCAGGGACCTCCCACAGGTGCTGCCCCATTCACTTAATCGGTCAAACTGGCAACAGCTGTACTGGCATAAAGGAGCTGGACCATCTTCATTTAAAGGGGCCAGCCACCCTGTGATGCCGTGTTTACTTAAACCCCAAACTCACAGCGAAAAGCTCATGGATTTTTTAATCTACATGATCTGAAGAGAAGGGCCACAGAACTGCTTTGAAGTCAGAGGCAGAGTCTGGAGGCCCTTCTTGAAAGATGCTCCTGTGACCTGAAAGCTCCTCGTTTCTTGGGGCTGTAAATAAGATTGAGCTTGTTCCTACAGCAGAAATGATCTGCTCCCACTGGGGGGCTGTGTGTATTTTCCATTTTAGATCCATGCATCCCTTTGAGATTCCTGAATTTATCAGCCTGCCGATAGATCAAGGAAACCCCCTCTATTTAAAATGGATTGAAGAAGGTGTCCCCGATGACTAGCTGGACTGCTCCATTCTGTTCTCCAGACATACCCAGCGTTTCCTTCCTGCCAGGCGTAGAGGACATTTGCTTTGGCGTTCTAGTTGTTTCTCACTGGAGGTGGGACTGGTGCATACATACGGAAGGACAATAAAACCCCAAGGGAATGTAGGTAGCACAAGCGCCTGGGATTTGGAATTTGACTCTTACTTGAAATACAGTTTAATGGACACGCCTCGTTTGTGTAAACCTACGTTCTACTGAGCATTTAGCAACCATCGTAAGTGGAGCCTGAAAGGGCACAAGTTGTCCAAGAATAGTTTCAAAGTTGTGAACTGCAGGGTCTGCAAAGGGGTTGTGATGAGCTGTGAGCTCCTAGGGAGATGCTATGGCTGACCACAGGGTGAAAATACACACGATAGGCCCCAGCAACACAGTCCATGGAGAAGGACCAGAGTTCCAGTCCACTGGCTTTCAGGGGTTGGCTACACTGCAGAGGAGGCATGTGCAGCCCCAGTGACAGTGAGCCGGGGTGATCGCTGGTCTGTCTGCCTCCTGAAGAAGGGTTGCTGCAAAGTGGGGGAACCAAAGATGGGGAAGGTCCTGCCGAGCCCTCTGTCCCGCCTGCCCAAATGAACGTAAATCAGGATGCAGCAAAACAGCCCACGATGCACCAGATCACGTCATCTCCTGCTGTGCGGCACCGGTTGCAGCAACATGTTGCTTTGCGTCCTGACAAGGCAGCCGAGGCAGTTTAAAAACAGCCAGCCATTCAGAGTGCTGCCTACTGATCCCAGGCAGCGCAAACGAGGCCCCACTGGGGTGGGGAGAAAGCTGGACTGGGGGACGCGGCTGACAATCGCCTACTGCTTCTGGGAAGAGCACAAACGGTTAATGCTCCCCAGAGCATCTAGCAATGCCTAACGGCAGCAGGGAGCCAGTGAGGGCCAATGCCATGCTGCACAACAGTGCCAGGCTAAGGAGACAAACCTGGTCCCAACAAAAACTTCCTTCTGACTGAAGCAAACACTTTCTCCCTTGGCAGCATGTCGCACTGCAAACAGAGGCACAGGCTTTTAATAGATTAATTTTATTATCAGGTAAACTATGGAACACTATGTAGTAATTGATGTGTCCGAGACGTTAATAAACAGAAGTGTTTCTTACTCCTGATGCCTGGTTTGCTCTTAGACTTTTGTGGTTATGAAAAGGCCAGTTGGGCTGAGAGGGGCAGGCCTGCTCTGGCATTGATCTTTCTGGGAATGTGGGGGGTGGGGGGTGGATTCTGCAGCACACTCTGCCCTCGAGTATGTGGGCCAATGTTTGCGGTGAAGTCACCAGGAAAAAGGGTTCTCTTTGAGAAGGACTGGGACTTTTGGCCACTGTACTGCCAAAATGTTGGCCGTGGGTGATAACTACAGCCTGGGCCTGCTCTTGCTCCCATGGGTCAGTTCTGCCAGTGGTTTATTAATTCACGCAGGGCCTGATCTAAAGCTGAGTGAAGTCAAGGAGAGTCTCTCCCTTGGCATCAGGGGGCTTTGGCTCAGGCCCGTAGTGCTGCGGTGGGTGACACTTTGCAGGTGTCAGTTGATGCCCCTCCCTGAATGTAAAGTATACAGCTAACACACAGAGACGTCGGCATGCTGTGGGGTGGGATGATAACACTGAGGGAGCAAGGGGCCAATAGGAAGGGGAAGGGGTCTGTAATGGGAGCAGAATTGGGTCACTTGAAGCTGTGCTTAAAATCAGATTAACCCTAAGGGAGACGGAACAGGGCTAGCCCTGCTGCAATTGCTTGGCAGATGCTGTCAGGGCTGAGGCAAAGGATGCAGCGCTGGAGAATGTCTGACCACTGGAACCACCGCTGCATGCATCTGCCAGTCAACGAGCACTTGCAATGAAGCCTGGCTAGACACTGGTGGAGAGCCATCCCCTGCTCCGAGCTGCAGTAAAGTGGGTTTCACTCGCTTGAAGCCAAAAACATGAGAACAAGTCAGGGGAGGAAACTTGCACAGTCTGAAATTCAATGAGAGATGTGCACAGGCAGGGTGATATCACTCTCCCTGTGCTCATTAGCACCTGCAGCCGCTCCTACCTACTCTGAATCCTACCTACTGGCACTTTGCTGTGGTTTTAAATGGGCCCTGGATGTGCTAAGCTGCGGAATTAAAGCTACTTTGCAGAAAAAAGGTCAGCAACCAGCAATTGGGAAAGAGATTTATTAGTGGGGTTGAAGGGCAGATTGGCCAGGTCCCTTCGTTTTCTAGTATCAACTTACTTGTTAGATGCTATGAATGTTCCAGTGCTAAATGTAATTAGTGGGATACTGGCAGAGCACGTGGAGAACACCCCTGCGCCTGCAGAAAAGGAGCCATTTGCTCTTTAATGAGCACATGTGGGCAGGATCGCTGTTTGACATCACAGCCAAAGAAAAAAAAAGTCTGTCCATACCTGGTCAGATTTGTACCGTGAACCCTGAAAATTGCCTTAGAATTTTATGGTGAAATAAAATGTCCTAGGGCAGGGAGATTTTAACGGGTGAGTCATTTAATAATCTGACTGTGAGAAAACACTCTGGGGCACTTAGCTGACCTAGGAGCTTTGCAGCGACTAGTGAAAGCGCTCATGGCGCTCTCCCACTAGGATCTTGCACACGCTTAGGGGAGCGCTGGCTTCGCCTGAGAAAGCTGAAAGGTGGGTGTGAGCCTGGCATGCCAGCCTCACAGCGTGTCAAGGATGGACTGGACTGTGGAGATTGAGCAGTTCAGGATCAAGGCACCAGCAGAATAAGAGGCCCTGTTTGCTGCTACCTCCGCTGCCCCGTTCTAAAGCCAGTGAGGATGTCAGACTCCAGGGCTGTCAAGCCAGCAGAACTACTTCCCTGCTCTGTGAAGAGTCGCTCTCTGCCCCGTGCTCTAGGTACATGTTAAAGAAAAGCACAGAACTGTCTGAAATAAACTGGAGTAATTCTGTCTCCGCAGCTCCTGGGGTCCACACGGGGTGCGAGCCTACTGTGATTTACATTCTTTACCTTCCTCCTACTCTTTAAACTCAGAGTGAAATGCTAGCGCTTTAATGGCTAAAATACCTCAGCTCCGTGCAGTTCAGTGCTCCCTTGAAGCCCCTCTTGCCTAATGGTCCAGTTTAAAGGATTTTTCACATTTCTTAGCCTCTTGGACCAGAGCTATGCAGACTAATCCTGTTACAGTGCAAAGCGCATGAGTGCTGCTATAAATCAGAGGCCTCATCTCCACCATGCTGCATACATAAAGTATGCATGATACAGTAGGATAATCCAGGATAGGAAAAAATGCATCTCTAATCTGCTCCTTTTCATCCGCTGACAGAGTTCTAGCTCACACACCACAAGGAAACAGGGCTTTTATTTCCTTTAATAGGACATGCGACGTCATTGTTGAGTATAAACATAGAATTCCCCCAAGCTGAGAGCCAGGTCTTTCCACCCTGCCCTTTGTTTTACAGCTAGAAATTACATGAACAGCAAATTAAAACACCATATTTAGTAATACCGGCTACAGCCCCCTGTGCTGCTGGGGTCCTGTCAGATTTCACACCGCTAAGCAGGGTCAGGCTGGGTCACAGAACTACCAAGAACCCCTTGGCGCTCTGGGGACCAGTGCTGGGAATTCAACGGGTGGCACGCCAGCCTCTGAGTCAATGTGCCATGATAGTGATAGTGAGACAGCTGGGCTGCTGCTATTCAGATGAATCCTAAAACCAAGGTCCTGACCACTTGTTGTAATTAAAGAGCCCATGACCCTTTTTGTTCTAGCCCTAGTGTCCTAGCCAAATTCCAGTCTGAGTTCCCTCAGGTTTCCTAATCCCTCCGGCTGCTTCTGTTGGACTCCTATATACTATTCTTATTTCAAAAGTATGTTGAGCTGTTGGCTGCAAATACATGGAGACTTTTAAAAATGCCATATGAACAAAAAAATTTCTAGCTACTTTTATCTCCACAGTAGGATTAACCCTAGGTTAATCAGCTGTTTATTGGTTGTTACATTCTGGCTCCCTCAATACCCCCTGTACAATAAGTGAAAAAATTCTTTATATCCTAGCCTGAACAATTGTGCAATTTATGCATTTCACCCAGAGATGGCAGCATGTCACTGTTGGGGAAGTAATTCCTCTAAGCAGTATACATAGCTTGCAAATATGCTCCCTCCACCCTTCATACGCCCGCTTAGCTCCAAAATAAAAGTTTCCTGGGTGGGAATATAGAGAAAATTCAAGAACCAGCAACTAAATACCCCAAAAAAGCAAAGGAGGGTCCATAGGTAAGTGCATTTCAATGTGTGTGATCAATTTAAAAATGCCCCCAGGGGACACATTAGCTAAAGTAATGCTATCTTTAAAGACAATGCATTCTGTTCCAAATCATTAAAAATGCCCAGTGTTATCTATCCCCATTCAGTGTCTCTCAGTTACTAACAAAGATCCCGCATCCTACCAGTCCAACTAATACAGATAAGTAGTGAACAAAGAAAGGAAACCTCAGAGGTGAAGAATGACACACTCACTCCAAAAACTAATTTCCCCATACTAATTTTCCCCTACTGTTACTCACCCCTTCGTCAACTGTTTGAAATGGGCCACCCTGATTACATTGGCATCATTACCACTACAAAAGTGATTTTTCCTCCTTTGGTATTCTATTGTTGAGAATAACTCACTTCCACTTTAATTGAAATGTCTCGTTAGCACTGACCCCCACTTGGTAAGGCAACTCCCATCTTTTCATGTACTATGTATATATAGCTGCCTACTGTATTTTCCACTCCATGCCTCTGATGAAGTGGGTTTTAGCCCACGAAAGCTTATGATCAAATACATTTGTTAGTCTCAACGACCGCTCTGAAACCTGTCACTTTCACCTTTGTTATTAGAAAACAGGCACCAGGAAAGGTGTATAGACACCGACCGAGCTTTTAGAATGCCCAGTGTGTGTGTCTAATAACCCCCGACGTCATTTGCTCATAATTGAAACCAAACTGCCTTTTCCCTGTGTACCTTGTTTCTTTACTTGGTGCAGAGTAGGTAACTTGACCAATAAAGAAATCCTGCCCAGTGTCACGTTCTGGCTCTCAAGCACTAGCAGAACGCTGCAATGTTCCGTTTGCAAATGCTGCTCGGGAAAGAATTGACTCAATAATAACAAAAAGCAAAGCAAACGTTGCCAGTGGTTTTTTCCCCCACCTATGCACAACTCCTAAATGTCGGGGCAAACCTACCAGATAGCATCTCCTGGTCCAGCACACCCATCTACCAATGCAAGCAGACACCCAAGAGTGCTTTAAGCAGCAAAGGCAGGGAGGAAACACATACTGGGGGTGAATAACCAAAGCCATGCGTGGCTTTGACAATATTGCCAACCCCAAGTATTTAAAAAAAAAAAAAAGTCACAGATCAGACCCCCAAAATCATGATATTTAAAGAAAAATAACCATGGGGTTCTTTGCTTTGCTTTCCCGGTACCTTTCAGGCTGCATTCAGGACAAGTTTCCCTGCTTTTTTCCTCCCCATACACAGGAGGCCTAGAAAGGGAAACAGATTCTCACCACTCCAGGAGACGGAGCTTTAAGTAAAACCCAAATATCACCTGACTAATGATAAAACTGAGTTGGCAATGCGGTAACCAAGAGCCACATCATGTCCTGTTGACCAGCATGCGGTTGTCCATGCAGATAACCCTCCACAGCTCGAGAGCCGCAAGTCAGGATCGAGTGGGTGGCATATTTTCCCCGCACCCTGTAGGAATCTCTTGGAAGTAGCGTAGCTGGGGCCTCCAATGGAGCCATGGAAGCAGTAAAAGGACCCTTTCCCCTAAGAAGCAGAGGATGTCCGTGTGGTTGGCTTGGTGCCTCCAATGGATCCCTGTGAGCTGCAGGGCTTTGGGGTGGGGCTCCTTGCTTCTTCTGCAGGACTGACCCCATTCCCCAGACAGAAGAATTAGAGGAAAGTTTTCCTCCCTCCCCCCTCTCAGATCACCTCCTAAAGGTTTCTGTGGGAGAGGGTATCCGGCCTAAATTAAACCACATTGACCCGGTAACAGGCTCTGTGAGGGCAGCCCATTCTGCATTGCTACAGGGGACTGGGGAGCGAGTGCCATTACCAGGTGGCGATCCTTCAAGGAGGGGAACGATACTGACGGACTTCAAAGGGAGCGTTCTCTGGAACAGCGCCGATCCACACACAGGATGCAAGTCAGGGAGGGCTCAAAAGGCTCAGAGGGAAGTGAAGGATCTCCAGCAGGGAGAGGTCCAGGGAGGTACCTTCTGGCCTTGTCCCATATTCAGCAGCCCTGCATCTTCTAAGAACTAGGCACTTCAGCCTTCAAATGCTACATGCCCCTGGAGGAAAGTGAGCGGAAGCATGCTGAAAAGTGCCAGTCTGCACCTCAGCCCTGCGGTTGCCTTTCACTCTGGGTTACACTGGTGGCCGGCCTTAGAATCCCAGAGACATACGAGCTGCCACTCCCCATAAGCCAGGCAGCAGAACCCATCAAGTCATGCTTGGTATGGCCCAGTTTCTAGGGTTCACGACCTCATGATTAATAATGGACACTATAAAGAGCCGGTGACGTTAAAAAAGACTTTTTAATTGTACATCAGACATATTAATTACAACTTGAATATAACAAAAGTTGGTTATTAAAAGCAGCAACTTGACATCATAAATCTTTCGAAGGTGCACAGAATCGTTATAAGATCTATTAGAACTAATGCAACACATCCTCTGGAACAAAGCGTTTTTAAAGGCTCCACATTCCCCTCTCTGGAACACATGTGGAGGTGCGGAAGATTGGTTGGTTGGCTGGTTTGTTTGCAGGGCCTAACATAAGAAGCGTACACCCTGTGACAAAGTGGGGGATTTTCTTGTGTTTACACGCGCAGCACGCTGGGGCACAGACATTCCTGAAACGTTCAATGGCTTTCTGAGGACTTGGTGTCACTGCGCTGCCTATTCTGCCCATTCCGCGGCTTCCAAAGGGGGGAAACACAATTGAGAGATGAACAGAAAGGCCCCACCTGGCAAGATCAGGATTCATTCATTGCGCATCAGCTGAGCATTCCACCAACACCCAGAGCAGAACAGGCAGCTGGGTCCCTCACACTGCTCTAAGCCAAGCCCGAGCCCCTGGACCCCAGCTCTGCAAACCTCTCTCAGGGACACTCACTGAAGCCAGTGGGAGTTTCAGGTCTTGGCAGGTAAGTAAAGGAGGAACTGACTTTCCGCTACTGTCTTTTCAAGGGAGTTGCATACAATTTCAGCAGGCACATCGATTCTGTTACTGATTTAAGATCTTAAATGCTAATTCCCTGATCAGGTTATAAGCTCCATGCATGCAGAACCTACTGAAGTTGACAAGTGAGGCGCAGCTCACGGCAGAGTCAGGATCTTGTCTCTTTCACTTCACCTGTGAAAGGCGATGGGCACTGACCCAACTCTCACACCCACATTTAAAATACAGAAGGAATGGGGTTATGTCCCTCCTCCCCCACCCCGATCATTTCTAAGCCAAAAGCCTCAAAATCTCTTGGTTATCCTAAGGCTCGTGAATATGTGCTGAGAACAAGGAGCAGATTCAATAAAGGGTCTTTTTCATATTGCCTCTTTGGCTATAAAGATGCATTCAAAGCACTTATGTATTTCCCAGGACATGTAATAGCTACAGTACTTCGAATCATTACAAAAAAGCCTAGCTTTTGGAAACAGCAAAAACAAAAACAAAAAACCCACAACTAGCTTTTGTGCTCAAAAGATGCAAAATTATCTAGGGCCTGATCCGAACTCTGTTGAAGTCAATGGAAAAAAACTCATATTGATTCCAATGGGGTTTGGATCAGGTCCCAAGAGACCAAATCAAAAAACGTCCTAACACGCATAGAAAGACCCCGACCCTACAACTGGATCCACACAAGCACAGGCCCACACCGATCTGATGCAGGTTCAGGAGCCAAGTCAGTTTCTTTTCACCCACAACCTGTGTAGTTAGGAGAGTCTTTTAATGCTTTCTATGCACTTGACGAAGGACTTGTCTACACAGACAGTGCTGTAGCAGTGACGCTACGCCACTATAGCACTGAGAGCGTCTCCCATTGGTGCAGGTACTCCACCTTCCTGAGAGGCATTGGCTATGTTGACAGGAGAGGCTCTCCCAGCCACCCAGCACTATCTACAGCGGGGGTTAGATCCATATAACAGCATCGCTCCGGGGGGTGGATTTTCCACCCCCCTGAGCGATGGAGCTATACCGACATGAGATGGTAGTGTAGACCAAGCCTCAGTGGTGAGAGGTTACTTTAACAGTAGAGATGTACTACAGATTGACTTTTAAAAGCCATGGTTTCCATTCGCTGGATTCAAATCCAGTCCCAATGACAGACTCCACATGTCACAAACAGGTGGTGGTTTTTCCATCGAGGTGTTCCTAGATCATTTCTGACAGATTAATTGAAAGGCTAAAAAAAAAAAAAAAAAAAAACCCACACACCTAAAACCTGCTATGATGGATGTTCAGACTAATCTGCTTCTGCTACAGCAGCTGACAACAGGCCAGATTCTGATCCTAGTTATTCTGGGATAATCTTGAAAAACTCCACTGAAGGCAATGGAAATACTTCAAATTTACACTGGTGCATCCAGTCAGAATCCGGCCCAAAACTCTAACACTCAAAGGACAGCAAGGAGCTGTATGCACCATTCTGGGTCTCAGCCATATAATCAAACGCAGGCTACAGAAATACGGAGACCTTAATTCAGATTGGGGGGAGGGGTTAAATTAAAAACAACCACCACCACCCCAGAACTTGGATTATCCACGATGTTATTTGAAGAGTGATGTCAATGGGAGTTTTACTTTGTTAAGGATCATATAATATGGCCTTTGGTTTGTAACTTTAACCTGTTCTGTGAAGGCGATGTTGTGCCGTTCATTTGGACGTCAGTGGGGAAGTGCTGCTTTTATTATGGGAGTTCTGCTTAAAAATGGAGCCTAATTTTCCTTTCTCACCTGTTTTTACTCTTGCTTTACATACATGTCAGTTAGGGGAGAATCACACACTGAATGATTCAGGATCTTAAATAAAGTTTTTTCAATAAAATGAGCTTTTCAGTTCATCTTTCAACAGCCAGGTCATACAATCATATACACTGTTAAAACCATGTCCTTTAGGGATTATTAAAGGTGAAAGAATTTGCAAACCCTAGTTTGTTTTTTTTGCCTTTAAGATGTTTAAATTTTTGCACTTCATTCAGTTTGGATAATGAAAGGAGACTTGTCAGTTTCACTGTTATTTATCCACAGTGGTGTTGTAGCCATGTTGGTCCCAGGATATTAGAGAGACAAGTGGGGTGAAGTTGTATCATGTATCAGACCAACTTCAGGTCATCTGAAAAAGAGCTCTATGCAGCTCAAAAGCTCGTCTCTCATCACCAGAAGTTGGTCCAATAAAAAGATATTACCTCCCCCACCTTGTCACTTGTTTATTGTCAGTTTCACTCTGGGTTCTCAACAACCAGGCTAGAAAGTGTGGATAACTTTTCACTGAATGTTTAAAAGAAAAATCTAACAAACATTTCTACTGATATTAGAGCTTGTAAAAGTATAGATATATTTTAAAACAACCTAGATTGTGTCTAAGCTACCTGACAATATCACTTTATATTAGACAAGAGTGGCAATTTTGTATTATTAGGTAGGCAAACTGAATCCCAGAATTCAGCTTAGCAAGTCACTTTCTGAATCCCAATAATGGAAAACATGGCTCGCCTTCCAATAATTTATTACATTCGTTCTTCTGATTCTTAAGTTACTGCATTTCCTCTCCCTTCCTTGCCCTGCAAGGCTACATCCTCTTCTTCCATTATATATGCAAGAGCAACAAAGACAGAGATCATGCAGCGCTAAGTAGAAAGATTTGGTTCAGCTGGTATATGTCAGGTAATACAAATCGCAATATGTATTGTTACGTATCCAAAAGCAGCAGCAACAGAAATTCCCTCCCCCTACACAAACATTTCTCTTTCATTCGCAGAGATACAATCACTTTTCCTTTGTTTTGCTTTTTGTTTGGCTGGTTTTTTTGGCTTGTCTGCTCACTTGGCAGCGTTCAACACAATGATCTTTACAAAAATAAATGCCCATGGCTCCATTTCATGTAAGATGCCATCAGTGCCAAACAATGCCCTCCTTGGTTTTAAGGCAAGCTCACGTCATTGGTCAGATTCAGTCCCAGACTGTGATTGTCAAAAGAATAAGCAAATGGAGCTGCTGCATCATTTTACATCTTAATGTCATGGGACAATAGCAACCGTGATGTAAATCTGTCCTGTGGCTGGAAGTGAATGGCCGAAAAGAGAGAGAGAGAGAGAGAGTGTGTGTGTGTGTGTGTGTCCCATTAATGAATGAGTGTATGATGAGGAGGTACATACTATATAATTGCTTTGACAAGAGTCATCTTGCCCAGCATTTTCTATCAGCACAAGAATGTGATACTTAGGTGCTTAGGCATTATAGAACCGGTTATGGAGGTGCTTTCTGCTTTAGTAACAAGACCAGTTGGGTCTGTTATTTAAGGCTTGTATGTGATCATAAGACACTGGTGGACTTAGATGTGGTTCTTCTGCATAACAGCATTTTTATTGTTACTAGAAGGGATGATAGTTTGAGCTCGATACAGATTGGTTTTCCTTTCTCCACTCAAACTTCCCTCTTTGCTTTCCTCTCACCACAAGAGCTGCTCCATCAGACACATGTGTGCACTATCAGCCAGATGCTGGGTGGTTCGGATGGGCCTACCATGCCTCTATGGTGCAGCAGAGTATCACAATGAAAAGCCATATAACTAATTGCTCACTTCCACAAAGATGGCTCCCTTGGCTTAGCCAAAGGGTCCCCTGGGGAAGCCAGTTGTATATACATGACCAATAAAATAACCATCATTAAAAACAAGAACTCGATCAGTTTTAGCCACCCGATGCCGCGGCTCACAGTAAGTTTGGATGTAATCGCCATGTCCAACTGCCTCCGCTATATCCTGTCCTAAGTCCTTCACAGTTCCCTAGAGATCCCCTGCTCCAGACCGTTAAGTGTTCCTTTCAAACCTCGCCTGCACAACTCACTGTAAGCGTAAGGAGAGCGGTCAAAACTCTCCCGCATCGGTGCACGGCCAGCGCGAGAGCCCTGCTCATCCACATCCCTTGCCTCCTTTGGTTTAGGTCATGGGTTTTGTTTGATTGATAGATCTATTTAATTCTAGGAGAGGTTTCCCAGGCTGGTCCAAGCCAGAGGGATCAATATGGGGTGGTGCCTTCCCATTCCACCAGATATTGGACTTTCCCCTCCGGAGTCACCCTGCGGGCTAGCACCTGGTACTTCTCCCCACACACCAGCCTGCCGGCTGCTCCAAAGTAGTTGGTGATGGAGGACTTGAGGTGGGAGAGGGAGGAGTCGTCCTCGCTGATGCTCTCCAAGGTGTGGCTGTCAATCCCATCATCCTGGCGCTCCGGGGCACAGGCCGCCTCACTGCTCTCTGAGGCGCAGCTGTTCAGGTGCCCGCCTTGTTCAATGCCTTTTCTCTTCCCCCCCACTGGGGCGTAGGCTTTAGCCGCCAGCTTTCGTTTCCGGCTGCCCACGTTCCTTCTGCTAGGGGAGAGAGAGAGAGAAGGGGATGGGGATAAGAGAAATGCTGGCAGAAGGAAACTACAATGCAGCAGCTCTGGCCCTTAGACAAGACACGTGCCTGGTGATATCAAGGGCTCCTGACCCACAGGGCCCTGCACTGAGCCAGCCAAGTAGGGAGCTGGAGGATGTTAACTAATGAAAGCGAGTGAGTTTCCCGTCCCAGCTGCTGTGAGACTTTCCGTGCACCAAGAAGCGAAGTGCCAGGTTTTGGGCCATTAGCCACCATCCAGGAACTAATAATCCAAGGCTCAAATTAGTAGGAAGAGAGGCAGCTCCCCTTGCTAGGATAACTGTTGGGGAGTTACAGGACAGGAAGGCATGGTCTAGTGGTTAGACCCTGGGCTGGTTATCGGGACTCCTGGGTTCTAGTCTTGCCTCTGCCACTGATTGTTTATCGTATCAGACTCATCTCTGAATTGGGCTCATAACTTCTGTAACTCAGGCACTGGAAGAAGGTTGAAGTTACATTGGCTTAGACTCCCAAAGGTTGGTTATGGTTATGTCTACATGGCACAAAAGACACCACAGCAGGAAGTCTCAGAGCCCAGGTCAACTGGCTCAGGCTCACAGGGCTAAAAACAGCAGTATGGGCGCTCAGACTCTGGCTAGAGTCTGGAAATCCAATGAGAGGGGAGGGTCTCGGAGCCCGGGCTCCAGCCCATGTCCGAACAGCTACGCTATTTTTAGCCCTGTAGTGCGAGACTTGTGAGCCTGTTGACGCAGGCAGAGATTCACTGCCGTGGGTCTCTTTGCTGTGTAGACATATCCTAGTACTCCTCTCTCAACATGGCCCCCTGTGCCTAGAGGGACCCATTTCAGCAACGATGCTAATGCCAGCTTCCCCAGGGGCTCGTGAGCTTTAATCCATTTATTTGTGTGAAGTGCTTCAGCAGGGCTCTGCAAGGGCAGGAGACATCCCATGGAGATGGCTAGGCAGAGTGGAGGTGTTCAGTAAAGCTGCCAGTTCATTAATAACGAGTCTTTCTGTCCCTACGAATGTAAAAGCACCCATCACCTCCAGGTAAGCCAAGGGTAGTTTTGCTTACCGAGGAATGCAGGGCCACTCCTTCTGCATTAACCACAGTGCTTCCCTCACCCCACCAAGGAGATGGCAGGAAAATAGGCAGTTTTATTTAATGACCTCAAATAGGCACCAAACACCAAACAAACTGGCCGCCAGCTGTGGGCATCAACTGTACAGTGGGCGGAGTCCCCAAGACAAGGAATCCTTATTGCCAGGTGACCTGGGACCAGCTTCTTCGCAGCGTATCCTTGTGAAGAGATTTAAAAAATAGAAACTGGGTTTTCCTGCAGCCAGGCACGTACATCTGGTGATGGTCTCCAGTGAATTAGTGTCCGGTTTGCTTAGGGTCAGGGCAGAGACAGAGAAAGATGAGCAATACTTGGAAATACTCTGGGTGCAGAGCAGTTGGAGGCAGCATGGCCAGCCCTGAGAGAGACTGCAGGGAAGAGAGAAGTCCAGGATAACTTCCAATGACCAATCACTCTACCTAAGCCAGAGGTTGGAAGGACAGGGTGAATGGAGAGTTCATGAGGATCACGTCAAGGGTTGGAAAAACAAAGGGGATTAAAAGAAAGCAGTCAAGTGCAGTCAAGATCAATGCAAAATCAAAGGGCAAAAACCTAGTCTCAGCCCCTCCCCTCCCCTTACCTCGATTCATAAGACAGGCTCGTTATCGCAGAGCCAGATGTGCTGGCAGCATCTGTGGAATCCAGGTCAGAAAGAAAAGTCTGCCCTGAGCTGGCACTGAAAGGGAAAGAGACCAAAGTCAGCCCTGGCCAGACCTCAGCCACTGTGTGAGCCCAGCATTTCCAGCTGCGTCAGTAGCAGATGCCCTTCTGCGTACGTACAGGACCCGGCTCCAAACAAAACGCCAGCTAAAACATGCAGCCTGTTTGGGGACATTCAGGAGAGCAGCAGCGTGCGTCTCTATCAGGACAGCCAGGGGGACCTGCACGGTGTTAGTTAAAGGCCCAGAAGTCAGACAGGAACATAGTAACCAGCGCAGACCCCTAGGACTTCCAGAGCTGCCAGGATGGGGCTTTCACCAGCAGCCAGCAAGGGCTCCCCACCCCCCTGCTTCCATTTCCCAACAGGGCACAAGTAGATTAGCTGGTGCCCACTGAAAATCTTGATTCCTCATATAAATCTGGAACTGGAGATTTGTCCAATTAAGCCCCTCAAACATCTTTCGCCTTTGGGCATCTCTCCTCTCCCCAGCACGCAAGGGAGTGAAGAGGGCAACCCCCGAATCACGGTGATGGCTACCCCCGGCATGGCAAAGTGCGGAGACGCATGCACAGAAACCCGACGTGCTTTCTTCTTACCATCAGGCATTACTGCCCCCGGGACAGATATGCCGTTTACCTTTTTAAGCTCTGAATTTCATCCAGTGTAAAGTCAAATATGCTGGCCAGGTGGTGGTTTGTGCTCCAAGCCGAGGTGAAGTCACTCTGCATTGCAAAAAGGAGTATATTCATGAGCTGACAGCAGGCCATCACTCCGTGTGAGCAATCACCTACCCCGGTTGGCCTCCCGCATACATCTCCTGCACACTCGGAGATGACCTGTGCTTTGGACGGTCCCTTACCCCTCTGCAGAGCAGGCATGCAGAAGGCTGCCGTTTGGAGCTGGGCGCAGTTGGAGGGTTGTGGGGAATCCCATCCATTCTTTTTTTAAAGGCACCTTTTTCATTAAAAATAATAAAGTGTCCCATGCCAGTTGAGGTTCCGTTTTCCCTGGTTCTCGTCTGTAACTGAGAAGCCGTGAGGGCGTTTGGAAGGATGGGGGGACAATTATACTGGACGCAGCTGAGGATGTCAAAGTCTTTTACAATGGTTTAATCAATTTTTACACCTCATGCTGGCAGAGACCAAGTCTCACAGCAAGTCAGTGGCAAACCCTGTAACAGAACCCGAGACACGCAACTTTCATCCCAGTGCTCTAGCCACCAGAAGACACTTAAACAAAGAGACGTATTTGGAACTCCCTGCTCTGAGCCTCTTGTTACTGGCATCAGAAGGCTGGTTTGTGGCCAGCAGGGCAAGCTTTCAAATTGGCACTTTGATCCTGCCTTTATTAGTCATCTCTGCCTGGGGAGCGCGCAGCCTATGACGGATGGAAAAACAGCGCATTGGGGAAAGCACTCAAGCCTCCTAAATGGTCTGTTGGTAGCAGCAGCACAGGGATCTTGCCCAGTTCCGTGTTGGAAAAACAAAAAGCAAACAACTTCAATAATTCACCCCTGAAAAACAACATCATGGATAGTAACAAAAGAAAGAGTAGCGAGAAACTAACACTGGGAATAGCATCCTCCAACAAAAATTTTGATCTTTTTCTTCTAGCAACTCGCCTTTTCTGCTGTTGAAATTCATGCGGCAGCAAACTGTGAAAGCAAAGAACAAACACAAACAAAGAACAATGAGAGTCAGACTTGCTTGGAGGCTGCAAATCACGTAACAGGCCTGAGGGGGGGTGTATAGAGAACGTCTATTTTGGTTCCAAGCAGCCAGGGAGAATCCTAGGGTGGGGAGTGTGGTCTTTTGAAAACTGTAACATTTACGAGCTGTCGTTTGAAATCCTAGTCCTGCTTGCAGCCTAGGGGGCTCTGGAGAGAAGTGTGAGACCAGGGCTTAGTAGTCAGTTTGCAAAGAGCCAGTTACAATAAGGTGGTGTGAGTTGTGGCTTCTGTTTTATGGAGCAGCCTGGTTTGTTTCTCTCTGGTTTGGGGTTCTTGTGTGTTCTGAATTCTAAGGAATAAAATAATGTTACACTGCAACTGTCCAGAAAGAGGGTCTATGTTTTTCATCTAATTTCTCTGTTTGTATGCTGTGAAACAGAGACAATTATCAAGAGAGCCCAGGAAAGCTGCTTTACTGTAGTGGCTGGGAAAGAACTGGAGAATGCTGCACAACCCAGGGGACCCCATGACTTATCATTTCTGTGTCAGAGTTTAAGACGGAAGCGGACATTCTATGGAGGGAAAGCTCAAAGGGTTTATGGGGAAGCCAGTTTTCTTAAGAGGACCGATGCGGAGGAGGAGAGGACAGTGTGAAGTGAAAGCGTGGACACAGACCCGTTTTTATGGGCGTATTTGCTTTTTCCTCTCTTCTTCAGCTCAGAAGCTCCATTCTCACCCAAACCTGGTACTTTCTCTGGCAGGAGCTTGCTTGGGGGGTTTGGCGGGACACGAATTCGCAGGCGAAAGATGCATTTCTTCTTCTTGATTTCCTTACCGCACAAAAATCTAGAGGGCAGAAGATACAAATCCCCTCATGATCTATTGATTTTTAAGCTCTGAATGGGAGTCTTCATGGCCAATTCTTCCCCTCTACCATCCATCCTACCTCAACACCTAAACCCTGCAAACCCAGTCATTTCAGCCCCTCCAGCTTCCCCACACCTGCTGAAGCTGAAATGTTGCAAACAGTCCCCTCGCCCAGGCTCACCTGCTTTTGTAGCTGTTGAGTGCATTGAGCAGGTGTGGAGCACGTTCTGAGGCCGGAGTGCTGGTCAGCTGGGATAAAGCATTGGCCAAAAGGTCATTTCAGTAACTTGAAGAGATGATCAGCAAAGCACAGAGCACACACTGGCTAGAGAGCTCGTTAGAGTCACCAGGGTTATTCTGAACTTAAACCAATGGGGGAGCCCACGCTACAGTTTTCTGCTCTGGTCTAAGCAGGTTTGATCATAAAGCTCAGAAACGCACAGCCAACAAAACCCCACAGGATGCAAACGCTCAGGCCCTGTTTATTGTTTGGACATCAGCGCGCCGGGTTCCTAAGACAGTTAAAATCCCTCCTCTTGCTTTGCTCTATTTATTTAGTTTTTTAAACGAATGACGGTTGCAATTACTTCCTGCACGTCACTGGGCCTGGACAGCAAAACTAGCCTTGTCCATTTCCCTCTGGTTCTCACACACCGCCACAGGGCTGGCACGGGTAGGTTAGGACCGGGGTTCTCAACCTTTCTTTCTCAGGCCCCCCAAACAGGCTATAAAAACTCCGCGGCCCACCTGTGCCACAACATCTGGTTTTCTGCATATAAAAGCCAGGGCCGGCGTTAAGGGGTCGCAAGCGGGGCAATTGCCCAGGGTCTCATGCCACAGGGGGCACCGTGAAGCTACATTGCTCAGGGCCCCAGACTTCAGCGTTGCAATGGTTAAGCAGCCCTTCCCCAGGCTCTTTGGAAAGCCACCAGCAGCCCTGCCCGACGAATCAGCTGCCTTGGGGACTACAGTCAACACCGTCCACCCATAAAACCCAGCTCCTCTGCCAGCCGGGGAGCTGCCAGATGGAATCCATGCCAGGGTGGTTACAGTGGGCAGGCAGAATGAGAGTGCCAATCTTGCAAGCTCCGGTAATGCCCTCTGTCTCCCCAATTGCCCTGCACACGGTCATTGACTAAACCATTACCACAAACCCCGCAGTGCCCGGGCACCTTGTACAAACACCTGCTAATGATTTGCTTCTAAGCTGGCAACAAACCACGTCCATCCAGAGCCACAAAATCCACCCCACTGTGGCAAACCCTCCTGGGCCCCCAAGGAAGAGTCAGGCAAAGGCGGTTTTATACCTCCTACCCTGTGCCCCTCGAGGAAGCACACAGAAAGGCGACTGTCCCAGCCTCCCTGCTCCAATCCTTTGCCAACGAGTGCCATTAAAATGCATCCTGCCGTTTATGGGTCCTTCCCACTAATAGAGACACCCAGAGTGCAAAGAGACACAGCTTCTCACCTCAGGATTTCGCTATTAAACACACCCGAATTCACCTCTCTCTCTGAGTGACACTCGGGAGCTTCCCCTTTTGCTGTCTGAGCAGACAGGAACAGAGGCTCCCAAAGAAACCCTGGATTTATTTTCTTTGGAGTCAGCCTGGCCTCATTCCTGGCTTTAAGGGGTGGATGGTCCATGCGTCACTTCCCCTGCAGCCGCCTCTCACTCCCTCCGAGCTGCCTTCCCCCATCCCATCCCAGGCCCCAGGTGTGTACCTTTCCGAGCTGTAAAGGATCCCAGTGGTGATTCACAAAGGCTAGGATTTCCTCAAAGTCGAAGTACTTCTTTTTGCTCTGGACGCCCAGATTATAGAGGGCCAGGTGGACAACGTCGACCCTGCGGGAGCAAAGGCGCAAGAGCAGCTGAGACTCTGCAGGCCCCACTTAGGCCAGGAGCTGCTTTCAGATGCACTTGCATTTACTTCAGGTTTGCAACCCTGAGCTTCCTGCTCTGGCTTTGCCATCCCCATGGCAGCTGCCTTCTCCCCACTCCTGCCATCCTCCTCTGATCCTACTCCAAGTAACCCCTTGGATGCGCAGGGGGTCTGCTGGATGGATTCTACATGGCTGATAGCAGAGCAGGGGGAGAAAGTCGCCTGTCCCTTCCCCGGAGCTGCCATTCTGCAGGCAGTAGCAGACGTGTCCTCTCAATGATCTGTGCGATAGACAGGAATGGAAACCCAGTGGTGCATCCTGCACTATGGAGAAGGCTTGAGACCAGATCGCGTTAATCCGCAGCATGGGACGCTGGCTAGGCATGGACAGAGCGCCCCATTGTAGCTGCTGCGCAGGTCTGGAGAGTCATGGCAGGTTCCATTGTATTTGCACATGCACAACAGTGGATTAGAGGAATGACTCAAGGGCTGGTTTAAATCTGTCAAAGGGGAGCCAGGAAAAGGAGGATTAAGTGGCTGTTAAGTTGACCTGTTTGGCAAAATCCTGCAAAGGACTCTGCTTGCGGGGAGCTTTGCCACGGGCTGAAATACCCGAGCCCCACCGGGCTGGCGAACCTGCGGAGTGCCAGGATTCAGTCCTAATTTCCTGGCTTTCTGTCAGTTTCAGCCACATGCTCAGTGCTACAGTGAAAGTAGAGGGGAGGGGGATTCCTGGCTGATCGAATATTAGCTGAAAAACAAAAGTGCGGGAGGCTGGCAGCTGGCCGCAGAGGCTCCTAGTCACATCAAAATAGGTCCTGGCTGTATTTACATCCTGCCTCCCTGGAAACAAATCCCCCGTTATATACGGTATCCCTCTATCCCTGTTCTAAACCAGCTGTACAGCATGGGCATACCCCGTTCACCAGCTACTGTACTTCACCCCAGAGGGGGCTGCATTTCAGTGGCTGGTTAAACAAGGTCTGTATATCCTTGACATACTTCACCGCGGGGGATTGTGGGAATTCATTAATATAAACGTGTAAAGCTTTTTGAGAGCCTCAGATAAGAAGCCCTAGAGAAGGGGAAAGTGTTATTTATCCTCTGACCTATAATGTCTCTGCTATATAAACTTGCACTTAATCCCTTAACTAAAGAGAGAGACATGTGGCCAGATCACCTGGGTGACTTATCTGCTGGCAAATATGTACTTTGGCTCACATACAATAGGGCAAGCATGCAGCATGGATCCAGCCTCCTTAGAAGTCAATGCCGCACAGCTTGACTCCCGGAGCAGGGTGTGCTCAGGAGAAGCCCCGGCCTGGCTTGCAGGTCAGAAAAGAGGCTCAGAACAGAACTAGCCAGGGCCAGTTCCGATGATGCCTCCAAAGCTGCAAAGATCCTGGCAACCTCCCTGCACCAGGGAGAGGGTGAAATGCCAGTGTGAGGCTCCTGTACTAGGTAGGATGATAGACAAGCTGATTCCCTTTGACCAGGAGCTCCACAGTTGTGGAGCACAAAGGAAGGTCAGGAGCCTCCCCATTTAGGGCACAAAACAAATCACCCTCTTTCTGCTTATCAGGAAACTTCCATCCACTAGTCCCTAACTGACTCCACAAACACATGCACCAGTTTTAGGTGCAAGGCCTATTCCCCTGGGGACGGAACCACCCTCCAGCTTGCCTGGCACAGGTTGATCACTGAAGATCACACATTGAATCCCAGATTAGCTTGAGCTAGCCATGGAAATAAGGGGTGCTGGAGGTCAGAGTGAACTGCTTCAGCAGGATTACAAGTGAGGGGTCTGGGATTGGAACAACACGGGTAGCAGTTCTGCAGGTTGGGATTTAGGGGCAACAGCAAAGCTGTGTGCGGCGCCCTGGGCTGGAAGAGCAGGTCAGGACGCAAGGGGCAGAAACATTTTCACGCACCCTTAACTATAAAATAAATCATGGGCACACCAATAAATGCAAATGGCCCCTCCACACAGATCCCCAAAGCTTTGGGGGGGAAGGGGCCCTCGCCCGGGGATGCTCACGAGACTGGAGCTCAGGACACGGTGAGCTGGACGTTCGGCGGGGCTGCATCGGCTCACACGGGCTGGGATTGCGGCTGCTCAGCGACTTTAAGAGCCAGGCCCGTTGGTTTTTAAAAACGCGTGTGAGATCAGGCTGCTGGGCCAAGTAACTGCATGAAGACGCAGCTTCAGTTCAACACGCAGCTTAGGCGGGCATGGAGATGCCATTAACAGGGGAACCCTGGGGACTTCCACATTCAGCACTCATCCTCCTCCAGCATAAGCCCAGGGCCTGCTGCATGCAGGACAGAAGGGGGAGAGCCACGAGGCCCAGGAAGGATAAATGGTGCCTGATTATCAAACTGCTGGTCAGGGAGCCAGGTGGGCTGAGCGGGGTTCTGTTCCCACCCCCGAACTGCACAGAAAGTTCCCACAGGGAAGAGACAGCTGAAGACACTTCACTCTGCACTCGGAGGGGCACCAAGGGGAAAGGAAGCCATTAGACACCCGCTTCTACTGTGTATTATACTCCATAAAGTAAAGATCCTCTCAGAGACGCTGGCCCCCTGTCCCTCTCCATGCTGATCCCACCCTTCCTGCAGCAGCCGTAAATAGCGCTCCGGTATAGGGGACAATATCAAGGCAATGACCTCACTCTGCTGCCGCATGTGCATCTGCTTGGCTACGGCTCTTCCAAGGGACAGTTACAACCCTGGGCCACGTGGAGGCGCTTCGTAGACCCTGCAGTTCCAGGGACAACTCTGAAAGTCCCTGACCGAGCGAGAGAGAAACTCAGATGGAGGCTGGCAGCCCAGGAGTCAGGGCTTCGCCCCGCCAGTTGGGAGCCCCAACTTCCAGCCCTGATCTCTTGATCCCAAAGTGACTACTCGCCAACTCTTACCATCTCAAGGGCAGGCGCTTGATGTATTCTGGCCCCTGGTTACACACTGCACAGAAAAAAATATAAAACCTGAAAAAGAGAGAGAGAGAAACACATGGTAAGGTAGGGGGCAGCTCAGAAGGGGGATGGATTTGGGCTCATCTCTCCGACAGACAGCCTGAGACTCTGGCTTGTGGAGTGGCGGCCACCAGCCCATCCTCCCCAAAGGGCAGCAGGTCTCAGCATTGCAGCAGGATCGTCTGTGCTCATGTGGGGCAATCATTGCGGTAGAATCCATCCCCCTGCACGTGCCAGGCTGTGTTCTCCTCTGGCCCGGACTGGGGTCAAAGTCACTCCGCTCCCCCGGGCAACGCTTGCAGGCTTCACTCCTTCCTCTAGCCCCTTTTGGAGTCCTGCCCCTGCCCCGCTCCCTTCCTCAGCTGCAGAGAAGGTCCCTGCAGAGCCCAGAAATTCAGCCCTTTGGGTCAGCCAGAGGGGGTTGCTAGAGAGGAACCGAAGTGCCCCTCTGCCTGCTGGGCTGGGTAGGCAGAATCCAACCCCAGCGTGGCACTCTCCTCTGCCTACCACACATGGCTGTGAGATGTGCCATCAGTGCCCGGGGAGGGGACGACGGGCTCGTGTGCCTGCCTCTGCACTGGTGTGGCGTGGCCCAGCCCGGCCCATGCCAGTTGCTTCAGATCAGCGGAGCAAAGCCATTCTCTCTGCTGTGCCTGGCAGAGTCTCCTGGCTGGCAGGCTGCCGGCCAGAACGCTCCCTGACTGCGCAGGGTTGGGGGGTTAGAAATGAATGAGGCGCGATCTCCCAGCTATGGACCCCCCACCGCACACAAAGGGGCAAGGACTCTTCTTCCCCACACAGCCAGAGAATGCACCACCTGGGGCTTGTCCACACACACGCGCACACTTAGTGTGCAGCAAGCGGGGTGCAGATCTGCTCCGCATTAGCCGGCCATGTGCCCATGCAGGCCCCGCTGCTGCACACAAACAGTTCCCCAGGGGGCTTCCATATCCCACTCGGGAACTGCTAGTGCGCAGCAGCAGGGTCCCCGTGCCCGGCAAGCTGGAGCAGGGCAGACTTGCACCCCGGCTTGCCATGCTCTGAGTGTCCATGTAGACAAGGCGGAGGGAGAGACTCGCTCAGTCAGTGAACTCAGACCGGCAGCTCTCTCCGGACCACCACTTGCTGGAATCCAGCAGCCCTCGGCCAAGCGACCAGGCAGGATTTCAGCTGAGCAGCAATTCCCAGGACACCTGAAGGAAGCCGATCGCCTGGGATGAAGAGACCCAACCCCACGGATTCCAGCTGCTCCCAACGCAGCTGTGAGCGTGTTAACAGTCAGCTGGGGGAGGACATACAGACTGACCAATTCACAACTCTGGCTCGACCCTCAGGGATGCACGGAACAAACCAGGGCGAGCTGGGGAAGGACGTACCGGTCTCCAAACATCATGGGGTCGCTAAGGCACTGCGTGCAGGCCTCGTGGAACCACTGCCTGCAACTGTAACACTGCAGCATCTTCAGGTACCATCTGGGAAGAGAGACCAGAGTTCAGCACTCTCTGAGGTGGCACGAGGTGCATTAGGACCAGATCCCCTTTGCTATACATGGTGCCCTACAGGTGAATGGAGAAAATTCTCAATGGTGCGGGCGTTGACACCGGGACAAAGTAAGTGTGCAAAATGGGTGTGCAACGCTCCCCAAACGGGAATGGTAAAATTTCATACCCCCTCCACACTGGTGGAAATGAAGGCGCGAGGCGCAGGACAGTGGAGAATCAGGCCTCCTGGGTCTGGGTTTGTAATGTTGCAGGGGAAAGGCTGTATTTGAAAAAAAACCGCCACTGACATTTACATTAAAAACGGGAAACAGGGGGTCCAGGTGGAGTTTTCGAAGGAGGCAAAGAAGTCAGCCAGCCCCACTGAACTGCCATGGGAGCTGGGCACTTAACCAGGGGCTCCTTGGAAGATCCCAGATTCTACCCGGACCTGGATTTCCCAACAATATTTTTTATCAAATGTAAGTTGAGTAACTAAAGCTACTTGGTCACAACCTTTCACGCTATGGTATGTTGATCACACGGATACCCTCACACCTCAGCAGCTGGCTTTCCTAGCAGCCTCTCCCAGTTAAGCACACAGGAAGCCTCACTGCAAATGCACCGCGCAGCAGCTCTCTAGATGGTTATTTTGGTTGTCCGTGACTTTCCCCAACTGGGTTATTTTCAGATGGGGGATTCCCACCTGCAGCTTGTTATTACAGCGAGGGAAAGCAGCTCTGCAACCCATCGCCTTCCTCCCGGGGACAGGGCACCCTGCTCAGACGACACATTCAGGGGGAAATAGGAAACGCTGCCAAATCAGAACCCTGACATGCTTATTGGGCGAGAACTGCACCCTCAAAAAAGCCTTCCCCGGGAACTGACCTTCTATCTCACACTTGCCCTAGGGAGGAAGGATGGCCTGGTGGTTAAGGTAATGGACTGGGACACCAGTCCCAGGCTTTATAACAGTCTTCCTCTGTGTTTGTGGGCAAGCCCTCAGCTCTGTGCCCTAGTGCCCCATCTATACGGCTGGGATAAGGACACGTCCTTTGCCCGTCTTGTCTATTTAGATTGGAACTTTCAGTGTGCCAGGCTCGGTCTCTGCCTCTGGCTTTGTATCATGCCTAGCACAACTGGGCCCTGATCTCAGCTGCTGCCATGATACAAAGATCAAAAACAGGCCAGGGCATCAGTCTGTGCCAGCTAGCTCCGTTTCTCTCCCTCACCGAGCCGAGGTGGTGTTAGAGTAACACTGAACAGCCCGGCTCGTGTGGACTGAAGTGCTGCTTGAGTCTGAACAGTGACTGAAATCGAAGCGGCCCTGGTTTGCTTCCTGGGAGTATTCTGTCCCCCCCGACTGTCTCGCTCTCCCTGGCCCTGCTCAGCAAACGGTTATGGGAGAGGGAGCTGGGTTCTCGTCTGGCTCATGCATCAGCCACAGAGTTGGTAAGTAAGGCCCGGATGCTGCCATCGGAGCCACTCGCATAGATCCCTGCCGCTGTGCAGGCCCAGCTGAGCCCACAGGGACACGGCTGTCTCGGGTATACTGGAGGAGGGGGCACATCACACCATTAAAAGTCTGATCTTCGATAGCCACAAGTGCAGTGTAATAAGTTTGGGACCTTACTCTCCAGGGCCCCCGCAGTAACAGTAACACTGCTGCGGATTGGTCCTGTGCAGAGAATCCCATTCCAGCTGCTCCGGGTTGTAGGACAGCACCATCTTGACGGCTTGCAGCGTCTTGGCGATGGCTCCCTTCTTCAGGGCGCCCCCTTTCTGCAGGACCAACCAGAACACAGGGTCAGCACAGCCATGCACGAGGAAGCTTGTCACTAGGGGCGTGAACCTGGCCCATTGAAAGCAATGGGCATTTTGCCATCAGCCGCGAGGACGCAGGTTTGGCAGCAGCATGAAAGGAGCTCATGGTCAGAGCAGGGGGCCGAGAGTCAGGGTGCTCTGGCACTGGACTAGCCCAAGGCTGCCCAGCAGTTACCTCCCCTCTCTGTGCCTCAGTTTTCCCACCTGCAAAATGGGTGTCATACCCAGCGGGGGCATGGAAACAAATCCATGAGGGTAAAGCCCAATGAGCCTCTTCTAACAAAGGTGCTGAAGGAGTGCTGGGCTGCACAACTGCAACTCCTGCCAGACACTCACGCTGCTGCTCCCATAATGTCAGTTCAGCCGTAGCTGAAAACATGTCCTCTTTCCCTGCTATTGCATTCCTGAATTCCCCACTCCTCTACTTCCAGTATTTGCAATCCCCTAGTGTTACATCAGCCTGGGGTTCCTGTCAGCCGATGGTCACCAGAGGGCCAACAACTGCAGCTGTCTCTATGTCTGGGTTCCCTAGCAAGAGATTCCTTAAAAGGGCCCAATCTGCACAGGGCAGAGGGTCAGCACTCTCTGAAAAGCAGGCCCCTTTGAAGGGCAGCAGCTGGGCAGGCCCCCCAGATCACTAGTCACTTTTGAAAATTTAGATCTTCTCGTCCAGGACCTCAATCCCCGTGAAAGGTACTGTGTAAATCAATCCGTCATGGAATACAGCTACTGGGGCAAAGAGAAGCGAGTGCCAGGGAAAGCCTGGGATTTGAATTTCTCTTTACACTGATATAGGCCTGGCGGTGCTCCCTCCAGAAGTCGGAGGGTGCAGGGCTGAGCTCTGTGGCTTAAGCCCATCTCTGCTCCATAAGCCTGACATGGGCACCGGTAGCAATGAGGACCTCTCAGGAGGGCTTTCTGGCCACTGACGCCCGCTGGCAGGAGCTGGGGGCTGGAGTGAAAGGGAACGAAGCGGTTGTACAGGAGCACGCCATGGAGGCGGGGAACATGGCGTTAAGTCCCTTTCCCCTGTTAAAATGGGCAGGTCCCAGGAGTAACAGTCACTTTTTAATGTTTTCCAGGATTTTCCCCAGTTATTTCAGCTGAGACCTCGACTGAGCTGTGACTTCCCCGCTGCAGCACGGCTTCCTTCTGCCAGCTTGGCTGGTGCAAAGGCCAGTAAATTCCCTCCGTGCAGCAGGGCCCCCCTGCCAGGCACAGGGGCAGCTAGGCCAGCCCTGCAGGAGCTCTCCCTGCCCCCACGTGGGGGGCACAGCCAAGGTGAATCCTGAGGATTCTGTGCCCTGCCACGGGGCACAAGTTAGGGTGGGCTTCCAGAGGCAGCAGCGGATGCTGAACCAGCAGCCCCCGAGCAGGGGCGATGCAAACTAGCTCCCTTCTGTCCCTGCACAGAGAGGGGGATCCTGCCCCCTTGCCATCGGCTACAAAGGATTTCATCCCTCCATAGGAATGCAGGGCTCTTCTGCCCAGTCCCCCTAAGCTAACCCCTGCACCAAGAGCCAGGGTAAGTCCAGCGCAGTCAGCCACTCACTGCAGAGTTTGCCCAGCAAACATCACCTGGCAGGGCAGGTTCTTGTTGGGGTTGGCAGCCCCCGGAAGGGAAGGAGTTAACTTGTAACTGCCACACCCACAGAACCAAAACGGACCAGAGACCTGGCGAGCAGGACAGCGAGCCTCACTCACCCGTACAGCCAGGGCAAATATACATCTCCGACAAAACCAGGGCGTCAGCACGGGGCCGTCGCTGCTGTCCACCACCGGGATGTGGCACTGCTGGTGATAACCTGGAGGGGGGACAATCAGTGTACAGCGAGCCAAGAGCCTTCTGGGAGCACAGAGACTAGCTGGCCAATGAGAAGGCAGTGGTTGTGTGTGCACAGGTGCGGCATAGCCACAAAACACACACAATAACAGCAGCCACTAATGATTGGCCACAGGTCGTGGAAGAGGATTAAGCGGTATCCTGTAGCCCCGACTGGCTAACGCCAGGTTCTCCCTGCCAGAGAAAGGCCAGCCTGGAGCTCAGCACGCATCCAGCATTAACGACACAGCTCCCCTGCAGCCGGCATATTACAGCCATGGGTAACCTGGGGGTTTCAATGAACCAAGAGGAAACATTAGCTGCATCCCATCCCCCGTAAACATACACTCCCCACAGACACCCATTCACGGCCCCACTCATCCTGCCAAATATATACACACCACACACGCCCTCCATTCATCCCCTGCAAACACCCCTGCCCGCTACCGCCCCCCATGCACACGCATTTATCCTCCCCAAACGTACACGCAGCCCCATGCAGCCCACCCCCTGATCATTCTCCCAAACGTACACGCACTCAGCTCACAACCACATACGAAACGTCACATTACTCCTCGGCTGCTTTCTGCGGTTCTAACGTGTCTTGCAGCAGTACTGGGACCCCAAAGCCAACGGGGATTCTGCCGGAGAGTGGCCACGCTGGGCACCTGACTTTCAGCGACTGCCACCTGTTTTCACTGTCTGTCAGAGGGACACATGGCGCCATACTGGGGAAAGAGCCAGCTCTGCTCACCAGGTATCCCTTATTAATTAACTCTAAGTATCAGCTTAGTGTAAAAGGGGACAAGCGGATCCCCCGCTCCTCCATCCTGGTCTGCTACTCTGTGAGAAAAGGGCTGCCAAGTGTGCCAAGTTCATTTTCTCCTTCCCTCCCGAGCAATGACATTGGGGCCCTTCAGGGCCAGAAAACACAAAAAATGAAAGCCACCATCACTGCCAGGGTCAGCCAGAGATGTCAAAGCAAGGCAGCCATGCTCTCTCGCCGCACAGAGCCTGCAGGAGGGAGACGAGGCCTGCTGGGCCCCTCTCCGCTTTGAGAAGAGCATCGGAATCCGAAGCAGTTTCCACAGTCCGTGGGGCATCACACTCCACCCGGAGCAGCACTCGTTCTTACCGAGACCACATTTTCCACAGATGAGGATTTCGTTCAGGGGCCCTGATGTCTTTCCCAGGCAGATGTTACACTTCGGCTCTTCTCCAGGGACACCAGCTAAAAAAAAGAGCAAGACAGCAGTGGGTTCAGAGATGCGTGATTCCTGCCAACATGCTGGCAGGAAATACCAGGGAGGGGGGTGGGGAAGAGGGTCTGCTGGCAAAATTCAATTTCTACCCTCAAATACACACGCTCCACATTATATGGTTAAAGGAAAGAACCTGGGCAGCTCCTAAGCCCTTTTCCTGGCTCGACCACGGGCTCACCAGCAGCTATACGTGTGCAGACACACATGCAGGCTAGAACCTAACCCAGAACATTCTACATGGGGAACCCAACCCAGAATCCCCTTGGACACCTGCACAGCCACCACTTTGGGTCATAGAGCAGAATAGTTTCCCCCCAAGAAGGATGATATTTGCTTTTCAACTAACATACGTTCCCAGGTCTGTCTGGGAGGGACATCTGTAACAAAGCGAGGCTTGCCGGCATCTGCAGAAACTCCAGCTAAGAACTGACCTGTGGGATCAGAACCAGCAGATTTTGTCTTGGCCCCTACACCCGCAGACTTGGCAAAACACTGAAGTGTGCATAGAGCTGAGCCAGAAAACTGGAGTGAAAAAAATACATCGTTCCCATGACATGCGCTTGTGAAGATACATCCAAGAGCAGGATAAGTTATAGCTTTTTTTTGCCTGTAGCAAAATCAAGACTTCTGTACCAAGGCAGCCCATAAATAGGCTCTATGGACCGGACTCTCATCTCACTCGCACCAGGGCAAATCCAAAGTGCATCCATTGGGGCAATGGAATTGTACTGGTGTGAGAAGAGACGCAGGCTCTAGCAGCATTTATATATTCAGAGTGCAACTCCCATTCACTAAATAGAGTCAGGATTTCACCCTTTGTCTCTGAATCAGAAATAAAGTGAAAGGTTTAAAGACGTGCTCTTGTCTCAGGGAAGTTTCAAAGTCATCCCATTTCAAGATAATGCTGCTAGGCCATATTTCTCTTCCTTGGTTTCTTCTTGCTATGAACAGGTGCATGGAACTAGGATCTCTGTTGCATCCTTCATCCAAATGGATGGCCAACTGCTTACCTTACTGAGTGAAAACAAACTAGAGGCTTGATTTCAGTGGAAGCTCATCCCAACCTTTACTCCTACGCACATTCACAGCCCACCCCTCATGAGCACACAATCACCTCAGGGCAGATTCCATCACTTGCACACAGAGGTGAGGGACTGCTCCAGAGCAAATGACCTGTGACCATAGTCCCTGCAGGGCACGGTATCCTCCTTCACTCCCTGTCCTAAAACTGAGGTGTAAGGATTGCCAGAGGCACATCAAACACCTGCTCCACCCCCGGTTCGGTGAAGATGAAGCTATTCCTGCATATTTGTTTAAAAAGAAAAATGTAAATGGCGTTCTATGGGATGAGCAGTGCTTTATAAATGCCGCTTATTATCCCAGAATAATTATCCTATTATTCAACCCTCCCCAAACGCTAAACTGGATCCTTTTCAGCGTGTCTACTGAAGAGGGTAAACAAGCTGCTATGAAAGCGTTGCTCTTCTGCACAGGGCAGGGGGGAACGTCGCCCTAGGCAGACAAAGGCACCAGCTGAGGCATCTGCTTTTTCTAGACTAGAACTATTCAGCTTGATCATCCAGGTGACACAGCCGCGTCGGAGGCCAGTCTGATGGGATTGGGAGCGTTGCTAGCCGCTGAGCTCTGCATTGCCACACACGAGACCCAGGCTTGTTTCCTAGTTCCAGTCTCCCATTCCTTGGGCCACCAGTGGCTAAGGGTTCTGTGGGTACCAGACACACAATCCCCCCCCCCCCGAGAGCAGCAGGAGACGTGCCTCACTAAAGAGCACACCCAGCCCTCGGGAAGACGTGTCGTGGCCTCTGTTGGGACTCCTGACCCGGGTTCCCTCGACCATTAGGACGAGGAGTATCCCCCATGGGAAAAACCCAGGCACATCGGCAAAATTCACAGCTCCAAACAAATGGAGCTAAATGATCACACAGGCAGGACATAAGCCAGAGATAAGAGTCCTGCCACTGGGCATGACGCAGGCACCAGCCAGAGACAAACACAGCCCAGCGAACCACCGTTAGTCTAACCAGAACGTCCAAACAGTTCTTGTTCCGCCTAACATTTTCCAGATCGCCAGTCAAACAAATGGCCCCATGGGGTTAAAGGAATGTCCACTCAGACAAACAGCTCATTTTCTGGACAGACCTGCTGCTCTGGGCAGCACTGAAAGGGTTAAAATGCCATTTTGGGGTTTGTTTGGTTTGGTTTTTTGTTTTTTTTTTAAACATGCAGTGATGCAAATACATCCCACAGCTCCCAGCAAGGTACATTTGGAGCCTTTATCCAGACCTGGCACATCAGAAATATCAGCACGTGAACAGAATGACTTTAGTGGCATTTGCATTGACCCCATCTGCATGCGGCGCAGAGTGGGGCAGAAATCCTACGGACAGGGAATGGGGGTACTGCAAGAAGGGGACCGGTGCCTAGGCAGTAGGTTTCCCTGGGGCATTCACTAGAGGAGTCTGGGCGGGGGAGGCGGAGTCATGCTGCATCGCACGTATGTTATACCAAAACCTACCATCTAACTTGGCACCCACGCTCGGTGACCCCCAGGGTAACGATCCCAGCACTCCTGCCAAACGAAGAGCCAGTGCAGGGCCACAAAGGAGTCTGCTGGGAGCAATGGAAGCTGTCGTCCCAGAGCTACCTTTGAATAAACAGCGCCCAGGTCTCACGCAGCTAAAGCCACTCCAGCAAGACAAGAGAAAATGGGGAGTTTGGGGGGCCTTCAGCTCCAGCCTTAGGAGCAGAAGCTGCTGAGCCCGTGTTGGGATTGGTCCCTGCCTGTTTAAAAGAAACCCAGGGCAGGAGAAGAGACCAAAGTGTCACTCACCATGCTGAATATCCTTCCAGAGGACCCAGTACTTGGAGTTATCTTCAAAGGTCACAAGACAGCTCTTTTTGGAGCCACTTACCTGTGCAAACAAGAGAGACGTCAGGTGCAATTTTATCCCCTTCATGTTAAGCATTTTTTTTTAAACTCACAACATTCTGACAGCTTTGCTGCGGGAACTCGCTGCAGCATGTGAATTTTAAAGGAACATCCAGTTGCATTTTGCTTTGGTGAGGGATGCCAGACTAACAGCCCTGAAAACCAAAGCTGGCTGTGTTGCCACCTATCAGACGCATGGGCAGCACCAGCGCCCAGCCCTGCTGTGGAATACCATCGAGAGATGAGAGAGTATTTGTTCCCACACTCATCCAGCCCTGGGCATCTCTGCTGAGGAGCCCTCTAACATGACAACCTGCTTACCCTCTAGAAACTGGACTGAAGTGCAGCTCATCTCACCAAACAGCCATCAAATGAAATGATTTCTGGTCACCACTGACATGGGCTGGATGGAAACCAGCAGCCTAAGAATGAGTCCCCAAATCTGCCAAGCCACCCACCTGCAGAATTGGTCTTAACCCCAGTAGTCGGGCTGTTTAGCATCTCAGCACAATCACTGGATGTGTCCCACTGACCCTGGACAGCTTTCACAAGCCTACTCTTCCTGTTAACACTTAGCCAGCATCTTCCACGGAAGGCTCTCAAATTACTTTACAAAAGTTGGGCACGTGTTAAGGTTTCCCTCCATTTTACAGGTAAGTAAACTGAGGCACAGAGAAGTTATGTATCTTCCAACATTACACAGGAAGTTGGTGGCAGAGTCAAGACTAGAACTTGTGGGAAATAAAAAGTACAAATGTTGCCATAAAATTGCACATGAAATATGTTGCTGGGGTTTTTTGTTTCAGGTAATTTGATAAAATGCCAACTTCCAACAAAAATATACAGATGCATGGAGTGAAAATTACAGATGCAGGCATTATACTGTCAATATAATAATGCCTGCATCTGTAATTTTCACTCCATGCACCTGAAGAAGTGGGTGTTTTACCCACGAAAGCTTATGCCCAAATAAATCTGTTAGTCTTTAAGGTGCCACCGGACTCCTCATTGTTTTTTGTGGATACAGACTAACACGGCTACCCCTCTGATACTTCACTGTGTAAAGTTACTCAGGGATCCCCTTCGCTCGCCTCCTCACTCCCCCCCCCCTTGCCCCAGGCAGCAGCAGCAGCAAGATGTGGGAACCGCGGGGAAGGTCAGAGCAGGTAGGGGAAAGAGGCGGGGAGGGGGGCAGCACCAGGGCCCAGGTGTTGGGCGGCAGGGACGGCTGTGCTAGGGGAGGCAATACCTCCCCATGCCTATTATACCCTCCGCCCATGCCCAACGTATGTGAAAGAAGCTGTTCTCGGGGGCCTGGAGAGAAGGAGATAAGACTGGGGACTTGCGCACGTGGAGGAGGAGTTGCTCTTGGAGTCTGACAAACCTCCAAACAGATTTGCAGGGGTCAGTCCCTTGTGAAGCAAACTGCAAGGCTTAGCCTGGGAAGCCCTTAGGAAATGAGCCCAGGAAGGTTTGCACAGGTCTAGTGTTAGCAGAGAAAAGGGGCTTCTGTTTAGCTCTTTAAAAAGAGACAGATGCATTCGCCCAAACTGGGACCTGAATCCAGATTTCAAAACACCCAAAGTTTGAGGGTACTTGAAGGCAGGATTTGGGTCACTCCCATTATTGAGATATTGGGATTAGGATCTGCTGGGAAGTTCAGATCAGGATTCAGGTTCAGAGTCCAGCCCCCCCAATAAAACTTGGAGCATTTGGATCTAGGTTCTGATTCAAGCACATCTCTGGTATATAAGTAAGTAATAGAAAACCGTGTTAGATTGCATAGAGCTTTGAACGCCTACTTTACCCTCTTGATCTTTCCAATGTAATAGAGTCCATCAGTCCACCTGCAGAGCACATACTGCCCCTCCGTCAGTTTGACCATCAGATCTTTGCAGCCACTCCCATTCGCAGAAGAGTTGACCGCTGCTTGTTGCAGGTGGCTGGCAGCTGCATAGACATCTCGGATGATTGGGTTGTGTGTGCCGTTCTCCATGAGCCCCAGCAGACACTGCCAATAAAATACACACTCAGTGACTTTTCCATCACAACTTAGGGAAAAGCTAGTTCTGATGATGCAAACTCTCCAGTCCTGGGAGCCATTGGCACCAGTCTCACCATCCTTAATCAGGCAAAGCTCTCACCCACTTTATTGGGAGTTTTGTCTCTATAATGTTGCAGATCTTATGCATATCACAGGATTATTGCTAGTGTAGCCCACTCAGTGTGGTATTCTGTTCCCCTATAGTAGTGTCAGGGCCACAAACAGAGGTTGATGAACCTGCGTCAGCCTTGGCGAATAGCCACTCTTTTAGCTCCAGCTGTAGAGGCGTATGCTTTTAGAACCAGAGGTCTCAGTCTATAGTTGAGAAAACAAGTTATATTGGCCTTCAGTTAACAAACCCGAGGGAAAGGGGATACAGCTAAGATCATAATGAACAAAGAGAAGAGTTCCTCTGGTACCACTCATTTCAGAGGGCTCCGTCAGATCTGAAATACTTTGGCCAAAAGGCATGCGTTTGAAGGGTTGACAGAATTTACTTTTTATTTCTGTGCATTTTAATTCAAACATTTCTCTGCACTTTTTAATAAACCCCAAATCCAGCAGCACCTGACCAAGGCACCAGCATGAAAATTAAACTGACTATAAACAGAAAGTGATACTGACCCTAAAGAAAGTTTCACTCCCCTAAAGAAGTAAAGAGCAAAAAGTAAACAAATGGCATCAAGTAAATTTGATTTTTAAAATACTTTCAGTTTTAATAATCATCGATATCATTAGTAAACACAGATGAGAGAACATCATTGAGTGATATACGATTTTTATCTTGATACTGTCCCTTTAATTGCAAAACACACTTCTGCCTTAGTTTATGCCCTGGAATTGATTTAAAATATAAACAACTCAATGTGTTTTACCCTGGGGACTTTGCACGCAAACATGAATACACCCTGCAAACTACCAATAAGATTTACAGCTTTGATGAGACAAATTTTAGTGGTTAGCGAGTCTCTCAACTAAAGTTCAGGCAAGTCTGTCCAAAATGTAGCCAAGCAAAGCAAACCCCGCAATACAGCATGATCTCTGGGCAATCACATCAGCGAGCTGCTACATGCCACTGAAAAATGCAAGTCACCCTCTGATCTGTTTTCATATTAAACCAGACTATGTTTCAGTTTCCCCTTAAGTCAATGGGAGACACCCACTGACTTCAGTGGGAATTTGGTTTGGCCTTCAGTTTAGTAAAACAAGTACTATTAGGGTTATTATTCTGAGACAGATGGCAGGTACCAGAGTTACAGAGACAGAAAGGCTAAAGCAAGGGAGGTCAGGGCTTTTGAAACTCCCATCCACGAGTAGTGGGCAAACTTCATTTTGAAGGTTTCTTTTCCCAACTATCTTAACCTCTTGAATCCACAGAACTAGCCCGGAAATTCCTAGAGAGCAGCCTCACTCGCTCTTGGTGTCTGTGCTCTGGGACAGAACCCGGAAGTGCAGAAAGCATGCAAAAAATAACATTTGAATGGAAAGAAAAAAAAAATCTCCTTTCCCCATCCTTCACGCATAAATGTCTAGTTTCAGGGCAAAGATTCAAGTCATGTATCCGTACCGGTTCTCCCAGCTCTAGTCTCACTGGGCCCTCCTCACTGGACCATTTGTGAAGTAAGATGCTACCCAACAGGGAAAGTCTGAGAATCCAGCCTTTAGCTATTATTACCAGCTAACAATCAAAGGCAGCCTTCACTCAGGAGAGGATCCCTTTGACATCAGGGGGAATTTTGCCAGAATAGGGACTGGAACCCCTAATTCAGTGTAATCATCAGGATGATCTTTTCTCACACAGGCCCCTGGCATTGCCTGATACGCCCAAGCAATGCAAATCTTTCCTGAGGATTCACAGGTGAGTCTAAATAGGTATAACTTGCACACCAAGTGGGCTAGAAGAGGAATCGACAAACACCAGTTTAGATTCCCCCCTGGATTTGGCCCTATTCAAGCAAAGCTGGACTACTCCTGGGAAATGACACATTCCCAGCTTGTTAAATATTTGCTAGAGAGCAAGGCACCTTTCCAGGCAAGTCCAAGGCAGTCAGTCCCAAACTGAAAATACCTCCCTTGTTTTCCAGAATAATGGCTGGAATCATATTCCTTTTCTTTGCATCTCACAGAAAATATAGCTAAAGACAGGAAGAGCAGCCCGCCCAGGAACACTCGGTCTCTCCTTTCACTGAAGTTAAAAAGGAGTGTTTGTATTTGGGCCCCCATCCCCAGCAGAAATAGAAGCAATGCCTCTGCCGCTCGCGCCAGGAAGCGAATATCTGAAGATGAAAAATCGCTGCCAGCCCGAGGAACGTCAGAGACTCTCCTACATTCCAGAGACATGAATCCCCTTTTCGGGAAGGACCCTGTGGCCTCTCCAAGGAAAAGCTTCCTACGCTAATTACTCAGCCCTCCAAAGGGCAGCCTCTGCCAGTGCTCAGATGGGAATCGGACGGGCACACAACGGGTCTGTGCCCAACGCCCAGGCTAGGGAGCAGCCCGGGCGGTGACACGAGCCAGGTCCTCGCGGCTCTGCGGTGCTTTGGGAAGTGCAGCTGGCAAATCGCCGGCTCCCCAGCCTCCCCTGCTTCAGCAAGGGCAGGTTCATTCAGGGGCACCGCTTGCCCCCCAGCCCTCCCCCTCGATGGGTGGAAAAGAGCATCGGATGGGGGTGGGTGCCCCATGTCCCAGCGCTGGGAGAGAAGGGGGCAGCGCTGTGAATTGGGGGGGGGCACCCAGCTATACTCACACCCTCCCCTATGTCCCTTCCTCCCCCCCCTTCTTACTCTGCAACAAATCTCCCTGCTGCGTGCACTTACCTAGGAGCCGGTCGCCCACAGAGCTGTGATTGGCTGATTCAAAAACATTCAAAATTAAATCCATTTTGGGGGGGACGAGGGGGGGGGTGAGACACACACGGTCCCCGGCCAACCGGAGTCAAGCGGCAAACGGGCCCCCCGACAGGGCAGGGGGCGGCTGCGGCGCATACCCCGTCCCAGACACGCGGGGCCCAAACTCGCGTGGAACAAGGCACCGCTCTCGCCTCTCTCGCTAACTTTCCTGCGGCGGCCAGCAGCCGCCGAGCTGCCAACGTGCCTGAACTAACAATCGCTCTGGCAGAGGGGCTTGTTCCAATCGGGGGGGTTTAAATTAATGCAACACCCCCCCACCCCCTCCCGGAGGAAGCAGGCTCAGCCCCTGGCGAAGCCCGGCCGGGGGGCATGTCAGGATCTGCCAAAGGACCCCCCCCCCAAAATCTAGATAAACCTACGAGATACAAGAAGTCGGGGGGGGGGGGGGAAGTTTCCTTCTCGCCTGGATCTCCAAGCGGGGACACCCCCTCCCCGAGCCGGCAGCGGCAGGTCGGTGCAGCCCCCCAGTGATCACCTTGCAAACTTTGCGCGAGCCATCGCCGGGGTCCCCCCCGCCCCGGGACCCCCCTTACCGCTCCGCCAAGTCCTCGGGGCTCAGCGCCGGGCGGGGGGCGCAGAGCGCTGCCCGCGGCCGGCTCAGTGCCTGGGGCGCGGGGTCCCCCCCATGCCGCCCCCGGCTGCGCCCCGGCTAGCAGCGCTGCAGGCGGGTGAGGCGGGGCGCCATCTTTTTCACTTTTTCCCGCGAATTATTTACGTTTTGCTTATGTAATTAGCACGGGCCCCCCTCCGCCTCCTCCGCCCGGCTCCATCCTGCAGGAAGCCGGCAGCGCCCGGAGCCTGACAGCTCCCCGCCGGCTGCATTTAAAGGGAACGTGCCGCCGGCTTGGGCCACCCCACGCCACGCGCCCGGCCAGGCACTGCCCACCCGCACATACCCCCACGGACACGCGTGCACACACGCGCCGCTCTACCCTCAGAGGGACACCACAGGGTACCTCCTGAAACACCCAGTTCCACACACACACACCCTCCCAGTTATGCGCACAGAAACACACACTCAGATACACCTGTCCACATCTACAGGTAGCTACACCCAGAGCCACACACCGAAACACATGGGCACACACAGCTATGCATGCGGCAAACACAGAGCAGATATTTGTACGCACACACACACACACAGAGCGATGCACACAGCAGTGTACCCAACAATAGACAGAGGGAAACACACACTCAGATACACCTGTACACGTGTACCCAGAGCCGCACACAGAAACCCATGTGCACCCACACCTATGCATGCTGCAAACACAGAGCAGATATTTTATACACACAAAGCCAAGCTACCCACAGAAATGCACTATCTCCTCCACTCAGACCTGTTTCTCCACCTGCCCCACACTAACCCTGTGGTGTAGGATGGAGTCATGCAAATGCTGTTGTTTTTCTCTTTTGAGAGAATTTCTAGACTTTCGCTTTTTTTCTTTTCACCTTCCCTATATGTTAAAATTTAGCCTGGCCAGTCCACTGAGGATTTGAGTTCCCATCTGCTTGCACCCCCTCTTCAATACACACACACGGCCTGTGAGTGGCAAGGATGTAGATAATCATAGAATCATAGGACTGGAAGGGATCTTGAGAGGTCATCTAATTCAGTCCCCTGCACTAGTGGCAGGACTAAGTATTATCTAGACCATCCCTGACAGGTGTTTGTCCAACCTGCTCTTAAAAATCTCCAATGATGGAAATTCCACCACCTCCCTAGGCAATTTATTCCAGTGCTTAACCATCCTGACAGTTAGGAAGTTTTTGCTAATGTCCAACCTAAACCATCCTTGCTGCAGTTTAAGCCCATTGCTTCTTGTCCTATCCTCAGAGATTAAGAAGAACAATTTTTCTCCCTCCTCCTTGTAACAACCTTCTACATACTTGAAAACTGTTATCACGTCCCATCTCAGTCTTGTCATCTCCAGACTAAACAAACCCAGTTTTTTTCAATCTTCCCTCATAGTTCATGTTTTCTAGACCTTTAATCATTTTTGTTGCTCTTCTCTGGGCTTTCTCCAATTTGTCCACATCTTTCCTGAAATGTGGCGCCCAGAACTGGACACAATACTTCAGCTGAGGCCTAGTCAGAGTGGAAGAATTACTTCTTGTGTCTTGCTTACATCACTCCCGCTAATACATCCCAGAATGATGTTCGCTTTTTTTTGCAACAGCGTTACACTGTTGACTCATATTTAGCTTGTGATCCACTCTGACCCCCCAGATCCCTTTCTGCAGTACTCCTTCCTAGGCAGACGTTTCCCATTTTGTATGTGTGCAACTGATTGTTCCTTCCTAAATGGAGTACTTAGCATTTGTCCTTATTGAATTTCATCCTATTTACTTCAGACCATTTCTCCAGTTTGTCCAGATCATTTTGAATTTTAATCCTATCCTCCAAAGCACTTGCAACCCCTCCCAGCTTGGTATCATCTGCAAACTTTATAAGTGTACTCTGTATGCCATTATCTAAATCATTGATGAAGATATTGAACAGAACTGGACCCAGAACCGATCCCTGCGGGACCCCACTCATTATGTCCTTCCAGCATGACTGTGAACCACTGATAACTACTCGCTGGGAACGATTTTCCAACCAGTTTTGCACCCACCTTATAGTAGTCCATCTAGGTTGCATTTCCCCAGTTTGTTTATGAGAAGGCCATGTGAGACAGTATCAAAAGCTTTAGTAAAGTCAAGATATACCACATCTACCGCTTCTCCCCCCCCCCCCTCCCCGCCATCCACAAGGCTTGTTACCCTGGCAAAGAAAGCTATCAGGTTGGTTTGACAGGATTTGTTCTTGACAAATCCATGCTGACTGTTACTTATCACTCTATTATCTTCTAGATGTTTGCAAATTGATTGCTTAATTATTTGCTCCATTATCTTTCTGGGTACAGAAGTTAAGCTGACTGGTCTGTAATTCCCTGGGTTGTCCTTATTTCCCTTTTTATAGATGGGCACTATATTTGCCCTTTTCTAATCTTCTGGAATCTCTCCAGTCTTGCATGACCACTCAAAGATAATTGCTAATGGCTCAGATATCTCCTCAATCAGCTCCTTGAGTATTCTACGATGCATTTCATCAGGCCCTGGTGACCTGAAGACATCTAATTTGTCCAAGTAATTTTTAACTTGTTCTTTCCCTGTTTTAGCCTCTTCTGATCCTACCTCATTTTCACTGGCATTCACTACGTTAGACGTCCAATCACCACCAACCTTCTTGTGAAAACCAAAACAAAGAAGTCATTGAGCACCTCTTCCATTTCCATATTTTGTGTTATTCCCCCCCCCCCCCCATTGAGTAACGGGCCTACCCTGTCCTTGGTCTTCCTCTTGCTTCTGCTGTATTTGTAGAATGTTTTGTTGTTACCTGTTATGTCTCTAGCTAGTTTGATCTCGTTTTGTGCCTTGGCCTTTCTAATTTTGTCCCTACATACTTGTGTTATTTGTTTATATTCATCCTTTGTAAATTTGCCCTAGTTTCCACTTTTTGTAGCACTCTTTTCTGATTTTTAGATCATTGAAGATCTCCTGGTTAAGCCAGGGTCATCTCTTGCCATACTTCCTATCTTTCCTACACAGTGGGATAGTTTCTTCTTGTGCCCTTAATAATGTCTCTCTGAAAAACTGCCAATTCTCTTCTATTGTTTTTCCCCTTAGACAACATCAGGTAGAGGCTTGATGAGGGTGTGGGCAGTCCCCCACCTCCTCTAAAGGAGAGTAAGTGAGCAGTTGCTTTTGACAGGAAGATTACAGTGCAGGGAGCTTTGGAGATGGTCCACAAGAACTTTCCTGGAGTTGAAGGCAAGTTAAACTGCTGCCCCTTTTGGAGATTCAATATAGATACACTCAGCACAGGCAGTGCAGATCACCTGCCCATTTGATTAACATCCCACCCCATGGTTTCATTTAACGTGTTGGTGATCTTGTTATCTAAGTCCAGTCTTGAGCATAGGTTGCAGGGACATCTCAGTGCATTTCACCTAACACTAAAACAGCCTCTTCTGCACAGCTCTGTTCCCATGGTCCTAATGCACCTGTCCACTTAGGGGACATTTCCCCCGCTGCTTGTGAATGGCATGCCGGTGTGTTCTGGAGGGGACTGAAACTTGCCCAATCACTTTATGGCAGGACGGGTCCAAGGATTCAGTGCAATATGGGGACTGGGAATTCACACCTAGGTTCACAAGACCTGAAGTATCTTTAAGCTACAGGGAAGATGGCATCAACTATAACCTAAGGCCAAAACTGCATTGATCTCACTGAGATGAGCCTTCTTACAGTTCTGTTGCTTTTAAAGTACGTTAAATAAACAAAATAATGGTTGGTTTAAGAAGTAAAGGTCCAGCAAAAGAGTGCACTGTTTCACCTGTCCCTGCTGCGGCATCCTGTGTGACGTTTCAATTTGTGTTTATCAGAATTCCTAGAAATAGGTGTAACTTCCATATGAATATGAATATACAGCCCTGGACCTCTATAAATGCTATTGTCGTCAATACCACAATGAAGTAATAAGGATTTGCTATTTAATGGAAATTGCTGCAAAAAGCAAATATTTTCAGAAGCCCCCAGTGTTATAACACTGAGCTGAGGATATGAACTTTTTGTTATTGTTACAACACTTGCTCCATGATCAGTTAACATGTAGGTATATTAAAAACTGGTTTTAACTACTGTGTGTAACGGATGTGAGATGCCTTCCAGTAGAAGGCTGATTCCTGACTTATGTCTTGATCCAAAGCCCACTGAGGTCAGTAAGTGACTTTATTGACTTCAGTCAATGGGCGTTAGATCATAACACAGTAAGTAGATTTTTCTCCAATATTATGTATTCCTTATCACTTTAGAGCAAACGTGTGCATTTAAAACAAATAGTTCCTCCAGCCATGATTAAAATGACACATGGGGAAAATGACATTTCCCCCCTGTATTTCTGTGATCTTAGAACTAATTTATAAAAAGTCAGTTTTTCTACAAAATATTGGACTGCAAACATTACTCAATGCAGGTGTTGCCCTTTTTTACAGGTAAGTATTGAATAGTGTGTATGCAGGAAAATAACAGAACAAGCTTTGTTTAAAGTTTCATAGAACTAAGTTACAAAGCTTTAAAAATATTTATGATTTCAGAAGTTATAATAAGAAGACTCGAACACAAAGTACAATAATATTACAGGCCATTAAATATCTTGGCGAAGAAAGATATCAAAGGAAGAGGGGAAAATTAAACCCAACCTTCTTAATGATTAATCACATTTTAAACATAAGGGATGTAAAAGCACTAAAGTCAACAGTACAAGGGATCAAAAAGAGTTATCCACAGAACTTAACCACTGCAATATAGAATTTTAAATCTAATTCAGAGACACTTTTAAGACCTTACAAACAGCCTCTTTATTGCTCTTTTGAGAGACAAGAAATTCCTTGCAGTCACTCTAATCAAAAGATAAATATTTTTATTGTCCTCGGACAGCCTAGATTTGTAGGATATAAAAGGGACACAGAATAACCTAATGCAATAAACTCTGTCCTAAGTGTTATTAATGTCCTTCTCTAGCCAAAGTGGCCTTGGAAAGATCAGGAAAAATATGGATCCCACAATCAATAGTGTATATAAAATAATCCCTTGCTTGTTGTATAATTCTTTCCCTGTCTAACGCTGAGGCAAATAGTAAAATTACAGTGGAAGGACCACTTGGTATAGGTGGTAATGACATCTTATTGGGTAGCATGAGTACCATAGTATCCAGAGAAGTGGGTAAACATATATATAGGTTTTTACAAATACAGATATTAATTCAGAAATGTCTTCCCCTCCAGATACTTCAGGTAAGTGCCACTGCCCTAGCTGTGATTGCTTTAAAGTAATTTTCAGAAATCCACATTCCTACCTACCTAAAGGAAGTCTCTGATCTCACTAGAACTGTACGCTTGTATTTTAAGTTGTTCAGATTCCAATTCTTAGTTTGAATTAAGTTTTCTCCCTGCTTCTTCTGTCCTGTTTTCTCTCGTGAAAAGTTGTCAGAAAGTGCCTCCAGCTTAGAATCAAACGCAGCTGATTCTCCCCTACAATGTCCCTTGCGCAAAGTGAGTGCAGAGCAGGTGTGCAGTCATAGAGCCTACTGCCAGAAGGACCCACCGGTGTATCTAGTTTGACCTCCTAGGGGTAACACAGGCCCCCAACCCCTACCAAGGGTAGGATACTACTGCTCTGATTCGTTAGTGCTTTGCACTCACTTTGCAGTGATGTAAACGACTGCTCAGACATAGCTAAACGGTAAATCCTCTGCCTGAGTACCCAGGCCTGGCAACTGGGCAACTGCATGGAGGAAGGACTGCAGAAGGAGGAAATTCTGCCCTCCCCTACTCCAGATTGCGAACCTGTTGAGGACCCACAGCATGGAGGCTAATTCTGGAGTAGCCTCCATGCTCCCTTATGCACCTATTTCATAAAGGTTGGACACTGGCCAATCTGCAAAGCCGCTCACCCAGGCCTGGCCCCCTCTTATCTCCTGTGTGCTGCCATGACAGGAGGTGTCCCCTGGGAGCTGAACTCGGCATGACACCGTGTGCCTGATCCCAGAATCATGCCCCACCTTTATGCCATGGTGACAGGGCCAGGATTAATCCCTAAATGCACAGCCTGTTCTCTAGGGTTGTCCCTCAAAATGTTCAACCCATGATTTTGCCAGTGAAACAATAGTAAAGTCGAGGGTAAATGTGGGTAAATGGGGAATTTACTTCTTATTTGGGGAATATGGTGTTTACCTACTTCTCATTGAGGAATAAAGCATTTACTCACACCAGCTCACCTGTGATAAGCAAATCATGGCTCCATTCCTTTTTTAACAATTCTACGTAATTTACTTATATTCTGTAGAAAGTGTCACCAAATCAAATATTCTGTTATTTGTTGGGAAGAAACAAAATGTCTCCTCGACAAGTTCAGATTTGATTTCCATACAATAGGAATAGTTCCCATACCTATTGTAGCGTGTCTTCATATATTGTTGTTATTATTATACATACAAACTAACTGATCTTGTAATGATGCGGCACACCCTTAGTGCCTACCATGCCACTGCCCAGCCTGGAACATCTAAACATTTAGTTTAGCCACTTCTTTTTTTTACCACTACACTACTACAGTGAAACATTTGAAGAATGAGAGAGGCTCATTTCCCCTGGATTGAATGCTCCTCCTTTGGGTTCACAGGGAACCTGAAACATTAGTAAAACGGTCAAATGATTGAAATTCACAGTGAGTCATGATATATTAGCAGTGAGTCACAGCTGTGTTAAAAATAACACTTGCACCATATTCCTCCTCATGAAGGAAACATAACTGTTACTTCTACCACTTTTGTGGTTCTTATTTTGATCAAATGCAGGAAAAACGTGGCCTATTGAAACCAATTTTGGATCAGAAATTTTACCCCAATGCTCATTTCTACATGAGCTTTGTCAAGCAATAAACAGTGTCGTTATAATACACTCCACCCTAGTTAATATACAAAGCCCTGTGTTTATGACAGCACAGTCTGTTGCCATGGATATAAATATAATGTCACATATTCAACACTATAGACCAAATTCACCACTGGTGTAAGTGGGTGTAACCAATGTAACGGCATCCAGTAACTCCAGCAGTGAATGACTGTAGAGTCCAGGAGATGAGGTGTCAGTTTGTACTTAGGAAGATTCTTTTATGAAACACATCTCTTTGTTAAGTAGGAAAAGGGGGCCTGGAAAATCAATGTAACCCACTAGGACGGTGAGTACACTGTATGATGCGTAGTGAAGTTTCCCTGGAAAGAAAGCCCCTCTGTCAAGGGAAAAGGACTTTGAGATACATTTTCTATTCGGTCCCTGAGCCCCAGCACAGATTCAGTTAAGCTATTATATTTGCTCCCTTTTTCTGCAGAGCTGTTTTGACCATGTCCCTGGTCAGACATTCTCATTTCACTTGAAATAATTTAGTGAAGAGCTCAGAGCAATTATTGAGCAAAACACATCAACAAAGTGCATTCTTCTCTAGCAATAAGCCTGGCTTTTCCTGCGACTCCTTCTATCGATCTGTAGCAGGGGTGCCAAACTGCTTGTTTCTTTGATGTCTGATGGAAAATAACAAGGGACGAAATGCCACCTCCTGTTACACCGAGTCCCGTCTGCGACTGAGGGCAGGCGTTCTTGCCATGGGTGAAATCCTCCTATCAGTTACGCAGGCGCAACCCTAATGAAGACACTTGGCCTGATTCTCCTCTCCCTTAAACCAGTTTCACGCCAGTGTAAGTCCATTGATTCGAATAGAGTAACTCATGATTTACACCCGTGTGAGAAGAAAACCAGTAGAGTTTTTATAATTTATTTATGTACAAAACCTTTTCCCCCTTTAAACCGAGAAGCGAATTTGGTCCACTGAGCCTGATTCTGATCTCACACTAGAGTTATGCCTGACTTACTCCAGGGAGAGGAGAATTTGGCCCAATGAGTTTTCTGTTTGAAATGGCCCTTGTTGAGCTGAAGTTGAACTGAAAGGGTTTGTTTCTCCTTTCTACTACGTCGGTGCAAATTAGGAGTAACTCCAATGAATTCAGTGGAATTGCGCTGGAGACTCAGGCCCAGATCATGGGCTAAATCCTCAACTGGTGTAAATCAGCAGAACTCCATTGGAATCAACAGAGCTAGGTCAGTTTACACCAGCGAATCACCTGGCCCCATACATGTTTCTGAAGCCAAATCAATATTCCATTTGAACGAGTCCATTTGAAGGGCTAGTGATGCTTCCATGCTGTGATACCTGGGTTAAAAAACATTGCCCAAGAATCTTACTGTGAAAGGCTGGGTCAAAAAGATGGTGGAAGAGGAGACTTCCAGGTGGAATGGCTGGATGTCCCATGGAGTTCCAGAATAAAAAGGCATATCCACATAGGGGCGTTGAAGATGTTAGGATTGTCAGACCAAAGCATTCTTGTTCTGCCACTGCCTAGCTTCAAGGTAACACTCCATGCTGACCTGTAGGTAGTGGAACAGCGGATGGTGGAAATGAACGAGAGGCAGAATGAAGCAGCAATTTAGAGGTAGACGGGGCATTTTTTGTAAATAAATAATTTTTAAAATAACTGGCTGGCAGCTCAGCTCAGTGACACCAAAGAGATTTGCAAACTTACAATGACAAATGGTTCCATGATCAAACAAGGGTGTTGAAAATCGCCCTTTTCTTCCCTTGCTGGTCAAATTAATACTTGACGGTGTCAGTTGTAAGCAGATTCAGAACCTGCATCCTGTGACTGTAAATTACTGACTCGTTAGTATTGAATTTCCATGTAAAATGGTGTTTGCAAATTGTTTTGAGCTAAGGGAGGGAGCATTGGAACGTTTAATAAAAATTAAACAACTTGCACTGGCAGACCACCAATCAGCAAAAGAATATGGGCTGGCAGTCTTTGTGTACCTAGAATTGCCAGTGATTTCAGTGGGAGGTGTTTTGCCTGAGTAGAGTCTGCAGCCCAAGAGGTGTTGGCTCAAAAGTGCCTCCAAATGTAAGTTTTATTTGGAGGATGCTTTTCAAAATCTTCTAGAAATCAGCAAATTTCTTTTTCCTGTTTGTTTTTCTTTCTGAGTAAATGGGAGTGGGAGGAGGGTTTATACACTGGCTTGTCGTCTTGGCAACCAAAGCATTAAGAATATTATACTAGTGAATGAAACCCAGCTACTAAATTGACTATAAACCAAAGCCTGATTCTGAGATATGATCTGTGTAAGTAACTTCCACAGACTTCCATGGTGCAAGATCAGTACATTGCGGAGTAAAACTGAGCCCTGTAGGGTTAGCAATATATCAAATCATTTGTTCCCATTGAAGGCCGGGTACAGAAAGACTGCAAGACCATATTCTTACCTTTTACATACACCTTTCATTAATTCACACCAATTTGAAAATGCCATTTTTCTCTGGCAATTCAAGATGAACAAATTAGTAACACACACTCATTGCATGTTAATAAAACTGGTTACAGCTAATGTCATTTGCTCACCGAGACTTACTGACAAATGAAACATGGAGCAAAGAAACCCAGTTCTGTAAAATGGAGCTCTATTCAGTTTTCCTAGGCAGTTTGGTTCAGATCAAATAGCTTATTTTGACAGTCATTTCCCCAACAAAACTGATTTGTTGGATTATTTAACACCTGGTCTTGTTTTGATTTTCTTTGTAAATATAATTGGTTTCCTTATCGAGAAACTTATGAGAACTAGATGAAAATCAGGAATCTGTTCCAGGAAAACACAAGTTGGAAACACAACCTCCTGTTTGGAATGCACCACTACTCAATGCATTCCATGTGGCCAGGGTAATGCAGCAGACATTGCTTCATGTACTACAGGATAGGGTGAACTGTTTCTTGTTTGAATCCTTTCAGAGCAGAGTAAGTGATATAGAGAAGGGCATATTACAGCAAAGGTATGGTTATAATTAGATCCAGTGTAGTTAAATCTGACATTCAGCTGTTTTTTGCCAGCTGTGCCTTTTTAAGGAAGACCATTTAGGCAACAGATTTCATGTATTTTTATTGTTTATTTAATATGAGTTTAATCCAGAGTCCTTTTTTTAAGACTAACTTTCTTTGTGTGCAGTTATGCAATTGCAAAAGACATGAAGAGCTTGTAAGTGCCCTTCCAGCTGTGCAAGGTTTATATTAATGCAGCCGTTACATAATTTTGACACAGATACATTATGTACACGTCTGCAGTTCCTGTGCAAAGCTCAGAAAGGCCATTTCAAAACGAAAAAAAAAACCAACCTCTTTCTGTTCCTGGAAAAGCCAGAGTAATTACTTGTGTTTAATAGGTCAAGTTTGGGAGGTTTCTTAGCCAATTATAAGCTTGCTGTAAGCTAATTAATTAATTAATTGTATTCAAGTAGCAGCGAGAGGCCCCAACCAAGATCATGGCCCCATCGTGCTAGGCACTGTGCAAAAGTACTTACAGTCTCTGCTCCAAAGAATTTAAAATCAGAACAGACAAGACAGATGAAGGATTATGATCCCCATATTACAGATGAGGAGAGAGAAAGTGATTCACCAAAGGTCACATGAGAAGTCTGTGACAGAGCCAAGAACTGAACACAGATATCCTGAGCCCTAGCCCACTGCCTGCAGCACAAGACCAGGCTGAATTCTGATCTCATGCCCATGTAAGTCTGGAGGAATGCCTCTGAAGCTAATGGAGTCACTCCAGATTCATTCTGACGTAAGTTAGGTCAGAATCTGTTTTAAGATGTCTTGCAGAGACACATGCTAGCACATGTGCGTCACTCAAGTGATCATGTAGTTTGCAGCCTTATGAAACACTCACCTTTCCACCCCGCAGGACTGGTAACGACTCAGATTTACAGATTCTCATTCTCTTTCTGTCCTGCAAGGCCATGGAGCAAAACCTCACTGCAGGCACAACTACTACATGCTCTACCTGTACCCTCATTGCCAGTGTGCTCCTAGCGCCCAGTCCAGCATGGCGCCGAGCATCCTCCACTCCCAGTACTGGCAGGCTCAGACTCTCTCTAGCCTCTCCTGCGAGCTCCGACATCTTCTCTAAGCAGAGCCCCATGCAGGGAAAGGGAGGTTATTTTTAGTCAAAGTGCAGCCCTGCTTTGCTTTCCCACCACAGCCTGCGAAAAGAGGCCAAGAGAAGGTTTTTCTCAGAGGCTCAGATCCTCAAAGGTATTTAGGCACTAAATAACTCTGAGGATCTGGGCCTTAAAGCCTGCGGCCCCGAGTAACACCCAAGACTCCTGGCCCCCTCAGCGACTCTCTCTCCCAGCCACTGCTCTCCTCGCCATGAAGAGCTCATAATCATACAAGCCAGCTTTGCCCACACAGGGCCCCATCCTGCAGTCCGTACTCACGTGAGCTGCCCCAGTGAAATCTCAAGAAGGTGTTACACGTGCAAAGTTATCAGAGACCGCACAAGGAATGGAGTAATTGGAGATGATAAAGATCAGGGGCCTGTTCCTGCTCCCACTGAATTCAATGAGAGTTTTATGCTTGGGTACCAAGGTGATGGAGCAGGAGTGGCCCCAGACCATCTACACCCATCTCTCTGCCTATAGCAGATCATGCCTTATCTTACCTTTTCCAGCACCTTGTTCAGGCTGGTTCGACCTCTCCCAAGCAGTGGTGCTTCCTCCCTGTTCCCTGGGGAGAAGATTCTGCCCCTCTCTCTGCCAGGCCATCCTGGCTAGAGATCGACTGTTTCCCCAGTTGTAGCAGAACAAATCTTCATGCTGGCTAACCAGGATTCTTCCCACTGAAATGGGGTCTGTCCACTAGGAGGGAGTCAAGGGGCTTTGGAAAGCTAAAGGAATGATGGCCAGAAAGGGAAGCTGATCTCTGGAGGAGACGTGGGAACACTGTAGGTAAGATAGAGAGGAACTTGGAAAGAACACTTAAGTCTTCAGTAGTACCCCCAACGCCGGAGCAGGGAGAAACCTCGAGCAGCAGCTTGTGCTCTCCTGCCATTTGGTTTTAATTCATTATGATTGGATTTTTAATCTAAATCAGGGGTCGGCAACCTTTCAGAAGTGGTGTGCCGAGTCTTAATTTATTCACTCCCGTTTAAGGTTTTGCGTGCCGGTCATACATTTAATACCTTCCTTCTTGGTCCAAGAGCTCTCCACGGGGCCAGCGAAGGAGCATGCTGGAAGGAGCCTGGCCAGAAGGCAAAGGGGGCAGATGAGTAGAAAGTGCTATTAGCATTGTCTGCCCCCACCCTCTAGAAGGGGATCCTTCCTGCCCTGTGGGAACCCCTTGAGAAGGAGATCCAGGGGTAGCAGCTAGAGGTGGAAGCCCTGGCAGTGACCTATGGGTTCTGGGCACCAACCTCCCTGGTTGTAACCTCATACCCCGCCCCATGGAGGAGAATCCCCCCCCCACCAGAGACCTCCACCCCGGCAGTCCCAGCCCTGGGAGGGAAAGATCTGGCCCATTAAAAGGAAGAAATAAGATGGGGAAGGGCAGAGCTAAACTGGAGAGAGTTCAGTGTCTGTGAGATGAGTTTCCCTGTATAACTGTAGCAGCTGGGAGAGGCTTGAACTCACTGCCCCAGGACCTGTCCATCAAGGCAGGGCATTCTCAATTCAGGGGTCCTCTCTTGGTCTGACAGAGCACTTCTGGGGCCTCGCAAGACCTAGCTACCCCGGTCTTCTCCTGAGTGGCTGGGCGGGGTGGTCGAGCCTCGTAGGCTGGGAAGAGCATTGACATCTTTGCCCGTCTGTTTTGCACCGCCGGGTTTGAAACACCGATTGCTCAGGCACCTGGTGCTTTGTGCTGGGCCCCTTGTACAGAGGAAGAAAATAAACTTAGCACTTCCTCTGGGTGCCTTCCCCCCCCCCCACCCCCCAGCAGGTAGCCCCTTTGCAGTGAAGCAGGTGCTGCTGGCTACTCGCACCACTGCACTCCCTGCCCCTCCAGCTGGCCTTTCCACTGCCAAGCCTCTGACAAGCAAACCTGGTGCTGAGCCTTCAGTGCCAGCCAGGGAAGAGGCCAAACGCTCCCTGCCACGTAGGAGTGGCCTTGCTACAGCGACCGAAGGACTGCGGCCCAGCACTCGTGGACACAGTTTCTCTGTATCTCGAAGTGCAGCCTCAAATTACCGTTGTCATGTACCTTCTCCTGTGTCGCCAGCTCGCTAAGCCTTCCACTCCTGCCCCCACTTCCCACCCATGATGGACTTCTCAGTCCAGCGCAAAGAGTCATATTCTGTGTATCTGAGCAACAGCAATATATGTCCTCGCTGGTTACTCAGCTTGGATCCAGACCTGGGAGTCTCTACTGCCTCCTAAAACAATCAAGCTGAGCTTTTACAATTATTCAATTGCCTGCCTTCCCCCCATGCAACTGGGGCTGGGAATGAGTCATCAGGAAACGTGTTACACGAACAGAAAGTGAAGCACCGAGGTCCAGTGAGCCAGATTCTGCGCTGATTTACACTGTGCAACTCCACAGCAGCCCAGGGCCGTGGGCAGGGGACATACGGGTGCAGGATTTTGCCCAGTCACATCTGCTAGCAAGGCTCTTATGGGATTTAGCTAGATCTGGAGAGCCAGCATCTTGTTTTATGAAACTCTCCTGACTTACGCAGCCACGTCTGCTAAAAAACATTCCCATGTCTCTGAAATCTTATATCACGCAGGGTAAAAAGGAAGCTAACCCCATCTAACTCACTATCAGTATATGATGTGGAGACTGCAGAAGTAGGCACAGTGGGAGCTGACTTCCTCCTGGATTGGGAAGAGTTTTAGCTCCTTTCCTATGGCACCAGAAAGGTATTTCCCCATAGATTGCTGAGAAGTTTCACATGTGCCCTAGAACTTCAATGTTGTGACAATTCCAGCATTCTGGATAAGACAGCAGAGCAGACAAGAATAATGTGTATTGGCAGAGAGGTTCAGGAGCCCTGGGTAGGACAGCAGAGATCAGAGGGTGCTGCAGGTCAGGCTAGAACTGCACTGGGGGAGGCAGGGGGAACTTCAGGTCACATTTGAGGGGCACTGGCAATGTTACTGGGGTCTACCCAGCCTAAAGAGTCATGGAAGCATTCAAGTCAGGCTTGACATACGCGGGCAGAGTTGTGCAGAGATCAGGGCTGAAACAGCAGAGGACGTTGTGGGTCAGACTGAGAAATGTAGGTGGAGTTGGGGGTAGGGCAGAGGGGGACTGGAGTAGAGGGGTGCTGTAGGTTATGGCTGCGTGGGGAAGCTTTCTCCCAGAAGTGGGTCTGGCTCTAGCCTTCACAAGCAGCAAATTGACACCAAGAAACGAATTGGTGGCCCATAGAAATTGGAGATGTTACAACCTGATTAGCTCATCCCATCCATCCAGTTGCCAATGCAGGATTTCTCCCTGCAATACATCTTCTAGTGCATTATCCAACCTAGATTTAAAGGTGCCAGCCAGGTGATGGGGCTCCCACCACTGGCATCAGCAGACTATTCTGCAGACTGATACAGCTCACTGCCAAGAGGTTTTGATGCATTTGAGCTAAAATTTTCACTTCCTTTATTTCATCCCATTACTCCTAATTCACCCCCCAGCCCTACATACCATTCGTAACAAGTCCTCTCCCCAGGGGTGCTTTACAGGATACAAGTATCTGTACATGGTTAGCCCTCACTTAGCCAAGTGATTCATACTTTGCTCTCTTAGCCTTTCCTTCTAAATCATTCCCATCTGCCCCCTAATTATTCATTCTTGCTTTTCTCCAATCTCCTTCTAATTCACCAATATTTTGCTAGGGCCGAGGTGCCCAGAACTGTGAGCCATATTTCAGGAGTGTTCTCCAGAATCCTAGAGAACAACCAACACCTCCTCTATGCCACATGATGGGAGGTTTCAACTCTTGCAGCCCCAACTCAAATTGACCCTTTCCACTGCTTACATTACATTGCAAGTTTGTATCCCAGGTGCTTCCTCTACTGGCCCTCATGGCTGCTTTCCAGTGGCTCCTTTCCACTGAATATTTGGTTCAGAGTATTTTTCCTTGACATATGAACCTTCCTTTGTTATTTCCTGCCTGTTTCTAGCCTGTCTAGCCCCATTTTGTAATTTGTCCTCACTGGTGTTTGCACCACTACCCTCACTCACGTTGGTAACATCTGTGAATTTCATTAAGGTGCTGTGTGCCCCCTCTTCCAGGTACAGAATGTCGATCTTTTCCAGGTCCAGACCTAACACCAACTCCTGTGACACTGCACTGGAGGCCTCCCTAAAACTCCAGACGTTGCTGCTTATCATCACCTTTTGTTTATGATCCACTAGCCCTGACACTGCTCACTTCCAAGCCAACTGGAAGAGATTATGCAAGACACTAGCAAACCCTTCGCTAAAAGCCAGACATGAGACACCTACCGTGCCTCCTTCCAGCCACACTCACTTTCCAATTTTGTCAGAAGTCAATTTTTTTTTTTAAGCCAGCAAGCAGATCTGGCAAGATTTGTTCTGAAAAAAAGGTATCACAGTCCATTAGAAAAGAAAAAATAAAAGAAATCATAAAATCATCAGGCTATTGCAACATAATCTCCCCCCCCACCTCTTTGAAACATAAAAAGCCATTCCCATGCCATATTCATTTGTTTCACTACGAAAAATAAAAAATGTTCCTTTGGCACTTTTTAGTGTAACTATGCCGAAGCTGTATGTTGTTGAGTTTGCTCCATACATCTTCCTTTCCCCAAATCAGTCTATTTCTGTAATATGTCCACCTAGCCTTTAAATGTCTATGCTATTCCTTCTGGCCTTACAAAGATCTCTATCCAAAAAGTGAAATACTAAAAGGTAACCACTTATACAAAGGAGTAAATTAGAAGCTGGTGAACTGCATGCATGTGGAGAACAGTAATTCTTAGCATTTTTATAATACTTACATAGTACTTGTAACCATCAAAGAGCTGTACAACTATGTTAATGCTGTGTGGTAGGTTTTATCCCCAGATGGGGAAACTGAGACACAAAGACTAACTGATTTGCTCAAGGCCAAAGGGCTGGAGAGCATCAGAACTAGGATTAGAACTCAGGAGTTCCCGTCCTGTGCTCACACCATTAGTAAAGTTTATGCTCCTGGAGTCTTAAAACAAACTATTAAACCAGCTCTTGAGAGTTCTAAAAAAATGTTGCTAAGATACATTGTGGTTCAGCTGCTATTTCATTCCTATTTTTTCCTTAGTGGAGTGGGTATTTTGTGCTTCTTTGATGTAACAGAGCGCTCACAGTCAGACTCCAAAGTTCCACATGACAAATGAGTGACAGGTCTTGACAACCATGATCTGCCTTGCCTCAAATCTATCAAAGCCAAAGAAAGAATGGACAGTTATTCCAATGATTCAGTCAAAAGTCCGACCATGTTTGCTCTATGTTGATTTCCTTATAATGTCAGGTTTCAGAGTAGCAGGCGTGTTAGTCTGTATCTGCAAAAAGAAGAACAGGAGTACTTGTGGCACCTTAGAGACTAACAAATTTATTAGAGCATAAGCTTTCATGGACTACATAAGCTTTCGTGGACTACAGCCCACTTCTCCGAAGAAGTGGGCTGTAGTCCACGAAAGCTTATGCTCTAATAAATTTGTTAGTCTCTAAGGTGCCACAAGTACTCCTGTTCTTCTTTTTGCTTATAATGTCAAGCCATCACTCAGCGATGTAACAGCACTGCAGTTTCAAGGCTTGACAGTGGCAAATCCCTTATCAGTTTCTACCTTCTCTCCACCTGATTTCACAAATATTTACCCCATATGGAGATTTCTCACCACTGGGGTCAGTTCTTCAGCTGGTGTCAATCAGAGTTGCTTCATTGAAGTCAACGGAGTTGTTACAATTTACACCCGAGGAGGGCCTGACCCACAATGTATTGAATGCCTGTTTACTATATTCTTGCAAAAGTTACCCTGAGGACCTGCGTAGTCCCACAAGCATGGGATAATATTGGTCTCGTTGCTTGCGATTTTTAAATTCGGGATGCACAGGAAGCATGCTGTAGAGGCCACGCTTCTACAGGCCAATATTTGCCAGCCATTAAAAGCCACAGCTTGATCAGTGCTGAGAAGTTAAACAATAAGTACATGCTGAATACGCAGCCTGATAGCTTTTCCTATGTGTTAAGTCCAAGAGCACACCCCCAATTGGAAAACTGTAACTAGAAGTCAAATTAGAACTAAAATGCTTCAACAACTAACTTTTTAAATTGTTTTTAACTGATAAAAACTGAAAAATACTTTGGACATTAATTTAAACCCCCAAAATATACCTCTGGAAAATTAGCCAAAATAAACATTGAGTTTATTGAGAGAAAAACAAACATCAAAACCTAGAAGCCTTGTATAACCTATTTGTGCGTTGCTTAGATGTGACAATTGATGACATATTAAAAGTTAATTAGCACTTTATGAATGAACCTGGCATGAACTTCATTTAGTTAGAAGAAACTGGAGTCTTTTAATGTTCTCTCAGGGTTTTCATGGGCTCGTCTAGGAACAGATATTACTGTGCATCTCACTCCCATCTCCCACGCTGCAGAGATGAATTATATTGTTTCAGCCATTACAATCAGAAGTGAAAGTATTTCATTTATTTGATTTCTTGGGCCAGGCTATCCTGCTCCTGTGGTGTGAAGCTGTGGAAATATTCATGTGGGTTTTTTGGGGAAAACGGGTCAACATGTATCAGAGCTGACCATCAGATGTCCAGAATGCCAGACGTTCTCCCCCAGCTGAAGTGAGGCAGGGTTAGGTTTGGGCATGAGTGGAAAGTTTCACGCCACATGAGACAGGCCCCCTTACATCTTGATCACCACCCTTCTCGGTGGCGAGTAGCGGCTGACGCTCCCTTGGGGACTCACCCCCTGACCTCTCCCTACAAAAGCATGCAGAGAGCCATGGCTGAGTGCCACACATATGGGCTCCCACGCCCCTGCCCACGTCCATTCTGTGGGACCTCCACACCCACAGAGGGGAGGGGTCAGGGTGGGAGGCAGCTGGATTTGTCTCTACAAGCAGGTTCCTTTGTCTACTCTCATTTATACACTGAAACCTATGGGGTTGCTCTGGTGTGAGGGGCAGAATCTGGCCCATAGGAGTCCCAGCCTGCCATTCCCCACGCTCCGGAGTATGTTTCCAGCTAGGTTTGGATGGCCCAGCTCTTGCAACTCGCTCGGTTTCTGTTTGATTTAATCTCCAATCGAAAGTAATTCTAGGCTCCTGCCATGAATGGAACGCTCACTAGTTATGTGGTTTGGAAAATCAATATCATTTTTAATAATAAAATCATAGGAGGCAAAGGCACAGAAATTCCAAGAAGTCATTCATTCTCTACCCTGTAGAGTCTATTCTGTCACATGCACACGCACAGGTCACTTGGCTGTTTCTTTTCATGCTGAGAGCTGGACAGGGGACATTTTTAAAAAGCAAAGTTAAAAAAATAAAAGGATAAAAAGGCAGCCAATCCTGCCTGAGAAATAACCGCCACCTCTACGGAAAAGCAGCAAGCGCAGCTAATTAAAAAGCCCTGGTGCAGAAGTAGATCCCTAATCAGTGAGGGCGAAGGAAGGCTTACACAGGTATGGAGCAACTTCAACTCCCATGGCAACCAAGCAGAGCTCTGCCATTATCTTTCTCTGCAGTAATTCTTGTAGGATCAACTGCTTTCCCCTCCCCCTCTGCTCCCACCACCCTTTCAGTCTGCAGCAGTAGTAAGGAGGTTCTTAAAATATCCTGGTAAAGCCAAAGCCTGCAGTATTCCTCCAGGCAGCACTCACGCTGGACCAGCGTCTCCTCTCAGTTCCACCAGAGCAGCTATATTGATGTAGGTGGGGTTACACTGATTCACAGGGGAATGCAGCACTTCTTGGGTGGGGAGGGGTGTTTGCCTGAGTAATGATTTGTGGGCCGCCTGCTCCCCTATGTGCCCGTGGCCTTCAATCTGAACAGGAGACGTACAGGAGGGGAGACAGCCGTCCATGCAGCATGCTTTCCCCTCCTCCTCAATGGACGCCCCTCTCCAGGGTGCTGGCTCCTTGGAGTTGGAGGGGGCATTGCAGGTAGCTAGGTTCCTCTGGGTTATTCCCCTCCCACCAAACTTGCTGGGGGAACATGTGGAAGTCCATACACAGTCAGCCCTGACTGAAGCTGGTTCCCCTCACACTGCTGAGTAAAAGGGAGACAGAAGCAACACATGACCTTTTGTATCTTGCCTAGAATTATATTAGCTTAGAAAGACACAAAAGATTTCTAATATTTAAACATATCCAATATTGCAGCAAATAAAAATGTTACATGATGGACAACACCTTCCTGCATACCAATATCCACCAGAGGGGAACAGGTGGCCTGTCATTAAGGTACTGGAATGGGACTCTGGAGATCTTCTGGGGTTCAGTTCTCAACTCTGCCACTAACTTCCTGTGTGACTTTGGACAAGTCACTTCATCTTTGTGCCTCAATTCCCCAACTGTAAAAGGAGGAGAACAACACTTCCTTTCTCCCACTGACTGTGTGTCTGGTTCATTTAGATTTTAAGCTCTTCAGGACACAGACTTTCTGTTCGTATGTGTCTGTGCAGTGCCGAGCGTAACAGGAGCCTTCCTTTGGTTGAGGCCAGTTGGGGCTACCACCATGGAAATAAATAATGACAACATGGATGCTGAGCTTTGTCTGTAAACAAACTGCTATAATAATAACTGTCATTCAGTTGCCCCCCATTTTTTAAATCAACCCACACATTTTTTAGATTAATTAGCTTTATTTAGGAAATAAATAAACAGCTTGAAAATATGGATGACTGATGTAAAAACTCCACTTTCTAAAATTACACAGGTAATTACAAAGAGTAATTTTTTCCCCACATACTACTTCACAGTGGTCATATGGAATGATATTACAGAAAAAATACTTTTCTGCCCCTAAAAAAACATTTTTAACAAGCTTGAAAATATTAAGCCTAGAAAAGAGAGAGAGAGAGACAGAGAGACAGAACACCCAACTCTTTCATAAGCAAGCTTATTCAGTTATTTGTCTGTAGTTTTTGGAAATTTGATATTTCATTACAACTAATTATTGAGAAGGGCACTGGCAAGAGAAAAACAAGGGATTTGAAAAATCCACCCCTGGGTCAGCAAAGACACTTGAGATTATGAAGAGTAAAAGGACTTTCCATCATTTCTGCTGCACGTCTAACTAGGGTTTGTATTTCAGCTTGCACAATAAAAGCAGACTAACAGTTTCAACTGCTTCTCACAAATCAGGCACAGCACTGGGGGATTTGGGAAAATAGTTAACCCTGTTCCTGGAAGCTGATCTAATTCAGGATTGGGGGCTATATTATGAACTCTGTGCCCTTCTGCTGCCCAAACTCACACGTTAGGGTGCTGACAGTATCTCTTTAAATATTTTGTTTTGCATCTGAATTATCTGATAACCATTTTCTGCAAGGAGTGAATTTTAAAATAAATTTCTATAAAAAGTAAATGGCTCAGATTTTCCTCACAATATTAACGCAAGTTGTTTTTAATTACAACTCAGAGCTATTTTTTCTGCCACCCTTCTGTCACGTTCCTAAGCACTACCAAAACTTCAGCACTTACAGGCAGTATTTTAAAGTCCATATTTTAAAATAATCATGTCAGCCAGACTCAGTCCTTATAAATCCCATGTAAAACAGTGCTGCTGGTTTACTGTGAATGAAACAGGCTATTCCACAGTGGCTCCAGAATGTCTTTCATTGTAAACTTCAAGTCTTGAAGCCCTTTAATCTACTGAATACAGATTTCTCCGTGGAACTGATTCACTAGATTAACTGATAAATGCATGACAACTTCCAAGCATCCCAAGTTCAGAGATGCTACTTACCATGTGTAACGTGGTACAGAGAAGTGGAGGTTGCAAAGAGATTCCATAGGAATACTCACTGGAGCTTTTTAAAGGTTATAGTCTGATGTGCTTTGGCAGTTTGCTTTCTATACTCAAAGACCATCCCTGACAGAAGTTTGTCTAACATGGTCTTAAATACCTCCAAGAACGGGAATTCTACATCCTCCCCAGTAACCTATTCCAGTGCTTAACTATCCTTCATCCTCCTTCACTTCACTAGTACTGTAAATAATGCACTGTCTATTAAGGCTTATTACACTGCTCTTTAGGTCGCTTTAGTGGAAACTTGACTTGCAGAGTTCAGAGGCACTGTAGAAATCAGCAATCGAAAAGATCCATTAGTTTAACTATAGTTCAGTCTCCTGCCTGTGCCAAATTGTTCACTAGAAGATATTGGTAAGTGCTAGTTTCCAATGTCCCAAGCAATGGGGCTTTGATAGGCTTCTCTTTCTGCTTTGCGGCACAATTTCCTCTCATTCTTTGAAGATTTCAGAATCAGTGGCAGATCTTTGGAATTACACTTCCGTATTCCAACATTTTCCTTCACAATCCCTGTCCATCGGATTTCCCATGAAAGAGGGTTAAATGACGTCGGAAAGATTTTCCCAACACTTCTGACCTATACTGTAAAAGTTAATTCCCACAGCCCCACGGATGTCACAGGAGTGCACTGCAGTACCAAGCATAGACTCCTTTGCTGTGGCACCAGGAGGATCGCTTGCAGTATTTGGGCTTTCAAACAATTTGACAGGGACCTGAGTTACCACTGCAATCCTGTGAGTTACAGCATCAATCCAAAAATAATTCACTGCTCTGCAACCTATTGGAGAATTGCGGTCTCTCTCCTTCTCTTCCTCATCTTATATGGAATTGTCTTCTCTGTTTTCCCTGGCTAATTGCTACCATGTAGTCATTCTTCTTTCATCATTGATGTTTTGCTCCCTCACTCCATTCTTCTCAGTGTCCATTTTTCAGTTTGCTCTCAGCAGGGAGTAACTGTAGCTCTGAGGGGTCTGTGAACCCGTGACAGGATTTAATCAGCGGTTAAAGTGTACTGGGTTCAAAATCCTCTCAGTGGTCCACTGGGGCTAAACTTAAACACATGAGTAACTTTACTCATATGAGAACTCCCATAGACTTCAAAGGGGTTATTCATGTGTAAAGTTACTCACATGCATAAGTATTGGCCTAAGTCCCCAAGTGCTTAGATACTATAGTGATCGGTGCTACAGAAAACCCTAAGAGAAACAGGCTGCAATGCTAGCATGGTTTTGGCTGAAAGTTCAGGAACTCATGCAACAAAAGCAAAAAGAATTGCACTGAATCCACCCAGAATGGCCCGTAAGAAGGGAAAGCAGGTGATGAGAAGGCTATGAGGTTAGGGGAGCAGGGACGGAGATAGAATGGGGTAGAGACAAAGGGAGTGTCTATAACTTTCTCTTTGGGATAAAGGGTTGTATTTCAACCCTACATACATATTATATAATAGCTGCCAGCCTTTACAATGTTTGTTTTTCATTCCTTAGCTTTATTTAAAAAAATAAACGTCACAAACTTTGCTAGTGAACATTTTCACTGCAACATTTTAAAAATTACTGTGACCCAGAGGAAGGTCCCACCATCAGAGCACATTAAAAAATAAAGAAAAAAGATAAAATAAATAAATATTGTATAATAAAGTCACTTGCCCTGGAGTTTCAGAAAGTGATTGAGCACTTAAAAAACCCCACAGATGCAATTTATCTGCTGCTTGAACCAGCGGATGTGGGGTTCTTGATGCAAGTAGGAATGTATTGAGGGTCACGATGGGAACTCCCTCTTCTCACTTACTAGAGTCAAGCTCCTCCCTTTAGTAAGAGCAAAGGCTACTCACAGGATGCAACGTAATGATTCATATGACACAATAAAATCTGGCTGAACCCAACAATCACATGGCTAATGTGCAAGAATATTTATACAGTGTGTAAAATAAACACCAAAATCATATCATACAGTGTAAGGAATTCAAGCTATGAACATTCAGCCACAACCTACTGCTTTCAAAGTTACACACCCATTTATGCTAGCTGATGCGTGTGTCTCTGTGTGTGACTGATTGGAAAATCTGAATCCCAGTGCAATGACAGACAGAATACAAATCTTTGGAGAGGGTACAGCATACTCATTTCTCTACAAAGGGTTCAGAGTTAAGGCTCAGCCTTCACCCCTTTCTTTCCAGAAGAAGTTGGGCAATCACAGGAGCACAAGAAAGGAGCAGGGACTATGCTCCACCAGGAATCTGGCCAGCCCCTTGGACAGGTGTGTATGTGTGTGGAGAGAAAGGGGTAGGCATGGGGGAAGAAGAGGCATGCTCCTTCTACCATCCCGACACGTGCACCTGTGCTGGGACTGACTAGAATCTGTCCCTCAGTTTGGAACTTAAGAGTATCAACTGGGTTTTTTTAAAACACTATTTTGATCATTTTCAACAACATACCACTTGCACTGGTGGCATGAGGCAATGTGCCTAAGACACTATGGAGAAAGTAAACACAATGGGTAGATCTGCAGCGGGTGTAGATGACTTCAGTGGAGCTGCAGGATCTGACTCACTGGATTTTGTGTGGGCATGAAAATACACACAAGGATTCAAACTGAAGGCTCTCCCTAGACAGACTTTGCATGGCTGTATTGGCAAGTACCCTCATTCCAGGGTTTATGAATTTGTTTCTATAATACACTTTAGGAAAAGTGTGTCTTCTCTGACATAGGCATATTTGGGTGACTGTAATTTGCACAAAGGGAGGAACATGGGACAGCCACTTGCAACATTCATGTCGCTCACTGGCCTTTGAAATGAAGCAGAAGTCAGATCTGGACGAAAAGCATCAATTACATGCTCTCTGTTGTTTTGGTCAAGCATCATAAACGTGACCTGAAAAATAATGGAGGGAAGACAGGAACAATAATCACTTCTTGCATTTCAAAACAATAATCAAAGTCACAAAAGCATTCGGACCCTGTGCATTTTGACAAGTGCAAATGTGCTGCAAAAAACATCTGGATGCTCTATCGAAAACTAAATGCAAACTAAAACGAATGTTTCCCAGCTGGCAAGGTCAGCTAATGAGAACAAGGGAGATTATAATGGTTCCCAGATCAAATGTTTAAAACTTTGCCACTTGTAAAATAAAACGAAGTCAAAAATTCTGTCTAGGTGGAGAATTACACGATGCAAAACCTTTCCCTCTCTCCTGACAATATGAACAATAACCCAGGAGTTTTGTTAAGACTGTTAAAGTAACTCTATTATTGTGGTTTGGATCTGAACTAGACACTCAACTTGCTGTCTAGGAGGGATGAACAAAGTAAACAGTCTAGAATTTCCCCTGCTCATTTTTACTTTTATTAACTTACTGTCATTTAGCTTGAAATATAAAAACACCTTTTAAAAGTGATCTGAATTCTGAATGTTGATTCATTATTCTCTTTGGCTGGTTGGTTGGCACTATGGCTATTTATATGACAGGCTTACAGAACTATTGCTACATCAGAGTCAATGTTAAAACAGGGATCAGAACCTCATTAAACTTTTTCTTTCTTTCCTTTATTATTGTTGCTGATCATCAAGCTACCTGTGCAACTTGGGAAAATAAGACACAGAGTAGGTAAGGGACGTGCCCAAGCTCACCCAAGGGAGCTTATGGCACAGATGGAAACAGAACGCAGATCTCCTGACTCCAACTCCTGTGCTTTAGCCACTTCCTGTACTATCTAGGTATATGGAGATATAGAAATGATAATGATAGGCTTTGGCTTAAGCACAGACAAAGCTTTAGATATAACAAACCCAGAGTTTCAAGATATATTTGAGCTTCTGGGTTCTTGCAAATGTTACAGAGCAGAAGCACGAAATCTCAATAGGAGCAAATCTCTTTGGGTACTATCCCAGCCTGTTTAAAGCTGAATTCTGCCCCTGGATTAGAGCATGGCTTGTAGTGATAGGAGAGGGGAATGAAGCAATGCTTCAGTTCCATTGAACTCAGTGGAAAGACTTTGCCTGACATCTGTGGGAGCTGGATTGAGCTTCTAATGTGGGATCAGGTGTGATCTACACAGGTGTGATCTACACAGCAGAAAAACCAGTAAAGGGGAATTAAGCATCTGAGCATTATGAACAAGAGAAGTATGTTCTTTTTACCTTGTGTTTGAAAGGCCATGGAAGCAGAGCATCATATTCCCCTTTCATGACAACAAAGAAGAGAGAAACATGTGTTCCTTTCCCTGTTCCATCGCCATTCAGATAAATCCTCAGACAGACTTTGTAGCCATATTTCGCAGTGTAGAAAGCTGAAAATTAGAACTTGTGGTTAGTCAGGCCAGAGCCTACCAACAGTCTCTGAAAAAATCTGTATTCCTAGGCTCTCACATATGCAAAAGGGTTAAAATGCAACAGGTGCTCTGAGACCAGGGTGATGAGCATGGCAGATTAAATAGAATACCCTGTGGATTTCCAGCTGCAAGCACTGAAGGTCCAGTGGGGGAAGCCCTTTTAATGACTCATAGGTTGGTGAAGCTGATCTGTAATTACTCACAAGAGCATGTTTTATCTAATCACTTCATTTCCCAGGGAGAATGATTGCAGCAGCCACTCAAGGCATTCTCAGAGTGACATCAAATGACTTTACTTGGGATGAAACAATGCAGATCCAGCAGATGTCACTGTAACTAGCAGCAGTTAGAGGGCAAATAAACTGAAATGAAAGCCATGTACAACAAACAGTGCAGCAACACAAAAACGTGTTGGCAATATCAGGCTTTACAGCGTATGTTTCACAACCACTTCTTAGATACGTTATTTGAGGACATCAGATCCAGCACTGTCCATATTATTTTTACCCTTTTATTTTCTGAACTAAATACTTCTAGGCCAAGTTTTTCAGCTGGGCTAGAGTGTGGCTTCCCTTTTTACAGGTCGAAATGGGGCTCACAAAATTCCATCGACATTTCTTTTGCCAGCCCAAATATCAGCATTTGTATCACTAAGTAACTGACTTGTGGCTGTAATTCAAACTGTTTCCAGCCCCACTGCTATTATTTGTGCCTGCGGTGTAAAAACAATTTTTTGCAGTGGGATTTAAAAAACAAATAAATCCCATTTCTACATATGCATTGCTATGGCTAACAGCATGCAGAAGCAGTTGTAGGTCAGCATACAGGCGTTTTAGAATTCAGCTCCGGTCAGACCAGTGACACTAGGCTGAAGTAGCCTCTAAAGAATGGCTGGACATCCGCACAGCCATCCATGCTGCACATATCCCAGCATCAAACATGGCTGCTTGGGTTAAGCACTTGGCACTGTATTTTGGCCTTTGGGCACCCTTCCCTTACAATCCTGAGACAGAGAGGGTCAAACTATAACTACAGAGCAGAAGTTGCCTTGTATTATAAACAGACAGAATCAGTGTGTCCTTTTATAAATAGTATCTTAGATCTGGGCACTATTTTAAAGAATCACTGGTCAAAAGAGCAGATAGGAGCATCACTCTTGAGACACTGCTGGGTTTTCAAGAGCTGGATTTTACTAGTGTGTGTATACTTGATGTTTTTTACCTGGGGAAAACAAACTGACTACTCTTCCAGTCACAGAGTCATGGTACTTTCTGTTGACATCTGTAATTTTCCATAAAAAGACTCCATCGTAGGACGCTTGTTCGAAAGACTGGAGACGCTTATGGAGTTTGCTCAGGCCTGCATCTTTCTGTGTCAGACATCGGTGCAGCTCTGTAATCTGAAAAAAACAATTCCTGTTCAAACCCACTCTGTTGTCTCTACAGGACCTTCTGCTACAGAGGCAGTTCAATAATGCAAGGACTCTCACCTGTGCCCTCACACTATGGAGAGTTGTGTGTGTGTGCGCGCGCTTTTAAAAACACCTTGATAAGTAATTTTTAAAATGCACAATGTTGGTTTAAGAGGATCATACTGTATCTGATTCAAGGTGCCTTGCTCTTTTATGACCTGAATCCAAGAAATGTTGAGCACCCATAATTTTCCATACCTTTTAGGTGCCTAAACATGGGTTTAGAGGTCTACTTTAGAAACCAAGGTTTGAAAACTTTACCAAAGCTATAGCTGGAGTTTTGGAGATGGGATTAGAACTAAAGAGTTCCTGGCTCCCACTCCTGTGTTTGGACCATGCCTACCCACCCTCCATGATTTCTGTGCATATGTACTAACTACACAAACTGTACACAGACACGTGGTCATAATAAATGTTTACCTTCAATTCCAGGCTTTGTATTACATCTTGATCAAGTCCACTCTTCGTCCGAAAGGCTGCGATCTCTAGGTTAGAGGTCTCCACCTCCTTGTTGAGCACCGCCACAATATTCTCAAACACGTGCAACTTGTCTTCCAGTTCAGAAATCACTTTCTCCCTTACAAGCCGTTGCAGAATTGACTCCTCCTCACAAACAGATGAGCTAGGAAAACAGTCCACTTCCAGATCTCCACTGACTTCCAGGGCTCCTTGGAGCTGGAGATCGGAGACTTTTCTTTCCAAACCCTTCACTTTAGACTCTGCTTTGGCTAAGTGTGGGATGATGCCATTTGCAGCTCCACCAGCAGGGCACAAACTGGCCTTGAGTTGCTTTATATGCTGCAGCAGCATCATTAAGTGGGTCCCCACCGCAGTCTTTTCATGCTCTTTTGTCTTCTCTTTGCTGCCCTATTGGGAGGAGAAGACGCTGTCATTGAACTAAAGTAACTGACTTAGGGCCAAATCCTCATTTAGCCTTTATTCAGGCAAAACTCCCATCAACTTCATGGGAGTTTGGGTGACCAGATGTTCCGATTTTATAGGGACAGTCCCGATTTTTGGGTCTTTTTCTTATATAGGCTCTTATTACCCCCCCACCCCCTGTCCCCATTTTTCACACTTGCTGTCTGGTCACCCTAATGGGAGATAAACCTAAGTAAGGCCTTCAGGATATGGGCCTGACTCCATAGCACCAGGCTGCCTAGCTCCTGGGCGGTTGTGTGTGTATGACATGTACATATGCTACATTAACAAGAAAACAGTTGTTCAAAATCCCTCCACTTAACAAGGTGCCATGCAAATAAACAGCTAGATTCTCAAGTCGATCAATATTTAACACACGCACTGCACACAAAATATATGAGACGTCTCTATTTACAAGAGACGTCTTGCTTTTAGTAAGAGCACACTAAAATCCAAAGCAGATTTTAGAAACCAGTTAATGCTGTGGGGGATACAGTTACCTTGCAGAGACTGTTTGATACATGACCGAGTATCAAACCTGATATGGCTGTAGAATTATAATTACAGAACCGGCCCATTTAATCTGAGCGGAAGATACGCTGCAGGGGAAAAAGTGTCCCCAGCTGAATTTCACTCCTATGAATTGTGACAGTCAAAAGCCAGTTCCACACCCTTCCCTTCTTTTTTGCCAGGAGAGGTTAAGTTTTATCCCTTTACCAAACAAAACAAAACAAAACAAAACAAAACAAAACAAAACAAAACAAAACAAAACAAAAACAAAAACAACCAAATGAAGCCATCCTTGGTTGAGTGCCTCGGCTGGTTCATGCCAGCAGCTGGAGTGTACAGACTGTACATTACTGGAGACCTTCCAGATTAGGAGCAGGCGGCATTTTACTCACCCTAAACGAACAGCCGATCTCAGAAAACCGACAACCGTTTTTGCTGTTCAATGGCGTTGAATGGTTCTATTAAAAACAGCCACAAAATAGTAAGTACCAATTTTAAGGGTTTAATTATTTACTACAATCCACTAGGCCAGATCCTCAGTTGGTGTAAATCAGGGTAGTTCCACTGAGCCTCACTGAGGGTCTGGCCCCACCCTGTATAGCAACACCAAAGGCAATTCATTTAGATACTGCCGGACAAATCACCAAGTCCTGAACTGATGACCAAGTGATTTTGTCATGCACTGCCATGTGTGAGGCCTGGGGTCCATCTCTAGTCACCAGTGTCCTGAAATTTGAGCAAGTGGGATTGTGACCACAGCCAAGGTCATATCTAGTCCAGGCTGACAGTAATTCTACTCTGTTGTGGATGCCTGTAACAATGGCCTGCCCTGCAAGCTTCTTAAGCAATGATGATTTTATATATCACTATGAAGGGCCACTTTCTACAGCACTCAAACCTGGGAAATCCACTAACACATGGGGCAAGAGGGATGATGGTGGATTGCCCCCAAGACAGACTTGCGTGCAACCAAGTGCCTATTCAAGCCCTACGTGCTGTACACACACTAAAAACAAAACAAGGATAAATGTCCTTAATACAAATACAAAGACTCCCACCCAAAAGTCTCAGTATAACACAGACCCTAAAATAATACAATATAATAAAACCACGATCATCAGCAGATGACAACTCCTGTATAACACACACACACACACACACACACACACACACACACACACACACACACACACACACCATATTAAATAAACCCAGGAATAAGACCTCACGCCCAGTAACTCAAAATCCTTCACTTTGCTGTTCCCAGAGAAGTACGGAGGAGGAGTGTGCCTTGCAACACACTCTAAAGGGTGACCCATTCTCTATCACACCAAGGGGACTGAGATTAGAATCCAGCCCTCTCTCTCTGCACGCAAAGGTACATGTCTTTTTAAGAAGTTATTTAGTGTCGTCTGTGTTGGAACAGCCCTTGTACTGCTCACCAGGTTTCCCCTGAGTGTTTGAAAAGGAAGTAAACAAACAAACAAAACTTCCAAGATTTTAGGAGAAATCCTAAATAAGGGGGTGGCGGGGAGGAATCAGTACAACTGATCTTAGGATGTGGAAAGCTCCCGGCTACTGTTGCCACATGGAGATGCCATGAAGTTGCCTGAGTCAGCCAGATGAAGAGCTGGCACTTCAAGGAACAGAACAAAAACAATACATTGCCCTTTCACATTTTACCTACCTTTTCCTTTGATGGTCCTTCTGTGTGCATCCGTTTTTGTTCCTTCAATGAGTTACCTTCACACGTATGCTTCTGTCATTAAAGTAAGAGGACAAAGTGTTGGGTACAATGCTAAAATCATGATGCTTCCTTACACAGGTCTCTATGAAATACAATCTCTTTCTGTACTATGTAATATTATCCCCATTTTACAGAAAAGTGAGCTCTGGTGAAGTTACTTGCTGAGACGCCTCCGGTCAACTGAATCAGGTCTGAGCTAGCAAAAAAGAGTTGCACATTCAAACCCTGTTTCTGGAACAGATTTACTAGGAGGCCTTAGGCAAGTCACTTAACCCTGCACAGCCAAATTCAGCAGCGGTTCGTCAGCAGTAACTTAGATCCCCTTGCACTCATGTAGTCTTTCCTAGACCCCCCAATGCCCACACATCTGAAGCATAAGGGAGTCTCAGGAAGTGTGATTTACAAGCCAAAGAGCTGGGGGGAAAAACATAAATTAAAATAGTATTGACCCCTATTCACTTTCACATGGTTTGAGTGGGTTAAGTAGGTCTTAAGGAAACTAAACCTTTCTCCAAAGATCAGGGAAGTCCATTGACCTTAAGAATAGGCTTTCACTGCAGAATTAACCTGGGCTCTTATTTGGGTGTTGCGTCTAAGCCACCCTCCCATCCACACACAAAAAACTCTGGCTCGAGTTTAGTGGTACATTCAGCTCGAGCTAGCTGGCCCACCCTAGGGTAGGCTGAAGGCCGGGTGAGGCTCTCATTTAGACTGGTCACCTGCCCACCCACTTTGCAGAGAGGATGCAGGCTGAACCACTTAAGTGCTGATAGTCCCCCAGTGCTTGCCCACAGTTCTCCTGGGGTGCCCAGATGGACAGAAAAGTTCTTCCACCATTCACTGGAAAATAATTAAAGAGCACCTCATCTTACTGCAACACAAAGAACCATGGGATATGTCCCCCACCCCAATATAGTTGTAATGTATTTCTCTTTTTCCTTGTTATAGTTTAATGCCCTCCACCCATCAATAAAGCTCACTGGTTGTTTGCTAAGGGGGGGGTCTTTTCTGAACAAAACTTCTTTCTAACAGACAACCAGAAGGGAGGAGAATAGCATTAATTCCATATTATGGGAGAAAGATTTGCAAAACCTTTCTGTGTCTCTCTGTAGAGTTCTCAAGCTTTTCTTTACAGGGAATAATGTTCAGAAACTTGGGACTAAAGAACTAATATTAGTTGCTGCTGTCCACTGTATGATAAACTGCAGACCTAGAGATTTCCCAAGCTAAACTGCTAAGCCAATTACGCTTCTTCCTAGCATAGTAGGTAGTTTCAGTCAGGGAGCTCCAGATGTGATACCTGTTAAGTGAAAGGACAGAGTGTGATGGTTCACATATGGGGCCCAGCACTTTCAGAAATGACTTACAGATGCTTCACACAGGCTTCCTGGAAAACTCAGTGTACGCAATGTATGAGTCTCACCCAGTTCAAACTCTAATCATTGCATTTATGTACAGTGACATGCAGGTGAACTATGGACCAGAAAGCAAATATACATATAAACTCTCCATGCATTGGCTGCATATAGCTTGGGGTTACGCGCAGGGCTGTCGCAGATCTCATTCATTAACACACTGAAGGCAGGAGGCCAAATTTCCTGACATGATGTGCTAATGCAGAATGGGGGAAATAATCCCCTGCTGCTGGTTCATACCATGACTGTAGTTTGTGTATTTTAACATAGCGACTCTCAAGCTTTCAATTCAAACTATTCAGAGGTTTCATCTTTAATCTTTATAAATGCCTTTGCTTGCCAGTACGTTTCCTTTAGCTGTCTGGAAAGTTCGTATAGTATTGCAGTTCCAGGAACCCACAAAGTATCTTCTCTGCAAAGTGTCCTAAGATCTCCATTTCAGCTCCACAAAAACACATCCAGAGGTCTTTCCTCTCCCCTCGGCACTTTCTGAACACTCTATATCTCAGACATTATTTATAATGTGCCTTTGTTTATTCTTTACCCTAGGCTGTTTGTTCATGCAACTTTGTCCTTTTCCTCTTTCTTTTTTGATAGGGTGGAACCCAAAATCAAATGAATATAAGATTGACATATAAAAGCTGCTATTAACACAAGTCTGAAAAATGCTTAATCAGGATGCTAAGAATTATACGGAGGAGAAAGTCGTGTATCTGATAGACTGCCCAGACTGTTCTATTTGCTCCTAGAGTATTCTGGGTAAATGCAGTTTGAGCAAATAAACAGAGCTAGCATACCACATAGCCTCAAATTTAGCTAATGAGATCATATAATCCATGAAATTTCAGTTTTATAAGTACTAAACAACAGGCTTTCAAAAAGCAAATGGGCCTGGTTCACGACATGGTCCAGCAAACATGATTTCCCATAGGACTAGTCTGTAGCCAGATCACAAATACTGTCTCCATCATTCCAGTAACAGACAGAGGTGATGGAAATAGGAAGGGATTCCCTACTGTAGATCAGATCATGGATCTATTCTATCCAGTCTTCTCACCTCATATTCAGGACAATGCCTGATGTTTCAAGGGCAGATCAAAAACACCATAATGCATTAGGACAATTACACACTGTTGTGAGCAGGGTTGGCAGAACACAACTCTCCCCTCCACACAAGCAGGGGCTCTGGAGCAGCGGAGAAGCAGAGCATCCCTTTCTCCCCCCCCCCCTCCTTTTAATCTTTTAAAGCAGGATTCATGGAGTGTTGAGATGGTGACTGCTCTGGAGACTGGGGCACGCTAGTCACAGAACAAGCAACGCACAGGTGGTGGCTGAACAAGTGTCCACACCCTGACCTGCCTATGTACCAGCTCCCTGGCCCTGGTGGGACCACCTCTCTCAAGCTGAGACAGCGTTCCAGTCTCCATGGCTCATTCATTTCTTGAGTTCTTTGCTGAAACTGACACAGAGGTTGTCATTTGGGAAGGCATTTTTTGTGCTAGGGTTTAAGGGCATTAAACTCACTTCATATAAGCCACCAAGGAGTTAGCAAATGGTAGAAATGTTTGGTTGCTACTGACCTGCATTAGACTAGGCAGAGGAGCTCCTATTTTATATTCCCTGTTGTCAATTAGGGTAAAAAATGGATTCCAGCTGCACTGAAATTGTTTTCAGTGGAAAATACTCCGGGTTATAAAAATAAAAGAGATGCAAACAGCTTCTTCTCATAGATTACATATTTGCAAAACGGAATACGGGAACTACTGATACACAGAAGGCAACATTTCAAGGCCAATCTCCCTATCAGGTTGCCAAGATATCCTAACAAAAAACCGTATTAGATAACAGATTAAACAGGACGAGGGAAATGAAAACAATTCTTCACCACGGGAAAAAGAAACCAAGTAACCTCTGAAAGCAAACCAACATATCACACACATCTGAAGAGAGGAGCAAGGTGAATCAAAACCGTGCTCAGACCTTTCTCTCCAGGTAACAGAATATCAGTTTGCCCACTGCACTTTCAGAAGGGTTAAAGTGGTGAGATGTTTCCACTTTCAGTTATTTGCTCTTTTTGAAAGACACACTGAAATAATAGACGTAAAAAGTGCCGGTTTGACAGCCCAACAGGCTGAACTCAGCTATTCCCCTCCCCCCGCCACGGAACTGGGAAAAAATGAGCAGCAGCTGTGCAAGCTTCCTACACACTCGTTCCCAGCAAGTGGGCCTCATTCCTGCCACGGAGAGACCACTTCCATAGACATGAGAGGGGAGCTGAGTCTCCGTAACCTGTTCAGTTCTTGGCAAGACCGCAAAGGTGAGCAATTGGTGACCAATGTGACATGGAAACTTGCCCATCATTATTCCCTCCCCCCCCCCCCACTATCCTGTTGGAGCATTTCACAGTACAACTCTCCCACCATCTCTGTCGAAATGGTCGTCCTTCTAGGATGTAATTCCTAGCTTGACAATGATTCTCCTTAAACTACCTGGAGGGTCAACACTTTTCAGTCCTCCATCCCAGCCTGGAAGCTGAGTGCTGCCTCTGCAGCCATAGGCTAAGAGATCACCGAGTCTAAAGCTGGAGAACTGAACTGCGTTTTGAGAACTTTCAACTCAAATCAAAGCAGTTACTGCAGCTTTAGCGATGATACAGGTGTGACATTTCTTATAGATGCTGCTACTGCTATTGGCTTAGGAGTTTTATCATGAACTTTTACAATGAAAAAGACAATGATAAGATGTGTATCAGCTAAGCTATCTCAGATAATTCATCTGTATATATCAGCAAATATTTTCCTATCCCTTTACCTCCACCCAACTACACTGTTTCCTCCTTCAGCAACACAGTGTACTATATATCAGCTAGCATATTGTCTTTAGGCCACTCCCATCAGCACACACACAAAGGATGGAATCAAAGGAACTGAGATAATTTTTTAGAATTAACAAGAATACAAGAAGTCATTACAAAACCCAACTCATCAGTTACGGGTCTGATCTAAGGTTGCCCTATTGGAAGACATTCTAAGCAGGAAGTGAGAAATGCATTTCATAGAATCATAGAATCATAGAATCATAGATTATAGGACTGGAAGGGACCTCGAGAGGTCATCGAGTCCAGTCCCCTGCCCGCATGGCAGGACCAAATACTGTCTAGACCATCCCTGATAGACATTTATCTAACCTACTCTTAAATATCTCCAGAGACGGAGATTCCACAACCTCCCTAGGCAATTTGTTCCAGTGTTTAACCACCCTGACAGTTAGGAACTTTTTCCTAATGTCCAACCTAGACCTCCCTTGCTGCAGTTTAAACCCATTGTTTCTGGTTCTATCCTTAGAGGCTAAGGTGAACAAGTTCTCTCCCTCCTCCTCATGACACCCTTTTAGATACCTGAAAACTGCTATCATGTCCCCTCTCAGTCTTCTCTTCTCCAAACTAAACAAACCCAGTTCTTTCAGCCTTCCTTCATAGGTCATGTTCTCAAGACCTTTAATCATTCTTGTTGCTCTTCTTTGGACCCTTTCCAATTTCTCCACATCTTTTTTAAAATGCGGCGCCCAGAACTGGACACAATACTCCAGCTGAGGCCTAACCAGAGCAGAGTAGAGCGGAAGAATGACTTCTCGTGTCTTGCTCACAACACACCTGTTAATGCATCCCAGAATCATGTTTGCTTTTTTTGCAACAGCATCACACTGTTGACTCATATTTAGCTTGTGGTCCACTATAACCCCTAGATCCCTTTCTGCCGTACTCCTTCCTAGACAGTCTTTTCCCATTCTGTATGTGTGAAATTGATTTTTCCTTCCTAAGTGGAGCACTTTGCATTTGTCTTTGTTAAACTTCATCCTGTTTAACTCAGACCATTTCTCCAATTTGTCCAGATCATTTTGAATTATGACCCTGTCCTCCAAAGCAGTTGCAATCCCTCCCAGTTTGGTATCATCCGCAAACTTAATAAGCGTACTTTCTATGCCAATATCTAAGTCGTTGATTCAATTAGAGTAATAGCAACCTGCATGGAGCTGGCAAAGTAATCAAAGAAAACAAGTGATCAGTTACCATTGGGGAAGGAAAATTTTTGTTTTGTTCTGTTTTTTAACCCGGACTGACTTCAGATAGAAACATCTGGTGGGGAGTGTTGAGCTTTAGTCTTCATTTTATATGTACTGCAAGGTCCTCAATTACAACAGTGATAAGCATAATATAAACAAAATTAAATATGCCTGAACAGTCCTCAATGCTACAGATAAGAGAGAGGTTTCAGAATGAATTTACAATGTATGCATCGCATTGGGCTCTGCCTGGGATCCACTGATACGGTTGATTTGAAAAGTTAGTAGATTCCAAGGCCAGAGGGGACCATTGTGATCATCGAGTGTGACCTCCTGTATAAGGCGGGCCATAGAACTTTCCCAAAATGAAGTTAAAGCTGATGGCATCTAGTATAAATATTGTCTGAATAAAATCTGCTGTACAAACTTGCCAATTTATTGGCCCATTTTGTATTAAGTTAAAAAAAAATCTATATTCTAGATCTTTCTGTGGTTTCTCTGGCTGCATTTCTTGTCATCTTCACGCTGAGGTGTGGTGGCTGAAAGGGGAGCTAGAAGAAGTGCTGCCCTCCCCCCAATGAAATGTGCGCACACATATATTCTCTCTTCTCATAGCACCACATAAGGATGGTCAACTACACCCCATTGTTTTTCCAGCAAATACATCATGGCACATTACACTGCAGTTGAAAAGTTAGCAAGGTCAGAAAAATGAAACATTCTCCAGCTACATAACTTTAATGAAACAAGGAGGAAATATTTAATCAGACAGCTGTGAAAACTGTGGAGTATTCAAGATACGATCATAAAACCCTTGTTTTGTTTTAAGGCAAATAAATCTTCTTACTTGGTACTCATTACTGGATAACCTCCGTTTACATTTCTGGCACGTGGTCATGTTATTAACACATCCATTCTCCAAATGATCTGCAAGTTTCTTTCTCATCACCATTTGTCCACAACCGGTATGGCAAGGGATTAAAGCGTATTCACATAGGCTCTGATGGTCCTGAAAGTTAAAAGTTATAAACCATGATGTAACCCTGCACAGATACACGTGTGTCTACAAATGCCCTCCATTCTGCCTGCATGAATCTTTCTTTGCACCACGTGGCCTCTGTGAATGGGCAAATTCCCCACCTCATTGTCTGACAGAGAACTGGGAGTGTGATTCCCAGCTTAAGTACAAGCTCTTATCGAGCTCGTGCACTGAAAATAGAGGTGTAGCCACGGCAGGGCCGCCCAGAGGGGGGGGCAAGTGGGGCAATTTTCCCCAGGCCCCGCAGGGGCCCCCACGAGAGTTTTTCGGGGCCCCTGGAGCGGGGTCCTTCACTCGCTCCGGGGGCCCCAGAAAACTCTCGCAGGGCCCGGGCCCCTGGAGCTTCTTCCGCTCCGGGTCTTCGGCGGCAGTTCGGCGGCAGGGAGTCCTTCCGTTCCGGGACCCACCGCCGAAGTGCCCTGAAGACCTGCGGCGGGGGGTCCTTCCACCCCGGGATCCGCCGCCGAAGTGCTGGGTCTTCGGCGGTAATTCGGCGGCGGGGGCCCCCTGCCATCGAAGACCCCAGGCCCCCTGAATCCTCTGGGCAGCCCTGAGCCGCGGTATCACGGGTGGCAGTGGCACAGGCTAGTCACCCCCAGTACAAACCCCGCCCTGACCCCAGGGGTACATACTCAGGACAGCTAGTCCATGCCACCACTCCCCATTGCCTGTGCTACTGTGGCTACACTAGTACTGTGAATGTGCTGCCTCGATGCCACCTCAGCTAGCATGAGTGTGTCCAGCTCTAAGTGTTGACAGAGTCACAGCCAGGTGAATGTCCAAAACTCACCTCGATCCTGGGGCTTTGCTTTATTTTTTATTTAAAACAACACATACAAAGTTTAGTCTGAGCTCTCTCCTGAGCTGGCTCTTTTAATGGTCTTCCTTTGTAAGACCTGCTGTCTCAGCACCAGCCTTTCTCTTTGCCTCAGAGACTCCTTGACTTTCATCTTCTCGAGTCAGAGAGCAAATGAGCAATAATGAGACCAAACTGTTCTGGCTGGCAAGATGAGCCAGCTGACTAGCCCTACCCCTCCATGCAGGGTACATGGAAGGCCATCCTGTCACAGCCTCCAGGACACAACTGGGTCACGGTTCGTAACAGCATTCAAAAGAATTCTTAAATCGAGTTTATTTATCACTATTTGCACTTCTCAGCTCACACAATGAAAATCAATTAACTCTATTTCATTGTTGTCTATAGGGGAATATTTAACTGTTTAAAAAATATAATGGAAACACTTCTACTGGCCTGAAGTTCTGTAAAATCTTATTTTACAAAAATCTAAATTTTGAGGCCAAATGTGATCAACAGCGTCCCTTTAACACTACCCTGATTATAACATCTCACTGCAACCATCGCAATGTTTGTCCTCAGTGCATGGAGGGAAAGGGGGCAGAGTAGAAGTTTTAAGTCTACAATGTAGATAGTTTGAACTACTTTCAGTAACTATAATGGAGAGTAACAATAATTTATAAGGGGCCTTGTGCCCAAGGACTCTATAAAATCCTGTAATGCTGCTCGGCTTTAAAATAATCAGTGGTTTTGAATTTATAATCAACCTGGCTTAATTGTCTAAATCAAAAACCTTTTAGAGCCAGATCCTCCACTGATGTAAATCAGTGTAGCTGTATTGATGTCAAAGGAACTATGCTGATTTCCACCAACTGAGAATCTGACCCTAAATGTTCCATATATATACAAAACGTTTATTGTCTAGACATTAAGGCCCGGTCCGATAAGGTACCAGTGACTCCAGAGGAAGTTAGCACATTCAACACATCCCTGGATGTGCTGAGCACCTCACGGAAATGGGCCTGACACATTATTTTTCTGATACTTCAGCCAGTGTTGAAGCAGGAGTAAAACTAGTTTATTACAGTTTCTTTCACGGAGGCTCTCACACTGACCGTGTCACAAATGATTTATTTTTTTTTAAAAGCAAGATGACTGTTCCAGCAGTGAACTCAGAAATGCCAATTTTAATCACACGCCTTGTTTTCAAATCCATTTTTCTGTGTATTCATGCCGAGAGAGGTCCTGGCACCTTTTGAACTCTCAGAACTCTGGCACTGAGCAAAACAGGGTAGAGTTTTCTTTAAAGGAGAACAGACAAATGGAAAATATGTGCAAAATTAGCAAAGAAAGGAAAAATATGACAGCAGCATCTCTGCAGTTCCTCATATACAGAGACCGACTGCATTCTGCTTCTAAACTGAGTGCAAAGAGGTCCTTAACTACAGCTCCATTTGACTATGAAGGCCTCTTTTGTCCTCAAGATTATACAGAGAGGGTCAAGCCCCTTCAGTGCTATTTACATATAGGCTTGAATTTTCTTTTTTGATTGTTGTACACGTAGCAGATTCTGAAACAGTCTGTCTATTTCACCTTTATCATTTCACATCAATTTTCAAAGAATGACTGTAACGTACTAAATAAACAGAAGTCAGACAGCTATGTTTTTCTTTCTAAGTCTGTTTTCTGTTTCCCTTGTTGTGTCAATATCTCCATGAGCGCTGCCTCCCAAACATTACCCTGGGAGATTTGTTTTTCTTACAAAAACATAGGAAGTACATTGCTCCTAATAATAGTTTGGAGATCAGGGTATTATGGGCTTCATTGAAGGTTACTTACAAGGTCCTTGCCCATAATGTTATACTCAAACCTACTGGAAAAACTACAGCTAACACATGCATTTTTAGAGAGACAAGGTGTGTGAAGTCACATCTTTTGTTGGAGCAACTTCTGTTGGTGTGAGAGATAGAAGCTTTTGAGCCACATAAAACTCTTCTTCAGGTCTGCGAAACTTACTCAGAGTGTGACCACCAAATACAAGGTGGAACTGGTTGTTTAGCATAAGCAGTTAACACATATTTCAAGGGACCATTCCAGGTGAAGGTATTACCTCACCCACTTTGTCTCTCTAATATCCTGGGACTGACACTGCTACAAAAACACCCAGACATGCATTTTTATAATGTACGCTACACCACCATTCAAAACATGTTGGGTCTGATCTAAACCCCATTGACATCAATGGGAAATTTTCACTGACTTTCATTCAGCACCGGATCAAATCCTCAGCTGGTATAAATTACTATAACTCTTTTGAGCTTCAAGGGAGCTTCATTGATTTACACCAGCTAAGGATCTAGATTCATTCTCTTTGTGACCCCAATACAGGAAAGCACTTAAGCACATGCTTAACTTTAGGCGTGGGCTTAAGACGCATACATTTATGCATGTGCTTAAGTGCTCTGATGAATAAGGATGGACTGCGGAATCAGGTCCTAAATCCCCACGGTCTTCTAACATCACAGGAACATGCCTCCCTGACACAAAACGTTCATTCTCACTGGCAAAACCCCACTGCACACTTATGAGACACAATATGGAAGATTAAACTGTCATCTTTAAACTTACTTCAAAATTTTTCATGATACCAGACCAACTGCATCCAGGGATCCCACAGTGCACTTTGAATTCAGAAATCTCTTTATTAATGGCAGCATCACTGAAAGCCTGGAAATTAACAACAAGATGAGCAGTCAAACACTGGTCAATAAAATGATCCAAACAGCAGCTATGAGATGGGAACAGGCTGGGACTTTATAGCTTCATAAACCTTGATTTTTTTTTCTTTTATGTTTAATCTTCTGCAAAAGTATTATTTAGTTTAATGAGTATATAGGAAAAGACCAAAGGATTGTGAAATCCTATTATTTGTTTCGTATAGCTCAAAAACTAAATGCTTTGAGGTGATTTTAATTTATTAAAAATAAAAATATGCCCTTCCCAGTGAAAACTTTCAGTATAAAGTTTTTTCCTACTCAGAAACCTGAAAACAGGTGTATGCAAAGAATGTGCTGATGGAACCTTAACTATAGAGGGCACTACCTCATGCCACTCTAATGCAGGCATTTAATTATTGGGGTCATTAGCACCTCTTTTACCTGCTGCAGAGAGAATTTAAGACTCAACCTGAATGAGGAGCAGGAGGGGGTACACCCTCTCAAACGCAGGCTGTTTCCATTTAGTTTGCCTAGTGTCCTAGAGAAATCCAAACCAGACACACACATTTTTTCCAGCTCTATGCAGTTTTTTTCTTGCATTAACTGTGAAGAATCATGCAATAAATAAATAAAAAATGAATCACTGCAGCCTTTTAATATCACATCTTGCAAAAGCACAATAGCACAGTAGAACAGAGACAAGTATTAAGAACACAACATGGAAGACTGCAGATTCCCCACAGAATAAAATATGGAAAATCCAGGGGAGGGAGTGCCCATATGAAATAGCTCATCACTATGCTGAGAATAATAAGAGGCCTTCCCTGCTTTCTAGAGAAAAATTACTCCCGTCAGCCTACAGCATCACTAAGAGACAGAGAAGGAAAAGTGCCACCAGTTCATCTACTTCTTCCTTCTTGATCACTATATTCAAACAGTGCTCTATCGTATCCAGGTTTAATTAACCCAAGAACAGGGCTTCCACCTCTTCCCTTTGGAAAGATCCTTAGAAAACAATACAGCACTTATAACAAAGCTCTAACCTGTGCATTATCCATGAGCCCAGGGAACAAAATTATTTGCTCATTTGGTAAAACCAATTAAAAGAAAAAAGTCACCAGTTCAGCAATGAACTAAAGAGATCTGGACTGTAAGACTGAAATGTCAAGAAACTGTGGAAAAGGGAAAATACTGAGGGGCTCACCCCTCACACTGTAGCAATTAGTTTTCATGCTGTAATTGTACTGTCCAACCTGTGTTATAACCAGTTTTAAAAAACATGGTCCTTACACAATGTCTTTTTAGACTGGTTATAAGACAGGTATCATTACAAAAGAGGGAATGTTGGATAGTGAAGTCAGCACCGGACTAGCAAGAGTGAAAGAGATATTCTGGAAGAGTAAACATCTGATGAGAAAGGACATAAATCTGAAGACTACATTCCAACTCTTAAGAACTCACATTTGGTCTGCGTGGTGGTCTGTGTTAAATTATGGCTGTGAAACATGGACATTCAAACAATTGATGATAAAGAAATTACAATCCTTTGAATTATGGTGTTATAGAAAAATTCTGAAAATATAATGGATAGAGCAGGTAACCAATGAAAAAGTATTGGAGATTATTTGAACTCAGCAAATACCAGTTAGAGATTTTATGAAAAGAAAGATTCGATTTGCAGGGCACATTTTAAGAGGTTCAGTGGGCAATGCATGTTTACAGGCACTGGAAGAGAAAGCTGACAGCAGAAGAACATGAGGCAGAAAAAGATGACCTGGGATGGATAAGGTGGTATCCTGGGTGGATCAAAAGGTCTATTCATCTACAATGAGATTAGCAGAGGATCCTACAGAATGGGCTACTATGGCTGCAAACTTCCAGTAATGGAGATGCCATGTAAGAAGAAAATAAGATGGTTTAGTTCAGTCTACACAGGTCAAACCAATGTTAAAGAACTATAGTCAATTTCATTGAATAGTAGCGATTACTGTTGTGAGACTCGTTTACATATAGATCTTCGTAATGATTAATATACCAGCAATGCATTGTCAGAAGTTGAAAACATCCTTAAAATATTAGTAAACTGTAAAACTATCGAGTCCTTTCATTTTAGAAAAAAATCCATTTATATTATTTTACATATAAAATATGTTTAGACTGCAGTCAGAGTCAGTTCCCTTTTCTCTTTGCAGACTCTTCACCTTAGCCAGCAAGCTTCCCTAAAAGCAAATACTGACAGTGTTAATCTCTGAGCTGCAGGTAGAGTGTATGAAGGTTGGACCCATTATCAGCTCTCATGGTCTTTTTGTTGTGGCGGGGAAGGGGAATTATTTATAAGCTTGAAACAAAAATCTGAAATGGTTCCTATTCCGACATCCCTTTTCACTAATGCAGTTGATTTATGACACTTTGATGATGACGTAACTGGCAAAGTAGGACCCAATCCTGCAACCACTGCTCATGCATGTACCCCATTCAATTACAGTAAATGAGACTATTCACTTGAGTAAGGCTGCAGAATCGGGTCCCAAGCTTGTTAATATTGCTCCATGGCACATCATCTAGAGAACAACTTTCTGCCTCTGCTTCCACTTATAACTTCTGCAAAGGAGTGGGGAGATATTTTCTTGCTTCCTCTGAAGTTTCAGTTCCTTGGGAAAAATTACATCAAGTCTAGTACCCCTGGGTCTAGCATTTTACAGATGGGTATTGTGGAACATCAGGAATTTTTGTGACTTAGCCAGGGTCAGTCAGTCAGTCAATAGTAGACCTGGAAACAGAACTCAGGAATTGTAACTCCTAGTTACTTGCTCTAGAACGTTTACACTAAGGCTACATCTACACTACGGGGGGAGTCGATTTAAGATACGCAAATTCAGCTATGTGAATAGCGTAGCTGAATTCGACGCATCGCAGCCGACTTACCCCGCTGTGAGGATGGTGGCAAAATCGACCTCCGCGGCTTCCCGTCGACGGCGCTTACTCCCACCTCTGCTGGTGGAGTAAGAGCGTCGATTCGGGGATCGATTGTCGCATCCCGACGGGACGCGATAAATCGATCCCCAAGAGGTCGATTTCTACCCGCCGATTCAGGCGGGTAGTGTAGACCCAGCCTAAGAATCCTATTTCAGAGCATAAGATGATGCTTCAGGGCATAAGATGATCACTAGTTGGGGTTGGAAAGAATTCTCCCTTTTGGAAAAGAGCAGCACAATTAGGCTTATGATGGGTGTTTTACACTTTGTCTCTGAAGCATATAACATTAGCTGTGGTTGGAGACAGGACTCCAGACTTAATGGAAGACGGATGCTTTTTGGCATGGCTGTTCCATGTCTCTTGGATGAACAGTGCCCTCATATCTGATTAATTAGTTACATTTTCTTTGGTAGACTATTGGTTACATTATTACTGAACCCTGCAATGTCAGGCTTTTATACAGACATACCAAACTTTATAAATGGGGGGAAAAGAGTGCATTTAATCAGTACAAGCAACCTTTCAACAACCACCTCCTTGAAAATGACATTAATAAGTTAACAAATAGTCAGTCTTTTAAATATTCAAAAGTTCTGGTAAGGCAAAAAAATCATTTATCGGGATATAGGGATTTTTGCATTTTGTTGAACAAACATATTTCATGCTGTTTGTTTTGACCTTACTTGTCTGGTATATGTTCTTACATGTACGTGTATTTAAGCAAGAGAAGCAGTCTGTGCTTGGGTCTGTGTGCATTTGATGTCATAAATTGTCCTGTAGTGGTATGGAAATCAGCCATTGCTTGGAAACAGAACTAAAAATAAAAGCCTCAGTGGAATCTATTCCATGAAAAAAAAAAACTAGAAAAACTAGAACATTTGTACCTTTGTCTGTACATTTAAAAATAGATGCTTACTGGTCAGTTTTCAGTCTGCTTGTAATACATAATCCAGTCTATATTTTATAAAAAGATGATAGCTTGCAAACTGTATGTCCAGGTTCTTAAGAACATAGTTTTTTAATAGTAACACTTACCATTTACATAGTGTTTTTCATTTTCACAGCATTTTACATTGACTAATAAACCATCAAACCACACCCAAAGACATGTAAATATGAGGATCCCCATTTTACTTGCACAAGGGCACTGAGCAAGTTATTGTCAACAATGGAGTCAGAATTCAAGAGTTCCTGGCTCCCAGTCCCATAATCAGCACTCTAGGCCATGCCACCTTCAACAGAACTTCTATATACACGTTGTAGCAGACTCTGCATTGCATATATTTAAAGCAATCGTGTGAACTGCACAGGTGTGAATGAGTGCAGAATTTGGCCCCAGTTGCTTAATGTAGATTTTAATTCAACATTACAGTACAGTGCAATTCAGTACAATATAGTTACTCCTCTGAATCAACCAGCACCCGCCACTGAAGTCTTTCAGTCTAGTGCAAGCTGGGAAATGACCAAAACCAAAGAAAAGAAAAAGCAGGTTAACAACCCCCCCCCGTGGATTTTTTACTATGTAAAAACCAACCAAACAAAAAAAAAAAACACACAACTTCAGAATTTCCTGGCATTACAGAACAGATTATTATAAATGTATCTAACTTCAGAGGGACAGTCCTGGTGACACATGGGTTTCTCTAATGGTATGTGTGTCCTGTGTGCTTTCTGTTTCACTCTCATATTTGTTAATCATTATGGACACAGCTCAAGCAAAGGAGCTGTGCGTGAAAGAACTGCAAAGAGCAGGGGGTTCTCACCTCTTTTTTTCCACCCAGGCCACTCCCTCAAATGATCATTCACTTGAACCACTAGCTCTCACCCCGCAGAACATCAATGGAAAGTCTGTCAACAGCAACACCAACGCAGAACTTTCCCACCCTTACAAAAGGGCCTGATCCAGAGCCCAATGAAGTAAATGAAAAGATTCCCATTGACATCACAGGGCTTTGAATCCAGTCCAAGGAGAGAGAAACATATATTTCATTACATTATGGTTAATCATCTCTTCTCTATCATTCTGGCCAACTGACAGCAATAATGTTCATACCCTGAAACTGCACTAAATCTTTGGTTTGACTCTAATTCTGCAGCAAAAGCTCTTAATTGCTTTGACAGCTCTTTCATCTCAAACATCCACATTTATGAACACCAAATATATTGAAAAGCCAATAAAACTATTCACTAGGTGAAATTCACCCTTATGCAGGGGGATACCACAAGACCAAAGTACCCACCATATTCTGCATAAGGGATGACCTTCATCTTAAGAGAAGGAAAGACAGGCCTGAACCAACCTGCCCCAGACCCGAATATACTCCAGAACTTGGAGGAAGTTCTGATCCAGAGCCAAATGTCACACTTGTTCTCTTTTCCGCAATGAGTCCAAACCAAAATCCTGGACTTATTCTACAGGTCTAACTGTAGACTAAGCCAGAGGTTCTCAACCCGCAGGGTGGGCTGCATGCAGCCCAATTAGCACACAGCTTCGGCCCAGCTGTGTGCTAAAGGCCGCAGGCTCCCGGCTGCCCTGCCTTGCGGCGGGCTCCGAGCTCCCAGCTGCCTTGCCATCCGGCGGGCTCCAGGCTGCCCTGCCACGGTCTGGACTCCTGACAGCCCCACATCGTGGGGCTCAGGGTTCGGGCAGCTGGCTGCAGCCCGGCCTTCCACAGCAGGGCCCCGGCGGCGTCTGGGGGCAGGGTCCTGGCTGCCCCCCGGCCCAGCATGCCGGGACTCTGTGTCCAAGCAGCCGGCTGCCGCGCGGTCCCACACACCAGGTTCCGGGGGTAGGATCCTGGCTGCTGCCCGGACCCCTGCAGCAGGGTCTGGAGTCCAGGCAGCCAGCTGCCGCCCGACCCCACAGGTCTCGGGATCTGAGCAGCTGGCTTGCGGCAGGGCTCGGGATCTGGGCAGCCGGCTACTGCCCAGCCCCCCATGGCAGGGTCCGGGGTCTGGGCAGCTGGCTGCCGCCCAGCCCGCACACCAGGGCTCAGGGGCCTGGTACAGTCCGGGGTTAAGGTCCTGGATGCCCCCCAGCGCCTGCGGCGAGGTCCAGGATCCGGGCAGCTGGCTACCGCCTGGCACCATACAGTGGGGTCCAGGGTCCTGGCGGGGTCCTGGGATGGGGTCCTGGCTGCCTCCTAGCCCCGCGAGGTGGGGGTCAGGGTCCCCACACAGCAGGGTCTGGGGTTGGGGTCCCTGCCCCCCACCCTATGCCCAGCTCTCCGCTCCTGGCCCAACTCTGTGGAGGGGTCTCAACCTGCGGCCCAGCTAACACTAATAGGTTGAGAATCACTAGACTAAACCAAAATCTTAAGAGGGAAAACTCTTATCCCTTTGGGAAATTCTCACAAGATACTGTTCAGGCTTATGTTCCCATTTTATATAAAGTCAAATTTTATTAAGAAGTAACCTATCCTATCATCTTACTTATTCCATAAATGTCTTAACCATTTGATATACCTGTCACACTGGAAAATGCCTTTTATGGTTTAACAGTTGGGAGGCAAAGCAAAGGGGAAAAGAAAAAACAGTAGAAATACATAGGCTATTGGGTGCTTCCTGGTACCACTCAGATAAAACACAAAGGGGCCATATTTTCTCTGCATTCTCTGCACAAGAAAAATGGAAGGCTTATAGACCTTTTAACAGTCTCTACTTGATGGAGAGGAGCAGATGTCACTGGACCTCTTTTGTCACATTATTCTCAAAAAATCAAACATCCTGCTAACCTGTAATTCTCAGGGCAGTCAGTTCCATGCCAGAGAATGCGAACACAAATGATATTTTGAAATTACTTTAAAAAAAAACTAAGAATGCTTAGACGAGTCTCATGTTTTAGCCTGGATCCCTTCCAAATCAAGTTTTTAATTTAATGAACAATTTTGAAAAAAAAAATCCAACATTGCACCTTTTATAATTCCAGTCATGGAAAGAACAAGAGAAAAAAAATCACATTTGCATTTTAAATACTTTTGATCTTGTTTCAACATCACCAAAGTTCTTCCTGGGACTTAGGCAAATCAAACCTAAATCAGGGGGATCTTAACACACTCACTCAGAGAAGGAAAGAAAGTTAACCAATGCCAGTCCCCAAGGGATGGGTCCGATTCTGCTCTTATTTACCCCCTTGTAACTGTACTGATAACGGTGTTCAGAATAAGCATCTGGCTGGAGAACTGGGTCCCACATTCTTATTTCCAATCAGCGTATGACCATATACTGCATGGGTGTAAAAGAGAGCTAAATCTGGCCCAAGGCTTTTACAGTCAATTCTAGCCTGTTCCTATGCAGCAGACGATGGTCCATACAGAGTGGAACCAGTGCAGTTCTACTGCACAAGGAGGGCAAGATGTGGGGGAGCCAGGTGGGGATGTGCACCCTTGGCACAGTGTAGAAGCCTCTTGCAGGTGAGCCCCCTGCATAGCAGTGTGTAGGAGATAGCAGCGGGTATAGGGGGATGCCCTTAGATCCTCCAGCTGAATTCAATAAATCATGCAGCTGCTCAACACCTCTCAGTACAAGGCTCTAAGTTAGTTGTAGCACAACGAGGGTCGTCAAACAAAGGGTGCATAGGGAAAGAAACAGCCCAGGAGGCCAAAGGTTACCACAGTACCAGATAATGGAATAAACTATTGTTGTTGTGTGGAAAACTTATTTTTCATATTATATACATACATACACAGACATAAACAAACTAATAGTAGGCAGGAGCAAAGTCTGACAAAAACACAGGAGAGGTGGAGTGGGGGGGCCTTGATAAGGGACAAAAGAGCAAACCTGCTAAGGAGTCGCTATCGTTCACCTTGTTTACAAACCCCAGCCCTGCAAGCTGATTCACAAGCAGAGTCCTCAAGCCTGTGTGAAGCCCCACTGAACTTCCGCAGGACTCTGTGCAGGCGTTAGGGTCTGCCCATGTGGATCAGCTGACAAGACTGGGGCTTTGGTCACCACATCCCACCTACAATTTTGCAGAAAGTCCCACTAACGGTTTTATAGAAGTCTCACACTAGAGAAATGCCAAGGTTTTCACGGAATCGATGTATATTGTGAGCAGTACAAAATGGTTTTGTTTATACCTGGGCCCCATGTACTCTGCAATACTGTAGCTGTGGGGATTTGCTGCAGAACTGGACATTTTTCCAAGATCCTACAGAACTCAGCATTTTATCTCAAAAATATCGTTTTGTGGGTGCCTTGTTCCCAGTACTTTGTTTTCTTTTTCCTTTCCCCACTGAGATCTGGCTGCAGATGTCTTTTGCTCCACATCATTCTCCACAAGGGAGATTTAGTTGGATTACCAAGCATGCTTTCTTGCACTGTTCCATGAAACCAGGCGGTAGGGGATTTGGGAGCAAGAGCCAAGGTCCAGTTTGTAGCCACAGTGTAGGGGAGTGAACTGGTCCCCATGGAGAATAGTGCAACAGCTGGTATCTGGGGACTTGAACCACTGATGCCAGCTGTGAGCTCCCCCACTCCCTGGCACACATGAGGGAAAGGAGATTCTGAGTCAAGCTGTTCTGAGAAATTTTAAGGAGCCAAAACCCAAAATACAGTGAAAATATTCATCATCAAAAATATTCTTAATCAAAAAACCCCTAAAAATTTGTCAGTGAATATTTTTGTCTGATTACTTTCAACAATAAGTTTTTTGTGATGTTCTTCAGGCCCCCTGGCTCCCACAGTGTTCTCCAGCCAACACAGCTAGCCAGTCTAGTCTATTCTATTCTTTTTGATATAGGTTCTCTTACCACACTCATCACTGTATTATCTGAGCCGCCTTCCAGGAGTGTGTTAGGTAATGTAACTAGCATCTGTCATGTGTAGTTTGTTCTCATCCTCTCCCCAGAGGGAGAAGCATGTGCATTGGAGTGTTTTGATTTGGTGTTGGCTTTTTTTTTATATGTAAACGTATCTGTTGCTATGTGTTTGTATTAGAGAAGGCAGGTCAAAGAAAGGCACCTTCCACTTGGAGCGGAGAGTTGGGAGGTAAGTGATGGTCCCTAGTTCTAGGGGAAGTTCATTTCACAGTCTTGGATCAGCCCCAGATAAAGTTTTGTCTCCCACCTACACTTCTGCCTCCTTCTATTTGCTATGGATAAATTTTTGTACAGTGCCTAGCATGATGGGGCACTGAGCTGGCTGAGGTCTGTCGGTGCGACCACAATATGATGTTAAGTAATAACAACAATAATAATTGAGGCTGTGTGTTTGGGAGTGGGAAGAGGGGAATGAAGGGTATTTCATGCCCATAGAATACGTTAACTTTGCAGCAGATTTTAGGGCTTCTTGATGCAGAACTTGGTGGAGTTCACAGTGTGCTACTTACATCCAAACACTTTTTTGATCAAGAATTGAGGGAAAGTCCAGGATGTTAAGGTATCTAGGTTAATAGGCACAACTGTGGAATCAATCACTATCACTTTCTTTATTATTTCCTCTTCTAAAAAATAATACTTTAATGACTCTAGCATTAGCCCAGAGAGATAAATGAAACATTAATACAAACACAATTACATACCCTTTCTTCTGTCAATAAGCTTCCTTCATTTACAGTTCCAGGATCCTCTGCATTACATTTCTGACAAATTGGGTTTTTGTTGTTTCTGGTGGGAAAAAAAAAAATGATTTGTGAACTGCAGTTCAGACAGCCTCTGTTTCAAGAATAACAAATTAACAAAAACAACAGAAGTATTAATTTCAGCTCAAGGTCAACACGCTTTATGGTAAAAGGGCCAAATCTTGGTCCCATTGAAAGTCCACAATTTTTAACCATCTATCAGCAAAATCTGAACCGTCATGACTATTCTGCTCTACAAAGCCAGCAATGCTGGGAATCTGCTTCTCTCAGTGAGGTAGGCACTAACTCCATGTAGTGCACAATAACCTGAAATCTGAAGTCTTTTTAACACAGAAGTGATGCCTTTTCTTCTCTGGTAGGTGGATAGGTTTTTAATTGCCAGGATACATCTCAGGGCTCAATCTTCTCTTCATTCACACAGGCCACCATTGGTGTGTTGACTTGTAAAATTGGCTATTGTGTGTACACATGAAGGGCAACGGCATAGCTGGTGCAGGAGTGAACCCTAAAGTGGCATCATACTTTCCAGTAACACAGCCACAAAATGCTTTGGTTTTAATTTGAAATATTTCTTAAATTAGCATTTAAACTGTCCAATTAAAGGGAAAAAACAAAGCTTTTCAGGAAGAGGCAAGCACTTCTGTGACACTGCAATTACCATCCAGCCGAGTCATGTATTAGCTCAGTTCAAGAAACCCGACAGAAAAGTGTCCTTATGACCAGATGACTTCCTTCAGACTGTACTAACAGGTTTGCTTGGTTCCGTTTCCAGTTCCATTACAAGGTTGCCATGAGAAGATATAAGCAGACATAGCAAATTCTGTTCTTATTTTCAGGAGTGCAAGTCCTCAGTGACTCCACTGACTGCAGCAGAGTTACTCTGGATTTACACCAGTGAGAGCAAGCAGAATTTAGCCCAGTGGGCCACATGCATTCTGTGTAAAATGCCATTACACTGTAGTGCTTTGACCTGCCAGTCACATGTGGCTGGCTGACCGACTCAGCTTTTTGTTACAGTTTCATCAGGATATATACTTAGGGCTTGTCTACACTGGCAATTTACAGCGCTGCAACTTTCTGGCTCAGGGGTATGAAAAAAGCGCTGCGACCACACAAGGCATATAAAAGCGCTGCCACGGCAGCACTTTAGCATTGCCAGTGTAGACCAGCCCTTAAAGAGAAGAGGAGAGAAGCAGCTAACCAATTAAGAACAATATCCATCTATCTCCAAGCAAAAGGCTGGGATTGTTCTGAGGGTTGGTTCTTCACTGGGCATTGACCCAGATTTTACATCGTGCACTTTATAATGTTCTAAAATAATAACAAATTTTTAAACTTCCATAGCACCTTTCATCCAAGAATTGCAAAGCATTTTCATGTATTAAAGTAACTTCACAATAGCCTTCCTATGAGCTTTCAATATGATTCTCTCCCTTTTAGACTGGGAAGGGAAACTGAAGTATAGAAACAGACTTCAAAGAGAAACTGCAGCGCTACAATTCATTTGCAAACTTAACACCATCAATTTGGGCTTGAATAGGGACTGGGAGTGGCTGGCTCACTACAAAAGCAATTTTCCCTCTCTTGGTATAGACACCTTCTCATCAATTATTGGGAGTGGACCACATCCACCCTAACTGAATTGGCCTTGTCATCACTGATTCTCCACTTGTAAGGTAACTCCCTTCTCTTTACGTGCCAGTATATTTATGCTTGTATCTGTAATTTTCACTCCATGCATCTGAAGAAGTGGGTTTTTAGCCACGAAAGCTTATGCCCAAATAAATGTGTTAGTCTCTAAGGTGCCACTGGACTCCTGGTTGTTTTTGTGGATACAGACTAACACGGTTACCCCTCTGATACTTGAAGTATACAGAGGTAATTTGCCTAAGGTTATACAGCAAGTCAACAGCAGAGCCAAGAGGAAAACCTAGCAATCCTGACCACTAGACCACACTCGAAGCCTATAGACATACATCCTGAAAATAATACCACTGTAAGGAAGTATACATGGATGATAAAATTACTACTATCAACCTCCCAGGTACTCTCAAACTCTACTCTAACACTTTCTCCCTATTTAGTAGATTATCACAACAGATCATCCTACTAGGGTTGTAGCTACAGAATCTGCCACTTGAAATCTTTCTGTCTTCTCGGCAGAAATGCATTATCACGTGGTCTCCTGTAGAAAGAACTTACCGTACAACCCATGACAGGCAAGCCGAGCAGTATCTATGCCCACATAGCGTTTGCTGGGCTTTCTTCAAGACGTTATTACAGCTGCTGCACAGGTATTTGTGATCGGGCACATTCTCACAGATGCTGGTGGGATAACCAAAGGGAAATTCGTTTTCATCAGGAGATGAGCCAGGGCCATCCGGAGAGACTCTGTCTGCCCTCTCAGCCATCTGAAGTAAACTGCTGTGAAAGATGTGGAACACACTAACTGCTGAAACAAGCAGACACCCGCTCCAGTAGATGTGAAATAATACATTGAGCATCAAAGTCCACAAGGCAACTTCAAACCTGTGTAGTAATCTAGCGATCTGTTTAATTAAATCTGTCGCTGACATGTGTGACTAAGTGTCATGGTGGGGTTTGACTAGGTACCAGCAGGAAATTACTGTACAGATTTAAAATTCCCCTGAATCACAAAATGAAAACAGATATATTATAATCAAGGGGAAGCTGGGGGGCTTTGCATAGTTTTCAGGTTTGTTTTCAGGGCAAAGTAAATATTTCTGTTCTTTTTAGAACTAGAATACCATTGGTCAATCCTGCACGGCAGAATTATTTTCTGTAGAGTAAATCCCCAGTCTCAGAACTCTAGTTCCCATTGCACCCAAAGCTTGTCTGTGATTGCATTTTACAGATGTGGAAACTCCAGAACAGAGAGGTGTAATGACTTTCCCACAGTCATAAAGGAAGACAGAGGAAAACCCAGGAAAATACAGTCCATTAACTAATGCCACTCTCTAGCCACTAGATAGGGCCTGATTTGCTGAGCACCTCCAGCTCTCCCCCTGTAGTTAATGGACACTGTGAAAATCAAGCCAACACTGCCTCTGGAGGACTCAAGAACGGTTTGGAAAATTCAGGGTTTTATTACATATAGAACCTGAACAAATATAATTCATAACTGTATTCTTATGAATCACATTTTTCTCATGACAGCACTAACACAGAAGTACCAGTCCTGGTCCCAATGGTGACATTAGCAGAAACTGTTATTAACTAATGATCTGAAAAAACAGAATCAATGTTCATGTTATTAGCTCAGAGAATAGAATGCAATTTTTTCCTGCCCTAAAAACCCACACAGGCTCTGATCAGCCAGGAACCTAGAGGAATATAAGACTGTACAATTATAAGGCCATCTTCTAGATACTCTGCACATTTTTCTGTGGTGATCAGTGCCCTAGATTAGATATCCTGTAGTTCTTGTGCAGGAAAGTCTCCATTGACTTCAGTGGGACTTTTGCTTGTGTAAACAGCTGTAAGATTGTACTGTTTTCTTTTCTCTGTGGTACCTTGCATACATATTGTATCCCTAAATGGGTTACATCAGTAAAGATTAATACAAAACCCCTAAGAAAGGGAGGGAGAGTCTAACAGGCCTAGGCATCAAAAATAGGTTTTCAGTTAAGATTTGAAATAAGATGAAAAGTCAACAAGCTGGAGAAATAAAAGAAGGGTGTTCCAGATACTAGACACTGCAGAGAAGATTCTTGCACCAACAGTGGCCAAAAAATACACAGTGGCATTCAGGAATGTTTAATTCAGCCAAGATGTTTTTGTAACCTACTACTGAGGCCAGCTAGCTAAATTCTCAAATACCTCCAAGTCAATGGTTTGCCTTTGCTGGATACCAGCTGGATTATTATTGGGTTGGCCAACACCCCCATCGATTTCCCTCCCCCAGGGTCTCATATAACAAACGCACTACCTAAAGAATATGTAACCGAAACCATTACTGGCGTCTGTACATGCTATAAAGGTGGCTTTACAAGATCTGCACAGGGCTTTTCCTTGACAGGGAGGGAGTGGATTATTTCAGTCAGTGGACCAGAAAAACCCACTACTGACTTTAGTGCAAGGAGAAAGCCACCTCTCTCTCTGTCTCTGCAATGACACGTGTTTCGGGGGGCGGGGGGGAGACAGAGTTTAAGGCCAGAAGGGAATGGGATTGCAGATCATCTAGTCTGGCCTCCCGGATATCACAGGACACCAACACCCCCAGCACCTGCCCCGGCCCCGGCCCCGGCCCCGGGGAAACAGGATTACACCGTCACTGCTCTCACTAGTTTTGGCAACAGCTGCACCCGGGAAGGGGGGTGGGCTGTGGTGGGGACCCAGGGGGATCGGGGTCCGTAGCCCGTGCCCGGGGGGGGGCCCTGAGGCCCCTGGTCCACGGGCGGGGGGGCCCTGATCCGCGATGGGGGAGATCGGAGGGGGGGGGCGCCGGGATTTCTGGCCGCGCTCGGCTGGGCGGTCCTGGGGTCCCTAGCCCGCGGGGGAGACTGGGGAGGGGGGTCAAGGCAGTCCCGCTCGCCCAAGCCCGGCCTGGAGGAGTCGGGGGAATCGCGGCCCGGCCCGGCCGCCAACTTACCTGAGCCCCAGGCTGCTGCAGGGAGCCCCGCCCGGCGCGCAGCTCCCACTGGCCGGGGCCCGGCCTGACCCTCCAGCTGCCGCCTGAGGCACTTCCCTCCCCCGGCAGGCTGGGCCGTAGCTGGCGGCAGCGAGAGGCCGAGGCCGGGTTTGTTCAACCACAAAGAGAAACCAAAGCACGGGCCCGAAATCCCCGGGGGGCGGGGGAGTCACAGGGATCCCCAGGGTGGGGGGGGGCTGGGAAGCTCACGGGGATCCCCGGGGGTGGGGGGGGGGGCTGGGGAGCTCACAGGGATCCCCGGGGTGTGTGTGTGGGGGGAGACTCACAGGGATCCGGGGGGAGGGTGGGGCTGGGGAGCTCACAGGGATCCCCAGTGTGGGTGTGTGGGGAGGGGGGCTGGGAGAGCTCACGGGGATCCCCAGTGTGTGTGGGGGGAGCTCACAGGGATCCTCAATGGGGCTGGGGGAGCTGTACAGGGATCCCGGGGGGGGGAGGCTGGGGGAGCTCACAGGGGTGTGGGGGCGTGGGGAGGCTGGGGGAGCTCACAGGGATCCCTGGGGTGTGTGGGGGGGTAGGGAGGCTGGGGGAGCTCACAGGGGTGTGGGGGCGTGGGGAGGCTGGGGGAGCTCACAGGGATGGGGGGGCTGGGGAGCTCACAGGGATCACCAATGTGGGAGAGGGGCTGAAGGAGCACACAGGGGATCCCCAGTGTGTGGGGGTGGGTAAACTTCACAGGAATCCCCAATGTGTGTGGATGGCTGGGGGAGGTCACAGGGATCCCCACTGGGTGTGGATGGCTGGGGGAGATCACAGGGGATCTCCAGTGTGGGTGAACCTCACAGGGATCGCTGGCGGGGGGGAGCTCACATAGATGTGCAGTATGTAGGGGGCCTGGGGAGCTCACAGGGATCCCCAGTGTGTATGGGGGTGAATCTCACAGGATCCTTAGTGGGGGTTCTGGGGGTGCTCACATTACCTTACCCACTTTGTCTTTTTAATATCCTTGGACCAACAGGGCTACAACACCACAAACAACTTGTAGATAGAACACTTTTCCTAATATCTACCTTAAATCTGCCTTGCTGCATATTAAGCCCATTGCTGCTTGACCTACCTCCAGCAGACATGGCAATTAATCACCAACCTCCTTATAACCACCCTAAGCCGGTATCATGTCCTCCCTCGTTCTTCTTTTCTCAAAACTAAACATGCCCAGTTTTTTTCCTCTACCTTTTTTCCTCATAGATCAGGTTTTCTAAATCTTTTATCATTTTTGTTCCTCTCCCCTGGACTCTCTCCAACTTGTCCCCATCTTTCCTAAAGTGCAACCCAGAACTGGACACAGTACTCCAGCTGAGACCTCACCACTGCCAAGTAGGGCAGGACAATTACCTACTGTGTCTTACGTATGACATGCCTTTGAATACACTCTTTTGGAATTAGCCTTTTTTGCATCTGCCTCATATTGTTGACTCTATTTCAGTTTGTACTGCACTAGAATCCCCAGATCCTTTTCAGTAATTTCATTTAGACCACGTACCTAGGAAGGTTTCTTCATAAGAAGGGGGTTCTCTTTCTTCCCCCCCGAGGACCAGTTGAGAGAAGAATCAAAGTGGGAATTGAGGGCACTCCATACTTAGCAGGACTGGACCCTTACAGAGAAAGTTACAGGTGCAAATACTGCATCAGACCGGTGGTCCATCTAGCCCAGTCCTGTCCAAAAGTACTTCTTTGATTCTGCGTGTATTTTCTGTACTGCTTTATAGAAAGGCTGAAAGAAACATTTAGGTAAGATCTTGAACTTCCTGCCTCCCACCTTCCCTCCCCCCCCCTTATGTGATAAAACAGTGATATTCATGTGTTTTATGAAGAGCTCAGAAACATTCATCAGCTCCACTCACATGGCTGTTGTGTGACTCAGCTCTTTGGGTGCCTGCACAGTATAGTAATGTTCTTTTTTCAAGTGTTCTATCACATCTGTGGTACAGGCAAGAGAAAATGTTCCCAAAAATCTTTCCATTAAACTCCCACCTCCCTGTCTTAAATAGACAATGTCAAGTAATATAGGAAAATATAGTATTTGTCATCATCTGGGAGATATGTTCTCTAGATTTCAAAAGAGAAGTTTAAAAATCAAGCACCGTTGGAGAGAACTATATCTAAAAAGAGAGCCACTTTTTATGTATGACTTACAATATTTATTCTCTCCCCAGAGCTGCACTAGTGGTGCTCATGCACTCACAATAGGACCATTTTTGCAAGCACCCACTACTGTGAGTATTCTGCACTATAAGTACTGCTCCTGGTAGTGTTTGCATAACACAGCCTATAGAAACCATGATTGTTTTAAGATAGAGCAGGAAATGTTTGGATGAAATTGTTGGAAACTAATTTTATTTTCAGGCTTCTGAGATATCAACTGAAAACAACCGGAATTAAACACACACTGAAAATCTGCTACAAAATGGACAGGGTCTCTTTATGTAACACAATAGATGGGCAGCTGCTCAGTTTTCTTTACCATTTCAAGCTCTGTTATCTGTAACAGAAAACATTTTAGCTCATTTTGTTTCATGGCCCAAGACTGTTTTCAAATCACAGCTGTCAGCTAATCTACTGATGGAATTTAGAGATGAATAACTAGCATTTTGTGGTGGCTGGTATTTTCAGAGAGAAGGGTCAAATTCTTTTAGGAGTTCAAGCAGTTGTTCCAAGAGGTTTCCCATATTTATGTTCTCAGCCCTCTAATTTTGTTCATTAAAAATCTCCTCCTTGGACCAGGTTCCTCTCTCAGTTACACCCATACAATTTTACTGGAATTAATGGGGTTTCAGGAGTGTCACCAAGAGCAGAATTTGGACCTTTGCTTTGTCAGAAAATGATTAGCAGCTAAATAAAAACAAGAATGAGGAAAAGGAGATTGGGGTTACAAAGCTAGGTAAATGCAAACTTCACACAGTGTAGTCTTATAATTAGAGCAGGAAACTAGGGGTCTGAACTTCTGGATTCTAATCCAGCTGCTGCCATAGCTTCCTTGTATGGTGCCTGGCAAATCACTGAGATCTGTGCATGAAAAGTGCTACATACAAGCTCAGTATTAATATTAATTACTATCATTGCATGTGCAAATGGCTAATTATAGCAATGTAGGTATGCAATTACCTGATTTGTACATGCAATCATGGTAATTGCATGTGTAACCTTTTAAAAATCAGGCTTCTAATTTTAATAAGATATTTGATGGCGAAAATGTGAAAGTGGCCACATGGTCTAAGTTTTGGTAAGGTTAATATTCAAACTGATGGCCTTAAAAATAAGGGCCACTTAAGTGAATGGCAGTTTGGGTTGAGTAACAATTGCAGGATTGGCCCCTAATAGCATTTCATCTATACTTCCAGCTTTGATGTGGTGCAAGTTTATTCATAGATGTTCTGTTTTCTGAGTGCAGGATAGACAGCGTCGCATACCATAGCATTGTCCTTTATGCTACCAAAATTAAATATGGAAACACTGACACAAACAGAACTCGAGTGGTGTGAATGGCTAGTGGTAAAGATCAGTCAATGTTTCCATTATAAACCTCTGCTTTCATAGTTTTAGAACTAGGACCATAAAATTCACATTGGGTTGAAATATGACGCAGAAATTCTCAGCCAGGGGATGAATTACTTTTTTAAAGAAAATATGTCTGAGTGTGGCCATTTTTAAGTGGGAGTTCAAAGAAATAGAAGTTAATGCTTTCAGAGGGGAGGCCATAATACAGTTGGGTCAATTTCAGTTTCTGAATGAGAGAGACACAAAAAACCTCAATGTGCTAACAATACCGTATGTCTCTGCTGTATGTTAAGTGAGCCTACCCTCTCTTTCGCCTTCATAGTTCTGTAAAATATTACACCTTTATCTTAAAAGGCACTGAATTACACAAAGAAACTAAAGATAAGTTTTTGGTACTTTCCAAACTTGAGATATTTCCTCTGGTAAATTTCCCCCACATGAGATCAGTTAACCGAAAACAGGATGTGGCTCACAAAGAGATTAAGATTTGAAGCTTAACTATATTATAGACCCATTGCACTGATGGTGGCTTTGCAGGGGCAGTGTATTAGCATATAGGCTGGCTTATCAATTTTATATCCAAGGGGAAAATGTAATGCAGGGACATATTTAGATTCAGGGTAAAATTTCCATTAGCACATAGATTACTTAAGACTTTCAATGATCCATGGGTTCCTAAAAACAACAAGGAGTCCGGTGGCACCTAAAAGACTAACATATTTATTTGGGCATACGCTTTCGTGGATAAAAAACCCACTTCTTCAGATGCATGGTGTGAAAATTACAGATGCAGGCATTATTATACTGACACATGAAGAGAAGGGAGTTACCTCACAAGTGGAGAACCATTGTTGACAGGGCTAATTCAATCAGGGTGGATGTAGTCCACTCCCAATAATTGAGGAGGAGGTGTCAATACCAGGAGAGAGAAAGTTGCTTTTGTAATGAGGGTCCTAAGTGCCTAAATCACTTTTGAAAATGGGATTTAGGCTTATAAGTCACTTTTAGGTGCTTTTGAAAATTTTACTTCAGGTATTTACAACATTTTCTGGGCTACGAGTCCCAGTTTGAAGACGGACACAAAATGAATGGGATCTGGATGCCCACAAAATGCATAGTTTTAAATTAATATAAAATGGCTGAAAATGTAAGTATGCGGTGGGAGGGACCCTGAAAAATTGTTAAAACTAGAAAAAAAAACCTAAGTTAATAAAACAGGGTCAGTCTCTCAATGAGACACAAAACTTCCAGTAATTACAGTTGAGGACTCAAAGTCAAGATTCTTGACTGTATTTCCTATTCTGCCACTGAGTTGTTCTTTAACTTTGACTACATCACCTCTTTGACTGACTTTACCCACTTATACAATAGGGGTACTAATAACTATGTACCTACCTTCCAGAAGTGTCGTGGGGCTTAACTAATTAATGTTTGCACTGTGCTTTGTGATATTCAAATTATAAGTGCTATAAAAGAGTAAAATATTATTGAATACCAATCCAGAGCAAAGTGATAGCTTTGCCACCATCCCATGTCTGGTCTTGGATGCATTCTTTTAGGTTGCTTTTGTTGTAATACCTCCCACTGTACTTACTGCTGGTTTTATCTTTTGTATGTTACATTTACACAGTGCGGATCTGGTCCAACTTTGATTGAAGTAGATGGAAAAATTTCCACTAACTTCAATGGAAGGTGGATTGTACTCTGGCACAGATGTTGGGAATCAATATTTTTCCCTTGATCCACACTCTACCTCTGTATTTTTCCAGTTTATATTTACTGTAACATACTATTATCCTCAGTTTACTAGTGAAGAAATTAATTTCAGTTACAACTGTTTGGGAACATCACTTTGGCACTTGTCAAAAAACCTAAGAAGTGTCCCATGCTAATCTTGTTTTAGTCATTCACTAAAGCAGTTTCCATGATACAAACCAAAGAGAAGGTCATCTTAGGCAAGAGAAGGTCCAAAGACTAAAATGTGCCTCCTTGTCATGATTTGCTCATTAACTTTTGCAAACTACGCTATTGCAGGACAAAAATTAACTGAGAAGAGTACCCAGCCTGCCTCTGGTTTTAAGCATCATGATTATTCAAACCTTGTCTACGCTAAGGAAATCCACAACAATGTAACTGTATTGCTGTCACTACTTCAGTGCAAACATCTAATGTAGACATGCTAAACTGGCACAAAGCTGGGCTTACAAAGTGCAGTTTACTTCGGCCTCTCACCAGATTACACCATGCTTTGCACCGGTACAGCCTGTCTACATTAGGGGGTTTTGCTGCTTTAACTATATTACTGTTGTTACTAGAATTACATTAATGTGTTTACACCAGTGTGAATTTCCTTAATGTACACAGGGCCTGATCCAGACTGGAAAATTCTTACCTGCTCATTTCCTTTCTAATTGCTTTGGAGGAAACACTGGGGATGTGGCTATGCCTACCTGGCAGGCCGTCAAAGAGTTCTTCCAAAGCTCTGGAGGTAACACTTGGAAAAACAAGCTAAAATGTAACATCTTCTCACTGTGAAACAGATGGCAAAATATGAACGTTCCATCTCTATATACACCAATTCACTGTTTGCTATGGAACCCCTCATTAACATAGGTAAACTTAGTGCTTTTGGTGGGACAGATTAGTGGAAACATTTACAGGAGAAAGGAAATGACATTCCCACTCTCTTACATAATGTCTCCATTAATCCTTACTGACGGGAAACAACAAGAAACAAATGGGGTAGAGGGTGAAGGCGATAGTAAACCCAGTGGTAGGGCTTTGGAGCTGTGCTCCGGCTCCGCTCCAGCTCCAGGCAAAAACCTGCAGCTACACTGCTCCTGAGCTGCTCTGCGCTCCAGTGCCAGGCTCTGCTCCAAAGCCCTGCCCAGTGGGACCCTTGATATTTAGCTGACTGGAGCACCCTTGTCCTCGAGACATCAGCGGGTGCTTAAACGATGAGCTTGTAATCCTTGATGGAAATAGGAAGAGAGAACTATGTTGCAGCCTTGTATCTCTCTTCCACTGAGTAGCTTTAATGTCATTGGGATGGGTTTTTCTGAGGTTACAGCTATGCAACAGTGTATCCAGCTCTCAATAGAAGGTTTAAAATATTTGACCATTGCATGTTGGATGCTATGAGAGAAATCATGCTTAAGCTTCCTTAAAATGTATCTAATTGTTTTAAGCAGTATAAGGCCCCTACAGTCATCCAAAGCATGCCAAACTATTTCTTGAGGGAGTTTCTTTTATAAACACTTGAGTATTGTTTAATTTTAACTAAAGCTCAATAAAAACACCTGAAGTTAAAGTGAATCCACCTGATTGTACTGTCTGCTCAGTAGGGCTGTTTTTATCACACAGGGAGAACAGGATATTGCCCAGGGCAGCAAAGTGTCTAAGGACTGTTTATGTGAGTGACTGAGTGCAGACCATCAGGAACGTACACATTGTCCAGTTAGCCTAGGGTAGCAACTCCTGTAGGATCACAGCGCTGGCTTCTCAGTTCATCAGTAAATAACTCAGCTCACTACAGATTCTCAGCCTTGCTAGCTGCAGACCACCCATCGTGTGCAAAGTACTAACTAGATACACTAATTGATTTCCTTGCCTTTTACTTTTCTCAGCTGAAGCAAATAAGCAAGTCAAAGTCACCCCTTGCTCTCTTCAGTCAAACATCAACTTCTGGAAGAAGCCACACCCAGATGCTTTGATTCCTATGTTGTAGGATCACTCACACTCTGGTAACTCTATATATTGTTCTGTGAATAATGGTGACTTATGAATAGAGCCAGGATTTTCAAACATGACTGCCAACTCGGGGTGCCTGATGGGAGATGCCTTACTGTGGCCTGATTGTCAGGAGGCGGGTGCTCAGCACTTTCTGAAAATCCAGCTCCTTTAAAGAGTGTCAAGCTGGGCTCCCAAAACTGAGACCCTGACAATCACTAGTCGCTTTTAAAAATGTTGGACTAGACCATTATTATTATTATTTATAGATCACCCATACGCTCTTGTGGCACTTTCCAAAACACACAGAAAGAAAAGGGTCCATCCCCCTGCAGTTTATAATCCAACTCAAATTTTAGTGGCACATCTACAATGCTTTCCATAGGATATCCAAGTGCTTTACAAACATGATTGAAATAAGCTCCACAACACCCTTCGCAATGACTAGTATCATCATCCCTATTGGACAGATGAGGAAACAGAGGCACAGAGAAGTTAAGTGAATTGCTCAAGGTTGCACAGGAGGACCCTTGCACAACTAGGAACAGAACCTGGGGTTTTTCTCCTCCCAGTCTACATGATCATGCTTCTTCCCACATACAGGCACAGAGACATGACTGATGTGAGGAAATCAAAGTATTTACAGAGTAAGAGGACTTTAAGGAGGAATTGGAAGGAGAAAGTAGGGTGCTTAGTGCTTGCAAAAGAAGAAACTTTTTCAAGCGTGGAGTGGCATGGAGAGTAAAAGTGAAAATGGGAGAAGGCGGGTGTGGAACAAGGCAAATCTGCATCTTGTCTATGTGCAAGCTAACTGTCTCCATGTCTAGATTCAGGAACAAAGTCATCTTGTGAGGTCAAGTAACTCGGCATCTTTGTTAATGACAGGCTCAAAAAGTACATCATTGTACACAAGTTCCCAGAAGCGTCCTTGGAACGCAGCCAAGGAAACAGACCTTGAAACTCCATATGGAACGTCTGCATCTCGAACTGGACGCTGGAACCACAGGGCAAATGGATGGGACACAAAGTATTTGGGAAACGAATGCTTCCGTCTGTTCCAGTTCGGTGTCAATGGGTCTTCCTGGAAGAAACAGAAACACAGACATGTTGCACAATCTAACGCAGCAATATTTTATCTGTTTAATTAAAAGCGTACCTAACTCTTTCCACTATAATTAACTTTTGCTTCATAGGCTAGGATTGGAATGTATCACTTGTGAACAAGCTTATGGGAAGGAGTGCCCTCTACTGGGGCTGTCTCTTTAGGGAGCTGTTCAGTTCAGAACTAGTGACCAAAGAAGGAGAAATAACAAGCCACATGTACTAGGTATGAACAGAGTTGTAAGAAACTTGCTGGTTTTGGGTCATGGGGGTTTGGTTTCAATCCATGTTGGCTCAGACACCCTGCCCTAAATTCACCTGGTGTAAATCTATTTTCTCCAGCTGAGTTTCATGAGGGATGAATTTGACCTCCTGAGTTTCAGTTTGAATTTTGGATGCTAACCCCAGACTCAAAGTGAAAGTTGATTCTGCCAAGTTTCTCCTAGTGTCATGTGGAAACTGTGCAAAATGGTGAATTTCACTCAGCTTTGATGGGAAGCCACAAATGGCACCAAGGTCATTCAACTGATTCACAGAGAGCCTGGCTCGAGTTATTTTTGCATAACCACAAGATGGGCAAGTTTCATACAGTTTGGGGTTTTCTTATGAAAATGTTGCAGAGCTCTAAATGGGAGAGGGTGCTCCCTATGGTAAAAGGGGCTATGTCTCACTCCTTCCCTTCAGCCATGATGCCTTGAGAGATCCATTCCAGGGGTCAATGTTTCTGTCACAAGAAAATCCAAAAAGTTTTGTTACGAAAAACATAATCTTTACAAGAAACCACAGGTTCTGGCCCCTCAGAAGGAACCATTCCAAGATGGTAGCTGCCAGCACCTCCTCTCAGATGTCTAGATGTCTTTATACATTCCACAACTGCTGGGAATAATAAATAATACTGCCCTGCTATAGTGCCTTCCATCCAAAGATCCCAAAGCACTTTGCAAACGTTAATGAGCTGAGTCTCACAATAACCCCTCCTCCCTCCAGTGAAATAAGGCACAGGAAGGCTAAAGGCCAGGATTTCAAAAATGGCTTCTGATTTTGTGTGTCTCAAGGTTGAATGCCCAACTAGAGATACTTTGGGCTTGATGTTCAAGATTCTGAATATTTATAGCTCCCATTGACTGCAAATGGCATTGCAAGGGCTCAGTGCCCCTGACAAGCAAGACCAAGGAGGTGCCTCAAGTTGGGCTCCCAAAGTCAGAGACCACTGGATGAAGATCATTCCATAGACGACTTGTCAAAGATTATGCAGTAAGTCTGTGGCAGAACCTCAGCTTCCTGACTGCCAGTCCTGTTCTATAGCCACAAGACATGCTGCGTCTCAAGAGGCCCAACCCTCAATGGGAAACATTTGCTAAAACAGCTTTTCAATACATAATAATATGAAGATCTTAAGGTCTGATACATCACAAGCTAACCGGTATAGAAACTATTTATAATCCTTTTAGGACTTTAAATCTGTCAGTGGTCCAGGACTGAATACTCCCCATTGTGGGCCTTGTCTGGTGTAATTTTGAGGAGAAATTTCTCATTTGGGAAAGAAACATCAGGTTGATTTTTAGAAATAAGTAAATAAAATAGTGGCTATTCAAGAGCTACTCACACTCTGGCAGAGATGGATCGGGGGTAGAGTGTGAGTGAGATCAAAGGTGCATGATAAATGCATTTGTCATATAGCGCTGCAGTGTATTACATGGCTGTGAGCAACCCACATGTGGTGTGTGTATACTGAAAGTCAGATCCCCGGCTGGAGTAAAATGGAATAGCAGAGCTGAGGATATGACCCTGTATGTATGTATAAGTTTTGTAAGAAAAAGTTTTCCATTCAAAAGAGATTTCCAAATTACTTGTGTTTTTGTAAATCAGTAAAAGAAAAGTTAGTTACAGGGCCAAATTCTCAGCTGGTGTAAATAAGTACAGTTCAATTAAAATCAATGCAGCCACACCTATTTACATTAGCTGGCTGGGGATGTGGTCCATAGCATTTCAATATACATTTTAGAGACTGTAATAGCCTGTGGGAAAAGAATGCACTGTTGTGTTTACTCTCGTAAGGCCAAGCTAGACAATGCAAGTCCAAGAGCGAAATTCCTTGAAACCAACTTATAGCATACTAGAACCAGACACCCAGTCTTTCTGTTTCTCTTGGAGTTTTATTTTACCAGCATCAGCAGGGCTGCTGTTATTAAGAGTAAATTGATTTTCCATTGTAACCCCCAATTCCTGTGATTTAATATCTCAGCTGATTCAAAATGCATCCCATGTAGTGTAATTTTATTTTTGTATTTTTTTTTGTAATAAAAACAAACCACCTAGTTTGGGACGTTAGTTACTGATTAGCAAATAAATAAATGAATCCTAATTTGAACCACAGCACTGCAGGGAAAGTATGTATTTAAACAATATTGGTAAATATAACTATTTATCGGTAAATAGCTACCTGTATATTAAGTATATTGCCTACTACTGTAGAGAGAGCGCTGGATGTGGCAGTTTTTATTTAGAATTTCTCTGGTATTGTTGGTCTAAACTTGAATGTTCCTTTCATGTAGATTATGGGGTTTGAGTTAAATTAGTGTTCGCCAGGAAATCAGTTGCTGCTTAGATTTGTATCCAAATTCATTCCGAACTTGAAAAGCAGCCTTTATCACAGGGAATGGAACATTGTAATGACTTGGCAATTGGCAAAACCAAACTCTCAGCTCCCAAGAGAGTGAAAAAGCCAAAACCAGATATTTTTCCTAATTAGAGGTGAAAACATTATTAAATATCTTAAAAATTGAAAGCATATGTTAACTCCAATAAGTTGGTTTTTTTACTGGAAAATTACTAGTGTCCTTGCCAAATTTCAGTGGGTTCTGACGTAGGACTCCAACAGGAGATTAAAAAACATTTTGCCAACAGACATACATAGTTATTAAAATTTGGACAGCCTGTAGATAAGCGTCTATAGGTGAAATCAAATGAAACAAGAGATTGATAGCAACACTGAGCTGGCAGCCTTTGGTGGTAGAATGATTGTAACATAGTGGTGCTATGTCTGCCTTTAAAGATGGTGAGCAAATACCTCCCAAACTTTTTTGTCACTATTCACTCAAATAAAAAAAAATAGTTTGCTTAGTCTGAGTTCACTCACCTTTCGTGTTCATTCCTGCAACTATTCTTGTGAAGGAGTTTACTGGCAGGAAGGTTTGTGGAAACAGCAATTTGGTAATATTTATGGAAAGTGAATTCTGATCTTATAAACATAAGGAATTTCACTGGGGCCCTGATTCTAAGATAGATGTTCATCTAGCCAGGGTACAGAATCAACACCATATAAATGTGTCTAGTGCAACCTAAACATTGCAGCATTGATTATGTACTGTTTATATACACCATCTACTGACCAAATATTATTCACAGAAACTATTTGGTTTTTGTAAGGTACTCGTGGACAGTTCATGAGCAGAAGAAAGAGACTACATGATGGGTTGAATAGATTATTCACTATGAATTATTTGCTTAGCTCTAATTGGTAAAGAAAATAAAATGAAGAATTAGAATAATAAAGGATACTATAATATTTTACATAGTGGTTTCATCACAAAGTGGTAACATTCCCCCCTGTACAGAGAGTAGCACAAGACCTAAGTACTACTGAAGACCACAACACTGAGCTGAATTTCAGCCAAAGGAGTTCAAAGAACTTCACATTGCACCAGTGAAACACAGCCTGCTCTGGAGCAGACAGCAGTAACCGCGTACAGCTCCCTACAAAGCAGTGGAGAACCAGAATACTGGAGCAAACTTCTATTCTCCAGAAAGTGCCATGAACGTCCAAACTATGCTTCTGTAGTCTTACCTGAAGGACCTATTCTCACACACATACACAGGAGAGCCTGAAACATAATCATTAACATTAGTCATGCAGCTAGACAAACAGTGTCTAATATTCTGTTCCAGCTTCTTATCTCTGCATGAACAGGCTGGAAGTGCTATAAAGGTAGCATGCACAGAACCACCAGCAGGATCACCTTGGACTGTTCTCTAGCAACCTCTCTTATTTCACTGTAAAATACAAGACTGATTTTACCAAAAGGGAGAAGAATAAAAAATTAAAAAGAGGTAGGTGGGTAGGTGATTTGTTATTTATTGCAGGGACATGGACAGCAGAAAAGTTATATAGTCACAGAACTACTGGAATGTGCCCAACTCTCTGAACCCTATTTCTTTCACGAGTCATCGAATCCTATTTACTAGGACAGCCTCTGAATCACATGATTCACACTTTATGCTACTGCAGGACCATGCAAGAAATTGAGCCATCCTGGAAGAAACCCGGAGCAGCATGTTTGGTGAAGTCTTGCACATGCAGTTGTCCAGCGTCAGGCAAAGAAATAAGAGCTTTGGGAAGTGGACGTATTTCCCTGAAGTAATGCCCATTATGGATTTTGGCTTTTGCAGCCACAGCCTCAAGAGGAGACAGGGAAGGAAGAGGGGCTGTAGCACTCAAGTGATTGTGGCTTGGGCACCGTGGCTATATATAAGAAAGACAGGCAAAATTCCACAGGGAACACTGGAGGCTCCTGTGTTTAAAGGAGTAGCATGTGCTGCCTCCAGTTAACTGCTGCCTAACTCCGGCTGGTATAAGAAAGGGGAGGGGCTTTATCCACACCCTTCTCCGGGTTGGTCGTTTCCCTGACGGCCAGATAGTACAGCTAGGCTCCTTGCTCAGCCCAAGCAGAGTGCTAGGGCTAGAGTCATCCCTGTGGTGGTGCAGGAACTAGCAGGAGTGTTACAGTGGGAAATATTGAGAAGTGCAGCCTAGGCAGAAAGATGCCCAGGGGTTGGATTACAGATGCAGCTTTGTGGATTTGAACCTCTGACCTTGCCCCCTATAACAGCATTGTCCTAGTTACAGACATTTTAGAATTAACAGTATTCAGTGTGCTGTGGAGTTTCCAGTCAGTGCAGTTTATTTGTTGGCTACAGGAGTCTTTTGGCCAGCAGACGACAAACATTACTAATCTCTTTTATATTTACACTGGCGCATGGCCAAGGTCTTCAGAGAGTGTGACGATAAAGGGGGTTCATGTAGTGGGGGAGGATAGTGTAGTCAGCTAAAAAATACCAAGGTTATAAATGGTTATAAATACCACAGATGGATAGTTAGTAGGACACACCTATGAATAGCTAGACAGACACTTTGTCACCGGTACAGTCACAAGGCAGAGGAGGCAACCTCTAGGAGTGGGAGAGCAAAAGTGACATACAAAGGTGAGATCACAAACAATTGGAAGCAGTAGGTCATGGCTGTACTTTATCTGATTCCAAACTGGGAAAGCAAACTGACCGTGCTTACCCCGAAGAGCTGCCTCTATCACACATATATACAAGAGAATCATGGTGCATTGTTCTGGTTTTGCATTGACCCAATAGCCTGGAGAAATAGACACCAATGAAAAGGTGGCCATTTCTCTTAATTAGGGTGACCAGACGTCCAGTTTTTAAAAGGATAGTCTCGTATTTAAGCCCTCCTGCAGGCGTCCCAACTTTTTCTTAAAAACAGGCAAATTGTCTTGTATTTTCTGTCTCCCGCCCTCCGCCATCACTACTGTGCTGACCAGATCCCTGCTTGCCAGCTGCCCGCGATGAGTGGCGGGGTCCAGTGGCCAACGATGAGGATGGGTGTGCAAGGCCGGTGGCAGGGCGAAGCTGCAGCACGCGAAGCTGGCCGCTCACCCGCGGCATTCTGGCTCTCAGCAGGGCCCCAGCCCCCAACCCTAACTGTTTCCTGCCAGCACTGGCTGCGCACTGCAAGCGAGCAGGAAGGGACAAGCTCCCCTTCCTCCCCCACGCGGCTGGAAGCAGCTCCCATCCCTTCCCTCCTGCACAGTGACGAAGGGCTGCTGCTGGCCACATTCTGGTATCAACCCTAGCAAAAATCTGGGGTGAGGGGGCATGTGACCCTATGTGCTGCCCCTCCCCCCGCCACGTGTTGCCTTGGGAAGATGTGGCGACAGGTACTTGGAGAGGCGGATCCATCCCAGGGCTCAGCCAGGCATGGGGGGCAGAGAGTGCCAGGTAGGGCGGGGTGGGTTGGTCGGTCACCCCCCATGTGAGAGAGATGTACAGAAGTGTGTGTGTGTTGTGTCACCGCTCCCTGTGTGAACCCTAAAGCCTTAAAGATAAGAAGGTAAATAAAAAGAATCCAACTATGCAGTATTTCTCTTTAACCAGGGCTCAGTCAACTTGATGTTAATTTGAACATTTGTACTGCATAGTTCTGACTGATTGCCATCGAAGTCGTTGGAAGGAGTAATTTTACTACGTGTCCCATATTCAGCATAGGGAAATATGGTCACCCTACTCTTAATTCCAGATGGTCTCAGATTCCTTTTGATTCATCACAACAAAATAAAAATGATATGGTAGCTTAAACTTGAACCCTACTGTCTCAGACAAGCAATTTTATCCTTTAACTGGCACTTGGTCATGACATGTATTTCAAGATCAGTCAAGAAGGAATGACAATAGTCATGTAAAGATATGCTAGTTTAAAAAGTAGTGACTGTTAACTTGCTATCGGATCACATCCTTTTCTTTTGTTATTGCAGGAGATTCTGTAATTCAAAAAAAATTCTGATATGGCACTGTGCTAATCCTAATTTGATCTGTGGAGGAGCCAGAAAGTGGTTAAATATACAAATGCGTTCTGCAGTGCTGGATGAGCAAAGACTGAAAGAGTGGGAGGAAGTTTGACTTCTCGTCCCTGATTTGTCATAGTGGCTAGACCCAGCAGAGTAACATTCATGAATATACCACGGAGTGCAAGTTTCATATGTCACTAGGCACAATTTGGTGGAATTTGGTCTAATCAGTTGTATATTAACTCGAGGCCAAGTAGATGAACTTGTTGAATGTGCCAGTATGAAAACCTCTCAGAATGAATTATCTGTTTAATAAGACATTAAAATACAAATGGGGAAGTTCTAAAAAAAAGGATATCAAAATGAGGATTTAGAGGCTTATGTTGTATTAACTCTTAGAGATATTATTAGCTCAGTAATTCAGCCAATTCAAGCCTAACATATCTGCCAAAAGAGTTGAGTGTGAACTAGTTTCGAAAGGTCTAAATAGACAAAGGGAAAAAGTTTTCACTCTTAAGCTATCTTAGAAATATATAAAATAAGGATTTTAAAACAAATGGCCCAAATTCTGCTTTCTTACAACCTCATTATCTTCAATGGGACCCTTTGTTTACAGAGATCAGTGCACATCACTATAAGCACCTTTTTTTTAAATTTTAGAAATCAGTTTGACTTTAATGTGCTGGTATAGTGGGGCATGATTTTTAGAAAAATCCTGCTTATACAGCATCCTAGTCATCCTGCCAAGTTTGATGGAATCAAGTCCAGTCATTTGCTTTCTATCAGAGGCAAGAAGAAATTTTGACTAATTTATACAGCCTTCCGGGCACAGTGCACTACTTGTAATACATAGGTAGACTGGCAATCATGCATGCAGAGGTTGGCACTTGGGCAGAGTACAAAACTATCACATTCAAATGCCTGTTTCTTTGGAACCGCTAGGGCTGGGATTCAGAGTCTGAAACATCTGGAGACTTCTGGTGGCACCTTAAAGACTAACAGATTTATTTGGGCATAAGCTTTTGTGGGTAAAACACCCACTTCTTCAGGTTTTTTACCCTCGAAAGCTTATGCCCAAATAAATCTGTTAGTCTTTAAGGTGCCACCGGACTCCTTGTTGTTTTTATGGATACAGACTAACACGGCTACCCCTCTGATATCTGGAGACTTGCACACCCTGTATATAAAACAACCAGGGAACATAAAAATACTTTATGTAACTCTGGATATAAAAGAGTCTCTCTGATGTTCAGTGTCCCCAGTAAGAGTAAAACTATAGGATATGTTTCAAAATGAATTTGCATTTCCTAATCCAAATGGATCACTTTGGCCACTGAATTTGACAGAATATTTCATTCTCTAAGGGACCAATCCTGGCGTTGAGCACCCCCACAACCTCATTGACTAAGGCCTGGTCTACACTTAAAATTTAGGGCAACATAGCAATGGTGCTCCGGGGTGTAAAAAATCCACACCCCTGAGCGCCGTAGCTATGCTGACCCAACCCTCAGTGTGGACAGTTAGGATGAGAGAAGAATGCTTCTTTTGACCTAGCTACCATCATTCGGGGAGGTGGTGTTCCTGTGGTGACAGAAAAACCCCTTCCACTGCTGTAGGCTACGTTACACTATCGGATTATGTTTGCATAATATATCTCTGTAGCTATGCTGCTATATTCCCCATAGCGTAGGCATAGCCTAGAAGTCACTGGGAATGGCTGGTGATCAGAATCTCTTGGGATAATGTCATAATGTCTGAAATCACTCAGCCTTCCTCTTCTCGCTTAACGAGCTGGAGACTATGGAAATTTTCTCATGTAATTTGCTCATTTTGAATGCATGAAGAGATGCATGCTAGTTCCCCCTGCACTAAATGGAGCTGAAGATGACGACACTTCTTGTTGGGAAGGTAACTTCCCCTAGATTTGCAACGTTTCAGATCCGTGCTTTTTTTAAATGGCTCACTGGCTTTACTATGCATTTAGAGAGAAAATTCTGGGTAAAAACAGAAAGCTACCAAGATTAGCACTTTTAAAAAGTCAATGCCGGACAATTACATTAATCCTGAAGGGGCAGCAGAACTATAAACTCGGGGGTACAATTTTCAAAAGGGCGTAAGGGTGTGTCTACACTGCAATGAAATAACCACAGCTCGCCTGGGTCAGCTGATTGAGGTAAATTTGCAGTGTAGAGGTTCAGGCTCGGGCTGGAGCCCAGGCTTCCAGCTCCAGTTCAAGCCCAAATGTCTACACCACAGTTAAACAGCCCCGTAGCCCAAGCCCCTGAGCCTGGGTCAGTTGAGACGGGCCAGCTGCAGGAGTTTAACTGCACTCTAGACATGCCCTAAGTGCCTTAGGAGACTACGTTTTATTGAAAGACAAGAGGTTTTATGCTCCTAAGTGCATATGTCACCTTGAAAACAAGACTTCAGTTCTAATGTCAGGTGCTTTTGAAAACTTTGCCCCAAGTTTCATTTCAGAAATTAGACTTGCGAATAGGACCACAGAATCCAACTAACACTCAATCAGGAAGGTCATATTTGTCACCACGGTTTCAGCTATATTAAGGCTGCTCAGAAGTTCCAAATTCCCTCAGCTGTAGATGCTTTTTATTAGCACTCCAGCATTAAGATGTATTGATCTGTTGATTCTTAAAATAAATTAGTTGCCATTTTCCTGAGCCTGTTTGAAATAAAGGGGAAATGGCTTTAGGCAGCCATCTATTGTTTTTTTTCCATTCCTTCCTTCCTTTTGTTTAGGGAGGTAGTGTAGTCCAGTGGATAGGATGCCCGATTGGGAATCAGGAGACTGGTTAATTTCCCTGCTCTGCCACTGACCTACTGTGTGACCTGGGAAAAAAATTACACAACTGCTCTATGCCTCAGTTTCTTTATTGCAAAATGCAGATTATAATTCTTTCCAATCCTTTTAAGATCTATAGATACTGCCAAAAAGATTCACGAACACAGTAATGTGGTAGTGTTGGTGGGATGGGGGTTGTCAGGTTAAATGCTATTTACATGGCAAATCCTGCCCCTGTGGGCGGGGGATGGGATGTACAATGCTAAACCTTATGCAAGGATCATTGTGCACAATGGAGCTGTGTTCTGTGACAGTCATTATGCTCCAGCATATAGATTTTTGGTCGTGGGGCCAGGGGTTCTAATGCTCCATATTCCCCTTGCAGAGATGGTCTAGAGGAGTTATAGGAAGCTACTGCAACCGTGAAGTTTCAATAGAGGCCATGAACGGGCTTTGAGGGAGGATTTCTTTCCCTTGGTCCTGACAGAACTCTCCAATGCACAACTTACTGTATTTGGCCCAGATGTATATAGATTGGTTAGAAGATTCTGTTGCAAACAAGTTCTTGCTCTTGCAAAGTCACTTCTCATAATCTATATTCTTATTTCTTATATGGCCCTTTCTTGACTTTAATAATCACTTACCTCATCTGGGTCCAGTGGTCCAGACTGAAGAAAACCCTCCCTCAGACCCTTGATTGTAAATCTTGCAATTTCCTTGCTCTTGACTTCATCTGGTTTTATCTGTAGCACAGTAGGATGATTGAAATTGATAAAGAGAATGATGTAGAATATAACATTATATATGATCTGATTGCAATTTACATTGTGCAACCAGAATACTCAGAGGCAGCACACAGCGCTTCAGAAATACGGACAATGCAGGTGAGGAGTGAGAAAACTTTTTCGCGATAAGAAAAACAAATAACGGGCCTTGTATTTTCAGGCCAGCCTCAGCATAGTCATGCTATTTAGTTCTTTCAACATAATATCATGTTAACAGTCTTAATCATTAGCATGTATTTTTGCTTAGAATGCAAATGCATCAAGAACATTTGTGTTATCAGTACCCATGAAATGTGCTGGTCTAAGTAAAATGCAGTCTTCTAAGATTTTTAAGAGATATTTTGTATTGTATTTGAGATTTATGTAATTATCTCAAAAAAACCCAAAAATCTATCAAATGATATTGCACCTTCCATCTGTGGATCTCAAAGCACTTTACAAAAAATCATCAATTCAGCCTCACAGCACCCTGTAAAATAGGTAAACATTGTTACCCCAATTGTACAGAAGGGGAAACAGAGATGGAGATTTTTTATAGTGACTTGCCCAGGGTCAAATAGCAAGTCTGTTGGCAGAGCCAGGAATAGAATCCACAAAAAGAACAGGAGTACTTGTGGCACCTTAGAGACTAACAAATTTATTAGAGCATAAGCTTTCGTGGGCTACAGCCCACTTCTTCGGATGCATATAGAATGGAACATATATTGAGGATATATATATATTCACACACATACAGAGAGCATGAACAGGTGGGAGTTGTCTTACCAACTCTGAGAGGCCAATTAAGTAAGAGAAAAAAAACTTTTGAAGTGATAATCAAGATAGCCCAGTACAGACAGTTTGATAAGAAGTGTGAGAATACTTACAAGGGGAGATAGATTCAATGTTTGTAATGGCTCAGCCATTCCCAGTCCTTATTCAATGTACATGGCAGAGGGGCATTGGCCAAACCGGACAGCCTCTACGCAAAAGAATTAATGGACACAAATCTGACATCAGGAATCATAATACTCAAAAGCCAGTGGGAGAACACTTTAACCTATCTGGCCATTCAATGACAGACCTGCGGGTGGCTATCTTGCAACAGAAAAACTTCAAAAACAGACTCCAACGAGAGACTGCTGAGCTGGAATTGATATGCAAACTAGATACAATCAACTCAGGATTGAATAAGGACTGGGAATAGCTGAGCCATTACAAACATTGAATCTATCTCCCCTTGTAAGTATTCTCACACTTCTTATCAAACTGTCTGTACTGGGCTATCTTGATTGAGCATTGGCCTGCTAAACCCAGGGTTGTGAGTTCAATCCTTGAGGGGGCCACTTAGGGATCTGGGGCAAAATCAGTACTTAGTCCTGCTAGTGAAGGCAGGGGGCTGGACTCGATGACCTTTCAAGGTCCCTTCCAGTTCTAGGGGATAGGATAGGATATCTCCATTATCACTTCAAATGTTTTTTTTCTCTTACTTAATTGGCCTCTCAGAGTTGGTAAGACAACTCCCACCTGTTCATGCTCTCTGTATGTGTGTATATATATCTCCTCAATATATGTTCCATTCTATATGCATCCGAAGAAGTGAGCTGTAGCCCACGAAAGCTTATGCTCTAATAAAATTGTTAGTCTCTAAGGTGCCACAAGTATTCCTGTTCTTTTTGCGGATACAGACTAACACGGCTGCTACTCTGAAACCTGAATAGAATCCAGATCATCTCATTCCCAGTACTGCAACCACATTACTGTTGTAACTTTCCTATATAATATGATAAACTCCGCAAGATCCTCAAAGCTTGTCATCATCATACTGAGTCCACATAAGCTGTTCTTACAGTGTACCAGACATTTACATGTATAATTCCTAATACTGATAATTTGGCTTATTCATGTATCACAAATGTGAGGAGAAAAGGTAAATTAGTGTGCTGATTGAAATGTTCAACATTATCTGTTTCCATGAGATGACAGCTAGATTTAATATAGACTTGTTTATCACATTACACACACACAAACACAATGGGAGTTGCACTTACATCCACCAGGGCTGAATTTGGCCCAGTGATCTTAGTCCCCTGCAGAGCTTACCTACAATGCAAGTTAAGGGCAGAACCTGTAGTTAACTGATATTTTAGCTGTGTGTGCCACAGTCATAATGTTATTTGAATATAGTGTGTGGTGCTTTTCATATATTAATTTCAATATGCTTTATACACATTTTCTAGGTTGCCATGTTAGAAGGGATGGCTGAGTCAGTGTTTCTTAGGCTTTAAAATCAGACGTGTGAAGAAGGAAGAGGAGTAAGGTGTCTGAGCATAGTCGTCATCACCCATATGAGAGAAATAAGTCTCTAATACCCAGTTACACTCACACAGCAACACATTAAACACTGCAGAAATAGAAAAGGAGCATTCAAAGGCAGACTGCTTAGACAATCCCATCAAATATTTTATTGCGGTTCTCTCTGCCATTTGAGTTTATATCCTAGTATTATTGGGATATAGAGTTTTCTTCTTATGTTTCTTAGAAAAGCTTTGGGGATTAATGAGCAAAATTACTCACAGAACCGAAGTTAAAAATTGCATCATCAGTGACTATTTTCTCTCCACACAGTAAACAGTCTGGATCAGGGATGTTTCTGAGAGGGAAAAAAAGCAGTTTTAAAAGTAAAACTCTTGGAAATGTCATTGAATTTGGGCAGCTAGTCAATGAAAACTAAAAACTCATATAAATTCATACTTTGGGCCACACTCTCCTCTCAGTTTTATCGGCGAATCAACTGGGTTTCACTAGTACCAGTGAAAAGGGAATTTGGCCATTCGCCTACCACCACTGAGGGGAAAATTCAAGCCTGATAACTAAGTTATACTATCAGAGGGGTAGCCGTGTTAGTCTGGATCTGTAAAAAGCAACAAAGGGTACGTCCAGACTACCCGCCGTATTGGCAGGTAGCGATCGATTTATCGGGAATCGATATATCACGTCTCGTTAAGATGCGATATATCGATCCCTGAAAGCGCGCCCCGTCAACTCCGGAACTCCACCGGAGCGAGCGGCGGTAGCGGAGTCGACGGGGGAGTCGCGGCCGTAGATCCCGCACCATGAGGACCCAAGGTAAATCGATCTAAGATACTTCGACTTCAGCTACGCTATTCACGTAGCTGAAATTGCATATCTTAGATCGATTCCCCCCCCCCCCCCCAGTGTAGACCAGCCCAAAGAGTCCTGTGGCACCTTATTAGACTAACAGATGTATTGGAGCATAAGCTTTCGTGGGTGAATACCCACCTCATCAGACACATGTTATACTAGAGATTGATTGGGCCCACTCCGCCTTGAGCACAGCTACTACAGTGTATACAGTGTACAGACCTGGCATGATTTGGAACTGTTTGCAACAACCAAGCAAAGCATTAAAATATATATTAGTGACAGTTCAGCATCCATGGAAAGGAACTGGAGTGATAGCCCTGCAGAACAAAGTCCTCTGTTTATCCATAGAACAGGTATAGCATGGGCACTGGCACTACAACATTCTCCATGTAGCCATGCAAATGTGATTCTATCCTAGCATAAAGCAATGACCTCTGGGGTGCAGAGTCAGGCTGCCTTCATGCCGAGACCGAGAAGGAGGCCATTTAATGTCAGTTCTGATGCTGGTTTTTAGAATGTGGACACCTGTCTGGAAACTGGGCTGAGATCCAAACTTGTTTTGCTCACCATCAAGCAGCCATTACATGATAAATGCTTTTGATAACTACCAGGCTGGATATGAAGGGTGACCCAGAGGTGAAACCTTCCATTACTAGTCCATTCAACCTTTCAATTCCCCAAGGTAAGGTTTGGCATGGGTATACATATGGGACATATGGGAAGATGAGACTCTTGTCATCCTTTCCTTTTACTGGGTCTCCCACAAAAGTACCATCAAACTTTCTAAAGAAGGAAAAATATCTTGGCTTTGCTTAGAAAGCAAAGCATTAAAAACATATCACTAAACAGCTCCCCATGGGCCAAAAAAGTGTCTGTGATTTTATGTGCTGCAGAGATGCTGAAGAAGAAGTTCCTCATTCTTCATGACCAGAATATCTTCACTTACGCCTACAGAAGTCTGGCCAGCTGTCTAAGCAATCATACCCTTGGTGATGCCAAGAAGCCATAAATTATACTAGATTTAGCAGGCAGCTAACAAACCAGGTTTTTCAGGGCCATTCCAGATTGGGGTTCTAGCCATGGTGAGCAGAAATTAACAAGCTGTATCATGAATTTGCTGACGCCTGTGCTGTCCACCAGGAGACATAGAAATATGAGAAGGTTGGAAAACTGTATTCTGTACAACAGAATCGCCTCATAAGCAAGTCAATGACCACCTTTCAGTTCATTGTTGATTGGTTATGTGCCCAGTTGTTGCTATCATTTACAAGACCACCTGATAAATTAATACTTGGGTTCTAAGAGCCCCTGATCCTCCTTTTCAGAGTACTGGTGTTTGCTTGGAGATTTCTGAGAAAAGTTTTCCCACCTATAACAAGGCTTTGAAAACTGCAGTTGTCCATTTTTAGGCCATTTTTGCCATTTCAAACAACACAATCAAGCTCTTCTAAGGGACTGAACCTGAGCCATCATGGAATCTTCACAATGTTTCTGTCTCCCTGAAAAAGATGCCAATGCAATTAAAATGAAGAATATATAGGCCAGCGTGCTCTGTGCCCCCAGTTTCCCTTTTGGTTACCCACGTACAATCCCACTGACTTCATGTGATCTATGTGAAATTAACTGGGGCGGGTGCGGGGAAGTCATATATAGCTCTTATTTCCATGCCTTGCATTGTCATTTGCTGAATATATTTAACTCATTCTGCAGCTTTAAGAGCTGTATATGACTTCCCCTCACCCGCCCCTGTGAATTTCACATAGATCACATGAAGTCAGTACGATTGTACCTGGGTAACTAAAAGGGAAACTGGGGGCACAGAGCACGCTGTCCTATATATTCTTCATTTTAATTGCATTCTCTGGCCAGAAAACAGATACTGGGGTGGGGTAGGGAGAGAGATTTTCTCTGGTTCCCCTTAATCCCCACCTCTTCCCTTATATAAATCACTGGTTTACTATTGTTATTAGACAGAAGCAGAATTCAAACCCTAGATCCAAACACACATGCTAACTTTGTCCAAATTTGAACTGTGCCTGAGGCCCCTCTCTACAGCACCATCCCAAGATTGAACCTGATTGCCAAAACAAAATGACATCTTTGCATTCCATAACCTGTAATCAGACAGTGAACAATTTAAAATGAGACTGACTTAAATGGGTCAGTGAAAAACAACAAGGAAATAAGGGGAATGTGATATTGTGAGAAGCCACATATTTAGGCTCTGAGTAACAAAAATTCTATATTTTGGACATCCTAGTGAGGTGGTCATATTTGAAAACTGTGTCTGCAATCTAATCAAATAGGAATATTTGCTTTGGAAAGAAGTATAGATATTGATGCAATTTTTCATGCAAATAGAAATAAAAAAAGAAAAATCCCCAGTCTTGATCAAGTCATGGTCTTTGCTTCATACAAAGGAGATATTTTAATCACATTTATGTAAATACCAATTCCAGAGATGTAACAAATTTAAAATACAATATTCATTCTCTTTCCCTCTCTCCAAGTATGGATCTCAAAAATAAAAAGTAGTAAGTCTCATTGGCTGTCAGCCTGAATGAATGAAAGCCGATGGAAGTTGTGCTCCTAAATCACCTTGACAATTGTCAAAATCCCATCCTGACTCAATATCCAGTTCAAAGCATGCCATCATCTAACCCCTTAGGGATGCTGAGAAATATAATGTGGTATCTTAATAATAAAAAAAAAACTACCAACAAGGGGCCTAATCCCTTAACTCTCACTAACATGAGTAGTTCACAAGTGTAAGGATCACTTCAGTGGGATGAGATTTGTACGACAGGGCTCTGAGATCATATCTTTTTTCCCCAACAGAGACAGTTTTGCAGATATTGGATCTAGTTCCAGGTCAGTTTTGCTCATGAGGGCCGTAGTGATACTACCTAATCGCAGTTACTACGTTCAGTATAATAGGATTACCTTAATAACCATTCAACGCAGGACATGCAGTAGTTGTGACCACATGGCACCTGTGCTGGATTCTCCAGAAACATTTTGCAGAGAGGACAAATATATTTAGAGGAAACATCAGCCATATACTTCTCCAGGGCCTCTCCAGAAGTAGGTGAGCTACTCATAGCTGATGTACCGATGCCTGATGCCAAATCCTCCAAATGCTGGGGCTTTATAGTATGTTCTGCCATGAAGATGGTCTGAAGGCTTCAGTCTAAAGCTGTTCCCATTAGTTGTGTACAAACTTCCATCTAAAAACTTCAGACTCATAGGTAATAATTCTGAGAATACAGAAAAAAATACATGAAAGTGTATTTTGGGGGTGTTTTTTCCCCTCTGAATTGCTTATTGAAATGATGAACTGCAGTCAGTCAGTCAATCTAAAGTATAAGCATTCAGAGAGGAGAAAATATTTCTGGATTACAGCAGGAGCCTGATTATCTAAACTAATTAGATAATGGGGCATTTAAGTATAAGATATATTTAGAAAAATCAATAATGTACTGTGGAATTTTACCATGGATAAGGCTGCTATACTATTTTGACCAAAATTGTGGTGTGAAACACTTATAACTAAAAGAATAAAGAAGAGACACAGTTAGGTAAGAACAAGGCTTTAAAAATGTTTTCCTTGTGAAAGGGGCAGCATGATGTTCATTTGGGACCCAAATTTCACTTTTATAAAGACAAGATTTCACAAAATCTAAAAAGCAATAGAAATATTTCATTTAAAAAAAAAATTCAACCAATGAAAAATTTGCATTGTTTTAATGCATGACCATTCAGAAAGTGAAATGGACTAGTCTAGTATATTTTATAGGCTGAACAGCATGCAACATTTAAACAAATCAACAGGAATGAAGAAAAAGTAAATGCTTTCATTTTTTCATGCTTAATAATCTAAATTATTTCATAATACAGGTCACGGTTTTACAACTTTTATTTGTAATCCAACAGTGCCCTTTTATTAGTATTTTTTTAAATTAAGGGATACGGCTCTGAGGTTTAATGGATAAAGCACAAGGGTGGAAATCAGAAGACTTATGTTCCCAGTTCCATTCTTGACCTTTTGTAAATTACTTCATCTCCTCAGGTCAGATTTTTAAAAGTATTTAAGTGCCTAAAGATGCAGATAGGAGCCTAGACTCTTATCTCCCATTGATTTTAATGGGAATTGGGAATTAAGCATTTGGACACTTTTGAAAATACCATTAGGCATCTGTCTGCATCTTTAGGCACCTGATTACCTTTAAGAATCTGGCCCCTAGTGCTCAGTTTCCTCATATGTTAAATGGGACCGATAATGCTCACCTATCTTTGCAAAGTGCTTTTGACACCTATGGATGAGAAGTGTTCTATAAGGATTATTATTAGTGGTATTCATTTTAAAAAGACACCTTCACCAGTAGAGAAGCCAGAAACTCCAGAATGAACATTGTCTAAGTGGTGACAGCACTTCTAAACAACAAACACCAGTTACAGAAAAAGCTACTCTCAGCACTTACATACTGGCATCTCACCCTATAAACTTGCTGACTGCAGAGACTAGAGCCTCAGGCAAGCCTTTAAGGGTATGTCTACACAGCACGTAAACACCCATGGCTGGGCCGCCAGCTGACTCTGGCTCGTGGGGCTGTAAAATTGCAGTGTAGATGTCGGGGCTTGGGCTGGAGCCAGGCTCTGGGACTCTCCCCCTCACAGGGTCTCTGAGCTTGGACTCCAGCTGGAGCCCGAATGTCAAGCACAAGTTTACAGCCCTGCAGCCTGAGCCTGTCAGCTGACACGGGGCAGCTGCAGATGTTTAATTGCAGCGTAGACATACCCTAAGTCTGGCTCAGGATTCTTCTTCAATATAACTCCTCCAGTGATAGCCTTAGAGGGGAGGAGCCCCTTGGGCAGAATAGCAGAAAGCAAAACTAAAGACTCATGACGTAGCTCCTTCGGTTTTAGCAGCAGGCTGCACTTCCACTGCTCTGGATTTTGTTTGACTGTTTCTCAGTTCCTGTATCTGTCTCAGACAGTTGGTATCATTTCAGGTGTCATTTTCCTTGCCAGCTACTTTTCTAGGTTCATACACTCCCTTTTGTAAGGATGTTACACCATCCATTCTTATTTTCTAAATATAAAGGCTTCATATGGTTTTTGAGAACATGATCCTTATTTCCCCATCCACCTATAAATATTAAGGGCCAAATCCTCAACGGGTGTGAATCAGTATAGCTCAATTCAAGTCAATAAGGTATTATCCAAAGCTCTAGGCACTTTTGTACCACTGATCAAGACCTTTGTGGGTTTTCGGTCAATTTTTTTTATTGCAAGACCAGCAATTTTGACGAATTCACATTGCTGTTATTGGCAGGATGTACATAGCAGTAAAAGGCTTTTGAAGTGAGCTGACTTTGTATAAAATTAAAACCACAGAACAACCTAATTTGCTGAAATATCATTAAGTGTCTGTGCTAAACCCACAAAAGCCAGGAAACTCTAAGATGAAAGAGGAAAACTACTGATAGACCATGCTTTAAATCACGCATCATGCCCAGCTCAAGCAATACTTACAACCAGGAACATTACCCAGTGCTCAAGACTTCTGCAACACCTGCTCATAAAAGAATTAAGTAAAGACATCTGGGACTTTTTCAGCCTTAATTCTGAATTTCCTGGGTTTTGTGGTTTTAAGTTGCAATTGGGTAAAATGTTTCAGCACAAGGGAGCCGAATGAGGAGTGATGGGCAGGCGCACCAACGAGGCACTGAGCCTCAGTGAGGAGCATGGCGGTTATACCATCTTTGGACAGGGTGCAGCTTCCCGATCAATTGGCAGCAACACTTACCCTCGAGACTACAATGACAGCCATCAGAAAGCTCCTTGCACCCTGTATAGGGCTCGGCCACTCTCTTGCCCATTACTTTAACATAAAATTAGAGTTCCTTTGGGTAGTGTTAAAAAATTCACTGCCAAGTAATTTAGATCTAAAATCTGACCCACCCACCACCATTCTGCCTTGAGGAATAATACCTACATCCTATACAGAGCTTTTCATCAGTAGATCACAGAGCTTTACAAAGGAGGTCAGTATCATTACCCCCATTTTACAAAGGGAGAAACTGAGGTTCAGAGAGGTGAAATGACATGTCCAAGGTGACCCAGCAAGTCAGTGGCGAAGCCAAGAATAGAATACAGGTCACCTAAGTCCCAGTCCAGTGCTGTATCCACTAGGCCAGTGATACTCAGACCCGCAGTGGTTCAGGAGCCAAATTAGCAATCATCATTACCCAAAAGAGCCAGAGTAGAGAGAATTCATTGTTTCATTTACTATTTTATATATCTTTGCTTGGTTATTCTGACTAAGTATTATTATTTTATCAACTACAATTAGATAATAACATAGCAAAAGCATCCTGATTTAATTATTAACCAATCACATAGTGTTTTAATATCATGTGTTGCAAAGAGCCACAGGAGACACATTGAAGGGCCACTTGTGGCTCCTGGGGCCTCAGACTAGAGTATCACGGCACTTAGCCATTAAATAACATGGCGGTCTTGCAGTTAAATAAAAAAGATCCCCCATACAGGAAAGGTGAAATTTGAAGGATCTTGCACTGTATCATTAAAACCAAAACAAAAAACCCTTGCAATCTTGCAGGCAATGATCCCAGGAGTCTCAATATTTGTATGTTTTTAAAAATCCTTCTGTTTTGAGAAATATTTTTTCTCAAAATATTAACTGCTATTTTTATAGGACCTGCACAAAATAATGTCCTTCTGCTCCCTCTGCTGTTTCTGCTACAGCAACAAGCAAAGAAGCCATGATTCAAAAGCTGTACACATTCTTTTGGACACTGCCACAGACATTGGTGAATAAACAAAAAAATTGCATCATGTTTCTCCAGTAGAACAGAGGAACTGAGGAGAAATCAATATTTTTCAAAAGTAAAAGGAGAAATTAAAAAAAAAAAAAAAGCCAACCACACACAGCTGAGAAAAAAGCAATTGGCAGCGTCTCTCCAAAGAGTGACCCATGTATACAGGGTCTGACGTTAAAAAGTACCTTAGTGACTCTACAACATTTCTACAATCAAGGATCCACCCTCAGGCATACATTGATTCACTCTTTTCCCTGTTCAAGTACATCAGCAAAATTTAATTCACCAGGAGTTCTAAATTTTGTTATCGTTATTTAATCAATGCTATTATCATGCTATGAAATATATAAACTCAATTGCTGAAAACATTTCTAGTAAGGATTAATAATACCTAAAACAAAATCTGCTCTGTTTAAACACAAGCTGTAGGAAACGTTTTCCCTAATTTTAAAATAAAGATTGTTCCCCCGACTCTCCCCACAAATTGAAAAATATAATCAGCACTATCTATCAGAAGAAATATGATATGCAAGAAGAAAAGAATAATGTTAAAATTGGTTGAAAAATCTCTATGTAATAAATAATAATGTTTAAAAACAACTTACCAAACGGGTTAAGAACTTAAAATTCTTAGCATATCACCAGCAAGAGGAAACACTAAGTTCAATTTCTCTCTAAGTGGGATTCCCCTACATCACATGTTTTTTCATTACAAGCAGCATGCCTACTTTTTTTGCCTTTGTTTTGCACTGCTTTCTTTTAATCTTTGTACTAGGCACAATACCAAACCATGAAGTGACCTTTCTTGTCCCAAGCATTCTTCTTAGATTGCATAGCAACTCTAAAATTTGATACGGGATTACTGTTAATAATCTATGCAGTTCTTTAATGCTCAGAATTTAAAAAGGCACATTTTATTGAGAAGACTACTCAGAAATATCATGGGCAACTCCATTTTTTGAAAAGTACTATTTTCCTCTGTATTAGTTTGCTGTTATTTTAAATGTAACAGCTATAAACATGAGCACATTGATCTTCTTACTCAGTATTTCAGAGCCTGATTTGGGTTTGTTCATACATAGAGATAACTGAATATCTCAAGATATCCATGATCAATACTCTTCTGTTTAAAGTAAGGAAGAAAACCAGGTTGCAGACTGCCTACTTTTCTTTTATACACAAAACACGCTTGACAAAATATTCTAAAGTTAATTGATTTAGCCTCTTGAGAGCTTGTTATACCGTGGAAAAATAAAATGTGAGTTAATAATGTGTGAGGCTGTTTTAATCAAAAATAGCTCTCATCTTGTAGCACACCCACAGTATGAACAAAAATGTATTAGAAAAAAGCCACATGACACATCGCACATGCTGCAGGTGCTTCTGTCATGTCCAAATCCTACTGGCTGCTGCTGTTTTAAAATGTGCTAAAAAAATTAAATGTGTTATGCTTCTTGGACGGGTCTGTGAATTCTTTAGTGACCTGTACAGTGGGGAACACGCTGTCAACACTTTCCAGATAAGAAATCACTAGTGCAGATTCAAAAAGCATCTAACAAAACGTGACACACAAATCTGCTTGCTAATAATGACATTTTACAGAGCCCTGTCATTTGAAAAGATCCCAAAATGCTTTACAAACTACAGTACAGTCAGTGCACACAGGCATCACTTCACAACTTATTTAGCATGTGCATAGTCGTCTAGCCAGCAATGGCATCTTCAGTGGCGTGATGCAGTTCTTCTAGGCCACCACTGAACCTAGTCAGCAGGCATTCATCGACAATGTGCGTCATTGTCTGTGTCGCGCCGCAGTTGCACAAAGGGCTGTCACAAAGGCCCCAGAGATACTGATTGGCTGCATAGAGACCTTGCCCGGTCCAGAACCTGTTCAACAGAGACATTGGCGACGGGGCAGGTCAAAACCAGGTGGGCAGATTGTGGGATCAGCGACGAGGGATGGTTGGGACAATAACAGATATCCATTCCTCTCGCCAGAGGGTTTCCACACTAACATCCTGGCGTGGCAGATGAGACCATAATGGGCAACGTGACGGCAAATGTGCAGCTGTGGTTTCAAAAGGTCATTGTGCAGTGGCAGGCTTGGGTTGGCGTGTACTTTCTCCAGTAACTTGCCAGTGGCAACCTCTCGTCTGATATGAGGAGGAGCAGTATTGCTCAGACCGGGAAGCCATGGGAGTGGGGTCGGACACAGGGTGCCAGAGATGATGCGCATGGCAGCACGTAACTGCGTATCCACCAGTTTGGTGTGTGATGATTGACTCCAACTGGTGTGCAGTACTCTGCCACCGAATACGAGGTGGCAAGAGCTGACATCTGCAAAGTTGGAACACGAGCACCCAAACGAACCTGCCAGTTTGCTAAAAAGGTTGTTACAGGTCTTAACTTTAGCTGCTGTCTTCTTCAGGTGGGTATGGTAACTCAGTGTGCGGTCTAAGGTCAGACCTAGATAGACCGATTCTACTTCATGCTTCACCTTTTGACCATTCAGATAAACATTCAGTTCTTGGGTTGCGCTGGCGTGATGAAGATGGAACAAACTGGAGACTGTTTTTATGATGCTTGCCTGGAGGCGCCAAGTCTTACAATAGTCAGCTAACTTTATCATATCTCGGTTTAAGGTGGCATCAAGCTCGTGAAACGTCCGTGCCTGTGGTACCGCAACAGATGTCATCTGTGTAAATGAACTTTTGTGACTCTGTTGCTGGCAGGTCATTGATGTAAAGGTTTAACTGGGTTGGAGAAAGCAGAGAGCCCTGGGGTAACCCATTGCTCTGTTGTCTCCAAGCACTTGTCTTCTCCCCAATATGGACTCTGAACTGCCTATCGCGGAGGAACAGTTCAACAACGCCTGTGACCCAAGGTAACAGGACCCGTGATACCTTCACAAGCAGGCCAGTGTGCCATACTGTATCGTACACTGCTGTTAGATCAATGAAAGCAGTGCCTGTTTTCTCTGGAAGCCATTTTCAACAAATGCAGTCAGTTCGAGTACTTGGTCACATGTGCTACGGCCTCGGTGAAAGCCGGCTTGGTCAGGGGTCAAATTCTCTCCACGTCAGGTAATATGTGCTGTAGGACCAAGCGCTCCAGTGCCTTGAAGCACACCGACAATAATGACATGGGACGATAGATTGATGCTTGACTTGGCTTGACTTCACAATTGAAATGCAGCCAGTCACCTTTCAGATGCACGGTTGCAGTCGGATGAACTATTGGTACACGCACACCATACAGCACAACAGTGGTGTGGGGAACATTTTGACCAAGGACAGCATGTTAACTATTACTCCTACAAAAGGTGTAAACAGAATACTGAATGTTCACATAGAGCATTTGTCTGAAAAATTTTCAAACAGTAAATAGCATGGAATTCAGTTTATATACCTCAAAAGGATAAAGAGTTAAGTTATTCCTTCCCAGATTTGTACCTAAAGTTTTAGAGAGTCTGCACTTTATATTTCAAATCTAAGGCTTACTCCACTAACAGTATGTATTTCAGTGAATATTGTTTTCTTCACTTCCTGTTATAATGTTTTGCAGTGCACTGATAAAACAGCTGTATTCCACCCAAGAGATGTCTGCATTTCAGTGTTTGGTGAAATGATTCCTATATATACACACAAAGATATTTGTGCAAAGCATTTTATGAGCCTTCAGGCTAACAGACATGATATAATTTATGAAATTAACAAATCCTCATAGGGATTGTTTACTTGAAAAATAAAGCCCAATATCAAATACTGTTACATACAATTAAAACATGACAGTCTCTCTCAAATTAAAAGGCCATTATGCCACTTAGCTTTCTGATATGTAAACACATTTTCTGTTATTTACAAATTATGATGCTTCTATATAAATTCATGTCCCTCAAGCATTAATTTTCACAACTTTCTGGTACTGATTTCAAAATTGTCTAGTTATTCCCTATCTGAGCACCTGGAAAACCTTAACTGTTACTAACCATTCAGCAGAGAATGTGCCACTCATTTGCTGAGCTAGGTCCTAGATACTGGGAGCGAGATTCTCTGTTCCAACTAAGGCCATGGCTACACTCGAAACTTCAAAGCACTGCCTCGGGAGCGCTCCCGCGGCAGCACTTTGAAGTGCGAGTGTGGTCGCGTGCGCTGCAGGTACTCCACCTCCACGAGGGGATTAGTGCTCCCAGCGCTGGGGCACTGTCTACACTGGCGCTTTACAGCGCTGTAACTTGCTGCGCTCAGGGGGGGTGTTTTTTCACACCCCTGAGAGAGAAAGTTGCAGCGCTGTAAAGTGCCAGTGTAGCCATAGCCTAAAAGGTGCAGCAAAGAAATTACAGGACAGAGGGAAGGGTAATTAAAGTGGTTACATCCTGATTCTGGGCTGCTCAGAGGGCTAGTGCAGTCCCTGGCATACTTTGAACAGCTTTATGACATGTCTTCCACTGTTCCTGTACCAGGGGAATTTTCCCTGGCAGGATCCCAGGCTTTTAGAGCCCCTTTACACTTCACCTAGCATAGTGAGGCTGGTGCAGGGGTGAGGAACTTAGCCTAGGACTAGGTACTTCGATAGTATGGTGCTGGACCGGCTATAAAACCTCAGCAGACAGAGAGGTTAAATAGAAATGTTTCATTTAAAAAGTAAACCCATTTTAAATAATTATATCCCATAAAAAGAGATTGTGTGAGGTGTAGCACTGTATATTTTAGTATCAATTTGTATGACAGAATATAAATGAAGAAATGAAGAACAGTATCTGATGAACAAAAATACAAGGAAAATAAAATTAAGGAAGGGGTATGTTTTAATAAGATATTGCATTTCAGTGGGTCCAACTGTTTTGGTACAAAGCAATATTTCTCTCTCTTTTTTTTTTTTTAAATGGTGTTCCATTTAATTTCATCGGATTTCAAATGTCTTTGCAGTATTTCTGGAATACTCCCCCCGTCCCACCTTAGCATCAATGCAAAAAGTTACAATTCTAAAATAATTATCTTAGAAAAACAGATGCTGTTAAATATAAGCAAATGAAGCTTTCCAAGTAAACCTAGATATGAATGTTAAGTTTGGAAAGAATTACTAAACAGCTAAGAATACATGTTTTTAGTGAGACTCAATATGCAATTTTTACTCAGCAGAATTCTCACAAGGAAGTTAACAGCCATTGATAAAGAGTTCTTCACAAAATTCTTCCATTGTATCTACAAACTTTTTACAAGATGCACAAGCTGTATTTGAAGGCCACCATTCAATCCAAGTCATAGAGTCTAACGGATACTGGTATCTACACAGACAAAAGAGAAAGCTCATTAGTACATAAGGAGTGAAAAAAAGATAAACACAAGAGAAAATTATAATATTAAAGGGATTCCGTTGTGCTTATGTTCCTCTGTTTTAAATGTGGACAGCTGAAGAAGTGTATTAGCATAAAAACAATGGGTAACACAAAATGGATTAAACAAGTTCTTAAAATATTGAATCAATTACAATAAATGACATAACCAGAGGTGTACAAGAACTTTGCCACTGTTGATGAGAATGAAGCATGTCATGCTCTGGAGAGAGCTCAGCACATTCTGATAATAATTTACTTACTTGAAACTGAAACCAACTGTTATCTGAAAGGCCTCTTTTCCCATGATCAAATACTGATTTCCTGGATTCAGTCTAACATCAGTACAAGTCTTCTTTTTAACCAAGGTGATTTCAGTGTTTTTTTGGGCAAAAGCCTCTCCTGGAGTTGAAGGGAATGCAGTTATTACATTGGAAAATTTCACAGAAAGAATGATTAAAAAAACAACTGGCTTCAATTTTTCAGGGCTACACATGTTAATTAGGCATAACATACTGATTTGGTTTTACTATTTATCACAAGAGGGCAAAGCCAAGTCATCCATTAGTCACTAACTATGTAACAGGGAAATTCAGATAAATCGAAACATGTTTCAAGCCCTTTGGAATCAGTCTAGAAACATTAAACAGGTGGCAATTTGACATCCAAAAGCAGCCTTATACAAACCAAATGTGTTTACCAAGATAACTGCAGATGCAAATGGTAAAGCATGAGAAGACATGCAACTCCCACTGAATTGCTCAGCTAAATCTCTGCCAACTTTGCTGCATCCAAATTCTACTTTATAAAAGCAAGGATTATTGTTTCCTTTCCTTGAACCATTGTCTACTTGTTTGCCTTCTAGACTGTGAGATCCTCAGGACAGACGCCACCATAAACAGCAGCAATAACAACAGTTTTAATAAAAGCTTAAATACAGTGAAACTGGTGAAAGACAATAGCTTACAAATATCATCCCAAAGAATCTTCAAATTCATAGAGTACAATTATTCTCTACCTTTATTAGGAAACCACTTAGCACTGATTTTTGTCTGCTGCTTGAGTGGAGGGAGTCTTCATTGTAAATGAAATAATTAAATACATTACAATTAGAACTCTCACCTCTTTTATAGAGATCCAGAAGAGTTGCAGTATACTTAATAAAACTACCTTCTTCACTGGAGGACAAGATGTTCACCTTATAGACTATAAAGAAAAAAAACAACAGTTGCTACTGTTTCAGGCAGAATTCTTCCTTTTGCTTTGCACTACATCCATATACCTCAACTACAGATGCTCAGATGGATAATATTATGACCATTTGTAAAATGTATTGGTGGTCAAACTGAAACTCAAAGCTAATCAAATCTCATGTTTCAGCATATCAGCTGATTACCCATGGATGGATGCACACCTAACGTACAGCATTTCACAATGAAGTGCAAGGTTTTTCCCCATTGTCCTCTGAAGCATCTGGCACTAGCTACTGCCAGAGATAGGCTACTGGACTTAATAAACCAGAAAGGTAGTTCCAGTGTTCCTAGATATTTTCCAGAAATCAACACAAACACACATATAATGCACCCTAATTAATTAATTAGAAGGGTTTCATTTATTTTTTGTATTACAATGTACTGCTACTATTTTACAAGGACACTGCATCTTTTGCACTAAAGAATGCCAAGAGCTTCAATACACACACACACTTTTTTAATCACAATCAAGGTTCTTTATGCTGCAATTCTTTAGACGATTCACATGTCATAGTATTATTCATCCAATGTCATTGCTCTAAAACTGGACTTGATTGTAGGTCTCCATTGCATCTAAATTCATTCAGACCTCTGCTACTCAAAACTATGTCTGAATTTTTAACCAATCATTAACAAACAAGCATTACAACAGTGTTTTTATTAGGCTAATAGCTTAAATAATTTAAAAATTCTGTAGACATATAGTCACAAAGGAACTGATGTAATAATTTCTGCATATTCAAATCCAATTACAAAGGATTAGTGTTGGGGGGAAAAAATTAATTGTTTTTGCCAGTAACAGAGAATACATGATTTAACATTTCACTAACACTTGCACAGAACTGTGCTAGCTACAAGCATATTTTTTAACATGAATCTAGAATGAATTTCCATAACTAAAGTGGACAGGATTTTTTAAATCTGAGAACTGCCTTACAGAACCATGCTATAGACTAGCAAGAGGGTAGATGACAGGATGGTGTGGTTAGCATATTATCAGAAAAAATACCAATTTCACACAGCTGAGAAATCATGCTACAATGCTGCTAGCCTAAAACATGGTTAAAGTCAAAATCCTTAACATGGTTCTGATCCCAGCACTGACAAGTCTTTAAAAAACAAAAAAAATATGTTTAAATAACTCTATGGGACATGTTCCCTCTTTTTGTATTTGGGGGTAACATTTAAAAAGCAAACAACAAAAAAATCAAAGCGTACATGAGAAGAATGTTAGGGATTACATTACATGCTTTTAACCAACAAATTACAGGAAACTCAATTACGTCTAATGCTTTGTTAACAACTTGCCTTATGTGCGCCTAAGTATTAGAACACATTATACAGCACATCAAATCATCACTGTTCAAAGACCCTTACAAAACCCAGAGAAACACAGTGTATGTGTGTGGGCGAGCACACTGTCCTCTGCGATTGGTGTAAAACTGTGCTTCTATTTTTGATTACCTTTTTTAATAGGGGAAAGGTTTCTCGCACCCTTTCCTGCCTAGTTTGGCCAGCAAAATGAGAAATCTATGTGTTGTATAGTTTCAATTCTAGTGTGATGCTGCTCTTTCACAGGAATGAAACAAGATTATCACAGCCTGTAACAAACCTTAAGCGCTGCAGACATATCTGAAATGGGGTAATTTACTTTGCAAAAGTTAGCTGAAAATAACCAAGGGCTTTGATATTTAATTCTGAAAAAAATGTGTTTGATTTTAAAGAATACTCAGTGAAAGATATATATTGAGGTCTATCTTTACCCCAGTAGATCTACAGGCACAGTTTATGATAAAGTACTGGAACCAATCCTGAGAGATATTCAGCAACCTCAATTCCTATTGACTTGAGCAGGAGTTGAGAGCCCTCAGATCTTCTTAAGAGACAGGCAGCTCCTTCAAAGATTGGGACCATTAACTCTATGTAATTTCCACAGAAGTTGCCTTTGTTTAGGTTGAATTATTTTATTTTACAGGCACTAATGGGGGTATGTTCACCTCTATGAGTACATGTTGTTGTTAACAAGAGTCACATGCCTCCAACGTTCTTATAGGTATATTGAAAAATGCTGCATCTCTCAAAGCAACATATATAAAAATATAAAAGGTGCACTCTGTAGCATCTCATCATCACTCATCACACAGTGTTCATTTGTTTTTCAAAGTAATATGTACTGAGCATTCAAATCTTACCATATGCAATGACTTGCTGGCATGCAGCTTCTCTCCTCCTATCAGCAGTTATTGTCAGATCTAATTTCTTTTGCATTTGACTGCATTCCGCTATGTTTAGTGAAAGAGATATGATGTTAACGCTAGGAAGCAACATCAGCACAAGTCCTCTTTTAAAGTATAATTAATTTCTATTTGCTCACGGCAATTTGTAACACAGAAGCAAATTTTCAAATAGTAGCAATGGAGCTAAGCTACTCAATTCCCATTTAGTCAACGGAACTAAAGTCAATGAGAGTCGTGCAGCTAAATTTCATACATCTTTTTAAGTTTAAAATATAATGAATGTTTAATTTATTGCAAAGGCAACGTTTGCAGTTCTAAAATAGAATACATAGCTCCTTTCACTGCTATATAGTATTCTCATCCACAAGGATCCCAAAGCATTAAGCTGTATTCTCCAACTAACTGAAACAGAATGGCATTTTTCACAAAGTTTACCTTCCATGCATTTGCACTCAGCTCCTTCACACAGTCTCAGAAGTTTGTCGTTTCCATAGGGGTTATAAAATATGGTGCATTGTTTATCTACAGAATTGAACAGGAAAAAATAAATGCATGTAAAAGTTGAATTCCAAGAGAGTACCATCCAGACTTCTTCAGCCAGAAAGATGGTGACTGTGACATAAGCCTTAATATAATGTAGGTTAAAAGTTGTGGAAAAGGGAGAAACTGTTAGTTTCTTAACAGGATTCAAAGAATCTTCTGAGAGCAAAAGATGTGAATTTGAAGAACTGGAACACATACCTGGTGCATGATATTCATACACAGTGAATGTGGCAGGGCTCCGCATTCCAACACGATAAATCTCCCCTATTCGGAATGCAACACACAGGAATTTATTAGCTGGCACCTGTTTGAAGGATGCATGAATTAGAAAGACACCAAAAAGAAGCTCTGTGTTACCAAAGAAATAAAATAGTACTTCCGATTGTGAATAATCATAGGAAATAAAAAAGATGATCTACCGAGTCTATCTGTAGAACAATATGTCCATCTTTTATCTCATAATTTGTTATCAACTGATCAACTCCACTTGCAAGCTAGGGGGGGAAAAGAGAAAGGTTTTTATCAGCTAATTAAAACGATTTTACATGGTCTTCCATAAAAGTTTTATGCTTAATGGTTTTAGCATGGTTTTGAGGAGTAAAACATTTTCTACAAAAGGATCTTCAGTTAGTTTAGTATTGCCATGTGATCCTAGTTATGAACGATTCCATACTTTAAGGGAACTGTTCTTTCATCCCCTTGGGATAAAAACAACAACAATAATACTTAGAGATGTACTAAAACTATGAAATCTCAACATTCTTGAACTTTGGTGAAGTCTGAGTCCAGATCCAAACTTCATATTTGTCTCCCATTTCTCTAGGGCATTGACTCCCATTGACTTAACTGGATAAGCCCATAATGGGCAAAACCCAGACTCTAGACTCAGGTACACTATTCCAATTAGTATGAGGAAAATGCTTTGCAATAAGATAGAGACAATGTTGAAAATCTGTGCTACTACCATAAAAAGATATAAAGCAGAAGGACAATAAATACTGTAGGTAAAGGTAAAATGTTCTTTAATATTTACAGTAGATAAATCTTCTGTATTTGCTTCCACTCCGCTAACCAAAGTTATATCCATCACTGCATGGGAAGACCCTGACTGTGGTTCTCTCACACTAGGCTTGTACCTAAAATGGATAAAAAATTGAATATAGATAGAACGAAAACTTAGAACGTACAGCATGGTCCTCAGAAAAGCCTCTGGGCAAATTCTACTCGTACTTATGCCATTGTAAATCCATAACAACTTCACTGACTTCAGCTGACTTACTCCAGATTTACACCAATAAAATCAATAGAGATTACAATGATTATTTACATTACAGTAGTGGCCAGAGGCTCAAATCAAACATAAAACTAAAGGAGTCCCTAACCCAGAGCGCTTACAGTCTTTGACCCTGATCGTAAACATGCTTACACACATGCACATAAAAAGGGGTAGAAAGAGGGAAACAAGGGTCACAGCAGTAGTAACACAAGGTGGCCATTATTAGCAAGTGGATGATGAATGTTTTAATCGCTTTTTTCCTTCTAATTTTGTTTTTCAAATGTGAGGGAAATTAATTATAAATGTGTGTACTAAAGTAAGTTAAGGCTACAGTTCTGAACATTCAGAAAACAGGAAATGCACAAGTAACCTCTTCATAGTAACCCTTGGCACTGCTCCAATGACTCAAGTGCCAGCTGGGAATTTCACCCCTGTGTAGGGAATCCTGAGTAGGCCACAGCTAGGAACCCAGGAAGTTTAGAGTTTGGATTAAACTTAAAAGATACCTAGACATGTAAAAGTATTGAAATGCTCAGTTATGTCACTGAAAAATCAATTGTACTTACTTTGCGCAGGCCTCTAAACGTTCAGGTTGGTCATCATCTTGTCTTCTTTCACCTTTTGTATGTTAAATAGAACAAATAATGTATAGCTCTTCAGAAGCAGCTGTCCAGTCCACAGCATACTTATATGAATGGGTTCTCATGAAATATTTTCGTATTCAGGAGCCAAATACTGTTCATAAATTTCTTCAGCCAATTTTTAATGGGAACCCAGATTTTATTCATGAAAAAACAACATGAATTTTCATTTATACCTTAGCCAAAATTTTAGTTTTTATAATCTGAACCAGCAAAGTGCTTATACATCTGCTTAAGTAAATGAAACTCATATGGGTTAACTTAAGTGCTTAAATGCACAGTACTTGCAGAATTAAGCCCACTGACCTCCCCTCCCAGATTCTTATTCTGCAAAGTAACAGCTGTGCACTGTTAAATTAACAGCTACGAATTACATCAAAAATTGATTGGGTTGAAGGTAAAGTTATGTGCCCAGGATATTATTGACCACTTTGTTATTCAAGATGCATTTTCCTGTACAGTCCTGATTAATTTAAAAAACAAAAACATGTTTTTAAAAGTCACCATTAGCTCTTTACCTTTATCTGTCAATACATTAACCTTCAACTCAAAGTTACATGTCTCCTCAGAAGTACTGAATTTATGATATACAGTCCTCACCTATAAATGTACAAATAAAACAGTCAATTAACAGAAAACATGCACAGCAAACAATTCTCAAAATTGATAAGCAAGTGTTCACGTTTGGAGATGATCAAAGGCAGACAGTCATGTGCAGAATTAGATGTCAATGTCTGGGGGCTTATTTAAACCTTGGAAATTAGGTTTGCCACGGTCATAAACATGACCACAGGTAAGTAAGCTTTGGCTGTTACGGCATCCAGAGAAGCCCCTATGAAATCAAACCATTGTAGTGTACTGGGATCAAAATAGACTTTTTGATGTTGATGAAGACCTAATCTGTGGAATAGGTGGTTTGTACTGCGGAAGGAACTTCATCATACGACTGGCCCTTGAACAGCCAATCATTGAGTAAAGGAAGATGATCATACCTAGTTGCCATAAGTGAACGGCTACCACCTGCCATGTCCTTTGAGAACATTCTGGGGTGGAGGAGGACAAAAGGAAGCACTCTACTGGTAGTGATTCTAGTCAACTGTAAAATGAGGAAACCTCATGTGAAAGGGGTGAATTGTGATGTGAAAATATACATCCTGAAGGTCAAGGACTGTGAACCAGTCCCCAGAATCCAGTGATAGAATTATAGCTGCAAGTGTCATCATCCTGAAATTCTGTAATTTCACAAAGGTGTTTAGGAGTCTGAGATCTAATATTGGTCTCCATTCCCCATTCTTTCTGGGGACCAGACAATACTTTGAATAGAATCCCTTCCCCTTATGCTGGGCTGGAACTGTTTCTATGGCCCCTATGCATAGGAGACAGATGACTTCCTGTCTCAGCAAATGAGCCTAAGAGAGATCTCTGAGAAAAGGAGGAGGACAAGGAGGGGTGGACAGGAGGGAATGGAGGTAAAATAGATGGAGTAACCTGATATTACAACTTCCAGAATCCATTTGTCCAATGTAATTTGTTCCCATGAAGGTAATATGTGAAAGTCCATCTCTGAAGAGTGGGAGGTGGGTAGGCTGGGGCAGCTGAAGATTCACATATCGATGATATTCTAGATCCCCGACCAAGCCATCAAAATTGACATCTGTTCTAAGACAATGATTGGGTAGTGACAGCAGTCATGCTAGGAGGTCTTTTCTTTTGAAAGCTTGACCTCTTTGAAAGCTTGATAGGTAGAAAATTGAACTGGTCGCTGTCTTTGTGTGGTTTGAGAGCTACTAAATTTTCTCTTATTTGGCAGGTGTGTATATGCCAAGATCTGAGTGTGGCTCTAAAAGTCCTTCAAGGTGTGAACAGATTCATCTGTGGATTCAGAAAAGAGTTTCAGTCCATCAATGGGGAGGTCCACAGTGTTTTGGATGTCCCTAGGAAATCTGGGCATTTGCAGCCAAGACACTCAATGCATGATGATGTCAGTGGAGACAAAGTGAGCTGCTGTGTTGGCTGCATCCAGAGAAGCTTGAAATGATACCCTTGCTAAAAGCTGACCCTCTGTTATGATGGCCTGGAACTGTTCTCAAAGTTCTTCAAGAAGTTGTTCAATAAAATTGTTGAATTTACTGAAGTTAGCGTGGTTGTATTTCACTATCAGACCTTGATCATTTGTGATCCTGAACTGCACGGTCACTGAGGGGTACCTCTTATGCCCAAAGAGATTGAGAAGTTTCTGGTCTTTATTGTAGGACATTGCTTGCCATGTTCATTAACAGCTTCCACAACTAAAGAATTTGGTGGTGGGTGAGAGAACAAATATTCTGAATTTCTTGCTAGGACATAATATTTCTTGTCTGCCCATTTATAGTAGGTGGTGCTGTGACAGGAGTCTGCCATATGGTCTTTGCAGGTTCTGGTAGAGCTTCATTCACAGGTAGTGACACTGTCCAGAAGTGGTGTAAAATATCCAAAAGCTTATGTTGTGACTCTTGAGCCTCCCCCAAAGGAATCTGGAGTGAATCAGCAATGCATTTCATCAGCTCCTGGAATTGGGGTTGAAATCATCCATCGAAGAAGGTGGTGGAGGCATTACAGCCTAATTAAATGATGATGATATGTTTGAGGTGTCACTTTCTTGTCTGCTCTGGCCGCTTGTTCCTCAAAGATCTTCTCTTGGGGTTGAGGAGGACTCAATGGAGCAGAAAAATGTATATCCTTATGCTCATCATCAGGGTAGCTAGGAGCTCTTGAAAACTGCTGGCAATACAGAACTCAAAGTCCCAATATGAGTATTGAGGGGAACTGTAATATAAAGGAGGTGGCATCCAGTGTTGGTCATATCAGTGAGAAGAGGCTCAAAATTGTTTCCCCCTTGCAACTTCCCTCTCAGAATGGATAATCAGGGAGATGTCTCTTCTATGGTAGGTAGGAAATCCCTGGACGGAGATCTGGGAATCACAGAAATCATCCTCAAAATAGTCCAATGGTGGGCAGACAATGAAGGTGAAGCTAGATGTCTGTCCGATGTGATAGGTACCAGAGAGTTGGGAGTCACTGGTGAAAGATAATGTCTCAGTGACTCAGCAGATCACAGTAACAACAAAGGTTCAGTACGCATTAGCAATGGAGACTCCGTTTCCTCTGAAACAAAAAGGTCACTGAAGTATCTTGTGGTAACAAGTGAGCCAAGGTTGAATGAGGCCCTACAACAATTGGCTTTAATACCAAGGTTGCCGACTGCTTTGATAGTGCCTGTCTAGAAGATGGTGTTGGCACCGAAGGTGCTGATTGCTTCAGAGATGCATATTGAGTGGACAGCGTCAGTACTGAAGATGTTGATGGCTTTTGGCGCACTGGTATAGCAGTCTGGGATACCAGTTTGGGTACCAAGGTGGATGTTTCCCGTTTCCTAGAATCAAAATGCTTGGGGATCATAGGCTTCCCAGCTTTCTAGAAGCAGCGTACTTACATTCTCTGCTGGAATTATCATGTCTTATTGGCACCAATGTCAATATTGAAGCATGCTTAGTACTGCAACTCTTGAAGAACTTGAAGTCTTTGATGAGCTCCCAGTACCAGAGCATCATCTTGGAGCCTCAAAGGTATTCTCTCTGGGACCTAAGGTCTCTGAAACAATCATTCTTTGGAGCCTGTTGGTACCTTTGGTAACTTTATCCTGTGAAGATCCCAGCGCATGGGATATGGAGGTCAACGGGGCACTAAGTGCACTTGAAGGCCAGTGTACAAGGGGTCCTCTGAACCAAGATCTGATGCTGGTCTCAGGGCTTGCTCCATCATAAGCAATCTAAATTTGATTTCTCTGTTTTCTCTAGATCTGCTCTTAAAAGAAGTGCAAATCTTACACTTTGCCAGTATGTGGGTGTCTCCCAGGGAAGGCACTGAGAATGTCCATTGTTAATGGAGATGGACTTCCTGCAGAAAAAAGGCAGTGCATAAGGCCTGGGGATCCTGGCATAACAAATGATGACCACCCTTAAGACAGCCATTCAAAAGTGGAGGAGAACAAGGATGTTCAACTAAAAAAATCCCAGATAAAAAATCCCAGACTAATAAAATAAAATAAACCAATTGGTAAACTCAACTATATGAAGACTAGGATAAAAAAGGCTAACCTACTGCTAGGCTGAAAGCAGGCATGCTAGATGCTCTGTCTCAGGCCATAGGGCAGCTAAGAAAGAACTGAGGGTGGTTCACTCATGCAGTTCTATGTATACTCTGTATGGCGCATGAAGATGTGAGGTGTGCACGCTGGGCCGAACAGGCACTGTTACCAAAAATTACTGATCAAAGGTGCATGGGGCACATGTGCCCTGAAGTGGCACACCCATAGGGACACTACTTGAAGAAGAAGTATACATCAATATAGCAATATTTCACACATGCAAGTTAATATATGGCTGTACAGTAATGACTCCTCTTAGAAAATTGCAGAGGAAAAGGGATAAAGAGAGGACAGAATAATTGAAACGTACATTAATCCAGCCTGTGCATATGAGACTAGGTTGTGGTCCTGTGTTTATATTATAAAAGAATAACAAATATCAACCATTTTACTGAAGTGCCTTTGTGAATTACGTATTGTTCTGTTCTGAAAGGTAGCAATCAATTATTTATTTGTAAAATTCCTGGAGGTATAGAAGCCAAAGGATAAATAGTATGCCATAATAGCATTGTAATATATTTATAAACAATAGTACAAAGCACAAAAAAATAGATAAAGAGAAGGCACATTCTCTATAACAAAGTTATTGAGGCAAAGTTTTTCAAGAATGTTCACTAATTTGGGGGTTCTCCATTTTTGGGTGCCCAATTTGAGGCACCTAGAAATTGGCGTCTCCAATTGCACACTCCAAATTAGTGAGCACTGTTAAAAATTTTGGCCTAAATATTTAGAACTATGGAACAAATAAGTCGGGGGAGCAGAGAAGAATTTCCATTGCTTGTCTCACTACAAATAAATCACCTGAGGTAATTTAATTATTTTTCTGCTGTCAAAATGTTCCAAAATTGGCCAATATACTTTAGGAGTCACATGACTTAAGACAAATGAGTTGAGTTGGTGTAAAAGCAGGTGTAACTCATGATTTCAAATGGAGCTGCACCTTCTTAGAGAAGATCTATATCCCAAATGACTTCTGCCACTCTGGTCCAGGGAACAGAAGTGGGAACATAGAGGAAACCTCTCTGTATCCCTTTCATTGCCCATATTGACAAGATCAAAAAAAGGCTTCATTTCTTTAAAAATGTTTGTTTATCCACTTACATTTACTGTTGCTAAGCCAGTGCTACTCCCAGTGCTTACATATATGTCATCATACAAAGGTGCCTAAAGATGTAAACATAAATATGATTTGACATTAAATATAAATATTTGCAAAGTAATAGTTAAGATACTACAATTAGCAGTCAAATAGGTAGAAGTCATACACATCTGATGATCTTTTTTACATTTCTGATTACAAGCAAAGGGCCAATCCCACTGTTCACATTTGTGTAGTCCTACTGAATTCAATAGGACTTCTCATGTAAATAAGTGTTTCCAGGATGTGGTCCTGAATCAGTGAAACCTTTAATCACTTGCTGCATCAACTAAATCTTAGTAGATGAAGACAAAAGTTAATCAAATGCTATTTTTCATAGACATGTTTTCTTTTTTTAAAATGTGTCTAGACTTTATTTCTTTCTAAAAGGAATTTTTGTAAGTTATTAATAAGATTTTTCACTTTTCTAAGGTAAAACTATTCACTCACTTCCACAGTCCTTGCTATGTAATTTTCTTCTGTCAGTTTATAGTGCCGAATGTCTCCATAATTCTTGTAAGCCACCTTGACATCCATGTTCAGTGAAAGACGTTGAACGAGAAGGGAATATTCAGTCAAGGCTTCGAGGGCATTAATTGTGTCCTGTCAAAAATCAGTTAGAAAGAATTACTACTGGAATGGAAACAAAACTGTAACAAAATTGATTATTAAACATTTTACTCAGACACTTATTTAGGAAGACAGATAGTGGTAACCCTAACCAGCTAAGCAGTTTAATAGTGCTTTATTATACTCTTTATAAAACAATAGGATATTTAACACTACCTTTGTGGACATGTTTGTGTAATTTATTGTTTTATTAAAAGTTTGTAAATAAGTGCACAGTTGCTGGAAACAGATGTTTTAAAAGTAAGCAAGCTAGTAAATAAGCACAACTATTGCTGTGTGAAATTGCTGTATCATCGTTTTTCACTTCATAGATTGTTTTATCTGCGAAAACAGAGAGTTTGCAAGAATTAGCAAATTTGGCCAAGGGTGACTTTTTGTCAGAAAGCATATGGTAAAACACTGAAATTCCACTAATCATTTTTTAAAAACACAAGTGAATTTTTCATGGGTCAACACGGCTTTTCATTTTTTGTGAAAAACAGTGACAAATTCAGTGTCACAAAATATATTGGTTTTGTAGAAATTTTGGTCAACATGAGTTTTTTCCTGGTACAGTTTTTTCATCTGGCTGTAACTTACATCAATGGAGTAAGCCTGCAGATATACGAGTAATGATTTGCATGTACTGCTAAGGAAGTAATATTCCTGCAGCTGGAGGTCATGTTACTAACTTCCTTTGATTCCCACCCAACATACAGGACACACAAGTCATCAGTTTGGCTCATGTATTACCTAAGACTTCTCTGATTTCATCATTTGAAGAATGAGAGAGAAATATTTAAAAACACACCTGAGTGGAATAAAATCCACCACCATATCTTTGCTCTTCAGCCAACCATCTGACAATCGGATTAGCATAGACTTTGTCCCCACTCAGCAGGGTGGTTAGCAAGGCATAAGCAGTGGTTTCAACAATCTGCGCAGTGCCAGCATTAGGAACATATTTATCTAGTTTAGTGGAAGTATCCTTCCAAAAACGATAAACAGGAGGGTCACCTGGAAGAGTAATAAAATATTAGCGGGGGTTAAAGTAGATTGTAACAGGAGGGGAGCTCTCACCACACGAGCCAAGCTGGAGAGGGAGTACTGCTTAACCAAGTCAGGGAGAGAAGGAGGAGCTCTCCCTCTGTTTTTATCAGAGATGGAGTTGTGCTCCCTTTATGCCCAAAGGCTATTTTAACCTCTGAATATAATGTGACCTGTGCAAAACACAATTTCATTCTCTAATAGGAAAAGTAGACACTATTCCTTTGTTGCTACCTTTGTTGTGAAACAGATGGTGGTAGATTTGTGTTCTGTTGACCTTGGGAATAGAGGAGTTTGATGTATTACAGGATATTTACAAACCAGTAACAAGTGATTTTTAACTACCTTACCATTAATTTTCATGTTTTATACTTATATGTTGTACACATTAACAGAAACTAAATATTAAAAAAAATGTTAAGATCAGCAACTTGTAGTGGAACTGAATTGTGCATTTTGAAATCAAAATGCTAATGAGGACCACAAGGCAAGAGAATTGCTCGTCTAGGTCCTCTCTGCATCCCATTGTTTTGTTAAGGCAGCCCTAATATCATGTACATACAAATCACTATGACAGTCATCCAGCTGCTTTTACACTATTCAATAAAAACCCTACACTGAATTTCTTGACAGGAGATGAAAATTCTATGGTTATATTAATTTTTTAAAGAAACAAACAAAAAAAACAACGGTTTCCTACCTTTCATAACTGTTGTTGTTTAAGATGTGTTGCTCATTTTCATTCCACTGTAGGTGTGCGCACGCCGACATGCATGGTTGTCGGAGACTTCTGCCTTAGTAGTATCCGTACGGCCGGCTGTGGCGCCCTCTGGAGTGCCGCACTCATGCCGCGGTATATCAGGCGCCGCCGACCCTACGCCCTCTCAGTTCCTTCTTGCTGACTACTCTGACAGAGGGGCAGGAGGGCAGGTAATGGAATGGACATGAGCAACATATCTTGAAGAACAACAGTTACGAAAGGTAGGTAACGGTTTTTTCTTCTTCGAGTGCTTTCTCATGTTGATTCCAGTCTAGGTGACTTAAAAGCAGTATCCCCAGAGGTGGGCTTGGAGTTCACAGTCTTGCAGATTGGAGTACAGCTCTGCCAAAACCAGTGTCATCTTGAGCTTGCTGAATCAGCGCATAGTGCGAAGCGAATGTGTAACACGGACGACCAGGTCGCAGCCTGATTGGCACCTGAGCGAGGAAGGCTGCCAAGGACGTCTGCGCCCTAGTCAAGTGAGCCATCATGATTGTCAGTGGGGGCACCTTCGCCAACTTATAACAGTAATGGATGCAGGCAGTGATCCATGATGATAGTCACTGGGCAGACACTGGGTGACCCTTCATCCTGTCTGTGACAGCAACTAACAACTGCGTTGACTTACGGAACGGCATCGTTCTATCTATGTAGAAGGCCAGTACCCTTCTGACTCCAATGAACTCTATGTGCTGGACTGGCGTTAACGTGGAATTTTCACTGTTTATTAACAGGCCCATGTCACTGCAGGTGGAACGTACCAGATTGAGGCTCCTTTGCACCTGCTCCGGAGACCTGCCCTTGATGAGCCAGTCATTGAGATATGGGAAGATCTGGACTCCTCGACATCTCAGGTAAGCTGCCACTGGTGCCACGCATTTTGTGAATACCCTGGGGGCTGAGGACAGGCCAAAGGGGAGCGCTGTAAACTGGAAGTGGCGTCCAGCCACTATGAAATGATTAATTATTTACAGCTAGAAGCACAAGGCTAGGATAGAAGAGAAATCGCTAGCCGCTTGCGAAGCCAGTGACAGAAGAACTCTGACTGAACACTATGGGTGGTAAGAAGGAACTGAGAGGGCATAGGACCGGCAACGCCTGATATACCGGGGCATGAGTGTGGTGCTCCAGAGGGTGCCACAGCCGGCCCTACGGATACCGCTAAGGCAAAAGCCTCAGACGACCGCACACCTACAATGGAATCGATATGAGCAAGCACTTGAAGAAGAACATGTATTATAACTTATAACATATTTCAATTCATCTGAAAGAATCTTTATGGTCAAGTTCCTCTGTGCTGCAAACTTTGCTTACTTACCTACAGACTATCTACTTCAGTAACAGGTTCTTTAGGTTGAAGAGAGAGTTTACTGAGTCATACCTTTTACAAGAGCTTCCTTCTTCAGTGCAGAGAAAGCTGAGCGTGTACCAGGATGGTTTGAATCCATGAGAGCTAAAGCATAAGCAGCTATGGCCAAGGTAAATGTGCTTTGGGCAGCCTGCACATTTTTCAGCAAATACTCTTCTGCTGCATTTTTAGCTTCTTGGATTTTCTGAAAAGGTGAACAGGAGGTTATATGTATTGGAAGGATAATCATCTATTGTATTACCAAGACATTATGTATTTATATACAGTACCTTCTACAACCAAATCCCCAGGTAAATGATCTGGTTTGTTCTTTTGCTTATTTTGGAAGCTGCATCACCACTGTGGCTCACTAAAGGCTAAATCACCATGTATATATTAACACTTGACACTGGAAGTAACTCTTATGATAAAAGAAAAGAGCTTTGGTTTGTGGGTGGTTTGGTTTGAGAGAGAATCATAGGTCCCCATGATCAATCCTGACTTGCCTCTGGGTCAGGGCTGGGGGGAAGGGTGAAGGAGAAGGGGGAAATCTAAGGACAGCAGAACACAGAAGACGAGACTATGATTGCCTGGGGCCTCATTGGAGAAATGAAAGCATTACATACCTGTGTTGGACATAAATGAATGGCCTTTGCAAGGCCAATAACAGAAAAGGCTGTGAGATACAAAGTTTTTTCTTTGGCTTCTTTAGGCAAAGTACCCTAAAAAAAATCCAAATACGTAAATAAAGCTAATTAGAAACAATGCGGTCAATTGATAAAAAGAATATTTTACAGTTTAGGTGAGGAACTGAAGAAAAATTTAAGTAAGAAGTATCAGTTCAATAGCAATTTTATTTTTACACTGAAAAGAAGTGTTCTTTTGTGAAGAGGTTAATTTATTTAAAAAATACAAACAAACAGAACAGACCAAAAATACATGTAAAAGTAATGACAAGCCAATATTTTTTCAGGACTTTTATATCATGATTAGAAAAAGACAATATACATGCTGCTTTCGCAGCATTTAAAAAGTAACATATAGGTATTTGTAGCTGAAAAATATAGTGAAGTTTGAAAGACTGCGCTACTGTAAAAGTGATTTTAGAAGGAGAGATGTGTGAACATGTATTAGAACTCAGTGAATTATAGCAAAATTATCTGTAAATCTCTGATTCAGCATAGCATTTAAGTACTTAGGTGCTTTGCAGAATCAGGGCCTAAAACAGCTTCTGTGTCAAATAATGGAGTACCTTACGGCAACTTCAGCCTTTAATATATGCACAAATAAAACATGTTCACTTGTCATACCTGTAGTTTTACTGGCTGATAACTTGAAAGTTCCTTGAATGACCCATCTGTCATTTGACAATTTTCAATCAGCCATATCAGTGAATTACAAACAGAAATTTGATCCAGAGTAATATACTGACTAACTTGTCCAAAAATCCTTAAGGCAAAAGCTGTCAACCTGTGAAGGAAATGGAGCAAAATATAGATGTTTTGTTCAGTGTGTGTGGTGATTTTTTTTTTTTTTTTTGGTAATTTAAAATACCAAGATAGATAGAGAGCGCCTATTTAGGCACAAACTTGCATTACTCAAGATTTGGGTTTACTGTATGTTGCCATGGGTCAATTAAACCTTTTTGCAGCCCTTTCAGAATGGCTGGCCAAATGTATGACTGTGACAGGGCACTCTTAGTAGCACCCTGGTCACGGATGTGGCTACAGCATGAAAAAGGCTGCAGGCTACGAGCAATTAAACACTTTCTGTTGGGGGATTATGAGCACCTGTAATCACTGGGCTAATGATGGGAGGATATAAGTGGAAGAAACAGGAAGCAAGGGGGAGCTCAGAAGGAAAGCTCAGGGGGTGACTGCTCCGCACTTTAAGTGTGGGGGGGAATTGTCTGGTTTGTTGGGGAAAGGCGTCTACCTCTTTAAGGGGTGGAGAGGCAAAGAGTGACTTTTGCCGCAGCTGCAGAGCAGTACAGTGTGGGGACACTGACCCATCCCCCCCTTCGCCCCCAGGGGATGGGTATAAGTACAAACTAGACAGGTGAAACCCTCTTTTACCCGAACCGGATGGAGATGCACCCACTCTCCCATCCAGGGAAGTGGTGAAATATCAGTTTGGTCAGGATCTGCTGTGGGCACTGCGCTAGCTGTTCCTTGCTTGGGGGGCTGGGAAGGAATTTTCCCCTCACCAACAGATTGACCAAGGCAGTGTGTGGTTTTTTTTCTGCCTTCTCCACAGCGGGTTGAGGGGGGACTTAGCTAGGGCGAACATGGAATTGGAGTTAAGCTATAATGCCGTAACTCATTATATAAATGTGGGGTGGACATCCTATGCAGATACAGAGAAGGGATACGGTGATCAGAAAAAGGGATTAGTGAGGGATTTAAAGGAGATACATGTTGTTAAGGGAGTGGAAACAGGAGTGTTCGGGGCTCCTATGACTGGCATGGCAGGGAGCCAACCCTCCCTCCTTTATAGCCCACCTTAACCCTCATTTGGGGGAGGGGGGTCAGCATTGCAAGGTCCCAGCAGTGGGTTGGCTGGAGACCAGGATGGGAAGGAGGGACGAACTGATGGAAGCCCCCAGGTGTATATTAAAATGATCACGGAATTACCCTTACTGTACACTTATCTGCCAGGTACACCCAGAAAATTAATAATTAAGCTGTGACCTAATTAAAACACATGCACTGTCTCCTGTTCTTTTTCCAATATAGCTGGACTATGAGACTGGGCTGAAGAGTGAAGGCTGTAGGGAAACCTCCTCTTCCTGTAAGATTGCAGTTCACTGTTACACTTGCAAGGAAGGAATAAATACACATCTGGTGGTGAAAAGGTAACAACCTGGTGTGTGTGTGTCTGTGAGGCCACATGAGCTGGCCAGGCAGTGAGGTACACTGGGTAGCCACAGAGGATAGTATTTTTAAATTAGCATTGTAAAATAAAGTTAATCAAATCTCATGCTGCAGTGTGTGAGCTGATCTCTACAGAGCACAGGAAGATGATTTTTCCTTAAATATAATACTGTACAATAGTCTTGACGTATTGTGGGAGATTTTCCACCCTTCTCTGAAGCCATCAGCAATTAGTCACTGAGAGTCACTTCTTCCTTTAAATACTTAGGCAAAAATGTTGCCCATGATCCATTAGTGGAACTAACAGTGGCATTGATGGAGTACTGTGCACAGATTAATGGCAATACAAAATATGGCCCTTAAACATTAGTCACTGTGAAGACACAGGACGGAATCAAACCTTTCAAATCCACTGTAATAAAATCATTTTAACTCACCAAGTGCTGGATGTCCCGTCTTTCCACATGGTGTACGAGAAGTCTCTGTTTCTGAATGACAGGATGCTTACAATACCTAAGATATACATAAAGCAGACAGTGTTTCTGAAGCACTGATTTCTATTCAAATTACGCTTCTTCACTCAGAAGAAAAATTAACCTCTCCTGGATCACTGGCCTTTAATTGTTTTGTTTCTAAAAAAGCAGCAAATGGTTAACTTCCAACTCAAAGAGATAATATTAAATTACGCTAATTGTGCATATCAACTAAAATTTTACTGCTTCCAAATAAAAGATCATATTTTATAGGGTGTACAACATAGGTGTCAGTTCTTCAAGCAATTTTGTAGTTCAGCCACTACAGAAACATTATGTGAAACATAGCTAACCCCATAGTTTTAGTTAAAAATATTTTTTAAAAATACATTAGCTTTATTACATTTTCATCAAATATTAAACATTAACTTTCCTATCCAACAGTACCTACAAGTCCTTAGAACTTTCAAATGAAACCAGAAATTGGAGACCACATTTTTCTACCTTCTTTCATCTTCCTCCTCATGGTAACTCTTGATGTTATGGTTTCAGGGCCAAGTAAATTCCAGTTATCGGACTTTTCCAGGTAGTGAAAGACATAAAATACTGGAGCAATACTCATGAGCTCTGCCTCTGCACTGCCCTTGGGCAAATTAGTAAGAAACTGAACACCTTCACGTTTGAGAACAGCAGAGATTACCTCACCCATAAGCTGTCCTGTGAAGAAAAACAACATGGTTAATTGTTGCCTCAGAAATACTGTACAGGCATAACTCTTATTGACTTAATTGGGAGTTGTGCAAATATATCTGAGGGTAGAATTTCGCCCATAATATTTAGAGCTACTGTAATCATTTTCTATTAAAATCTATTAATAAAGATAGGATTTTAAGCCAAGATAATTTCTAAAGAAAAGGCTGGTCTAAATAGCCTTTTCTCAAAAGTGAGAGAACCTGAGAGTATAGTCAGGTGGGTAGAGCAGAAAAAAAAGGAAATTAAGGAAGAGAGCAAGCACGTATATAGAAACTAAATATAAAATACTGCATAAATTTCATTCCAATTTACCTTTTATACTCACAATCCTGTCAACTTTCGTTTTGGGGACCAGATCTAATGGTGTCCTGTGTCGAAATTCTTGTCGTCTTCTCATTACACCTGCAATTGGAAATAAATACATATATATAACAACATATTTATAGCTTTACCTATGTAGTTGCAGAATTTAGATCCCAGCAGCCCTGCTGGGTCAGATTTGAGGCCATAGCTATTTGCCAATTTAGCAAACAAACACAAAAAATCATGAAAACTAGAGTTGGGTCTAAAATCCAGATCCGAACAACTCTAAACTTTGAAAAAGTTCAGATCCAGACCCTAATTCCATAATGAATTAAACTAATACTTTAGAAAAGTTCTAATCTTGATCAGAATTTTGGGGTATAGATTAATCTCTGATTAAACTGGATTATTTTCTATTCCAGGGAAAGCAGCACTTGGTAGTTGGTTTTCCTGCACAACTAAATTTAGAAAAATCTCAAAGTCTGCATGCCATATAAGATATGAGTAAATGTTCCTCTAACCATTCCAATTAATCAAAATGGCTAGCTACTTTGAAAGGGACTCCATTACTGTGTGCTAGGGCATGCAATTTCTCAGTAGAGATATGTGAATGTTGTGCCATGAAGAAGAATTGATTTTGATGTTTGTCTGAGATTGCAGAGTAAAAGAGCAAATAAGAAGATACAAAATCACTTTCCATACCATAAACACCTTGTGGATCCAGAGAAAAGCCTGCATGAAGTTCTCTTTTAATACCTTCTGGCTGCAATCAAGATGAGGCCAAAACTAAGCAGTACATCAAAGTACTTTGTTTAATTTAACACATTGACTAAAGCAATAATTTTAAAATATCATACAATCAGACCCACATAATCTTTGTCTAATTCTCAGTTTAAAGGTTTTATGTTGCTGCTGCCAAACATTTGTTTTTAAAACAAAATCTTCAACCAAAATTAGCAACCAATGTAAATAAAGTTTATGGGAACTATAAAACTCTAATAAATATATCTTTACAATAAATGTATTTAAGGATTTGAAGAACTGATGCAAACTACATCATCAATATTCTATACTCTATTTGCTTATTTTAAGTCACAAGCTACACACATCATATTTACACCTATTTGCTTGCTAGTTGTCAACCACTGTAATCCATACATTTAAAAAAGTAAACACATAAGGGCCCAATCCTGAAGTTGCATCATGGCATAACTCTCAATGAAGTCAATGAGAGTTTTATATGTGAAAGGACTGCAGGATCAGGCAAATATTTTATGCCTTTATATACACATCAGAATAGAGATTGTTTAACAACAGCTGCTACTGATAGATTTGTTAAACAGAATGACAAGACTATTTGCAGGTGTATTATTTGTTATTTTACAGCACCCAAAAGAATGATAAGCACTTTTTAACACAAGTAAATTACATATGATCCCTGGATTTCATAAGTCATGTTCATATTCTGATTTCATATATTTATAAAATACCATCAATTTATTATGACTGAATCTATTCAAAAAGAGCAAGAGTTCTAAGGAAGGTTTTGGTCTTACCACCACACGCAACGTTTTCACTAAAACTTCACTGTTCTGTTCAGCCAACAATGTAAAGTTGATTGTATGAAGACCTAGTTCCAGAGGGAGTATTCTGAATGTAACTGATGCGACAGAATAGCCACCTAGATTCTGATATTTACAACTCTGTAACCCTTGCTGAGCACTTGCAGAGCCTTTGAACAAACAGATTCCATCTCCAACTGTTGCTTTAACACAGAACTGAAACATCAGAGAAGATTTAAAAAGATTAAAATAAATGTTACATTGAGTGTTAGATTACACTAAACAATTTTACTATTGTTAGCAATGTGTAAAAGTGATTAACTTTATTATTATTAAAAAGAACAGGAGTACTTGTGGCACCTTAGAGACTAACAAATTTATTTGAGCATAAGCTTTCGTGGGCTACAGCCCACTTCGGATGCAATTATTGTTATTATTTGCATTATAGTAGCGCACAGAAGCCCTAACCAAGGATCAGGGAGCCATAGCGCTAAGCATCGTATATACATTTGCATATACTTTTTCTCTGCAACATTTTTCTGTAAAATTTCACTGTTCTGTTTCAGTGTATTTTTCACCACTAAAATTTTGCTTTTCTATTAAATCTCCAGGCAACATTATTTATTTGCTTTCAAAAATGTGTAACCAAGAAAACCACCCTCCATTTGAAATTTCAAACTCAAATTTTGAGCAGAAACAGAAGTGTTCTATTATTTATTTTTTATTATTTATATTAGAATAGAACACAAAAGTTGCTACGTAATTTCAAAACACAGAGGAAGATGCAGTCCCTATGCCCCAAAGAGCATGCAGTTTAAAAAGACAGACAGACAAAGGGTAAGGAAAAGGGATACAACATCCAAGCAAGGAGATGAGGGTGATAACTGGGACATCCTATTAGTACAGCAGCCATCTTTAAAAAAATTATTTTGTGCACTGTACTTTTACATGAGAGGAGAAGGTGGATGCTACAGAAAGAGAAAACTTTATTATGTTGCTGAATGCTTCTGCTGCTACTACTGAACTGACCCCTTCTTTCCTGTCCTGTCCAAGATTCTTTCTACCAAACCTAACACTGTGGGCCCTCCAACATGTAGTCTGTGCCTGACCAGCGGGAGAGAAGGACTAGAATAGGGAGTGAAGCAGAAAAATGCAAAGATTAGTGCATTTCTTGATGTACAAAATTGTTTATTCTTCAGTCTTAAAGTTTTTTCCAGATTTGATCCAGAGCGCTGCCCTCTCAATTCAGGAAGCTAATATGTAGAAACTCCATCCATGATTATATTCACTAGAGTCCATTGGTAGCTGGCTTCAGAATTCAGTGCAAGTCATTTCATGTGTTTGTTCCACTTATGCCATTTTGGCTTCCCTTTTTCACCACCTTCCATTGAGAACTGGCTAGGCCACACACCAGGATATTCTACAAGCACAGCTATTGTTTCTGCCTGGGTGCAGAACTTTCAAACTGTGCCCAAATACAATGTGATGGGCGCTATAGGAATAAAATAAATTAAATTATGAAGTACAATGCTGCATTCTGTAACAATTGGAGAATCCTGACTCATGCATATTGACTGGATACTTGCAGAAACAAATCCTTTGTCAGTTCATCATAATACTGTACTACATATATAAAATTCAGAAAATCCACAAATTACCATCGTTTTGGAATTTCTGTAGTTGTAAACAGATCCTTTTAACTCAATTTGTTCTCCACGCACAACAGAATAAGGTATATGCATGCTCAGGAAAACATCTTTTAAAACCTGCACTTGGAGTGCATCAGCAACACATATACCTAGGAAGAATTAAAAATATAATAGCACAATATGATATCAGCAGAAGTACACATTTGATGCAGACTATTCTCTCATTCCAAGAAGCAGGTCCATATCACTCCTCACACCCATGTCACCTTTCTGGTTTCCTATCAAATTACAAAATCTACTATGAAATTGTCAGCTTGGGTTTTCTGAAATCATCAGGGACTCACTCCACTTTCTCTTTCTGAGTTGCTATCTGCCTAATTCCTTGTGCTCACTCCAGACCTCCTACTCTGTCTTCTTCTCAGTTCTCTCCTTCCTAGTGCTAGGATTTTCTCTTTCAGCTGTACTACCCCATCTATTACAAACTCTCTGCTCCTCCCTTTCTTCAAGCAATTAAGTCACTTCCTCTCTTGAGATCTTATTGTGGAATTTTCCTTTTCTCTTTAGCCTCCTATATGACAACTGTAAAACAGAATCGCAGCCAAGGCAGAAGTATTAACATTTTTTAAAAATTTTAACTTCTGAGAAGTACATAACAAATATTCAAACAACAAGCATATTGAAAAAAATATTAAACTACATGACATGCTTTAAAATCCGATTACTCTGATTATGGTCTTTCTTTCTGGCCACCCAAAATTAATTTCCATGATGCTTTTGCATAAAAGATTCTCACAGATTCCTAGCATCAAAAGTTGATGCTTTATTCCATTTGACAAATAGGATTAGAAGTTTTCAGATGGTGTATAAAATTGGTTCTGGTGCTTACAGTTTTACAGATAGTGGTAAAATCACGCCAGAATTACACAAAAAGTAAAGACAAAAGAAGGTAACCAAAATATGACAATTTTAATGTATGATATTTCATGAACCAACAGGGCTAAAGAATAGCACTCTCTTGCTAATACATAGTATTAGTTTCTGTTCCTGGTGTTCCAAGAGATAGCTGGCCAGCAAACAGATAGGCCAGGATACGTTCAGCATTCCAAGCCTCTAGGATCAGTTTTCCCATGATACTGATGGTCAAGGGGAAATGTTCAGCTAAATTATATATTAGTGGGGAAGGAAAAGAGAATCTTGGATCTCTCAAGACATCTAGATAGACCTATGTGTAGTGCTGAGGAGGAGCCGGTGGTCATGGTACATGTAGGTACCAGTGACATAGGGAAGGATAGGAGAGAGGTCCTGGAGGCCAAATTTAGGCTGCTAGGTAAGAGATTGAAGTCCAGGACTTCCATAGTAGCACTCTCTGAAATACTTCCAGTTCCACACACAGGCTAGTTAGACAGCCAGAACTGCAGGGTCTCAATGCGTGGATGAGACGATGGTGTAGGAAGGAGGGATTTAGAGTTATTAGGAACTGGGAAAACTTTTGGGAAAGGGGGAGCCTATACAGGAAGGATGAGCTCGACCTAAACCAAAATGGAACCAGATTGCTGGCACTTAAAATTAAAAAGGTCATACAGCAGTTTTTAAACTAAGGGCTGGTGGAAATCCGATAGGTGCGGAGGAGCACGTGGTTCAGACAGCGACATCTGTTAGGGGAGGATCTGTTGATGGAGATTCTCTATGTCCTAGTAAAGAGGAGAGGATGGAAGATGATAAAATACGAGTAGGATCTGATGAGAAACAGTCAAATGAAAAAAATCCCATTCAATTGCATCATGTAATGGCAGACAGCTAAAAAGTGACAAGTTTTTAAAGTGCTCATTTACCAATGCTAGGAGTCTAAATAATAAGATAGGTGAACTAGAGTGTCTCGTATTAAATGAGGATATTGATATAATAGGCATCACAGAAACTTGGTGGAATGAGGATAATCAATGGGACACAGTTATACCAGGGTACAAAATACATCGGAAGGACAGAACAGGGTGGGGGAGTGGTAGTATATGTGAAAGAAAGCGTAGAATCAAATGAAGTAAAAATCTTAAATGAACCGAACTGTACCCTAGAATCTCTATGGATAGTAATTCCATACTCTAATAATAAGAACATAGCAGTAGGGATATATTACCGACCACGTGACCAGGATGGTGATAGTGACTGTGAAATTCTCAGAGAGATTAGAGAGGCTATTAAAATAAAAAACTCAATAATAACAGTTGAAATCCCCCATCCCCATATTGACTGGGTACATGTCACCTCAGGATGGAATGCAGAGATAAAGTTTCTTGACACCTTAAATGATTGCTTCTTGGAGCAGCTAGTCCCAGAACCCACAAGAGGTGAGGCAATTCTTGATTTAGTCCTTAGTGGAGCACAGGATCTTGTCCAAGAGGTGAATATAGCTGGACCACTTGGTAATAGTGACCATAATATAATTAAATTTAACATCCCTGTGGTGGGGAAAACACCACAGCAGCCCAACACTGTAGCATTTAATTTCAGAAAGGGGAACTACACAAAAATGAGGAGGTAAATTAAACATAAATTAAAAGGTACAGTGCCAAAAATGAAATCCCTGCAAGCTGCGTGGAAACTTTTTAAAGACACCATAACAGAGGCTCAACCTAAATGTATACCCCAAATTAAAAAACATAGTAAGAGAACCAAAAAAGTGCCACTGTTGCTAAACAACAAAGTAAAATAAGCAGTGAGAAGCAAAAAGGCATCCTTTTAAAAGTGGAAGTTAAATCCCAGTGAGGAAAATGGAAAGGAACATAATCTCTGGCAAATGAAATGTAAAAATATAATTAGGACGGCCAAAAAGGAATTTGAAGAACAGCGAGCCAAAGACTCAAAAAGTAACAGCAAAAAAATGTTTAAGTACATCAGAAGCAAGAAGCCTGCTAAACAGCCAGTGGGGCCACTGGACGATGGAGGTGCTAAAGGAGCACTCAAGCACAATAAGGCCATTGCGGAGAAACTAAATGAATTCTTTGCATCAGTCTTCACGCATGAGGATGTGAGGGAGATTCCCAAACCTGAGCCATTCTTTTTAGGTGACAAATCTGAGGAACTGTCCCAGATTGAGGTGTCATTAGAGGGGATTTTGGAACAAACTGATAAACTAAACAGTAATAAGCCACCAGGACCAGAGGGTATTCACCCAAGAGTTCCAAAGGAACTCAAATGTGAAGTTGCAGAACTACTAACTGTAGTTTGTAACCTATCATTTAAATCAGCTTCTGTACCAAATGACTGGAAGACAGCTAATGTGATGCTAATTTTTGAAAAGGGTTCCAGAGGTGATCCCAACAATTACAGGCCGTAAGCCTGACTTCAGTACCGGTCAAACTGGTTGAAACTATAGTAAAGAACAAAATTGTCAGACACATAGATGAACATAATTTGTTGGGGAAGAGTCAACATGGTTTTTGTAACGGGAAATCATGCCTCACCAATCTACTAGAATTCTTTGAGGGGGTCAACAAGTAGGTGGACAAGGGGGATCCAGTAGATATAGTGTACTTAGATTTTCAGAAAGATAAGAGGGAAGATCCTCTCAAGGACTGGTAACTGGTTAAAAGATAAGAAACAAAGGGTAGGAACAAATGGTGAGTTTTCAGAATGGAGAGAGGTAAATAGTGGTGTCCCCCAGGGGTCTGTACTGGGACCAGTCCTGTTCAACATATTCATAAATGATCTGGGAAAAGGGGTAAAGAGTGAGGTGGCAAAATTTGCAGAGGATGTTGTGAAGGCCAAAACTGTAACAGGGTTCATAAAAGAACTAGATAAGTTCATGGAGGATCGGTCCATCAATGGCTTTTAGCCAGGATGGACAGGGATGGTGTCCCTACCCTCTGTCTGCCAGAAGCTGGGAATGGGCAACAGGGGATGGATCACTTGATGATTACCTGTTCTGTTCATTCCCTCTGGGGCACCTGGCACTGGCCACTGTTGAAACACAGGATCCTGGGCTAGATGGACCTTTGGTCTGACCCAGTATGGCCGTTCTTATGAAAGGAAAAATGTCTTGCAAAAGAAAACTAAATCCAAAAGCTCACTAATTATTTTGGTTACCCTTAGTGAGGCCCTAATGCTTACCTTTATCTGAAATGCCAACACCTTGTATTTCCCATGTAGTCAGAGAATCAGGCAGAGTCACTGAAAGGGCCTTTGATCTATATTACAAATGGTTTTTGAGAGTTAGTAAATTTTATAAATTATTATTATTACTTTGTTAATACCAACAATTGGCTCAGCACTATACAACACACAGGTAAAGACAGCCTCTGCCCAGAGGAGTTTGCAGGGTCAAAGATTCAGGTAAGCTGTACAGGAGACCTAGAGCTGTTGACTTAGAACACTGAACACATTTTTGTCTGATTAGGCTTGGTATTGGTCGGCCTTCCAGAAATCAGTGAGTTTTTAGAACTAATATGAATAAAAGGAGAGCTGGGGCCTGACACTCTAGGAATAGGTGGTCAGTTTCCTGCACAGGGACATAATGGAAAAAAATGTCAAGGGGAGTCGGGCCCAGCCCCACCAGAGATTTATCATCTACCTTCCAACTGAGACTGATCAAGTGAATATAAAAGCAAGCAAGTGGCTCAGTTGGGGAGAGGAACTGTGGAAAGGAGGGTGATGCCACTAGCTGGCACTGAATGGAGAGACATACAAGGAAAGGACTTTGGGATCCAGCAGCCTACTTTGGTCAGAGGAATAGCTTTGTGTTCATATTCCTGGAGTGGGGAGACAGGCCACTAGCCTACAGTTCTTATAGTTAAGGGCAGTATCATAATGCATATGCACAAGAGGATAGAATTTAAGTTGCACAGACTTAATTCTGGCATTTCCTAACTTTGGAGTGCTTTGTTTTGAAACACTAATATTCTCTTAACAATATTTTTAAAAATTGAATAAATATACAATTCTAAAAAATGATATAAGAATTCAGATCATGGGAGAAGGGCAGGAAAACTAAAAAAAAAATCTCTTAAAAAATATGGTCAGTCTAAAAACCCTGCAAATTCATAGCAAAGGTATTTGCCCCCTTGTGAGTCAATATTAACCCTCTCCACCGAGGGTATGTCAACACTGCAAGTGAAAGTGTAATTGTAGCACAGGCAGGCACACTTGTACTGATTTTAATCTAGCTAGCATGGGTATGCCTACCCATGCTTCAATTACACCTTCCACAAGGACTGAAGTAGGCAGCATGATCACTTCCCTCAGTCAACAGTAGGGGAGTGAATTAGGGATTCTTTCTCTGTATTGAGAAGGGCTTTCAATAAGAGATGGATATCCTAGTTCAGAAAATGGGGCACTTCAGATTCTAGGCAATAGCTGAGCTCTTGCAAGTCAGATGACATTAAATGGTTCAGAGTATAGTACCCTGGAGGAACTTGATGGACTTCCCATAACCAGCTTTCAGGGAAGTAGCTTCGAATCTCTGGCTTGTCCAATCCCAGTAGAGCCTTAAACTCTGAAAAGGAGAAACAAATAAAGCAATTCAGAGATTCCTAAGGCTTTCCACTCACAACCTCAAAAATCACTGTTTTTGACTTCTGTGATCATACAGCCTAGAATCTTTGCTTCTGTTTTTCTTGTAAAATTAAAAAAATGGGTTTTAATGTTCTTACAAGAAGGCTGTGATTATCCTAAAACAACCATATACACCCTCATAAATGTATGTATAAATTCACAGACAGTTTGAAACTTACGCATTCTTGCCAATATTAAAACTTTGTGGGTCTCACTCTCCCGTAGTTTTGTTGCAAATTTACAGCAATCCTTGAATGCGTCTATGCACTTAGGAATACTCTTAATACGCTCAACTCTCTGATCGCACGTCTCCCCGAGAGGAGATTCTTTTACTCCAGCCATACAGCACTTCCGAATCTCTCGATGCCAATATATGGATGCTGAAATAATAATAAAATATCTTACATAATCCCTTCCTTGAGATAAAATACTTTTAAATGAATGGCTGTAACTGGTCATACTGAAGTAAATTTTCAATCATGATAAAGGTGTAGCTTTCAGGAAGAAATTAAATTTGTCATTTTAAAAATCCCATGTTCAAAGTGACCTCTCCATATTATTGTGAATCAAAATTCTAAAACAAATAAGGAAAAGGATGGAAATGACATTTCAAAAGAAAAAGTCAGCCACAAAAACCATAACCATGTTTTTCTCCCTCTCAAGGCCTATGTTGCACGAATTGGTGGTCTCAGTCCAATCCTTAATGGATCGTATCCATATTAGAAATGCCAGCAGTACAACTGGCAGACTTGTGAGCACAGAAGCCAAAAATTAAAAGAACAAAAGCACTCTTCCGCCCCTACGAGTAGGTCAAGGTTGGGACAGACTGTCATGTTGTTAATTTGTATTGTGGCCATGATTCAGCAAGGAACTTAAGCAATTGCTTAAATTTTAAGAATGTGCTTAAGTCCACTGACTTCAAGTGAAGCATGTGTTTAAGTTTCAGAGTAGCAGCCGTGTTAGTCTGTATCCGCAAAAAGAAGAACAGGAGGACTTGTGGCACCTTAGAGACTAACAAATTTATTAGAGCATAAGCTTTCGTGGACTACAGCCCACTTCTTCGGATGCATATAGAGTGGAACATATATTGAGGAGATATATATACACACACAGACAGAGAGCATAAACAGGTGGGAGTTGTCTTACCACCTCTGAGAGGCCAATTAATTAAGAGAAAACAAACTTTTGATGTGTTTAAGAGCTTTTCTGAATTGGGTTCTCTGACAAAGCTGAACAATGACATTGCAATCTAGCTCTTCTTGTGCACACTCAAAATTTAAACCTTCATATTTCTCATTTCTAAAGTACAGCCTCTTTTTTTCATATATTCAAACAAAACTTTTGGAGCACCTTTGTTTTTTATTTCCTCTTCAAAGCTGGCTCTTCTTGGTCTTACAATTGCTTTACAACTTTCGTCTGTTAAAAAAAAAAACCCAAGACATGTTATAATATTTTTTCCACTAATTTTTTCCACTAACTCATCCCAGAATTAAAATAAACCAGTGAAAGTACATTATAGGATTGATCTGTGAATTTGGCAAGTTTTGTTTTGCAGAACTACTAACTGTGGTATGTAACCTATCATTTAAATCAGCTTCTATATCAGATGACTGGAGGATAGCTAATGTAATGCCAATTTTTTTAAAAAGGCTCCAGAGACAATCCCAACAATTAAAGGCCAGTAAGCCTAACTTCAGTACCGGGCAAATTGGTTGAAACTACAGTAAAGAAGAAAATTGTCAGACACATAGATGAACACAATTTGTTGGGGAAGAGTCAACATGGTTTTTGTTAAGGCAAATCATGCCTCACCAATCTACTAGAATTATTTGAAGGGGTCACCAAGCACGTGGACAAGGGGGATCCAGTGGATATAGTGTACTTAGATTTTCAGAAAGCCTTTGACAAGGTCCCTCACCAAAGGCTCTTAAACAAAGTAAGCTGTCATGGGGTAAGAGGGAAGGTCCTCTCGTGGATCAGTAACTGGTTAAAAGATAGAAAACAAAGAGTAGGAATAAATGGTCAGTTTTCAGTATGGAGAGAGGTAAATAGTGGTGTCCCTCATGGGTCTGTACCAGGACCAGTCCTGTTCAACATACAGTAACTCCTCACTTAAAGTCGTCCCGGTTAACTTTGTTTCGTTGTTAAGTTGCTGATCAATTAGAGAAAATGCTTGTTATAAGGGAGCATTGCGGAACTTTAAACATTATTTGGCAGCCGCCTGCTTTGTCCACTGCTTGCAGAAAGAGCAGCTCGTTGGAGCTAGTGGTGGGGGCTTGGAACCAGGGTGGACCAGCAGCCCCCCTATCAGCTCCCCACTCCCCTAAGTTCCCTGTGCAGCAGCTGCCCTGCAGGCTATACATTGCCCAGCAGTCCCTCGCCCCACTGCCATGTGCTGCTTCTGCCCTCTGCCTTGGAGCTGCTCCCAGGAGCCTCCAGCTTGCTGTGCAGAGGTGGGGGGGAAAAGGGGTGCTAATGTCAGGGTGTCCCTCTCCCTCCTTCCTTCCTTTCAGGGCCGGCGCTTCCATTTAGGCGACCTAGGCTATCGCCTAGGGCACCAGGATTTGGGGGAGCGGCATTTTGCCGCCCTCGGCGGCAATTTGGCGGGAGGGGGTCCTTCCACGCTCCGGGTCTTCGGCGGCAATTCTGCGGCAGGTCCTTCACTTGCTCCGGGACCTGCCGCCGAAGTGCCCTGAAGACTGGGAGCACAGAAGGACCCTCTCACCGCAGAATTGCCGACGACGACCGGGAGCCCAGAAGGACCCCCGCCTAGGGCGCCAAAAACCCTGGCGCCGCTCCTGCTTCCTTTACCCCATCTTCATAGAGAAGGGGACGGGGAGGACACATGACAGGGCTCAGGACGGAGGGAGCTTGCAGCTGCTATCTCAACTTGCTGATCTACTTAAAAGGGCAGTGTACTTAGAGTGGGCTCAGCATACTTAAAGGGGCAATGCGTGTCTCTCTCACACACACACACAGTGTATGTCTCTGTCTCTCTCTGCCATGCTGTCTCTCCTCCCTCCATTCGTGTTGCCTTGTAGAGTGCAAGGCTACATTAACAAAAATGTGTTAACCCTTGAGGGCACAGTCGAGTGCTAGTTCATCATTTAGCAGTTGGCATTCCCTGGGAAATATCCCACTCTCTTCCACCCTCTAACTTCACCACTCAACCAAGCTTCACTATCATCATTGCTGTGTACAGTACTAAATTGTTTGTTTAAAACTTATACTGTTATATATATATATATAGAGAGAGAGAGAGAGAGAGGGGATTAGGTTCCAGGGAAACTTTTTTCGCCAGAGAAAAGTCTCTCTCTCTCTCTCTCTCTATATATATATAGTCTTTTCTCTGGCGAAAAAAGTTTCCCTGGAACCTAACCCTCTCTATTTATATTAATTCCTATGGGGAAACTGGATTCACTTAACATCGTTTTGCTTAAAGTTGTATTTTTCAGGAACATAACTACAACATTAAGCGAGGAGTTACTGTATTCATCAATGATTTGGAAAAAGGGGTAAAGAGTGAGGTGGCAAAATTTGCAGATGATATAAATCTACTCAAGACAGTTAAGTCACAGGCAGACTGTGAAGAGCTACAAAAGGACCTCTCAAAACTGGGTGACTGGGCAACAAAATAGCAGATGAAGTATAATGTTGATAAATGCAAAGTAATGCACATTGGAAAACATAATCCCAATTATACATATAAAATGATGGGGTCTAAATTAGCTGCTACCACTCAAGAAAGAGATCTTGGAGTCACAGTTCTCTGAAAACATCCAATGTGCAGCAGCAGTCAAAAAAGCGAACAGAATGTTGGGAATCATTAAGAAGGGGATAGATAATAAGACAGAAAATATCACATTGCCTCTCTATAAATCCATGGTACGCCCACATCTTGAATACTGAGTGTAGATGTGGTCACCCCATCTCAAAAAAGATATACCGGAATTGGAAAAGGTACAGAAAAGAGCAACAAAAATTAGTAGGGGTATGGAACAACTTCCATATGAAGAGAGATTAATAAAACTCGGACTTTTCAGCTTGAAAAAGAGACGACTAAGGGAGGATATGATAAAGGTCTATAAAATCATGACTTGTTTGGGGAAAGTAAACAAGGAAGTGTTATTTACTCCTTCTCATAACGTAAGAACTAGGAGTCACCAAATGAAATTAATAGGCGGCAGGTTTAAAACAAACAAAAGGAAGTATTTCTTCACACAACACGCAGTCAACCTGTGGAATTCCTTGCCAGAGGATGTTGTGAAGGCCAAGACGCTAACAGGGTCCAAAAAAGAAATAGTAAGTTCATTGAGGGTATGTGTATCAATGGCTATTAGCTAGAATGGGCAGGGATGGTGTCCCTAGCCTCTGTTTGCCAGAAACTGGGAATGGGAGACAGGGGATGGATCACTTGACGATTACCTGTTCTGTTCATTCCCTCTGAAGCACTTGGCACTGTCCACTGTCAGAAGACAGGATACTGGACTAGAAGGACCATTTGTCTGGCCTGGTATGGCCATTCTTATGTTCTTGTTTATAACTTCAGTTCATTTTATAATTGCAATGAGGCACTCTAGGCCCTAGAATCTAAGGTATGTATCTTTTTACCATAATTACAATCCTTAGAGCATTTGTATTTATGAGACAATGATTCCAACATTATTCTTCCTCACTGTATAAATAAGCTCCAACATAATAATTGTGAGCTATGCTACTCGTAGAAAAACAGATTTGAACTTGCATGTTTAAAGGATAAGTACCTGCTACTTTAGAGTCATCTGCATTAGCATTGGTTAGAAATGTAAGCCCAGCTGATCGGAATACATCAACATTGTTCTGCCCTCCTCCAGCACCACATCCAAGATCACTGTTTTCCAAATCTAACATTACCTATTGAAAAAAGTAAGCCAGGAGCTCATTTCAATGTGAAATATATTATATGACTGAAGGGAGCATTATGGACCTGTGAGGATTAACAAGCCATTTAGCCAGTAAAATGATATAAGACTGACACAGAAATACATTGTATTCAGTGTTGTTATAGACATGTCAACCCCAGGATATTAGAGAGACAAGGTGGGTGAGGTAGTATCTTTTATTGGACCGACTTCTGTCGGTGAGAGAGAAAAGCTTTCAAGTTTACACAGAGTTCTTCTTCAAGTCTGGGAATCTTACTCATCTTGTATTTAACTGTGACACTCTGAGTAAGATTCCCAGATCTGAAGATGAGCTCTGTGTAAGCTTGTGTCTCTCACCAACAGAATTTGGTCCTATAAAAAAATATGACCTCACCTACCTTGTCTCACAAAAATACATTGTTATTTTTCTCTTCTTGTACTAAACTGTTGTGTAGTGCTGTTGTAAAATGTTAAACAGCAGCTACATTTCACCACCGAAGTGGCATTCTTTCAGCTGCAGGTGAAGTGAATTCTACATAAATCTGTGAAAACAGAAATCCTAGGTTATCTACTGAACAAGAACATTATATGCAACAGAAATATGAGCTCCCACATTACTACTCTAGCAGCGTGCCTTAAAAACCTGACCTGCAGGAATCACTACTAGGACTGAGGAGGGGAGTTCAGTCTCCACGCCTGTTCAATCACAGAGCTCTCCAAAAACAGAGCCAATCACTGTGGATTTTTTGATGACTGGAACTGGGCTAAGCCCCACAACTCATTTCCATAGGGCAAACAATAATTGAAAGACAACTATTTCTGATTACTACTGACCTCAGCTGGATTTGACCTAGTAACCTAGAGGTGAAAGACTGTAAATCCCATCACCAAGCCTTCTGAATGCATGCAACACAAATTTTTAAACTGCCACTATATTTTGTGACTATTACTTAACTCTTTCCATAGACCTCTTTCTTGTTCCTGTGATTCCATATATTGCCTCGTCGATAGATGACAAAGCAACAAAAGAACTGAACTGGGTTTTCATGTTAATTGATATAACCGTGCCCGGCTTATGAGAGTCTTCTTTTGATAATAACTGAACCTATAAAAGGAAAACAAATATAGGTTACTGAGACGCATGGCCAGAAAGGGTTAAGCATCCTGCAGGAATAATGACCCAAATTCAACCTTTAGAGACATGTTAGAAAAGTATCTAAATGGTAATTAGGGCCATTCCATGTCAGATAGGCTAGAACTTTGAAATGCAAACCTATATTGTTCGAAATTAGAGGTGATACTAATTGTATGTGTGTAATTATATCTTGTTAGAAGTTAACAATGTAACCAGTCTCTGTCTATGCTGTATTCTGTTAATTCAGAGCTCAAAAGGAACTCTTAACATTTAAATGAACTATAAATATAACATCACTGTATTCATCTTTCTTTTAAATGTCTAGCAAATCACCTATGAATGGTGGAAAATGGGCAACTGCCTTATGTTAATTCCTGTAGCTAATTACTGATGCTTAGGAAACAGGTCTACTTCAAAGTTTCCATGATTGCCTATTGTTCACTTAAGGACTCTGAGCTGTCAAGAGAAGGTCTGGAACTGTATAAAGGTCTCTTGGTTCCTGATTCTTTTTATCTCAGATCCGCTTGATGCTTTATGCAGAGGAAGCTTGAGTCATAACACTGAGCTCTCCAGACCCATCTGGATCACCCTGAATATAAACATTGGACTATAATCTATGGACTAATTCTGAAAGAACTCTTTGCAACTACAAAGCTCACCATCTCTACTATGAATCTGATCTCAGAACAGTACTTATGTCTGTATGCATACTGCTCTTTTAACCAATACTCACTCTCTTTCTTTTTTAATAAATTTTAGTTTAGTTAATAAGGATTGGCTCTAAGCATGTATTTGGGTAAGATCTGGAATATTCATTAACCTGGGAGGTAATGTGTCTGATCCTGCTTTGAGCAGGGGTTGGACTAGATGACCTCCTGAGGTCCCTTCCAACCCTGATATTCTATGATTCTACTGCTTCTCAGTGAGGGTGGGGTTTCTCTCACTTGTTAAAAAAATTTTTTTCAGGGGAGGGATAGCTCAGTGGTTTGAGCATTGGCCTGCTAAACCCAGGGTTGTGAGTTCAATCCTTGAGGGGGCCACTTAGGGATCTGGGGCAAAATCAGTACTTGGTCCTGCTAGTGAAGGCAGGAGGCTGGACTCGATGACCTTTCAGGGTCCCTTCCAGCTCTATGAGATAGGTATATCTCCATATATTATCCTTTGCAATTGGTAGAATTTATATGATGAATTAGATTTTCAGTAATCCTCATCATATTTGACTTGGGTGTCTGGGTGGAGGCCTAAGGCTGGGTTACTTTAAGGGAACTGTGCTGTTGGCTTCTGGGTAACCAGTAAGGTATTACAGAAGCTGTTTTGTGCTGGTTTGGTAAATCTAAGTATAGGAATATCCACTAGCTTTAGAGATCGTCTGCCCCATTTGCAGTTTGTCCAAATTGAGTAACCTCAGTGCAGCTCCCCTGGGACTTCGGTCACAGTTACTTAAAAAAATTAAGAGATCTGAAGGCTGACACTTCAATGTTTTGGGAAAACACTAGAGAATCTGTGCAGCTCTGAGAGTAGAATTTTGATGATAAAACAAACGCGCCACTTAACTCGAGAATGTTTATGGAATTTTTAATACACAGACTCATACACTCACCTGGAGGCTATTGCCACACTTCTGTTCTATATTGAGCCAAACTGAATCAGCTACTAATTCTGCAGTTTCCTCTCCAGTGACAATGTAGTAGACAAGGAGACGTGCTGAAGGAACCATTTCTTGCGTTAGCTTAAAGTTTAGATTTTCATAATCTGAGCTCATAATCCTTTCCTGAGTTCCAAAACTTACTATTTTCCCTTTGGATAATATCTATAAGATGAGGGCGGGGGGGGGGAAGAAAACAAAAAGAAAGTAACTAGTCCCAGGAAGTGTTCCTGACTCCCTAGAAAGTCACTTTGGCAAAGAGAAAGATTGTAGATAATATACTATTTGTGTATCTTAACTGGTGAACAATAACAAAAAGGAAATTTAAAAAGTTAAATTTTACTTTTAGAAATACTTTTGCCCTTTTGTATTGATTTTTTACATGAACTCAAACCACTTTGTAAACATTAATTAAGCCTCACAACTGCATGTAAAACTGGCATCTTTATCTTGAATTCAGAGCATACTAAGAATCAAGCATTTGAGATGTTTAATGTAGACTGCCTTAAATTAATGTAAAAGAGAGTTGTGTCAATTGAAATAGTATTGCTTGTTTTAATATGAACAGATTGTAATATAACTGAAAGTAGCTCTTTTTTTATACCATACGACATCCTGTAAACCCTTAGATACAATGTAATAGTGTACCTGAAAAAAATTAGGAGTCTAATATGTCAAGTATATGCTGGCACCATGGGGAAGCTTATCTTCCCCTATTCAATGGACCAAATTTAGACCAGTGCAAGGAAAAGGACATAACTCCCCATTCCCAAACAGAAGTGGATATGCACTGCAAATGCTGTCTTGATGAGTGCCCATAATCTTGCTCTAATCAACCATATACATACACACAGCGCTCCTCAGAAGATTCTTGGCGCTGGGATCATGAACAATTTCCCTACGTGAGTGTACGACTTCCAGGAGAAGTAAGCATGTGTCTTAGTGTTTGCTGAATGAGGGTCTTCAATCAGGAAACTGTCAAAAAATCAAGTCTACAAGCCCTTTGCTGCTGACCACTGCTGCATTTCTTGTCTAGTGGTACCATTCTTTGAAATGTTGGAGTTCTGCGGGACACTGACTTCACAAGGGACTTAACAGGTACTTGAGACTGCTGACAAGCAATTAACACAATGCTGATGCAAAATCAGTCTGCATTTGTCTCATTTTTACAAGTTCTCTCCATGTCAAAATTAATACAGGAGCAATGAGGGAAATGTGTGTTGCTGTCTGAGCGGAACCTGTTCTACGGCTAAATATAGTACTTTGATCTTTCTAGTGTTGTTGATCTGGCACCTTGTACTAAATTACAAAACAATGTTTTAATGTGAAAATACATCTGTTACTTACCAAATAGCTGTAGCGATGTATTTTATGAATATAGTGGCTATGTGGATACACTTTAATGCTCATATAATCCCCTACATGTAGTAGTTTATAGTTTGAAGCCCAGTCAATGTACAGATAGCTTTTGCTGAGCGATGAGTATGCTTTTGCTTCATAGTTTCCAGTTGCCTGATTTTCTTCTGATAGACTTGTATCTGCAGTTTTTAGCTAAAAATGATATAAAGTGCATAAAAAGGTTTAATACCAACAAACATTCTGATAATGTTTTGTACAATGCCTTTTATCCAGCATCTGAAAGCCCTTTGTAATTAATCAAGTAAACTTCACAATACCCCTGTGAATCAGGAATTATTAAAGTAATTTTGTAAATAGTTAAACAGAGTCCAAAAGAGGCTCATGGCCTGATTTCAAGAGAACTAAGCACTCACAGCTCTCTAGTCAGTGAAAAAGGAAGGATCAGAAGTCAGACATGCTGACTCCCAAATGCATTCTTTAATTATGAAGTTATACTTTCTCTTATTAAATAAATATTAAAATTAAAATGTAATATAATATGTATACAGGATGGATTAACTGGTTCTGATAAAATGACAGCCAACTCAAGCTTTTGTCTGAAATATAACTCTGCACATTTTGGTTTCAGACAGATGCTGAAATCCCAAAATACCATGAGACACTATTTTGTCCCTCTGTTTGAGATGGTCAATGAACAAAGGGAAATTCTATTAGAAAGCCTGCTTTGGGTAATTTCTAGGTCGAGATAAATTGGTTCATGTACATTTGGATAACCAGTATCTGAAGTTTTAGGTGTTTATATGAACTGAACCATTTGAATTAGGTGATCATCTTTAATATATAGACAAATCAATTTCAACCATTTCACATTTTCTTTTATAAAAAACTGTCAAATCCAAATAAGTAAAAAAAACCAAACCAACAGTAAAGATGTATATATGTATACATATAAGTAGAGAGGAAAAAGGTCAACAACATATTGAAAGCTACTGTCATTTTGATCAGATGCCTCCAGAATGAGAAAAAGCACTTTGAGGATTTTTATTGTTAAGCAATTCATTTGGATTTTTTTATTTTGATTTTAAAAATCTATTACAACTAATTAGGATACATACCTATATCTGTATTTGGATTTGTTTTGTTTTCATTTCCTCTTTTCTTCACTGTTGTCAACAAGGGATTAGTTTCAAAATAGTTTAATATACAAGTAACTTTCCTCTAAAGCAGTCTTATTCTGTAGTATTGAATATTTGTCACAATACCCGTGTTAGATTAGAAAATTGTCAAATTTTCTAATCTACTGGTTTCGTGTGTAAAAACTTCCCATCTGTATTGCAGACTGGCCAAAGTAAACAGTCAGAGAGTACATACTGCGCAAGAAATACAGGAGTCAGAAGAATTTAACTCACTTGAAATTCCAGTGCTTTGCTAGCAGATGGAATATTAACCACAAATAAAGCAGTTCCATCATTCACGCTTGTTTGTCTTGTCCCAGCATCTGAGCCTTCTTGTACCAACTTAGTTGAATCCATTTGCTCATCAAATACATTTGCACTGAGAATTACAGGGAGGTTCCCCACAGGCTGGTCCAATGTATCCTTTACCTGAACCTGATCATTAGAACAGAGAAACTTTGCAATAAAAATCCTATATAATTATTCTTTAAATGTGAGCATGAGCAGGAGTACCTTGGCAGAAACAGTCTGTCCACCTGTCACAGTAATTCAAGAGAGTAAATGGGCAGGCAGATCTCAAGTAACATGCATTAAAAAAACATTATATGTTATAGCATACAACCATATTGCTTATGTTAACTAACCTTGATGAAGAATGGAAGACCAGGCTTCACAAATAGAGGCGTAGCAACCAAGTTCAATTTGTAGGGAGATAGCGCATATCTGACTCCAGCAAATTCACTTTCTTCGCTAAGTCCACCTAACAAAAAATATTTTTCTTTTGAGAAGTGTCTTCCAGGGATCCCATTTTCTCCCTCAAAAGTCCTATTTCATGGCAACCCATGCCATTTGTTATTCTCAGGCCTGAGGAGTCTTTACACTCAAGGATCAAACTTTTATCAATATGAAATTAAATGAATAAAAACCTTAAAAGCTTTTAAAAAAATATGTAAAATTGTGCTAGTGATGTTAAGTCATGCTTCTCATATCCTTTTGGTAAAGGAGATTTCTGAACACAAAAGAAGATCTTGGGCCAGGAACCATGCCTAAACTTTGTATTTTATTCAGATTTTCACATAAGTATGTTCAAATGAGGGACTAAAAAACCAAAACCCTACCTGTAGATTCCAACACTGTTACAGCAATATACAGGTATGACCCATCTAACTCTTCTAGGCTTTGGTAGTCTATTTCCTTAACTGCATTTTTACTGTCAAAATCGACCTCTGCAACTCCATCAACTATCTGGTAATAAAACAAAAATAAAGATAAACAAATTATGCTGCTGTGCATAGTTTAAAAATAATCTCCAAAGACATGGTTTACAGCATCTGTCTCAGATGTGGACATGCACAAAATCTATATACAGCAGAGACCAAGGATAAGAAATTCTAACAAAGGAGAACAGAGTTGCTCCCCTGAAAATTAACCAAGCGATAGCAGATGTTCCAAGTTGTGTCCTTGAAGCCAGCAAGAACTAAGAGCATTACATATCCAAGCAATCTTCTCTGAGATCCTTCCTGTCCCATGAGCAAAGGAAGAAAGAAGGCAGATGATTCTGGAAGTGCACCAAGAGCTAAGTAAGTGGAGGGCTTTGGTTTTGTGGAACACTGGTCCACCTTCTATAAGGAGAGGGGGCTGTATAGTTTGGATAGCCTCCACCTCAATAGAAGGAAGACCAATCTTCTCAGTGATAGGCTGGCTGGAATAGTCAGGAGGAGATTAAATTAATAACAAAAGGGAAAGGTAAGACATGAGCACTCAGCACAAAATCAAGATATTGAGAACAAAATTAATCAAGGAACCAAAGGACATCAAGAGAAGAATTTTTTGAATTGCCTATACACCAATGACAGGAGCCTGGGAACAAACAAGAGGAATTGGAATTGCTCATTTATAAGCATAAATTTAATCTAGTTGGTATTACTGAAACCTGGTGAGATGATTTGCATGACTGGAATGCTAAAATCAACGGTTATAACCTATTTAGGATCAAGTGGGCAAAAGGGGAGGGAAAGTGGCACTCTAGGCCCAGGCCACTGTGGGAAACTGCAGACCCTCCACCTTCCCTGGGCAGGGGACCGGGGTGCCCAAGAGCAGCCCCCAGCACATGTACCCAACCCCCGGGTCATGCCACCCAGGGCAGGTGGAGGGTCCGGGGCTCCCCACAGCAGCCTGGGCTCCCTGGGCGGCTTTTACTATGGTCTGTCTCTGGCTTTCAGCCTGGACAGGGGGAGGGGCCTCAGGGGAAAGAGGAGGAGCAGAGGGCGGGGTCCAGTGGTGAGGGGAGGCTAAGGCCCACCTCAGTCCCCACTTCGGAAAAGCTGGTGCCACTACCAGGGGCTGCACTTTGTGCACCGTCACAAAGGGCAGCCATTGCTGCCATCACTGCGCTGTGCCTGCCCAAGGCTACTATGTCCATGTTAAAAAGAGGGAAGGCATGTCCCTCCCATTTTTAAAAGGCGGGGGCATGGCCCCTTGCCTTCCCTCCCTCAGTTCCGGAGCCCCTGTCTCGAGTAGGAATAGAGAAGTTATTTTACCTCTGTATTTGGCACTGGTGAGACAATTATGGAATACTGTGTCCAGTTCTGTTGCCCACAATTCAAGAAGGAAGTTAATAAATTGGAGATGGTTCAGAAAAGAGTGATGAGAATGATTAAAAGATTAGAAAACATGACTCAAATTGCGCAGTGTATTTAGCTTAACAAAGAGAAGTCTCCGCCTCCCAGAGTCCTGACTTGATTACAGTAGGGCTCTTCAATCTAGCAGATAAAGGTAGAACATAATCCAATGGCTGGAAGTCAAATCTAGACAAATCTAGATTGGATGCAAGATGTAAATTTTTAACAGTGAGAGTATTTAATCATTGGAAAAAACTTACCCAAAGGTCATGGTGGATTCTCCATCACCAATATTTATTAAATCATGACTGAATGTTTTTCTAAAATATCTGTTCTAGAAATTATTTTGGGGAAGTTCTATGGCCTCTGTTTCACAGGAGGTCAAACTAGATGATCTTGGCCTTGGAATCTATGAATCTATGCAGAGGGAGCATCATCATTCACTCAAGGGAGAGACTGATTTGTTTCACAACTGAATGACTGAACCAAAAAGCTAGACTAACCTGAGAGGAGAATGGCTAAATTTGGAGTTGTCTAGGTCTTGTTAAAAGATTAATATTATTACAATTAATTCTGTATTGTATTTCCTTCATTTGCTTTTCAATCTTCAGTGTAAATATTATTTCATGGAAAGTTATAGTCACACATTATTTACTTAAATGGCCAATTGAGCCAAACTGAAACTGCTTTCTGTCTGTCTGAGACATCATCTGTTAAGTTTCAGTCCAAGGTGAAGTTTTATGCCTCTGATAACAGGGGTGTTAATGGATGTTAGGGATGTAGATAGGGTTTAAAAATAGTAACCATTTAACCTATTAAAATTCTATTGGTTAAACGGTTAACCATTAAGGAGTTCACATAGGTGGGGAACTAGGGGAAGGAGGGTGCTGCAGCATCTCGTTTTATGCGGGGCTCCGCTGCTGCCTGCGCCCGGCATCCCGGCCCAGATCTCTGCTGCCTCCCCGTGCCTGGGGTCCTGGTCCCGCCAGCCGCCTCCCAGAGTCCTGGCTGCCAGCCTGGCCCAGGTCTCTGCTGCCTCCCCACGCCCGGAGTCCCGGCCACTGGACCACACCCAGAGGCCTGGCTGCTGGGACCCCAGATGTGGGGGGCAGCGGAGTTTAATTGTTAGCCAAAACCGATAACAATGTGCTTATTGGTTAACCAGTTAAACTTTTACATCCCTAATGGATGTGTTGACTTTAAATAACTGAGAGTGCAAACCATTGCATTGGCTTGCAGAGGCCTACTTCAACTCCCACTCAATTCCATGGAAAGACTTCAATGGAAGCTGTATCAGGCCTGAACTCAATAAAAATGGCTTAGCTTTTTCTTACCTCAGTTACGCGCATTGCTCTTTTCATCATCCTTTTTTCAGTTCCTTCAATTATTCCAAAACGCATATAAACATCTGCCCTGGCGACCTGCTTGTTATAAAAATACCTTGCGAACAATAAAAATACTCCTTTAAAGTTGTTATTGCAATGGACGCAGAAAAGTTGAACATAAAATATCATATGCACTTATTTTTAATAAGCAGTCAGGCTCTGAACAACAGGTGGCATGGGAAAGAGATGGTCTTGTATGTATCTCTGTCAAACCGTTCTGACCAACATACAAACCACCGTTGATAAGTATTGAAGGAAAGTGCAGCCATTCCTCTTCCACTTCAGTGATATGACTTTTTGAGGAGAAGGTAGTCAAAGGGAAAAAGATGGGAGGACCTTTCAGGTACATCTAGCCTACCGCTGGGGCCAAACCTCTCAGCCTGGGTATACAGACATGCTCTAGCTCTGCTCAAGCTAGTGAACTAAAAATAGCAGTGTGGACACTGCAGCATGGGCTTGCCGAATTAATATTGATCCAGCAGGTCAGGCAGGCTTGTACTCAGGTGGCTAGCCCCTGCTGCAACATTCATGCTGCTATTTTTAGTGCACTAGATTGAACAGAGGTAGCACATTATCTACCCAGACTGGGCGGCATGCTCCCTGCTGAAGTGTAGACATACCCTTAGAGACTGGGGGATTCCTTCCACTGAAGTGAAGAAAAGACAAAAAAAAAAAAAAAAAGAAAATCGAGACCAAATCTCCTTACCTAGCTTTAATAGTAATCCTGAATCTCTCAAATTTGTCAGAACTAATTATGTTCTTTTCTGGTTCTATGGAGATGAAAAAGCTTGGCATTGCTGAAAATTAAGCAGAAAGTTAAATATAACAACTTAAATGTAATTTTAAATATTAAGCAATATCAACATGAAAAGATGTAATTGAAAATGGTCCAAAGAATCAAATGTATGTTTAAAAAGATTTTAACTGCATACTTAAAGGGATTGAAAAATAAGGCTATTACTTTCTTACTTATATTCAGAATTGAAAAACCTAGGAAAAATCATATATTACCATATTCTTTGACTTCAAATTTTGCAACAGCAGAAGTTGTGAAACTCTTTTTGTACTTGGCTTCAACCTTCCAGATACCATACCTATAAAAAAATTATGACATTTTAAAGATGAGAATTAATGTTGTCATCCAATAATATAGTTTTTATGTTAATAATTCTAATTTGGAGACTGCTTCAATAAATAATCTACAGTTTTGAGTGCTTTTTGTGAGAGAAAAGCCTGCACAAAGCTGCACATATGTTCCTATCCTAGTCATGCAGGCAAACCTTGACTAGGTTCCTTTTTAACCCATGTACTACAACTCCATTGTCTTCAGTAAAGTTGTAACAAGGGTTAGTTACCATATGTTAGTTTAAGATGGGTTAAAAGTACATCTTTCCACAGCCTTAAGATCTATCTACACTAGATTTTTTATTTAGAGTTGATTGATTGCTAATTAACTTGAGGTAGTTGTAATATTTGTAACGCCTAGTTTGGACACTCCCCAAATGCTTGCACTTTATCCTAGAACAAACATTTGGGGTTAGAGCTGGACCAAAGCATCTGTGTTAAACTGTATCCATGTCTACCCTAGCAAAATGTGTATTGTTAACACATGTTAAAATCCTAATGTGGATAAAGTAAGTTGTAGTAGCTGGTTGAGATGTTAAAAATACACCTTTTTTCCTTATGACGACAAAGTCTGTGTGTTGATCTACTAATAAACAATTCTTGTAGAGAGACTGCATCTTAAACTGCAAGCTGTCAGTTTTTGGTTAAGAGTGTTAGGAAAAGATGTATTTTTAACACATTATCTGATCAAGCAAATCCTCCAAAGGGAACTTGTAGAACTCCAGCTGGGTCTGGTACATGTCTGGGGCTTGCAGACACTAACACAACACAAACAAATAATTAATAATAATAAGTACCGTAGAACCTAAGTTATGAACACCTCAGAAATGGAGACTGTTCGTAACTCTGAAACGTTCCTAACTCTGAACAAAACATTATGGTTGTTCTTTCAAAAGTTTACAACTGCACATTGACTTAACACAGCTTAAACCCTCAATTTAAACGAAACAAGCACAGAAACAGTTTCCTTACCTTGCCAAATCTTTTTTTTAAACTTTCCCTTTATTTTTTTGTAGTTTACGTTTAACACAGCACTGTATAATATTTGCTCTTTTTTTTCTTTTGGTCTCTGCTGCTGCCTGATTGCATACTTCCAGTTCCAAACGAGGTGTGTGGTTGACTGGTCAGTTTGTAACTCTTGTGTTTGTAACTCTGAGGTGCTATTGTACATAAAATCAGTGCCTGAAATCATTGGGGTTTATGTTACCCAGTCCAAACGATGTAAGGCTAGTGTTATGAGAAACCCAAGACCTGACAGGGATGTGAAATCAGTTTTTTTAAATGACTGAAAATACTGTTCACTTTTTCTAGTGGAAAGAAAATCGGTTAAAACATTCTGCTCTAAAAAATCTCCATTAGTACCACTTTGCCCACCCAGTGTACTTGCAGCACCCCCTACAGGATTTAAGGAAAATGATGAGGCATTTATTTTGGATTTTATTACTGCAAAAATATATCTATTCTTGCCACATAATATCTTTCTATCCCTACTACACTCACACAGATTATATAGAGAAAAAACAACAAATTCCCTGTTTAAATGTTCATACACTTACTTTCAAACTATAACTAGCACTAGTGTTTGAGTGTATCTAAAAGTTCCCCCTCCTGGAAATCGTTGGGTCTTTGACCTCATGCCTGACTCGGAGCGGAGAGAAGTCTATAGTTTTTAAAAAATTTCTCAGGCATTGGAACATGACAGGCCTATCGTGCTATAATTGTAGCTTTATCCATCAATATCTTCACCTGCCACTTCTCCCTACTCCCTGTTTCCACTGTGGCATTTTCCATATATATCAGAAAGAGAGCCTCCTATATGGCTACTGTTAATGTTGCTTTCTGATCTGACTGGTAGGAAGAGAGAGTATGGCTATTATTACCCTTATAGCATGGCTGATATACACAATACCAAAAACTCCTCCTCCTTCCCTTCCCATTTAGCAAATCCCCCTCCTAAGTAAATTCACCCGCCCCCGAAAACCTCTGCCGCAGAACTAACATGACATTTGCTGCCATCTTATAGTTGACTCTGCTTATGTTACAGCCATTCTCCCACACAGTCTGTCTTGTCTATTTGGACAATATTGTCTCATTATTTCCTTGTACTTCTGTCTGTAGCCATCTGTGGTCTCTTGTCTTATACATAGATTGTAAACACTTGTGGGCAAACAGTGTCTTTTTGTTCTGTGTCTGTACGGAACCTAGCACAGAGGGGATCCATGTTTCAGGCTCCCGGGCACTACAGTAATACAAATAATAAATAATAACAGTAATAATAATAATGATTAGAAATTTCCAGTTCCATGTAACTCAAGTACCCTCCGTATCAGTAAAATGCAGTTTCAAAGTCTTTGAGAAATGGCATTAACAAATAATGTTTAAAACAAACATAAGTCTACTTAGGATTAGAAGGAATCTTGAAGTCAGGAAAAGATAAAATTCCAGTAAAGTCTTCCTCTTCTATAATATCCACTTTTACTCCTTCTGGATCCTTTAGATCAAAACAGAAAAAAAAAAGTTACAGACAGTAGAACATCACATGCTCGTATGGCACATTTAGAGGAAAGTTAGTCTTTAGTGACTTCAGTGGGAGCATGATCAGGATCATTTTTTCTTCAGATTTTGTCCATTTCACAGAACAGAAAACAAACCTTTTTCTGAAACAATTCATATGCTGAAACTGCATCTTCATTTTATAGACTCTTCCACCAACATGTAAAACTCCTCAGTCTGATGCATTGAGATTTTAACTACACAAAATTAAGACCTCATTCCGAAAAACAAATGCATACAAATAATTTTACACACAAGGGTAATCTCACTGATATTAATTGGACTGCTCTCAGGCATGAAGTTAATCATGTGCTTAAAAGTTTTCAGGATCATGCCCTAACTTGAAATTGAATCCTCTGATTAAATGTGTGATACAGGAGTTAAAACAGCAGTAAACTGTGAACTTGGGAATGACTAACGCACCAGAATTTGAAACTCTGGCAAAACATCTGACTTGGGCTCCAATAATTAAATTAATTTAAAAGAGATAGTTATCACATGATGCTCAATATTATCACTATTATATTACTGTGGTAATGACACTAAAGCAAATATTGAGACTATTGATTCCTTTGCATTTGAAATGAAAGAAATGGCAACACCAAAAAACAACTTATATGCAATGAAAGCTCTCCCACAAATCCTTTCCTTAGAGATAAGTGGTAAATCAGTTTTTTCCACTGAGGCTACTCTTGAGATCAGACTTACAAGCTCTGTCCAACTGTGCCAAGTCACTTTGAGGACTTCCAAAAGGTTATTAAATTGCAATAGCAGTTCCCTGACAAGCACTGTTAATTTTCTAAAATATTTTCCATACTACAGCAGAGTGGTTTACTATTTAACTATAGTCTCTTTATGGTCTCCAAAATGCCAATATTAAATTAAATTACAACAGACTCACCACAAAAGTTAAGACAGTTTCTCTTCGGGCTGGCTTCAGTTCTTCATCCAAAGAATAAACCCTGACTTTCACTGTAAGAATTATTTATAATAAATTTTAAAAAGTTCAAATAACCTTAAGCTTTTATACATAGTTATTCCTAAAAATCTTTAGTATTAAAAGGATATTCTTGATTTGTTGCATATCTGAAACCCCCACTACAGAAATACATTGAGCCATTTATTCATGCTATCAATATAAATAGATAGATTTTGCACTGACAACTGTTTCAGATTAAATAATTAAAATCCATAATAAATTCTTTAACTTCCATGATCCCAGCATTTCATTTTTCTGTGGGAGGAGACTGCTATAAAGTCAATCTCGACAAAGATAGTAATCCAATTCATTTTTTTTCAATGAAGTATTTCTTCAATAATATTTTGAACATATGTTCAGCAAAGATCTTTCTCTTGTCCTATGTGCCTCAGTTTACTCATGTGTTAAACACTTCATGATGTAAGGTGGAGAGCAGGACTGAAGGAAGGAATTTTGCAAGAAATAATTAGTTTATAAAGTGCTAACACACTGTAAATTATTATTTTGATGTTCAAATACACTGTCTGCTTAGATAGTAAGCAATTGGTGAAAATCCAGCAATGTGTCTGATTGTTTAAAGTAAATTTAAATCCTAATTCCTTGGCAACATAGACTAACTTTTAAAGCTTTAAACCAAACAGAAAAAACAGGCATTACTGTACCTGATTGATCAGGAGTATAAATGGGTTTGTCTGTCTGAATAAAGAGAAATCCATTTTTATAGGTAACTGGCATTTTTTTCTCTCTTGTAAAATGTGAAGAACTAGCTTCCAGATACACATACAGGACTGAACTCGCTGATCTTGGCAAATCTTTTGGTTGAATCTGCCAGGGATTGTGGGGAGAGACAAATAAATATTGGTAAATATTAAAATAATCAATCTATGACTTCCCCCTGCATTTTTTGTTGAATAGAATATCTGAATGATAATTAGCATTCTGTTGTTAATTATTTACTAAATACATTCATCAACACCAGCATCATGAAGGAATTTCTTCTCCATGTACACAATGTATAAATGGTCATGAGCATTACATTGGGGTTCACCTTCTTATGAGGCACCATTTACTGGCCTTTCCAGAGGTAAAATATGTGACTAGAGGCACCAACATACAGTTACTGTATAACTCATTCAAATTCCATTTCACTCCAAGGGTGAAATCATGGCCCCATCAAAGTTAATGGGAGCTTTGCCACTGACTTCAACGGGGCCTTAATTTCACCCCTAAACCAGTCAGCATGTTTTCTTAGATTGAGCACACAATTAATCAATCTTGTCCACATCCATTGTTTCTCCCTTATTTAACTTTTCCTTTTTTTCCTTTTTAAAGGCTTAGTTAGTTGGATGCTTTAGTATCTCTCATACCATTAGTTCAATAAAAAATATAGAACACAACATATCTGTCTGGTCCATGGAAACAAAGAACATGTTTGGATAACTGATGTGATCATCAGCATGGTAATTAGACAATTGAGAGATATGACCATAGGCATTAAAGATAATTAAAGCAATAAAGCAATATTCTTTTGGAGCAATGATTCCTATACTAAAACGAATTGTTTTTTATATTAAAACTTGAACAAACATTTTTTCTTGCTGATTTTTTTATCTCCTTGTGCTCAACTGCACCAGTGGAAGAAAAGGTGTGACTACACTACAGAAAAATGTCACTTTGAAAGAACAAAAATTATATTCATACTTTGTTTTCATTTTTGGCACCTTATTCTCCACTCTATTATACCAGTTTTACACTTTCATAGCTGAGGATTTCAAAAGAATTACACTTACACAAAATGGGTGTAGCAGACTGAAGAATCAGGCCCTTTCTCTTAACAATTAAAGAAACTGGATACTCAACATAGTGGAGTCAATCCAACCTATTTTTACAGTCAAATGCAAGCATAAGAGAAAACAAGAACTGTTTTGAATACATACTGTTAAAGTTACAGAGCCTTGGAATTTGTTGGCTGGAGATAACTGAGTGTGGCCAGAAGCATAAGTAGTCCGCTTATCTGGAAAACTTTTAATAGAGATGCTGACAGGAAACGCAGCCTCATATCCAAAAGCTTGAATTACCACTTTCTCAGATGCTAAAACGCGAAAGATCTTTGGTGCTGTAATAACATATCTATAAAATTAAAAAAAACAGACAATGGGACTGTCAGTTTCTTTTGTGCTTATTATTTTCATTTAAAATTAACTTAAAGGTATACAGCCAAAGCTGAGGGCTACAGATTTGATCTAATTCTATTTATACTGACATTTTCTATTAAAAATGTTTCCTGGATAGTAAACCAAAAAAATTACAAAATAGGGATTCAACAAGAGATCCACATTTATGAAGAGTTATCATTTCCTTCAGTACGTGCCTGGTTGTGGGAAGTTCAGTATGCTTATAACGCAGCACACAGCTAGTTCTTTCTAAAAAAAAAACCCTGACACAATTCTAAAGTTCACCCCTGCTATCAAACAAAGCCCAATCCTTGTCATCAGAAGATCTGGTAATTGCAGTAGATTTTATTAATTATAGACAGGAACAATGTTTGAAAGGCTGATCTCCTGATAAACATTTTTTTTAAATGCAAATTATTTTTTGTGATAGAGGTTCCTTCAGCGCTTTTGAAAAAGTAGATTGTATACGTGTCAGACAAAACTATTCTGATTAGAACTCTCTTTGTTTCAAGTCAATATGCATTGAGATATTTAAAATAACCTGGTAAAATAATCAGTGCAAAAAAACCTCAAACAAACCCCAGTCCTAGCCTGTGAAAACTTACACACATGATTAACTTTACTATTTTGAGTACTCCTGTTGAAATCAACAAAACATACTTGAATGTGTACATAAATGTTTGCAGAATCGGTACCTAAATTCATACAGTTCTTTTTAAATTGGAATGGCTAGCATTCCAGAGCAGCACATACTGCATTCAGTGTACGTAAGCACAGTAAGTCTGTTTATTGAGAATACTTCTGAAATTTGTTGAACAAATATTCTATGCATGTGCAGTAGTCATCTCCTTTGTTTTAAATATCAAAACCATCATCAAGGCTACCATCAGCAAGCAGTATTTCCAGTAAACGGACCGTGTTTTACTTACGTTTGCTCCTGACTCAAACTTCTTCCAGAAAAAGCTAAAATACAAATGAAGCTTAAAGTATTCATGATTGGCACAAGCACGAAACCAAAGACACTAGTGAAACTTTGGTGAAAGGGTATTTGGCTTCTGCTTCACTCAAGTATATTTGTGTTATCTGTATTTATCTAAAGATTAATCATTAACATCAGATCTCTGAAAATGCTGCTTTAACAAAAATCACACCTCAGATTAACCTCATTAGCTATTGATACTGCCACTGCACATAATCTGTGAAAATTACAGATGCAGGCATTATTATACTGACACATGAAGAGAAGGGAATTACCTTACAAGTGGAGAACCAATCCTGACAGGGCCAACTGAATCAGGGTGGATGTGGTCCACTCCCAATAATTCATAAGGAGGTGTCAATACCAAGAGAGGGAAAATTGCTTTTGTAGTGAGCCAGCCACTCACAGTCCCTATTCGAGCCCAAATTAATGGTGTTAAATTTGCAAATGAATTGTAGCTCTGCAGTTTTTCTTTGAAATCTGTTTCTGAAGTTTTTTCGTTGAAGTATGGGTACTTTTAAATCTGTTATAGAATGTCCAGGGAGACTGAAGTGTAATTTTCACTCCATGCATCTGAAGAAGTGGGTTTGTACCCACGAAAGCTTATGCCCAAATAAATCTATTAGTCTTTAAGGTGCCACCGGACTCCTCGTTGTTTTTGCATATACTGGTTCAAACTGGATTCTGTAGAGACCAACAGACAAAGAAAGGACTTTGGGATAAATGGCCTAAGTTTAAACTGCCCCAGGGCCTTCTTTCTGATCCAGCAAATGGACAGGACCTTCTGTCCAAGAGGAGGGACTCAATCCTTAGGGAAGGGTTGGAAGGACTGATACCAATCAGAGCCCTTGCTACAGATGGGAAGGTGGGGTGTTCTCTGGTAAGCTTAATAACTTGTGTGTAGGGTTTTTTGTTTTTAATCTTTTTACCTAAAGAATAAATGTGCTTGCTTAGAAAATCTGCAGCCTAAAACTGTAGGTAGTTACTCTCTCATAGAAAGAGCATATGAGAGATGCTGACATGTTTAGGCACTCTGTCTTGCTGGGGTTGGCTGTGAGCTGTGCAGCCTGGAAAAAACACGGTGGGAAGGGAAAGAGATGCATGTCCCCCCAAAGAGATGTGATAGCTGAGAAGCCGGGAGCCTTGCTGGACCACAAGGGGAAAAATGCAGGTGCAGTTGCTTCTAGAAAAAACAAAACAAGAAAATATCCCTTTTAAATTTTTCTATGACTTGTGCGTGTAATGGAATTTCTACAAATCCAGAAGAATGCCCAATGGTATATCAGATAGAACTTTATGAAGAAAAAGGATATACCTATCAGGCACTGCTGTGGGCATGAGAGGTTCTTTGAAGTGTATCTTTCAACCCATTATGTATGAGCTCACCAGGTGTTCAGGCCCTAAACTATGCTGGACCACCCCACTGAAATATTGTCTCGCTCTCAGCATTTTGTGAGGCCCTGGTGTCTCTCATGTTTCCTATTCAGTATGTCAAGCTGCAAGAATTGTGGGACAACAATAAAATAGTTTCAGAGAGATGCTCCCCCCCCCCCCCCCCACTGCACAGAAGTCTCAGGGTTAGGGTGACCAGATGTCCTAATTTTATAGGGACAGTCCCGATATTTGGGGATTTTTCTTATATAGGCGCCTATTAGCCCCCACCCCGGCCCGATTTTTCACTTTCTTTCTGGTCACCCTACACAGGGTAGATAAAAGACCCTTAAAAACTAAGTATTCCAACAATCTATGTATATAATAAAAACAGTAAGGCATGTATCTATGCCAACAATCCCAGACCATTGTGATATTAAAGGTAACTCAACCAATCATCACCCTTTCTCTACAGCTAATTTGCATTCAATAATTTCTTTGGCTGTAATGAGTTCATGATTTAAGGAGACTGTGTAGATGATCGTTTACTTGCCCAACTGCATGGTTCTTCAAAGGTTAATTTGCCACCTGTACAACTCAACATAAAATCCCACAGCACAACCCCGCAGGCACAAGTCAACACAACTATCCACACAATATCACTACTATCACACAGAATAAACCCAAAACACATAGCCACTCACCAGAACACATACCCCTCCTTCATCAGCTTCACAAAACAATACAAATCTCCCATCACAATCCCCTGCCAGAACAACACAAATCTCTCAGAACAACTCCACACATACAAATCAACACAACCACCCACAGCAGGACCAACACACACAATAATCCCTCACTCCAGTACACACATCTCATTCACCACTTGCACAAATCAAAACATGTCTCCCAGCACAACACATGCGCTCCCCCACCCTTGCTCATACTTACTATAAAATCATAAATTTGACCTGTTGCTTTGCTGCTCATCATTAATATCCCATAAACATGGATACAGCTTGCAGCTGTCTATCCACGCTGGTAGCTATTTTAACCAGTTATGATTTCTGTAGTGAGGCTGGCAGGTCACTCAAAAATCATACACCTGCCCCTCACTCCCCTCCAAGATTGGGTGATCAATAGGGAAATCTAGGAAAACAGAGACACATTGTTATAAAACGGATGGCATCTGCAGAAGCTGCTGTAAACTTGTAGATGACATAAAATACTAGGTACCAGGGATGTGGTCAACATACAGTTTAATTCAGTAATAACTCATTTTATGAATAAGCAATACCATTCAGTTTTAATTTCTAATAATCACTCTGACAGGATTCCACCCTAGACATTTTACCACATTTCCAAATACAAAAGGCAAAATACAGTTGTTATTTGCAAAGTCAGAAATATCCTCACCGGTCAGTGATGGGATTCTAGATGGGAGAGTTCTGAGTTATTAGCGAGAATTCTTTCCCAGGTATCTGGATGTTGGGTCTTGCCAAAATGCTCAGGTCTAACTGACTGCCATATTTGGGGTTGGGAAAGAGTTTTTCCACCAGGTCAGATTGGCAGAGACCCTGTAGGGGTTTGCCTTCCTCTACAGCATGGGTCACTTGCAGGTTAAAACTAGTGTAAATGGTGGATTCTCTGTAACATCAAGTCTTTAAATCATGATTAGAGGACTTCAATAACTCAGCCAGAGGCATGGGCGGCAGGTATAATAGGCTCCGACTCCCCCCAGCGCTGCTACGGCACCCCTGGTTGCAGGGTTTGGCAGCGAAGTTTTTGCTTTATTATGCCCCATGCAGATTCCAGGGCAGTGGAGGAGGCACATACCACCTCCTCAGTCCCCCCGGAACCTGAATGGGGCATATCAAAAAGCATCTTCTACAGACACTTTTCCCCTGGGCAATCGGCGGTTTGGGTCTGGGGAGGGGAGGCATGGCACGGCTGCAGCCAGTGCCAGGCTCCTCCAGGCAGGGGGAGGCTTGGCTTAGGGCTTTGGCCAGGGGGGGCTTGTGGCTCCGGCCGTGGGCAGAAGGGGCCGAGCTGGTGGCTAGCGTCTCCAGAGTGGGGCTCCACCCACCGCCCATGGCCAGATGTTATGGGTCTAAGAGTGGGTGGGCAGGGTTCTGTGGCCTGCAATGTGCAGGAGGTCAGACTAGACAATCATGATTGTCCCTTCTGGCCTTAAAGTCTATAAATCTAAGTTCTAAAGGTGACATACATCTAAAGTTTCTAAACTAAGTATGAGGGAGAAAGATACTTATTCTAAATGGTTAAGAACATAACGGCCATACTGGGTCAGACCAAAGGTCCATTCAGCCCAGTATCTTGTCTACCGACAGTGGCCAATGCCAGGTGCCCCAGAGGGAGTGAACCTAACAGGTAATGATCAAGTGATCTCTCTCTCCTGCCATCCAGCTCTACCCTCTGACAAACAGAGGCTAGGGACACCATTCCTTACCCATCCTGACTAATAGCCATTAATGGACTTAACCTCCATGAATTTATCTAGTTCTCTTTTAAACCCTGCTATAGTCCTAGCCTTCACAACCTCCTCAGGCAAGGAGTTCCATAGGTTGACTGTGCACTGTGTGAAGAAGAACTTCCTTTTATTTGTTTTAAACCTGCTGCCCATTAATTTCATTTGGTGGCCCCTAGTTCTTATATTATGGGAACAAGTAAATAACTTTTCCTTATTCACTTTCTCAACACCACTCATGATTTTATATACCTCTATCATATCCCCCCTTAGTCTCCTCTTTTCCAAGCTGAAAAGTCCTAGCCTCTTTAATCTCTCCTCATATGGGACCCGTTCCAAACCCCTAATCATTTTAGTTGCCTTTTTCTGAACTTTTTCTAATGCCAGTATATCTTTTTTGAGATGAGAAGACCACATCTGTATGCAGTATTCAAGATGCAGGCGTACCATGGATTTATATAAGGGCAATAAGATATTCTCCATCTTATTCTCGATCCCTTTTTAAATGATTCCTAACATCCTGTTTGCTTTTGTGACTGCCGCTGCACACTGCGTGGACGTCTTCAGAGAACTATCCACGATGACTCCAAGATCTCTTTCCTGATTAGTTGTAGCTAAATTAGCCCCCATCATATTGTATGTATAGTTGGGATTATTTTTTCCAATGTGCATTACTTTACATTTATCCACATTAAATTTCATTTGCCATTTTGTGGTTCAATCACTTAGTTTTGTGAGATCTTTTTGAAGTTCTTCACAGTTTGCTTTGGTCTTAACTATCTTAAGCAGTTTAGTATTGTCTGCAAACTTTGCCACCTCACTGTTCACCCCTTTCTCCAGATCATTTATTAATAAGTTGAATAGGATTTGTCCTAAGACTGACCCTTGGGGAACACCACTAGTTACCCCTCTCCATTCTGAAAATTTACCATTTATTCTTACCCTTTGTTCCCTGTCTTTTAACCAGTTCTCAATCCATGAAAGGATATTCCCTCTCATCCCATGACAACTTAATTTATGTAAGAGCTTTTGGTGAGGACCTTGTCAAAGGCTTTCTGGAAATCTAAGTACATTATGTCCATTGGATCCCCCTTGTCCACATGTTTGTTGACCCCTTCAAAGAACTCTAATAGATTAGTAAGATATGATTTCCCTTTACAGAAACCATGTTGACTTTTGCCCAACAAGTTATGTTCTTCTGTGTGTCTGACAATTTTATTCTTTACTACTGTTTCAACTAATTTGCCCGGTACTGACGTTAGACTTACTGGTCTGTAATTGCCGGGATCACCTCTAGAGCCCTTTTTAAATATTGGCATTACATTAGCTATCTTCCAGTCATTGGGTACAGAAGCTGATTTAAAGGACAGGTTACAAACCATAGCTATTAGTTCCGCAATGGTTGTGGTGAAGACAGAACCTTTACTTGCCAGTCCATCTGTGTGCAATACTTGAGCAAACAAGTCTATAAAATAGTCAAACTAGATAAAAGTTGTGCAAGGTTTTGCAAGTTTAAATAAATACTGTAGCCAGTATTTACGGGAAAAGATGTTTACAATAGGTATCTCTGATCAGTATAACACGAAATTATAAAAAGTATAACAAGCTACAATTACATTTGCCACAACAAGAGTAACTCTAATAATGCTCTTGGGAGGTAACCATTAACTGGAGATAATATTTAGAAGTTATGATGTTTTCAATTATTATACAAAAATAAAGCTCATATTACTTATTATTAAGAACACCAAGCTATGATGATACATACAATAAATTTCCAGGGGTAGATAAACAAACAATAAAAAACACTGATGAACAAAATTTTACAGGTCTGTCTTTTAATACTTAAATCTTTCAAGTAACTGTTTTTAAATCTAAGGTAAAATCTGACGATACTCCTTTCCCCTAATTTTTTTTCTGATTTTGTATCAATGCTTGCTGTAAATGGAATCAAAAACAAGCCTATCTGATTTTGAAACCAATGCAAAAAAGTTATGTAGATTATTTTAAATACTGCTATAAACAAGGTCGCAATTTAGGGCCAGATACTGCAATTTGCTCTGCACGGGTAGAACCTTGCATGCATACCTCAGTGACTTCAGGATAGAGGTGCAGATCTCAATAAATTGCAGAATATATCCTTGGTTACTTGCTTTTCTAAAGTAATTTTAAAAGCCATAGAAGTAAAACATTTTTTTATCCAAGTAGCAGGAGATGACAGGATACTGATAAAGTACAAATACGTATAAAATCTCACTCATTAGAGGTACACTTCCTTCATTTTGGTTAACTTGGAGACTAGAGAAAGTGCTCAATTTTTCTCATGATGAATTATGTTACATATTTCAAGGTGCTTTTTCAAATCACCCACACTACAAAAAGCATCCACCTCCAACTTTACAATGCTATACTCAAATGTAACATATTAAGCATGGAAAAAATTACTTATTACAGAAAGCAACAATTTAAAATCACTTCACATTGTCAGCTAGACAATTGTTGTGAATTATTCTGGTAAAACAATTCAAAGACATTTCCCTTTTTAAAGCCAATACCTACACTCGCCCTACTCCCATAACTAATGCCGCTGATTTACTTCAGTAAGAGTACTCATGCAAGTAAGGTGAGTAGGCTATGACCCTCAAGGCCTAATTTTCAAAGGTGCTGAGCAGTTGCATTTCCCATTGACTTCAGTTGGAGTTATGGAAGCCTGTCACCTCTAAAAGTCAGGCCCAATGGTCCCACAATCCTGCAATGAATTCTGCAAGCATTTGGAAAAAAGTATTTTTGCCTCCACTGTTGCAGAGAAAATCTTTAAAACATGAACTGAGTGTACCCTAGAGTCTCAGAAACTAGAAGGCTAAGATTACTCCTGAGGGCATTCTGCACCAAAAAAGTAAAAATTGTGCACGCAATACTTTAAAATTCTGCAAATTTTGTCAAATAAATGTGGAGGCTCCAGTATGGCATTAGGGAGCAAAGGCCACTGGCTGCACAGAGGTGGGAGATTACTGTGCAGCTCCCGCCACCCGGGACACGTACTCAGTGGTGAGGCTGCACCCAACCCTGACGTAGCGTAAGGACCGGGCATGCCCCAGAAACACCCCAGGGCACTATTCCTCTGCGCCAAGTGCACCAGCTGTGGGCAGGCAGGCAGGCTCAGCAAGACAGGATCCAAGTGTGGGGGACCCAGGTGTGGGTTGAGAAGGTTCTGTGTGGGGCAATCTGCGTGCGGGCAGCTCAGTGTGGGATCCAGGTGTGGGGGGAAATATGGATGCACAGGAGCTTGTTGGGGGGAGGAGGGGTTCTGGGGTGCAATGGTAATGGGACTCTGCAGGGGGTCCAGGTGAAGGTGGTTGGGGCTAAGCAGGGAGGTCTGTGTGTGTATGGGGGATAGAGCTCAGCAGGGAGGTCTGGGTGTGGGGGCATCAGTTGGGTCATCCAGATGCTGAGGGAGCAGGGCTCAGTGGGGTGGGGAACCAGGTGCAGCTGGTTGGGGCGGGGATTCGGGTGTGAGTGGCTCATCAGGGTAGTCCAGGTGAAGGGGTAATGGGGCTCATTTGGGGGGGGAGGGGTTCTGACTGTGGGGGAGTGAGGCTTGGTGAGGTATGAGAGGGTCTGGATGCATAGGGGTTGGGTAGATGGGGAGCAACTCCCTGTACAGGTATCCCTCCCCCTGCACCTGAGGAGTGATGGGTGCAGGAAATGAGTGGGGGCAGAGGGGTTGGAGAGCTTCCTGCAGCTGGGGGAGAAATGCGGGGTGGGTCTGACCCAGTCCCAGATGCCATGCAGGGTAAGAGGAAGTCCCATACTCCCTAGTTGAGCCAGGACTAACAGCTGAGCCTGGTGCAGGGTAGGAGCCACCTGCCAGGTCTTCCCCAGTCCCACCCCTCTGCCCCACAGTGATTTACCTCGCTGCTGGCTGCCCTGTGCACCCAAAAAAATACTGCGGGGGGGGGTGTCACATGACTGCTCTTGCAGCTTCCCTTTCCCCCCCCCCCCCCAAAAAAAAAAGTCATTTTTCTGTGGGGAAGCAAAGAAGTCTTCTGGGGGACATAAATTCTTCACATGTGCAATGGCACAGAATTCCCCCAGGAGTACAAGATGTATTATTTTTGAAAGCCCTCATGATCATAGCCTGTTTTTGAATGATATGGGTTGGCAATTCCTGCAGTCACCGCACACATGCATCCACCTCTGGGGAGGGCCTCAACAACACTGCTCAGGACGCAGTTGGGAGGGGAAATGTTGGCCAAGGCGTGGGTGACACCTGCCATTTCAAAAGCCAACGTAGGAATAACTCAGCATAAGTTGGGGCCCAACCCCGCAGAGATGCACTCGAGCCACGAGCTGCCATTGCTGCGTCTGCCCTCAGCAGGGTGACGATGGTGCCTTACTCCCAGGCCCTGAGCTGTGGTCCTAGCTCCGCACTCGCGGCTCCCAGCGCCCGGCTGAGATCAAACCTCCAGCAACTCCGCCGCGTTAACGTGGCCGGGCTCGCCCCGCCACGGCCGGAAATCAATGCGGCGCTCCCCTGCCCCGCGGGACAGAGGGGGCGGGAGCGCCGCACACTGGCCAGCCCTAGCCACAGGCCAAGCGGCCACCCGCCGGCCCAGCTGCGCCGGAGCAGACAGGGCCTTGGGATACGAGGCCTCCTGACGCATCCAGGCAGGGGCCGCTCAGTTGGCCTGCGTCGGCCCAGGCAGGGTGACAGGCCGGGCCGGACACCGGGGTCCCACACAGAGCGGGGAAGCCGCCTCAGTGAGAGCCGCTGGTGTGGGGTCACTAAGCCCCTCCCCCTCCCTGAAGGGCCCGCCCCCCTGAGGCAGGGCCTGGCGCTGGGAGGTTGCCGCGCTACGCCATGATGGAAGGGGGCGGCTGTGGCCGTTAGGAAGGGGCGTGGCCACGACGGGCACCGCCCCTCTCCCGTCAGCACCAAACCGAAATGGCGATGGCTCGACTTCCAGCGCCGGGCTCTTAAAGGAGCCGCTGCACCGTAAGTCTCGCGCCGGGGGCAGTAGCCGTCGTAGTGCCCGGCGGGGAGGCGGGAGGCCGGTTTGTCCACAAGAGGGCTCCAGGTTTGCCCAGGCCCAGAACGCCGGGGAAATAGCAGGCGGCGGCGGCGAGGCGTTACCATGTCAACCCAGGTAATCAAAGCGGAGCCGTGGGGAACTACCTGGGGCGGGGACCGGGATCCCCAATCTCTGAGACAAGACCGACCCCCAGCGCCTCAGGTGAGAGGGGCCCGACCCCCCCCCCATCCCTGCCTCTCCCACCAGCGCCTCAGGTGAGAGGGGCCCGACCCCCCCCATCCCTCCCTCTCCCACCAGCGCCTCAGGTGAGAGGGGCCCGACCCCCCCCCATCCCTCCCTCTCCCACCAGCGCCTCAGGTGAGAGGGGCCCGACCCCCCATCGCTCCCTCTCCCACCAGCGCCTCAGGTGAGAGGGGCCCGACCCCCCCCATCCCTCCCTCTCCCACCAGCGCCTCAGGTGAGAGGGGCCCGACCCCCCCCCATCCCTCCCTCTCCCACCAGCGCCTCAGGTGAGAGGGGCCCGACTCCCCCCATCCCTCCCTCTCCCACCAGCGCCTCAGGTGAGAGGGGCCCGACCCCCCATTCCTCCCTCTCCCACCAGCGCCTCAGGTGAGAGGGGCCCGACTCCCCCCATCCCTCCCTCTCCCACCAGCGCCTCCGGTGATTGGGGACTGACCCCCTCCCATGTCCTGCTTGGGTCTCAGAGCCACAGGAAGGGGTGCTGGTGCATGTAGTGCGTCAGTCAGAGGGTAGCAGAATTGACGTGCACTTGTCATGTCACAGTGCCCTGCGAAGTGTCATTTCTGGGAATTGTTTACTGTGAAGTTGTGTTGTGTTGTGGAGAACCGATTGCTGCCAGGGTGCAGCGGGCTGCAGATTCTGAAGTCCTGGTGGTGGGTGTGGAGTTACATTGATGTTGTTTTAGTGTGGTGACATGTGGATGTGCAATGTAAAAAAAATCACTGTGTCATGTTAGTTCATAAATTCCTCCATTCCTCTAGTCTCTGTCTATGAAGAACGAGTTTCTGGCTTTTTTTGAGCCTTGAGGTGGACCAGAAGAATGACATTTATAAAATCATGGCCATTGTCATCCCCTTTTGAATGAAGAAGTCTCCAAAGCTTTGTGCCACGAGAGTGATTACATTGTATCATGCAAGAAAAACCCATAATAAAGACCATTAGCCTTCAAAAGGCAGATGCTCTCATCTTGGCTTTATACAGAGTAGACCAAAATATGCTTTTGCCTCCTGGCTTGATTTTGTAAAAATCATTCCACAGTGAGGATGTGGGTTTATGGGCTTCCACGAACAGAAAGAATACATAGAACCTTTAGTTAATGAGTAGAGTTAACCTAGAGTAAGTATATTTTATTATGCAAGACATTTTATTTAGGTACCAGATAATCAAATGCTTTCAGACTATCATGAATATTAACTGCATTGGCTTGCAATCTACTTCCAGATGCATTAAAGTCAGAGGAAGTAGAAGTAGTTGAAGTAGTGTGTGTTTAGTGGAGGGTCTCCAGTTGAGGAATTTCCTCTTCCTGCATTGTGGTTCATCAGGGCCCAACTTTACTAACTATTAGAGAATGAGATAAGAAGCATCTTTTTCTTAAGGATCGTTGCTGAAGAGGTTTTTCTTAGGTTTTGATGGCAGAGAGGGGATTTCTTTTTTTTTTTTTTTAACTCTTTATTGTGTGCCATCTAATGGCACTTTTGGAATGTATATCAAACACATAGATACCAAAACAATGTGTGCACAAACATCATTAAAAAAAAAACAATATACACTACTTCAGTTTACATCTAAACAATTTCAGTAAGATTTATGCACATGTACAGTCTATGACAATCTTGAATATATACTTTTAGTCTTACAGATTTTTGCCAGATGACTGACTGCATTCTGCGCAATGAAGAAAGGGTCACTACAAAGAACATCACCTAGAAAAAGGCAGATATCACCCTCTCGTACACCTAGTCCAATGTCGACTGTCACTTCAAGTACCAGGTCACCATCTCCTCTTAGCAGGCAGGGCACACCTGCTACTTACAAAACAAGGGGACAGAGGTATCAACATCTTGATGTTACAGTAGAGAGTGATGTAGGAGCTTCTTTTGAATATCAGATTGACAAAGGTATTGTGTAAATAACAAAAATCAACCCTGCATGCATTTTAATATTGGCAGAATAAAATTTGCTACATGTCCATCTATTATGAGGTGTATTAAAGGGTCATTGTCACATATTTTAGACCCCATATGTAACCTGCCCTATAATAAATTGTCTTAAATTCCTTGTGCATCATCCAGATTCCAAATATCGACATTACATATTTCTGTTTTTAAACCCCTGAAAACTGTTTTATACAGAGCACACACCCTCAGGCAGCAGAGAGGGCATAAATTAACTAATCGCCCCTAATCCTAGACCTGTGAGTTATCATCAGTGAAAGGTGATGTACAAATATGACAGTAAACAAGACATCTTTGTTAGTTTCAAATTCAACTGGAAATCAAACAGCTGGAGAAAGTCAGTATTTACTACATAGAAAAGATTAAATTAAAGGGCACCTGATATATTAAAATACACCTCTACCTCAATATAACGCTGTCCTCGGGAGCCAAAAAATCTTACCGCATTATAGGTGAAACCGCGTTATATTGAACTTGCTTTAATCCACCGGAGTGCGCAGGCCTGCCCCCCCGGAGCACTGCTTTACCTCATTATATCCGAATTTGTGTTATATCGGGTCGCATTATATCGGGGTAGAGGTGTACATATGTAATAAGTCAGTAAAACATTTTCACATTATATATAATATTAATATTTCAGCTGAAAGACTAGATGAAAAAAGATTTGGATTAATATTTATTTTGCTCCATAAATTTGCTTGGTGCTTCCTTATGATTTGTATTAAAGTAGCAATTAGTAACCAGGGCCTGTTGTGATAGGCACTATACCAATACACCACTACCCCTATGTAACGCCACCCGATATAACACGAATTCGGATATAACGCGGTAAAGCAGTGCTCCGCGGGGGAAGGGCTGCGCACTCTGGTGGATCAAAGCAAGTTCGATATAACGTGGTTTCATCGATAACGCGGTAAGATTTTTTGGCTCCTGAGGACAGCGTTATATCAAGGTAGAGGTGTATATAACAAAGAGACAATCCTTGCCCTGAAGAGCTACAGGAATAAAAGACACATGATCCATGCCCCCAGATTTTATAATCCAAACAGGAATTGATGATGATGGGAAAGGTGAGGGAACCTAGAAATCTCACTTAATCAAGCTCTTGGCATACAAGGATCGGGGCACTCTGATAACAACTGGCACTAGAAACTGTACCGGGGTAGCAAAATGAGGCCCTGGCTCCTTTCATCCTCCTGCACTAGACAGTGGAGGTGGACTGGCACAGGGATAATGCACACTGCATCTTGTTAGAGGATTTCCCAGATGCCCCTCCTCAACACTCCCAGAGGCACTGTACTTTTCTCAGGCACAATGCTTCTTGGAGCTGCTGTCAGTGTGTATCTCCTTCTCGGCCTCTATGCAGGTTTCCCTTGTTTTGTTGTTCTAACTAAGCAAAAGCATTACACATTTTTTCTTTCAGTGCTAATCGAATCACACTTTTTCTGTTGTTGTTTGCAGATGAAGACTCTATTAGTCCAGGAGTTAGATACATTACAGAATCTCTTATTAAAAAGCTGTCCAAACAAGAAAATTTGACATATGTAAACTCACTGAATCTTTCTCTTGCTAAGGATGGGGGCAAGAAATTTAAGGTGGGTTATTGTATGCAATTTCTTATTAACTATAATTCACAATAGTATTAAAGTTCAGTAATATTTTAAAACATTGGAAATAATGGTTAGGAAAACACCAAGTAGATGAGAAGAGCCAGAGTCTACCTCTTTGGGCCCACTTCTGCAACCGCTACTTATGAAAGTAAGAATTACAGAATCAAGCCTCATCACTGTACAAATTACCATTGACATCAATGAGAGTTTCACATATGGAACAAAGCTAAACTATGGCTATATGTTGTGTAATTTCTCAACTTCTGGGTACTGGTGCCACTTTTGAATTTTTTTTTTAATTTTAATTTTTTGTGTGGAAAGTAGTCCTTTCTGTAGATGAGGCTGGTCTACTGCAGGGCTAGTAGCATCTGTAATTTTCCACTCTTTTGCAGTATGGAAAGCTGCAGATGTGTTCAGTTGGTCCCGGGGCAGAATTTCAGAGCTCACATTTGCAATTCTATGGTAAAGGGCATTTGTGGTGGCTTTTATGAAGACATGATTCTTAAAAACATAAACCTGCTGTTCTGAATGCAAATATATGTACCATCTTGTATTAACAAATTACTACATATAATTTGTTTTTTAGTATATAGAAAACTTGGAAAAGTGCTCTAAATTAGAGGTATTAAATCTCAGTAACAATCAAATAGAGAAGATTGAGAAGTTGGATAAACAGTTAAAGCTACACGAACTCAATTTGTCCTACAATAAAATCAGGTAAGCAGACACTGTTTCTGGTGTGGGTGGAGAATGTTACTTATTTTTAAAAATTTAAGTTGTTCAGATTCTATGGTCAGGAGTGTGGTATAAAAGTTAGTTAGATATATTTAAAATATTTCATGCATTAATATTACAAAATGTTCTTGCAGTTTGTTATATAAGAATGGAAAAGATTCACCTTCAGAAAAGAGAACTGAAGATTAAACTGAAAGGGCCTGCTCATGCAGTCAGTGCACACATTAAACTCCTATTCTATTTGCCACAAAAGGGCAGCTTTCAGTGTTTTGGGAGGAAGTTACTCTATTGAAAAAATGCTGAGGGGACAGTGGATGGGATGAAAGAGCAACTTCTCCATGCTCCCCTTAGTTTTACCACTGGTAAAGTAGGCTTATTAATTTCTTCTAGTGGAGGCTTGCTTTGCAAGTGCAGTAACCACAATAGCAGTAAAGAGGTTAATAAAGGAAGCGTGCAAAAGACTGACTAAATACTATTTCTACATACTGCAGTGATGCAACTTCCTCTCTCGAAAGGGTTAGAAAACAAAATAAATTAATGCCATAATAATAAAGTGATATATACCCATAAGATTACATTCCATTTTTGCTTGATCACAATATACATAGCTTAAATGACACCTTGGTTATGACTTGCTTTGCACTGTTACTATGTATTTGAAACATATTGCAGAATTAAGGTTACTTACAAAAATGATTGTTTGGGCTATTGAGGCACTTCTCTATTGGTGGCCATTCCTAAACATATGGTAGTCAACAGAATAGGCACTGCAATAGTAACCAGTGTAGGTAATCAACGGCAATGATGTGACGGCATACATTTTTCTTTTATGTCTACGGCACCATGAAAAACAAAACCTCTTGTATGTTCTACCTATTTGAAGTTGTTCAGTATCTTCATAAAAATGCATTCTTCACACCATAATGTCTTCAGGTAGTGCAGACAGCCAACTTGCTATGTTCCCAAAATAAGTATGGAAGATATTTGTATTTACACTATTCAAAACCAGGTGAAAGGTACATTAGTGTCATCTCATCTTACACATTTCGTATGATCACTTAAACACAAAATATTACACAAATTATGCAAAGAGACAAATATAAAATTTACCAGAAATGAATGTGTATTGCAAACCATTCCACCCCTCGTGCAGCATGATTGGTTAATGTAAAGGGATAACAGCAGTGTCCGTAAAGCACCACTATGTATGGCAGGTACTGTTGGGCCTCTTCTTCCTCTCTTACTTTTGTTGATAAGAAAAGCCTTTTTTAGTGTCTTTTTACATCACATACATACTTGGATTTGCAAAATATAGAAATGCTTTCTGACCACGATTCTGACAAGAAAGTGAAACTCAACTGCCATTTTTTCCACAGTGATGTGTACTGAGGTCAATTGATAAGTACTTGCGAACAATGGTCATTTAGTTATATATCTTCTAAAGTTGCTCTCTTTCCAAAAGAGAAACATTCTATTGATATTTTTTTTCTTTATACTGTACATATTCCACATTTGAGAGGCTACAGACCAGTCACACCTTTATAATCAAAATTATGGTGTCTGGTTTTTTGCCTCTGCTTGATTCATGTTTCCTAGGGCTGATTCTAAAATGTGAGAGAGGGGAAAATGAATTTATTAAAATGAAACTCTCAAGATATTTTCATCATTTTAATTATAGTGTTAAAATAAGGAGATGTAAGATACTTAATGCATATTACAGAGAAACCTGCAATAAAGTCCGGCTACAGTAGGCAACGTCTGTTTTATCTAACCACTTTAAAATATCTCCAGGTTTTCAGTACAGTTTTGTTTGACCACCTTCACTGTGCAGCCATTTTTGCTGGTTTCTTCGGTGATCAGTTAAGACAGGTTTCACTCAGCCTTCACCTGAGGCCATAGCTACACTATGTATATGATTTGCTTCATGATGTCTAAATTCTATTTTTCTTCTTGTTTTCAGTAAAATTGAAGGTCTAGAGCATATGCAGAATCTACAAAAGTTGAACCTTGCAGGAAATGAGATTGAGCACATTCCTGTATGGGTAGGCAAGAAATTAAGGTCCATGCGCATCCTTAATTTGAGGCAAAATAAAATATCATCAGTAAGTGACTAACTAGAAGAAATAATTGTTTAAAAATAAAATATTTCTGAAACCTTTCATATTTAACATCTCAACTAATATGATCAGCAACATGAAAATTACAGGCTCTCTGGGGAAAAGATATAAGAATATAGATTTGCTGTCTACATAACAAGGCTACTCACTGTTTATCAGGAAAACTCTCCCTCTGTCACAAAGCACTCGCATCATACAACTATTATTAGTCAGGGCAATGTAAGGCTTTGCAAGCTCCAGGAAAGACTTCATGGAAATTGACAAGCGTCTCCCAAATTGTGGGTTCCATTTCAGTTATTCATGATGTGCGACCAACTCTAATTAGCATAAGTTAGTTACATATGTGTTTTGTGCAAAGAATAGAAGTGATTGGCATTTTAAAAAAAACTTCTTAACTGAGACATGATTAAATTAATGTCTGTGGTCCCCTTTGTGTACTCTGCGAGAATAGTGTTGTGAGTAGGGCTTATTTTAGTGGGAACTCCTGAAGGAACTATGCTGTAGGAGCCAAGATGGTCCAGCCCTCTTTGACGCTGACTTCACAGGATTGGTGTTCCGTTTCCTCATGAACCCCAAGGGTGTCTGGGATTGGAAGGCTGTATTTCTCCCCCTCCCCCAAAGTGCCCCTCCACCTGAGGTGACATCTACTTGGGTCAAGGTCAAGATTCCATAACTTTCTGTCCACTTCCCATGGGTTTCTCCCACAGAGAACACTTTAACTCCATAAAGTTAGTTCACAATTTGAGCTCTGATAGTGCTATATAATTTTGGTGGGGGCATCATTTTCAGAAATTAATTTTTTTTATAAACAATGAAATGTAGACTTCACTTACATTAACAATGTATTTTATTTAAAAGGTAGAAAATGGATGGTAGGGGAGTGATTTTCTTTGGAAAGATGTCTAATCATTGTACCTTTCTCTTTGATTTAGCTCCATGACATAGCTAAACTGAAGCCCTTAAAAGACTTGACTTCTTTGTTCCTGGCAGACAATCCAATTGTAAATCTGCCTCATTACCGCCTGTATACCATATTCCACCTGCGCTCACTGGAAAACCTTGACGGACAGCCAGTGACAAATCATGACAGGCAGGAGGCTCTTGAGAGGTTTAATTTAGGTAATCATGATGATATGTTAGACCTACTGTGAACTATACCAAATTTAGAAGGTTAGAATGAAAAGCTTTGTAATTACTGATATCATGATTTGATATGGATTATTAAAATTAAGGTTTAGGTACACTGTTAAAGTGTACTGCCAACTTGTGATGTGACTAGCTATGTCCTCTAAAAACTGTTCAGAGGTCCTCCAAGGAAAAAAAAGGAGGATTTTAGCCTACTCGGTGTCCAATTCTATTGCAGACACAAGAAGAATTATCTTGTATTTAAATTCATATTTAAGAAGGCTGACTTTATACATCAGAAGGTCACAAGCTATGTTTTACTTCTCATCTCACTTTAAATTATGTCACAGACAGAAAATCACAGCATAGTGGGCTTGATCCTTGGTAACGCCGTTCCTGTGCTTGGGACAGGGATTGGGTGGGCAAGACTGGTGTAACTTAAGCTTTGCTTCCCTTAAAAGTAAATAACAGCTGAAGTGCAGTGCACTCTAGCTACACCCCTGCAGTGCTCCTAACTTTGGAGGTTGTGAGAAGGCCAGTGTATAGCCCTTATACCAGCTCTTCACTGGCTAAAAGGATTCCCTGCATAAAGGATATTTTCAGGGTACCATTTCCACCCACACTGTGATCCTCTTACACTGCCAGAGTGGTATAAAGGAGCCTTAGTGTCCTGAGACTCATTCTCTGTATATGCACATAAAGATAGCTGACCAAAAAAAGAAGCTAGAAAGCGTTTGAAATTTTGGTTTAATTGAAGATGCCTGTTTTAAAAAAAAAAGATTTCAAAGGTTGTAGATCAGACATAATTCTGACTTGCATCTAAAGAACAAGACTTACATGTAAAGTACAATATAAGTAAAACAAGAATTATTTCAGGAAGTTCTCTTAGGTATTAATTTCTGTAATAGATTAAGGCAATTAGCATATTTACACAATTTTTTTAAAGTGGAGAAGCATCGTTGCTACCAAGTTTCAGATTGAAGAAGCAAGTGGAAAAATGTTTGAGTGTTTGGATTATTTTGTTTTTCAGAAGAAATAGAAAAATTAGAAAAAGATTTAGAAAAAACAATAAAAGAGATGGAGGACCTTAAAACTAAACAGTTCGAAGTGCTTGAACAACTTCAGCATCAAGATGAGGTGAACAGATCATTAAAACAAAAAACCCTGCAACAGAAACAAGTTTACAAAGAACTTGAGAGGGACCTGGACACCAAAAATGAATTGGTAAATTAATCATTTAGGTTAAAAATAAATACTGAAGAAATGTTTTTGAGAGTCATTTTGTTTCACTAACAATAAATGCAATATAATGTATGTTTAAATGCTTGGGGATTTATGTTTAAATTTGTATTTAGATGTCTCAGTGGATTGGAAGTGGGATATGAAGCTTTTCTGGTACAGGGCGATGCTTCAACTCCAGGCAGACTGGTAGTGACCAATCCACATTCAAGTCTCTGGTATTTTGTGTGTAGTGAGTTAATGTTCTTGGACCAGTTCTTAATGGGAAAGATCCACATTACCAAAGCCTCCACTGTCAGAACTGGTAATCTTGGGGTGGAGGCCAAAGATGGAATGGGGCATAGAGAATTAACTCACTGTAATTAATCTCACCCTACCTGGGTTAGGCAGAATGGTAAAGCTGCCAGGAGAAGTTTACACTTCCATTGCCTGTGCTGTATCTATATTGTGGATAAAGATGGGACTTTAGTCTCCAGGGTTGTTAAATCTGACACCTTTCACAAGCACTACATTCATAAAGTCAGTCTGCTCAGATTGCTTAAGACTTACGTGAATGGTATTCTGTTAGACCGAGAATCTAGAGCAATTTACATATTTAGAGGTGGCTTACTAGGAGTTACTATAATGGTATCTCTGGGGGAAAATTGCCATCTAAATTTTACAGCACCTCCAGCTGGGAAAGAAGCAGGAATAATAACTGAAACTTATCCAATCCAGCACAAAATATTTGTGGCCTTCCTAGTCAAACAAGCCCTAGAAAAGCCTTATACTGCAGAAGGCCAGCCGATGCAGCATAAATGCCCATAAACAAAACCTGTTAAATGGCCAATAGTTACAGATGCCTGCAAATGAAAACTTGATGCGTTACAACTTGAATGTGCCAAGTGTAGATCTTCCCTTGCTGACACAGCAGGGGGTTCTGCCTTTTCACCATTATCTATATCTCCATTTCCCAGAAAATCCTCCCTGGGATTGAAGATTTTGTGGCTTGGGTGTGGGCAAGCAGAGTAATATATGCTGTATCCTTACCAACTTCACAAAGAATCAGAACAAAACTTAATACATCCTGAGGCTTTATTACACTTTTGTATGCATTCCTTCTGTGTTATAGAACCATTGGTAAGCACAGGATGGTTATGGTTTGAGGGTGTTGTCCATGGACAGCATAAGGCAGAAGTTTCTCTGGCGACATGATTATATTGGCATTGTAATGCTAGGAAGCTGGAGAAGAAACATGGCCTTTGCACAGACTGCTCTGGCCCCTGGCAGATCTCAGCTCTGTAGGTTTTGGGCACTGAACCTTCACTGACTTCAGTGGAAGCACTGGGTGCTCATCTCGTCTGAAAATTGGGCCCAAGGTATCTAATATTGGACACACAAATTACTCATTTTGGATGCCTGAGTCACTTTTGAAAATTTTAGCTCTAAATTTTCTAAAAATATTACCTCTGTAATTCTATCCAGCATCTGCATGGATTCGTCCCATGTGCCCAAGTAAATTTGCTAAACAGCTTTAATTTGTACACCCACATTTCAAAATGTACAGATTTTTCATTAATGAACCACATTATTTGCCCCTTCTGTAAGGGGCACATTATTTGCCCCTTTCCCTCCTCACTTACATTCTTTGCCCCATTTTCTGCTCCTGTAAGTTTTTATCCTGTGTGCAAGTTGAGTGGCTCATTGAATACCAAGAAACACATGGACATTTGCTTAGTTGTCTTTTCATTTAGTTTGCCTGGAAATAGGCAGTATGTGATATACACATTTCTCCTGAATTAAGCCTTTCAAGTTATAAAATTATATGTTTCCTATCACTTTAGTATTTTTTTAAAAAGCTAATGTTTGTTTGCCTCTTGTCACTTTTTGTTTAAAATTTTGTGTATTAGTAAGAAGTTAAGTTACTCATGGCTGCTAAATTTCTAGTGTACTGATGATTCTTCATTGTTTAATTTTTAAATTGCTGCTGTAGTGAAGAAAAATAATCCACACATACCTTGTGATAATAAAAGGTGTTTGTTTGCCACTGGGTTCTTGTTCATTACTGTTATTGTAGGTCATGTCCATTGTTTGCTTATATTTTGCTCAGCATAACAGCAGCATATTTCTAAAATGTACGCTAGTTCTCAGTATAGTGAGATTTTAGCAGCATATATTTTACAACTTAACCCACTGTTATCCTTTGGGTGACAAACTTTGCTTGCTTCTTTCTTCCTTTAGCTGGTATCTTGGTTTGTCACAATTCCCTTTCCACTGAGCCTTTATTCCTCACTAAAGGTAGTCCCCATATACAGCTGGATTGCACAATGTTGTATTTTTGCATAGGATATGCTTGCATGATGTCAATAGTGTCAAAACATCGTAACTAAAAAAAGTTACGAGACTAGTCATTTGCTTAATCTGCTATAATTATTCTTCCTCAAATATTTTCTATTCCAAATGTGATTAAAGTTTTGCATGATACCAAATACTTAGATTTCTAAACCTTTCATTAAGCCTTTCCCTTATTCCAGTCTATTCTATATTTCTCTTCTTTTCCTCCATTAGTCCTACATTCTGCTGTCTATTGGAGCCTTGCTGCATGCTCTTCCTCAGGTATTCAGCATGAAAAGCTGACCAAAAAATAAATAAAAATCACATGATGGACCTTTGCTAAAAATTTAAGTAATAACACAGGGTTGATATACAGTGTAATACATTGAAGTTGACTTTAGCAGTACTGTAAATATCTTCATAACTAAGTCAGTTTAACTTTAGGAAACTATGGGTGGTGTATTTTTTGCTAAATGTATCACCATTTGATAGCACAATTTAAGTTCCTCTCAGCACAAGAACATAAAAAGAAAAATGTAAGAAGAGTGGTGTATTGTATTAGTAGCCTTATCATTGTTCATTAGTTAGCACTCTCTAAAACCTAAAGTAGTTTAACAAGATGCACCTGAAACAGAAAGTTTCTTATTCTGGCTTGTTAAACCATTACTGACAGAAAATTGACATGGTTGATTGATTAGATGTTTGACTAAGTTTTTTGAGACCTTCAGTACATTGAGTAGCTGTATTTGGGTTGTCTTTTTTGTGAGGAATATGAAATGTAGATTCAAAGGACCCTCATGTGATCATTTGTGTTACAGCAGTTATTTGTTTTTTGTCTGTGTCTTGTTCACAGTAATTTAATTTTAAGGTAAATAAATGTTATGTCCTTTGTTACCAAACCTTCTCATAACTGTTTTCTTGTATAGAGGCTTTGCATCACTATACAGTTCATGCATACACTGATAAGTGCTAATATATGTAATAATTCAATATGGTAATTTGCTGGTGAAAGTGACTCATTGTGTTTCATACTGGCATTAGCTAAAGCAGAAGACAATGGAGTTAACCCGAGCATGCCAGAAGCAATACGAATTGGAGCAGGAACTGGCTTTTTATAAGATTGATGCCAAATTTGAGCCATTAAGTTATTTTCCACCAGAGGTAATTATTAAAAAAAAAAAAAAAAAAAAAAAATTTTTTTTTGTGTTTGTCCCCTCTGTTGTTTTGCATTCTAAGGAAACTAAAAATGAGGCAGGGCATGTTATTTACTGTAATTTTAAATAGATTTTTCTTTCTAAATAGTTACTGCTTGTCATTTGTGCAAATTAAACTTTGTTTGAAATTGCAAGTTATATATTTTTCTCTGCATGTTTTCTCGAAAGGCTTAAAGTCAATATTTTGTAATGTTACTATTAAGTGGCATTTAATATTTAAATATTATCAATGTTAATAGCTATAAATTTGTTTTGGCCGAGTAAAACTAGTGAATAGATCATTCATTCTTACTGATAATTATGCAATGGATTTTTCCCACTTTGGGCCTGATTCTGTAGCCCTTACTCACTCTGGGTGAAAATATGACCCTACTGAAGTCAATAGTAAAACTCCCATTGACCTCAATGGGTTCAGGATTTCTATTCACTATTTTACTTACAGGAATAACGACTCTTTGGATTGTAGAGTTTGGACCTTCTCCTTTAGAGTGGAAGGCGACATCACAACAGAAGTATAAAAAGATCAATGAATATTAAATACTCCTGGTGAACTACAAATGTATAGTTTTTGAAATATTCAAAAGGGTACAGTATGAATAAAGTTAAAGGACACCATCAATTAAAATCACACTTCTGCTTGAATTTACATTTTTAGTGTTACAAGTATAATCTAAATTACTATAACTGTAAGAGATTAGCAGTAAACAATTTCTTCAGTCCATTTGACAGAAGTTTTTTATATGGTCAGTTTCATCAAAGTGTCTGCAGGATTGTAGCCATAATCATTTTTTTCCATGTTGTTTGTGTGGGTCTGTCAATGAAGAACTCTTCATATATCTTTAAACTGTCTGGATTTCAAGTTGGTGGTCCTTTACATGTAGATTAAATTCAAGTTTAAATGTACAAAATCATGAATTACTTTTGAAGCCTCATAAAACATTTACTGTGTATAAAAATAATTTAATATATTTATTCTTGTCATGTTTCAGAATGTTGAACTTGATGATGTACCTGGTGAAAGCCCTTACATTGGTAAAGCCAGGTACAAGAGAAATATGTATATCAGAAAAGGTTACATTGCTAATAAAGCTCAACAAATACAAGTTGGAAAAATTGAACTAGATGAAGAAGATCTACATAGGAACCAGCAGCTTAAGTTGAAACTTCATCAAACTCTAGATGTTCAGCTAGAAGATAAAGAAAAAAAGATTCAAACTGGTAATGTTTTAAATTTTCTCAAGCAAAAATATGAAACCAGTTCACTTTTTCTGATATCAGTGGAACATTTTGATTTATGCTGAACTTCCCAACAAACTGCTCAAACTTTAGAATTAACATTATATCTACATTTAGCATTTGATTGTGTATTTTTAGCCAATGTAGCTAAATTTCAAAATTACCATCAAATGACAAACAAAAAATAAGGACTGCAATAAATTACTTTGAGAGTTTAGCATGAAGGGACTCAGTAATAAAATATTATTCTTTGATGTTTAACTTACAAAAATGTACTGTTAAGGGCAAGATTCATATGCAGAATTCAAATGCACTAGAGAGCAGATTTCTCCCTCTCTTATCCCTCCACCTCAACTAAGTAATGTAAGGTGAGTAAAATTGAAATGGGAAAAAGGTTAATGCCTTTGTATTGCAGATAAAATGCTGGATTGTCTCCTTCTATGGGCAACCCATTGGCTGGGGGGGGTGGGGGTGGGCAGAGAAGCTACAACACTTAGTGAGTTTCACATTTGTGAGTTACCTGACAAATGTTCAATTAGAACAGTTTTGGGGGATCAGTAGAAGTCCTCCCAACCACATGGAACCTCCAGATTTGCAGGGACTACAAGGGTTTACATCTTTGCACTGTTGCTTTTCCTTTTACCGGTATCAGCATGGTTTCAGCAAGGGTGTTGCTGCCATTGCCTGAGCCCCTCAAAGCTATGCAGTAACAGCTGTGGGGACTGTAGAGAAACAGACACTGCTTGATGTAACATTGGTTCCCAATGGTACAACTGGAATACCAGCCAGGAATGATGCCAAGTTAAACAACCAGTCCCAAGTTCAACTCCCATCCTTATCCTGAAAACACATTGGAGCCAAATTTTCCCCACAGGGCACTCTTTGAGTAGTTTCTCTAGGGTGAAAAGATAATGCCAGGAGGTTTTTTTTATTTTTTTTTAATCTTTCCCACTTCCATATCCACAAGGAGTTCTGCCTGAGTTGGCTGGGCCATCTGAGCTAGTTGTAGAGTTCATTGGGATAATCAAGTAAAGCAATATGTTGTATATTTATCAAGTATACTAGGGAGAAATCAAATTAAGAAAATTGTTACAATTAAGTATATGGCAAAAAGTAATTGTGAAAGATCTTATTTATGTGATGCTTTGAGATATAGCAACTTTGTTCATCAGGGTCTCATTTAGAGTATGTCTACAGAGCAGCTCAGAGAGGGCTTCCCAGTACAGTAGAGTGACATGCACTAGCTCTACTTGAGCTAGCACACTTAAAATAGCAGTGTGGCTGTGACAGCATGGGTGGTGGCTCGAGCTAGTCTCCTAAGTACATACCCATGGGGTCAGGCAGGATAGTACTCAGGCAGTACATTCATATCCTCAGGGGGACATAATCTAGAAAGGATATGGAGGAAACAGATAATATATTTATCCATGTTATACAGAAATCTTTAAAGTGTGTTTTTATTTTTTAATTTTTTTATTAATTTTGCAGCCGAAGGAAAATTAGCAGAACTACAAAATGAAATAGTAAGTGCAGAGCAACATGTTTTAAAAGCAAAGGAGGAACTTAAACAACTGCAAGACACCTTGGCTCAGAAAAAAGTATGTAAAAGCGAACAACAATGTGAAGATAAAGAATAAAAATGTTTGAAGCAATGTAGACATAGAAAATGTAATAATATGCTTCTCCCAGTTTTGCCAAGAAGTCTGATTTAAGACAAGATTTTTTTTTTCCTTTCTTTACTTTCCCTTGGAATTTTTAAAATACGCTTAAATGAGGCTTTTAAAATAAATATTCAGACACCAGGTCTCGGGGGGCTTCCTGGCTCATTGGGCCAAGGTTACACAATTGGGAGATTCTAAACCGTTTGTTGCCAAAGAGCTAACAACATATTCCTATTTTCATAGCTAATTTGTGAGAGAGAGTACTGTAAGCACTTGTCATCTGAGCAAAATAACCAGAAACAAGATGTCAGCAAGCTAGTTTGCATCTTAATTTAGGTGACTGCAGACTATAACAACTCCATGTTTATCAACTATATCTTTCAAAAAGATTCTGAATCAGCTATATATTTCCAAGCTTAATTAACTGTTTTTCCATGTCTCAACTCCAGATTTCAGAAGCAGAAAAGGAAAGTCTTCAACAGCAACTGAGTGGCAAGATATTTCTCCTAAATCAGCTACGAGAGGAAGCTTTGGAACTAGAAAAACAGATGGAAAAACAGAAGCGAGAAATAGGGAATAAGCAAAAGGAGATTGAAGACTTGCAGAGTTTTATAGATTCCGTGGATCCAAAAGATCCAAGATATGTAAGTAAAGTACTAAAAAGTAAATACGGAAATCTAGCTTTTCTATGTCAGGTTTTTGTATTAAGGTATACTTTTTGTTAGTTAAAATTCCCAATAAATATTTAACTAGAATCTCGTTACACCTAATTTTATAAAACATAATATGCTCTTCACACTATTTTAGCAATATTTTTAGCTTGTGAGCTACTTATAAGATAATTGTTTCCTTTAGTTGGTTGGTATTAAAGATGTGTAATTACCTCAGAATTTAAAATTGGCTTCCACCTTTATCAAATATATTTATGGAAGTAGGGTCCAGATTCTGAAAGGTATTTAGGCACCTAACTCTCTTTGAAATTAATGGAAACTAGGCATCTTTTGAGGATCTAGGCCTAACTATTCAACTAAAAATGTTTACTTTGTTGAGGTAAACCACATAAACATTAAAGTTATAAGTTGTAACTGTTTCCACCTGTGGAAATTTAAATATTCAAGACAAGTTACTAAAAAGTCATAGAAGTTATGGCATTGTGTTCATTTTTACTATGTGCTACATCAGGGGTTCTCAAACTGGGAGTTGGGACTCCTCAGGGGGTCACGAGATTATTACATGGGGAGGTAACAAGCTGTCAGCCTCCACCCCAAACCCCTCTTTGCATCCAGCATTTATAATGGTGTTAAATAAAAACACATTTTTAGATATTTTTAAGGGGGGGAGGTCACACTCAGAGGTTTGCTATGTGAAAGGGATCACCAGTACAAAAGTTTGAGAATTACTGTGCTACATTGTATCTGTAGATCCTAAGGCCCCAGATGTATTCAGGGAGACCCTTGAAGGCAATGAGGTTCCATGCAGGTGCAAGGGTCTACCTGCATGCATCTCTTTACAGGATCAGAGCCCAAGTGATTAAGCCACTGAACTAATCTATGTTAAATAGGAGGTAACTGTTGCAGCTCCATAGTTAAGGCCCAGACCCTGCAATGAGCTTTGCACATTAGCATGGTGGGGTCTGCCTTTGCAGAACATCTTGCAGGATTGGGTACCAAAGCTGGAACCAGGCTTCTGTTAAAAGCTCTAATTTTGACAAGAGTGAGGTTTGTCTGATTAGACTTATGGAGGACTATATTTCTCTCCGCCCCCCCCCCCATATCCTCCCTTAAATGAAAGTGTTACCACAACGGTCAGGTGTCATTAAGGGTTTTATGATGATGGGAGGGAGACAGACCAAAAAACAAAAAACAAAAAAACAGTACAACTAACCATCTCACACTTGTATTAGATTATTGTTCTGAAATATTTGGAGAACTTTAGGCCTGAATATTTTTAAACTAAGAGCCTATTCCTTCATTAGGGTGGTCAGAAAAAAGCAACCATTGACTTCTGTGAGCACTGGATCAGACCCTTACAGTCTATGGGACAGATTCTAGACCTGTCTATGGCTCCTTTAATGCTGTTCCAGAAAGGCAGAATCAGGACCTTTCCCCCATTTGCAGTGGTAGTACAACTGACAAATGTCCTTTGCTACAGTTGGCTGGAGAGAGAAACAAGATGAGTAGAAACAAAGTGTCCTGACTTTTTTTTCTCTCTGCCCTTATTTATGCCTGCTTCTGCTTTCCTACAGCAGTGCTGGTGGTGGCTGTGTAATAGGAATGTTGTGCAACAGAGAGGTAAAGGCACAATTGCCATTTCATTTCCTATACGCCTGCATGGACCATGTCTGTGCAAGATTAGTGTTCTTTAGCTTCTGTCCTTCAGCAAGGAGAGCATAGGGATCTGCATTGTTGTAGAAGAAATTTCAGTTCATGAATGCCTAGGATGCAAACACTGACATTCCAAGGAATTTATGTGGAAGGGCCTGTTTCTTTTATCTATACAAGCAGTATTTAAAAGTTTATCTTTAACATACTTGTGGTGTATAACTTCAGTGAATATTATGTACAGCAGGTTTAAATTAGACTACAGTGAGTTTTGTAAAATGTATCCTAAAATCAAAGCTATTATAAAATAAAAGCTTTTCAGATGTGCATTCCATATCTATTGTCCATTTATATAAATACACACAAAAAGTATTCCCATGCCTGGCCTCTGCTTTCATCTGAGACCCAGACTACTTTTTTTTCTTTTTAAATAGATTTCAAATCTGTAGTTAAGAAAATAAAATAGGAGAATTGTAACAGTCTGTGTGTTTCAGGGAGGAAACTGCTTTCTCAAGAGGACAAGCCCAGCCTCTTGGGGAGTAGACTGACTGTTACTAACTCTGTAGTCGATTGGCTACATACACAGCTTCCTGTGTTGTGATTTAAAGCAAACAGGGCAGAATACAGCTTGTGGAGACAAGTAGAGATTGGAGAGCATGTTACTGCTCTACAGTCATGTCAAAAGCTCTCAGCCTTTGCAGCTTCCCATGATTTCAAACCACATTCTTACCAGAGTGTAATCATCAAATAGAGAAGTTTGGAGGAAAGAGAAGACAGAAGAGAAACCATGTTTCATTTTAAGCTGCTGCTTTCCATCATTTAGATTTCAGTTAATCATTAAAATGGATTCTAAATTAGGGGTGGAGCTTTTTGCACATGACTTCAAAGGAAGAAAAGACAAAGCTGTAAGTGTTTTTAACAATCCTCTTGTGACATTCAACAGTTGTAGCAAAATAATCATTCAACAACAGCAGCTGTGCTTAATCTTATTAATTAGAACTGTACTTCGGACATTAGAAATTAAGTTAGACTGGATTTTTTTTAAATGGGTGACAATGTTTAGTTACAGTAATATGAATACTGAGAATTGTAATGTTTTTATTTGCATACTTCAAAAATATATTGAGTATGATGTATTCCTTACAGACTGCAATTTTGTTTAAAAGTAAAGCAGATATGAGTTAAATCTTATTGCTTTAATTATAAATTAAAATGACTTGCAGTAAAACAGCTTTCAAAAAATTATTCTGAAATGTTAGCAAAGTTTTAAGACTTTCATATAATAGCTAGATAAAAGTGAAATGTGTATGTTTGGGGCAGGGGCATAAGAGAAATTGTTTTTAATAATAAAAGAAAAGCTATGTATTATTGGAGGCTTTTGACGTTGTATGAATTGTGTTTGTAAATGTTTCAATACCAGTGAACAGCGTAGCACTATTTTTATGGTCTTTTATTTGGTTTTGTTTGCCACTATGCTGCCAAGAAGTGTGGTTGAAGTCCGTGGAGACTGCAGGTGCTGAGTACTCCTCAGGATTTATCCCATGTTTGTAAATCAGACTGTCAGATATAAACTTACTGTTTGAACAGAGGCCAGTGTTGGAACAACTACACTAAAGTATCCTATTGTAACTCTGACTGCATTCAACTCTGCAAATCGTTTACACAGCTCAAGTTAGAGAGAGATTTCTGTCAGTGTTTAGTTGATATTGGGCTACCACTGCTTAAGTGAACGTATCATGTAGATTTAGAAAAAATATTAAGAGCTCTATGGAGCTTGAAAGCTTTTCTCTTTTAATTAACAGAAGTTTGTCTAATAAAAGATTACCTCACCCACCTTATCTCTTAAAAAAAAAAAAGTAGTTATTCAGGGGTGAAGCCAAAATTATTAGACTATGTGAAGCTTGGCTGGCTTGCTAGTTGTTTCTGCACTGTCATGTAGAATATCTTGGCTTGTTAGCTAATTTCTTCCCAGGCCATAGACTGCTAGGGCTGTGGAGGTAGCTGCTCAGCCCTAGGGCAAATAGAGAATGAATGAATTCCTTGTGTTCCTCAATTACTAAAGAGTAGTGTTCATGGGTTTTGAAGAGGGTCTTGTTTGTAATTTCTTGGCTGAAAGGGGTAATGAAGTGGCGAGAGTTAGCTGGGAAAATGGCAGTTCTTGGAGCTGTAAGGGATACATATGACCTTCCTACTCTGGGCAGGAATGTGGTGTTTTGGGTGGTTTTTTTGTTTGTTTGTTTGTTTTTAAAACACTGTTTGCTGTAGAGACTTCTTCATCTGTCTGAGATGAGTGTCCAAAGACTGTGACTTTTGGGGCAATAAACAGGAAATAATAAGCTACGGAAGGTACAAATTGTTGGTGCAGCTCATTTCCAGTAATGGGACACTTCAGGAGCAATGAGCCAGATAACTTATTTAGTTTAACAATATATTTTTTAAATTCTTACTGATAAATATGCAAAATGTATCCATTTAACTGTAATCCACAGGCTCACATGACGGCTCAGAAAGCAAGTAAAGAACAGCAGCTTGACATGATGAACAAACATTACGAACAGCTTGAAAGTCGCCTGGATGAGATGCTTTCTAGGATTGCTAGGGAAACTGAGGAAATTAAGGATCTGGAGCAACAGCTTACAGATGGTAAAGAGCACTGGGTTTGTTTGTTTGTTTTTTAACTTTGTTTCCTTAGGAGCATTAAATCTGTATTCGAACATAATTGAGATACAAGAGATATAGGAAATAGGGCTGTCAAGCGATTAAAAAAATTAATCACACTGTTAAACAATAATAGAATACCATTTATTTAAATATTTGTGGATGTTTCTACATTTTCAAATATATTGATTTCAATTACAAAGTGTACAGTGCTCACTTTATATTGACTTTTTTATTACAAATATTTGCACTGTAAAAAAAAAAGTTATTTCATTCACCTAATATAAGTACTATAGTGCAATCTCTTTATCATGAAAGTGGAACTTACAAATGTAGAATTATGTACAAAAAGTAACTGCATTCAAAAATAAAACAATGTAAAACTTTAGAGCCTACAAGTCCACTCGGTCCTACTTCAGCCAATCGCTCAGACAAACAAGTTTGGTTACATTTTCAGGAGATAATGCTGCCTGCTTCTTGTTTACAACATCATCTGAAAGTGAGAACAGGCATTCGCATGGCACTGTTGTAACTGGCGTCACAAGATATTTACGTGCTAGATGCGCTAAAGATTCCTGTGTCCCTTCATGCTTCAATCACCATTCCAGAGGACATGCGTCCATGCTGATGACGGGTTCTGCTCGATAATGATCCAAAGCAAAGTGGACCGATGCATGTTCACTTTAATCGGAGTCAGATGCCACCAGCAGAAGGATGATTTTCTTTTTTGGTGGTTCAGGTTCAGTAGTTTCTGCATCGAAATGTTGCTCTTTTAAGACTTCTGAAAGCATGCTCCACACCTCGTCTCTCTGATTTTGGAAGGCACTTCAGATTCTTAAACCTTGGGTCAAGTGCTGTAGCTATTTTTAGAAATCTCACATTGGTACCTTCTTTGCGTTTTGTCAAATCTGCAGTGACAGTGTTCCTAAATCAAACATGTGCTGGGTCATCATCCGAGACTGCTATAACATGAAATATATGGCAGAATGCAGGTAAAATAGAACAGGAGACATACAATTCATAGATTCAAGGACTGGAAGGGACCTCGAGAGGTCATCGAGTCCAGTCCCCTGCCCGCATGGCAGGACCAAATACTGTCTAGACCATCCCTGATAGACATTTATCTAACCTACTCTTAAATATCTCCAGAGATGGAGATTCCACAACCTCCCTAGGCAATTTATTCCAGTGTTTAACCACCCTGACAGTTAGGAACTTTTTCCTAATGTCCAACCTAGACCTCCCTTGCTGCAGTTTAAACCCATTGCTTCTGGTTCTGTCCTTAGAGGCTAAGGTGAACAAGTTTTCTCCCTCCTCCTTATGACACCCTTTTAAATTCTCCCGCAAGAAGTTCAGTCACAAATTTAAGTAACGCACTATTTTTTTAATGAACATCACCAGCATGGAAGCATGTCCTCCGGAATGGTGGCTGAAGCATGAAGGAACATATGAATGTTTATAAATTAAAATATTATTAAAATTAAATAGTTTAATCCTTGTTCCAGTAAACTAGAAAATGTACACTTAATATTTTAAGCTGTTGTTCCATATCAGGAAAATATTTCGTGGACAGAGTTGAAGGAGATCAAAGGGGGAACAATATAGAATAGAAATGCGTCTTAAATGGCTCCATATTAACCTAATATAATGTCACATCAGGACATATTTTAGAGAAGGCATTTTTTGAAACCCTAATTGTTGTTTCTCTAGAATTAGCTATTCCAAGTACATGAGAAGTTACTCTAAACTAGGTAACACACACAAATTGGTTCAAGTAGTAAGTACAATTGAGCCACTAAGTAGTAATGACTTGAGTTGTACCAAAAATCTAACACTGTAAAATATGGGTGACTAATTTTTTTAAGCTAGTTTTCTCTTTCTCAAAAAAAATGGAGAAAACTTAGTTAATTTAGCTAAATCTATGTTCTGATCTTCAAAACTTAACAGTTTGTGATGAACATCTCCTTTGTGGCATTTTTGATGTCTTGTATTCAGAAAAGTAACAGTATTCAGAAACTGCACTGGAGGATTAGGAATCTGTATTTTGTTCATCTTGTATTCCTTCATTTGAAATAAAGAACTCTCTTGCATACTCTAATTCCATTTTGTACCTTTGTGCAGGTCAAATAGCAGCAAATGAAGCACTGAAGAGGGATTTAGAAGGTATTATCATTGGGTTACAGGAATACCTTGAGAGTGTTAAGGGTCAGGCCAAGCAGGCCAGTGATGAATGTAAGGAGTTGCAGAAGGATAAGGAGACTTTGCTGCAAAGATTGACTGAACTGGAGGAGGAAAGAAATCAGCTGGAAATAGTTGCCATGGATGCCGAAAACATGAGAAAAGTAAGATTTAGGAATACCTATGTCTTCCCAAAGCCAGATCTCTGGGAATAAAAATAGAAACTGAATTCTGAACTGCAAAACAAAATTTCCCTGGGACAAATTCTGCTCTCTTATATGGTAACTTCAGTGGGAGTTAAAACTGCAACTGAGAACAGAATTTGGCCTGTAATATTTAAAACATAAATAGCATACAGCAAATGGAGATTATTCTAAGGGGCAGTCAAGGTATATTTTTGTTATGGTGGAACTCTCCCAGAAATCCAGACTTAAACTTTTGCTCCTTGGACCAAAGGCTGATTTGCACTTACACTAGCACAAGTTGTTCCAACATCAGTATGGCACATCTACACTAGGGTTTGCATCTATGTGGCTACACTGTTGCAAAAACAAACAAGTGTAGACAGTCTTGGATTGAGAATACTCTGCTGATTTATTCTAGCAACCACCTTTCCTGCTTGCTCTCTCCTTCCACCTAAGGAACCCTCCCCTTTTTAAATTGCACTTTCCACTACCCTCTCTCTCTACCAGTGGGTTGTGCAATTAAGTACCTCTGAGGCAGGTATCAAAGCTAGTCAGTGAAACCACCCCACAGGAGATGCTCTTGGAACAATAAGTGCTAAACCATCATTCTCAAAGCCAAAGATAAGTGACCACCACAGCCAAGCTTCCTCAGCCCAGAACCTGAACTAACTGATAATTCTCATACTCAGGTTTTCCACACCAAATAGTTACCACCAAGCTGATGGGTATATCATCCAGTTGTTAAAGACCAATTTTATTGTCCTGCTAGGAGTAAAGTTAGACTTAAGAGAAACAAATGTCTGTGGCTCTAACCTGGAAGTTTTCTTATTTGTATTGTGGTGGGGAGGGGCTTTGTACAGTGCTTAGCACAACAGCACCCTAGACTCTACTCATATATATTTCTATCTACAGTTATATTTGAATGTCAACTACAACTAGCTCTAACTGTCCCTGACTATAGTGGTCATGAATGGTACCCTTACTCTGCTCTTCTAGATGTGGTAATAATTGTTAATCCCTGGAAACCAGGAGATAGCCAGGCAATGTGTTCCAGTAAATCCTGACAGTTGAATATGCTGCATTTGCTAACATCAAGAAATTAACTAGAAATATAAACAGAATCATAAATAATATGTATATTTCTAAGTTGAATGTGCAATTTCAGGAAATTGCAGAGCTTGAATGTGCACTCCAAGAGCAACGAGAAGTAAATGAATCTCTTAGAGAGGCACAAGGGGATCTCAGTGCATATGAGGCTGAACTGGAGGCTCAACTTAAAGTCAGAGACATTGAAGCCAATCAACAGAAGGAAGAATTGGAGAGACTAAAACGACTTAGTCAGGTGAGAATAGAATTACTGTGACATGAAATGAAAATAGTTTTTTTAAAGGGTAATCTAGCTTGAAAAACATAAGTGGACTTTACTCAGGGTTTTTTGGTTTTTAGATCTAGAAATACTTTTTACCTTCTGTAAAAGCAGCAAAGAGTCCTGTGGCGTATTCACCCACGAAAGCTCATGCTCCAATATGTCTGTTAGTCTATAAGGTGCCACAGGACTCTTTGCTGCTTTTACAGATCCAGACTAACACGGCTACCCCTTTGATTTTTTACCTTCTGGGAAGAATGAAAGTTCTAGGGAAGCTGTTCTTATCAGCTGTTTTTTTTAAAAGCCCTCTGAGTTCATGATGAAAATTCTAATATCCATGTTTTTGATTAAAACATTTTTGGCTATTTATAACACAAATTTCAAAATCCAGTTAATCCTGCTTTCAGATATCCATTTTAAGAGTTCTGTTAGTATATTATGCAAATTAGAAAACTTTTCCATCTCCTTCTTTGTTACTGTGATGGAAGTTTCCTTTGTAATAGTCAGAAATCCCTTTCTTTTAAAGAGATCCCCTTTTAATGGTTTAAAGTAATGTATGTAGCAAGGAACTTAAACAAATATGAATTATAATTCCTTTGTTAATGATGGGTCTTATTTTTGCATTCGGTAACTTCAAGTTTAGTAAGGAAATGTTCCTTACGTTCAAGTAGCAATTATGTTTCATAAGACAATGTAACCAGTATGGTTCGTAGTTGCCATTTTGGTATAATTTATACCTTTTATCTGGAAAGCAAGATACAAATATTTTTGGGCTCTCCATGGAGAATATACTCTGAATAAAAACAGACTAGCAATTGTGGCTTTCCAGAAATACAGTTGGAAGAATATTTGTTACCCAAACATATAAAAGTGTCATTACCACAGTCTTCTGAAGTTTAGCATAGGGCTTGTCTGAAAATTGTCTTTCAAAATTTTCCCCAGATGTGCATCCTGGCCCATAAAGAATGGGGACATAAGAAGTCAAATACAGTTTTTAGACAAAATTTTTCAGTTTTTGGTAAAAACTGAAAAACTCCCTTGGAAAACGTTGACAGTTTTTTATTTTGTTTTCTTTTTATTTCATTAGCAATTTCAACAAGGGGATTTTGGACCAGTTCTAGTTTAGCACCTTTTATAATTCAGTTAATTTAGTTTTTTTGAAAAGTACAATTGTTCTGGTTTTTAAATCTGAAAACTTTGTTATTATAGATGGAACACTCAGCCCTGCAAGCTGAACTTGAAAAAGAAAGGCAGGCATTAGAAAATGCTCTTACCAAAGCACAAATATCAGAAGAGAAGGAACAGGAAAACAATAAGCTACTCTCCCAGCTCAAACAATTGCAGGTTAAATACTTATTCATTTTTTGTCTCAGAATTCACCTGATATCTGGAATGTTCTTTTTTTTCCCCCCCTAAAGGAAAAATAATATGGATTTTCCTCCTCTATGTACTCTGCGTCTGTTTGGGAATCTTACGTAGCATCTCTGACTCTTTTCTCCCTAATGTTAATACTCCTAACCCAAAAGCCCCATGTTGCAGTCATCATCCTTCTGTTTTTGAGGTCTGAATTGAGCTATCAAGACTGCTCCATGATATTCCAGAGGGATTGGTTATTGTTTTATGTAAAACATGTCCTTCCTTCCAGCTCAGTGCATGTGGGTGAGAAAGAGGCTTAGTTATTCCAGGTTTCAGAACTGCTGAGCACAAGAGAGAAACTGAATATCAAGAGTCTGTTGGAGTAGGTTCTAGTTAAATCAGAAATTAACTTAAATTGGAGGTTGACTTACTACCTTACACTTCTTGTTTCCTGGCTTAGGGATAATGTGGATATGTGTATTTGTCCTTCTGTTGTCTGAATAAGTATTCCTTAGGGGCAGCACCCCAGGTGCAAAAAGAAGTCTCTGCTCTCCAAAGTAAATAGTCAGCAACTCAGAGCCTCAGACAGACAACAGGGATACAAAAGGAAAGGTCCAGTTTTGTAAAGTGCAGACTGCTCCTGATTCTTGCTGAAAATTAGTTATGTTGGCTTAACTGAGTAATTTTGCTCTGTGTATTATCTTTGTACAATTCTAATTGTTGAAATTGGTGGCGGTTTGTTTTTTCTGAGAAGTATCTCACTGTTAAGTCATTGAATGAAATGAGAATTCTATAGTTTGCTTGTGTTATCAGCTCCTTTATGGCGATAGGCTTAACTTATACAAAGATATATTTATTACTTCATTAGACTGCTAAGAAGGAGATGCAATACAAACAAGCCCATTCTTGAACTGGCATCAAAATATTTTCAATATTTAGGAGTAATTGCAAGGAAAGATGCATTTCATATTGGGAAAATATTTGTCAGATTCTGAAGTACTGGAATTTGACCCCTTAAATTTCGTTTTACAGGGAGACAATAACCTTTTGAAACAACAGCTTAAAGATCTTCAAAATGAGCTAAACCATGCAGTTGACAACATAATTCATCCTGAAGAAGTCACAGCTCGTGTAAGTGAGCTCAAGAGAAAACTGCAGACAGGAATTGGAGAAATTAGGTGGGTAAAATAAACTCATTAGTAATGTCATTATGAGTTGGTATGCACAGAAATAAGTATGTAGGAGTAACAAGATAGCACTCTTTCTCCACCTTTGTGTCAGAGTTCAGCTCTGACACTGGCCCATAAATAACCCTGTTGCCATGTCCTGCATTCTATCCTCACAGTTACACACCCTACATCACTATTGTTAAATATAGTAGGTGGGGTATCCTGCCACCGAGCAGGAAGTGAGAGAGCAATCCTTTGCTCCACATCTGCTTAAATATCCTGTGTTGGCTCAGGAACCAAAAAGGCACTACCAGTTGAGTGCGACAGTTGGACCACTTGCCCCTAGATCTAGTGAGACCCAGCTGGGTGGGGTGTAAGTGAACAAGACATGCTGCTTTTCCTCTAGCCACACAGAGTGGGAAGGGGAGAGTTGGAGATAGGGACACACCTCTCTATACAGTTTCAGCCATAGGGCTGGGCCACTATTGAACTGTACCTAGTTGTATCAGCCACCTTAAATTCTTGCACTAGCGTATTAGATTGGAAAAATCCCAGCATCTAACACCAAGAACTAAAATTATTGCTTTCTTTCTTATGAATTGCATTGTCTTTCTTTCAGATGCCATAATTCAACTGATATTTTAGGGAAAAGCCTTGCAGACCTGCAGAAACAATTTAATGAAATCCTTGCACATTCACAGCAAGAAAAAGAGGAGGCATGGGCTAGACAGAGACAGTTACAAGAAGAGATGGCTTCTCAACAAGAGAAACTGGGAGATGCACAGGAAAAATATAGACAGGCCTGTAACAAAGCTGCAGAAGCAAGAGTAAGAGAATTGCAAGTTAACAAATGAAGAAAATTGAACTGGCAGCACAAGGATCAAATTTCACTCCCTACATAGCACTATAGCACTTTTTAAAAGTTCTTGGTTATATAGATGAAATATTTTTTGTCTGGAGCAGGTTTGGGACAACTGGAATGTAGAGAGAGATATTACTATTCCATTTCAGAAAATAAGATAGGTTTGTTTTTTTTCTTTTTAATATGTGTAGTGTGGTTCTGGTTTTCACCTAATTGCAGCAGTGCATGTTTCTCTTAAGTGGTAACTATCCATTAAAGGGAAATGATATAAACAGTTGAGAATAAAAAAAAAAAAAAATCCTTCAGAAGTAATTTGACAGCTCTCACACTTTAAATAGATTCTGGCCACTGTAGGGATAAATGGATGCATATGAACACTTTTGTTCTCATGTCTTACAGTAGACTTGCCTTACGCACAGACTCCTTATTAATTTTTTTTTGCATCAAAAATATGATGCAAATGTATGGAGATGCTGTTTCTAGAGACAATGGCTTAATATAGGCATCTGTGCACTGATATGCTGTGTGCCCCTTTGTACTCTTCTGAGATCCTTTATTGCATAGAGCTTGCAGAAGGTTTTCATTTTTGCATAAATGTCTCAGAAGAATTTTCTCATTCTTCCAAAAATTAATAGGGATACACCAGAAAATGGCTATCTGGTGCATGCAACAGCTGTGGAGTCGATTGTGTGCTGTCTTTATGAAGTGTACTTGATTATATGCCTAGCCAGTGTTTGGACTATAGAATGTATGGGGAACAAAGAAAAGTAAATACAGGTAGAAAAAGTAAAGATTATGGGTAAAAATTTCAAAAGCTCTGAAGTCCCATTTTCAAAAAAGTCACTTAGGTTCTTTTAAAATTTTACTCTATTGAAGTCATGATATGGTAGTTGTCAATCTCTTTGATAAATAGCATTCTGCTAATTGCATGTTTTGAGAAACAGATATTTTAAAGCATCAACAAGATTGTGAATCAAAATATGCATTGTGTAGGCTTCTCTTTCATGTTGTTCGTTGTAATTTATTTAAACTGCAGATTAAATCTGAGAAGAGGCAGAATGAGACTAGAGTTCATCAGCTAGAGAATGAAATCCAGCACTTGCTTGCAAAAATAAAGAGTATGGAAGAAATACAGGGCCTTGCAGATCAACAACTTCAAGAAGCTGATGAGGAGAAGGAGAAAATTCTTACCCAACTGGAAGATTTAGAGAATAAGGTGGGAGGTAGATAAGCAAGAAGAAGCACACACGCTAAACTCCGTTAGCTGAATGGGGGGGGGGGGGGGGGGAGAGACACACCACCCACACACACACCCTTTATAAGTGTTTTGGCAGTTTTGATTTCTAGGACTGTTACCTGGGACTTCAAGTGTAGATGTTGATTGTTACCAGTGATGTTAGTTTGATTCTGACTTTAATTAAAAAAAAAATTGATGCAAAGCATCTCAAAAATACTTTTAAATGAAAAATAATATGAGATAACACTATACAAAATGGGCCATAGTGACTCCTATAGGCTGTAAGGTAAAATGTCCTGTAGAGACATCAGAAGAAAGCTATAAAATATTAACAATGTAAAAACAGTACAGGATAAAAACTCTTACAAAAACATACATCTATTTTCCCTATTTCAGAAAAACTTAGGTGATGCCAGGGCCCAAAAGCAAATTCTTGGCCTAGATAAAGAATTGAAGGAATTAAGAAGAGCAATAGCCACTTCGGATAAACTGGCAACCACAGAGCTCTCCATTGCCAAAGATCAGCTAAAGTCTCTCCACGGAACTGTTCTCAAAATTAACCAAGAGCGAGCTGAGGTAATTCAACATGTTTATAATGTTTACTAATGCTGTTATAATTGGAGGGTTCTTGGTGTTTCCTTTATCCTGTGGAGTTTAAAGCTCAACCACAAATCCTCACACTGGACTGAAACTTGGCACATAAGGTCTCAGTCTGGGGGCAAGTCTTATTTATTGTAAAATATATAAATAGTTGATGTAGCCTGGGAAGGTAGTGTGGGTAATTTCCAGGTTGGATAACTTGTCTCATTACATTCTGAAAGCTTTCGAATACATCATTTTTTACAAAGATTTGAATAATAGCCATTTAACAAATGAAAAGCAGATTGCAGTAATATTGTGACTTAAGGTCATAATAAATTAACAGGAACAGATACAATGTAAGTAAATTCTTAAGACTTCAAGTTATTCAGGTCAGGAACCTTGTCTCCATATTTATAAAGTACCTATAAGTGTGGGTATTTATCTAACGTGTAAAAAAAGAAACAATCTGTTTTTTCATGTAGATAATAGGAATGAAGAAAAAGGTGAAAAAAGAAAGAAAGAAAGCAGTCCAGCATGATTGTTTATTACTATGCTCTTCTCAATGCTGTATGAGGCATCAGCAGGTCTGTAAAATAAGCTTTTAAAATTAAAGGTTTGCTCTGTTTATTGTTGTAGGAATTTCAGGAAGCAGAGAAGTTCTGTATGCAGGCAGCTCGTGCAGCTCAGGATCTTGCCCAAGCAGAAGCAGAAATAGAATTGTTGCAGAGACTTTTAAAAGAAAAAGAAGGACAGGTAAATTGTAGTAGGTTTTTCTGTACATCAAGGTATGAATGCTAAAAGGGGTAAAAGTGAAATATGTGAGATCAATTTGAACATAGGTGCATGGTTAAATGAATATCTGAAACAGCCTACCATAATTAATTAGTCCTGCCATGTCTGCAGGGGACTTGACTAGATGATCTCTCGAGGTCCCTTCCAGTTTTGATTATATGATAACTTCTTAAATTACTGACTTCCTAATTACAATTTTTTTTTTAAATTTAGTGCTGGACTTTTCCACATACTCATTTCTGTTAGTCCAGCTGATTTTCTCTTATGACTATCATTTATTAAAATGTCTTTATGTGGGTAATTGCATAGTCACAATCATTTGGGAGGAGAAGGAGAAATTAATTCACATGCTGAGTTTGTGAATTTTTTTTATTTAATGAGATGTGTTTCTAGAATAGGCTTTCTAAATTAGACCGAGTTTTTATTTTAAACTTTTTTTTTAAAATAGTTTCAGTATGAAATGGAAAAAACTGATGCCGGAGCTGTTGCATCAAGTTTTCAGAAGTTTGAGATTGATAAATTAAACCAGATTCTGAAACGTCAGAGAGCAGAAATTGACCGACTGAAAAGCTTATTAGACAATGCCAGGGCAGGTAATACTTTCTTTTTTTGTCTCTCTGCACCTTGCATTCCAGCACATGCTTAAAGGAAATACATTTCTACCCCATGTTTCTCACCACCTGCTCACTTCATATACCCGGGGGTGTATTCAAAACACTAACAGTCCATTCTGTGAGGCTTCTGAAAGTGGGTTTCTAAGATGCACACTTTGTTCCTAGACAGGGTTTTTTTGGTTTGTTTTTTACTTCTGGGGGGGAGTGGGGGAAGAGAAGGGTATGGGTGTATGGAAGTGAAGTGAGCAGGATGTAGTAAGTTTGCACTTCCATAATGTGCTTATTGTGCATATAATGCAGTTATGTAGCTTCTTTCATCCAGGATGAAGGATCTTGGTTCTTATGGTATTTTGCAAATATTATTGAATTAAACCACACACCCTGCCTGTGATAGAGGTGCATACTGTTATCATCACACCCACAGATGAGGAAATGTTACTTAACCTCTGCAACCTTGACCAAGGTCTCACAGCACATAAGTGGCAGACCTAAAAAACAGTCTAGGAATACTGGTGCCCAACGTTATTGGCCAAGCCACATTAACTGTGTTACACATTCAGTAGATATTTCAGAAACCTAGCTCGTAGCTGTGGCGGGAGTGTGGAAATCACATTTCACATCTGGTATCAGAGGTCTATTCATGACCAAGTGTAATGAAAAAGAAAGAATTTAGAAGCATTTTAAGTAATGTCAAAAGTCTTAAAGTTCCCTCTATATTTAAGTACCCTATGTACTTGTTCATAAGCCGAATTTTTTTAGTAAAAAAGGGAAGCATCAGAGAAAGGGGTTGGCTTATGAACGGGTATAGAGAGAGAGAGAGAGAAAGGTGGGACACAGCACCCCACCCCCACCCCAACAGAGGGGGCAAGGAGAGACAGCAGAGCCAGAAGCGAAGAGGCGGGGCCAGGGTCTCTCCGCTTCTGGCCACGCTGCTCTCCCCGCAGCCTCTGAAGCAGCTGCAGCTCCAGGGCTGGAAGGCTGCGGCCGCCCAGCCTGCCAGAGCAGCTCCAGTCAGGCCAGAGACATCCTCCCCTGGCCTGCCCCAGCTAAGGTGGGAACGGAGGAGATGGGGAGAATGTGGGGGTGGTCACAGGGGTTACTCTCCTGACCTCCAGCTTCTCCCCGCCCCCTCCACTCCCCAAAATTTCCCCACCAGTTGCTGTCCCGGTCCATCAGGGTAAACCACTGGCAGGCCAGGACACTTTGTTTACTTAGGTTTACCTCCATGCCTGTGGACACTCGAGGTAAACAAACCATCTCGGCCCGCCAGCAGCTTATCCTGGTGGCCCGGGAGCCAAAGTTTGCCGATCCCTGAATTATAGGGTCAGCTTATGAATGGGTCATAAAAAATTTCCATTTTTACTTATCCATCTTGCGGGGGGTCAGCTTATAAACGAACTGGCTTATGATCGAGTATATACGGTACTAAATTACTGTGTTTCTGATCTCACATTTCCTTCATCTAAAGATGAAATTATTGTGTCTGGTGTTTGTTTATTTGAAGTGTTGGGTAATAACTTCAGTATATTTTGCTACTGGTATGAAATAACAGAAATAAAATGTATTGGGGTGTGGCAGACATTAAATTGGCATTTTCATTATCTTAAATATATAGACCTGTGGGTACCTCCATAACTATAATAGAGCATTCAGCTTTACTGAAGTACATTCTAAGGTTATGTAACCATGTTATTCTTTTCAGGTAACAAGGATGAAATAGACAATTTACTGGATGAAATTGCAGCACTCAGAGATGCCCTTTCTTACCAGAATGATTACATCACCAGTATAGCAGATCCATTCAAAAGAAGGGGATATTGGTATTATATACCATCATCATCACCACAAGTATGAAAACTAACATGGGATTTTGTGGAAAGTAATTTGATATGGAAAAATTCTATTATGAACCTCATTAATATTTGGAGGAGGAACTAGCGGGAAAGCTGATGGGTGTAAAAAAGACAAATGTTGGAATACCAACTTTAACCTTTCATACCTCATATTCTGTACAAAAAGTATGTTTCATAATACAGCTGCTTAGAACCTGGTTAATTTGGGTTTTTGTCTTTTCAGCACATAGTCATAGACTTTAAGGTCAGAAGGGACCATTATGATAGTCTAGTCTGACCACCTGCACAACGCAGGCCACAGAATCTCACCCACCCGCTCCTGTAATAAACCCCTAACCTATGTCTGAGTTATTGAAGTCCTTAAATCATGGTTTAAAGACTTCAAGGTGCAGAGAATCCTCCAGCAAGTCATGCATGCCCCATGCTGCAGAGGAAGGTGAAAAACCCCCAGGGACTGTGCCAATCTGCCCTGGAGGAAAATTCCTTCCCGACGCCAAATATGGCGATCTGCTAAACCCTGAGCATGTGGGCAAGACTCACCAGCCAGATACCCAAGAAAGAATTCTCTGTAGTAACCAAGTTTGTCCCCTACAACTATTTCTTCTACGAGGTCTTCACAACTCACCAAAACCAAATCTAAAATGGCATCTCTTCTTGTTGGTTCAGCAACTACTCGGTAAAGGAATCCATCAGTTATCGCATCCAGGAAAATCTGAGCGCTATTATTATTACTAGCACTTGTCCTCCAGTCTATATCTTGGAAGTTAAAGTCTCCCACACTCACACAATTCCAATTAGTATTTACTTCATTAAAAACATTAAAGAGGTCTCTATCCATATTCAAATCAGATCCCGGTGGTCTATAGCACACCTGAAGCACTATCCCAGGAGAGGCTCTAGTAACTTTCTTCCCCAATGTGATTTTTGCCAAGACAGACTGTCTTATCCATTCCATCACTTCTTATTTCTTTACAGTCTACCTCATCATTGATATACTATGCTACTCCACCACCTTTGCCTTTATTTCTGTCTTTCCGAAACAGCACATACCCTTCAATACTTGTACTCCATCATGACTACTATTCCACCGTGTTTCTGTTATCCCTATAACATCTGGTTTCACTTCCTGCACTAATAACGCTAGTTCCTCCATTTTGTTACCTAGGCTCCTCACATTGGTGTACAAACATCTTAATTTTTAATATTTGGCTTCGCTCACATTCTTTACCTGATTAGGTACAGACATTCTACTGCCAGTATCCCCTGTTAGACTGGTATCTATACTACCCTTCCCCCTTATGTCCATTCTCCTACCCACGACTGTATCCTTTCTTACTTCATTTTCTTCCTTCTCAGTGTTAAAATCCAGCGTGGAGATTACCTGGACATCTCCCAACCATCTCCCCCAAATTCCTAGTTTAAAGCTCTCTTAATCAGTTGTGCCAGCCTCCATCCTAGAAGTCTATTTTCCTCCCTACTCAGATGAAGTCCATCCAGAGAGAACAGTCCTCTGTCCATGAATGCCTCCCAGTGGCCATACATCCCAAAGCCCTCCTTATAGCACCACTTCCTGAGCCATCTGTTGATCGTCATAATCTTGTCACACCTTTGTTGCCCTTCTCTAGGAACAGGCAGAATCCCACTGAAGATCGCCTCAATTTCCTTAAGCGTCTTCCCCAGCCTGGCATAGTCTCCCTTGATATGTTCCAGCAAGAATCTAGCCATTTCATTTGTTCCCACGTGAAGGAAAATCAGTGGATTCTTTCACGGTCGGATCCTCTTCAGACTCAGGTCCACATCCCGTATCTTAGCACCCAGCAGACAGCACACCCTTTTGTTTTCTGGATCAGCTCTGGTTACAGGCCTGTCTATTCTTCTCAGTAAGGAGTCCCCAATCATGTAGACCTGTCTTTTCCTGGTGATAGTGCGATTCTCCGGTCTATCCCCTGTTCCCGCTGGCTGCAAGTCCTCTCGATTCCTATTCTCCCTTGCAATCCTCTGCAACCCATCCCGTATCCTCCTGGGGCTTGTATTTGGTGGTGTTATCTCCATTGACTCTTCCCCTCTTCCTATAGAACTAGCTACTCTTCTCTTCTTCCTTGCCCTCCCACCTTCAGTGACCACCTGCTGTGCCCCTTCTTCATTTTCCAACTCCACAAACCTGTTCCTGAGTTCTATTTCTCCTTCACTAGTCTGTCTTTTCCTCTGCCTGGTTCTCTTAGTCACATGCTTCCACTGTCCAATTTCCTCACCCAACAGTCTCCCCTCAGAATTCTTTGGTCCTGCTTCCATCTGCAAGTCTGAGCTTTTCCCTTCAGCCTCCTCATGTCTTTGCTCCATCATCTGCTCGTACCCCCTTCCAAACTGAACCAGAGTTTCCACCTGCATCTCCAATCTTCGGATCTTTTCTTCCATCAGCTCTATCAGGAGGCACTTCATGCAGACAAAACTCTTTTCAGGTACCCCTTCCAGGATCATGAACATACCGCAGCTTCCACATCTAGTCATCTTCATGATAGTTGATGTTTGCATATTTATGTTGGCATATTCTGTCCATGCTACACATGTGATCTATCCTTATACTACATTGAAGTATGTACAGTCATGCACGGTCTTGTCTCTTACAAGTCATCTCTTTGCAAAATTCAGTACATTGCAAAGGGCTTCCCAGTTAGTCATACAAATTAGCTGCATTCCAGTGCATGTTATAGTGTTTCAGGGTTTAATTTAAGCCACACCTGAGACAGTAAGGAACATGTAATTTTAAAGGCCAACTGTCAAGATTTTATTTAAAACAAACAAAATGTTGAAGAATCCCAGATTAGCAAAGAATCTAAACTATACACTTATTTAAAGCTAGGACAGTTCTCAAAATAACTTATCTACTGACTACGTCCTTCTCAATTTTGTATTCAAATTTCATTTTAATTTTTTAATTAACTGTTTGGAAAGCTACTGAACATTCCAAGCAGAGCACACCCCCTTTATTGCTAACCTAATAGCCCATTAAAATCCCCATCTAACTCAATGTCAACTTCACTAACTGGAATAGTGGAGAAACATCACCAAAAGCTCAAACAAAAAATAAGTTGTGTGGAGATTTATTTAAAAAAAATACTGCAGACCTCCAAATCTAGTTTTTAATCACTGTTACTGCTTTAACTATTGATGATAGGCCAAAAGGAGCCATATCTAATAAGACAAGTTCTCAGACTTTTTCATAGTGCAGATAATTTTTGTACAGAAATTGTCTTGTCTGTCATCTGCCTTCCAACTTGTGCTCTCATAACAACCCTATGGCAGCCACACATGTTGCTTACATGGACATAACAACAACTAAGTATACCTTAAATACTTTCCTATCTTTTAATGCAGTGTAGCAGCTGGAAACAGTAAAAAGCACCATGTGATCAACCAGTTCTTTGAAGACCAGTTTGCAAACTGGTCTTCAATCAGATGTTTATTTTTCAATATTTGTTACTTCTAGAATTTAAACTTGCATTGCTCTTTGGGTTTTTAGGTCTCAACTCCTGGTTCTCACAGCACAAAAGACTCTGGAGTTGGCTTACAGTATCCTGTCTCATCCTGGCATTGCCAGGGCAGGCAAATCAGGAAGGAAGACTGTGTCTCACCCACTGCAAAAGGATGCTGGGTTTATTCCCCAGTCAGGAGTGGGTTCTCCAAATCACATTCCAATAAAGGTATGTTAGTATGATCACACTATGATGTTTAGAGAAATACAAACTGCTTATTTATTTAAAGTTCAGAGTGAATTTTCTGAGCATTAGTGACTGGATTTAAAAAATATATTTTATTAGTGTTGAGCTTTTTATTCAGTCTGAATACTTAACATAACTGCTGATTAGGGCCTTTCTTTAGGAGATGCATAATTAATAATGTTAACTAAAAAAGAAATTACAATTTTGATTTTTTTTCTCTAAAGATGGTGAACAAGGAGAAAATAATGGAGGAGATGGTGAAATGAAAGCTCCCAGTGACTCTCCCTTTGTAGCACCTCCTGGTTCAGTTATTTATACTGTCCTTCCAGATGGTGCCCCTGTACCTCAGGGGACTGTAGTTTATGGACCTCCTCCTCTACCAACCAATGGTAGACCAGTTGCTCCTGGAACAGTTATCTTTGGACCACCTCCTGCTGGAGCTCAGTTTGTTTATGGCCCTGTACCTGCTAACTTTTCTGTCCCTCTCATTCCTATTGGAGTGCTTCACTGCAATGTGCCTGAACATCATGACTTGGTACGTGTATGGCACAGGCCCAGCTGTATACACTTGACTCCGAATAGGTGGTAGTGTTTGGTTTTGAAAATAAAGTTGTAAAACTACAAACTACACAAATATTACTGACTCTACTTATAAACATCTCTAACTTTTTCCCTCTCAACGTTTTTTCCTCTAGCTAACAGTGTTCATTATTCCATCTAATCATTTAACGGATTAGAGATTTGAAAGCGTAAAAAGGTTTCACTTAAATCCATATGCTCCTGCAGAGTATCCTCTTCACTTTAAAAGTTTACTGGGAGACAGTTCCTAAGGATATGTTTTTCAAAAGACTGCACAGGAATTTGTTGGGTGGTGCCTGTTGAACGGAAGATATACAGTTGGAGTTATACGGCCCAGCAGATAAAGGCACAGGCCTGGAAGTAATAAGATGTGACTTTTAGTCATAACCCTGCAGCTTGTTCACTGTTATATCTTGGATAAATCTCTTGATCCTCAGTGCCTCCATTTTTCCATGTGTAAAATAGGGATATTGATATTTCCTTGCTTTTCTGAAGTGTTCTGAGATCTACAGACTAAAAGTTTTATATAGTCCCACAGCACAGGAATACAGCAGCTCCTCTAGTTTCAAACAACATTATTAGCTTTGCCTTGGAACATATTTGTTATGGAGGATTTTGTGGAGAGTCAGTCTTGTTCTAACTTTGTATTTGCGTGCATTCAGGAGAAGGAAATCTCAAGACTAGAAGATACTGTGTATCATTTAAGGTCTCAGAGATGTGAATATAAGTGGACAGGAGTATCTGAGCATAAACATAATAAAGAGATGGAAAAATTGCATCAAAACATTGAAGATCTCTTGCATGAAAGGGAAGAGCTGGAGAGTGAAGTAGCAGAGCTACGTAAGACAGCCCAGAAACGCAGTAAACGCAAGTAAGAGTAGATATTATATGCATTTAAAAGTATGCCCGTTAAAAGATTAATAGACTTTTCAAAATCTATTATTAAAGATGGTTCCACTGTATTACTATGCATAACTTATGTTTCTGTAGTCTCTGTGTAAGAGAGTACACCTTTTGAAAGATTGGTCAGACCTTTTGCATTTGACTTCTGAATTAACTAATTAATCCCCTCCCTTTCTTTTAGGGACTTCATTGAAGGACATGTTGACAGTCTTATTATAGAGCTAGAGTTAGAAAAATCTCTCAAACATCACGAAGACATTGTAGATGAAATTGAATGTATAGAAAAGACTCTTCGAAAACGACGGGCAGAGCTCCGGGAAGCAGATCGACTTCTTGCGGAAGCTGAAACTGAACTTGAAAGTACCCGGGGAAAAGTAAATTGTTCTGTATTGTATCTGTTCGGTTTAAGGAAGATATTTGTGTTTAAGTGGGTAGAATATTCATTTTCATGGTGCAAGGCAGATGCAGCCAAGGATGATTAGATCTGAATCTAAAATTGTTCATTTGCTTTGATGAGAGGGAGATGTGAAGGCAAGTTCTTATTCATTATTTTAAGTATAAATGGTAACTATCTGGGTTTCTGTGAAGAACTTTATAAAGTCAGGGGAAATTTTCATTTTATGACTTCGTTTTTGCATATTAATCAATCACCCCTCCCTCCTCGTTACTAATAAACTTCCCTCAAACCAAATGTGCCAATTTGCCATATTTAGATAGTAAGCCTTTTTATTTAAGTGACACCACCAAATGGAATTGCTGTGAATCTCGTTTCAGTAACTTTAAAAAAAAAATCTATTTCTTTTTCTAGACCAAAGAAATTATTCAGAAGTACAATTATGCCAAGCAACACTTGTCTCGTACTGAGACTGATGCTGAGGAGCTAGAGCGAAGAGCTCAGGAGATGGCTGTTAAGCTTGTGAAAGCAGATCATCAGTTAAGGTACATTTGGTTTATATTTCATATTTCTGGTGCTATGTAATGTAGATTCATGAAATGGAAGGAACAAAAGAAGGTGTGTTTCATGTTTGAAAAATATGATGTTGCTTTCAGAGCCCTAATGCTGTCCTATTCTGAGAAATGAATGTATTTCAGGTTACTTCAGGCAGATACGAGGGATTTAGAACAGCACAAGACTAAACAAGAAGGTATCTTGAAAGAAATTAATAAAGTTGTGTCTGCAAGAGATTCTGAGTTCCAGTCCTTAAGCCAGAAGATAGAAATGTTGACGGAAAGGTAAGTATTTAATTTATTTTAAACATACATTTAGTTCATCTAATGGCAAAGTGAAGGGACTACCTAAGTGTTCTTCTTGAACATATTTTAACCCTAAATTTAATCATTAGTCTTCAGAAGCTGCAGGAAGATATTCAGGTTGCAGAAGGTAATGAAGATCATCATCTCCAAATTCTTAAAGAAGCAGAAAATATTCTTCAAGGCAAAAAAAATGAGCTGGAAAGATTGAAAGATCAGGTAAGTTTTTAAAGGGGGGGGGGACCTACCCACTCCATGCACTGGAGGTATAATCCATTATGTTCTGATTTTTATTTTATTTCATTTTTTTTGTCAGAAGCACCTAATTTTGTAGGTTTATTTTAGTATCAATATCTCCTCAACCTGAAGTTAATACTATTTTTAAATGGCTAGTCAATACATATTACAAATTAAATACTATATGCACATGCTCCTAAGAATGTTCACTATACACCAGCACATTGATAAATGCATTTTCACACCAGCCAAAATCTTGACCTGTACATGACATCCCCATTCATTCTGCACTCTTTGTTATCACTTGTTATCAAATACTTGTCAAGAAATCAGAGCTGAACAGTATATAAAACTTATCTGTAGAAATAATGTTATAGTCTAAGTTTCCTTTAATCTCAAATTTGAATACATTAAAATTGAAGATATGTTCTGTTTTTGTACCAAAAAAAATCTACAAAGATGGTGTTACTGTAATAATTAGTAGGTAGGCCTTCCATATTACTGTATGCTGTTTTTGCAGAAAATATGCTGTAAAGACAACAAGCTTAATGTGTCAGTTTGAATATATTACTTCTTCCTTCTCTTCCACCTGTTGCTTCTAGTAATAACTAAGGCCCGTCCCACAAACACTTGTGCACATAAGTAATCTTGGTGAGCTCCATGGGACAACTCATATGCATAAAAGTTACTCATGGGCATAAACATTTGCTGGATTGGGGCTGTAGATTGCAAACTTCTTGGGTCAGGGACTTTTTTTTTTTAAACTGTATCTCTATACTGTGCCTAGCACACTGAGGATCAGGGCTCCAGCAGGTTCTGCTAGATGCTGTCACAATAAAAATAATATTTTGAAAACTTGCCAAGAAAGACACTTTCTTTAGCAATAAGTTGACACCCTGGCATATTTTAATGTAGATGTGAAAGTAGTTCAGGCAGAAGATTTTGTTAATTTATTTTTGTACTGTAGATAGCAGCTAACCAGCAAGAGCTGCTGCTCTTGGACCGACTATTGGGTCAAAAAAAAGAAGAGCTGCACCTCCTTCAAGATGGCATTGCTCAGAAGAAAGCAAACCTCAAAGAAGCTCTTCAAGAAGGGGAGATTGAAGTTACTGATAAACGACGACAAATAAAAGTAAATTTTCAAAAGTCTTTTACAGTTCTTAACTGTTTATTTGTGAAGTTTAGTTAAGTGAAAGGAAAAAAGTTAAAATATTATTTTCAAAAAATTTCCCCACCCCCTAAAAAAAAATTGCTGTTTTGATAGTACTAATGCATAAAGCCCCTGATCCGGATCAGTTAAAGTACAGAATCAGTCCCTTGGTTACTTTTCAGTAGTGGGTGTGTTTGTTATTAAACAGAAATGTCTGGATCAGTGGTTCTCAACCTATTTACCATTGTGGGACACACACACACACACTCTCTCTCACTCTATGGCCCTGAGGATGTCACATGGGGCCACAGCTGTGTGCTGATGGGTTCAAGTGGCCTACGGCCACAGGTTGAGAATCCCTGGTCTGGATAAATGTACCTAGAATTTCTGTTGTTGGGACAAATAGTTGGTGAAGAAAAATTAATCTGGCCAGTCTGTGTAAAATATCCCATAACAACAAAATAATCAGTCTTCTTAGTGGCCCAGGCTATCAGTTCTGCCCTGGTATTGTGAAATTAAAATTCAGCACCAAGACTGATATTGTAAAGCTTTTTCTTTTTAAGTTTATTTAAGGGATATTGTTAGATTCATGTAGGGCTGTAAAATCAAGAGTTTACAGACTTCAAGAGCAATAGAAATGTTTTCAGTTAAAATATTTCTTCAAAAAAGATCTGCAGTTACATTCTTTCATGTTTGCAGCCCAAACACTGCAGCATTGTGCTAAAACATGAGCTAAAGTGAAACTGACTAGTTGATTATTATCCAGACTAAATTAAATTCAAAAAGTAAACACAGCAAGAATTTTAAAAAAATAATTCAAAGTGAATTAATCTCTTGTTAGTAATATAGCTAAGGATTTTTTTAAACATGATTTTAACCCTGGTATATTGTTATAGGAAGTAAGGTCACTTCTGGAACAGCTGAATGCTCAGAGAGGAGAGCTGAATGCCCAGATAAATGAAAAAAGAACACACCTTTCCCTCATAAAGCAGGACATTGGAAAAGAAGAAGAAAATCTGCAGGGAGTACTAGGACAAATAACTAAACATAAGACAGGTATATCTCTGATGCCGTGATACGTTATTTTGTACAGGCTTGGAATGTACATAGGTTTTTTTTAAGAACACTTAAAGTTCTGCTTTTTCTTTTCCACCTCATACTGATTTTTAAACTGTTTAGAGTTATTAGCATTATTATCAGATACTTGTTTTAAGCAACTTCTTTGACATACTGCTTTACATTTCTTTTCTGGAATGAAGTCAAAATTTGAATGAAAGTTTTATTGAAAACCTGTCATGGGTTAAATATCTTTAGAAGTTTCAGAAGTGAAAGTCCTGTTTTCCCCCCTTCAATTAAGAATGGGTTTTCACTGAAGGTGTGAGATGGGGCACTGCCCTCAAGCACACCTCCTCCCCTTGTGGCCCTACACTTACACAGCCCACAGCACCCTCTTGGCAGTCGGAATCATTTTACTCAGACATGGGTTCTAAAACCAAGATTCACCATGTGCAGGATCTCATTAACTCCTTTTATAGTGCACAAAATCCCCTCCTCAAGTCCAGCACTTCTTTTGACCCTGGCGCTAATAATGACAAGCATACTCTCCCAAGTTCAAGAGTCCCCAGCTCTCCTCCCAGAGTTGGCTTATCATTCAGGCCTGGTCCCCACTAAATCCCCAAATTGGACTAAGGTACGCAAATTCAGCTACGTTAATAACGTAGCTGAATTCGAAGTACCTTAGTCCGAACTTACCGCGGTCCAGACGCGGCAGGAAGTCTCCCCCCGTCGATGCCGCGTACTCCTCTCGGCGAGCTGGAGTACCGGCGCCGACTGTGAGCACTTCCGGGATCGATCCGGGATCGATTTATCGCGTCTTAACCAGACGCGATAAATCGATCCCAGAACATCGATGGCGTGCCGCCGGACCAGCCGGTAAGTGAAGACTAGGCCTCAGAGTCTCACTGGCCCAGATCCACAAAGGGACTTAGGCATTCAAGCACTGAGCATCGCAGCACCTAGAAAAAACAAATCACAGGAACCACACTGATCCACAAAGCCTGAGTTAAGCACTTAAGCTCAGTGTACAGTGATTGGGGAGAAATAGGCACCTTAGAACACAATCCACAAAAGCCAACATGCTAGGTGGGGAGCTGCCTAAGCTAGCCAGTGGAAGATGACAACAAGAGGGATGTATCATAAGCCTCACCCTTCTCACAGAGGGGCCTAAGTCTGGGCTTCAGAGAGGTGCCTATCTCTGCTTAGTGATCCCTGAACAGGAACCTGTCTCCTAGAGTCAGGCAGCTTAGGCACCTAAGTAGTTCCTTGCAGGAATGAGTTAGGTACCTGCCTCATGCCACACAAAATGGAGGAGGGGCAGTGAAGTGAAGTGGTGGTGGTGCTGGTGTCTAGTTTATAACTATTAGCCCTGTGGTCAGAGAACTTGATTGGGATGTGGGAGACCCATATTCAATTCCCCCTTCTCCATCAGAGGGGGAGAAAGTATTTGAACAGGAGTCTCCCACCAATCAGGTGTGTGCTCTAACCACTCAAATATGAAATATTTTGAGGTGCAGCTCCTTCAGTCTCTCCTGTTGAAGCTGTTCCACTGTGGATAAATAATGAAAGAGTGAGTGGAGCAGGGAGACTTGAACCCTGGGTCTCCCACCTCCTAACCACCAAGCTACAGACTTATTCCCTCCCCCTCCCACTGTCTGGCCCAGTGACTATTCTATGAGCACACCTACTGTATCAGACCCTGCACACAAGACTCATCCACCTATCGTCTCCGGTTTCTGAGCCACTGTGTGGCCTAGGTGGGGAGACAGGCATCCAGACACCAGCCTGAGGCAGAAACATAGGCTCTGAGGGCACTTTTACTCCAAAAACTTACCTGCCAAATCAGTTTAGGCACCTACAGAGTTTGCAGGAGTTTTTTGGTTCACAGCAGAGCCTAAAAGTGTATTTAGGGGTTTAAGTACCTTTTGTAGATTGGGGCTTCTCTCCTTAAATCAGGAGTCCTCAGCTCTCCTGAAGCTGGGTTATACTTCAGACCAGTTGTAGCCCTCAGTCAGCTTTTCTGCAGGTATTCTCTTTTTACTCACTCCTTTCATCCACCAGCTTGGAGAGATTAGCAGGCAGTCGTCATTATCATCCCACAAGCATCTCTAAGACCTTCCCTCCTTTGGAGACCCTTATTCAACTGACTCTGTTAGCCTTTTATCAGGCTCAGGTGCTCATTAGTCAGCTAGCTGGCAGTCAGCCAGGTGGACCAAGATGGGCTCATTCTCCATAATGAATTCCATCATAGGTAGACTAGGCCCTGCCTCCCCTTAAAGGGCCAACCACTCTGTGACAATGGGTACAATATATTTAAAATTACATATAAAAATCTCTATTTAAAGAACACTAATTGCAAAATTAAGCACTCAAACATTAGAAAACTCTTGTGCATCATTGTGAGACAGTCTTTCATTACATTGTCAAATATTGTATTTTGTCTACTTCACTCAGTGCAGAGGAAGTGTGCCCACTGATGTTTTTAGAAGTCATTCACACTCTGTGAATTCTTAAAAATTCTAAAGTGGATCCTTTAGTGAATGGGACCCTCTTGGCAACAAAGTTCATTTAGGTGAATCCTGTTTTTAATGCATCTTTGCAACCATAGTGTTTTGGTTTTCCTATAACTGACTTGATTTTATTTATTTCAATTAGAATTGAAGCACATTCTGGAAATGTTACAGCTTGAAAATAATGAACTGCAAGGTCTAAAACTACAACATAGTCAAAAAGTGAATGAATTAGAAAAGACTCAAGTTGCAGTACTAAAGGTAGGTGTGTGGTGGAATAGGTAACTTAACTCTGGTCTCCCAAGTCCTAGGTTCCTGCCCTAACCACTGCACTATCCTTCCTCTCAAAGAACCTCAGTTAAATCTGACACAATGCAGTAGAAAGTGTCAGTGTGCAGTTTATATTTCATGATAACTTGTAAAATCACAGGCTGTTTGCCTTTGTGTATAGTTTAGTGACAGGAGTAGTGAATGCTGTATATGCAGGCTGCAATGAACTCTGGGAACTTTGTGGCTAAAAGGTCCTATTTAGATGTACAGAAAGATGATGTTAGCTTGGCTTTATTTTTTTTTAATATCTGCATCTGTTACACACATACTATATTTGTGTCTTATTTCATAGGAGAAACTAGAGTTAGAGAATCTCCAGCAACTGTCCCAGCATCAGAGAGGGGAAGTGGAGTGGCAGAGACAGCTCCTTGAGAAAGACCAGCAAGAAAAGGAGGTGCTGGCTTCTCAAATGCGCACTCTGCAAAACAGTACTGAATCTTTGAGAAAAGAAAAGCAACAACTTGAAGAAAACTGTCAGAGTTTGGAGAGAAAAGTGTCACAAACTAAAAAGTGGGTGAAATAAACTTTTTCAAAGATCAGTGATTGGAGAGCCTTTGTTCTCACAAATTATTGTTTACATTTATTGTCATGAACAACCTGTTCCTTTTTTAAAAAGGATAAATGACTATTCTATCCATTACTGTGGAGGTGTCTTCTTTTAATCATTCCTACTGTGGTTTGTGGCTATGTATAAAACTTCAATTGAATACTTGCTACATCTGCAATACTATGGCAGTGTAGAAAGAGACAATTTGAAAGCAACATGTTCAGTCTTGAAATAGGACAGGAGATATTACTTTCCATAAAACTGCCTGCAGTAGTATAGCTATTTAAAAAAAAAATCCTTGCCAAATATTTAAAACAGACCAAGAAATGTGTTGTTGTTTTTTTCACATTTTACAGAAATTTAACTGCTATTGAAGATAGGAGCAAAGCTGCACTGGCTAATGTAGAGAAAATGGACTTAAATGTCAGAAAACTGCAACAGGAAATTGATCAACTAAACAGACACAAAAAATCGCTAAATGAAGACATTGCAGTAATAGAACAGCATCTTCAAGGTAAAAAAAGTTGTGAATTTTGTTTGTGACAATTTATAGCTTCATATTTTTACTTAAAGCCACAGTGTATGTCAATCAGTTATATAAAGTAGCATGCTAAGTGCTTTATCATGGTTTAAATTAGTTTTCTATTAGACTCATTCTTTAACTATTATAGAAAGCTCTTTCTGTGTGCATAACACACACACACACACACACACACACACACACACACACACACACAAAGTGTGTGGGGTTAATTCATGGATTGTCAATTCAGATTATTTTCTTTTCTTTTACCAAACATGTTTTGTTTTCTGTAGAAAAAAGGGAAGAGCTGGATACACTGACGGGTGAACTGAGTGACTCCAGGCAACAACTTCAGCTGGTAGAACAGGTTAGCTTTGCTTAAAGATTAAATATATATTTAATCAAAAACTAAAAACTACATTACAACAATGCAAACACTGAAGCATAAACCAAGGGATGATTTTTCATTATCCCTCAGTTTCATATTTTTTTCATGTATGTATTGTAATACAGCCATTTTCTAGATTTGTGCATATTAGGGTGACCAGATGTTCCGATTTTATAGGGACAGTCCCGATTTTTGAGTCTTTTTCTTTTATAGGCTCCTATTACCCCCCCACCCCCGTCTTTGATTTTTCACACTTGCTGTCTGGTCGCCCTAGTGCATATTAGCTCAAGAGTGTGGGCTTTACAGATTGTTTAGATATTTTAGACTTTCATCAAGAGGAAAAAATCATAAATGAGCTTGAGTCACTTGGAGCACAATACCCTTTTAACTAGGTTCCAAGATTTTTTGTTGTTGTTGTTAAAACATGGAAGGAAGGGTGACCTGTGACAATGTTCATGTCCAAAGTATACATTTCACAGTTTAAGACATGTCCTCTTCCAACTCTGTAGAAATTTTCCCAATCCTGCAATCCTCAACAGCTAATTTTGGACATCGGCAATAAGGTAACATAAGGTTGGCAGAATATGGCCCAGTGAGAGGATTGTTTTGTGTAAGATGCTTAGAGAATGTATTTTGAGCCACTATTCACGTGATTTTATATTTGACCTATAATGCAGGATCTGAAAAATACCACAAGCCATCAGGATGAGTTGCTTAGAGAGCAGGGAACCCTAAAAGAAGACATCAGTGAATGTTTAAAAAAGTATAAGGATTGCCAAGAGAGACAGAAAAGGAAGGAGAACCAACTGCAGCAGCTTCAGAGAGAAATAGAAGAGAGGGAACTAGAACTAGCCAAACAAGAAATGGTATGAGACTCAGATTCTCTCTCTCTTGTCTTTGCATGACTGGTGGAGACACAGCTTCTATGCTTCTAAAATTATTTTGGCAAAAAGGGTATAGATGTGAGTTTGCAATTTAATATAATACTTCTATCTAAATTTTTTTTAAATTTCATTTGGAGAGAAATAGCAATAAAGCATGAGATTTGACATTCTGGAACAGAAACTTTTATACTACAAAACAAATGGCAATCCATTATTAATACCAAAGAGCCAGATTCCCTGTGGTATGACCACTTTGTGCTGAAATGCAGAACAACGTTTTCGTAAAGCAATGGGAAGATCATCCCACTGTAAGGGGATCTTTTTGCAGAAGAAGGTTGGTGCATGGTATCTATTCCACCTCACACCTACTCTTCTGGCTGCAGGTATAGATGGTATCTTAAGGGAAAATGGATAATTGCTGAGGTTTCTCTGCACCCTTTTATCCTCAGCTGTTGATAGCTAGCATAACTTAAAGCGGCTCTTAAGCTGTTCTGACCTTCACCAGGGAATTGAGCAAGCATATTGCTGATTTAGGATCGTGGGAGCATACAGGTTGGATAAACTGAGACACGATCAAAATTTTGAGTTTCAACATCAATTTAAAAATTTTAAAAATAAACCAGGAAAAATTTTAATGAAATTTCCCCTTTCACATTTTGACCGGCTATAAAGCCACTTGCAATTTGATACATTTTGAAAAATCGATTTTTTTAATTGTGAATTTTTTTTTTCTTTTGACATCAGTTCTATTGAATGCCGTATTTTACATCCCTCTCCCACACCACATTGCTGTGTGTGCTCATCAGCCGCAGATGAAGATCTGGGCCTCTGTGTGTATTACAATAATAGTAGATAACTAAAACCAATTTCTCATATTAGTTATTTTCTTCCATGTGAAGAAGCCACAATTTTACTGAAATAAACCATCACACTTATAACAGTTGTGTTTCATGGACAGCAGTTTTGCATCTGGGAGAATGCTATTAGTTATGGTCTGATGAGTCAACAGTTAGCTTATTGCAGTGCTGCCCCACATTGATATTGGCAGTGGCTGGATGCGTCTGAGAGACTCAACATCTATAGAAGAGAACTCTGACCACCAATGTCATGTACCAGCATCCAGCTTTGTAGTATCTAGCCTAATGAGCAGCAGTACAGTTTGGAGGGAAACTGAACTCTTGTTGAAGTTTTTATGTAAAAAGAAAACTAAAAACATACCATTTCATGGGAAATTTTGAAATAAAAAATAGAAAAATGGGGTTTACCTGTTTTCTTAGTAATTAGAAGCTACTTTTGTACCATAATTAAAAGAAGGATTAAATGATGGAGAAATGTGTTTGTCTAGGTATCCTTTAAATGTTAAGAACAAGAAAAAGAAAAGCTAAGCTCACACTAGCTCAGATTCGTAAAGAAAATCATTTTTTGTCTCTCTCAAATTGATTGCTAGTGTGAAGATAATGGTGTTGAATTGACATCAGTTCTGACTTCCCCCCCGTCTTCTTTTTCTAATAGAATCTATGGTGATGGTATTTGCTATTATCGAGCTGATACTACCCAACTGTCTCAACAAAAGTTAATACTTGACATCCTGTCTTTGTAGATTCTTCAGCACCTCAAGGCAGACATTGTGTGTGAAGAAAAAAAATTAGAAGAGTATACAGCTAAATTGAAAGATCAGAAACAACTCTTGGAACAGGAGCTGACAGACCAACAAAGTAAATTTGAGCAGGCAATAGCTAAAGTAAGATTGGCAGAAGAAAGGGTTGAGAAACTGGAAAAGGAGGAGACCTGGTATACAGCACTGGAAGAAACAGTGAGAAAAACCAGTAAGATACTTCTTATGTGCGTATAACTATGATAGCATATGAGGGCTGACCCAAACCCCATGGAAGTCAGTGGGAGTCTTTCTACTGACTTTGCTGGGCTTTGGATCAGGCCACTGAAGCAGATTCTTAATAAATATTGATTGAGCTTCCCTACTGGGGGATGGAGAGTTCCCAGATTGATTTCGCTAGACCCAGTTGTTTTACTGTTTGTTTAGACCAGTGTTCATGAAAATGAGAAAAATTGCATGGTAGTAATTTTCATAGGATTTGAGCTTGATGGCATGAATATAACAGAAGTGATTCCTGCTGTCCTCTGTTAACCAGCAAGACGAGTGTGAAGAACTGTAAAATGAAATAGGATTGAAAAAGAAACTTCATGATCTCATAAAGGGACTTGGTGATAATTGGAGAATAATCTATCTGAATACAATTTCAACCACTAAAGACCAATGAAATTTCATTTCAGTGCCCTCTTGCAGTTTTTTAGTGGCAAGAGTTTAATATGAGGTTTTTTTTTTAAGATAAAACAGAAGTTAGTATCATCATTTTCAGTCTTGCTCAGTTTCTCTACCATAAAAGAACCACAGCAGTATGGAGAAGTTGCGGGTCCCTGAAAACTGAAGAAACTATGGGTTTTGTGTATAGAAACTTTAAATTAAGGAACAGGAGTACTTATGGCACCTTAGAGACTAACAAATTTATTCGAGCATAAGCTTTCGTGGGCTACAGCCCACTTCATCAGATGCATAGAATGGAACATATAGTAAGAAGATATATATACATACAGAGAACATGAAAAGGTGGAAGTTGCCATACCAACTGTAAGAAGCTAATTAATTAAGATGAGCTATTATCAGCAGGAGAAAAAAAACTTTTGTAGTGATAATCAAGATGGTCCATTTTAGACAGTTGACAAGTATATTGACAAGAAGGTGTGAGGATACTTAATATGGGGAAATAGATTCAATATGTGTAATGACTCGGAAACCTTTAAATTAAGGGCTTCTAGAGCTTTTGTTGCATGTTACCCCTTTTCCCCCGATGATTCTGCAATACACCCAATGTGAGTGGATACATTGACTTTCTGCTGATTCAAGTGTTTTTTTTAATTTAATTCCAGGACATCAACTCTCAGAAAAAGAAACACAGTTACAAGAAAAAAACCAAGAGTTTTTATCCCTCCAGAAAGAACTGGAACTCTCAAAGGCTGAGTTAAACCACCTCCAAGATCAGATCCTGTCGGAGAGGAAGAAAGCAGAAAAGCAAATCACAGGTCTGAAGGAAGCAATCAGAACCCAAAGGACCCAGCTTGAGAGAGCACTTAATGTATGTTTTCATTGTGTTTCTATAAAAAGAACAATTTTAATTACTTTGTATTTTTCTTTAGAGAGAAAAATCCTGTATGTCTTTTTGAGCCTACAGGATACAATTCAGGCAATCAGCTCGGAAGTCAGTCACCCACCCACACTCTGCTGTTCCTACGATGCCATGCAAACACTCTCTTAGTTGATCCCATTCAGAGTGTACTAACTGTTCACAACAAGGCTATTTTAAGTCAGATAAATGGTTTTATATGTACATGTATGTTTGTTTTTTTCTGAAATGAGTTTGTCCATAGGGGAACAAAATAAAGTTTCAGCAATTTTCACATTTATATCTTAGGAAAAAGAGCATGAAAACAGTTTTTTGCAGAATGAAATGGCATCAGTAGAACGAGTGGCACATGATAATCATGAACGAGCAAAACGCCTGATTAAGGAGCTGGGCGAGATCCAACAGGATTATTTGGATCTCAAGTCACAGGTATAGTCTAGTACCTAACCCTAATTCCATTTTTTTCAATGGGAAGTTTTTGCATGGAAATTATGTATTTTATAAACAAGTTCATTTTCATTTTTAATGTGCCTGTGTTCACTTCTGTTATTATTAGCATGAATAAATGCATTTAAAATGTCCAAACAGCTCAATCTATTGAGGACCTAATACTGCAGTCCTTACTTATGCAAAACTTGTATTGAAATCATGGACTACAGGATTAGGCACTAACTGTCTCAAGAATAATCCGTGTTTTTGGAAATTAAATTGATGTGATTTGTGAACCCGCTTTTATTTGAATGGAGTGTGCTCTTGATGCCCAGCGGCAATTACTGATGCATGGCTAGGTTTTAGAGTAGAGTATAAACCATGAAATTACTTTACAACTCTGGAAAAAACTGAAGACTCATTAACTGTCAGTCATGTCACATATTTTAATAATTCCCATTAAATACATGCATGAGACTTTTTATTTTTAGATGTAATTTTCACAATCTCTGTAGAACTTTTTGTCAGTTTCTAAATAATGATTGCAGTTTTCAGGTCATAGATACACTGTCTTTTTTTGTACTTCACAGATTCGAAAAATGTGCAGTAATCCCACAAAAATGCAGTCTCCCTCTTATTTTACTACTTAGTTTAGATTAAGCTGTAATGTTCAGCCAATAAAATTGCTGTATTGGTTGAACTATCCTAGTCCACTAATTTTGACTTGAGTGCTTCCGAGAGGAATGCTATCAGTACCTATACAGCAATTCAGGACCACCGACGGAAGATAGGAAATGGAATGTTCTTGTTTTAATATTGCCAGTCTGCCCCTCAAGGGAACTTCGGAAGTAGTTTACAGCTATGACAGAAGTTCCCTTCTGTTTGAATTACAGATGCCTCATACACACATCAGGATAAAACTTCTTAGCTTGGTCTTACGGCCCAAATCTGAATTGTTTAGAAAGCTACTCCTGTTCCTTTTTAACAAGCAGTAATGAGAGCAATCTACAACCATGCATAACTGTTCACTGAAAATGTTTGTTTTAGAAGTAGGCGTGGGTTGTTAATGCAAAAAGACTGTAGGCTGGTGCTTTAACTTTTAACAAAAATTTGATGGCAACATTTTGAGATTTCATCCCTCTTTACAGCATAAATCTGTCTTTGTACTGCTATTTAGATTAAAACTCAGGAAGATTTGGAAAAGAGACAAAAGGAGATAAAAGATGCAGTGAAGATGCTAAAATTGGAGGTGAAAGATGAAATTAGAATTGGCCTTAAAGATGTAAGCCAATCTCCTCCAGAGCTGTTGGACGATCTGGAAGCTGTTTTTGAAGCAAAAGAATGTCTGGAGTGTGAATTAGAAAACTTAAAAGAGAACTTTCCGTTTGCAGCTAGTGAGAAAAGACAGCTGTCATTTGAAGAGAAGAGGGATTTGTCCAAAGTCCACTTAATGGTAAAATTACTTTATAAATACAGTCAAAACACTGCATCTGTCTACACCAGGGTTAAATTTGGCCCTATTTGTTTAGATTGACCACTTGATAGTATATTTTGTATACTTCCTTTCACTATTCTCAATCTCACATGCATAACTGGAGAGTAACCTATCTCTCTGATTTAAAACTGGATTGCTTAGTTGAGCTAAACTAAATTTTTCTGGTACATCTTTTTGGTTACTAATAATCAACTCAATCTTGCATTCCTTACACACACCAAACTCCACTGATTTCAATGGAAGACTTGCATATGAAAGGAATGGAAGATTGGTCCCACTACATATTTAAATTTGTGGTCTATATGGCAGGGTATAGATTTTTTTTTTTTAAACAGATTTAAAACTGTGTTTTGGCTGTTGAATATGATTCTCTTTTTCCTAAAGGATGAACAGTGGCGTGGAGAAGCACTCAGAGAAAAGCTGCGTCACCATGAAGATCGGCTCAAGGTTGTATCACACACTATATAATGGATTTATTTATTTATAAGTCTTGCAGGGCTCCGTTGTATGAATTGTTTTTTTTCCTGTGGTTCTTGAACCATAATTTTATACATTTTAAATAACCATACAATACTTTTTGCAACATCATAGCTCTTTCCATTGGGATGAAAAGGAAGGAGAAGGCACTGTATATTTTCAATGTAAATTAATAATTTATTGCTCAAAATTCATGTTGTTTAAACATACTTCCTTTTCCAGAAAGGCTTTTGTATGTGAATGTTGTCATAATAATTCTTTGTTAACTTACACAATGCAATGCATTACCAATGTGATAGCCTGTAATACAAGTCTAGCCACAATCACAAATGGAACAAGAATTTGGTTAGCGCACATCTGCTGCTGTTCTTTACGTAATGTTTTATGATGTTAGAAGATACCATACAAATATTGCTTTTCTGAATGGTCAGGACAGATAGAAGATTATTAGAACAGATAAACATATTATGATGGAAGTGGTTTTGCCTAAAAAAAAAAAAAGTTAATAGTCTGACCTCCCCTATCAATTAAAAAACCCTAGAAATGAAGCAGAAATTGGATATAAGGAAATAATTTAGTTATTCTGTTTTATTAAGGCTCAACTTCGACAATGCATGTCCAAGCAAGTGGAAGTATTAATTAAAGGAAAACGACAAACGGAGGGCACCTTGCACAGCTTAAAGAGACAAGTCGATGCACTAGATGAACTAGTTAGCAGCACTGCGACAGAGTCACTCTTTCTGTCCCAAAGCTCATCAGGGCTAACGTCCTCCCTTCATGATGATCTTAATGTTACACAGAACCAGGTAAGACTTGAGAGCGTTTTGCAGTACCACATTTTCAAATCATTGTGCTCTATCAACTCTGATGGCCACCCTGCCATAGCCAAAGAGACACTAATGCACTTAGTGTTTTCACAACCATAGTCTTATGCTGCTGCAGAATTGTCCTGGAAAGTTTAATACAAATATGACAAAGTATTTTGAAACACATGCATACAAAAATGATAGTCACTCCATATTCTCTTCCTTAACTCCTCTTGATTTGTCCTAACTCTGAAATGGCTGGGCCTGAAACGGAATTTGTTTTAAATCACTTTACTGTTTCTTGGACTTAATATTAAAAGCAATATTAAAAGCAATTTGTGTATAACAGGAACTGGGGAGCTCTTAAAGGAATACCAACTTAAAAGTTTCTGCCTGAACATTTCCTATGTTGGTTACAAGTAAACTCTTAAGATAATTGTAGCCAAAACACTGGAGGGGAAGGAGTCTGTTTTTTTCAATTTGTGCACTTTGTGCATTATCAGTTTTTCCCTTTTCCCTGTATAGAAGAAGACAGGAATGTGACTCCAAATCCACAAAAATTAGCAATAGGAACTGAAACAGCTTTAACTTCTTTTTAAAAGGTCACTAGATAAAGGGACACAGTTAGCTTAAACTCTGCATGCAAGTTTTACAGAGTTTAGGAAGTTTGTACCATTGCAATACAAGATTCTAAAGCTACATGGCAAACAATGACATAACCAACTGTACCCCCGTGAAATAGGCAGTCTTCCATTTTACAGATGAGGAAGCAAAGATACAGTTTACATTATCTACTCAAGGTCAAATTAAGTCATGTCTGAATCAGAAGTAAAAACTACATCTCTGCTATTTCTCTCTTGTACCTAAATCTACTACATCAGAGTGCCCCACCAGGGAAGTTACATCTGTTTCTTCTGTAAATAGGGGCTACCTACCTTTTATATACACACTTCCTGGTTCTTCGCCTTAATGCACAGATGGCCCTCTAAACTGACCGTTGAGAACAGCATGAGGTGAATAGTCTGTGGGAAAGAATTTGCCTGTCAAGAGATGTGGATCTATTTTCTGACCACTGACTAAATCGGTGTGCTATTATGAGGAGGATGGCAGCTTAAACTTATGTATTTATAACCTTCATGCTAAATTCTGCTATAGGAAACCTATTTGTATGTATGGGACTCTTACATGTAAGCATTTTTCCACAAGTCTGACATTTTGTTTAAAACAAACCAGCCTTTGGAGGTGGAAGGTTACCATAAACTTTAAGTTTAAATCCCAGAGTAAATGGGTATTTCAGAGATTAATTTGAATTTGCTCATTACATGCATCAGCTTTCACACTTTGTTTCTCAAGCTCTTTTACTCTTTTTTTCTAGGTTCCTCTTACAGGAGTTGTCAGATTTCCTGACAGGAGGCCAGCAGGCATTTCATCTCGCTCTCAACAATTCCATCAATATCATACACAAGAAATAATCCCACTAAACCATGGAGGTAAGAGATTTGATCCAGCTGTTATATTAAATCACATAGATCCATGTAGACAAGGTTAAGCAGAACTTCTCCTTGAAGACTCGTGTGTAGTAGGGCATAGCATATACTGCATCCTCTTAGAAACAAGTTAGGTAGCCAATAGTGCTTGCTACTATACTGATACATGCTACCACTTCTTGATTCCACATAATAGGTGCTTTATGGACCTAAAACAGGCTCTCCAAGGAAATAATCTCCACCTTTGTTTTAAATTCATCTCCAACTTAAAATGGTTTTGGCTCATATGTTTGGTGAAAATACTCTTGCCTTTTGTGTGGGAGCACCCCAAAACCCTCCAGTTTAACAGGTTATACATTTCTATAGGAAGCAGAGGGGGTTGTACTTTGCATTATGAATGTCACTTTTCACAGGGGCATTTTATCTTTAAGTTTGCCAACAATTCAATCTGGTAGTGGCTAAGGTCTAGCTGTAAACCTGTGTGCTATGTTTTTCAAGACAACTTCAGCGGTAGGTTCTACACTGCCAAAAATTCTGGCTTATATTGAATGCAGATCCTTCATCATGTTAATGGTGCTATTTTAATGAGGTACTTTGATTTGAGCCAAACGTTCTTACTCAGATAGGAGCTATCACTTCGTGCAATAATCTCTAATAGACTGCTCCACTGGAGATCTACAAAGAACTGCTTTACAGCAAATTCATGCTGGCCAGTTTTTTCTATACAGTGAAGCTGGAAATATGCACGTCAAGAAGAACATAACACACAAGGGCATTTTAAAAAAAGCTGGCAGGATGTGATCCAATGGCTGTCCTGGCTATCTTTGCTCTTAGAGCACAAGAGAACATCATCTTGCATCCAGAACAAAATATCTTGCTGGTGTTCTAGCAGAATCACTAACTTTCTCCAAACTTTGTTTGTTTGTTTGTAGTAGAAGAATCCTGACATTTAACAACACTAACAGTTGTATGGCTGGGAATGACACTCTCTTTCCAGCCCCTGGTCCAAATATACAACCTGAAGACTGCTACCTCATTAACTTGAAGTCTGGATAACCAGACACACCATACAGCCACTTGTCAAGGCAGCATGGTCCACCATTCCTGAATATTTTTTCATGTAAATACTGGCTGTAAGCCTCTGTTAGTACGCTAAAGTTTTGTACGGTACTGTAACTTAAGTTACTTATGCAAGAGATAATGGTAATATTTATTATGTTAAAGCTGGTGTGAATGTGAGAGATGAACTTTTTATTCTGGAGCACAAAGGTTGCAACAATTATCTCAAATCTTTAACATTTAATTTAAAAAACAAAAATTTGAACTTCTGTGGTATTGACACACAAATCTTGTAATAGTTATAGTTCCTTCATCAGCTGTCAAACAAATGCCATTATTCCTCTGTCTTTATGCACCATTACTTTGAATGGAATATTTCTTACACAAAATAAAGTTTGTATTGATTCTACGTTCCCTTGATTTTCCATGAATTTGGTATTTCTCTTTTCATAAAGAGATAGCATAGCTGTACTTAGACCTGTACCACAAAGTCACGCTTCAATACCAGCAATGGGAGAGGTTGCTGTTAAGGCAGTATGTAGGGCTACAGGCCCCAAACTCCTTTCACCCCAGAGATTTTGTACAGAAAAGCAAAGCACAAATAAAACTAGGATTGTGGAGCTCTGATCTGTTTAAAATTCCAAGGATACTATGCAATACACATGGATCAAACAGAATATGCACTTTCACTTAAGTATAACTGTTCCTGGCCATTAAATAGGCATTCGGTTAATAACTTTGTTTTCTGGCAGTGCTCACCAGTAGATTCTCAAGCTGAAGTACATGACTGCTCCTGTTATTGAGTTTGGAAGATGCAAGTGGCCCACCTTAAGTCTCACTCTTGAACTTGTTAAACATTCATAAGATGACTACTTAACTCGCTTCAAGGTACCATTTTATGACTTGATCAAATGAAATAATGTACAACCCTAAATATAAGTGTGCTCTTAAGTGTTACAAACCCCTTACAGCAACTGGTGTTTTAGACCTAGTTCTGACAGACCAGTTACTAAACCAATCACCTTGCAGTGTGGCGGATGAAGACATGTTTGGATGTGAGAGGCTACGCATCCTTTAATACTGCACATTCCTTGTAGCATAGTAAGAGTAAGCCTAGAGATAATACATTCCTTATCCTACACACGTGAGAAGTACCAGCATGTTACTAAGGTACTCCTTCATTAATAGAATACAGCCAAGTTATATTTACTTTTAAGGCCAACACCTATAGTTAAGGCTACATTTTAGTCAGGTATTTTTAGAAAGAGTCATGGATGGCTCATGCGTAGTAAATAATTCATGGCTTGTGACTTGTCCATGACTTTTGTACTATATACCCCGACTTGGGCTAGGAGTGCTTGGGGGCGGGGAAGGGGTCTAGGGATACCACAGGTGCTGCAGGGGGAGGCCTGGGACCCCCACTGATGCAGGGGGGCAGGTGGCAGCACATGGCCCAGGACCACCTGCTGGTGCTGGGGGAGGGGCAGCGGTGTGCAGCCCAGGACTGCTGCTGGTGTTGGGGGAGAGGGGGAAGAAGAGGGTTGGCAGGCTTCCTACCCAGCTCCGTGCAGCTTCCTGGAAGCAGCCAGCATGTCCGTGCAGCTCCTAGGGGGAGGGGGCCTACCTGCACGGCTCTGGCTGTGCAGCTCCCGTTGGCCAGGAACCGCAGCCAATGGTAGCTGCAGGGGTGGTGCCTGCAGACAGGGGAACTGCACAGAGCCCCCTGGCCCCTCAGTCTAGGAGCTGCAGGCACCACCAAACTGCTGCTGGCTCAGTGACTGCCTGGCTTGGGTAGCCTATGAGCCAGCCACAGCAGGTGCTACAGAAGTCACGGAGTCCATGACAGACACACATCCTTACCTATAGTTACATTCAAGAATGTCTGCCATTGTTCCCATTGTGGTATACTTTCTAAACGGGAACAGAGCCAGAATCTGTCCAACCAATTCACATCACCCAATTGACTGAAATCCTAACTTTTATTTATGCAGTTCTGTAAGCATGCAACAAATGTTCTTTAACAGGTATCTGCAGGTCATACAGGCCTCAACTGAATTTAGAGGTGGTATGGAGACCACCTTTCTCTAAAAGTTGGTTTTTCCACTTAAAACTGGCTTGCAGGATTTTCTCTCCAACAAAAACACTTGATAATGTGCATTCTCCATTCAGTACTCACTGATTAGATTGAGCTAGAATTTAACATGGAGTTTAAAAAAAATTCCACAAACACTTGTGGTCAATCCAGAATAATTTATCAGAGGGGTAGCCGTGCTAGTCTGAGTCTGTAAAAAGCAACAGAGGGTCCTGTGGCACCTTTGAGACTAACAGAAGTATTGGGAGCATAAGCTTTCGTGGGTAAGAACCTCACTTCTTCAGATGCAAGTAATAGAAATCTCCAGAGGCAGGTATAAATCAGTATGGAGATAACGACGTTAGTTCAATCAGGGAGGGTGAGGTGCTCTGCTGGCAGTTGAGGTGTGAACACCAAGGGAGGAGAAACTGCTTCTGTAGTTGGAAAGCCATTCACGGTCTTTGTTTAATCCTGATCTGATGGTGTCAAATTTGCAAATGAACTGGAGCTCAAACGCATCATCAGTGATCTACAACCCATCCTGGACAATGATCCCTCACTTTCACAGACCTTGGGAGGCAGGCCAGTCCTCGCCCACAGACAACCTGCCAACCTTAAGCATATTCTCACCAGCAACCATGCACCGCACCATAACAACTCTAACTCAGGAACCAACCCATGCAACAAACCTCGATGCCAACTCTGCTCACATATCTACACCAGTAACACCATCACAGGACCTAACCAGATCAGCTACAACATCACCGGCTCATTCACCTGCACGTCCACCAATGTTATATATGCCAGCAATGCCCCTCTATGTACATTGGCCAAACTGGACAGTCACTACGCAAGAGGATAAATGGACACAAGTCAGATATCAGGAATGGCAATATACAAAAACCTGTAGGAGAACACTTCAACCTCCCTGGCCACACAATAGCAGATGTAAAGGTAGCCATCTTACAGCAAAAAAACTTCAGGACCAGACTCCAAAGAGAAACTGCTGAGTTCCAGTTCATTTGCAAATTTGACACCATCAGATCAGGATTAAACAAAGACTGTGAATGGCTATCCAACTACAGAAGCAGTTTCTCCTCCCTTGGTGTTCACACCTCAACTGCTAGCAGAGCACCTCACCCTCCCTGATTGAACTAACCTCGTTATCTCCATACTGATTTATACCTGCCTCTGGAGATTTCTATTACTTGCATCTGAAGAAGTGAGGTTACCCACGAAAGCTTATGCTCCCAATACTTCTGTTAGTCTAAAAGGTGCCACAGGACCCTCTGTTGCTTTTTACAGAATAATTTAAACCGTTTGGCATTAAATCAGTCTTGCATAAAGGCTATATTTGAAGAAATTAAATTGCAATTGAATTAATTGCATCTTGTTTTAGTCTAAATAGGATTGGGTCAATAGTTTAAGTAACTCAGGCAGTCACAACCCTTCCTTTACAGGAAATTTGCATATTCAGTTCTGTTGGTTGTAAACAGTCAGTGGGAAGAGAGACCAGGCATGTTAAATTTCCTGGGAAGAGGGCTTACAGCTCCTTAAGAGTTCCATGGCCAGATGTGAGCTTGAGCGTAAGTGTTTGAAAAACCCATCAGGACACTGGTGTCTTGAGATACCACTGCCAGGAGAGCCTTTAAGCAGAAACATTGGGAGTGATCTCTCTAATATGGCCCCACCCAAATCCTTGACCTCTCTGAAAAGGTCTTCCCTGTTATCCCTCCATGATACCTGCACAGCCCTGCTCTCATACCTCATGGCTTTCAGAGATAATTTTATGCCAGCTGGAAGATTCCACTTTCAGATGGTGGAAGTGGATTTGTAATTTATATTTACTCATACATAATGGTTAGATTCACCACTGCACAGCAGCTGCTTTGCATTGCTCAGGCAATGATTAGAAGCTACAGTATCCTTTAAGTTTTTTCTCCCTTCTGACCTTAAAGTCTATGAGTCTAAGTATGTAAACCAACATAAAAGGGGCAGGAAATTCAGATGTAATAAATCCAAACATGTTATGGAAATAATTAGGCACCCAGACATCAAGTCTGTTCTAGAGAGATATTAAAGTGTCTTTCATTTAAAAAAAAAAAAAAAAAAGGGGTCTGAACACTAAAATATCTTAACTCAGTTTCCTGAGTTTGTAATGCTCATTTCTGTATTCAGATGAAGAGGAAACCGTGACAAAGTATAGTACTAGAACAGCAAGGGGCCCACCCTACAGCTGTCCTAGATTATAAACTCAATATACAAAGTTTTCTAGGACTCCCTTCCCCATATTAAATGAATAGAGAAGTACACACCTAACTTTCCCTAAGCAAGATTAGAGAGGCATTGTGCACTAGTTAACCTTCACCTATTTGAAGAATGAAATTACATCCTAAGTATAATGGTAGCATGGTCCAGGCTGTTAAAGCTTGCAACTGGAAGTGCCACTGGAGTACTTCAGCCAAGCTTCCTTTCGGGTCATTCTACCATTTTAAATCCACACTACAAATCCTAAGTCCTCAGACAGTAGGTATCCCACTTAGCAAGGCAAGTACTGGCAAATGTATTTATGTGATGTAACTACTGAACATCCATTCTAGCACATACAGTGTTTTAGACTGAATCTGGCTTGAAGCATAAAATTGTTAAGACAATATATTTATCTGCTGAAAGCACTTCATGAAAGCCATGTTGCATTTGAACTCTGCTTAGAAGACTAATATACTGCTTTTGTGAAATTAAAGGCTTGTGGGTCAACCCTTCCATTTCCAGTTTACTAGCTAATGAATGGTCATTAACTCAAAGGCCCTTTCTGCAACCTTAACACTAAGTAGTTTAAAGAACCCAGGTTACATCAGATACAATACTGTGTGTTTTGGAAATGGATTACAAGTACATACACAGCAGAAAAATTCTGGTTGTTTGGCCATACAATGATGTTTTTGAAGGCAGAGGGACACTAGTACTCTTACCAGAGCTTTAAGAGTTGTGGGAGATACCAGTAATAACTGGAGGAGTGCACACATGTATAAGACATATCTTGTTCTAACTAAGCAATAAGGAAAGTAGAAGCAGCAAGTACTGCTTTAAAAAGCAAACATATTATATAGAAATCTTTCCACCAACACAATTGCTTTTATAGGAACTAGTTCTAGGTCATGCTCCTAAAACAGTTTACAGAGCAAGCCACCAACATGACGAAATCCACGAGGTGTTCAAGACCTGCTTTCAAACTTTATAGTGCAGCTAGATAGTATGTGTAGTTAACATAAAATCCCACTCAATGAACTAGTTAACTTTTTTTTTAGTTGCTATACAATCAGCACTTAAGTGTTACTGACCAGATTCATTTCACCGTCAAGCACATTGTCACTTCAATGACTTATTACACAGGTGAGTGCTCTCTACTCCAAGTATTTGGATCTACTTAGAAGTTGGAAAATTGTCTGCCTTCATGTTTAACTTAAAGGGAACAAATCACTTGCTTGATGAAGGCTTCAAGAGGTCCTTGCACTTCCAAGCAGTTGAAAATTAGCTAGTGCCCAGCCATCACCTGTGGCATACTCCACCACTGCACAACAGCTAAAAGCAGAGGGTCCTTCTTTGCTAGCAGTTACAGGTACTAAGAAATTCAAGTTTGGGTAATTCTGAACAAGTAAAATTCTCTGAGATGAGATCCATGTGTGAAGTCAGTTTCTGTCTGGCTACTGAGATAAGAAGAGTGAGAAGCAAGAAATGGAGTGAAGCATCACTTGCGTAAACCAAGCCTGGTCAGAACCAGCAAGACAGACAGGCAGAGTATTTTAATTTCAGATTCTAAAAGTCCATGGGATGACTGAACCAACTCATGAAAGTTTCAAATAAGGCAACCCACTATAATTTATCTAGATACAGGTACTTTATTTACAAATATTTAGATTAATAGCATAGTTACACCAAATGAAGAGTACAGCAGTCCAAACAAGTCCTTTCTGTCACAGAAACAATGAGACCTACTGTAACTTACTTTGGGAATAAGGGCATTGCACCTCAACAAGCTGTAGTCATTAGAATGCTGTTTACTTCACCCAAATTTTGTTTCATCAGCAGGTCATGGTCCCTGGGCAACCCCTATGCGGTGCAACTTTGTTTTAGCAAAATGCATCAGCCATAAATTTTTAACATTATACCAATCTACTTTAATAATCTTAGGTTTAAAAAAAAGACTAATCAGACAAAAACAAGGGACAGTGCACAAGTCACCCAAATCCTATTGTCTGCACATTTCAGTTTTGGCTTTTATTTAACATTGACTGTACAATACTCTGGTACCACTGTTTGCTTACAAGTCTGAACATTGGATAGTTTCTCTTAGTGTCTGTAGAGAGGGATTTTAAGACTACTTTGTATTTTAAACACTGCAGTTTGACTAAATATTGAATGAATGGTAGGTACAACAAAAGCATGTTCTATCTTTCTTAGCCACTTATTTTCCCCTTGCCACCTCTAAATCAAATCTGAAGTTTCAGAAATGAAAATTAGATTTCATGTGAAGCATGGTACTGTGTGTAGAGATTTAAATACACTGGTCTAACCAAATAGAAAATATCACATGTACTTTAACAAAGTCTGCATATGCCTGAATACTATTTGGACTCTCCAATTTTATAAAGAGTACTTTCAACGTGTAATTTCATGAAGGCAGTATTCTAAATGCTTTTAGAATGAGGGGACCCTAATTGTTTAAAAAAGTTTCACTGTAGTGTAAATAAAAATGCAAAAGTAGTTAAAAATCCCTAGAGAGTTCTGACTGTCCAGTTCAGAATCAGACCACTCCAAAAAAGGTATAAAAGCATAAAATGTGTAATAGAACCAGCCATTCTATACAATGCAAGGCAGGAAATTAAGCCCAATGCAAAATGCTTACAAAAAGAGAAAAGCAGGTTAGCACACTGTTGATTGCACAAAAACAGGGTTAATAAAGAGGCATAGATATACCACAGTGCAAAGATGGAACAAAGACAGATATTCCACTAGTGTTAATATTGTTGCATTGGGAGTCAAGTTCCCCAGCACAATGCCCACTGTTGACACCAAGGAGTTAAGCCTATGTTAGTGAACTGCAGTTACATCTATTTTTGTACTAAACGGGGCAATGTGGTCACATATAGATCATACTGTACAAACTGATATTTTCTTATATACTGTTCTAATGCCAGTAATCAATTTATTTTCTTCATTAAAATCATATACACAGAATGTATTTAACTGTTAGCTCAGTTCCTTCAAATTTTATACATATTTACGTTCTGTTAACAAATGTAAAGGATAAAATGGCAAAAAATGATGTAAAGCTACTGAGCACAAGAAGAAAGAGTGGACTGTTTTCCCTGTGCTAGGCTAAGACAGAAGTAAGTTGTATACTCCTGCAACAATCTATCCCACCAACATACACACCCGCCACAGGGAATTCCTCCAACAAAAGCACATTGTTATAGAGCCCCTTTTCTACCATCAAGTCATTTCACAGCAAATAAACATCAGTTACTATGGACAGATTTAGAACAGTTATAGATGGGGAAGGAAGGCTGAAGAACCATAAAATTAAACCGTACAAGAAAAGGCCCTGCAAAAGTGTAAAATCATGAGTCCAGCATCAGTGCTCAGTTTAAATCATGTATTGGTGACACTATCACAAGGACAACTGGAAGGGCAGGGGGAGGAAGAAAAAAAAAAAAAAAAAAAAAAACTTCTAGATTTACCATGCAGGAGAGGTTTTATTACTCTACTTGCCTTTGATAACCTGATTACATCTAAAGTTGTTTAGCAGTTTAGTATTGTGTTAAACTGTTGTCTCAGAGTTTAATTAAACCCAGTAAGATGTACAGAAGACAATGAAGCAGTCAAAAGTACTGCTTCCAACAGAGGTGAAAGGTCAAAAATGGAGCCATGGAATAGAGGTCACTAGCAGCCACAGCCTTCTCTCTGGGGCTGGGGTTCACTGGTTAGTCGACCCCCCTGTGGAGCTGAAGGTTTGTGTTGTACACCTGACTCTGCAGCATTCAGATCCAGGCTTCCATCTTGGATATTCTGGTAGATTTTCTTGGCAGCCTCCAGGAATGCATCTTCAACATTCTCTCCTCTTCAAAAGAAGCAGCAAAATTAATTCAAGTTGTGCACTACATTACATTCTAGACTGAATGAGAAGTCATGAACGTGCTTGACCTACCATCCACCTCTTTCAGTCACTAGCTCAGATTGTCTAATAGTAGCAATTGTGCATTGATTATATGTTCTGTAAGAACATCTAAAAAAAGACACAAAGCTGGGTACAGTCTAATGTTCCCCACCTGAAGCAGCTATCCCCTCAGAAGATTCTGAAAAAGTAAACTGCCTAATGAAGTCTTTTACAGATTACCAGGCAACGGGGACAGTTTTTAGATGCTATCTCCAGCTTTAGGGGGAAGAATCGAATCTGTCAGTTCACCCTTGAAGTAGATTAGCCATTAGTACTGTTGGACTTCAAAATACATCAGTTTTAAAATAGGCTACACAACAACAACAGAGATGGGCTCCCCCCCTCAAGCATTTTCATATAATCGTTTTGATGGTTATAATAAAAAAAGTCACAATAATGAATATCTGTGGTGGTAACTTGCATCAACTGTTCTATTAGTTTCTGTAAATCTTTCTAAGTTAGGGTTTACTTGCTTTTTGGGTTTGCATTATCTACCATAGCAGCCTTAACAGCTATCCTGTTGCATAGCACTCATCTTTGTGAGAGGATATCACAGTTGGTCTCAGTACTAGCAGCTACAGATGGGCAAAGAACTGTAGTTCTGGTTTGGAGGATTTTGAGATTTCAGAATTCGGTTTCTTTCTTTTGAATTAGAATGAAGTTTCAAAATTCTCAGCAAAACAGAATTCTTTGTTCTCTGCCCAGTTCTACCAGCAGACCTGGCACTGGAGCAGCGTGCCTGATCACCTACACTGCCGTGGGGGACCCTGGTAGCCCAGGTTGCCATGCTGTAAGCCTGAAGCCGTTCTCCCCAGCAGGCAGGATTTCCAGATGAATTCTGGAAAAACAGACAATATCCACAAAACGTTACAATTCTGACAAAACAGCAAGTTGCAATGAACGAGTACGTTTTCCAACTAGCTCCATTAGCAACTGCTAGAGAAGTTTTACCAGTGTGTACGCAGTCTAGCATAAAGCCCTTATAATCTGTACAGTGACATGCTATTAGTGAAGCGTCTGCATTAAAAAGAGACTACACTTGCAGTGCTGAAAGGTGCCATGGTAGGCTACAGTAGGTCTAGACTGTTGCTAGACTTGCCGCACTGAGAGAACACAAATATATAGGTCAAGTGGATCTCATAATTCCTATAAAAATAAATCATAGAAATCACATAAATGTAGAACTGGACCTTGCTGTGTTATCTAGTTCAGTCCCCTGCACTGAGACAAGATTATTATCTAGACCAGGCGTGGGCAAATTTTTTGGCCCAAGGGCCACATCGGGGTTGCACAACTGTATGGAGGCCTGGGTAGGAAAGGCTGTGCCTCCCCAAAGAGCCTAGCCCCCACCCCCTCTCACTTCCCACCCCAACTGCCCCCCTCAGAACCTGCACCCCATCCAACCCCCCTGCCTCCTGACTGCCCTGACCCTTATCCACACCCCTGTCCCCCGACAGTCCCCCCCCCACCACTCCCTACCCCTAACTGCCCCCTGGGATACCACCCCAACCCCCCGGCTCCCTGTCCTGACTGCCCTCCTGACCCCTATCCACATCACTGCCCCCAATAGGCTCCCCGGGACTCCCACTCCCAACCCTCCCTGTTCCCCATCCCCTGACCGCCCTCCCCCCAGACCCTCTGCCCCATCCAACCGCCCCCTCCTCCCTGACTGCCCCCCAGTACCCTCCGCTCCTTTACCCAACCCCCCTGCTCCCCGCCCCCTTACCAGCAGCAGGAGCTCGCAGCTGTGACACGCTGCCCAGTGGGAGCGGCGGGCCAGAGCGCTGCCCGCGTGGCAGCATAGCTACGGGGCAGGGAGGATAGCGGAGGACTAGGCTCCCCAGGCGGGAGTTCAGGGGCCGGGCAGGACGGTCCCACGGGCTGGATGTGGCCCACAGGCTGTAGTTTGCCCACATCTGATCTAGACCATTGCGGACAGGTGACTAACCTGTTCTTAAAAGCCTTCAATAAGCGAAATTCCACAACCTCCCTAGGTAATTTGTTCCAAAGCTTAACTACCCTGACAGTTAGGATGTTTTTCTTAACATTTAACTAAAATCGCCCTTGTTACAATTTAAGCCCACTGCTTCTTGTCCTGTCCTCGGTGGTTAAGGGGAACAATTTGTCACCCTCCTCTTTTGGGGAGGTCAAAAGGAAACTCCCTACAGCAGCTTCTGGAATTGCAACACCCCAATCCAGCAATAGCACCTGTCCTACAGCTGCATAGCCTTGTACAGGTGCAAGTGCCCTGAACACTCTAGACAGGAGAAGTTTCACACTTCAAGTCTGAACTCCGACCACCACAGAACCAGCAGTGTCGTTAAAATGAGGAAGCTGCACAGTCTATTAGACCAGCATAATTTAATTTTACAGTCAGCTTGCAGCTTAAAGCACACATAAGAAAGTACTCCATTTTATCAGTGCAACTCTGCTGGAGGAAGTGTTGCATGAGGTCTTAAGTGAAATTAGTTTAGTAGTTTCAGTTTCCAATTGGAAGTTTTTTGATTCTTTTTTTTTTTTTTAAATAAATGTCAGCCCATCACAATTCAGCAACTATTTGCTTGGAAGATGGCCCAAAAGTGGAGTAACAAGATGGTTGCTGCAAGTTAAGGTTAAGATGAAGCAAAAATGCTAGGCATGCTATATTCCCCCCCAATCTCCTGATATTTTTACTGCAATCTAACCTGAGAAATCAAGTTCACCCACAGACTAAGTCCCTCTATGAAAACGTATACTAAACTTAAGACTGTCTCTATGGGAAGTGTGGTCTTTTTGTTTAAAGAGATAGGCCTATTATCACTTACGTTTTTGCACTTGCTTCAAGGAACAACAACCCTATTTAGAAATAAAATTGAAATGGTTAGGATACATGAAATACTTCAAGAGAACCATATCGTAGTCACTGAAGTTTGAATCCTGAGAAACAGGTGAGGGCCCACTGAAATTTCATGCTAAATAATACTTTTGAAAGTATTTAAGGTTTGTTTGTTTTAAGTAGGACATCAATATGCAAATTGCATTTCTAGTTCTAAGGTAGGCTGAGTTAGACTATTTGAGGCAAAGTTTTTATATACAACTACGTTACTTTGAAAAGCGTGCTTTAAACAGCTTCCAGTTACTAATTCAGAAGGTTCACTTTAAAACCTCTAACCTCACTGAAACATAACAGCACAAAAGAAAAGCAAACACACACACCATTTTCTTCTGCAAATTGTTTGGCTTCTTCATATGTAACATCTCTCTGTGCTTCCAGATCTGCTTTATTTCCTATGAGGATTATCACCTGGTTCAGAACAGAAAAATGTTAGCCTGGAAAATAGTTCAACTGCCTTTTTACCCCCACCCCAAATCAAGTTACTATTAAACAAAGGCATGAAATTAGAATAATGGCAGCTCTCTCACACAAACCCCGCCCATGATAAATATCTCTGGGCGCATCTTCACTGGCAGCGCTTTAACATGGCTTGTGTAGTCGCAGAATAGCACTGGGAGAGAGCTCTCCCAGCGCTCTTAAAAAAAAAAAACCCCACCCACCTCCATGAGGGGAATAGCTCCCAGTGCTGGTGCACTGTCTACACTGGCACTTTGCAGTGCTGAAATTTGTATTGCTGGGGGAGGGGGCATGTGTGTGTGGAGGGGGTGTTTTTTCACACCCCTGAGCAAGAAAGTTGAAGCGCTATAAAGTGCCAGTGTAGACAAGCCCTAAGATAGCCAGCTAAGAAGCAGGAAGTGCACCTCCTCCTTTCCCCCCACCCCCATATCTGGGAAGAGGAAGTTAATACAAACTCTCCCAGATCAGAGGGTCTGCAGATGTCCAGGACCTCTGCAAGCTTTCACACAGCATTGCTATCGCTGTCAGTCCCTAAACTATGAGCGTTCCCTCCCCCTAAAAACAGGCAGACCCATTCATTTGATAGACAAGATTCAGTAAAACTGAAGACGCTGCCCAGAAGTTTAAATGACAGGTCACCCATGCACAGTCCCTTACTCTAGCAAGTAGGGCAGACTAGGGATAGTATCTTGTTTCTCTAGCAACATCTCCACCATGAAGACAGGAATGATAGGAACTCCAGATGCCACATTCAACCCTTCTCCACTATAGGATTCCAATGGCCTGAGGGCTTGTGAAAAATACAGTTTTATTCTAAAACGTGACTATATCAAAGCTGTCCTATCTCATATCTACCTCCTGTGTATTCAGAGTCATCAGCTGATTTGACTTGAATGCTCATTTAAAAAAACAAACAAACAAACAAACACACACACATTGCAGAGGCAACACAAGAGTAGGAAAGGGATTGTTCTGCAATCAGAAATGCACTAACTGAAAGAACACGGCTTTAATCTCAGAGTCAGACAAATATGAAGTCTTAGGTCTTGCCTACACTACTAACCGGATCGACGGGCAGCGATCGATCCAGTGGGGGTTGATTTATCGTGTCTAGTATAGATCGCTCTAGCATCGACTTTGGTACTCCACCTCAATGAGAAGCACAAGGGGAACTGACAGGAGAGCATCTCCCGTCGACACACCGCAGTGAGGACACCGTGTTAAGTAGATCTAAGTATGTCGACTTCCGCTAAGTTATTCACGTAGCTGAAGTTGTGCAACTTAGATAGATCACCCCCCCTTAGTGTTGACCAGCCCTTACAAAGCATTTTAATTAGCGAGAGACGCAAGATTAGAACCACACTACAGGAGCTGGAAAAGTCTTTTGGCCTCCAAGAGGGGCAAAGAAGACCCTGGGAGAAAGACATTGGGTAGTTTCTTTGGATAAGATTTAAACCCATGTTCAAATTTTGAAAAGAACAAAATAAGTTTTTACTAAGTAAAGGACAAGTTAAACTTTCAGTTTAAAAGCAACAAGTTGGGGTGAGAAAAGGGTCAGAAGACAGTCAAATGTATGTTCAATATTAAGGTCTAAAGCTAGGAGTAGAAAAACCTGGAATAAACTCATAGCATGCCATATATCAAGGACAGCACATTGTAAGCTTATTTAAAAGAATATTACCATGTATCAAGGAAATACATTTCAGTTTCAACCTTGGATTTCTTGCTTTGGGACAAGAAGTTTTTTAAAAACAAAAAGCAGTACAACTTACAGTATTTGGATTGGTGAGGTTCCTTGCATCTGTCAACCAGCTGCTTAAATGGTTATATGTGCTTCTTCTGTGAAGAGCCAAGTGAGGAGAATTTAACTATAGTATGGAGTTACTCCCAATAGTACCACTTTTCAGAATAAAGCAACAGAGGGTCCTGTGGCACCCGACCCTCTGTTGCTTTTTACAGATTCAGACTAACACGGCTACCCCTCTGATACTTTTCAGAATGTTAATGTTTAAAATAGATTTGTCCCAGAGTTGAAGTGATAAGTTCTGTTCTGAATTCAGAACAGAACTGAAGCAACTCAGCCACCCCAGGAGAATAGGCTAACACTACTTCACAGATGCAGTATTACTGCTTTCCTTGAGGGGAACATGTTAAGACACAGTGTTATATAAAACTCAGTAAAGGATTTCCGATCTAATACTCAAAGAATACTGCACTGTAGAATACTGCTTAGGTAACACTGCATAAGATGTGTTCTTTAAGAAAGACTTATTTCCAGCAAATTAGGGTGCATACAGAAGTGTGCTTGAGATGGAAAGAGAAAGTATAAAGGTGGCAGAAAAACTGAACACTAAACCACACACTTAAGGACAAGGATGTGCCTTCAACTGTGCCCCAAACGTATGACGATTTATACTGTGCTTAGAGAACGTTCTCAGGGTACAGCTACACTTACCGGAGGGTCCGGCAGCAGGCAATCGATGTTCTGGGATCGATTTATTGCATCTGGTTTAGACGCGATAAATCGATCCCGGAAGTGCTCGCCGTCGACGCCGGTACTCCAGCTCGGCGAGAGGAGTATGCAGCATCGACGGGGGAGCCTCCCTGCCGCGTCTGGACCCGCGGTAAGTTCGGACTAAGGTACTTTGCGTACCTTAGTCCGAAGTGGGGGCTTAGTGGGGACCAGACCTCAGCTTAGAAAACAGGCAATACCTTCAGGTTGCTTTTTTTCCCCCTAAAAGCCATCAAGTCTCATGGTTAATACAGAATGATCAATTCCTTTAAAAACCGATAATTAAAATATTTACTGTTCTCTGATTGTATAGTCTTCAGCAGATCAATAGCTGAGCTTGCTCAAATGAAGGGAATTTGAATTGACAAAGGTGGGTGAGGGAATATATCTTATTGGACCAACTTCCATGAGAGAGACAAGCTTTAAAGCCACACAGAGCTCTTCTTCAAGTCTGGGAAAAGTACTCCCAGCAGCACTACTAAACCCAAGGTACAACAGATTACTTATGCTAAACAATTAGCACATATTCCAAGGGGCCATTCAAGGTGAAGTGGCTCATTAACACCTCCACACTCATTGTGGCAGTAGAGATATATCTGCAAGTTTTGCATCTTTTCTAGCAGGGTCTGGTGCCTCTTTGAGTTGGTATGTCCTCGTCTGTGGGGAACCTGGATTGCAAGTGGAATCAAAGCCATGAAATTCCAATGACCTCCTTTAAGGGAACCTAATTGGTGTATGCCTGCATCCCTGCAGGGAATAAGCAGATTTTTGTATGCTTTGCTATGCTTTTGTATTTTGGAAAGAACTCAAAAGTTCTTCTTACCCTGTGAATAGCCTATAAACCAGTGGTCCCCAACCTTTTTAAATCTGGCGGGTGCCAGATGAGTCACGGAGGACCGTGGCGGCGGACAAGCATCCACCCAAATGCCGCTGAGAAGCGTCATCCAGAGGCGGCGCCGCCGAAAATTGGTCAGTACGCAGGCGCACTTAGATGCCCTGGTGGGCGCCATGGTGCTCACGGGCACTGCATTGGGGACCCCTGCTATAAACGATTTCATAAAGAATGACGACAGTAAGAAAACATCTTGCATTCCCATAGCTCCTTTTAGAGGCTATCCTCTAATCATTTCTACAGGGCAATGCAACTTAGTTTCAAATACAGCTTCCCCATGCATTGTATAATTTTATTCATGGTTATAAAACCCACCATCCATTTCTTCATGGATAATGAGGGAAAAAACCTAACGTTTTAGTTCTCTTAGTTGTAGTACATACAAATAAGGGACGTGTAGCAAGGTATTAAATAGGTGCCTCAAACACCACCACCTAGTGAAGTGTAGAGTACAGGACATTCATCTGCAACCTAACTGAATATTCAGTTGTTTCTCCATACACTGAATCTAACATGCTGATAAGATGCATGTAGGTATACCATCAATATACAAGTCAATTACAGATTATACACCAAAAAGAAAGGTAGTTGTAGTTGGGAATGTAATTTATGACTATTAGTTAAGACCTTGAAGATATTTAGTTTTACTCTGACAAACAATTTCAGTGACAGGGAAGTTACTACATCTTCAAAATACCAAGTCTTTGCTATAAAAAATGACCACATTGAGTTTGAGTGTGTACAAGCAGCTAAAAAGCAACAGAGGGTCCTGTGGCACCTTTGAGACTAACAGAAGTACTGGGAGCATAAGCTTTCGTGGGTAAGAACCTCACTTCTTCAGATGCAAGTAATGGAAATCTCCAGAGGCAGGTATATATCAATGTGGAGATAACGAGGTTAGTTCAATCAGGGAGGGTGAGGTGCTCTGCTAGCAGTTGAGGTGCTAGCAGAGCACCTCACCCTCCCTGATTGAACTAACCTCGTTATCTCCACATTGATATATACCTGCCTCTGGAGATTTCCATTACTTGCATCTGAAGAAGTGAGGTTCTTACCCACGAAAGCTTATGCTCCCAGTACTTCTGTTAGTCTCAAAGGTGCCACAGGACCCTCTGTTGCTTTTTACAGATTCAGACTAACACGGCTACCCCTCTGATACTTGACTACAAGCAGCTAGCTACTCACTATTTATTGTATTCCTCCCATTCCGGGAAAGGTAGGCCACCTCTGTTTGAAAGACTACAGATAAATGGGAGAGTTCAAGACAGGCCTGAAGCTTTTTAATAGATCTATGTAACAGAATGCCATATCCCAGAATTCCACTGTATACTATCCCCAGGGAAGTCAACTTGAGTCTGGGAATATTCCCATATCCCCATCATGAAGATATGGGGGGAGGGAGGGGGCCTAAGTTCCATACCCTGAAATCTTAGATATACAGAACCACCTTTTAGATAAGATAATTTAAATAAATTGGCAGAATGCAGTAACACCACAACGTCTGAAGGGGGAGAGTCAAGAATGGAAGTTTCCAAGGAGAAGCTTGTTTATGCAAGACTTTGACTTTGGTTAATAAATGTGAGACTTCAGAATCTCAATTTGAAAGTAAACTACCAGTGCTTTACTTTTTAAACAGGGGTTTGTAGAATGGAGGGGAATAAAGGGAAGGCTGCATAAGAAAGGGTGAAAAAAATCCACTATGCAGACACCTGACTAGTTTAGAAAGCCAAAAGGACTGAGACCCAGAGAAAATAGTCATGTACAATGTAGTGACATTGTAAGGCAGTGTCGCAAATAGGCTTGGAAATAAATTGGTAGTCATACCACATGTTCTATTTTAGCTATAACTACAGTTAACCAAAAAAAAAAAAAAACACAAAAAAAAAAAAAAGAGAGACAATCTCTTACCTAGTAATATCATAGACCATGAGAGCTCCTGCTGCTCCTCTGTAGTAGCTTCGTGTTACAGCCCTAAATCGCTCTTGTCCTGCTGTGTCCCAGATCTGCAGTTTAATTTTTTGGCCACTAACTTCAATTATTCTTGTACCAAATTCGACCCCAATTGTGTGGGGACAGTCAGCCATAACTGTCACAGAAAGATAAATCAGAGGTTCACATCTTTCTACTAGAAGTCTTCTCCCTCTTCCAGAGGAAGATTTTAGTAATGCCATCTTTCAATGGTCAATTGATAAATCAGAAAATTCCTAATGGAAATTGCAAAAGTATGCATCATTGATGTGATTGGCATTACAAGTTGAGTAACTGAGTCAGTTTAGATTGCTGCAGAACCAACCCTTGGGGAAAACAACTTTAACTTGAAGGTTTAGAGACACTAGCCATGACTTGAAAGAATTCAATGAAGTTTTTTATAAATTTCCAACAGACGGTTAAAAATGCTGCACATGACCATTGGTGTGATCCAGCATGATCACTCCTGAGATCCATTCAGTTTAGTAACACATTTTGAAGACTTGCCTGTAACTGATGTTTGAGGAAGGTTTAGAAGACAGTTCTAGGATAATCTGTCAAGGGGGGGAAAAAAAAAAAATCTTCTTCCTAATCCCCATTAGAGATCAGTTTATGCCCCGTCTTTGTGCTCAAATTTAAGTTCTATTGCTTCAAGTTTATAGAACTTTTCAGGAATTACAAATACTTAAAGCATTCTCTCTGATAACATCTGATGGTCTTCTCTTCAAAAGTCAGGCCACATGCAAAAGATTGCTTGGTATTTCCAGTGTGAATAGGTTAATCAAAGGTAAGTCACTTTCAGAACCCTAGTTCTCACCACACAAGCACACTTTAAAGCTGTGTAACTACTTTGCAAGCCCAAGGACATGGAAACTAAGCTACATTATCCATTATAAGTAAACTGCATGGAAAGAATAAACTAACAAAGCTTCAGAACTGGGACGCAACACTTGAGTCAATGCTTATGTACCACATATCTCTAACACAGAAGAGAAAAAGGACATTGCAGTTATAAAACAAGTGATATATATATACACACACACACACACACTCCTTAAGGAGCATGTATCATGCAGATGCAAAAGCTGTGACTCGTGACAATCAAGCTATAAAATTAACTCCAGCGTTACTTAAACCTGTAAGAGGCTGCCTTTGATTTGTAGGCATTTTATCCCACTTTGAATGTCAAAAGTACTAACTCCCCTCAAAGTGAGCTTTTGCATTCCAACAGAGGCTCTACTCTCACTCTCTGCCGATTGAGGTCACTAAAACACAGGATTGGGGACTTCAACGGCAGAGTCCAGGGAAGGGTTCTGTGGCCTGCAGCATGCAGGGGGTCAGACCAGATGATCATAATGGTCCCTTCTGACCTTAAAGTGTATGAGTCTATGAGTCTGAGTAAATACCAATGCAAAAAAGTGTAGGAATATTTTTAAAGTGGGGTTTGTGATTGAAGTTCAGTTGCACACTTTCAGAAGTCGTCATGTGGCAGGATCTTTCCCAGCACCATGCCTGTTTCAGATGTATGCTTTGGGAATGCTATAGCCTTTATTTCACAGAAGTCACTCTCCAGACATGTGGACAGACAAATGACCTGACAGGCAGCAGACTATGCTAAATAACTATTTGCTTCTATCTTCATCATTCTGACTATGATTAGTCTACATATTTGCAATGAGTGAAGCACCAGAAGGAATTCATGCATGCTGGAAAATAGCTTTCAGAACTAGGGAAGCAGGAAAGAGGGAGGAAGCATACCATCAGTGAAAACAGAGGCTCCGAATGAAGATACTCACATTTCTTTTCTGTGAATTGGTGAAGTAAGCAGGACTTTCCTACACCCATGTCCCCTGTTACAGAAAACACAGTTACTGTACTGGTACCAATGGCTTCAATTTAAAAACATCTGACAAGGTTTACATTGAACACGCAAATGCCTTGCTGGACCATGCTTTGCTATGCCTATATGCACAAGATGATGTTTCACAGTGCACCTGGTAACAGTATTTTTCCCTATAGCTTTGTTCACAGGCATAGGGTAGTAGAGGTGTCCAAGGAATAAACGAAAGGAGTTCAGGTTACAGCGATATTATTTGAGGTTTGCAAGGTCATACAGAAAGCTGACCCATTAGGCACTGAGTGGGAGAGATACCAAGGTTATTTTTTCAGAGTAGCAGCCGTGTTAGTCTGTATCCGCAAAAAGAAGAACAGGAGGACTTGTGGCACCTTAGAGACTAACAAATTTATTAGAGCATAAGCTTTCGTGGACTACAGCCCACTTCTTCGGATGCATAGGCATCCGAAGGTTATTTGCAACTTTCAGAAGGGCAACAGAAATTTTAAATTCCATACTGACAGACAGAGCACAGACCTTTAATTATAAACATTTTACAACAGAAGGTAGGCATCTCCCGGTAGCTGAGCAAGTGTGAGGCAGCTGCTACACGGTCATGTTAGTCCTGTATTAGGCTTCAGCACAATCATGGCAGTGTGCTTCAGGTAATACAGAACTAAATGGTAAATTGTTTTAAAGAGAACAATCAAGGATCTCATAGCAACCTTGATCTGCACATGTTTAAGGCAAAACTGCCCCCAGATTCATCCACATAAAACCCTTTAGAGTTGTAGAAGCAACACAGTGAGCCCAATTCTACTGGGATAATCATAAAAAGACAAACAGGGCAGGAAGAAGCATGAGGAGATCATCTAATCCAGTGGTTCTCAAACTTTTGTACTGGTGACCCCTTTCACACAGCAAGAAAGAGACAAAACCGCCCCCCCCCCACCCCCATGAATTAAACAAAAAATACACAACACTTTTTTTTATATTTAATGGTATTATAAATGCTGGAGTGAAGCATGGTTTAGGTGGAGGCTGACAGCGCGGACCCCCCTTGTTAACCTGTTCCAGCATTTACCTATCCTCACAGAAAGTTCTCTAATATCCAACCTAAATCTCCCTTGCTGCAAATTGTAAGCAAGCATCCATGTATATACATACATATTTATTCCAACATCTGCTTTTAAAGTAAAAACATTTTTCAAGTTCATACTTACCAATAATGATGTATTTAAAGATGTAAGAGTAGTTGTAAGGTGCAGTTGCCATTGTGGCACTATAAAAAGAAAAGAAATAAAATAGATCAGCAATACAAATTAACCATTTAAAACCACCGATTTAGATATATCCCTTCTCCCTGAAGAGTATAAAATGAGTGCATGTTTTTTCTTGAGCTACCCTTTTATTCCAATCTCAGATTTCTACTGCATTTCCATGCAGCCAACGGATTGAGATATGCAAGTACTCGGAACACAAGACATTCAGTAACAGGCCCTTCCATGTCATGTATTATGAAGCATTGTCTGCATTAGGGACCTTCCATGAACAAATTCTCACCAGTGCAAGTACTAGTCTAGCTGCTCCATAGAGAAGACTCAAGCAGCTTCTGGCACTAGTGGGAGCGTATAAGAATATAATACGCTATAAGAGGGGTAGGCAACCTATGGCAATTGTACCGAAGGCGGCACGCGAGCTGATTTTCAGTGGCACTCACACTGCCCGGGTCCTGGCCACCGGTTCGGGGGGACTCTGCATTTTAATTTAATTTTAAATGAAGCTTCTTAAACATTTTAAAAACCTTATTTACTTTACATACAACAATAGTTTAGTCATATATTATAAACTTATAGAAAGAGACCTTCTAAAAACATTAACATGTATTATTGGTACGTGAAACCTTAATTTAGAGTGAATAAAGAAGACTCGGCACATCACTTCTGAAAGCTAGCCGACCCCATGCTATAATATAATCAGATTCTTTAGTGCAGATGGTTTGACAGAAAATAGGACATTCCAACTTCCACACATTTGTAGAGAAGTCTCAATTTGACAATACAATGCTAGTTACAATTTAGAACACCTCTTTTGGAATCAAAGAAAGTCCCAAAAGCTTTTCTAAAAAAAAGTGCACTTTAAGATTTGAACCAAAGCCATAAACATCATTTTGCCATCACAAATAACAAATTGCAGTATACCACAGAATGTTTTCCAAAGATAACACTACAGATTTGCATATTTTAAGTCAGCTAACTTAGTTTATAGAGAAGGCTACTTCAGGCCCCATGCTCTGTTGAGTAAGAAGTCTAGACTTCCTACACCCAGACATTGAGAGACTTAAGCCACAAGTCAGATGTTCAGGAAACTGGTCAATAACTGTTGCTTTGTCAGCCAGACAGCAGTGAACAAGCCTCAATCATTTGACTACTTTTACATGATTAAGTTTCTTATATGAACTGATTTTATATCATATCAACCTGTTAATTAAAAATTTTCACTTTGGTATACCATTTATAGTAAAGTTTAAGTAAGATAAGGTGAATTATTCTGGGAAGTCTAAATACATAGGAGTAAGGAATATTTAGTTCTGTCTAGCCTGACAAACCAAGTTATTTCCATTATTTACCTTTAATATATGCAATTTTTGGATCCAAACTTAATTTATTTCAGATACCTGCTTAAAAACTGGAACTATAGTTCTTGTGAGTTTAACATTTATGTAGGACTCTTCTGCCTCACTGAAGACTCCTTTTACTACTTCAAAGTACAGCTAGGTCCGAGTTCTAGTCCTGCTCAGATGTTTCCTTGGCAGCCTTGTCCCTTCACTAATTCCCTTGGTGGCACTTCTCATGCATCTTATTTGCTACCCACCCCAGCCACCAGTTTAAAATGAGGATAGTGCTGCTCACCCACATGTTAAGTGCTATTTAGTGTCAAGTATTCTCATTAGTTCAACATCTTCTGTACTCACACTCTTTTTCTACCCCCCGCATGTCAGATAACCACCAGTTACATAGAGGTGCTCCCCTTTACAAGGGATTTGGATCTCTAGCCCACTTAAGTCATATTACAATTTAGTGCAACTTCACCTGACAAGACAGGACAAGTGTGTTTATATATTAAAAGAATCAGTCAAGTAAAATCAATGGGGAATACTATAGAAGTGCTGACAGTTCAATGGCATTTTGATTGTGTATACATACACACACACACACACACTAAACATTTCTTCTTACTCGCCTAAAAAGGAAACTAATCCAAACAAAATGGTGTGGACAATAGTTTAGAGCACACCAGGAAGGACAGGAGGAAGAGACTCCAGCAGGAACTTTTTTTTTTGGGGGGGGTGGGGGGGGAGAAAGAGAGAGAAAAAGAATAATTTAAAGGTCTTAATGTGTGCCAGGCAAGATAGGACTTCCCCCTTCCCCAGTTGTTTTATTCAGAGGAAGCTCCCCTTTCCCCTCTGTCCAACCAGACAACACTTTTCTACCTCTCTCAGGTCTCTTGAATTAGGCTATTTCCACTCCATGTACCCCAAGCAGCTAAGAAAATCATCTAAAACAGGGGGTCGTGAGCTGTCAACCTCCACCCCAAAACCCACTTTGCCTCCAGCATTTATAATTGTGTTAAATATATAAAAAAAGTGTTTTTAATTTATAGGGGGTGGGGGTCGCACTCAGAGGCTTGCTATGTGAAAGGGGTTACCAGTAAAAAAGTTTGAGAGCCACTGATCTAAAACATCATATGTTAAATTCTATTAGGCCTAAACTAAGCCTAGATAGCCCAAAGGAGTTTTTCCACAAAAAGTTATTCTGGTAATGTAATAGCAAGGTAAGTTTCCATCATGAGATGCTCCTCAGTAGCTCAGCACGCCTTTGATACTATTGGGGGTCGAGGGATGGGAACTGGAGAGGAAATGATGGTCAGGACAATAGTTTTCGTCCCCTTCCATCCCAGACTATTGTTCTCAGAACAAGCCACGGGATCTTTAGTTCCCCCTCTAGAGACTGTATGAAAGCAGTGCAAGACAGTAGTTTTGCAAGGACAGTACTTCTTGCTGCTGTACTGGGTAGAAGAGCAATTGTGGGAGCCAAACAACCCACTGATGTAGGGCTGTAACTTCAGCATCGAGCTTTTTCCTTCCACATGAAAGAACTTGAGCCTTTTAAGCTTACACCGCCAGTTACTGGATGTGCAGTGATACTTCTTGCTATATTCCTGAAGATCATATTTAGAAATAAAGATTACTTCAGTTTCAGATGAATGTTAATACTCCAAGTACATAAAGAGTTCAATGTCAGTGCAGCTTTTGCTTTTACAGTGAGGACACACCCTGATGCTGCAGATTTTCTGACTGCATCTTCCAGGTTTTATATGCTGGAAAGGAAGCAGAATGAGTCCCAAGAGCAAGACTATTCAGTATCAGAAAAATCTTAACACGTGTTTTGAACTAACAAGATCAGAATAAACTTAAGTTTGGCTCCTGCTTTCTCCCCCATTATAATATATAGGGACAATATAAAGAATTCTCTATCGACCTAGATGCATCTATATTGGGGTTAAGTCGACCTAACTACGGCACTCAGGACATGAAATTTCACAGCTCTGAGCAACTTCGCTAGGTTGATCTAATTTAAGTGTAGATCAGGCCTCAGGTTTTTGCCAACATAGTGATGTCAATTTGGGGTGCAACTCCCCCCCCCCCCCCCCAACACTTCTAACGATATAACCATGCCACCAAAACAATTAAATTTAGACTAGACCAAAGAAAGATTTAAAAACTAGAAGAAGTTACAACTTTAATTGTGTGGAGCATTCATCAAGAATAGATATTTCAGAAACAAAGCCTAAGTCAAATATTTCTTGAATGATCAAAATATTCCTTAAGGTTTTTAAAATTCAGTTTTAATAAGGTAACACACAAAAGCATTTCCTCAATCTACATTTGTGCTATATCATCACTTCAAAAAAGTCTATGAAGCCACAAAACTTTCAGATGCACACTGTGAATCACTGTTACACATCAGTAACACTACAAGTGTCTAATAGTACACTACAGAGTAGCTAAAGAATTGCATTCCAATTAATACTTCTGAATGTACAATTGAGATATTAAGTTTAAGATCTTAATGACCACTCGAGCCTAGCAGATCAAATTTAAGATCAAGCCAAGTCCAGTTAACCATTTCCAGATGCCTGAAAGCGTTTTGGTCCAATACAGGTAACTCCAATTTGAAATTAGCATCTAATTTTTGAGGGGTTATATAGTCAGTTTTATACAACTAAAAGTTAGATCGCTACTTAGAACATAAGATAGTGGCCTAGGAGGGCACTCTCTTATCTCCAACAGTGGACTATCAGATATTTCAAAAGCTGTAAAAATCCCTATGAATGTATGTTGATAAAATATGCTAGGTGAAATCTTAACCCCAAGCAATTAAGCTATTTTAAGTACATCAAAAGATTTGTCAGGCCATAAGTTTTATCCTAATAAGATTAACTACCAGTATCAATCATGATGTCTAATCCTTCATTCCTACTACACTCTTTGCCAACCAACATAAAGACAGCATTCCATAGATTAGTTTTCTTTTATCGTGTGTTATGCCTCATGTCCCCTGTTTAGTTAGTACTAGTCTTTTTAATGCCATTCAAAAGACTTTCTGCACCTCTAGTCATTTTCATTGCCATTCCCAGGACCTCTTCTATTTCTACTATGTTCTTTGGGATGGCATTAACTAGACTTCAGACTACCAAAGAACTAAGTGTACCAGCAATTTTATAGAATGGCAGCATGTTTTCAAGATTCTCTTCCATCTTAGAAAGGAGGCTAAAGGGGAGGAGGGCAGATATTCGTGATTTTATAATCCTCCATCATGGTATGGAGAAAGTGAATAGGGAATTGTTATTCACCCCTTCACCTAACACAAGAACTAGGGCGTCACCCAATGAAATTAATAGGCAACAGGTTTAAAACTAACATAAGTACTTCTTAACAACACACAGTTAACTTGTAGAACTCATTGCCATGGGATGATGCGAGAGCAAAAGTACAACTATGTTCAAAAAGAATTAGATAAGCTCAGAGAGGATATATCCAATCAATGGCTATTAGACAAGATGCTCAGGAATGTGGCCCTAAAGCTCTGACTGCCAGAAGCTGGGAGGGAAAGGGGAGAAAATGAAGCTTTCCAACTGCCCTGTTCTGTATGATCCCCCTGAAGCACTAGTAATGACCACTGTACAAGACGAGATACTGGGATAGATAGACCAATGGTCTGACCCAGTATGGCAGTTCTTATGACACTTCCAAACAAAATTGCTTCAGTGTTAACAATGAAAAAAGAAGTTGTTCAACACAAAACTGATGTAACAGGATATCAGTGAGGCCCTAAACTTTCTTCAGCATAGATGAGAATTTTATGTGAAACTTGTTATAGTAGAGAACCTATGAAATCTGAAACTTTACTAACTATTAAGGAATTAAACGAGTACAAAACATCCATTTTACTTCCTTCCCATTTTATTGTCTTAAATCGCTAAAGAATGAGCAACATGCAAGTCAGACTCTATATTTAATTGGATCTCTCTTTAAAGTTTGTATTGTCTAAGGCAGTGGTTTTCAACCTGGGGGTTCACAGACTATGTCTAAAGAGTCTGCGAAAGGGGACTATGAGAATAAAGTTTCAGATCCCAAATGAGGCACTCTTTTTCTGATCAAAAATGTGTGAATACCCCCACTTACAGGTCAAAACACAGAATTGTCGTCATCACCATAGAAGCCCACAGTTCAGCACCCTTTTCCACGCTACATCAAATGCCATGCCAAGCACATGCAACATTTATAGTTGAATTCTGTTCAGTCAGTTTTCTAAGACTCCTATGTTAGGGGTCCGTCCGCACACCACAGGTTGAATTGCCAAAGAGGTTTGCACCTCCATTTGAAATTTTAGGGGTCTGCAAACGAAAAAAGGTTGAAAACCACTAGTTTAAGGCAGATTTTTTTTTTTTAAAGGAACAAATGTATATAATTAGGTTGCTTCATCAAAAATATCTGATTGTCATACTTGACTACACTGTAAGTAGTATGAAGATATCACAATATACATTGGAAAGAACAGTGTGAACTAATCATACACAGAGATAGACCTAGATGTCATTGTGCATAATAATGGCAAAAGAGCAAGATATTAAGGGGAACATAAAAACAGTTATATTGGGTTAGACCAATGGTCTATCCAGCCCAGCATCCTGTCTTTTGACTTTGGCCAGTGCCAGATGCTTCAGAGGTAATGAACAGAACCGGGCAATTTTGAGTGATCCATCTGCTGTCATCCAGTCCCACCCTCTTGCAGCTGGAGGTTTAGGGATACTCTGAGCATAGTGTTGTGTCCTTGACAATAGCCACTAATGGACCTATCATGCATGAACTTCTCTAATTCTTTTTTGAAACCAGTTATACTTCTGGCCATCACAACTTCCAACAGCAATATATTCCACACGTTAATTTTGCATTGTGTGACAGTAGTTTCCCCTTGTTGTCTTCTTGTATTAAAACTGATGCATATTAGAGTCATCAGGTGACCCCTGGTTTTTGTACTGTGGGAAAGGGATATAACTAGGGATTTAAATATAATTTAAAAAGATAACTGTTTAAATTATTAAAATTATATTGGTTAACCGATTCAGGCCTCACATGCAGGCGCCTCTCTCTCCATTTCAGGCAGAACCCTTGTTCCTAGGAGCATATCTCCTCTCCCCCATTGCCCCATCTATCTGGGCTCATACCGGGGGTGACAACAGGCCTAGCCAAGAGAGCCTGGGGCAGTTGAGGGGGCCTAATACCCCGTTCACATCCTCAGTACCCAGGAAAAGGGAGAGGGGCCCCAGGTACCTAGTTTGTTCCGATGTGGCCTCTGCAGATGCTCCATGCCACCCCAACAGCAGCTTCCCTTCCCTGACCAGTGCGCTGTCCGCCTCCGCAGCCAAACCCCTTTCAATGGCACAGGGGAGGCTGGAGATTACTTTACCCCCTGATGGGGCCCTCAGCCCTTGTCCACCCCCCAGGTTTAAATGCGCTCCCCGGCCTGGTTGGCTGCCCACCACAGCTGGGCTAGAGCATTATCATTGACCCGGCCACTTTAAGAGGGGGCAGGGCTCCCAGTGACCTCTTGTGATGCCCGCTCCTCCCTGGTTGCCATAGCCACCTCTTGCCAGCATCCCAAAATGGCCTCTCTGCTGCAGGAGAACTTGTTCAAGACCCACAACTAGGGGGTTAACGCTTAGGGTGGGTTAACGGTCAGAGTAATACTTCCCGGTTAACCATTTAATATTTTACATTCTTAGATATAACTTCTCTATTCACTTTTTCCACATCATGATTTTATAGACCTCTATCACATACCCAGAGTTGTCTTTTCTAAGCTGAGCAACCCTAATCTTTTTAGTCTCTCCTCAGATTAAAGCCATTCCATACCCTTGATCATCTTTGTTGCCCTCCTCCGAACCTTTCCCAGTTCTACTATATCCTTTTTGAGATGGGGTGAGCAGAACTTGACAGTATTCAAGGTGTGAGTGCACCACCGATTTATATAGAGGCATTATAATATTGTGTCTTATTTCCTATCCCTTTCCCAATTGTTCCTAACATTGTTAGCCTTTCTGACCACTGCTGCACACTGAGTTGAAGTTTTCAGAGAACTATCCATGGTTATTCCAAGATCTTTCCTGAGTGGTAACAGTTAATTTAGAACCCACCATTATACAAGTGTAGTTTGGATTATTTTTTTCCAGTGTTCATTACTCTGCACTTACCAACATCGAATTTCATCTGCCATTTTGTTGCCCACTCACCCAGTTTTGTGAGATCCCCCTGTAACACTCTGCAGTCAGCTTTGGACTTTATCTTGAATAATTTTGTATCATCTACAAATTTTGCCACTTCATTAATGATCTGGAAAAGGAAGCGAACAGTGAATATGCTGAACAGCACTGCTCCCAGTACAGATCCTTGGGGACCCCCTGTTCACCTCTCTCCATTGTGAAAGCTGACCATTTATTCCTACCCTTTGTTTCCTATTTTTTAGCCCAGAGGTGGGTAAACCATGGCCCGCAGGACCATCCTGCCCAGCCCCCAAGCTCCTGACCTGGGAGGCTCACCCCCGGCCCCTCCCCTGCTGTCCCCCCTTCCCCTTCTTATCTAAAAAGCATTTACAGTAGTTTATTTAACCTACATTTTATTAGTAGCAGTGTTTCATCACCATTTACATGGCATTAGCAACTACAGGCCATAAGCAGGTCAGGACTCCACTGTACAGACATAGTGACAGTCAGTGCCTCAAACACATAAAAGGTTGGTTAATGTGTGTCTCAGCATGATGGAGAGAAAAGCTGGTAACACGTTATTTCTTGTTACAGGTGCGTACAGAGCCTAAAAGAGCTTGCAATCTTAACTCATTACTACAGACATCAGGAGGGGGAAGATAAGGCACAGAGAACTATCATGCTTGACATAATAAAACAGCCAGAGCACACAAACTGACTAGCCACCTTCAGACCAATCATTTGTATTCAAATCTGATGAGATTATGTGTATTTATCCCATATTCATGGCTTTCAGTCCCAGCAACAGAATACCTCTATCCAATATCATTTCTTTGACAGAACTCTAGGCTCAAGGAAATCCCACATTAAAAGTTAACTCAACCTAATACTGGCCACTCTTAAAAACAGAATTAGAGGGCTACTTAAATGACTAACTTTATTTTCTATGGAGAGCATAGGAACGTGAAGTGGAGTGAAATATGGAGGATTAAGAGCTTGTCTACATAGGAGAGTTGCACCAGTTTAACTGGAATTAGTTTGAACTAGGTTAGTTAACCAGTGCAACCTTTTTTTTTTTTTTTTTTTTTTTTTTTTGAGCCATCTTAACACTCTTAGGTTGAAGTGGAAAAACCAGTTCCCAATTGACTTCACAGAAAGAGCCTCTCAGGGGTTTGTGCGGGTTTCAAAGTCATGAATTTGATTAAACCCATTCAACTTTCCCATGTAAACAACACCTTAAATGACATGCTGATTATAGCATTCCATTTTTAAAGAGTCCAATCATTTAGTCCACAGTGAATATATACTCTACAGTATAGTAAACTCTTATATACAGCTTTTCATCAGTTGATCCCAGAACTTTGCAAGGGAAGCTAGTATTATCCCAATTTTACAGAGGTGAAATGACCTACCCAAAGTCACCTAGCAAGCCAGAAATAGAAATAGCAGGCCAGGTCTCCCAAGTCCCTACCCAGCACCCTGTCCACTGGGCCACGCTGCTTCTCAGTAGTACTCATTATCAAGTCTCTTCAACATTAAATGATAAGGTAGATACTGCTAATCCAGCAGATGACAGAGGGACTATGGAAAGTTTCAGAGAAACACTAACGTGGAAGAAGTCAGATGTATAAATACCACATTTTACTATCTTAACCCCCATGTGCATGGTCTCCTCTGCCACTCTTCTAGGACCATATGCTTTCTTCCTCATCTTTCCAAGCTTAAGGGAAAAAAAAAAAAATGCAGAGCATCCTCATCTTCTTGGTTCTAGCTCCTCATGTTAGTTGCTTTATTTCCCCATCATAGACAAGAGTGTTGCTACATAGAGTGACTTCTAGTTTAGAAGAGAGGCATTTCCCTCCAAGAGTAGCTATTTTAAAACTACTGTAGTAGTTTCAAGACCCGAAAGACCAGGGATTTTTTGTCTTGCAGTTATCAATTCACATGGTTTAAAAACAAAAACAAATACATAAAAAATTAAAAATCCAAGATTAAATACTCAAAAAGCCTTTTTCTTACTATCCTGTTGAGAAGTTTAATTTGAGAGTTGTAAAGTGTTTGCTAAGTCCTAGGATAGAAGTGAACAGTAATGTATTTAATGACTTTTCTGAGTACTGTCTTCTGTACTAAATCCTCAAGGAAAAAAAGTGCTCTACAGGTGATTTACACTCTCCACCACCTCAATTTATCAACCATAGTTTTACATGGACACAGTTCAATGTAAAGTCTGTTTCTCCTGCTCCCACTCCCAAAAACTACTCTAAAGCAACCTTAAATATGCCTTCTTGTCTTTGTGCAACTTAGTGCTATTTAAACCCCCATTACCTACGTAAGTGTTGCAACATATGTAGTTACTACTTACACCTCCTACACTTTGAAAGTGGCCTAGTCATAGAATATCAGGGTTGGAAGGGACCTCAGGAGGTCATCTAGTTCAACCCGCTGCTCAAAGCAGGACCAATCCCCAGACAAATTTTAACACAGATCCCTAAATGGCCCCCTCAAGGATTGAACTCACAACCCTGGGTTTAGCAGGCCAATGCTCAAACCACTGAGCTATCCCTCCACCCCCCATACATGGAGATATCTTTATCTCATAGAGCTGGAAGGGACCCCGAAAGGTCATCGAGTCTGGCCCCCTGCCTTCACTAGCAGGACCAAGTATGGCTTTTAGCCCCAGAACCCTAAGTGGCCCCCTCAAGGATTGAACTCACAACCCTGGGTTTAGCAGGCCAATGCTCAAACCACTCCCTACTTCAACTTTCTCACTCAGGGGTGTGGAGGGAAAAAAAAAAGCAGCAAGTTTCAGCGCTGTAAAGCACCAGCGCAGACACTGCACCAGCGCAGGGAGCGCGCTATGCCCCTTGTGGAGGTGGATTTTTTAGGTGCACTGGGAGAGCTCTCTGCCACGACTACACAAGCCACATTAAAGCGCTGCCGCCAGTGTAGACTAGCCCTTAGATACAATCAGGTTATGGCAAGCTATAATTGAAGCAGTATATTTGAATACTAGTTATAATCAATGTGCTTTAGATATAATGTTGTCTCAGTAATTATGTTCCTACTAGTGGTACAGGTTCCCATCAGAGTCGCACCTATTTTACACACCCATATAAGCTCCAGAAAGTAACTATACCCTACAACTATGACTATAGCATTACAATGCACTTCTACTCTGAAAAGTGACATAAAAATGGCATCATGGCTTTTCACGTGTGTTTCTTGATCTCCAAGCAGAGTTTGCTCTGTTTAAAACAAAACAAGAAATTAAACTGGCAGTCATGGAAACTCATCCTGAGCTCAAAGTGTCAAGATTATTTGTCCCATCTTGTGTACTACCATTAGTAATAGTTTTTGCAGGCCAAACTAGGCCCCTTATTTATATCTGCACAACTCCACTGCCCTGAATGGATCTGCATGGGAGTAACTGGTACATTGTGAACATTTCTGTTTATCTGTATGATTGAACAAAAGAACACTTGCTTTTAGTATTGAAAGCCATAACAGCCAACAAGAGTAAAATGCAAGCAGTAACTTTGTCACTGGAGTCAGCAGATGTGAGACTACAAGAGGAACAGATCTGATGAACAAAATACCAATTTTTAAACCTAGTGCCTGCGTAGAGTCAGTGAGAGTAGTTCACAAGGTTTTTTTAAACCACGTTTTATTCTCGTCCCCCCTCATCCTTACAGGAGGTGGTACTGGAACAGCCAGGTGCAAAAACATAACAGGCTGCAGCAGATACTCTAACAGATTGCCTCTGCAATCTTACTAGTACTACTCAGAGCAAAGAGGAAGTATCAAGGTCACACCACATTATGACACAGTGGCATATGAATAGTACATAGAGCCATCAGAATCAACCCCAAGTTATTAGTCTTATCAAAACATCTCATTGCCTTCAATTTTCTGGCAACATTATTGTTGGTTTTTCTATCTATGGGAACTTCTCACTACTACTAAGGATTTTATATTTCTGCTGTCAGATATTCCTCCATAAGAGAAAGTGAGTCTTATACTTAAACAGCAGAAAGTATGTCAGATCACCTGATCTGCATTAATCAAATCCCCATTAAAGAGTCAGCAGGATGCACCAAAGCAGGAGTGACTGTGTTTAAAGAAGAAAAAAAAAAAATACAGAACAGCTTAGTCTACATTACTAATGATCATATGCCATTTATGGCCACCGACTAAGTTTTGTTTCATGCTAGCTTTTCTTTCAATTCTTAACTAGAAGAGGAAAAGAAATGTAGTTATAATATTCTTTAAGGTTGTTGTTTTTTGTTTTGTTTTTTTCCAGCCAACTAGTTTATTTATCTCTCTCTCTCTCTATATCTATATATGTGCCTCTACCCACCATCCCCCTCCTACTCCATCTAATGATAGTGGGACTCAAACTGCAAGAATTTATGAACTATTTGATATAGCAGTAGTTAAGGTTTGTTCTCTCTCCCCACTGACAAACTGGTTTCATTTGGTAGAGTTGTACATGAGTACTGGACTGATGGCACTTATGTGTTCCTTAATAAAGAAAGTTTGAGGCTTTTTGGGAAAGCAGCATATAAAGAAAAGTCTGGTAGGCACATAACCATAACAAGCCGCTTTTTGATAAGATTTAAGCAGTGTTGAAGTTTCACAGTTAACCTTGTTGATTTAGAGTGCAGTTCTTCTGTGACAATACGACAACACTCTTGAAACAGCAGTTTCTCTTTTCTGATTTTAATCTGTTTATTTTATTGACAAATAATTTAATGATTTTTTCCCTTTAGCACTGTAGAGCCATAGCAACTAATGCTCTTCCTTCCTGGTATCAGTTATACCTTTGCAACCAACCTAAAGGCTATGAATTGCATGCAAGACAATGTTGGCTTACAGGACCTTAATGTGCATGGATGATGCGTTATCCAGCAAGAACCCAGGATGAGACCGTAGAGTTAGGAAAAACGTTTCTAACACTTAAATAGAACAATTTTGATACAAATTCACTGACAATTAATAAACCCTACAATCCCTTTAACTAAAAATCGTGTTGGACACTACAACCAAGCCTTTACTGCCCACTGTGCCAAAATAATGGAACAGAATATTACTCTACAAATTTGTGGGGGGGGGGGGGGGAATGGAGAGGTAAGGGGAAGAAGGTGCACTGGATGTCTTCTCTCTGTGTACAGAAGTCTCAATAGTAATGAGAATTCATCTTGTCCTTATGGGTATGACCACTCAATCAAAACCAGAGATAATTTAGAAACCAACACAGAGGTTATCTTCAGTTCCTTGAGCTAAAAAAATTAAAAGTTTAAGTGCATTATTTTCTTCAGAAAACACTCCCTACCACCTTCAGAAAGCTACATTTTAGCAACTACCTTGAACCAAAAGAAATTTGATATTCAATCCTTTCACTGCTTGTTTAGCAGAAGAGTCACATTCTCCCATAGATATCTACTGCAAGGTAAGCCTGAACAGGGAAATCACATACTACACCAAAAGTTTTGGTAACAACTAGACAGATGACGAAAGTTAGCTATGATTCTCTAGCAATTAATTACTGGGTTGCTTTCATACATTCTTGATCAATAGGGAAAGTGCATATTTCATTGTTTCAGGAAGAATGGGGAGAGTCTTGAGAGCCCACTGGATACACTGAAGTATAGAAATAAACTTATAAGATAACTCTGTTTCTAAACATTTAAAAACCTCTAATTTTAATATATTAAACAATTACATATTTTCCCCCTTTAATGATGGCTTCATTCAGGACAAATGTATCCAATACACTTGTAAATACCATGTTTCCCCAATTTCAAGACCCCCCAACAAGTCATAAAAACATGAGATTGGCGTTTCTTGCCACAGCTCTGATTTAAGTGGTTTCCCAATCCTTCACAGGAGTTAGTAACTTACCTTTTTAATCCATATGCAGTTAGTTACATTTTTAGATATTAATTCCCCGAGGGCAGAAATTCTCTTACTTATGTTTGTAAATTGCTCAGCATAACATAGACCCAATCCCAACCCAGAACTTTAAGTAATACTATAATTTAAATGTTTACTTTTTTTGTGGCCAGAAAGTCTCTAGCAGTTTTTATGCAAGATGTTTCAGTTAACATTTATAATAATACACAAAGAAGACATCCACTACAGAATCAGTTTCTAGTTCAAAACCCAATACAAAGAATTTTTTGGATTACCTGTCAATTTTTAGTGTAGACAAATGCCATTTTTATATGGTCAGGACAGTTACAATTAAAAATTCTTCTATAAGACCTTGTATCTATATTTGTGTGCCCCCATCCCTCATGTAGCCACTCCATTTAAGACTATTTGAAAGAAACTGAGTAGCAAGAAAGGCCACAACAGTATGGACTTGAAAGCAATATAACTGTAGACAGAGCCTAACACCTTTCCTTGCTTCACAGAATTGATGAAGCCAGTGTTTTTGTTGTCACAAACTTGTTTCCAAAATAATCCATTCAGCCACTCCAGAATATCTTTAAAAGACAATTCAGAAATGTGATGGAGACAGACAGACACAAAACAACGATCTGAGTCTTTTAATCCATTTTCCTGTGCAGCATCTAGAATAATTTTGTCTAAAAGAGTGAACTACAGGGTGTTTTGGGGGACTCGCAGACAAAGATTTGGAGGATTCGTTGTTATCCCTATATGAAAGATTCTTTATCATAGTTTCCTGCAACATAAGTTTTAAATATTGACGTTGGGGACAGCAGAAACAGCCTACATCGCAAGCACGTACCCTATTGTATACAAACCCTGAGTGCACATACGATGCACACACGCATGTGTGCAGTCACACGTACTATGCAGGGGCACATACATGAGGGGAATGCGAGTGTGCAGCGGCGGGGAGGAGGCGGAGGCTAAGGCAGAGAACCAGCGCAGCAGAGGCCTAGCTTCTGCCCAGCCAACCTCACCCTACCTGGCAAGCCCAGCCCCCAGGGCTCTGGCTCTTTCCCCTTCCATTGTGCCTCATCGCTACAGATGGGAACTAGGGGGAGGACAGGGGGCTTCGGGCCCACTGATGCGGGGTGCAGGCTGCATCCGCCTCGGGCCTCCCAGCAAGGGGAGCGGCACAAGGGAAGGCCGAGGAGCGGGAGCACAGGTCCCAGCGAGGCCTGGGTACTGAGCGATCACCGGGCTAGGCCGCGGGGGGCCGTGGGGCGGGGAAGGAGGGCACCGTGATGGGGTCTGAATGGCTCCCGGGGAAAGGGGGCCAGCAGACGGGTTCCGAGTACAGCCCTAGGATGACTCGCCAGGCAAGGAGGGGTTCCGGCCGGGTTCAGGGGGAGGCCTCGCTAGCCGGGCCTCGGTAGGATCCGCGGCCGGGCGCCGGGGGGCGGGTGACTCTCTGGGCCAGGCGTTGTGGAGGAGGTGCCGCCGCTTCCTTATTACCTGGGCTCGGGGAGCTGGTGGTTGTGCAGCTTGGCTCTCTCGGTGGCGGCGACGGCGGCAGCCCGGTCCCCTCTGGGCGCTGTACGGCTCTGCTTCGGGCTGGGCAACGGCGGCCGGGCTGGGTCTCTGCCTCGCTCCGGGGCTCCCACAGGCTCAGTTCTGACGGCTCTACTGCGCCCCCATCCCCCCCTTATCCAAGATGGCGGTGCCCCGTGCGCGGGGTTTCCCCTCCCACTCTGAACGGGCCCCGGCCGCACAAAGCGGTGCGCAGGATTCAGAGCTCGGGCCAATCACAGAGCAAGCGTGCCCCAGCGGGGCACTCCTAATTGCACGCTGTGGGCGGTGCCCAAAGCAGGCGACGGCGCGCGCGCGCTGGGCAGGGGTGCGCGCGTCGGGTCACGCGCTCCCTCTTGCCCCCTGGCGCGTCCTGAGTCTCGCGCTGGCTGGGGCGCGCTCCGAGTGGGCGGGCGGGAAAAGTCTTAGCCTGGGTCAGTGAGCCGCCCATCAACCCCGCCCGCGCCTCCTTCGTGCCACTTCCCCATCCCGCTGCCCCTCCTCAGCCAGTGCCCACCGCCCCCTGCGGGGACCCATCTAAACACCAGTGGAGAGTGTCCCCTACACAACTGCTCGTCACCCAAGCAGACGTGGTGGTGCAGCCTCAAGCAGCGCAGTGCCGCATCTGTCCCCTGTCTACTGCGGTGCTGAGGAGGCTGGGACCCTTAGCTGCCCAAGCAAAGAAATGGCTGAGGGCACATACTTGGCACACACTGAGACACAATGTCCTGGCACCACAGTGAGGGGATCTGGCATCAACCACCTCAGCCTGCCCCGACCCAGCCTCACAATGTCATGGCAATTTGTTGACTGCCTCAGGGGTGAGTGTCACAAAGTGACCCTGATAAATGAACAAGGGGTCAGGAGGCAAACACTAGCACAGACACAAGGGGCAACATGGCAATAAGGATAGGTGCTGTGTTTTATGACCATTTGTTGGTCGCTGGGGTAGCAGGGAGCAAATGTCCCACCTACACAATAATGAAAGGACACAAGGAAACCCACACAAACAGCACATGTAAAGACACCAGCCTCTCACAGTAGGAGGTAGCAACAACACAGGCTGCCAGATGGCAGAGGGCCATAATGCTACACTGTAGAATGATAGTTTGCTGATGGCTACCAGGGTTTCAATGTGTGACCTCCTCACCCTTCCTCCTGCCCCACCCTTACACACACAAATTAATCAGAGGACGCAAGGAAAACACACAAAGAGACACTAGTCATAGAGACACTAGTACATCAAGAAGTTTCACAAAGGGACTATGATTTGCTGTTGTGGCCTACTGAGAGACTAAAAGTGACCCATGAGTAACAATAATGTAAAGCATAAACAAACAAAAGTGTAAAGAAAATTACCTATGGCATTCAAAATAGCCATGACCTAGAAGGCCATTAATGACATAGAAACACATCATGTTTCCCACCTTCCTTCAGAATTCGAGTAGTGCTGTTATATGAATACAACACATTATCGGTATTATTACTTCAGTAAAAAGTATAATTTGAACCAGAGTAAGGTTTACCCTCATCAGGCATTCATCCGTCCTAAGTAGAGTTAGTATCTGAGCTCTGAAAGATGAGGGAGATGTTTCCAGGTGCACTGAGTTGTCTTCTGATTGCTTTGTTACCCACCACACTCTTTGTCTGTTGTAGGGTGGGGGAAATGGAATTTTTTCTAATTTATTAATATTTTTGCTGCTATTCCCAAGCTTTTTTGTCTTTTAAAAGGAAATTGTACATATATTTAGCCCTTAGTGGGGGTTTTGGATATTTAAAACTATTTTTAAATGGCTGAATAATACATTTTTTAAACTTATTACAAATATGTGCACACTGAAAAGTACTTAAGAATTTGAGAACGTAAGAATGGCCATACTGGGTCAGACCAATGGTCCATCTAGCCCAGTATCCTGTCTTTCAACAGTGGCCAGTGCCAGATGCTTCAGGGGGAATACACAGAACAGGGCAATTTATTGTGTGATTCATCCCCTATTGTCCAGTCCCAGCTTCTGGCAGTTAGAGGTTTAGGGACATCGGGAGTGTGGGGTTGTATCCCTGACCATCTTGGCTATTAGCCATTGATGGACCCATCCTCCATGAATTTAATTATTTTTTTAATACTGTCATACTTTTGGCCTTCACAACATCCCCTGGCAATGAGTTCCACAGGTTGACTGTGCATTGTGTGAAGAAGTACTTTCTCTTGTTTGTTTTAAACCTGTTGCCTATTAATTAAATTGGGTGACCCCCGGTCCTTGTGTTATGGGAAGGGGTAAAATATGTGTATTCACACCTCAAGAGTTAATAATATGATTTCAGATTGCACTAAATGCTATGGATACACAAGTTAGACCAGTGTGTTGGTCTATATGTTGGGTCAATAATACCCCCTATACTTTAAGGGTCTGAGTGCAGATTATACAATATAAAAGATTCTACATACAGATTTACACAATGTAACATTTTCATCTATGTTCATATAATGAGCTTTAATTTTCCTAACCAATAGCACAGTTCAGAGCTCAGGAGTCTCATAGCACAACGTTATAAGGGGAAATGGATGTTATATGGATTTCAATTGGAAATTGGAACAAAAATATAATGTCCTTATACTAGAGACAATCTCTTATCAGTGAGACCAGTAAGAAGAATGCTCTCTATTGCAGCTATGGAATTTTGTCCATTGTGAGTTGTGACCCAACCAGGGTATAAGTATTCATCCAGGTGAATGCCTTCCAGGATCAGGGTCCTTAGAGTACAGTACATGCCCTCCTATCAACAAATCACCATACAATACTAATAAAAAAAGAGAAAGAATGAACAAAGTCATAGCAATTATAACCTATAATCAGTTGATGGACATACCAGGTCTTCTTGCAGAAGACTTACTTTTAGCAAGATCTATCCCATGAATGAAAAACACTAACAAAGTACCTTTGCATATCTCCAAAAACAGATAAGAAAGGGATATGTTCCTATGGTTAAAACAGTTGAAAACTGATAATATAGCCAAATGAGAATACAATTTAAATGAACAATAGTAGCTGGAACAAGGAAAGTAGTCTTAATATATAACATTTGTATTCATATATTTATGTATATACTTCAATAAATCCAAACTTTTTCCCAGAGCATTTTGACAGAATCCCTTTATCGGTATATATAGATTAAGAAAAAAGGCTTTTGTTTTGTTTATTGTTAGCTATTATGTTTTAATAAATATGCTTTAAAACCCTAACATAAACAAGCAAAGTTGTATATCAACACATTAGCTGGCTAAGGTGAACCCTATGCTCACCCAAGGTCTAGACGAGGCTGTGTTGCCAACTCTTAAAATTTTATCACAAGCTTTTAATAATTGGCATTTTTCTTAAAGCCCCAGCTCCTGGAGCCATGTGATTGCCTGAGGCTCTCAGCTTTCATTGAAAAAAATGGAAAAGTTTCTAGACATCATGATTGTGGAGAGAAGCTTGAAAACATGAACTCTAAAGGCTTGAAAACTAGAATACAAATAAAAGGGACCCAAAATTTATTATTTGTAAAGCCTCATGATTTTTAAATCAATTTAATGATTTTTTTGGTGTGTGTCTCAGGATTTTTGAACTTGGGGCTGGCCATATTGAAGGCCTAAAAGTACAGAAAGCTACAACCTGTGGAATAAAGAGAACTGAAATTGAGTGACTCAGAAGATGGAGGAATGTGTCAAAAGTAACCTCATGGAAGGATTCTATGTGTTTGTAGTTTAATAAAACTATTATCCGATATATGAATTTTCATTATATGAACACATAAATTATAGAAACATTTATTGCCTTCAGACATTAGAAATCAAGATTAATAGCATTCAAGGCTAACCTTCATAGTAGCACTTTAACTCTAGGTTGTATTTCAGCTGAAATGTCTTCAGGATTGCTTTGTTTAGAAACCTTTAGAACCTAGAAAACCTGTTAAGAATATCTACATCTCTACTGAGAGAGAGATTCTTACAATAGCTGCTAGAGGGCAGCCATGTGGCATGGTTTCAGTGCATGATTTATGATTCCAAGAATGAACAGACAGCTTTGTCAGCTTCATTGCGCCAAAAGCAAAAGCCTCAATTAAGGCAGGTAAAGAGATTCCATTTACTAGTTTTAGGATTAAAAATTCACTAGGTTTTAAGTGAGTTTGGAAAGAGCTAAAGGTTCTACATGTTAGAACATATATTTGATACTAAATCTAGATTCTGTTATTTTTCTTCCTACCAAATTATTGAAACATAAGGACTTAATTCTGATCTCAGACATACAGAACTACACCAACATGGATTCTGACAAATTAACACACTGTGATGATGATTCCTGTACAGTAGCATATTTTCCAAGATATGATGGTTCACACCATAAATAAGATACAAATCCAGCTTTCCCATAAAACATTAATTTGAGATCCTGGCTGCCCATCAAGATTAATGGTAAAGATCCCATGGCAATATCCTATCCTTCCAGGAGATCTATTGAGTATTTTCCATTTCTAACTACTACTTTGACCCTATGAATTCCTTTTCCTCAGTGTACAGCTGTGTAGAAAATCCTCCCCCAAATGAACTGACCTCTATCAGCTGTGAAACAGTGGGTCCCTGCTCACAATTCAGCCTCTCATTGTGCAGGCACTGGAATTCTACTGCCAAGAATATGTGGGCAGAGGTTATGGCATGAGTCTGAAAATAACTACATGAGAAATAATAAGTTTATTTGTTTTTTACATCTATAGCAAAAATAAATCTAAAATATGTACGAACAATAAAAAACAGATACCACAGTGATAGGCACATTTGAAAAGGATAGATAGATAGATAGTCTATTAAATTTGTATTACTGATGTCCATCAACTTGTTTTCTTCACAACTGTTACGGTCAAGGCCCTAACTATGGTACTTCAAATACTCTGGTGATGAGTACAGTATAAAACATACATCAAGAATAATTTTAAACAGATAACACAGGTGCAACAGAAATAAATTCCAGTATTGCAGTACCATATATGGAATCAGTTTTACTAGAAATATAATTGAAAACAAACCACTAGGAAGAATTTCCACAAGAGGGAGTTTCTCAGAGAAAACGACTCAAAGCTCTTAAAGAGATACGGTGGATAAAGTAATATATTTTATTAGAACAACTTCTGTTGGTGAGAGAGACAAGCTTTCAAATTTAGAACTTGTCTTCACCTACAGTGCTGCAGCTCTGCATCTGCACCAGTACAACTGTGCCGTTGTAGTTCGCTATAACTACATCGCTCAGGGGTGTGGATTTTTCACAGGTTGGCCTAAAAGTGGTAGCATTGGAAAGCCCATGCTTATTTGGGGCACCCTGGGAACATCAAAATGAGGGACTGCACATTCTTCTCAACATCATTAAAATAATTATTTAAAAAATCAGTATTAATGATCAGACAAATCATTAATGAAAAATTACAACTAGCCCACAGAACTAGCCGCAGCCCATTACTACTCTGGGGTTGAAAAAGCAATTGTTATTGAAAACACTGTAAGTAATGTCTCGGTAAGAAATGTATTTTCAAGTAACTGGGTACACAGAAAAGCTACCGGACTTCAAAAATGATTTTATTTTCTTGTGTACATATTAACATCTCAGCCTGTTAGTCAGGGTTGCCAAGAATATATTTTCTTTTAAAACTGAAAGAAATAGTTTCCATTTTATGAATTAGTTGAGATGAAAAGCAAGTTTCAGTTGTATGTCATCCTGATAAAAGAATAAGACCTGCTTTGTCTAAGAGACTGCAGTGTGGGTAATGAGTCTTGTTCCTGTTTGCATCAGGAATTTGCTCCTATCTAGCCTTTGTCCTTCTGTTTCATTTTTACAATGCACAAAAATACATAAGTTTTTTCTTTTTAAAATGAGCAATGAGTGGTATAAATAAAGACAGTGCTTGAGCAGACAAGGGTAATTTAAAAGCAACATTGGGTCACTAAGAATAAAAAAAATGACAAAGTCTTATGCTCCAACTGTTCATTCATGCACAGAATAATAATAATACTTTGCACTTATATAGGATATTTGTATGTGTGTGTGTATGAGAGAGAGACTATACTGCTTGCTAGTGATTGGACCTACAGATATGTTAAAGGGCCTTCTACAAGTTTAATTGACCTCCTTTAGTTCAAGCGGTAGTGGACTGTGCTTTTAGATCTGAAGTTTCAAGGGTCTAATCCTAACTTCTGAAGCATATGTGTGTGATTTATTTAACAGTTTTGTGTGTTGTCTTCAGCACAAGGATTGATTACACCTTCAACCATTACATCGCAACTGAGGGGGAAAAACAAACAAACAAAAAAACAGGACTGCCTGAATATTTTTATTTTATACTGTTTGGTTATCCTTCCCAGAACAGCTGATTCCTCCTGATCTTTGTTAGTCTTGGTCAGGAACATCAGCTATTGAAGAATAAAGGAAAAAAACTTCCTAACTGACCCCACTCTGCCACATTGCTTGGTAGGGAAAGCAGGTATGCAGCATTATTAATGATTCATTCTTTATTAAATGTTCATTATTAAGTTTAGACATAACATAAAAATGAAGGTTCAGGTGCATGACACTGGCTGAAAAGAATAAAGGAAAAAGCCCTCCCAGAAGAACCCGAGACTTCTTAGGGCAGAGGGAACTGCCTTTAACTGATTCCTCCTAAATAGAGGCCAAATTCTTGAAGATGAAGGGGATATTTTTTTAATAAAGAGTAGAAGATTTGGTCTTAAGAAATTCAGAGAAGAAAGAAGCTCTGATGAAGACTAAAATCTCTAAGTTGTGGGGTCTGGCTACTCAGTGGGCCTGATCCGGCAGTTCTATAACAGGCAAACTCTCAGTGACTCAAGCAAATACTATCAGGTCAGGCTCCACTGTAAATATTTGAGCATAAAATTCTAGCTCTGAAGCAACATCCTTGTCTGCCGTCTGTGGAAAAGAGTTCATTATAATTTAAAACTACATATGAGTTTTGCAGGGTGCATCAGCACTTTGTATTGTCGTGCTCAGCAAGTTAGAAATAATAACCAAAGGATACTAATACAATGTTGCCTATATTTACAGATAAAGTGAATGAAAAGTTCAACCTCTGACACAGAACTAAAAGACAAAAATCACACTTAATAGTTCACAGCTGCTTGCTTTGTAAATTGTATTATGTTTTGTTGACTCTGTACTGTAAATGATTAATCATCATTTAAGTAATACTAGAGCACCTGAGATGCAAGATATAGGGCATCCAGATTTTGCCCTTCTGAAGGCTACAATGGCAATACCATATACCTAAGGGTTGCAAGTGTTGGGTATAAAAGGGGCCTCACTGGTAGCTGTCCTCATTTTAGGCATAGTCCGTGAAGAGTACAGATTATATGGATGTACTGAATCTAAATAGACTAGATGATTTGCCTTATCTTGTGCCCTAGTGCAGGGGCCAAACACAACCGCAGTCCTTAATTCTGGCAGAACAAGGCCTGCTTGAGAATAGTGCACAGAGTGGCTGACACTGGCTTTCCAAAAGGAAGAAAACAAGGCCTTTGCACAGAGCAGAAGAGCTGGTGCACCACTGAGACAGCATATGTTTTCATCCATGCAGTGGCTGTAGCAGTGACCCTGTTTCCCCTGCTCGGGCACCTTGACTTCAGGAGCACTCGCTAGGCCAATGTGTCTCCAGCACCCGCTAACCCATGGGTTTGTGTCTGAAAGGCATATTCTAATCCTGAGTATGGAAACTATTTCTAGGATCAAATTATTAGTTACTCTTTTTCAGCAAAGGGGAAAATCAGAACCATTTATTCCAGTGGGAGCAAGATCAGATATTTTATCTGTAACTCAAACCTTTGTGTGATTACTTCCCATCCAATCCCCACATGCACTGCATGGTCTGCACTGCAAAGTTATGTTAACTGTTGATGTACATCGCCTTGCATCAACCTATTTAGGCATGTGTCTACAATCAAATTTGTCTCCGGCTGATGTAAGCACCCCATTATAGAGACACAGTAAAACAACTTCCCTGAACAGCATAGAATCACAGTCAACTACTTGGGTACACAGTGTGAATATAAACACTGCATGGCTTGTGTCGACTCAACAGTCCTCCTGCCACTGTCTCAGTCCCTACAACAGTAACTGCTTTGCTCATAATTTTAAACTCCTGCCAAGGGGCTGCAGAGACAGGAAGCTCTCCCCACCTTTAAAAAACCCTGTGTGTTTTTTAAATGCCCTTTCCTGGTTGCCCACCTTGACGAGCACACCTAGCAGCTCACCTTTGTTGCTTGCTTCCAGCCAACCGTGGCTCCAGGCACACAGAGAGGTACTAGACGTGCTCCTGCCCAGCGCAGGCAAGAAGTATTGGATCTCCTGGGCCTGTGGGGAGAAGAGGCTGTACAAGCATAGCTATGGAACAGCCATAGAAATGTGGACATCTATGAGCAGACGGAGACATGGAGGACGTGGGCAAAGGGCATGACAGAGATCAGCTGCAGTGCGGCAGGAAAGTGAAGGAACTTCTCCAAGGATACTACCCGGTGAGGGAGGCCAACGAAACATCTGGTGTTGCCCTGCACACCAGCCTCTTTTACAATTAACTGCATGTTATACTTGTTGAGACTGAAAGTGCCGCACAGGTTTGTGGGATATTTAAAAAAACTAAAATTATGGGTTGTGGACGGTAGTATGGGATGGAAAAATTGAATTCTGGGAACTTGACTCCTAGCTCCCAGAAATCTCTGGCTGAATCATTACTGACCTGTAAAACAAAGGACATTGTACTGGACCACGGCATGCAGCACACTGGGATAGCTACCCATGGTGTACCACACTTTACATCAACTCAAGCACTCCTGGTGAGTACTGTCACAGTTTCAAAGCAACTGCACCTGTATTCCCTCTCTGTATTCCCAGTTAAACTTCCAGCTCCATGCCATCCTGTCTTTTGGGAGGAGACCTGCATCTTACTCCCTTCTGATTGAGGATTTTAAGGCTATATAGCTTTCTGCCTTACACTGATATCCCCAGCAAACCAGACTGCCTAATAAGCCAGTGCCTGCACTTTGCTTTCTCTCTGAGGGCTACAACCCCTGTATTGCTCACTATTATAAGTTACCAGCCAGCTCTTTGTAAGCAAGTACATTTATTTTTAAGGTAAAAGCATTGCAGAGAAAACATTAAAACAATAAAAGAACCTACACACATACTAAAAAGGTCACCAGAGGCCACCCCCAGCTCCAACCTAGGACTCTGGTAGATTTGAGTCCTTCAGAACCTACAAGTGAGTTTTCCCCCTTGGTTACAAATTTATCCGTCTTAGACCCCAAACCATCACCCAGACTCTGCATGTCATCTGTTTCTTTATACAGCTCAAGCCTTTGATCTTGGCTTTCTGTAGCGGGTAATAAGCGGACAATGACCCTTTCTCCTTTCCAGAGTTAGGAAATTTGCATTAACCTCTCCAAAGGGATTCCCCAGGAAATCCACTTAACACTTATTCTCCTAAAAGTCCATATTTTTCTGGCACATTTTCGATATAGTCTTTTGAACTCCCAGGTCTTACATCTGTCACAAGTACACACGGGGCCAATGCAAGCAACCAAGTCTGCATGCATCCGAGTGATATACAGTACAAGCTTCAGCATCTGTATGCTGACGTAATTTGCGTCAACTGAAGTTTATAGTGTAGACATGACCTTATTTACAATATATTGTCAAATGAGATAAGGAACAGTACAGATTAGCTTTACATTTCACTTTCCTTGGGTTTGTGGATTTGAATTAGACATTGTTTTTGTGAACTTTTATCCAGTATTTAAAGCACACAAAACACATTTAAAACACCACAAAGATTGAAAAATGGCATGTATTATTTTTCTTTTGTCCTGTTTATTCTAGAAAGCCTGTAGAAGTCTTGTTAACTGAAGTTTTCAGAAAAGGCTGACTTCAGCCTACTCATTCTGGACATCTGGGACGAACATAACAACAATAATTAAAACCCACCACGGAGTATGTTGCTCTACCCTTCTCTGTGGGTTGCATATTGCAACAGGAAACTTGTAATTTGACTATCCAGAAGGAAATGCTATATACTACAACAGAACAGCTAATAGTGGAAATGTAACAAAGTCTTGTCTTAAGTGTTTCATCACTTTCACATTACAAAGAGGGCAAGAGGCAGAATTTAGTGGCTTGTATGGTTCAAACTATTTTAATAGGCAGTGCAGGAATTCAACATATCAGAAACAGAGTTCACAGTAGCAAGCAGAGACTGTTAAATTATGTGTCCTGCTTTATGTAACTACTGCATTGTTTAAAAAATATATTGTCCAGTAAAGATAACAGAAATCTGAAAGTACAGACTATGCCAAATACTAGTTCTTTACCCATCATATGTATGTAGGACAAGGGAAATGATGTCATTCTTTTGGACACTTTGTTTAGTTTATGTAAGTTTCTAGTTCATACCTTCAGAATACTTTGATAATAACTATGGAAAAGTTACTTTTAAATAATAGGTTTAATTTTACTTACAGAACTGATTACATTTTTTTCTTGTGGTGGGAGGGAGGGAGAGACATATTTTGTAGTTCTACCACTGCATTTGCATGTTAATACAACAAAAATGCAGAGACTCTTATATGACTCATATTTAATGTTTCATGTTTTTCTTTTTAAGCATTATACACATTTTAATTTCCACAGCAATAATAATATAATAAACATAATTAACTCTAATAATAAAGGCAATTTAACCAATTATCCAAGTATGGTCATTAATATCATTACTTGTAATATATTAAGCAAAACATTTTCAGGAATTAGTAACACTTTTCTGAGAAAAATACTTTAAATGCAAATGTCTAGTAACTTATAACCTATTGTCAAAAATGCTACCATCGGCACCATATTTATGATATATTGTTGCAGAAGATGATGCCAGAATATGTCTAAACTAGGATACAAGATGGAGTTTTGTTTGTTTGTTTGTTTGTTTTTAGAATATTTTAGTTACCACATTCTAACTAAAGGTTCTAAATCTTTAGTGTAAACAAGACAAGTTGTACTTTGGCATGTGTTAACTGGCTGAGTATTAACTGCTTGGGGCTATAGAGCCAATAGAGTCAAATCTGTGGCTCCAGCAAAGGGCTTCTTTTGCCAGAACCATTCTTGGGTGGGGGAGGAGGGGAGATGGGGGCACCTGACTCACAGGGAATTCTCCTGTATGGGTGGGATTTTCAGTTAGGTCAACACTGAGTGCTTTTGAAAATCTTGTCCTGTGTGTCTATGTTTCTGATGTTGCTATAAAGAGAGAACCACACCTAAACTGTACATATACCAAAGCTCTATTTTAAACTCAGGGCTCCAGTTACATACGCATTGCTCTCTTTATTTTCTCACCACAAACCCCAGGAAAAATACAGCCTTATATTTGTACAGTTAGTAAAGGGCTTTATTTCAAAAATATGTATATTATTTGTTTCCCTGTTGTAAAATTAATGTTGACACTATATTTTTTGAATGAATGACTCTCACAGAACTTGGGAGACAGGCTAGTCCTCACTTATAGACAGCCCCGCAACCTGAAGCAAATACTCACCAGCAACCACACATCACACAACAAAAACACTAACCCAGGAACCTATCCTGGCAACAAAGCCCGTTGCCAACTCTGTCCACATATCTATTCAAGGGACATCATCATAGGACCTAATCACATCAGCCACACTATCAGAGGCTCGTTCACCTGCACATCTACCAATGTGATATATGCCATCATGTGCCAGCAATACCCCTCTGCCATGTAGATTGGCCAAACCGGACAGTCTCTACGCAAAAGAATAAATGGACACAAATTAGACGTCAAGAATTATAACATTCAAAAACCAGCCGGAGAACACTTCAACCTCCCTGGTCACCCAATTACAGACCTAAAAGTTGCAATTCTCCAACAAAAAAACTTCAAAAACAGACTCCAACGAGAAACTGCAGAACTGGAATTAATTTGCAAACCGGACACCATTAAATTAGGCTTGAATAAAGACTTGGAGTGGATGAGTCATTACACAAAGTAAAAACTATTTCCCCATGCTAATTTTCCCCCTACTGTTACTCACACCTTCCTGTCAACTGTTGGAAATGGGCCATCCTGATTATCACTACAAAAGCTTTTTTTTTTTTCCTGCTGATAATAGCCCACCTTAATTGATTAGTCTTGTTATAGTTGGTATGGCAACACCCTTTTTTCATGTTCGCTGTGTATATATATCTTCCTACTGTATTTTCCACTGCATGCATCCGATGAAGTGGGTTTTAGCCCACAAAAGCTTATGCCCAGATAAATTTGTTAGTCTCTAAGGTGCCACAAGTACTCCTCATTCTTTTGACTATTTAAAGTATGTGCCAGTATTTGTGAAAGATGTGGCAGTGAAACGTGTGGAGACTGAAGATCCCTACTTATCCAAAGAACATTTACAACAAGGGAAGAGGCACGGGAAACCTTCCTCACACCATGTTACTGTGCCTGAACCCCAAACAGAAGGACTACCCCAGTGGAGAGAGAGTAGTTTACTTTCTGTAGTTTATTCAATCCTTGCCAAATTCTGCTGTCAGTGATACCAATGCAAGCCAGTGAAAGGCAAAAGGATTGGCTGGATCTTACTGAGAGCAAAGTTCAGTCCTTTGATTTCATGTAGTCGACCCTAGTAGGTGCAGAAGTTCACCTTCTGTAGCTAGAGGAGATGCAATGCAGTGCATATTTCACACACTTATTCCTGATGAGCTGTGAGGAGAAGGGCCATGCCTTTTTTCAGGACTCCAGTACTTCTCTTGAAGGCTGGCTCAGAGAATTCTTCCTGCTAAAGAGTAAGGGAGCGTGCAAATGGAAAATGCAGGAGGTGGCCAGCATTCCACATTGGATTTAAATATAAATAGAATTTAAAACAATTGCACTCCCAAATAAACTGCTTTATCAACCATATCCCTTAGTTCTTCAGGAAATAGATGCTGCAGGCTTCCAAGAGAGAAGAGAACCACAATGTCTGTTTTATACCAACCCCCAAGAGCAATATTTAATGACCCCTTGGAACAAAAGGCTTTCAAATAAGCCAAACAACTAAATCCTTTCTGCTGAGATCTGCTGACTGTCACATTGCTAATGATACAACCAACCAACAATATTTAATTTTAATCCTGCAAGGAGTTCAGTTCCTGGAGTTCCTCTTTCACTTGCTGAGGTATCATGCTTTGATCTCCCTGAAAATGTAACAGCAATTATTTTATTTACACCTTAGTTCAGAAAAAGGTGATTATATTTTTCTGCTTTACACCACAGTTAACATATTCCTCTGTAATTATAATATACATTATAGCTAGACACATTCAAAGATCTCAAAGTGCTTTTAAAACATGATGTAATCCTCACAACATCCCTATGAAGCAAGGAAGCATTAATTAATCCCCCTCTGTAGAGAGCACAGAGTTGGACCCAGGATTCCTGACTCCTAGCTCCCTGTACTAGCCACCAGCAATACTCCCCCCCGCCCCGCCCCATTGGTAAACAGATCCTTCAAATGGATGTAGTCAAATCTCAGTCAGTGGCTGGTTTCCTTATTAAATTATGTTTGCATAGAGAAAACAGCAAAAACAATAAGAATAATACCTAAGAAGTTCAAGGTGCTTTACACACAGTAACTAGTTAAGCCTCACAAAACCTCTGTGAGATAGGGAGGTAATATTATATCTGTTATGCAGATGAACAGAGTAAAACACAGAGGAGTCAAATGATTTGCCCAAGGTCATACAGCAAATCAATGGAAGAGTCACAAATAAAACCCGTAAGTCCAAACTACACAGCCCCTTTGCTACCCAGTATGCTATCAGTAGAATAAAAGCAACTGTTTTGGTTTTTGCTTTATAATATTAGGAAAATATTCATAGGGGAGACACACACACAAAAGGAAATGTAACCCAAGCTCAGAATAGACCCAAAAATTACAATGATTTCACAAGGGATTGAGAAATATATTCAGGCTGGCTAAAATACATGAAAGGATGTTCTCAGCTTCTTGTAGTTTTTGCATATCCTCTTGAAGAATCCATTTATTCATGTGAAAATGGGAATAACACTTAGGTTATCTAACTCACAAGAGTTTTGTAAGGATTAATTAGTTAATTTGAGGTTATTTTTATTGTTTTATTAATTATTGCTCTTGTACCCTGTCCTAGGAAATATGTAGGCAATAGGAACATTAATTTTCAGATGGTATTTCTTTTCCTTTAGCTCCACTGTTATTTACTATTTTAACAAAGTTACAGTGTCCATGGAGCCGTATTCAAGATGGCCACTCATCTATTTGATACATAACACTTCCTGAAAGAGACAAGCACCAAGCAACATAAAAAAAGATTGTTCAGTTCACTGAAAATATTTCTTGGACTGAACCCAACAGGGATTAGCATTAATTTCTGAATGGGTAGCAAAGACTGGAGCAACTGCCAAGCTTTCAGATGCTAACATGACAGGTTGCTTCATTCATTTTTCCAGTCATTCTGGTGCCATATTATAGAGTATGCTGGATTACAACAAAAATAATAACAATAATATTATGCATTTTGACAATATTCTCTATCCAAAATGATCTCCAAGTGCTTTACAAAATTTACTAACCATACGTACAGAAATGATGTCACCCACTACTGAAGTGCAGCCACCTCTATCGTGAGAAGCAGCTACTGATTAACAGTACACAACAAAATTACACATCAGTTTAGGGTCAGGAGGGAGGAAAGACTATCCTACAACACAAATAATGTGCACTTGGTTTTTAAATATGTTTGTCCTTTTGCCTTCCTGACAATAGTTCTGTAGCCTACAAGGAAATGACACTTTGAATAGAGGCATAAATCTGAAAATCTGCCTCATTTGTGCTGTTGGTTATGTGTAGTCAAGGCTGCATGTGTTTCAGTGGTAGCAGCAGAGCTCCATGAGGGTTGGTGTGCATAATGGTTTCCTTTGCAACTCAGTAGTTTTCATTAACTTGCTACCATTTGAAAGCAACAAAAACGGACAACCCGGGGGAAAACTTAGGGGGACATTCCTTTTGACTACATGGAAACATGGAGTAGGAAGGCCCTGAGAAACAGGTAAATAGGGACAATTTAACTGCAGATTTTCACTCACCATTCTACTGAGACTTGTCCACATGCATATGAGTCCTCCCACCAGGGGTGACCTTATAGTTTGCAGGCCCCAAGTAAGAGACAGGCTTCAAGATGGGCAAAGGATTGGTCAGCAGAGATGCCTTCTCTTCCAGTTTCACTGGCCCAGGGACTGTTAGTCTATGTTGTGGTACCCCAAAGCACAGGACCCTAAGCTGTTGTTTGTGCTTAAGGTTGATCCTTTCTCCCTCACCCAATACAGGTTACACTCAATCTGCTAGGAAAACCTGCACACACAGACCTAGCGTCATGGCTGACTTTGTCTCTCACACCAGGAGTAGCTGAAGCTACCATTTAAACAACAGCACCATCTACTGATTATAAAACATTACAGAACATTATATAACTCACAGATATTATTTAGATTAGCTATCTTCTTGGCATGTTCATGAAGGAGCTGTAATATTTGCCGGCAGTAGTTCTTTGCCTCAGGAAGGAAATCTCTTGGCTGTAGAGGAGACACTGTTTTCCTTTGGAAAACTGTATCAAAGCTTGTGAAAACAAGACAAAATTAGACAATGACATTTTAGGCACTTTAACCTTCGGGAGATGCCTGTTCTGCTTCTGTACAGATCTTGATGCGGTTAACTACTGAGCAGTGCATCTGCAATTTTTCCGTTTCACAGCTTTTTTCAATCATGGGAATAAGCTTTAAACTGTCTTTTGAGCTAACATCGTTTTTATTAAATTTTCATAATTTCCTTGAGAAACCTCTTTCTATCCTAAATGAGAACACTACTCACCTCCCTCAGTTATAGCAGTCCCTTATAATGACCATATCCCATCAGTTGACTTCCAGAAAAGCGTTGTCAGGGACACTTATGACTTGATCAATGCGGAAAAATCTGTGTGAATAGGTGAGTCTTTCACCACACTCTTGAGGTTGTAAAATTAGGGCTTAGCCTGATCTCTAGCAGCAGTCAATTCCTTAGCCACAGCTCCTTTACTGACAACACTCTAAACCTGAGGTGCCAAACACAGTCTTCATCAGCTGAAGCATCCTATTTGCCGACAGGGGACAGAAAGAGAAGTAGACCCTAAGATATCTGGGTTTCAAGATTTCTGAAGGGCTCTGTGATCTTCTGCACAATAGAGACTAATAAGCATGACGGATCTTCTTGCAAAAAGCATCTTTTTCACACCTCCCTTTCCTTTGGTTTTATAGGATTTTTAATGGTCTTTGATGATATGTCTGCCTTTTCTTACTCAAAGGGATCTGATTTGTTTGGACCCAAATTTTATGTTGCCCAAAATCCACACACCAAAACAGCAGTAGGAAGATAGCCCCATTGAGGTATAAGAAGAAATCACAGTCACATCCAAATGCCCTTCCTACTGGAAATTTTTTACTGGTGTGCTGCAAAAGTAGGGCTTGAGCTTCCATTCCTCATGCACACATAAATTCCTACCAAAGTCAATGGATGTTCCATATGAAAAATGGTTGTAGGCTGTGGCCCTGGAAATGTACAAAGGATTTCTCAACAATTAGTGCAACAGAGGATCTGTTATAGTGTTTACCTAAGACTAAGTAATGCTGATACTAAATTATACTTTGCTCACAGTAGGGAAGAAAGATGGATTTGTGGTTAAAGCACAAAACTAGGATCAGAGGAGCTGTTCTACCCCAGCTTAGTGACATACTTGCTGTATGTCGGTCAGCAAGTTACTTAAACTCTCTGCAGAACAGTTTACTCAATTATAAAACTGGGATAAAATATTTCTTTGATGAGGTGTTGGGAAACTTATTTAATATTTATAAAGTGCTTTGAGATCCTAGAATGAAAGATGATATAAAAGTGCAAAGTATTATTATAGTTTGGAGAACTATGTTTCATTATTTAGTTAATTCCATTTGGAGTGAGATTGTCTCAATATGTACTAACATCACCCAATGCCTCTGATGGCACCAGCTATAATGCCAATAATAGCAGCTGTTTGGCCATAACACAGATATCCAATATTAATAACACAGTATTGCTTATTCCACATGAAGTATCCAGTTTCTAGGTGAAAGTGTTCGGGTGTAACCTGTTGTTAACATAGGATACTTATTCCTCCCTTTCCCTTTGTTGTAATACAAGTGATCCAAAAGGAGAGCTACAGAAAACTTGACCATTGTTGACATTTGTGGAGCAATATAGGATTCTCATTGCCATTAACACACTATCAGTTAACATAAAAGGAAAATTAACCTAAATTAATAAGTTTGGAGATAGTTGTAATTAACTTGCTTCTGTTAAAAATCATTAATGAAAAAAGTAAAAATATTTTGAAATTTGATGTTTGTTGAAACTCTGTCTCTCTTCTTCCATCCTTGTCTTTTTCTCCCTGTGATTTTGTGCATATATGTACTGTGTATATGCTGCTAAGCAATGAGGAAGAACTACATGATATTTCAGGAACTATTTAGAAATAGTAAATGTGGAAGTTACTTCTGCAAGAGTTAATCATTTATTTATTTCACTCTTTTATACCTTTGAATCACTCTGAAATGACTAATTGTTTGGCATTTCCTTCTTTTCTATTTTAAGTGGCTGAGCTTTGGCACCACTGTTTTGCCATTTCAGTTTTGTGGTTTCTGTAGGAATTTTCTTCTGTAGCTAGTTTTTATTTTGTTCCTCTTTCTTGGTGTAACAGCTTATTCTCCTTTCTAGTTCTTTCATTGCTGTACAGTATGTGGGCCAAATTGTGTTTCCATTTATGCCTATGCAATCGATAGACTTCAAATGATAGTAAATAATGGTATGAACATATATGGACCAATTTCACTCCTGGGTAAGCAGATGCAAATCCACTGAATTCTCTCAGTGAATGTTGCAGCTCCACTGAAGTCAGTGAAATAACTATGAGCAGATTTTGGCATTCTCTCTCTCAGCATTGGCTAGCTTTTTAACTCTACCTTTGGATACATACAGCAAATTGGTTTCAAATGGTTTCCCTTGAGGGAAGGAGAAGCAGTATGAGCTACCACTATCTAGCTGTTTCCTCTATTCATTTACCTGCATGTCTATGAATACCTCAATATATTCCTGTGTCTATTATTATTGTGTCTATTACTTTTCTAGATCACTAGTTTAAATCAAATATGCTTGGCCTATGGAGATTCAGGGTTATTCTGGGGAGAAGTGGGGAAGGTAGTATATACTTTCTCCACCCCTGCATGGCCAGCCATCCCCTCTGGCCACTGCATAAGGGGGATGGAAACATGGCTTCGCTTACTCTTTGCCCCTCTCCACCATCATGGTTTTGTTTTTGTAATTAAATTTGTTTCTCATGTGGCAGAGCTTCTGGGTCAAATGAATCCTCATGAACCTCACAAAGCCTTACGGGGCTCATGTAATGACAGCTTTTAAGGCAACTCCAGTTTTATTTTGGGTCTCCCTTATCACACTGGATTTGGATAAAACTGAATCTCAATGCCAAACTCCAGGCATACAAAACCACACAACCCATACTGACTCCAAATTCCCCATGAACCAGATCATTAAAAGTGTTTGTCTTTGAGACCAATGTATTCCTACCTTAGCTTAAAACCTCAACACTACAGTTATGCTCTCGTGCCTCATTAAGGAAGTAGCACAGGTCTGTATGACACCACAAAAAAAGACCACTGCAGCACTAGAATTATCTGCAAAATACCACAGTGTTTTCCTTTCAGACATAAGAGAATTTCATCATCTTCCTGGCTATGACAACACCTCTGCAGACCAGACCGTCTCAACATCTGTGGCAGAACATATGAGTCAGATTATCTTGCATGAAATAAGAGAAGATTAGTGTAGTATTTTCCAACCTATCAAAGGCCACAGTGGAGGTAAACAGTGGTGCTGACAGATGTCTGTAATTTAATTATTCCTTCTTATGATTTATTTTAAATATGCAAACTATCTCCATCATCATCTGTACCGGATATTTCAGTCATCATATAATACATAATATCAGCCTTCTCTATGAATATCACTGAAAGGAAATGTATGTGTGTGCACAGATTTTAAAGTGTTAGCTGCTTCCTTGGCAAGGAGCAAAGATATAATAATAATTATATACAGTGTTGTTGTAGCTTATTAGAGAGACACGGTGAGTGAGATGATATCTTTTATTGGACCAACTTCTGTTGGTGAGAGAGAGAAGCTTACACAGAGCTCTTACAGAGCTTCATATTTTCAAAGCACTTTCAAGATGTTAAGTAATTAACATCACCAAGTTCCTTTCCTCTTTCATTTTGAATCCTTGCCCTCCTCCTGATACTAGCTGCTGGATTCAATGCTTAGTTATAATTCCATATCACACACCTTTTGTCAACATAACCCTTTGGGAAGGCTTCTTTCTGAAAAGTAAGTGACTCAGCTCCTTTAGTGTTCAAGGTGCAGTTGTTTGCCTCATCAGAAGTAAAGCTGGTTGAAAATTTTACAACATCCGTTTTTTCTGTAGGAAAAGACTGTTGCATCAAAATTGAAACTTTCTGCCTGAACATGTCAATTTCAACAAAATTTCATTAAAAAAATGAAAATGAAGAATTTCAATAAGGACCTTATCAGAATGGAACATTTAAATTTTTAATTTTAAAACAAAGTATCATTGAGAAATTTTTGGTTTGTTCCGATTTGGAACTAAAATTTTGAAATTGCGGAATTTCTCACAGAATTAAAATTCTGGTTCCCATAAAGCTCTAGTCAGGAGACTTTTTTTACAGCCGGTCCTTTTACTCCTTACTCGGGTATAACTCCTTGAACTGTCTGTTTGATACGACTAAGGAATGCAGGATATAGCCTTGCTTTTCCAAGTGTTCCAATAAGTGAAAATCCAAAATTCACCACTTTTCAGTATGAGTCCAGCCAAAACACCATCGGTGATTCCTGGGTTTTCAGTAGAGTTTGAGACTTTCAGATGAAGAAGAAATAGGTGGAGCAAACCAGGATCAAAGAGAGGGGGTTGCAGCTATCTGTTGGAGCTGGGCTATGTGGGTCTAGCATCTAGATTAATAGCAAGGTAAATGAGATAGAGATGAAGTCTCCCCTCACAAAATAAATAAATGAAAGTCCCATACTATGAAAGCAGAAATGTGCTTGTGTAGCTCTGTAACAGCATTAGTACCTGACCTCATAGCATATGTTACTGATATGGCAAGGAGCCTCCCTACCGCACTGGTTCATACACCATTACATACCAGGTTGTAAAATCAAAATGAAATGAAACTTTCTGCTCCCTGAAAATATTCTGGCTAAAACCTTTTTGCTTAGAATATGAATTCCACCCTTTTTCTTTAGCTTCAATGATCACCCAGGAGAAACACACTGGCAGTTGGTTTTTAACATTAGCCATGGCCTCACTACATTTTTCTACAACTCCAGCAGTTATAGATGGCATTGTTAATGGAATAGGAATTGTTTTGTAAATTGCCACACCATGGTGGCACTGTGTCAGTTTATCACAGTACAATGCTGCTGTCGGGGTGGGAAGGCACACTTCTCTGATGCAAGGTGTAGAGAAAGAAAGAAAAAACACAGCCAGCTGTGTGGGTGTCTATTTGCCATTGCACAGCTGTGGTAGGTAAGAAAAGCTTTGCAAAAAATGTAATTAATTAGAACTTAAACTGTTTTTGAGAAATGTTGAAAATGGATCAATAGATCTCATATATGTTGCTATGTTAAACATGTTACAAAACTCAGATTAGAACTAATGAATTTCACTAGGCCACATTCATCCCTAGGGCATCAATGGAGTTGCGTGAAGGATGAATCTAGCCCTGATTGATTTATAACACAGTACAGAAGAATAATAAAGCAATGATTCCCTTTGGATACAGTTGTAAACTATCTACTGCTGAAATACCTCAGAAGTTAAAAATCATGTTTAATTTCTTAGGGGCTCAAGTAAATTGCCCAATAAATAATACCTTAAATAGAGCACCTTTCATCTTGAATGATCCCAATGTGTTTACCAAACTGATATACACACTATGCACAGGGATCACTTCACCCACCCCTAAAAAGAAACAACTTCTGGGGTGAATTATAACAACAGCCCACAACAGAACTAACCAACCATTTAGATCAGGAAGTGGAGAATAACTTTGCCATTTGAAACTCCATGGGGAATTAAGATAGGCAGAACGTAAGTACCCAAAGCCAGGTGACTGAGGTTAAAACCTCTGTTCTTGCAGCAAGTTGCAATCTGATTCTTTTCCTGGTGCTACAATGGAAGCAAACCTTTTATTTTCAATCTATCTAGCTTGTATTTAAAGCTTTCAGCCTTGTACTGCAGCAGGAAAATACACAAAGTCATGATCATTGAGTACAGAAGAATGAAACTGTTCATTCAGAAATGGCTTGGAAGGGTTGACAAAACCAGCTGCTGTTTCTGTACCACTGGTTGGAATTAACGCTGACCTCAGCATTACCACAAGTAAGTCGAATGTCTGCCTTTGATTTTTAACATGACAGTGTTTGAGAGTTTGTTTTAGATGAAGCTAGAGTTCTAAAGTTTTGAGGTAAGGTGTAGTGCTTTTTTATGATCATAGTAACAATACTCATCATTTATAAAGGAATTTACATACAGTACCCACAATTATTATTCCCATTTTAACTATTATTATTAATCCCTTATTAAACTGACCCAGAAAGATTAAGTAACTTGCCCAAAATCACATTGTCACTGAATGACAGTCTCTTTTCTTCAATGCTTAGCCGAACAGTTGGCTGTAGCGATCATTTGCCATTTGTTCCGTTCCTGCGCGGCTCCAAGGACTTAGCGGCCCAAGAGTCCAACATCGGAACAAACTTGATGAACCCACGTAATAGGGTTTTGACTCAGTGGCAGTGCTCAGACAAAAACCACAGACACTCTGACTCCAAAGCCAATGCTCAGAAACTGCCTCCAATGTAGGATACTTAAAAGGTCACTGCCAGGTTGGTAGGTTTTAAACTGAACCTATATTGATAGTCTGCCCCTTTTATAAAATCTTCCCATAAGGACTGAAGGATTTTTTTAAACTGTTTTGAATTGCTCTCTAACAGGGATATAACTGTACAGATCTACTACAGATTAGGAGGTGTATTTTAAACATATAATCTGTCCCATGATTTCTGATTGTTTGGTGTTTTTTTAAATCAAGCAATTTCTTGAATTGAACACCAAAGTCTCATTGCTTTTGCAGAAAGAAACATCTTCATGCTAACTCTTGTAGTAGGTATGCGTGGTGTGGGGAGTGGCAGGTCAGGAGTGACATGCATTGGTAGAGTCAGATGGAGGACTAGAATAGTACACCTCTACCTCGATATAACGCTGTCCTCGGGAGCCAAAAAATCTTACTGTGTTATAGGTGAAACTGCGTTATACCGAACTTGCTTTGATCCGCCGGAGTGTGCAGCCCCGCCCCCCCTCCCCAGAGCACTGCTTTACCATGTTAAATCCAAATTCGTGTTATATCAGGTGGTGTTATATCGGGGAAGAGGTGTATATGGAATTGCTATCTAAGGAGCCTTTTAGAGCTGTGCATGTGTGAATATTGTAAAGCATCTATCTACTCTATGCCTGGGTTGAGTTATTTCTACTGTACCTTCATGTACATGAACAGAAAACATTATTTATGAAAATACATTTTCATCCAAAAATGTTTACCAAAAAAACAACAAAGATTAATACATTTTATGCAGGATGAGTCTATTCTGTTAATTTAACATTTTGGAACATGGGGGAGGGGAGGAAAATTCTCTAATGGCTGAGATGTAGAAGTATAAAGAACATCCATCCATTGTATAAAAAATCATCATATGTCATGCACGTGCAATACAACTTCTCATGCAGCTTACCCAGAATTGTTATGACATCATTACACAACATATTTACAGAATGATGTGATGATTTAACAATCTTAACTGTATAAATCTATGCTATCACTATATTATTTGACAGGGTTTCTGTATGTATAGACCCAATTATTAAAAGTTACTTAACATCAAAACACAACAAAAAACTAATAAAACAAATTCCATGTTAAGAAAAAGTTAAACAGTATTTGAAATTAGTATTGCAGTAGTAGGAAGATGTGGCAGAAATAAATTCTTTTTAGAAGGGTCTAGGGGAATAGATTGAGATATTTATAAAATATCTGCCATCTAGTGCAATCTGGCTCACTTCACAGGAAAAATAAATAAAATAAAATAAAATAAAATAAATAATATTGTTCTTTATAAGTATTTTTATGAGCCAGAGATAAAAGTAATCATCGATGGAGCAGTGTTCTAATCTGGAGCTGGAGTAAGGATAAACAAGGTTCAGGCTTTATTAAAGAGACAAACTGCTTAACACCTTCCTTACATGATAACTGCATCCATACTAGATAAATTCTGCCTGGTACAGAAGACATCAGGTATCCGCATAACCCAAACACCATAGAAAATACTTGAGTCAGATCAGGATAGAATTTCCAGGAACAAGACCAATTACATGCCATCTCTATCAGTGCTTAATTTGTAATGAAAGAGGTGCCGCGGCTCAAGCAATTATGTGCTGGGACTCAAGCAATTTTTTTTACATTCATAACTGATGCAGCCAGCCCAGAGGTGCTGAGGCTATGAACTGCCAAGCCTAGAGGTGCCAGACCTTAGCCCTGGCAAGCCCTGTCACAAATTAAGCACTGATCTCAATGTAAGTTTACTTTGCCTAGCTTGATTACTTGCCACTTCCTTTGTATTTGTTGGTGGGTCTCCCAACCCTAGCATTCTTTTAATGTAATTTTGTATTGAGAACTTAGAACGCAAGAAGAGCTAAATATCAGCCCTAGAACAGAGACACTGACTCCATTTTAGGACTGAAGCCCCCCACTAAACAACTGAGCAGCACTGATAAAAAGAAATGGATGTCTGATTTGTTTCTGATACTTTATGTGTACATTTTCTTTCATTCAGGAGCAGAGATGAGATACAATTCAGCTGGACAGTGTGTGTGTGTGGGGGGGGCGGGCGGGAGGGGGGGTTTAACATTTTCCAGGCTAGCAGCCAAAAATCAAAATTGTGTAACTTTTATATTGCAGCTGTTGCGTCATATTTATGCATAACTGCCATTTAACTTCTTGGTGTTTTATATAATATATGAAAAAGAGAATGTAGAAGCCACATTTTTTTCTGCCAGTAATCTTCAGATTGAGAAAAGACAGTAGCCATATGAGGGATAGCACCCACTTAAGAACGGGAACCAAGCCCCATGTGAATCAGGAGGGCTGTTAGGCTCAGTCACTTATTTGTAAAACCCGAGGTGTTGGAGGAAGCCATGCAAAAGTTAGTAAGCTGCAGATTGAGCTAAAGAAGAGTATGTAATAAGATATTAAGCAAATGATAATGCAAACTACAGACAAACAAGTGGCGAAAGAGAACCACGTTCCCTGGGTGAGAAGTTATTTAAATTATAATTATTAATCTAGCACCACCAATACCCACACAGCTTTACAGGAAATGCCATACTCACATTTGCCCCATGATCCATTCATTCCTTGGCCTCTCTAGTGATGTTGCCAACAAGGTTGCCAATCTAAGGTCCTGATCCTGCAACTGACTCTGCATGGGTGGACCTCATAACCAGTTCAAAGCCCCACTTATTTCAAATACACGTTTTGGGCCATTATAACACACAGGACAACAGCTCGAATGTGATAAGATGGAGAGAGAACATTAGGAGATGCCATCAGGAAGGAGATCAACATAGAAAGGCTTCAGGAAAGAATTAGAGGGGTTTAAGGAGGAGAAGAAAGGAACTGGCATTCTGCATGTTGGAAATTATTCCAACCATGGAGTGGTAGGCATGAAAAAACACATGGAAGACAGACAGTTGTTCAACATCAGAGTATTTCCATGTCTTCCCCACCTCCACATCCCCTACAAATAAATCCCTAGGCTGATACACTATATCAGTCAGAAAATGAAAAGGTGGTCACTATGCTCCTCAGTTCTTTTGCAAAATCTGTCAGACTATTTAGTTTCAATTGTTGACCTTGAAAAACAGCTGAGGCTGAATTTAACTGGCTCAGACTGCTACTTGAAATGATCAAGGTTCTTTGGATTCTGTAGTCAGTTTGTTAATGTCTAACATAGGTGGGCTCAGAGTCACACTCTGATCTCATCTCAAGGGTTTCATGTCCTAATAGAGTAATGCATCTTAGTGTTCATGTTTATATTTAATTGTTTTTAATGTTTGCTCAAATTTGGCAAAAGAAAGATTAATTGCGGATATTGTTGGATCACCTGTATAAAAAGTTCAATAAAGGTCATGTTATAGAGGTGCTTTAGAAATGCCAAGTGATTGTGAGTATGAATTGTTAGTGTTAGACACAACCCTGTGGAATGAAATCCTCACTAAATACATAGAACAGATACAGCATGAAGAGCAGTAATGTACATTCCTCCCACTGACATAAAAACAGCCATATTGGGTCAGATCAGTGGTCCATCTCACCCAATATCCTGTTCTCCAGCAGTGGCTAATGCCAGATGCTTCAGAGGGAAAGAACAGAAGAGGACAATTTACTGAGTGATCCATCCCGGTCAGCCAGTCCCAGCTTCTGGCAGTCGGAGGTTTAGGGACACCCAGAGCATGGGGGTGTGTCCCTGATCATCTTGTCTATTAGCCATTGATGGACCTATCCTCTATGAATTTATCTAATTCTTTTTTGAACCCTGTTATACTTTTGGCCTTCACAACATCCCCTGGCAATGAGTTCCACAGGTTGACTGTGCATTATTGTGTGAAGAATTACTTTCTCGTTTGTCTTAAACCTGTTGCCTATTAATTTGTGTGACCTCTGGTTCTTGTGTTACGTGAAAGGGTAAATAAGACTTCCTGATTCACTTTCTCCATGCCATTGCCATTCGTGATTTTATACATCTCTATCATATCTCCCCGAGTCATCTCTTTTCTAAGCCGAACAGTTCCAGTCTTTTTAATCTCTCCTTATATGGAAGCTGTTCTGTACCCCTAATAATTTTTGTTGCCCTTCTCTATACTTTTTCCAATTCTAAAATATCTTTTTTGAGATGGGGTGACCACATCTGCACGCAGTATTAAAGGTGTGGGCATATCATGGATTTATATAGTGGCAATATGATATTTTCTGTCTTCTTATCTATCCCTTTCCTAATGGTTCCTAACATTCTGCTTGCTTTTTTGACTGCCACTGCACATTGAACAGTTGTTTTCAGAGAATTATCCACAATGATCTCAAGATCTCTTTCTTTTTATGTACAGTTGGGATTATGTTTTCTAATGTGCATTACTTTGGACTTTTCAACATTGAATTTCATTTCCCATTTTGTTCCAGTCACCCAGTTTTGTGAGATCCCTCTGTAACTCTTTGCAGTCTGCGTTGGACCTAACTATCTTGAGTAATTTTGCAGCAAACTTTGCCATCTCACTGTTTACCCCTTTTTCCAGCTCATTTATGAATATGTTGAACAACACTGGTCACAGCACAACTCCTTGGGGGTCACCACTAGTTACCTTTCACCACTGTGAAAATTGATCATTTATGCCTACTCTGTTTCCTATCTTTTAACCAGGTACTGATATATGAGAGGTCCTTCCCTCTTATCCCATGACAGATTACATTGCTTAAGAGCTTTAGGTGAGAGTCCTTGTCAAATGTTTTCTGAAAATCCAGGTACACTATATCTACTGGATCACCCTTGCCTGCATTTGTTGACCCCCTCAAAGACTCGTGAGGGATGATTTCCCTTTACGAAAGCCATGTTGACGATTCCCCAATTCATCACATTCATCTATGTGTCTGATAATTCTGTTCTTTACTGTAGCTTCAACCAATTTGCCGGGTACTGAAGTTAGGCTTACTGGCCTGTAATTGCCAGATTGCCTCTGGAGCCTTTAAAAAAATAATCGGTGTTACATTAGCTATCCTTCAGTCATCTGGTACAGAGGTTGATTTTCAGGGATAGGTAACATACCATAGTTTAGTAGTTCTGCAATTTCATATTTGAGTTCTTTTGAGTGAATACCATCTGGGCCTGGTGACGTATTACCGTTTAATATATCAATTTCTTCCAAAGCCTCCTCTCGACACCACAGTCTGGGACATTCCTCAGATTTGTCACCTAAAAAGATTGGGTCAGGTGTGAGAATCTCCCTCGCATCCTCGGCAGTGAAGACCGATGCAAAGAATTCATCTAGCTTCTCCACAATGGCCTTGTCTTCCTTGAGTGCTCTTTTAGCATCTCTGTCATCCAGTGGCCCCACTGATTGTTTGGCAGGTTTCCTGCTTCTGATGGACTTAAAAAAAATTGCAGTTAGTTTCTGTGTCTTTTCCTAGTAGCTCTTCAAATTCTTTTTTAACCTACCTAACTAGACTTTTACACTTGACTTGCCAGAGTTTTTGTTCCTTTCTATTTTCCTCAGCAGGATTTGACTTCCAATTTTTAAAAGACATCTCTTTTTCCCCCTCCAACTGCCTTTTTAACCCATGCTCATGTGCTTCATCCTTGACCTGGATGGTCCATCAATCCCCATGGTCCATTCAGTTCTTGGCCACTGCTGATGCTTCTAATAAGGCAGTCAATTAGTGCCAAGTGTAGCAATGGTTTTAGTGGAGTCTGGGATCTGTAAAAAAAGTTTGTCAGTTGTTTCTAATTTGTACACATTTGTATACAGTTGTTCTCCAAAAGTACAGATACTGGCAGGACCATGATGAAAGAACATGTGCCAGGCAGGCGGCTGCCTGGGCTGTTGGACATTTGAGGACCCCACAGACAACTTCAGCAGGTCACAACCCAGTTCTCCCTCCTGTAGTGGAATCGGCCAAGGCCCCATCAATGTTAAGGCTGGCCCTGGATCCAAAAGCCCTTAGGAACCTAGATGAAGCTCATTAAGTTATCTACTCAGACCACTAGCACTACTTGCTAATGCAAACCATCCTCAGCAGGTGAGATTACGCTGAAATCAACTGGGCTGGAATCGAATAGTTCACATCCAGTTAGCTCGGTTGTTGTGGACCACAGGAAAGGGCTGCTGCACAAGGAGGTGGATACATCCTCTCTATGCTTATGCACCTAACCTCGCCGGCTTCCTCCTGTTGCTTCTGCCTCAGTCCTGGCTGCTACACAGCCACAGGGCAGCCAGCCCAGCAGACCCCAGCTGCTGGCCCAGCCCCACCCCCGGATCCGCCTCCTGCAGGGCGCGGCTGCTCAGTGGAGGACAGAGCCGCGAGTCACTCGGTGCCCACGTGCAAGGCCCTGCCCACCCCCGCCCCAGTCCCAGTGCCAGTCCTGCCTGCCTAGCCCCTCTGCGCCAGCTTCCTTCAGCCAGCCGGGCGCCGCAGTAACTCGCCAAGTCGTCCCCTGCCTTTAAGCAATAGCTGCAGGTAGGTCCGAGGCGAGAGCCCCACTGCAGGGGCTCGGGGGGGCTTCGGGCAAGCGGGAGGCGGGTGCCTGCGCTTGCTCCGGGCTCGTCTCCATCGGCCGCTCCCTGCTGGAGGCAGCCCCGGGCGCAGCAGCTGCTCTGTTCCAGCAGCGCAGAGCGGGGACGTGTCGGTCCCTCCTCCCCAGCTGCTGGGGGCGGAGGAAAAAGTCTTTGCAGTCCCGTCTGTGAGGCTGGGGGGACAAGGACCCGATCCCGCCGCCGGTGGGGACAATGGGAAGCTCCCCCTGGACGCCAGGATGGAGCCCTGAGTTGGCTTTGACTCTCGGCAGCTTCCACAGAAGGGCAGGAGTTGGGAGGCAGCCGAGCACCGGGGAGCCCGTGTGCCCCCGACCCATGAGCGCCCTGGACTCCGGAGGTGGGGTCCCTGGGTAGCAGGGAGCCGCCGTGCGCCCTGGGTTACGCGCATGAGCGCAGCCAGGAGGGACCCACCCAATCCAATCCTGATGCGCTGCTGGAGGGTGCGAGGGGCGATCGCTGCTGTCCCTCACCCTGTGGCTGCTTTGATGCGTCTAATAGAAACCCACGTAAAATATTCCACGGGTGCCCGTCCAGCACCGGATGGTATCTGCAGTGACCGGCGGTGGCAAATCCTGGCAAGGAGCTGGGTCCCCTCCACTCTCCCTGAGTCCCAGGGGAGGGAAACGTACGCAGCAGCCTGCAAGACCGAGCCCAGATTCTTTTCGGAGGCATCCTGAATTCTTACTCCTTAACCAAGGAGGGAGGTGGATGTTGATATTTAAATAAACTCTCCTGCCTGAGGCGCTGGCCCTATTTCAAAATCTATAATAAAGAAAGTGGATATACAAAAAGTTCAAAACTGCCCAAGTTACTAATGGTTCTCTCTGCAGAGCTAACTTTCCTTTTGGGTACACCACTTTTCATTTAATGGTGAAACTTAGGTGCTGCATCTACACTTAAACAGAGTGACTCATTGGAATTGAAAGAATATTTACATATAAATAGCCAGTGAACAAACCTTTCATTAGTAAAGGGACACTTAAAATGTAGTCAGTTGTACAACTGTTAATAGATAACATTTTATTTTCAATCTTAGCAGCAGAATGGACCCGGCTGCTTTTTGGATGCATATTGGGGGTGTTCTTTTTGGTAATTATATAGTAGCTTTAGGGTAATAGCTGCTGCTGCGAATTTTATTTGGTTGTAAATTCTAGCAGACAAGATGGAAGGTTACTATGAGTCATTGCTTGCATATGCACACACCCACATCAATGGGCATTACTGGAATGGTTTTGGATGGCAAACCATAGTGGAAATGGAAATATAAGCCTGCAGCAGTTTTTTGTGTGTGCCTTAAAAACAAACAAGCAAATAGAATATTCTCCTTTTGAGAAAATATAGTAATACCGCACAGCTGATTGAATAGCTATGGTATCATTTCACCAAATGATTGATATTAATGGCTGATCAGTGAGATGATTTCAGAGGCACAATAAGGTATTTCCTATTATTACATTGTTGAGGGCAGTATAAGTACCTAGATAGATAGAATGAGGAGAGCTCAAATAAATTATTAACTGTAGAAAGGAGAGCTTTTACTTTTTTGTAGCCTGCTGAAAACGTACACAGCCCTGTACAGTACAGGGAGTAGACAAGCTCCCTGTCCCTAGTATCTTACAATCTAAGAGTAAAGAGAATAGATTTGCTTAGGTAAAACATCCCCCGGTGTGAACAGAAAATGTATGTTCAAAATCCCTGTGTTTTGTGTGGTTTGTGAGATTAATGACAGGGCACCTACTGTGTGATTTGGCCTTACATAGTCCAGCAACACATCATCATATATTTTGTGATGTAGCTCCATGATAGTTTCTGTGCTTCAAGGAATTTAATTTTGTTTTTTTAAATTCTCATAAAATCACTGACGATGTTACAATTTTTTTTAACATACTGAAGATGTATGTTTTTGTTGGCCAGAGGCAAAAATACCCTGGTGTAATCTGATACAGAAATCCTGAAGAAGCTTCTACTCCATAACATCCCCCTGCTGTTCTTGGATATCTTAATAAGAAACCTGTGAAGATTGTATTGGTGGATTTGCAGAGGAGATCAGCGAGTAAAGGGTCATCTTCCTCTGCTTTACAACTGATTTAGGATAGATGCCAAACACTGGTAAAAATAGCACAAGTCTGTTCAAAGTAGTGCCGGGAATACTGGGGGCTTTGTGTTTGTTTTTTGCCTGGAGTAAATATGTTTTGAAAACACTATTTGAATAGAAATTTCAAAGATGTATACACTTAAACGTATTTAAAATGTTTCCTAGGAAGAGAGTTAAAAAAGTTATGGGGATGACTTGTTTCAAGGAGGCCTCATTAGTAAGTAGATCCTCTTTGAATAAACTGCTTTGAATGTTAACTTGCTTTTGGATGTAAAAATCCAACTTTGCTAACAAGGATCCTACCATCATTCTTTTTCCTGAGTCTGTTATTTCTCTAACTGATAATTGCAGTTCTTTCCATCCTCCATAGCCAGCTTTATGCATGATGCAAGTTTATTGGCAAAAAAACTTCCCTTTGCTGGGGCATGGCATGGCTCAGCACAGGGTATTCCTACTTTAGGATAAAAAAGGGGAGCTTTTATAGCATCTTTCCTCCTCTAGGTTTCTCAAACTACTCTACAAAGTAATGAGTTAAAAATACTATCTACAATGACTATTGAGACAAGTGAAGCCACATTTTTGTGACCTGGAATAGTTCTCACACATCCTTAGAGATTGCAGCCAGGTTTATTAATTTTATCTATGGGAAGGTTTGCACAATAGTCCCTTCGATAAAGTGCCATGAGCAGAAGAGATCCCAATTTAACATGCCCTCCACTTGATGGCTTCTAGCATTTCAGCAGGCTTCTTGCCGAGCACTGCAACGTACGTAGTGGCTACTGTCTTAAGTTTTAGAATGGACTCCACCCTGTGACCTCCATACCTGGTAGTGAGAATGCTGGCCACTCAGTCACAGTGACCCTATATTGAGTGGGAACCATTTAAAAGAATTAATTTATCTCTACCATCTGTTGGCTTGATCATCCTGTCACTAAAGTCAGTGGGAGCTTTACCATGGATTTCAGTGGTACTCAGCCTGAAGACAGTCTGGTTTATCTGGAAGCACCTGTAGTCCCAGGAGAGTGTGGGATGTAGTTATACCTCATTGAGCAGCAATGATCAATCAGTGAGTTTGAAGATGTTCATATGCATCTAAAAGTTACTGGGGAGATTTTCAGACACAACTGGCATTGAATTTCAGTGGGAGCTAGGTCCCTGTCTGCCACCTGTGTCTTTGAAAAACTCCCCCATAATAAAGTTTAACTTGTAAAACAAACATGGCACAATTAGTGGCTATTTCCCACAGCCTGATGACAATCAAATGTGTTGGGAGGGAAGAGGGAGAAACTGAACCAGAAATCAAGACTTGCCTATTTCTAAATGACTAAAAGAGCAGCAAGGCAGAAATTACAGAGTTCTATTTGTTTCAACTTTAATCTTAACTTAACATAAATTCAACCCCTGATCATCTTGAGTGTTTTAACCTGGGACTTTCATTACCAAAGCACAGACCTCTACCAGTTGAGCTGAAGGAGGGGCAGCATTAGCCAATTGCAGTAGTGGGCAGTTGTCCTCTATGGACTAATTCCTAGAAGGGGAAGGCAGCATCTACTTTCAAGCGTGCTACAGGCTAATTTCATAATATAGAGGTGATGCTGTCAGCTCTACCGATAATACCGGTTGTCCAACACTTTCCATTATAAAACCTTGTTTTATAAATATTTTGTGTAAATATATAAGCAAATCTTGGGTAACTCACAAATTGTTAGTGTGTCTGCCAACATCACAAAGTTGGATGCGACTGCTGCAAAAAGAGAAAAGCTAACAAGATGATAAAAGTCCTCCAACAATACAGAAAGCAGTACTAATATTTTAAAGAACCACCTCGACTAAATGCTGCCTTATATGGGTTTGAATATAACTTTTTTTTTTTCTGGTGCAGGAAAGAGATCTGATCTAGGGACTTTTGGTGGGAACCATGCCATTCCTAAAATAGCTACCATGTATTTGGTGGTTACATTTGTTTTTTCATTCTCTTCACAAATATGATCTTTCTGGTTCATAATCCAAGTTTGAACATCAATGCAGCTAATCAATAGCTGTCAGATGGAGGAACATGCTGGGTAAGGATGTGCCACTCAACACACCAGTGTATCCCCACTTTTACTCCTGCCTCAAGAAACAATTGCATTTAAGCCAGTGGAACTTTGAGTCCTTCATTCAAGTCAAATGAAAATCACTGTTAAGTTACTTGATAGTTAAGCTTTTGTAAGACACTGAGTAACACTGGACAGCAAAAAGCAGATGTTCTAGGTTAGTTTTTGTTCATTCATACAGCATTTAGGAATATAGGAATTGCCATGTGGACTGTCTAGTCCAGTATCCTCTGTCTGATGCTGGCCAGTATCAGATGCTCCACAGGAAGAGTAAAGAAACGCAGAGTGTGGATGTTCTCATTTTTATATACATTTCTAATCCTATTTTGAATCTTGCTGAACTCCTGATTCAGTGATGTCTAGTGCCACTGAGTTCCACAAGCATCAGCTGGAGTACTGTCTCCAGTTTTGGGTACCACACTTTAAGATGTGAACAAATTGGGGAGATTCCATAGGAGAGCAACAAAATGATACGAAGTTTGGCAAACATGACCTGTGAGGACAGGCTGAAAAAACTGGGCATGTTTAGTTTAGAGAAGAGAAGAATGGAGGAAGGGGGAACAATCTTCAAATAGGTAAAAGGCTGTTATAAAGAGGACTTTCTAGTTATAAGGATAGTTAAACATTGGAACAGGTCACCTAAGGAGTTTGTGGATTCCCCATCACTGGAGGTTTAAGACAAGACTGGACAAACACCTGTCGGAGATGGTCTAGGTTTACTTAATCCTGCTTTGGCATGGGGGGCTGGACTAGATGACCTTTTGAGGTCTCTTCTAGCCCTGCATTTCTATGATTATGTTCTACATAATCTCTATCATTTGTAAATTTGCTGCTTTTCAATTTCATTGGCTGTCCCCTTTTTCTTGTATTATGAGAGAGGATAAGTGGAAGTACCTGATGTATTTTTTCTGTGCAATTAATTATCGTGTATACGTCTGTCATGTCTCCTCTTATTCTTCTTCTCCACATAAAATTAAAGTCCCACGCTTTTCAAGCGCATCATGCGTTTATCATTCCAAACAAAAGTATGAACAAACAATTTTAGGAGTCTGAGGGATAGAGAAAGAGAGCTTAAAATGGTTATCAGCTTTGGATGTATTTGCATTTAGGTCGTGTGTTAATTGGAAAGGATACCAGAGACTAGATTTAAAAAAAGAAAGCTCCTTGAATGGGGATGGCACACAGCACACAACCCATGTGTTGTTTTAGTATGTCAAGGATTTTCACAAATCTGACAGGGTTTTGATGCAGAAGGGGCCACAGGACAATGATCCTGTTAAAAGTTAAACACTTAATGCTCAGGACAAGATGTAGCTACTTAGACAAGTGCAGCAGATACTTCAAATATATAGTATTAGCAGTCTTGCTATTTCAAAACAGATCCTGCAACCTGTGTCATGCCCTCTACCCTAACCAAGACCGCAGAGAGGGGGATTTATACTTGTTAGATCCCAGTTCTGCTTCCTCCAAGACCCATCTCAGAGCAGCATCCCCTTGGAACTTACTGGACATGTCCACTAGGAATGCTGCCACCTTAAAATGCAGCCTGGGTAAAAGACGGTTACTCACCGTTGTAACTGTTGTTCTTCGAGATGTGTTGCTCATATCCATTCCATTAGGTGTGTGCGCGCCGCGTGCACGATCGTCGGAAGATTTTTACCCTAGCAACACCGGCGGGTCGGCTGTGGAGCCCCCTAGAGTGGCGCCTTCATGGCGCTGAATATATACCCCAGCCGACCCGGCGCCCCCTCAGTTCCTTCTTGCCGGCTACTCCGACAGTGGGGACGGGGGGCGGGTTTGGAATGGATATGAGCAACACATCTCGAAGAACAACAGTTACAACGGTGAGTAACCGTCTTTTCTTCTTCGAGTGCTTGCTCATATCCATTCCATTAGGTGACTCCCAAGCCCAACTTAGGTGGTGGGGTCGGAGTGAGACATTGCTGTGTGCAAAACCGCTGATCCGAAGGCAGCATCGTCCCTGGACTGCTGCACTAGTGCATAGTGAGCTGTAAACGTGTGGACTGATGACCAAACCGCCGCTCTACAGATGTCCTGGATCGGAACTTGCGCCAGGAAAGCAGTCGAGGAAGCTTGGGCCCTCGTGGAGTGAGCGGTGAGGTGCGGTGCTGAGACACCTGCCAGGTCATAGCAAGTCCGGATGCAAGACGTAATCCAGGAGGATAGGCGTTGTGAGGAGACCGGTGAGCCTTTCATTCGGTCGGCCACTGCAACGAAGAGTTGCGTCGTCTTTCTAAAGTGCCTTGTGCGGTCAATATAGAAGGCCAGGGCCCTGCGTACGTCCAGAGAATGCAAACGTTGATCCTGGCGAGTAGCATGTGGTTTAGGATGAAAGACCGGGAGAAATATATCCTGGTTGATATGAAAAGGAGAAACCACCTTAGGGAGAAAGGCAGGATGTGGACGAAGCTGCACTTTATCCTTATGGAAAACCGTGTAAGGGGGCTCGGATGTAAGCGCCCTGAGTTCAGAAACGCGCCTTGCTGAGGTGATGGCTACGAGGAAGGCTGTCTTCCAGGATAGGTACAGAAGTGAACAGGTGGCCAGTGGCTCGAATGGAGGACCTGTGAGCTTGGAGAGAACCAGGTTGAGGTCCCACGTCGGAACGGGCTGACGTTGTTGTGGGTACGTCCGGTCTAAGCCCTTGAGGAATCTAACGACCATCGGGTTAGAGAATACCGAGGATGCGAGTTCCCCTGGGTGAAAGGCCGATATAGCGGCCAGGTGAACTCTAATTGAAGATATCGCCAACCCTTGCTGTTTTAGGGAGAGGAGATATTCCAAAATGAGAGGAATAGGTGCCTGCAACGGGGACGTGGCTCGTTGTTCGCACCAACAGGAGAACCGCTTCCACTTGGCCAAGTATGTGGTCCGTGTTGAGGGCTTCCTACTGCTCAGCAAAATCTGTTGGACAGAGTGCGAGCACTGCTGCTCTGCCTGGGTGAACCATGGAGCAGCCACGCCGTGAGGTGGAGTGATTGCAGGTCGGGGTGACGCAGGCGGCCGTGGTCCTGAGAGATGAGGTCCGGGCATAATGGAAGCGGGATCGGTGTCTGAACCGAGAGCTCCAACAGCGTGGTGTACCAATGTTGTCTCGGCCACGCTGGGGCGATCATAATCACCTGTGCCTGGTCTCTGCGCAATTTGAGCAGTACCTTGTGGACCAGAGGAAACGGAGGGAAGGCATAAAACAGGTGGTCCTTCCAGGGAAGGAGAAACGCGTCCGAGAGGGAGCCCGGAGCTCGACCTTGCAGGGAGCAGAACACGTGGCACTTCCTGTTGTCTCGAGATGCAAACAGGTCTATCTGGGGAAACCCCCACTTCTGGAAAACGGAATGTATGATGTCCGGACGGATAGACCACTCGTGTGTTTGAAAGGACCTGCTGAGTCGGTCCGCCAGAGTGTTCTGGACTCCAGGGAGGAACGATGCCGTGAGATGGATTGAGTGGGCGATGCAGAAGTCCCACAGGCGAATGGCCTCTTGGCATAGCATTGACGAACGTGCTCCTCCTTGCTTGTTGATGTAAAACATGGCGGTGGTGTTGTCGATGAGAACTAACACACAGCGGCCACGTAGGAGATTGAGAAATGCCTGGCACGCCAGGCGCACCGCCATCAGTTCCCGAACATTGATGTGCAGGGCTATCTGGGGTGCAGTCCACAGGCCCTGGGTATGGTGTTCGTTGAGATGGGCGCCCCAACCCAGGGATGAAGCGTCTGTGACCAGGTGCAGAGAGGGTTGTGGGGCGTGAAACGGCATCCCCTCGCAAACCACCTTGTGGTCTAGCCACCATGTGAGGGAGGTCAGGACCGAGTTCGGGACCGTGACCACCATGTTCAGGCTGTCCCGATGTGGGCGGTATCTTGATGACACCCAGGTCTGGAGTGGGCGAAGCCGAAGTCTGGCATGCCTGGTTACGTACGTGCAGGAAGCCATGTGACCCAGCAGGGTGAGGCACGACCTCACCGTGGTAGTTGGGAAGGCCTTGAGTCCTTGAATGAGGCTCGTGATGGTGCAAAAGCGATTGTCTGGCAGGATGGCTTGTGCACGTCTGGAGTCTAGAACCGCGCCGATGAATTCTATTCTCTGGGTAGGTTCTAGAGTGGATTTGTCCTTGTTGAGTAGGATACCCAACTTGTTGAATGTGTGCACTATTATGTGGACGTGATCTCGAACTTGTTCTTTGGTGCGACCGCGTACCAGCCAGTCGTCTAGGTACGGGAACACCTGTATCCCTTGCCGACGAAGGTACGCTGCCACGACAGCCATACATTTCGTGAACACCCTTGGGGCCGAGGATAGGCCGAAGGGAAGGACTGCAAATTGATAGTGCACTTTGCTTACTACGAATCGCAGGAAGCGTCTGTGAGGCGGGTAAATTGCTATGTGAAAGTATGCATCTTTCATGTCGAGGGCGGCGAACCAGTCTCCAGGATCGAGGGAAGGGATGATGGCCCCCAAAGAGACCATGCGGAACTTCAACTTTACTACGAATTTGTTGAGTCCGCGCAAGTCCAAGATGGGTCGCAGACCTCCTTTGGACTTGGGAATGAGGAAGTAACGGGAATAGAATCCCCTGCCCCTTAACTCCACTGGAACCTCCTCTATGGCCCCCATAGCAAGGAGCGTGGAAACTTCCTGTATAAGAAGTTGCTCGTGAGAAGGGTCCCTGAAGAGGGACGGGGAAGGGGGGGAGGAGGGGGGGATTGAAGAAAACTGGATCCTGTGGGATGACTGGGGCGCCGTCCTCGACCGCACCTTCAAAAGTTCTGCCTGGGGCCTGAAGGTGGTCTAGGTGGCCCCTGGTTCTGACCAGGTTGAGGGCCGGTCCACCTTCTTCTACCACCTCGCCCTCGCCTCCGGGTCGAGTCCTGTCTCTGACGAGGCGGGGGGGGGTGGAAGCGCTGAGGCTGCGGTCTAAAAGGCCTGCGCTGAGGGCCCACAACATGCATCCCCAAGGAACGCATGATCGTCCTGGAGTCCTTGAGGCTCTGCAGGCGAGAGTCCGTCTTTTCGGAAAACAGCCCTAGTCCTTCAAAGGGCAGATCCTGCAGGGTTTGCTGCAGTTCCTGAGGCAGACCCGAAACCTGGAGCCAGGAGATCCTCCGCATAGCGATACCTGAGGCCAGGGTTCTCGCAGCAGAGTCCGCTATGTCTAAGGAGGCCTGTAAGGAGGTCCGAGCCACCTTCTTACCCTCCTCCACCAGGGCTCCAAACTCCTCCCTGGACTCTTGGGGAACCAACTCCTTGAACTTCCCCATAGAGTTCCAGGAGTTAAAGCTATAGCGGCTCAAGAGCGCCTGTTGATTAGCCGCTCTAAGTTGCAACCCTCCGGCTGAGTAAACTTTACGGCCGAATAAATCGAGGCGCTTAGCCTCCTTCGATTTGGGCGCTGCGGCCTGCTGACCGTGGCGCTCCCTTGCGTTCACTGATGCCACCACCAGTGAACACGGCTGGGGGTGGGTATACAAGTACCCGTAGTCTTTAGACGGAACAAAGTATTCCCTTTCCACCCCTCTCGCTGTGGGTGGGATAGAGGCAGGAGTCTGCCATATCGTAGATACATTGGCTTGTATCGTGCGGATCAGGGGTAACGCCACCCTCGATGGGGCATCCGCTGCGAGGATATTCACGATGGGGTCGTGCACCTCCACTATCTCCTCCGCCTGCAGGTCCATATTACGGGCCATCCGACGCAGAAGATCTTGGTGAGCCCGAAGATCTATTGGAGGTGGACCTGTGCACGATGTGCCCGCCACTGCCTCATCCGGAGAGGAAGAGGAAGATGCCTCCGGTGGGACAGGATCCAAGGGAGGGTCCTGGGCTCCCTGCTCCTGGGCCGGAGCATCACCTGCGCTTGAGTCCAGGGCGTCAGGTGGTGCGGACACGGAAGCCTCCATGCCCCCTGGCGGAGGCCGAGAGATGGTGGACTCCGGGGCCCTTCTAACAGAGTGACCGGAGCGAGAGGTCGAAGCAACTGGAGCCCCTTGCGCCTGATGGTACGCCCACGGGGTCCAAAACGACCAGCGAGATGGGCCATGAGAATGGTCCTCTGTTATGTTCTGCCAATGGCCCAAGTCCTGTTCCTCGGCTTGCCCTTGAGGGGGGTATGCCGATCTCGAGAGGTCCTCCGAGGAGCGAGACCCCGATCTCGACGGCCATGGCGGTGCCGAGAGCGTCGAGACGATTCCCGTGGGCTGCGGTGCCGCACGGTGCCGGTCTGGAGATGATCTATCTCCACGCGGTGCCGGCGATCGGTGCCGGGACCGCGACCGGTGCCGATGACCTCGTCGGTACCGGGAGTCGGATCTGGACCTCGACGAGGACCTGGAGTATGCCCGGTACCGGGAGCGGCCTCTCGACGTCGAGCGGCGACCGTAGCGGTGCCGAGAACTACGTCTCGACGTTGATCGGTGCCGACGATCATAGCGGTGCCGAGACGTAGAGCGGTGCCGTGAAGAAGATCTTGGCCGCGAGTACGACCGGTGCCGAGGTGATATTCGGTGCCGGGACTGCGAGCGGCGTGGGGACCTGCTTCGGGACCTGGATCGGTGCCGAGGTTCCAGCCCTTGCGATGGAGGGCGCATCAAGGCAGGTTTCCCCCTCGACTGGACCGGGCGAGGCAACGGTGCCGTCGGTGCCGGTGGTTGAGGCGGTGCCGGCTCCGTGAGAGCTATTAAGTCTCTCGCCGCCGTGAAGGTCTCTGGCGTCGACGGGAGGCACTGTATCACCGCCTGCCTCGGTGGAGACGCCGTCTGCACCGGACTCAACGGCCTCGGCGCCGGAGTCGACGGTGCTGGAGGCACCTGTTTCCGGTGCTCCACCGGCGTACGCGGCTCTACCCCCGGCACTGGGGGAGCCAGCGTCTTCGGCACGGAGGTCCCCGTCTTATGGGCTTTCTTATGCCCTGGGGATAATGACCGGCGCCGAGGCACTTGCTGTGCTTTCGGTGCCGACGAGGTCCGGTGCCGGGAAGGCTCATCTGACGCCACTCGCGTGGTCGTCATGGCCGGTGCCGCCGGGGCACTGCGCACCGAGGCGCTAGGTGCCGGGGCCTGACTTGTAGATGGAGCGTCCGGACTAAGTGCCGCCTCCATCAGGAGTTGCCGGAGCCGAAAGTCCCGCTCCTTCTTGGTCCTTGGTCTGAAGGCCTTACAGATCTTGCACTTATCTGTTTGATGGGACTCTCCCAGGCACTTCAGACAGGAATCGTGCGGGTCGCTCGTGGGCATAGGCTTAGCGCAGGAGGCGCACAGCTTGAAGCCGGGAGCGTTGGGCATGAGCCCGGCCCCGCGGCCGGGGGAGAAAGGGGGAGACGACCCCCTTAATCCCCTGAACTATTATAACAACTAGACAACTCTTAAAACTATTGAACTATTTAACTATAAACTCTAGGACTATAACTATAACTATAACTGCGAATAACGAACTAAGCTAGGGAGAGTGGAGAACAGCTAAGCAGCGCTCCACAGTTCCAACGACCGTCAGGGGCGGTAAGAAGGAACTGGGGGGGCGCCGGGTCGGCTGGGGTATATATTCAGCGCCATGAAGGCGCCACTCTAGGGGGCTCCACAGCCGACCCGCCGGTGTTGCTAGGGTAAAAATCTTCCGACGATCGTGCACGCGGCGCGCACACACCTAATGGAATGGATATGAGCAAGCACTCGAAGAAGAACTTCTTTTCCCTGCCACATGGTCCACAATGGAGGAGTCAGGCTGCTCCCCAGCAGTCAGGAAGCACAGCCTGTGGGGTTTGTCTGAGCGAAAAATATCCGTCTTCCCAAAACAGTTCTCTGAGCAGAAAATTGCTTTTACTGCAGCACTGTGAAAAATAAAATGGAGGGTAAGACAGAAAGGAGGGGATGTGAAATGCAGCATGTTACCCATTGTACCTACTCTGCTTCCCAGGGCCGTTTTTACCCATACGCAAAGTACACAGGTGCGTAGGGGACCAGGGAATTTGGGGGACCGCATTTCCTGGTGCCCTGGCAGCTGCGTGCTGCTCCAGCCCCTGCTCCGCCTCTTCCTCATGGCCCCCACCCCTCCTCTTCCCACCCCTGATCCGCCCCACTCCTTCTCTGCCCCAGCCCCGTCCCGCCCCCAGTCCCCTGAGGATTGCTGCAGGGAATGGGCCTGCAGCAGGGCCAGTGCAAGGAAGTTTCACGCCCTTGGTGAAACTTCCACCTTGCTCCCCCGCCCCCCCAGCCCTGCGGCAGCTCCCTCCCCTCTGCCCTGAGGCGCCCCCACTCCCCACGGCAGCTCCCCCTCCCCGGGGAGCTGTGCGGAAGCTCCCAACCCCAGCTCACCTCTGCTCCGCCTCCTCCCCGAGCACACCACCCCCGCTCTAATTCTCCTCCCCTCCCAGGCTTGCGGCGCCAAACAGCTGATTGGCGCTGCAAGCCTGGGAGGCGGGAGAAGTGGAGCAGCGAGTGCGCGCTTGGGAAGGGGGTGTAGCAGAGATGAGCTGGGGTGGGGAGCTGCTGCACAGCTCCCCGGGGCGGGGGGGGGGGGGAGGGGATCTGCCGGGGGTGTGTGCCTCAGGGCGGGGTGGGGGGTGGGGAACTGCTGCAGGGCTCCCCACCCCAGCTCAACTCTGCTCCGCCCCCTCCCCGAGCACGCCGCCCCCGCCAGCAATGACAATAATTGCATGGAGCGGCCGCTGCGCTGGGAGAGGGAGTCTGAGCCGCATGTGTCAGCGTGCCGCTGGCAGCCCAGCCCAGGAACGCTGTAAAAAAAAAAAAATTGGGGGCACCTCTTTTTGGCGCCCCCAAATCTAGGCACCTTAGGCAACTGCCTAGTTTGCCTTAATGGTAGCACCGGCCCTGGCCTGCACTCACCGCATGGTAAGTGGAGCAACCCGGCCCCAGCCTGCTCTGCTCCCCTGGCTCCCAGCCACACTGCTGGTGAGTGCTGGGGGGCAGTTCCTCCCTGCCCCCCAAGGCTGGGAGCCAGGGGAGCAGAGCGGAGCGGGCTGGGGCCGGTTTCCCCAGCCCTCTCCCCACAGAGGCCTGGGACCAGCCTCCCCCCGCCCACAGGGGCCTGAGCCCCCCCACAGTCCCTCCATGGGGGGGCTGCAAAGAGTACCAAAATGGCTAGGGACAGCCCTGCTGCTTCCTACTCTGATTTGCTGCTCACTTCTCCATTCAAGGCACAGTCTTAGAAAAGATGGAGGAGGAAAGGTTTGGGGTTTTTTTTGCAGGAAAAGGAAAAGCAAAAGGAGTCAGTGGGACAAGCCACTGCACAGACACCATGCGAGCAGGACTTGGATTCCAGAGAACGTCCTCCTGCTTCACCCCTGCTTCCTGAAAGGTCATGTTGGCAAGCTTATGTTATTTACACCACATCATGCAATCTCAGATTTCCTGACTGGAAGAGTACGTTAGTCAGGCTTTTTGTTAGCACGCTGCTAGATCACTTTGTCTACTCTCACCGCAGCACTAGGTTTGGGTGCGCTTCTCCATTTGTACCTGTTCAGCTGGTACCTGTTCCAGCATACATTATTTATTTAATTTTTCTATTGCACCAGAGGCTACAATCAGGACCATTGTGTAAAGTGCTGTACAAACACACATGAAGATATGAACCCCGCCCAAAAGAGCTTACCATCTTGTACCTCTTCTACTAGTACAAATCTGTACCTGTTCTGTTTGCAGAGTACTGTTTATATACTGGTACCTGTTCTATTGAGATAAGAACCCACCCTGAAAAATAATCCTAACAGGTGTATTAGTAAATTAACTGGTTTCCCAGTGCCCTCTAGCAACATTGTCAGGCACTCAAAATCCTAGTGCACCTATCTCAAGGGAACTTAAGCTATAAACATTTTAAAGCACCTATTTCTAGAATTTAACTGCTTGTTCTTTGACCTGATTCATTCAGATGTTGAAGGTGTGCCTAGTAATGGTATTAAGTAATAGCAGTCACCTTCGGGGTTATGGGTATTCTGCATCCAGCTAGAGGAGGCAACAGGTTGGCTAGTATCTGTACAAACATTAAAGTCCCAGGGACACACCTTACCTATGTAAATAACTTAGGAGACTAGCACAACGCTAGGCTGAGGGGAAAGAAAGCTCTAGCATTTGGCTGTCTTCCACAGGGACTAATCTGCCTAATTGCAGTTCTACCAGCTTCTCTTAGGGGGATTCGTTGTAGCGGATGTCACAAGGTTATGCTAGAAGGGCTTTGTGGAGCAATATGGGAACTCAAAACATCACATCAATCCATAGCTAGTCAATATCACACCATGGAGAGTGAATGGTAGCTTGCTATGGTATTGTATATAATTCTGTCTAGACACAGTTCTCTCCATTTGGAACTGCACTGAGATGCATCCAGTTAAATGTGTGTGAAGGATATTCAGAGTAGGAGTCAGTGACCCTGACAGAACTCTGAGAAGTGATGGGGTGGGAGAAGAACTTGTCTCTGTGGATTCTCAAGAAAACTGGTTCCTTCCTACCTAGCTGGAAAGACAGCCACCCCTCCTGCCCCAGTCTATAGGACGATCTGGGTTTTTGATCCCCTCCTCCCCCAGGAGGAGCCTGGAGAATCCCAATTGATTTCCGGCATGGAAGTTTCTATTCTGTGCACAGCCATCACTGGAGAGAGACTTGCTTGTCTGTATTAGGAGCTAGTCAGTGGGAAATCATCCAGCAACATTTAAACAGATGGGCTTAGTAAACATTTCCACACAAAAAGATAGCTACAATTCAAAACAAAATATATATAAAATGCAGAAGGAAGTGAATCATCCAAAAGAAGCAAGATCTTTCAGTTTGGACAGAGCCCCAAATACTAGCTGAAATCAAAATCATTAGGGCTTTGTTCTCTCTCGCTTTCTAATCTGAGTAACACTTTGGTTCCTCAACACCAAAAGTCTGAATCATGTTAAAAACAAACAAACAAACAAACCCTCCCGAGCTATCTGTGTAATCACCATAAAGAGAACTTTACACACCTTAATATGAAGAGGAACTAGGTAGTATACTGTCTATGTACTAATTCTAGTGACTGGCTGGCAGAGATGATTAGCTAGCTGGTAAGGGACTACTTCTTTAGCTCAGGTTGTGATGGACTCTCTTTTTGCAACTAAACAAGGGTTCCAGTCCTGGCTCCTCAAATGCGTATGATGAATGCGGTAGTTGTGTCTAGGTTTGTTATATCAGGGGAGAGAATTGATAGAATATACTCATATAGTCCTTTGTATTTTCAGAGCAGCATGAAAACATTAACTTTATAAATCACCACAACAGCTCTATGATATTTGATTGTCCAAACTGTTTACATCTTGCATTTCATTCAAATAGCATAAAGGCTGAAAAATAAATTAGAATGTAACTATCTTTCAATAATGTCGGCTGCTGGTAACAAAATTTTTCAAATGTAAACCTGATTTAAAAGGATACATTCTAACAAAGCCAAGGTTTTGGTGTAAGTAATATGACAGAGATAAACACTAGATTTGTCATATATGTCAGCATGTATTGTTAGTAAAACACACCCAGTTACTGTCACAGGAACTCAACAGCCCACAGAGCATTTAGTTTTTGTCTTTGTATCTCATTGTAGGATTATGATTTTGCCCTGTTAGCCAGCTACAATCTGGGGATATGAAGTGGAAAGATAAAATTGGTTTACATGCAGTGGATTGGAATCCACTAATCCTCTTTCTGAAAGACCAGGCTATTTAATACCATGTCTATGCTACAAAAATAATCAGGTCTAAAAATGTTGCCCAGCTGTATTGCAAGAGTGTTATTACTAGTGTGGACAGAAAAAACTCCAAACATGTTAAGGAACACAATTTTCATCAACTTATGTCAGCAAGTTACTGTCATTTCTTCAGGGGCTAAAACATGTTTTTCCTTTCCACTGAGGGTGAGAAAATTATATACCATGTTTGGAACACAACCCTGGATCTCATTTGTGATTGAGCTGATTTTGTAGGTTAGAAGGGTTTGGAAAAGAGCAGAGTCGCCTTTGACTTTTCATTGGTGGAAGATTCTTCAGCTCTTTCTAAAAGCAAATCCGACCTCTTTTAAAGTTCTGAGCATGGTTGTTCAGCAAGGTCCCCGGCTGTGAACTGGGATAAAAAACTCAGAATGTGGGCTGAATGGTGAATGGCAGGAACATCAGAGGTGACCATTGTCCCAACCATTGCAGTGAGTGGGAAAATGTGCTGACAGATGAGCACTGTTTGCACTGAGGAGCAGTAAAACCACATTCCCTTGATGGAGAGGCGGTAATTTAGCCTCTTCCCCACAAAGGCCTGAAAATGTTTACTTTCAACTTTGTTTCAGGAGCGATGAGCCACCTGTTATAAGGATTAACAAAAGCTAACCTGCAGCATCTGGTTTACAACAAAAGTTGTATGTATTACATTTTAATCATAGAGGCCACAGCTGAGATCAGGGTCTCCATTGTGTGAGGCACTGTACAAAAACAGTAAGAAAAATCCCTGCTCCAAATTGCTTACCAACGAAACAGAGGGAAAAAAAGAGGCACAAAGAACTAAATTGACTCACCTGAGGTCAGTGGCAAGCCAGGCATAAAACCCAGATTATCTGAGGCACAGCCCATATTCTGTTCAGTGGACTACGCTGCCTCTCTAGTTACACTGACTACACTCTACAGCTCTTCCAGAATAACTCCATGTGGAGACAAACCCTGAAAAGCAACTGGGTAAATCCTGGCTCACTTTTTAAACACTGCTTTTGAGGAAGGAAGGCACTGCAGCAAAAGCAGGGACGATGAACTGAAAGGATCACTTGTGCTTGTGTGCCCTTGGGATAATTGCTTGAGAAATGTTTGATTGATAGGCAGTCTGTCCGTTTTGCTTATATTTAGAGCAGTGGTTCTCAACCTAATTACCATTGTGGGCCACATATGCAGCTCTCTCTCTGTTATGTGGGCCGCATCATATATATGCCTTGCCCGTATAGCCCTGAGGATGTCACATGGACCACAGTTGTGTGCCGATTGGGCTGCAAGTGGCCTGCAGGTTGAGAACCACTGATTTAGATGAATAAACCAAAAACTAAATGCAAGCACCAAGCACTTATATAGTGGTTGTTTTAATTCTTACCACCTGCTCCGATCAACACCCAGCCCTCCACTACAAGAAACTTATTTTGGGTTTTGAACATATATAGGTTTGAGCTTTATTAAGTTAATAGATTGTACATGTTCAGTGCTGCTTTAGGTATTGTAAAGGTCTTTAAGAAGAGGGAAGCAGAACATTGGATGGGGGATGGTTTGGGGCACCGGTGCTAGCAGAAGAGGTAGTAACCGATTAGCGAGGTCGTGGCCTTCACCTTGAGTGTCTGCTGCTGGCACTATGGCAGCTTAAGGGCACTATAGGGACCATGCCCTAGTGCTCAGAGCTGGTCTTCTACTGGCATACGACAAAATTACACTAAATGTTTTTAATCACAAATAGATCTTCTACAAACGTAACAATTGCTTATACTTCTCTCCCCCTTTATTGGCCAATAGCAGTGGTTTGTTGTCAGAGCTCACAAGTCTGAGCAACTTGCATCCATCAGCTGTGTGTTTTATGCTACAGTTACTGTGAAGAGCCCTATTTTGGGCCTCTGCAGATTGCATTTCATCTCACTCCTGCTATGGTTTCCAGTTCTTTTTGCTTAGGAATCATTTTATTGGTTCATTGATTTGGTCAGGAGGTTCGTGAATTGAACAAGCATGTCTGTGTTGCTGGGGGGTGTACAGCTTTGCCAGCTCTACCATGCCAGGAAAGCAAGTAGTTGCCTGAGGCTGCAAAACATTGCTCCTGTTTGTGTTGTGTGACTGGGGGCTGGTGGGATGAACATGTGCCAGTTTCCCTCTAGCGGATGCTGTGTAGAACCTTGGCACATGTGTCCTCCTCCTCTATCAACATCTCAGGCGCTTTTGTTTTTTTGCTGTTGCCACCTAATCTAAGAGTAGTTTATAACATGGCAAGATTGTTGGCTTTTAACATGGAGAATTGTATCTCACTGGGTACATATGTCTTCCTCTAAGACGTGAGCTATTCTCAGCCTGTTGGCAATGTTCATATCTAGGTCAGTTGTGCATAATCTGTCTGCAGTGCAAAATCATCATGAGCTACTAAACCAAAGACAGATTCTTGTTTACATACTTACCATAGCGGGAAGCATGTAAAAAAAAAAAAAAAAGTTTGGTTCTTGTAGAATAAATAACCAGGTCTTCTGTCCTTTGGAGAAGATGCTCTGGATAGATTCCAGTAAGATGTGTTTACACCTGTAATCAGGGACAAAATCTTAAATGGATGTGTGTGCACGTGCACTTTGGGAATGAAGAATAACTGTTCAGCAGGTGTGTGGTCTAGGATCTTTGAGTGAACACAGATCCAAAGCTATTTTTCCTTTCTTAAACATATTGACAAGTGTGTGCTTCATGTGTAAAGATGAGGTAGGATTTGATATTCACAACCAAAGCAATCACTGATCACATAAGCGATTGATGAGGCACTAGTGCCGGCTCGAAAGCTGGAATTCAGCAAGTGATGCGAAGGAAGGGAAAGTAGTTCTTGAGGTTGACGTACAGGTCTTTGAGATCAAGTCAGGAGGTCCAGCCTCTCTTCCTGGTTCTACCACACACTCCCTTTGTGACCTAGGGCAAGTCTCTTGGGCCAGAAGTGGCCACTGATTGTCAGGACCTCAGCTTTTGAGATGCATTTTCAGAGGTGCTGGGGAGCCCTGCCCTCAACACTCATTTTAGTGACACTCCTTCAGTAGTAACATGGGCTCTGTGTCAGAGCCCTTCTCTTAGCTGACTGAACTTCTGGTCCTGTGGGAAATCATCTGCATTCAGATAAAAGGCAGCATTAAAGTTTCAGTCTGGGCACAGGATCAGCTCACAAGTGATTGTGTTTAGAAAGTATCATGGAGAGTCTAAAAAAATTGCTGAACAGAGACCCTGCCGCATGGGGAGTCTCTTTGAATTTGGAAGACAGTATGGAAAACAATGGGTCTGATTCTCCATGGACTTGCATGTTGTGTCACCATTTACACCATGCCACGGTAGGGTAAACATCACAATTCTGACTTGGGAGCTTCATACTCACTCCCTTTGCATACATGCAAGTGACCACACAAGATGCAAAGTAGTGGACAATGAGGACCTCCCTCTCTCTCCACTCTCCTAGAAGAAAAGTTATAGGCTAAGTGCAGATCGAGAACACCTGTTTACCTCAAGCCTCTACTTTGGCGAGATCCAGACTTGCACAAAAAAATGTTCCTTCCTTCTCTGAAGGAAGAGCCAGCTCTCCTCTGACAGATTGCACAACGCCTCAGCCACTATTGTTGGGACAGGCAAGAACACTAAAGCAGGTTGCAGCCTCTTCTCATTGCTCATCTTATACTAAGGAGATTTGACGTTCCCGTTTCTGTGTAATTGCACCAGGCAGGTCACACCTATTGGCCTGTGGGCAACATACCATGTCATGCCTTTTGTGTATCGCTTAGTGACTTTTTATGCAAGAACTAGAACACCTAGTCAGCATTTTAGCACTATTTGCATTTGAATACAATTTAGGATTTGTTTGCTCAAATAGAAAGCAGCTGGCTTTCCGAGATCCATAGTGGTGTGTGTACTGTGCATTTAAGAGCACGGCTGAACTCCTACTTATTGTGTTCACTAGGGTAGGGCTTTGTGGTTGAGTCAGATTCTCAGCTGGGTGTGACTGTCTCATCCTAGATGTGGTCCTAGAATGTTCACAGAGAGTCTCGTTCTTTTCTCCCATGCCAGTTTGACCCTGGTGTAATTCCAGTGGAGATGCTCCTAATTTACAACAGTGCAAGTGGGAAGAGAATCAGGCTTTTAAGTTGAGATTTTAAACGTTAGCACTTCCTCCTGAAACCTTGTGTTCAATAGGTGGGTCTTAGTTAAGTGACTAAAAGCTAGCAGCAAAAAACTTGTAGTTGTGGGAAATATCAGAATAGCTGGAATTGTTAATCATGAGGCAAAGACCATAAGAATGGCCATACTGGTCAGACCAAAGGCCATCTAGCCCAGTATCCTGTCTGTCGACAGTGGCCAATGCCAGGTGCTTCAGAGGGAATGAACAGAACAGGTTCGAATGATCCATCCCCCATTCCCAGCTTCTGACAAACAGAGGCTAGGGACGCCATCCCTGCCCATCCTGGCTAATAGCCATTGATGGACCTATCCTCCATGAAATTATCTAGTTCTTTTTTGAACCCTGTTATAGTCTTGGCCTTCACATCATCCTGTGGCAAGGAGTTCCACAGGTTGACTGTGCCCAGAATATTCATATAATAATTTGGCCTGTTTCACATGGCTATTCTCATTTGTTAAAAGGATTCCACAGGAATGTTAATCTGTGAATGCAAAAAACAACTTTGCCCATGACAAAGATATTGCTATACTTTGGGGGAAGGAAATTTTAACTTGTTCTCTACAGGATTTAGTTTTTAAAGTTGAGGGGAGAGCAGTTAAGGAAACTGTCGACTTGAACGTTGGGAGCTTCTGATAAAGCCGCCTTTAGTCAGTGTCTTGAATTTTGTTTTAAATGTACATTTGTACCGTTCATTTTATGTATCTCGCTAGCGTGTTGGTTTTCATTGGTATGAATTTTTTCAAATGTGAAAAAAGCTTTGGGCTGTGTGCGCTAAAGGAAGAAAGTAGTATTGTACTTACCCACCTTCCTGGGTGGGTGCAGCAGTTAACTACTGCTAGCATGCATAAGCAGCAGCCAGTACTAGGAACACCATTAGCAATGCTGTTCCTCAGACAGTGAGAGACAAATCTAAAATAGATTATGGGGTCACCGTGGTTGTCCTAAAGATGCTTTCTTTACAAGCTTCTCAGCGTGGGGATTGTTTTTAGTTGCGTGTGTATGAATTTAGTGCTGCCTGGAGACCAAAGACTGATCTAATCTACTGTTTTAGATATTTTTCAAGGCCTGTCACCTTGGTGATAAAGCTGAAATAGACCATGCAGCCTTTTCAGTGGCTGACTTAAGACTGTGCCAAATTTGCATGTAGCATGAGTGACTAAGAGCTAAAAAAAATAAAGACAAATATTTGACTGTTTCCAGGGTGCAGTGTCATCAGACGTTAATATTGTACTGAATTGCTCTCTTCCACTATACTGTCTTGTGTAGGGTGACCAGATGTCCCTATTTTATAGGGACAGTCCCAAAATTTGGGGCATTTTCTTCTATAGGCGCCTATTACCCCCACCCCATCCTGATTTTTCACACTGGCTGTCTGGTCACCCTAGTCTTGTGGGATGTCATAGGGTTTCTTTAAAGCTGCAGAGACGCTTTGCTGATTCCACAAATTCCCACAGTTTGTGCAAATTCATCAAGGCTTTTCACCAGTCACAGGTGTAGAACGGATATGTGAGAATTTTTAGCATCTCAGGGATTACTACTCTCTGTATCTAGAGTCTTGAACCTACCTAGAGATTGGATTATGGAAAATAAGCCATGCTAGATGCCTCTCAAAATGCTTGCCAAAGGGTTTCCTCTTATGCCTTCCAAACTAACTTGTCAGTTGCAGCTGGAAGTACTGAGCTAGCCTGCTGGTGCTTTTTGTTCTTGATGCCTTTTATCTAAATAACTATTTATAGCCATGCAAAGCAGCATTAGTTGGTAGACAGTAAGTCTGAAGCCAGCCAGGGGTTATTCCCAATAATGGTGCCACGCAACATTGCCCTCCTGTCTTTCTAGAGGAACAATACTCTTGTAAAGCATGTATGTAAACCTGTAAGCGGAGTAGAAACCAGTGTGCAAAGTATGGACTTTTCAAGTAACAAGGCAAAAATCAGAATGCAGCAGAGGAATTACTACAAGCCAGGGTTACTAGTAGGAAGTTAGGGAATGTAAAATATAGGATCCAAGTGTCCATGGAACAGCAGGCTCTATAGACATTTTATTAAAAGAAAACACATTGCTGGTCAGAAGTAATTATACCTGTGACACTGATGGCTTTTCAAGAGCTTTTCTGGTCCCTTTGGATAAAATGGATCAGCCAGATTGTAAAAGCGTTTACTAAGCCAAAAGGGGGAAAATATATATATATATATATATATATATATATAAAATAAAACTTCCAGAGTCTTAGCAAAACCATTCATGCAAACGTGTAATTAAGGCTTCTCCCCCCCATCCCCATGGGTGGAACATGTATAGGGCAGACAAGAACATTGCAGTTATTACATCTGTGTAACTAGTTTAAAAAAAAAATCCCTCTTTTAAGGAAACATTCTATGAGCATTTGTCAGGCAGGACTTTCAGACAAGTATGTTTGTTGGTGCAAGTCACCTTTTTATTCTTGAACCCAGTGTTATTACTGTAATAATTCGCAGTGCCAGTTACCGTTATTATTTGAACCAGGTAGTTAATTGTATTCTTCACAATGCAAAGTGTTAAGTGATGAAAGAAAAATGTAATGCATGGTTAACTCATGGTGAGAGCTCTGTAACATGTTCTAGCCAAGCTCAAGTCATTGTGGTTTCAGCTTTCATTACAAACTCAGACCAGGTTCCTCAAAAGGTTTCTAGCAAACCTGGTATCAACTTATGGGCTTGTGTTAACACCAGGCTGATCTCACTGGTTCCTTGTTTCATTGCAAAACCAGGAGGAAGTCAGGGGGGTTGGCTGAATTTTGAGTTGGTTTTAGTGTTTGTTCTAACATGCAACTTGGGGAAGAATTTTCTGAACTGAAAAACCTTATTTTAGTACAGGTCTACTTGTCCTGGCCACTGACCCCTTACTTCCCATCAGATGGGATGCATGCTGGGAAGTCCCCACTTCTGGTGGAAAAGGATTAATACTCAGAGCCCATACCAGCTTGATAGATGGATTCAGGATATGTGGCAGAGAGAGAATGCAGTGACTGAATGGTAAATGGGAAACAGAGTGGCTCTCTAAGAGATGTTCCAATGCACGGACATGGGAAGTGTCACCCTGAGGGTGCACAGTGCCCCAAAGGGGGTGAAGAGGAAATGGGACCATGACTCTGCCTCCCCTGTACACAAGCTGCATGGAAGGGTTTGTGTTGCACTCCAGAAAGGAATACATGCACCCAGGAGCTCCCTGAGACAGAGCAGCCCCGAAGGCTTCCCTTGGTGTGTGCATCTCTGCACTGCGCCCAACCCAGGGCTGTGGAAACATGGCCCTGAGAATCTGCTGGCGCTGTAATGCAGGGGAGAGAGAGAGAACTGGCTGACTGCAAAGACAGCCATGGGCCTTCAGGGTGCAATGTGAGCTGGTTCCTAAGGGAAGTTACTGCAGCAGGAATGCTGGTTGTACACCTACTGGAATAAGGCTTGCTAGTCACTACTGTAGGGGTTAAATCTCTAGCCTGCTGCCTGCCTCCCTCCCCACTTGTGCAAATCCCAGCTTGGACAGTCTGCCCCAGGGAGGGTCTTCTTCTGTTAGAGGCAGTCAGGCGTCTCCTGAAACTTAGGGTAAAGAGAAGCCACAGACAAAATTAAGTGCACAGAGAGCACAAGAGTGCAGATGTGACAGTGTAATTCACTTCTGTGCAGGCTGCACATTCCCTGCAATTCAGCTTTCTTCCAGCAGTGAGTGAGGCCTCCTTTATCGGCTCGATTTAACCAGCTATGATTTCTTGTGGTCCCACTTTGGCTAGGGGAGTTCAGTCTGCATTTGTCTACATTAGAGCCAGACCGTGGCCTTGTTTGCATTGCTTATAGCACAGCTTTGTCTAACAAAACAACCCCCCCCAAACCCTCAGTTTCCTCGTTATTGTAAATAGAATTCCTTGCACTGCAGAAGCTAAGGGCTTATGGGCACAGTGTGCTGGATTCTTTGGGATATTAAAGGAGAAGTTGGCTGCTTAGCAATGAGTTAATTTCTCTTTTTAAAATGCAAAGCAGTCAGTTTAGCTAGACTGCAGCCTTCCTTCTGCCTGCAGGGCAGACTGTACATGAGGCCCAGGTTTGAAAGAGAGGACTCTCCAGTTAAAGAAGCAGGCAGCATAAAGCAAAAAGAACAGCATATTGTAGCTGGTCTTGTACAGACTGGACAGCATGCCTGATGCCGACCAAAAAAGAGGTTTCAGATTTACTTACTTCCAAGCTATTCACTGCAAATGTGTAGGTGCCAACATTTCTGATATCAACCAATTAGTGTCATGGAAGGGAAGTAATTTATTGCTAATGAGACACAGCAATAAAGCTCAGATGGAAATAAATTAAGTGGCTGGTTAGCCCAGTTACTTTTCAGATTTACATAAAGCTTGCTAGGACCAGTACAGAGTAGTGTTTTCAAAATCTAGAAATAGTTAAAACCCAAGTAAAGGATAAAAAAAGAAAAGAAAATAAAAAAAAACCACACATACACACCACACACTTGACTTTTCTTTAAGTTTGTACTTTTGTTTTAAATATTGTGGGCTGGCCTGTGCTGCCCTCACCTGGTGAGCTTTTACAGAGATGGGTAGTCCTACTGACTTGCCACAGCAGAAATGGTGTGGTAATTTACTCTGTTTCCAGCTGCTTGGAGTAACCAACCATGAATGGTTATCAGAGAGTTGGGTCTCCCCTTTCTTAAGGAGATGCACCCAAACAATGAATCACTGTGTATTATATGAAGAGGGCACTGTAGCACCTGGCAGAGCAGTTATTATGCGTTGTCCAGATGCACTAAAGAAATGCAATCTGTACTGGAACTGAAATTTCATTTCAATGCTCTTTTTAAAAAACAAACAAAAAAAAACAAACTTTTTTTTAAAAAGCCCCTACAGTCCGAGAAGTGTAAAGAACTAAGCAGCAGACATTTTAGAGGTTGAGAGATATGATGGGGATGTGGGTGTTCACTAGTCCAATTTAACTGAACACCTAAAAATCCTGCCTTCCTCAAATGCATGTTTCTCTCTCGTCAAAAATGTCTAACAATGGTAGGTGCCCACTGGAATAGTAACATAAACTGTTGCACAAAGCATTTTAACTCTAAAGGAGTGTTGGTTTCTCTCTCTCGTTTATTGTTTAAGAAACAACTGACTATTTTCCTACCTGTTTGGGAAAACTAATTTTGACACGGATATCACCACTTCCAACTTCACCTCAATATATGTTCCATTCTATATGCATCCGAAGAAGTGGGCTGTAGTCCACGAAAACTTATGCTCTAATAAATTTGTTAGTTTCTAAGGTGCCACAAGTACTCCTGTTCTTTTTGCGGATACAGACTAACACGGCTGCTACTCTGAAACTTCCAACTTTGTTTACTCAGCCCCCACACCCTTTCTCTCAGCTAAATCTATACACCAACAAACAGATGTGCTCTCCCTCCCTGTTTTACACTCTTTACCAATAATTAATTTATAAGCAGATGTGGAACAGTAGTTTTCCACCTCTGTCCCCTCCCTCACCATGCATTACCTGTAAATAAAGGCAGCAAAAAGCCTTAATCTTTGTGGAATGGCTGAGATGTAGAAGTACCGTTCTTCTAGTCTTACTGCTTTCATAGCTGCAGCTGTTCTGAGGAAAGACCTGTGTGCAAATGTTTGTTTCTTCATAAACCTGACTATTGGGCTCTTTGAATAGCCAGTCCCCTTATTCCAGTGTAATTATTAAACTGGAATCTCACTTCAGTGAATTTTAATTTGGAAACTGTTAGAATATTTTTATTCTTTTGCACATATTGTGCTCTACAGTGCTCTGGCAATAACACCAATCAGTTAATGTTTTGGTAGAATTTGTGCATTCCTTAAGCTGTGGTGAGCCTGTTGGAATGTTTGTGGTCGAATGTAAATCAGAAGCTTGAGTCTAGCAGAAAACTCTCTTGTTTCATGCATTGGCTGCAGCATTTTCCCCTTTCACACTAAGCACCGGATGATTCTCCAGTGCCTGTTGCCACCTTTTAAAAGGAGGTTTTGGATAGCAGCAGTAGGAGTTGTAGGTGGTGTTTGCGGTGAGGTGGTAGGGAGGTGTTTGAATTAGAGGTGCCGGGATAGGTCAGATTAGAGTCATCGGAAAGTCGATTCCCTGTAATTGACGTTGCGATGGGATACAGCAGGGAAAGTGAGCAGATGTGAGTCTGGACTACACGTGCCCAGAGATCATGTCATGGACCTGGGCAGGGATAGCTCCTCTGTCCATTTTGTTTTTATTTGCGTAATTGAAGTATTTAAGAGCTCTGGTGAGACTGTGCCTGGAATGTCACATTCAGCTCCAGATACGTTGCCAGAAACATAGAGACAAGTTAGAAAGAATTCAGAGAAGAGCAACAAAAATGAGTAAGATGCAGAAAGATCAGATTTATGGGGGTCAGTATGAGAGTATCCTCAATGGAGGATAGATCCACCAATTGCTATTAGCCAGGAATGCAATCCCATGCTCTGGGTGTCCCTAAACCTCTGTCAGAAGCTGGGAGTGAACCAAATGCAGTTGGATCACTTGATAAATTGCCCTGTTCTGTTCATTCCCTCTGAAACACCTGGCACCGGCCACTGTCGGAAGGCAGGATACTGGGCTAGATGAACTATTGGTCTGACCCAGTATGGCCGTTCTTATGTAGCTTGGCTGCATGACAGCTGAGTGTGAAGCTTGCCAGTCTGAAAATATCTGAAAGGCTTAAATGCCCAGAGAGAGAGAATTATTTAGGGAGGTAAAAAGCAGGTATCATTAGGAGTAGTGGGGTGGACTTAAGAAAAGGAACTTTTCAGTTGGATACGAGGGAAAAAAAAAACACTTTACTCTCTGGAATCGTCTCTGGAGAGAAGTGGTGGGAGCTGCATCCCATAAGAATCAGCCAATGAGCTAACAAGTGTTCGTTACCTCAACTTCTAGGATAGGTCACATTTTTTACCAGAAGGGATAGTAACATTGTAACCGGAGTCCTGTATTTCCGGTCCAGTCGCCAGTGCACAGACACCCACCTCATTCAATGCCCCACTGCAACTGGCGCATGGTTCCTAGCCACTAGGAGCGGCCAAGAATTAAGTGGGCCCAGGAGGCTAAATGCCCCTTCCCTGGAGGGAGTCTGTTCAGAAGAGAATTGGGGCATGCTGGCAAGGGCAGTGCCAGGGGGTGGGGCAGAAAGGAGCCTAACCTGCATCACTTTGGTGCTCAGCGGAAGCCCTCGGTACCCAGGGCAGACAGCCTACCTTTCAGCGGCAATCCCGTACTGTAGAGGAGTGGCCTCACCACTAGTGTCCCCCATCTCACAGCTGGGTGTAGCGTAGCAGTTCTTTCCTCTCTAGTGCCCCAGGCAATGGCCACTGCAGTGGTCTGCCTCTTCTTGCAACTCAGCCAGGTCACGTTTTAGTTCCACCCCTCCTGGGGTAACAGCAAGTCCAACACAAATCCCGTGTCCTCACATCAGGGCCTCAGACCCACAGTCCATACATGAGGGCTTTAAAGCATCCTTATCCCTTTATGTCAGGGGCTTCACACCACCTTCCCAGTGGTGGAAGGAGGAACCCAGTCCCACCCTGCACAGTGGGTTGCAATCCAGGGACCCTGGAAGCAGCCACTCTCTGCTCTATCAGACACCTTGCCTCGGCCTCCCCGGACCCCATCCTATCATGAGCCTTTCTTCAGGCCCTTTCCCGGGCTATTTGTACTGAGCAGGGCTTTTCCCCAGAGGTCTGCTTTCTACCCTTGTATCAGCATCAGCTATGGGAGCTTGCTCCAGTCCTGTGCCTTCAGGTATCTTCCCCATACAGGCTTTTTCCTTACCCTGCAGGAGTGTTTCCCACAGCTCTTGCCTGTCTCTAATTCCCAGAGAACACCTGCACAGTTCTTCCCTTACAACCCCTTCTGTGCCAGATCTTCTGTCTTTGTAGCTCCACCCAGCTCCTCTCCAGCTGGGCTTCATCTTTCATTAGTCCTGGGGCACCCTCCAGGTTCAGCCAGGTAGGTTAATTGGCCTTTTGGGCCCACATTAACCCTTTCACTACTTGTGCAGGGTGAACACCTCACCTTAGTTCACTGAAAACTTCTTTTGAAAAAAGCAAACTCCAAACTGGAAGACTGATGTACCCTGCCACTGAGCAATCAGACAATTCAAGCTTCCTTGTAGATGTTACTTTCATTTGCTATATGTCTGGGGCACTGTGTGCTGTAATTAGTGAACGTATCCCCATAATTATCTCAGTAGGAAGGTACATATTTATAAGATGTTCTTGAATAGACCTGTCGTGCTTACTGAGATGTTAATCACACAGCTGGCTTCCTTAATAAGCAGTTGTCTTCCACTGTTTGTTCAAAACACAGGGGCTTCTTTCCTTAAAAGCTTTTGTTTTTATCCCTGAGCAGCCAAGCCTCCTTCAGACAATCCCCCAGCACCAACACTGTGTATTCAATGCCCTGTGTTTATGGAGCTTTCCTCCCCTTGAATGCCTTTTCTGTGTGTAAAATGTTGGGTTTACTCTGCATTAGTTGTGAGGGTGACTTGGAGAGTTATACTAGTATTTTCTTCACACCACTTCTTTGTCAGGCTTTCCACCTGTGACATCTTCTTCTCTATAATCTATGTATTGACTTCTGCCACATGTCAGCAATAAGCTTTGAGCTCTTCACACCAAAGCTCAGTTTTCTGCCATTCCAGTTAAAAGGGTAACTACATTTGCTGACAGCAGTAGTAGGCTGGACCAGCCACATGAATATTACATGTACTCCTCACCTTATGTCCTAAGAGCACCATAATTTATTATTTGCTCACTATGTTGGTCACGTTATTTTTGTTTCATTCTCCTTTCCTTACCCCTTTCCTTTGTCTACCTTCATGCTTTGCACTTGTCTAATTGATATTGTTAGCTCTGCAGGGCAGGGGCTGGGGATAACATTTTCAAACCCACCGAAGTGACTTAGGCGTCTCAGTCTATGGGATGTAGGACCCTATGTCACTTTTGAAAATGGGATGTAGGTTCCTGAATTACTTAGGCACTTTGCCCTGGGTCTTTTTCCCTCAGTCTCAGTGGAGTTGCATGCAAAGTTCTGGCACTGTATAAATGTTTATGAATTAATACTTGAAACTCTCTTTCCATCTGCAAGGGACTTGTCTCTCTTTCCAACATTGTTACTAATTTGTTTTTCAGTGTAGTCCTCTGGACTTGGGTGGACCACAGATGGAACAGCTGTAAGAGCCATTCACTGATGGCTTCCCAGCACGGCTCAACTTACCTTGGCCAACACTTATGATTCCAGCAAATGTTTGCTGCTTTTCAGACCTTGATGCTCTGTGTGAGCTCCCTCCCCAGGGATGGGGAAAAACCCCGTTCAAGCCCAGCCAGATGAAGAAATTGTTTTTATTCTCTGTTAAAAATTGAGAACTTCCAAGGAAATTTTGTTTTAATACTTATTGTCAAAGGTCTGTTAACGGAGCAGGAGCTTGCCAAGATCTGAAATACTTAATAGCCAAATGTCCAGACACAGAGCACCAGCTTGGAAACTATGGAACGAAAAACACAGTGTTCTAGCAAAACAGAGAGAGATCGAAAATAATTCTCATGAGGAGAGGAGAAAGCTTTCCTGTGTTGCGGGGTGTGTGTGTGTGTGTCCCTCATCTTGCTCCCATTGAGGTCAATGGAAATTTGGCCACTGACTTCAGTGGGGGTGGGAGGAGCAACAGAGACTTGTTTAAGTATCTTCCCAGAAAGTCGGGTAATGAATCTGAAGATTCCACTCAGTTCCGCTCTAGATACATGTAGCCTGCAATATAAACACAGAGAGAGATTCATTTCCTCCCTACCAGTGTTCTCTGTCTGATCTCCTAGGGTAGACGTACCATCCCAGACTGTATAGCATGGTACAATAAACCTCTGCATGGGTTTTCAGCAGCGCTTGAACCCAGAACCTTCAGCACCACCTGTAGCGCTTGGAACTCTAGGAGTAACTCCATCATGTGGTAGTGATAGTAGGCTATTATATTCTAATGGACTAGCCACTTGAGGGCATATGACACACACACAGTTCTAATGTGGCCCAGCGGTGCAATCAGTGAGAAATCTTATTATAGGGCACTTATTGTTTTGTACACTACTTGGATGAAGCAGGCTCACTGCTCCCTTTTTTTACCTCATGGCAGGAGGCAGTAGGCCTGGTTCTCGAGTCTTTTGACGTCAGCTCTACATGGTTATCGTTTAACTCAATAAGCCCAAAGACTGCTAGATGCATGTCACAGTTATCTTGCTAAATCCCTAAAAGCCTACGGTGTGAAAGTATTGAGCTAGCTCTTGCTCTCCCATCTTGTCTGGTAAGGGAAATCCTTTTGCCAGCAGACGAGTGGTCCTTCATTGTTGTACCTAGAACCCCTCTGCTTCACACCAATTTCATTGTAGCTGGTTTCAGAGTAGCAGCCTTGTTAGTTTGTATCCGCAAAAAGAACAGGAGGGTGCCACATGTACTCCTGTTCTTATTGTAGCTTGTGTCGAGGCTGAAATCCATGTGCAAGAGACCCAAAGCATTTGCCAAATGTTGCTTCTTGCTTATCTCTATGTACAGGGAAATATGAACACAACATCCTCACCCTCCGATCACTCAGCCGGCTCCCTTTAGCACTCTCTGTCCTTTCCCACAGGTCACTGACGTTGGTATGAGAATCTTTTCCTCCACAGGCCTTGCCATCTGGAACAACCCTTTTGTTCCTTAGCACCTCATCAACTCTCCGTCTCTTTCCAATTCTCATCTGATACATTTTTGTCTCCATGGCTGATGCCTCTCTCTGTTATTGGCCTTTTGACCAAATATTTAGTTTATTTGTCCATTATTGCACCGCCTGCTGTAATGAATACCATATTGTCCTTTAGTACTGTCTTTTGGGATAGAGCCTCCATAAATGACTGCACAGATTAAATCTGTGTAGCCTCCAAGTGGACCGTGTGCATAGGCATGTTACGCCCTTATATTTCAGAGGGAGCTGGGTGTATTTCCTTGTGATAAAGCACCAGCTTATGCGGCACATCTTTATTGACAGGGAAACAAAGAAGGAGTTGGGGCTCCTCAGTCCCTCTTCTGTTGGAGGTGAAAGAGTGAAGAACCCTTTGCTGTTAAAAACGCTTCTTAAATTCCAGTGCAAACACAGCTAGAGTTGCATTCTGCTCACCGTTTTTTGTACAATGGCTCTGAGGTTAAGCTACGCAAGCTCTGTATCTGTCGCAGGGCTCGGCTATCTCGTTACAGCAGCTGTTCTTCTTTCAGCTGTGGTAAGTGACCAATCATGTAATTAAAGACTGTAAAACTTTTCCTCTGCTAAGAAAATACTTACAAGGGTCGTGTTCTCCTGCGTGGTTTTAAACTTTCGTAAAAGGCTTCCCTAACTAAGCCGTGCAGCCGGTGGAGTGGAAACTGTAAGAGGGCACTGTTTGAAATATCCATTTGATGACAGGGTTCAGTTTAGATATGGATTCAGCAGCTAACTTGCTGTATTGCTTTCTAGTCTGCAGCATTTTGTATTTCTGCCTTGTGAGCTGAGCATAAATTTTATTTTTGTCCATTAACTGCTGTGAACTTTCCTCTTTGTCGAAGTACTGGATGCTTATGATGTAATATTATTTCTTTCTTCTTCGCCTTTATTAGTTTATAGTACTCAGAGGCCTGCTAGGTCTGCCCTGGTAGAGGGTCACAGGCCCTTCCTTTAATCTAAAATACATCAGGATTGGTTTATTTCTTTTTAATATTGCTATCCTGAATTCTTTCTAGTTGTAGCCATAGAACTTTATTGTCTCAAAAGAAGTGATAACACATTGTCACTGCTTAATAAATAATAATAATATAGAGGCAGCAATGGCAAGTTCGAATTGCAAAGTTTGCTAGAGACAGGGTAGTTTGAAGGGAGTCAACAACCGTCAGGAGTAGTGATTTATTAGTGTAATTCCTAGAAGCCACACAAAAGCGTTGGAGTGAATAGTGCATCATAATATCATAGAAGCATAGACATTAGGGATGTAGAAGTCCTGTTAGGTCACTTATCCACCTCCCTGCCAATGTCAGATTGTCCTCTGTCATGGTTTTCCCAGCCTAGAAATGATGGGACTCCCAGCGTTTGCCTGTGAGAGATTAATAGATCACACATGTTATAGGGAAATATAACAGTGATTTTGCAAACCACGTAAAATATATAGATGAAAGGAAAAAATATATATATATTCCCTGGAGCCTTCCAACTTATGGAACGTTTATATAAAGGAATGGATAGAAAGGGAACTTCTGTGTCTTTTGCCTCCACCCTTCCATACAAAGAAGTGACTAATCAGCAGAGAAGAAAGAACTGCAAAGCTGGAGAGAGAAAGTAGGGAGAAAGTAATCAGATAACAGGGAATAGAGGCAAAAAGAGGCTAGGAAGGAAGTCAGGAAATGGAGGTGGGTGGACATGGAAAGTAATAAAGGTCAAGAAGGATTTTCCTTAGATGATTTCAGTGCGAGAGCCAATGGAAACTTCCCAATCCTTGTTTGGAACCGCAGTAATTAGGATTCGAGAAGAAGTCTTAGTTTAACAAGAGCTTCATTGTACTGCACAAGCCTAAGAGAATTCTCTGTTTCATTTCCCTCTCCCAGCCTGTCAGCATGGTGGAACACGCTGAATTTCTGAAGGCTGGAAAGGAGCCGGGCCTACAGATCTGGCGGATTGAGAAATTTGATTTGGTACCTGTGCCAAAAAACCTGTATGGAGACTTCTTCACTGGAGATGCTTATCTGGTTCTGAACACCGTCAAACAGCGGAGTGGGAACCTGCAGTATGATCTGCATTTCTGGTTAGGTAAGGTCCGAGGGGCTTGTCTCTGTCTTAATGGAAACTGGCAGTTCTTCCAACTCCTGGAGCTAAACCCGGGAAAGTGAAAGTTCTTGCACTGTGTTCCTCTCACTGGTCCAGGACTCTTGGGTAAACCTGTCCTGCCACAAGGGAAAAGAAGGCAAAAGTGGCACTGTTAAGGTCATGTAATTTTTTATTCCCATAGTGCCTCTCATCCCAAAGTGTTTCACACTTTCTCTGAACACTGCACTACTGACATGCAGCCACCTCTGGGGTGGAGGGCAGCAACTAATCATTGCCCTGCACAACCACAAGAAGGGAAAATGTTGTTCAGACTCTACAACGAACACTTACACTTTTGTAAAGTGCCATAGGGTCTTTAATGCCCACATGGAGCAGATGGGACCTCAGTTGAGCTCTCATACAAAACACGCAGCTCTGCGGTGCAGTAAAGTGGAGTAGCCTGCTAATGATCAATGGGGTTCTATACTAGTTCAGTGCCTTGTCATATCTATGTTGTAGCAATGCCAAATCTCCTGAGAGAGGAATTCTCAAGGGTTCCTGACAATCTGCAGAGCCAGGCTGCCAATGCACTAGTGCCCCCTCAGGGTCTGCTAGATTGCTTGACTTTTGGGCAGACTGAATGCATCTTCTTGCCAAGTCAGCCAAGTCAGTCAGGCTGTCAGTGGTAGGAACGCCTAGCTCTTATCCGGAGCTTTTCATCTGTAGATCTCAAAGTGCTTTACAAAGGAGGTCAGTGTTGCTATAGCTGTTTTACAGATGGAGAAACTGAGACTCAGTCCCTACCTGGCTGTAATCAAATACCTGTCAGTAGAGGTTTTCCAGGAAACTAGCCCTCCAAGGAATTGTTTGCCCAATGTGAAACAGCTGGATGAGACGGCAGAGGCCCTGCATTCACTCTGCGGTGTCTTCCTTTGATTTCTAGGGGATTTCTGTAGTCAGGATGAAAGCGGTGCAGCTGCCATATTCACTGTCCAGATGGACGATTATCTTCACGGGAAGGCTATCCAGCATCGGGAGGTGCAAGGGCACGAGTCTTCAACTTTCCTGGGATACTTCAAATCTGGCCTGAAGTACAAAGTATGTATTTGCTGGACATCCAGCCTAGCAGGTCTGAATCTGAGTAGAAAGGTTTCCCAGCCTGTCCACGTCACCGAGGAGAAGTAAGGATTGCCCTCTTGTCGATCACAGGGAATAAATTCCTCACCAGCTGTTTTCAATGACAGGGCACAGAACAGCAGCTCGTAGTAAGAGAGCCCGGGCTGGATTCAATGAGACAGAAATGAAAGCCCCAGGCAATTGGAGGGATTGGAGTTTTGTTTTCTTGGAAGAAGGGAGCTGCCCCAAGGTGTCTGCAGCTGATTTGGGAAATAGAAATCTGAGTTAATGGCAGATGCCTGCCCTTGTGCATTGATTGTGCCCTTCCCCATCGACTCAACTAGCTGTGGCCTTTCCAGTGTCTCTATTTCTATGCCCACCACATTTCCTCTGCTAGTTCTCTTGGCATCGATCATGGGTAGTGTTACGGGAAGGTGGGGGAAAGCATTGGGGAATCATTCTTCCATAGTGGTGCAAAATGGTGGGATAGGAGGGGGTGGAATTAGATTGTCCAGACATAGTCATCCACATTAGCTATCCACTGGCACAAGCAAAGCAACATTACGCCAGGCTCTTCCACAGTTGGCTATTTTTTTCCTTGTCCAGGATTTTCCTACAATTTTTTTATTTGCTTATTCGTAACCCTAGTATTTTCCATTCCTTTCTCATTTTAATTTGGTTTCGCTTTTTGGGGAATGGCTGAAACCTACTGCCTAAATTGTCCAAGAATAGAATAGACGCTTCTGCCAGATACAGACCTTTAATCGGTGGATGTATCATTTTTTAAAGTGTTTTAAATCTCACCTTGGACAAATGCAGTGAAAAGGACAGGTAGCAAAAAAGTGAGTTTTCTCTTACTGCGTGTTGTATGAAGAGTGAAAGAATGTGTGAGAGGCAGTTGTCCAGAGACAGACTGCTCAAAGGGAGGCAGCTGTTGTAGTGGTTAGAGCAATAGGCTGGATGGTCAGGAAGTGCGAGTACTTTTCCCAGCTCGGCGCTGATATGGTCTTTGTCACTTCCTCTTTTGAATTCACTTTGTTTTCTGTTCACTCTTTCTCTTAGCAGCCGTGAGAGTGAAAGATGGAGTCTGGGTAGCAGGGAGTAAGCGAAGGGGCATGTTACTCTAATACACCCAGTGCAATAAAAAGGCCAACATAGACCAGGCTTCCTCCACTTCCCGCTCACCCCGTTTATATTCATATTCAGAGGCTTGCTCTATGCAGCTTGGGTGTGTCCCAGGATCCCTTGCATCTGTTTCCCTGGGTATGCTGGAGAAGTTGCTCCGGGGATTGATGTAGTGATCTGTACAGACAGAGACTGGGAACTAGCTTGCCCTCTGAGCCAGCTGCGGGTGACTCCTTGCCCTTGGGAGGTGAGAGCCTCTGACACAGACACAACAACTTCAGACTCTCAGTTCCTTCAGAGCAAGCATGTGAGTAGGAGTTACCTTCTTCTTTGTTCTTCTAGACTGGTGGAGTTGCTTCTGGCTTCAAGCATGTGGTTCCCAATGAGGTGGCTGTCCAAAGAGTCCTTCAGATCAAAGGCAGACGAGTGGTTCGAGCTACTGAGGTCCCTGTGAGCTGGGACAGTTTCAACAATGGAGATTGTTTCATCCTTGATCTGGGCAGTGTAAGTCTGCTAGTTAAACACATGTTCGGCGAATCTTTGGGGAATGGGAGATGTCTTGGTGGGCCATTTGTTTTTCTTCCTAGTCTGTGTTAAGCTGTGCGAGGCTCCCCCAGGTCACCAGTGATTTCACAAACTGCACAGCCGATCTAGTAACTCTCATATTGCCACAGAGGAAAGTGAGCTGTATTTTCCTGGGCTGATGAGCTGTGGGACTCCAGCCCCCTAGATCCAGGCTTCCCAACCCCTCACCAACTGCTGCTGCAGGCTGCCCCTTCCTACCGGCATGAAAAGGCCCTAATGCACTGCTGCTGCTTAGCTCAGGCCTGTTAACCCAGCCATTGGTGTGTTCTTTGCATTATGCTGCCTAAAGAAGCCTCGTGTTCCTGGGATGGGGCTCTCTGAAATGCCATACTCTTCGTCTGTGCCCTGCAGGACATCCACCAGTGGTGCGGCTCCAAGAGCAATCGGTTTGAGCGGCTGAAGGCCACCCAGGTGGCTAAGGGGATCCGGGATAATGAGCGGAGTGGCCGTGGCAAAGTCTACGTCATGGAGGAAGGGTCAGAGCGGGAGCAAATGCTGCAGGTCACTTTCTTTGTATTTCATTGAACGTCACAGCAAAGTCCTTTCTGTGCAATCAGCTGCTGGGGTGATGAGTGTGGCGTCTGGATGAAAGGACGGCCTGCACGCACATGTGCAGTACAGAATGTGTGTGTTGATATACAATAGCAGCAGGAGAAGTGCTGTCGAATGGCTACAGCACAGGCTTGTGAGTCACAATATCTAGGTCTAACTCTGACCTTGCCACTGACATGCTGTGTGGCTTTGAACAAATTGTATAGCCTCAGTTTCCCCATCTTTTTCCCACATCATAGTGTAAGAATTAATGAATGTGAGTGAAGTGCTTTGAGATCCTCAGAGGGACGGGGCTATTCATGTTTCTGCTGGCTGTTCTCTTGTGCAAGGGACAGAAAACAGTGAGTGTTGAGCCCGGTTTGGAGATCGGAACAGATCTGTTTTGATGTAGTTGACCTACATTTTCTCTTGTGTGTTTTTGTGGTCAGAGCATCTGGGGAGCAGAAATTCTCTTGGATCAACGCACATAGCTAGCAGATTGTTTTCCTGTCTCTCAGGTTCTGGGACCTAAGCCCGATCTGCCAGAAGGAGTCGCTGATGACCTCAAAGCTGATGCATCCAATAGAAAGCTGGCTAAGCTGTATAAGGTAACAAGAAGCAGATGGCTCCTGACAGAGGAGCCCTGCAAAGGGTGGAATCATAGAATCATTGAAATGTAGGGCTGGAAGGGACCTTGAGAGTCCAGCTCCCTGTGCTAAGACAGGATCAAGTAAACCTAGACCATCGCTGAAAGGTGTTTGTCTAACTTGTTCTAACTAGACAGAGCTGGAGCGGAGCAGAGGCGCTCTGATTCTCACTCGTGTCGCTAGCTATTTATGAAGTGTTAACAAAGAAAGTTTATGCAAGACCATCTAAGTAGCCACTATTGCTTTATTGCCTTGCCCAGGCCTTACTGACTCCCATGTGACAGCTGGAATTGTCAGGAACGGAGGTGAAATGTCACACATGCCAGCCTGCTGGGAGATCTTGCAGTCGCTGTCCATGAGAGAAGGAAGTAATGTGAAATGAATCTGTCTAGCAGCTGTATTTAGTGGGGGAAGTGTCCTGTCAGGGAGCTGCCAGGAATGAACTAGAATCAAGGAGCTTGGGACCCAACTCTGTTAACTCCTCTGCCTCTGTCGTGCAGGCTGGCTTGACAGCTAATATATATGGAGATCTACCTATCTCATAGAACTAGAAGGGACCCTGAAAACTCATCAAGTCCAGCCCCCTGCCTTCACTAGCAGGATCAAGTACTGATTTTGCCCTAGATCCCTAAGTGGCCCCCTCAAGGATTGAACTCTCAACCCTGGGTTTAGCAGGCCAGTGCTCAAACCACTGAGCTATCCCTGGCTAGCCCCAGTGTGTGCAATGGTAGGGCAGACTGGCCCACAGGGACCTGCCAGTGTCCCTCAGCCCTGCCCTGGAGAGACCACTTCAAGGGGCGAGAAGGGAGTTTAGTGTCCGTGGCCATTCAATCCACTGACGGGTGATTTAGTAAACAAGTATGGACGTGGTTTTGTGATGTCAACACTTGTCCATTAGTAACTCTAGAGTCTGAGTCCACCAAACGCATTTGATGTGGACCAGCAAACCCACCAGTGGCTTTTCCTCAGTATAGTCATCAGGATGCCGAAATAGCCCTTTCCAGTCCTTGGGGCACAGGGCAGTTCTGCTGACAAGGCCCTTTGGGCTGCATTTGCACTGAGGACATTGGAGAGATGTGCTACCATTTCTCTAGTCTCCTAGGAAGCTGCAGTGGTGGGAGAAATCCCTGAAATCCTTGGGGCAGACCACCCCTTTGTATCACATCACTGCTGTGCCAAGAACATCACGTTTGAAGGACAGGAGGCGTGAAGGAAACCAATGCACCCAAGTCATGATGTCTGCCTCCAACTGCTACATGTAGCTGTGGAACGTTGAAAGGAGAAGGACTCCAGGTTCTTCCACAAAGTGTCTCTGAACTGATCCTTGTGTTGCATTATCCCAGGTCTCCAATGGTGCAGGGAACATGGCTGTCTCTCTGGTGGCAGACGAGAATCCGTTCTCCCAGGCTGCACTGGACTCCAACGACTGCTTCATTCTGGACCATGGCTCTGATGGGAAAATCTTCATTTGGAAAGGTACCCTGGGGAGGGAGGAGAATTAGATAAAGGCAGCTGTGCGTGGGATCTATATTCGATTCTTGGTCCCAGCTTCCTGCAAGTAGGGGGTGGGGAGGGAGTGCATGGTGCCGGTCAATTGCAGCTTCTGCAGGGAATTAAGGAACAGAACACGGGCTCAGAAGGGCATCTCGGGAGATTTAGCAGAAAAAGTTAAGAAGTTCTGAGTGGAAGGGAAGATCATTTAAGTTCATGGATACCCGTGCAGGGATCTTTGTGTAGGGCACCCTGGCAGGGATGCGGGTCTGCATGTGGCAGTGGGGACACTCATGTGGAAATGCTTCCCCCATTAGCTATGCCAATCTCCTCTCTCCCTCTGCACGATCCTGATGCCTGAGCACCAGGGGAGAGGGTCTTGGTGACTATCCCTCTCTTGGTACCTGCAAGGCAGGGTGTAGCCAGTGCAGGATCTCTGGCCCGTCAGAGCATTACAAATGTTTGACCACAGGCCACTGGGTTATGGATCATGGATGACTGGGATGGTGCGGGGGGTGGGTTTAGACTGTGTCACTGGGCCATATGCACAGGACTTGGCACATACAATTATAGAGTCATAGAGTTCAAGGCCAGAAGGAACGAGCCCTCTAGTCTGACCTGTACATCACAGGCCACCAACACCATCCACCCACCTCCACACGCAGACCAGCCACCAGAATCAGACCAAAGTATTACAGCCGTCAGGAGACTAAACTAGCCTGTGCCACAGCCAGAGGACAGGAGGGACCGAGGAGCTCCAGTGCCCGAGGCCCCCAGAAATGGCAGAGAATTGATTTAATGAGCTATTCCAGGTGATCCTAATCATTCACTACATCACAGATGGTTGTTTTCTTCTCTGTGACGTCACCTGCAGGTGGAGCCCTACTGCAGTGCAACAGTGGAAGGGGTTTAACTTGTGGACTGGGTGATTCGCTTTCCCCTCTGGGCACGAAGGAAATCAGGGGGAGTGTTTTGTTTTTACATCAGAGTGTATTATTTAACAATCATCAACACTGCCCTTTTTGTTCTTATTAAAGGCAAGAAGGCCAACTCCGAAGAGAAGAAGGCAGCCCTGAAAACTGCCTCCGAGTTCATCTCCAAGATGCAGTACCCCAAACACACCCAGGTAAGCAGCGCTGGCGGGGGCTTGGGTGGCTGCACGCCCTGCCCCCGGGCTGATGCTCAGACACCATTGAGGGTGCACCTCAAACTCTCCTCAGCCAGACACCTGGGGTGGTGATTCAGTCTGTCTGAGAGCTAGCAGGAGAAACAGAGAGAAACTGCCCAGGAAGGACTCAGAACGACTCCCATTGGGCATGAAGAGGTGCTGACTAACCTGTCCCTAGGGGATGACTTGCCCCATGGCTTCTCCAGCATTTTCTTAAGAGAGATTCGTCTTCTCCCAGCCCCACTGTGCGGTGGTAACCAGTGGAACATGCTCTTGAGGTCCATGGTTTTATTGCGGTAGCACAGACTTTCCAGGTATATCTGTGCTTAAAATAGGCTTGAACAGACATGGGCCGGGTGCAAACTAATGCTTCGCAGCCAGTGGTCACTTTGCTGGTGGAAACGCTGTGAGAGCCAAGCAGTGGGTGTGTAGAACATCACCTCTCTCCTGGGGATAGTGGGAGGGAATGATTGCCCAGTCTCCCCTTATGGGGCCAGTGAGACCTGCGGGCACCTCAGAGGCTGCGGGTTTGCGACATCAGTTCAGAGCTGCCCCGGGATTGCTCTTTGTGGCTGAATCCCTCCAGGGGCATCTGCTGTGGAGTCGCCCTAGGGATTTATATGGCCCTGTGTCATCCTGAAGCCAGTGACTGTGTCACAGCTGGGATGGGCTAGAACTGCAGCCCAGCCAGGCTCAGGACACGACTCCCCCTGATGGGCCGGCTCCCTCATTTCAGGTCCAAGTCCTGCCCGAGAGCGGCGAGACCCCCTTGTTCAAGCAGTTCTTCAAGAACTGGCGGGACAGAGACCAGACGGAGGGGCTAGGCACAGCCTACATCTCCAGCAACATCGCCCAGGTCGAGAAGGTGCCCTTCGACGCCGCCACGCTGCACAACTCCACAGCCATGGCTGCCCAGCACGGCATGGAGGACGATGGCTCTGGCAAGAAACAGGTAGGGGGGTGACGCGGAGAGAGAATGGTGGCACCAGCACCCCCAGGGACCAGTTTGTGTCCCCTCTTGATTCTTCCATTATCTGCCTCCTGGCAGGGGAGGGTGACGGTCTGGGAGTGCATTGGGGCAGGGGGACTGCCCAAGGGAGCGTCTCCCCTCTCCATTTGGACGCCTGGGTTTGTGCAAAGAAGCCATGCTGAGGTTGTGCTCAGAAGGGCTAAACGCTGAGGCCTCCTCTTCTCTCTACTGCCCAATCCCAGTTCTGAGCTGAAAAGAGGTCCTGGCCAATGCTTGCTCCTTTGGAAATGTGGGGGGCCAGCCGGCTGAAAGCTCAGCCCAAGGTTGCCCTAGGCTGGAGAAACTCTTGGGTACCACCAAGCCAGCAAGAAGACTTGTCACCCAGCCCACAGGCACCCGGCCCCTGACTCACATTTACCCCCAGGGCTCTGAGCCTTTTGGTGCACCTGGCCCAGGTTTGGGGTTTGTAACCCAACCAGGCAAGTTTTGCCTTGATTCCGGGCCTCTCTGGAAAGGTTTTGCACAAGGCTGTATGTCACCGGCTGTGGGAGGGGCTCGTTGTTTTACCACCTTTCCCCAGCAGGTGGCACTGCAGGGCCATGGCTTGTAGGAGGTTGAATATGTGAAGTAAACAAAACAAAAAAGTCCCTTGTTAATGTAGCACAGTTTGTTCTGTTCTCCCATTTTGTGGTTTGGGGTATTTCCCCTCCCCCTTTTTGCTGCTGGTTTTGTAGATCTGGAGAATAGAAGGCTCTGCTAAAGTGCCCGTGAATCCTTCGCTGTATGGCCAGTTCTACGGAGGGGACAGCTACATTATCTTGTATGACTACAAGCACAGTGGAAAAACGGGACAGATTATCTACACTTGGTAAGAGGGATTTTCTGGAGAGGAGCCAAAAAGCAAATGCCCTGCACTGTAATTGCATGGGACTGGAGTCCACTGCTGTGAGATCATATCGTTACGGGCTGCCGCTTACCCCAGGATCCAACCGGAATTAGATTTCTCCCTGGAGAGGCTCCCCCTGCAGGCCAAATGTTAGTAGGGGGGATGAGGGGGCAAGAAGGGGTCAGTGCAAAAAGGAATCAGGCACACAGTGATTGGGCCCTCCGGGCAGTCCCCAGTGGAGCCGAGAAAGCAGAAGCCACAGCCGGGGGAGGAGAGCTCTCTCAGGTGGCTTACGTACATCATGAGCTGCGGAGCTGAAATCTTAAGGGAGTGTTCAGAGTGTGGAGGTTGAGTGCGTCGCTCCTGCTAACAGCCACCGCAGCTGTGTTGTTAAATCAGCTACCACAGGGTTGGGCACAATGGCAGAATATGGATACTTAGAAAACCCTGCTCACCCTGAAAAGGTATCGATCTTCCTGTTTAAACATTCCACTCTCTGTATGTTAGCGGATTCCCCTCCATACCTACAGTGAAATGCTGTGCAAGTTGGTTAACAACCAGGAGTCCCTGGCCTTTTCCTGACCTCTCTAGGGCTTAGGAAATTTCACTGTGACCCGAGGACAAGGCTGTTAGATTTTGTTGTGTGTTTTTCAGGCAGGGTGCAGATTCCTCCCAGGATGAGATTACAACCTCCGCATTCCTCAGTGTCCAGCTGGACGAAGAGCTGGGAGGCAGCCCCGTGCAGGTAGATAAAACCAACTAATGACATGTGTGCCTTTGCCATAGCAAGCCAGTTACCTGCACCCCACTCTGGTGAGAGACACCGTCCTTCTGCGCCTCACTGTTAATAATGCTCAGGGGTGAATAAACTTCGCATCATGACAGTTGGTGCAAAGTGTCGGGAGCTGACACTGCTTGCTGGCAGGGAGGAGAGGAAAAACCTTGGATATATTTGGCCTCTCTTTCTGTAGGCCGCTGTACTGATCTGAAGTGCAAACTTGCAGAGTCAGCGTAGACATCTGTTTTGGTTCTTGGCTGTATTTAAAAATCAAAGCGCAAGGGAAAAGAAATGTGAGTGAGAGGAGAGCCTCTGGCACCAGAGGGTAAATGCAGGTGGGAGAAAGAGGCAAAGAGTTCCCAAGAGCCGAATACATTCCCCAGGGTTTCTAAGTTGGATCCACAGTGGGGTTGACCTGTCCAGAAGGGCCATATCTTTAGGAGATGGCACAAAGGCTCAAGGCAGCATCTCTCTCATATAGCTATAAATTTGGCCTTTCTGTAGTATGTAGGTGCTGTTCGAGGGTTATAAAAGGCAGTGCAGGCAGCGTAAGATTCTCTACTGCCCCCCAAGAGTGAAAGGCCTGAGGGGCTCAGGGAAGTGACTGTTTTGCAGCAGGAAACTTAAACACGCAGTTTGTTTGTCTTTAAAGGGGAAAAAAGTGTGTAACTCATCAGATCCCTGAGCGTGTGGTTCGTAGATTTCTCGTGACTCTAAAGGAGAGGTGGGGACTGAAATCCCATGATGGTTTCAGGATCCTCCTCAAGCAAATGTCACATCTGTGGTGAGGGTCGGTTTCCCCTTATGACACTGGATGGCAACAGGCCTGTTTGCACATTCATTTCCCCGTGCAGTTCTCTGCCGCAGCAGCCTTTGCACACCCTGCCCTGCCAGAGCTGCTTGGAAGAGGCTTTATGCCAAGCGAAACCAGGAGCCCAACCCATGGACTAGTAAAAGTTATTGACTCAGCCCTTGCCAGCTTTGCTTCCTGTTATGATCAGCTGAGTTCCTGTTAGTGTCTTCTCCAGTTGCGGTGTCAGAAGCCACCTTTTCAGGTGGTTTCTGCAGTGTGACAAGGGACTTTTATAGCTGCATCTACATCAGGTGGCCCTGGCCCCACGCAACGGACTTGACAAAGAATAGTAAAGATGAGGTGGCTGTTCAGCTGCGTAGCCAGAAGGCACCGACCGAACACTCTTTACACTAGCGTTTATTGCTGCTAGTTGGTTCAGGCTGCCGCGTGTGGGGTCCCTGCTATGCAATTTTGAGGGCCTAATTTACCCCCAGACCAGTTTCTGTGTGAGAAGCAGTGGTTTGGTTCCCTGCTCCCAGCGGGGGCATGCTCTGAGGGAGAAAAGGAGCAGCCTATTTGGGAATCCCTGGTTGCTCTGCATCATCTCATCTGAAGAAGTGAGGTTCTTACCCACGAAAGCTTATGCTCCCAATACTTCTGTTAGTCTTAAAGGTGCCACAGGACCCTCTGTTGCTTTTTATCATCTCATATGTGACTCTGAGTTTCCTTCCCCCCAGAAACGAGTGGTGCAGGGAAAAGAGCCAGCTCATCTGATGAGCATGTTTGGCAAGAAACCTTTGATTGTCTACAAGGGTGGAACCTCCAGGGATGGAGGCCAGACGGCACCAGCCGCAACACGGCTGTTTCAGGTCCGGTCCAGCACCTCTGGAGCCACCAGAGCCGTGGAGGTACGTGATGGGAAAGCCAGCTAACCCCGAACATTGGGTTCACAGATAGCAGTTGGAATGTAAGATCTTGTCACATCACGTTCCCTCTGAGAGCAGAGGCAAGGCCAGGTTAAACTTTCTGGTGGACTTGTGCTAAATTGAAACAAACTTCGGAGTCCAGATAAGCTATCAAGAACTTCCCCTTTTCCCATGGGTAAGTAGTAATAATCACCCTGTTCCCAGGAGTTTATTAATACCATTTTATGTTGTTAAGGGCTTTTCTCCAAAGTTCTCAAAGGACTTTGCATATGAATATAAAGTGAGACTTTCACCCGCCGTTGAAGAGCATCAGCCTTTGGGGTGGGATGCAGCAGTTGGTTTAACAGCACCAACAATGGTACTTAACAGCTAAAGGCAGGAAGTGACAAGTATCTGGTTTCCAAATAGAATTTGAGCCAGGACTTGGGTTCATCCCCCTATTCTTGCAAAAAAAAAAAAAAAAAAAAAAATCCTGCTCATTAGTCATAAATACATGGTGTCTCCAGCAGCCTCCTAGCTCCATGCTAGGGTATTGGTTCAATACTGAGCCGGGGGAAAATGCCAACTACAGAATCACCAATGCCAGCAGCATGGAGTTTGTTCTATGGAGGTCTCCCCTCTAAGTACTTAAGTATCCTGCTGAGATTTGGCAAGATCCCAGCCCTACCTATTCTGGCTGCAGGTCATCACACGCCCACACACGTACACACCCTCACACACCTGTTTAATCTTCTCATGCTTGTTATAGAATCTTTCCGCTTCACCAACTTGACTGCAACTGGCAGCGTAATGTTATCCCTGAGTCATTGGTGTTTGGATGGTGGATGGTTAAAGTTTGTTCACCAGCGCCGGGGGGGGCGCTGATCATAGTCCTTATATAACTGTCAGTGGCAAAAGTACCGACCCGTTTGATAGCTATGGTGCTGTTGCTTTCTAGCTGGATGCTGTTGCCAGTGAACTGAACTCCAACGATGCGTTTGTCCTGAAAACTCCCTCCACTGCTTACCTTTGGGTTGGCCAAGCAGCCAGCGACACCGAGATATCTGGGGCACAAGAGCTGCTGAAGATTCTGGGAGCTCGCCCAGTACAAATTGCTGAGGGAAGCGAGCCAGGTGAGGGAGGCCTAGCTGGGCCTCGCAGATTCCTTACATTGTAGCTGCAATTTCTTGCTCTCCTTGGCAGTTGCCCAATGGGTATTTACTTGGGGCTTCCCACATCAAGGCCAATCAAAGAGGTGACCAGCGGTTCCGCCTCTGGGAAGCTCATCCTTCTAGGCTCTGCACTGAAAGAGATATGGGTATGTCATACAGGGGGGAGTCCAGCCACTCAGCAGAAGGTATTCGGGTTAAGAGGCCTCCGGCTTATCTGGGAGAGGTAATGGGAGTAGGAGCGGTTTTAAAATCGCACACACCCGAAAGAGGGAAGGTTGCTCTGGGGACCCATTGAGCACCTATTGTAAATTATCAGGTCACTTTAACAGGCCGGCGCCTACATCTTTGTTTCACCCCATCTCCACGCATCTCACTGCTGCTAGAGACGGATTCCCCTCCTGCTGCCTTTGGTAGCCACTCGGGGAAGAGTCCTGGTTGGAGCCGATTCTAAACAGCCAGAGAACAATCAGGGGACAAAGTCAGCCCCACCCCTTCCCTGAGATACCAAGATTCTAGCCTCCTGACTACCGGATCAAGGTGCAAGCAGGAAGCTGGGGAGATCATGTGCTCTGACTCTGCTGTAGTTCATGATGCTTCCCTGTCTGTGGCATTGCCCTCCCACGTCAAGGATCCCGTGCGACTCCGTAGGCTGCTTTAGCGTCATCGCCACGTGCGGCTGCTTCCCTCGCAGATGTATTCAGGAGCAGATGTGCCACTGAAGCAGCACCATTGCATAAGTCACTGGAGTTCATGATCAGACTGCGTAGTCCCTTGCAGTCTGCGGGTGGGCAAGGGATGTCCCTTTGATGTCCCAGTGTTTTGGATAAAGCACGTTATAGGGAGCACAGGTGGCGTCCTTTCCTGTCCCCCTGCCACTGCAGCCCCAAGGCTGGGCACAGTCTGGTGCATTGCCCAGGCGCGGAATGGCTACTCCAAAGCACCTTCTATAGGCATAAGAAGAGCAAACACACCTGGGCATACTGTGTGCATGAGCAGTATGTGCCTCTGTCCAGCCAGGTCTCAGACAAGCAGAGGGGATTAGCGAGGTCCCAGGGTGGGTAGCCCCCCAGTGGCGTGACGTCGGGTGTACATGGAAGGAGTGTCAGCATACCCTTCTCTCTTGCAGATAGCTTCTGGGAAGCTCTGGGTGGAAAAGCAGCATATCGCACCTCCCCCCGGCTGAAGGACAGGAAGATGGATGTTAACCCCCCTCGCCTCTTTGCCTGCTCAAACAAGAGCGGACGCTTCATTGTGAGTGTGTGATGGACTAAGGCGGCGTTTCATAAGGAAACAAGCCTCCAGCTGCCAGGACTGGGGAAACCCATCTCAGCCAGGCAGTAGGGTACAGTTCTGCCTCCCAGGCCGCTCCCCAAGAAACGCACAGGGGGCTCCTCCCCACGGGTCTCTGCAGAAGGAGCGTCTTAGCGCTACCCTGCTGCAAAGAAAGCGGCCAGCGCTACAGCCTTGTTCTCACTACACCGAATCCCTGCAGCAGCGAGCTAGGTCTCCTTTGCCTGAGGCCAACAGGCAGGCTATTTGGCTTTAACTCCAGCACTTGCTGAGTGACAGGGGTTCGGATTAGGAGTATGGGGGGTGTGAATGACTAAGCAGCACCAGAGCCTAAACTCTATTGTTTACTGGGGTGAACTGTGAATGAACTTTGCACCTTGTCACCACCAGAGCACCCCTTTGGGCCATGATGCAGCATTGCCAGGCTTCTTCTCTAGTACTGCATCCCCGTCATCTGTCATCCTGGGCTGTAGCAGTCTCCAGCTTCCATGGCCTGGCCCTCTGGGCGGGTCTTCTCTCAGTTCAGCGCCCTCTGGGGTAACAGGAAAAAATCAAAGCTGAACACTCTGTATGCCAGGCCTTCAGCCCCCATGTGGGACTAATCTGTCTTTTGCCTCTTTAAATCCTGATGCTTGTGCTTCCTCTTGTTGCCCGATCCTTTTGAATAGTCAATAGTACGTGTAGTGATGGCCAGTTGATCCGAAGGCAATAGGGTTCTTGTCCCAGAATCAGGTGACACAGAATAAAACCAATGAGTTCAATAGCTTGTAGGGACCCTTTAGGCATATGGCAAGAACACGCCCACTCAGGGCAAAGCCAAGCCTTAGAGAATTGTATTAAAATAAGGACTAAAGTCAGAAAAGCTCCAAGCCACATAAACAGATAAGAATATTACAATACTGGGGATGTCTCTGGTATCATTCTTTGCATAAACTCTTAGATTTGCATAATGACACCCTTCCTGGAGGCCCTGGTGGTAAGAGACAAAGGACCAGCGCTGTTGCTGACATGCCAAATGTGTCTGATGGTCCAGATTTCTCAATGCCCAAGACTGGTGGTAGAGAACAAGAGTAGAAGGGACAAATGGTGGAATGCCAACAATGGTGGGAAAAGTTCCTTTCTACATGGTAATTTGCCCTGTTATAGGGTCTGAACATCATCATGAATATTCATGCGAAGGCTTAGCCTTCCATGCCCAAATCTAACTTCCTCACCCTCACAATATTGGGGTTACTTATCCTATAGGTTAACATATTAATACATATTAATACCATTTAACTCATTATATTAGTCACCTCTTGCCCAAGCAGATTTGCAGGTATCACTTCCATGAGCTTGCAGTTGCCATTTACCATTAGGTTTCAACTCCTGCTATTAAGCAAACTATTCCTAGTTCCCCAAAATCTATTAGGCCATTTATCAATGGTCAGGGGCTTACTCTACCTGACTATACTCATGAAAACTTCCTTAAACTACTGTCTGACAGGATACAGGCCTGTAGTTTCCTGGTGTTACAGCAAAAGCTAAGCGAGCCCTATGGGCTATTCTCTCTCACTGGGAGAGAAGGGAACTTACCGTCTCTTCTAGGCTCCAGCCCAGGGACCCTGTGTTGTGCAGCGAAGGGCTGCTCATTCCAATCCACTGCCACTTCCCTGGGCTGCTCCTGCCTTTTCCCTCTTTGTCAGTGTCCCTCACGAGGCTGCAGACTCCACTAGTCCCACTCAAAGCTCTGTCTCCTCATGCAACTTCTTCCCAACCAGCTACCAAGGAGCTTCCTAAGGCCCTTCCCAGCTTCGTTGGCAGCAGCTGGGCTGTATTTCAGGCAGGCAGGCAGCCTTTTTCTCTCCCTTTCTGTTTCCTTAAAACAGGAGCCCACCCTCCCCCCAAGCTCTCCTTGGAGCTGGAGTGGTGATTTAGGCCAGCTGTAGGGCCTTAGCCAGCTTCTCCTTCAGCTGACACCTTGCCCCCAATTAGACCTCAAGTTTGCAGGATTCAGCAGGCAGGTGGGCCAGGCTTCTCTCGCCAGGTCTCCCCTGCTATGTGCGAGGAGGCAGCATATATACTGATCCCCTTCCCAAAGCTCATCCCAATTGGCTGGGAGAGAGGGGAGCATTGCCCCGCCCACTCTGCAGGGCCCCTGGTCCCAGACCCTTAAAGAGACAGTAATGGGTTTTCTTGCCAAATTCTATTTATTCCCAGGATCTCTTCCTGTCCTCCAATATGTCCTAGGTCCTGGCACACCTCTTCTTATGTGATATGTCCATTATTGGAGGTTTGTAACCATGGTAGCCCATTCTATACGATCCTCCACTAATCTCTTTGTGGATGAATACACCTTTTGATCCACCCAGGATACCACATTGTCCAGCCAAGATCATCTTCTGCCTTGTGTTCTTCTGCCATCAACTTTCCCTTGCAGTGTCTGCAAGCATACATCTCGCCCCCAAACCTCTTAAAATGTGCCCTACAAATCCCAATCCATTTTAATTGGTTATGTGGGCTATCCATGATATTTTCAGAATTCTTCCATAACACCTTAATTTGAAGGATTGTAGTTTCTTTATTATTTGGCTGTTTGAATGTCCATGTTTCACAGCCATACTTTAACACAGATCGAATGTACGTTTTTACATCTCAGAGGTCCCAAAATCTTAAAGGGCCAGGCCGCGTGACTGGGGTGGGCTGACGCTTAGGCTCCACTGCCCGTAAGGGGACAGACTGTACCGTCACGCACCTCATTCCCCAGTGGTAATAGCACCTCCATGAACTGGTTTCCCCATGTGACACAAAATGATATAAATTTGTGTGGCTCCCCTTGAAGGATCTGATCCCCCTCTAACCTCATTCTTTCAGATTGAAGAGGTTCCTGGAGAGCTAACCCAAGATGACCTTGCTACAGATGATGTTATGATCCTTGACACATGGGACCAGGTACCTCCGAATATATTTATTAGGAGGGAAGCAAAGAGAGGATATTGCATATGGGCCATATGGCTTTAGGCTGAGAGACCGACAGTCACAATACTTAGAAATGGGAAAGATCATGGAATGCACCCCCCTACGACCTTGGTACCAAGTCACCCAACAGAGGATGGATCAGATATTAAATTACATTCATTTTAACCCAAGGATTGAGGGTGGCGTTGGGATCCTGCCACTTCCTTTGGTCAGATGATGGACCAAAGGCGATAGGGTATGGTGGATCCCAGCACAGTCTGTTGGCTCTCTCAGACTATAAGCTCGTGAGAGGTTGCTCTCTTGCCTTGTCTGTATCTGACTGAGCATGTTGTCAGCATTGAACAAATAATTATATCGTCTACCGGTTTCTTAAGGAAAAAAGCCGGCTCCTCGGTTGCCTTGCTCCGGTCAACCAAAAGGCAGTCTGGACAGGGGCATGCTATAGCTGTTCAATGTAAAGATGCAGTTCAAACACCAGCTGATTCTCCCCTGTATCAGATTAGGGTCTAATTGTTCCCACGCTGGAGACTTATTACTGGCCAAAAGTTCTGTCTTAAACTTCGCCAGCAGTAGTATTCACTTTGTTTACTGGGATGAGTAATTCAGTCCAAGTAGCATGGATTTATTCTGTTCTGTATCATGCTCCCTGAGACATTTTTCAGACTTCAATTTCACTTCAGATAGAGGCTGACGCTGTTTGTTTGATTTTTAATCTGTAGGTCTTTGTCTGGATTGGAAATGAGGCTAATGAAGAGGAAAAGACTGAGGCCATGACATCAGGTAACTATCACATGCCCCTCTCCTCAAGAACTCTTCTCTGTTGATCTTCACCTCCAGTTTGATCACTTGGAGTAGAGGGTTGAACGTTTTGAAAAACAGGTGTCTTCATGACAGCATAAAATTGACAGACTAGTACATTTACAAGGAGTCACTTGGGAAGACTTAGGAGTCTGGAAGGATCCCTGTAGCTCTGCCTCAAGGAGCTACTGGTTATCAGACATACTGTACTCAGCTTCCAGCAGTGAAAAAATAACCCTTAGGATAAATGAATGATTTTACTTACGACAACCCATAATTTTCTCTGTCAGCTGCCTTCCCTTTAAGCCGTACACCTAAATGCACAGCTGAGCAATACAGTGGGTAAACAACTGTTCTTAATGGAAGGTTGAATTCCTAATGGGAGTGAAGTGATCACTTTGTGTCTGACAGGCTAGGATGGTGCTTTGCTGTTTAAATAGTAATATTCATTAGGGGGGCAGTCATGTAAATCACACGTGAAAAGAGCAGTTTATATCCCTGATTGAACCCTGCCAGCTGCCTTGAAAGCAGCTCCTGGGACAGGCTGCCAGTAGCCCTAAATAAAACCCCACTAGCGGCATCACCTCTTTAAAAAAGCATTTTAGAAACTAGAGCCAGCCTGACATTATGCCTCTGTTTTGCATTTAGCTTTTCCAGAGCCTCTTTCTCTGATTGCTGCATATGGAGATGTTGTGATTTTATGGGCTTTTCTTACTTGTGTATTTGCAGCTAAAAGGTACATTGAGACTGATCCTGCCAACCGAGATAAGAGAACGACTATCGCGATCATCAAGCAAGGATTCGAACCTCCCACCTTCTCTGGCTGGTTCCTAGGCTGGGATGACGATTACTGGACAGTTGATCCTCTCGAGAGGGCAATGGCAGAGCTGGCTGCCTAAGTAAAGAGGATCCTTTTTTAAATAGAGCAAGTTTGGTGCCTTCAGTGCCTACAGAGCTACGTCCTCCTGCAGGAGACACATTAATGTGGCCACTGTTTTTAATAGCCAACTAGCTGTGCAATAATTAAAGAAATTCATGATGAGTCCTATCACGCTACCCACTGCTTTGAACATGGTATTTAATACAATAAAGCTTACATGGAACGTGCGAACACTAAAAATGTGCCTGGTTGTTTTGTTTCACTACTTGGAAGAAAACTGGGTTAAACAGAAATTGTATAGCAGCGTTGGTCTAAACTTTGGACTATCTTGAAATAGAGACTTAAAAAACCCCAAACTATCTTCCTTGTGCCACTGTCACAAACACATTAGCTGCCACCTCTGAGGTTCCCCTGTTGGTGCAGATCTGTTACTAATGTTTTATTATTGCACTAAACTAGCCAATGATTGGGAAGCAAATTACGGCTTTTTTTAAAGTTTTTTTTTATTCCAGTGCTTCTAAGTGTGTGGAAAAGGACTGAATTGGTAGCAATATATTACGGAATGCAGCAATAACCTAGAAGCTGCCTCTTTTGTTTACAGTAGATCATAGAAGCAACTGAAGTTTGGTCCATTTGCTTTAGATGTTTTAATGAACTAACGCTAGATCCTTGCAGGAAATGGTTCATTTTATTAACCTGTTGCTATTAGCAGGTGTGGAACCCGAGCACTAAATGCTAAAGCAGCTTCATGGATTGAATGAAATGCTGAATCCCAGGGGCTGAGGCTTCCACTGTGCAGACAGAGCAATATCATGAAACTACACCTATGGATGCAATATGTTGCTACTCGTTGGTACTCCCAGGAGAGCTGGTTTCATTGCTATAAAATACACCATGCTTTTCCTCTGCTGAATGGAATAACCACTCTGGCCTTATTACTAACTGAGTGAGACTGAATTATCTGAGCTGGGCTTTTTATCATCAACAGCTGTTAGCGTCACTGCCCTGCAAAAGCATGTTGCTGTTTCTGCCACAAGAGACGCTCTGCAGGTTTCAGCCTACAGCACTCTGGTATTACAGAAAAGGCCTCTTAAAAAAAAATAATAAAGCAGCGTAATGGTTCCATAAAGAATGCGCCATTGGGGAAATCTGTAGCAAGATCTCGTGTGGAAGAAAAAAGAGAGGATAATGCTAAAAGCAGCTGCTGATCAAATCAAGGCTAGGACAGCATCTCTGGATCTAAAGTGCAAATAAAAAAGTAGCCAAGACCCGTCAGCTAGAGAGAAAGGAAGGTGCTGTGTTCTCATGGCTCCCCTTCACACAGCTGTGCTTGAGTCGGTAAATGCAAAGTGTCCTAGCAGAATATTAAGTGGAGGGTAGGCCGGCCTGTCTGCAGATGCTCTTATGTTAGGAATGATAGTTTCACTCAGGCTGTAATTGTATCAGACTGGACACTCCCTCTCAATTCTCAAAGAAAATCTATTGTCATTTTTACATGAAAACAGTATAAAGTCCCTATAAGGATTTAGTTTAGAAGGCAGATACACCACAGTTGGCCTCTAGTTTTTAAAACAGCATAGTAACTGCTACTCAGTAGAACTATATTCAGCTTTTTTGGTCTGTGTTTCCTCCCTATTAAAAGACTGATCTGGGCTTCAGCTCACTGTAAAACATAGAAAAGTTGTGTGTTTCTTTACAAGTTAAGCAAATTGTTCGTTAGCAGCAAATTAAGAGGGTATCACCTCCAGGTATCAACTCGTACAAGAAGTGGTTTATATGGAGAGAAAAAGCATCTTTGCCCTGGCTTTTCATTTGTATGAAACAATAGAGTGAGCTAAGGGGAAAGGTGCAAGCAAAGGTTCATACACAGCCTTAGTACAGAACATTGAGCAGTGCTGGTTTACAAGAAGGTGCTGGTTAGAATTAGGCACCAAGTTACTATCTGTGTAATTGTGCAGCCGCTCTCTGGGTCTTTTCACAAATCCCTAAAAACCTTTTCCCAGCCGCCCACAGTGATTTATCTCCCTGGACTCCAGAGCTAATAGCATCCCCTACTAACTAGCATGGGCAAATAGAGCTCAACTGCTAATTCTTACAGCTACAGAACAAATGCCAGGCACTCCAGTGCACTGAGCATTCAAATTAGACTTTGTATGTTCCAATATCTTAGTCAGTCAAGCAGTCCAAGGCCTTGAGAAAGTGAGTGGATAGATCAGAGAGGAATGTGCATTTTTTTGTTTTGTTCAAGAGGAGGGCTGAGTTGTCCAGCTCTTGTCAACAGTTTCCCTATGGGTGGCAGTCAAATGGTAGTAGAAAGAATTAAAGGCTCACATCTGTATTCCCAAAGAGGTAACAGCAGCTGTGTGGTTCAAGTCATTTATGTTGTGCATTACAAGTGAAAGGAGCTGGCGCATACTGCTTAAGTACACGGTACCAAAACTGGACTCTACCACCATAAACACCTCTTACATCGCCCGTATTACAGCTAAGAAGCCCTCATGAAAGGATTGCGTACTACATTTTGTCGTACAGGAAATCCTGACTTATAGCATGTAGGTATAAGAACTAGACAGACGAGTAGTCACAGACAACGGAGAATGGAGTGCTGCAGGAACGGTTCTTAATGCACATAATCAGTTTGTGGGGCAGTCAGAATTCATCCAGAAAATGTTGGTCAAGAACAAAAGGTGCTTTTTGGCTCATTCCATTACTAAATAGAAGTGATGTAAGCACAAAATGAATCACACCCGAGAAGTGATTGATCAAGAAAATACATACTTTATTAAGGGCAGCGTGATAACAAGGGCACTTCTGGAATCCATCATTATCTTTAGGTTTGTTTTTGTCCTTCACTCCAACTACCCCGTGCTTAAAGATGGGCCCAGCTCAGTGGAGTTGTTCCAGTGCAGAATCTGGCTCAACATCTCACCACAATCTCTAGTTACATCCGCTAAACAGGTGCAAGATATGGCTGTGAATTTCAGAGATAAGCAAGTGAAGGCGAGGATTAGCAGAACTGAAGAAGCCACATGCTCCTGGGGTTAGCTATATATGCAAATCACCGTGAGAATTTTAATTGCCTGTTTGCTCTCTCTGTTATGATCATTTGCTTCCAGCCAGATGAGACAGAGATTTGTAAAACTAGTAGCACTGCTCAGAGCAATATCAATTGGATACATCAAAGCAATGAAACTTCTAGTATTACACTAGAAAGAGAGTCAGAGGGAATCCAAACTACAAATAAGTATTCCAATTGAGATCAGAAAAAGAGAGGAGTTGCCTGAATGTTGAAATAGTGGACCAAATAACTAATTCTCTTTTCTTGCATCATTCTTTAAAACTGGAACATAGAACTGTTTAATTTGTACCATACATTGCACTAAGATTAACAAGGCAAAAGGTAAAAGGTTATGAAATCTTCACATAGTATGCAATCACAACTGTAAGTGTTGAATGTCAAATGTTGCTTTTCAGCAGAAAACAAGTAAAAATAGTCACCGATTTCCTCTAACAGACAGAAAAGCTGTGTATAGATCTTTTATAAAAAATGAAGTACAAGACTTTAAAATTACCTTATTTGCAAGAGATGCAAGTCTTAGGACTAACATACAGCACTTCAAATGGTTTACAAGCAGATTTAAAATCAAGACAAAAAAGGCTACTTATGTACAAACAAAACTCAGATTTTTTTTAAAAAAAGGAACATTCCTTTAAAAAGCGGATGCACAAATAAAGGCAGATCCAGAGACATTTTAAATGCTTTAAAAAAGGCATTAATCAATACAGACAGACAAACCGTGACAACTGGATAGCGTATACAAACACTGTATCCATAACTACAGTGTGCTCATGCCTTTTCCGCTGTTACAGCAAGGCGGGGTGGAAAGTTTAATTTCAGCAGTGCTGGCAAACTGCTGCATCTTGCAAGAGGGAAGACTGCATTTTAAGAAGCCACTGACCTGATTTTCAGAGAGATTGAGTATACACATTGTTTTACTTTAGCAATTGGGCAGAACTGAAGGAAGTGTGTGTGGCTACCAAGAGATTCCAGCTTACATTCCCTCCACACCCAGCTCCAGGGAACCTTTTCTCTAAAGGGAACATCACCTCAGAGTGTGTGTGTGACTGATGAGAGGTAACCACTTCTCTGGTGTGTGATCATCTCACAGCCCTTCCAGAAGTGAGCTCTTCACACAAAGTGGTCATCTCATTTGCAAACGGGATGTGTGTGCAGGTTAGAAACGCTTCTGACCCACAGGGACATTAAAACAAGCATCTATTTGAAATTAAGAGCAGAGTTTGTTTATATAAATTGCAGAAGATTTTGATCAGTCACACTCACATACACACTCAAGTATCACACAAAAAAGGCCCCTTTAAAGATCCCCTCTGCTAACATTGCTTTAAGCTTTATCAGCTAATTTGGTTTCACAGACCAGTCCTGCTGGGGAAGATCCCTTTCCCACTACATCCCAACAGTTTAGCGTTTTGCACCCATGATGCCCTGCAGCATGTCTATGGGCAGGGGGAAGACAATGGTGGAGTTCTTCTCCGCAGCGATGGTGGTCAGAGTCTGCAGGTAGCGAAGCTGAAGGGCAGCAGGGGACTCTGAAATAACCATAGAGGCTTCTTTCAGGGCCCTGGAGGCGTTCATTTCACCCTCAGCCGCAATTACCTGAGGAAGAAAAATGCATGAAACAGCAGGTCTAGCACAGTGCTAAAATGGAGGCTAGTTTGACTATTTCAGTCTCTTCCGTTGTAAGACAAGACAGTGCTCAAATGAGAGAGCTTCAAACAAAAGTTTTGGGCACCCTTTGTGCAGATTTGGTTTACAACTTAAGAGATTTGTACCTTATGAACAGGGCCCTATCAAATTCACAATCCATTTTGGTCAATTTCACGGTCATAGGATTTTAAAAATCATAAATTTCATGATTTCAGCTACTTAAATCTGAAATTTCAGTGTTGTAGGGGTCCTGCCCCAAAAGGAGTTGTGTGTGTGTGTGTGTGTGTGTGTGTGTGGGGAGGGTACAAGGTTATTGTGTGTGTGTGTGTGTGTGTGTGTGTGTGTGTGTGTGTGTGTGTGTGTGTGTGTGTGTGTGTAGGGTACAAGGTTATTGTGTGTGTGTGGCGGGGGAGTACAGTACTACTACCCTTACTTCTGCGCTGCTGCTAGTGGCAGCGCTGCCTTCAGAGCTGGGCAGCTCAAGCGCAACGGCTGCTGGCCGGGAGCCCAGCGCTGAAGGCAGAGTCACCGCCAGCTCAGTGCAGGAGTAAGGATGGCCTGGTATGGTATTGCCACTCTTACTTCTGTGCTGCTGCTGGTGGGTCACTGCCCTCAGAGCTGGGCGCCTGATCAGCAGCCGCCGCTCTCCATCCACCCAGCTCTGAAGGCAGCGCAGAAGTAAAGGTGACAATACCGTGACCCACCCTAAAATAACCTTGCAACTCCCTTTTGGGTCAGGACCCCCAATTTGAGAAACGCTGGTCTCCCCTGTGAACTCTGTATAGTATCGGGTAAAAGCACACAAAAGACCAGATTTCACAGTCTGACATATTTTTCATGGCTGTGAATTTAGTACTTATGAAACAGCTGCCAGGACCCTGCCAAACAACCCCCTTTAGGATCCAGCAGAAGGGACTATAACACACGCTGCTGCTGCACCTTGTAGGCATTTCTTGTGGGTATTAGTGGAAACTGTACTGCAGAAACCTGAGCAGAGGGGCCAATTAAACCTGAATCCACTGCTGTGCAACAGAGCTATACATTAAACATGGCTTCTACTGTAAGCTAAATCAAAGCACAATATTCTTTGACTTTACTGCTACACCCTGGGAGGGATGGGATGGGAGAGAGAGGAATAAACTCATCTTCATAGTTCAGTGGCCTAAGATTCACTTTGAATATCAAACTATGAAACAAGCTGGGAGGTAGATATAAAGTGGTTGTCCTCAGATTTAAGGGTGACTGCAACATACTGAACAGCTAAACCAACATCAGAACTCATGATGATAGATCTCACCAGCTAGTAATCCCACTGGGGGTCCAGATCTGAGACTGTGCATCAATACCAGATCCCTTTAAACCCACAGAAGCCAGACTGGATAGGATGAGGGTGGTGGCATGGTGAATTATAGTGTACTGGGTCCTGAGTGGGGCAAGGTAGGTATGTGGAGGACACTTCTTTCTATAGAATATAGTCCACTCGGATTACTCTTGCAATGGGTCTCCATCCTTTTAACCATCAGACTAAGTGAAATTATTTGCAGATTTCATACTGTTTAGCTACCCCAGAACAGGTCTAGGAATTACCATTTGGAAATACAAGTTACTGCCTAGAACCAAGGCCTCTTTCTAGCTGCCCTCCCAAGTTCACCTTCCAGAACTCCTAGCAATGAAATACAGATCTGCTCTTGTTTTTATTTCCCCACAGAAATATAAGAGTCTGAACAATTTTTAAACAGGAATATACAAGTGGCTCAAGAGGTCTCATTAACTATTTCCCTAGGGGTGGGTCTCTCCTCTGTCTGTATATGATAATTAAGGCTGTGATTTAATCCGAGTATTTTTAGTAAAAAAGTCACGGACAGGTCACGGGCCAAAAACCAAATCACAGCCCCTGACCTGTCCATGATTTATACTAAAAATACTCATGATTGAATCTTGGAGGGGCCCGCTGTGTGTGGGGGAACCCGGTGCTGCTCCGGCCCCCGCTAGTGGGAGAGGCTGCTGCCGCTCTGGCCCCCACCGGGAGGAGGGAGGCCTGAGGGGCCAGCAGCTGCTCCGACTGCCCCAGGACTGCTGAGTCCCTGGGACCAGCTGCATCGGCCACTGCTTGGGCAGTCCCTGGGGCCAGCTGCCCGGGGCTGCCAGCGCGCCTGGCTACGGGACCGCCTGAGCGGCTGGCTGCAGAGCTGCTCCAGCAGCGGCCAGCATGGCTGTCCCCAGGGCTGCCTGAGCACCTGGCCCCAGGGCTAGCTGCTTGGGCGGCCCTGAGGTCAGCCACACTGGCTGCTGCAGGAGTCACGGAGGTCACAGGAAGTCACAGACTCCATGACTTCCGCAATCTCTGTGACAGACACGTAGCCCTAAGGATAATGAATAAGAAGTTGGATGCCAAGAGTCAAAAGGGAAATAAAAGGATACCCTTAAGTCAAATGTAAGTTCCATAGCATCAAATGGACTACGATGAAACCTCCCATTGCTGAATGGTGATCTTCGGGTTTCACAACGAAGATTTGTTTTTCTGATCAGACGAGGCTCTGAGCAGACTATTAACGTGTTCCTACTAGTGAGAGACAAACTTCTGAATCCCCGGCTCAGACTGGAATTCTTAAACACAACCTGCAGTTTCACACTCAAGCTAACTCAGTAAATACAAAACACACAAAATGCTTCCTGGGGTCCCCAGAGGATCTGGAAACCACTAGAGGGAGCAAGTTCCACAGCACAAGGTCTTTTCCAGCGAGAGAGCTTCCCAGAGCTTAGCAACAGGCCTGAGTTCCACCTAGTAAAACCACAAGTCTCAGGGGATCTTAAATGTTTTACATCAGATTTTCCCACCCTACACTACAAGCAAAAGGGAGTAACACCACCAAACGGATGAAGACTACTTTACAAACATTTAGCCTCATGAGCTCCCTAATGCATTCGTTTCTTTTTCTCCCCCCCTCAATGGAGAAATGGAGACAGAGAGTATAAGGGACTTGCCTAAAGCCACAGCAAGTTAATAGAAGAGCTGGAAACAATGCAGAAGTCATGACAGTCTCACACTTCAGCCACTAGGTCACGTGATCTCTCAAGACTCCATTCTATTTAAGTTTTTCAGAACTTGCTCTTGGGGGGGAAAGGTTGGGATTTCAGGGTTCACAAAAGTGAGACCAATGGTGTGACCCAGGATGAGTGCTGGCTTCCAAAGACAGCTGTACCAGAATCTTGCCCTGCATACCCCATGCTATTCTGGCTGGAGATCTCCATCCGCAGAGAGAGCTTCACGTGACATTATTGATGAAAATGCAAAGTATGTTGAAGCTACTGTATTACCTTGGCTCTTGCCTCCCGGGCAGCTTCTGCTTCAGCAGCCATTGCTCTCTGTAGCTGGACTGGCAACTTTACATCCTTAATCTCCACGCGTTCCACTTTAATTCCCCATTCATCTGTTGCCTCATCGAGTGTGACCTGTTAAAGAGGCAAGACAAAGGTGCCAGATTCATTTACTTGGCTACATTACAAAAATCATGGGTAAAAAAAAATAATGTAGTGTTTAAACAAAGACACGGAACACATGAATTGAGTCAATAAATAATATTAATATTTGGACATCTCCTTGCACCTGAGGATCTCAATGCACTTAGCTGATGGTTGTGTCATCGTTGAACCATGTAATATCAAACATTTTGAGAAGGGAACACAAGCTGGTGGTCATCTCTTTGAACTAGAAGATCGGCCTGAAATACTGGTGCAACCCACCCTTCAGGCAACAGTGGTCTTCCCTCTGTCCCAAGCTTCTGTCTGCATCAAGCTGGGGAGGGTCTTCTCAAGGGTCCATGACCACGATTCTAGCATCCCTTTGCAGCAGTCTTCACAGCTCAGGGCAGGACCTTTTTATTAGAGTCAGGCAGTAGTTTTGCCTCTTTGGGATTATTTTTCTTTACTCCACCCTGACACCTACAATTTTTAAAGCTAAAAACTAGATCTCATTGGCTCACTAGCCCATTATTGCCTCATTTGCTCCTTTTTATATTTGTATGCTGTCACAACAGCTCTCATGGAAGCTTTATAGAAAACCCCAAATCCAAGGTTCACCTAGATATGCTCGGCTCTTCTCTGTACTGGTGTACAAGCCTGACCCTGCAAGGTGCTCATAGCCCTATAGTTCAGCTTTTCTGAATAGAGAAGCAATGCACCCAGCACTGCTCATACCTGCATGCTGTGTGCAATTTCTTCTCGATCAGACAGGATCTGAGAGAGGTTCTTGGTCCCCAAAACATTCCTCAGGGTGGTTTGTGCCAGGAGCCGGGTGGCCGAGTCAGCATTTGTGATATTTGCAACAGCAAGGGTGGCATTCTGGACTTTGTAATAAACCACTCCATCCACGTTAACTGTCACAGAGTCCTTGGTAAGGATCTATATGGAGGTAAGAAGTCTAATAATTAAGCAGAACAACAACGACGAATGAAAAAGACAACAGAAGAAACTCTAATTATACTACTATGAGAGAGAAATGGGCCTATTTGAGTGGGGCCTAGTCTACAAGTTTCTATTTTCTTTAGGTTCTGTAAATTTTTTCTTCTTCTTCTAAGCTTAAATAAGATTTATATTAATAGAATCTGACAGGTCTTTTGCTCTGAGATGACCCTCATCCAATCCGGCCACCAACTGTCTAGCGCTCCAATTCTTTGCCAGCAAAAAGCCCAGAATATTTTAAGGAATACTAAGAGAACGAAATATGGATGAGTCTAAGTATGAGTGAAATAAGAAACAAGAAGCTATTATATCCCTGTTCACATCTAGAACATGTAGAAACTCAGAGGTACTTGACAATCTGTAACTCCCCAGACAAGGTATAAACTATCGAGCAGAGACAACATCCTCTGGTTCCCTGAATTGCAGTCCTGCCTCTGACGTTCTGAAGACCAGTGAACACCAGTCACTCGCTTTGTTTTTTCTTTTTCTTTTTTCTTTTTCCTATTGTGGTTTGACAGGGAATTCTATCACCCCTAATTATGATTTTTCCTTTAATACTTTCTAAGATGTGAATGAGCAAGTGTGTGTGTGTGAGAAATAGCATATGCGTATCCAAATTTTAAGTCCTACTTTAAATCACTTTGTGTTAACATGGACCATACAAATGTGTCTGTGCAAACTACTCTGCTCCCAAAGGGAACTTATGGGTTGTTAATCACTACGTATCATAGCAGAAATAAACTGGTCAGGGAATGAGTCAGCTGTAGAAGTCACCTAGTAACAGGGCACCTCCTTAGGTTTCCAGGGAGTGTACGTATAAAACTGATCATGTGTTACATTAACTTCATGAGTCATGTCTTGATCGGCTCATTGGATGAACACAATCAATAGTTGATTCCATTTTAACTGTAATTCTGATTTGATATTTGTGCTGTTTAATCCTTAATTAGTTCAGTAAAAATTATAGTAGTTAGTAGTTTTGATTTTAAAGGTTGCCTTTTCTTAATTTGTAATAAAATCCATAAAAATAATAAAGCTGTTTTTTCTTTCAAAATTGCAACAAGAGTCACAACATTTTCTCCAGGGTTAAAGGTAATTTAGTAAAGTATTTAAGAGGTACAGTTCTGTACCTAAATTTATATCTTTATCCCTCACAATTATATGCTGGTAATACCATATGGGGAACAATCCTGAGTCTGCCAGGAGGGGGTAGTCCTAAAACTGTGGGTTGTTTCTATCTCAAAAGAATACAATGCGTAGGGGCACACATGTGTATGTATATTTACATATACGCATATAAGTGAATGAACCATCTCAGGCTTAAACTCCTTTAGACTAGGAGGAATTTGGGGTCAAGCTGTTTGTCACTGAAACGCAATGTTTTGCTAGGTTTGCAATAAGGTGTTATTGACCTCAAGGTCATGAGGTGTTAAAAATCCCCATATAGGTAAACAAAAACAAACAAACACAAACCCTCAGTAAAAAGAGACATTTACACTAAATATACCTGTCCTACTTTGCTAGTTCCACAATATTTCACAGAAGCAGAACAGACTAATGTGTCATAAGCAAAGTGGCAAGATAAAAGGACAGATACCATATATTAGAGAGTGGGCAAACCTCATATTAGCACCCTGGACAGAATAGTAGTGTGAGGCAGCGTACATCATTGAGTGCCCAAATCCCTAGGTCCTTCTGTCAGGGGAGGCTCTGAGAACATTCAGAAAGCAATAGGGCTGAGAACTCCATGGTTTTTATTTAAATGCAAAGGTAGGAGTTTGGACCATTCCATTTGCACGTGGTTAAGGACTGCTCTCTGGTTAAGAGCAAAAAAGCAGACAATCAAAATGTATAATGACAGAGGACTTGTTTGATATTTGTATATGTGGGGAGGTCACTTACAACGTGGGTGCCATCTCATAGTAGATATAGGGTGCTTGTGATTCTCACATCCATGGTACATTACTTATGAGATTACACTCATCAGATAAGATGCACCTGACTATGTGTGTCAATATATAAAAGAAGAACAAAGTAGGTGACCTACTTAGTAACCAGATCGGAAAAAAGGAAGTGGTATTTTTACTCTGCTCTTTAAAAGGAATGCCTCAAACAGGAATTTCCATGTAGGTGTGGGTAAAACAGAAGACAATGCCATTAGTCAGTGCAAAAAGAACAGGAGTACTTGTGGCACCTTAGAGACTAACAAATTTATTAGAGCATAAGCTTTCGTGGGCTACAGCCCACTTCTTCGGATGCATATAGAATGGAATATATATTGAGGATATATATATATACACACACACATACAGAAAGCATGAACAGGTGGGAGTTGTCTTACCAACTCTGAGAGGCCAATTAAGTAAGAGGAAAAAAACAAAACAAAACAAAAAAAACTTTTGAAGTGATAATCAAGATAGCCCAGTACAGACAGTACTTATTCTCACACTTCTTATCAAATTGTCTGTACTGGGCTATCTTGATTATCACTTCAAAAAATTTTTTTGTTTTTGTTTTTTTTCCCTTCTTTCTCTTACTTAATTGGCCTCTCAGGGTACGTCTATGCTTACCCGCTGGTTCCGTGGCAAGCAATCCATCTTCTGGGATTGATTTATCGCGTCTTGTCTAGACGCGATAAATCGATCCCGGAAGTGCTTGCTGTCGACGCCGGTAATCCTGCTCCGCGAGAGGAGTAGGCGGAGTCGACGGGGAAGCCTGCCTGCCGCGTGTGGACCCACGGTAAGTACCTTTAAGTTCGAACTAAGATACTTCAACTTCAGCTACGTTATTCACGTGAATAACGTAGCTGAAGTTGCGTATCTTAGTTCGAACTGGGGGCTTAGTGTGGACCAGCCCTCAGAGTTGCTAAGACAACTCCCACCTGTTCATGCTGTGTGTGTGTGTGTGTGTGTGTGTGTGTGTGTGTGTGTGTGTGTGTATATATATATATATACACATATCTCCTCAATATATATTCCATTCTATATGCATCCGAAAAAGTGGGCTGTAGCCCACGAAAGCTTATGTTCTAATAAATTTGTTAGTCTCTAAGGTGCCACAAGTACTCCTGTTCTTTTTGCAGATACAGACTAACACGGCTGCTACTCTGAAACCTGAAATTAGTCAGTGCTTATCTGACAAAACAGAAATGGACATATAAACCAATCTAGCCTGCGACCCTGTCTCAGCAGTGGCCAATGCCAGCTTCTTTAGAGAGAAGTGTAAACCCCCCCAATAAGATACCTTGCCATAGAAAGTTATACAATAGAGAGAGGTTTCTGCCAGTTAATGCCCAAGGCACTGATAAGCCTTGCAAGTATTTTCCCCAATACGTGCAACTGCAGATGCTTTTCTTCTGAATAATCCTTTTTGCAATCTTATTGCTGTAGGACATTATGGAGACAAATAGCTTAATTACATGTTGCATAATCCAGCACTCCAAGTATAGCAAGAGGCAACCAATTTACATCAGTTTATAACACCCCCATCACCTACTTAACACAGAGAAAGGACTTTGATATTTTCCATTCTCCTCTTTAAAGCACGTGTTACAAAAGTACATACATAGGAATAGGAAGGCTCAACACAATACTTAACTGTGCTCTTCCCTCTCTGAGCATAAGACAGTTTTGACTTTGGCTGGATGAGGAGGTTTTAAATTGCTCTACTATTCGATGTGCATAAATACAACGTAAACTGCAAACACTCATACGATAACTTAACCAGACCCAGGGGCAGAAGCCCTCTCTCTTCTTCAGGACCGAATGTTTATATCGCTTCTTAACGGTTCAAAGGAGAGAGGAAAATACTGTGGTTTGCCAAGGGACACACAGCTCTGCATTCAGATGCTTCCACAGAGATGAAAAGAATAGCTAGAATGGTACTGCTTAAAAGCACCACTTCCCAAGCAGCAGCAAGGTTACGACTTTTTTTTTTTTTTTTTTGTATTGTTAAAGCACTGAATTTGGCTCTCCTTGTAAACAGGAGGAATGGGAAAAAACACTTCAAAACTACTCTAGAAAAGCTTGTGAGTAACCACTCACATCAGCTGGCTACTTAAGAAATTAGTTTTCCCAGCGAGAAGGCCTAATGGATTTCATCTGGCCTGACACCGGTTTTATTTATTGCTTTTCTTACGGCTGTTGATAACGGAATGAGACATGGATTTGCCAAGCATCCACTGCATGCTTTTAATTGGACTAAGAGGTCATATCTGGATTGCAGTGGGAATGGTACACTGCAGAGACTTTCCAAGCCAAGTTCTAATGATCTATTATGTTTGTATTATTATTTAATATTTGTAAGCAGTGCAAGAGACACGCTTGGCATTTAATTGAGAGAACAAAGACACCGCCTCTCTCCAAGGAGTTTATAGTCAAGGATAGATACAACAAAGTGTGACTTCGGGAGAGATGATCTCTGGCAAGGGAAAATGACATACAAAATAAAGTCATGAGACTGCTTATAATGTTGGTTCCTTTTAAGATGATAATAAAAACACACTACACTGTGCAGGGCTGGGAAAAGTAGAGTCCATGTCTAAGGGATTGTGGTCTTTGAGAAGGGTCATGGAGGAGGGGGCATGTGGTCTGCTTGGCCAGCTACACTTGCTGCTCTTACACCTCAGAATAAATTATTTACAAACTTGTTGGAGCAGTAACCTCATAACGAAAGAGTTTTGAATGTGTCAGATCACACTGCTCAGAATCCAAACACACACAGTTCCACTGGCATGTTTTACAAAACTGATTTGATCAATACCAACAGATTTTAATAGGGCAATAGCTGGAGAGAATTCCTTGGAAAACATCTCTTGGCAAATCAGGAAGTAGAAGGGGGTTCAGAGAACCTTAAAGAGAAGAAAGGGGTACAGAGTGTTGAACTCTGTTTACATTTGATAATAAGTAAAGACACTACCTAGAAAAAGGGAAAAACTTACCTCCTGGGGAGGTATATCAAATGAGATTGTCCTCATATCCACCTTGATGAAGCTGTCTGTGCAGGGCAGGATGAAGAATAGACCTGAACACAAAAATCCACCCCATATAATGAGATAGTGGACCATTTATACAAGTTTATTTTAGCAACAATTTGTGATCATCTCATCCTAGTTCAATGTTTCTAGACAGTTTGTCAGGATCCTGGCAGCTTTTGATTTTTTTTTTTTTTTTTTTTTTTTACTACCAGGGTTTTGCACTGCAGTTAGTGGATCTTAAATTGGGTTCAGACATTATCAGGGGCCAGATTTTCAAGAGCTTAGCACTCTCACTTAGGATTTTCAAGAGATATCAACAATGTGTGACAATGCATTCAGCTCTTCTGAAAATTTGACTCTCCTTTAGGGAGTTGAGCTCTTTTGAAAATCTGGTTACAAGTGGCTACTTGGCATTGGGGAGGGGATGTCATTATATACTTCCCATGTCCAGACATGGGGAAAACATTCCAGAAGCACCAAGATCGTGGGATAATAGGACAGGAAATTAGTGCTTCTGCTGCTCATTCCCAGCATTAGGCTTGACAGCTGAAATCAATGTTGTAATCCTTTAAGGTCTTGGCACCACGTCTAAAGTACACAGATAAAGTTTTCAAAAGTGTCTAAGTGACTTAGGAACCTAAATCCCATTTTCAAAAGCATCTAGGCTCTTAAGTCATGTAGGCATTTTTGAAAACTTTACCCCACATATTAATTTAAAAAAAATGCCTTCATTTGATTAGATTGCTTGTTTCATACATTATTCCCTATTCTCCCCTAAAAAATATGCATAGCCCAAGGAGGGCTGGATGAGACTCACTTCATAGGGAGGGGACAGGGAAGCTAGGGAGTCACTGCTTGTAACATACTACTCACTGGATAAGCAGAAGCCTTCATTTTCAAGGGCTATGAATCCAGTGCCTTTAATGTAATTCATTTAAGGTTAAACTACAAGGACTCCTATTTTATCACTCCCTACAAAATTACAACAATTTATAATTTTATGTATTTATTAGGCACGTTAGCCCTCAGACCCTGAGCACCCTAAAGGTAGAGCATGTTCCAAAAGAAATCACAACCGGTGCAAAGAGTTGAAGCCTATATATCCAAATAGCTTGGGGGACAGGGAATCACTGTATAAACAAAGAGCTATTCGATGTAACCAATGCAAGTTGAAGTCATTACCTCCACTAAATATAATTGTGGCTACTTCATAAGAAGAGTTTTACTTAAATTAGTTTGAAAGACACATCCAACACCATACAGTCCCTCCAATAAATTAGAGAGGGAAATAAACATTTCTTCAGTTTTGCTCAGAAAATTGCCACCATTAAACTCCAATTTATATTGAGGGGACCTGACATATAATATAATTTTGAAATATTTTATTTTCTAGGCAATTAATGTTTACTTTAAGCTAAGACAGGCCACCCGATGCCTATTTGTTTGGGTTAAATTTCAAAGAAATCCATTCATTCATTTGGTGAGTCATTTAAAAAAAGTACCAAGCTAATAAAGTGCCTTTACACTGCCAATGTGCTTTCATCTTGCAGATCTCATATAACTGAATCACATGCCTTATGCTGGATCCTACATAGGACTGACCTGGTCCTTTTGCTCCACCCCTTCCGATGCGTCCAAGTCTAAAGATGATGGCTCGCTCATATTCCTTTATGATCTGTAGTGAGAAATCAGATGTTTAATACAAAAGTCTCCATCAAGAATTTAGATACAATATCTTGGCTTCCAAATATATTAAGGATAACTCTGAACAGTCTCTGGTCTTGCAGAACGTAACATGCACACTTTTCATGTCCTCCCCCCAGCTGTTCTAAGCAACAAATACTAAAGGGGGTTATCTGTCAGAAAAATATTCTAAAGGATTAAATCTTTTGGGGTGTGGAGTAATTTTCCAAGGAGAGAGATGGCAGCTCTGTCACCTGAAGGGGGACAAAACATTGGAAATACACTATCAGGAGCACTACTGCACTGAGGCGGGCAGATGGACTAGATAGGGTCTAATGGTCTTTCCATTTCTAATTTTTCAGGTTGTGTTGTGTTTTTTTCTTTTTAATAAAAGGTTTATAATTTCCTGTGCCCCAATTGAAATGCATTCAAAAAACTGAGATTAAGCCAAAATATAAGCATTTTCCCAGGGTCCAGAAACCCCAAGCTTAGGGAATTGAGTGATAACACAACCTTGTAAGTGCTTGTCATTCCATTATAAATGTAAGGAGTGGCTCCTCAAAATTAATACTTGTTCTTGCTATTATTTTGACCCTCCAATGCAGTTTAGACAGGGATGAAAATTTGGGATTCCTCTCTTCTCTCGCAACCTCTCAGCGTTTTCCCTTTCCTCTTTTTTCCTACAGAGTAGTAATTGAGATACCACTAAAATTAGCCTTCTGACTGATATTACAGAAACATGGCAATTCTTGTGTGCTGGGCTTGAATACACTGATGTTAAGGATTGTCCTTAACCATGTATTATGGTCAAAGTAAGAGGGATCAGGACCAGCTGGGTTTTGAGACAAAACAGTGAAATGGACAATGTTGTTAAACTATTAGGAAACAATCTGCGCTTTTTTAAACTTTGGATCAAACTTTCACGGGAACACCTTTACCTTTATGCACAGCCAGATTGAGACTGGAAAGGTAATAAGGACGAAGAAGAATGAAATGATCACTAGCAACCATCCACACACACCAAGGCTAGCGTCGGTCTCTTCTGGAAGAGAAATGTAGATATTTTAATAGTTAAAACAGAACCATCTTTGTTCTATTAAATCACTAAAATTTAAAGATACAACTACACATTCCATGCTATAAATCATCATGAGAAACATCCCTTAGGACAAAGCCAAACCTCATTAGAATAAGAGCATGTTGGCCACAGTATGGACTTAATTCTGCTTTTGCTTCCACTGACGTCTCTAAAGCTACATTTGTAAACCTCAGAGAGCAGAATTGGGGCAAGTAAATGAAATCACAGAATTGAAGTATGTTTAATCCACATACCTTAAAGATATGAAGATATAAATTTAAGACACTGCAATATTTTACCCAAATCCTTTTCTCCTCTCTCTCTGCCAGGAAAGATTGTGAATTTAATAGTAGAAAGCTGTTTGTCAGGCTGATTTAGAAGCAAGAAGAACACATTGCTATGTTTGCCCAAGGAAGAGGTAAAATACCAATTGCTTCTGCAAATAATTCTAGTGATTTACACCACTGAATCCTGAGTAACCTATCACAGAAGGTGCCAAGTGCTGCAGTTGCCCCCCTCCCCCCACAAAAAAAAAATCACCTGAAGACCCAAGAAGATGCCCATTCTCAGAGCTGTCCTATCAAAAACAATTCTAGAAAGGAGGATGAGATACAATGCTTAGGGAGCTCCTTGGCCCCTCAGCAAAGGACATGTTCCTGCTCAGCACTTTCCTGCTGAAGGGTCTTCATATTAGAGGAATACATGCTAGTCCTCTGCTGTGAAATGGCTGCCCTCTCTCTCACCCAGACTCCACAAGAAAGGTTTCCTGGAGCAAAGAAGAACAAGAGCCAGTAGTTCTGAATGGTTCAGAGCTTGAGAAGAGCCTGCCAACTGCCATTAGGGTGATGCTGAGCTGTCAGGTGCAGACATGAAAATGGACACTCATTGAAGAGGAAGTTCCTTATCATTCCAGCTAAGAGTCTCAACTACCGTCCAAAAGTCTCTGTTGCCAACTGTAGAGTTCCCAGGGTGAAACTGATCACGGGCAAAAGCTGCATTGATACTAGGGGATTAAAACCACCACTATGCCACTGAAATTCATCCCCACCATCACCCCCACTCCTTAGCCCGTTAAAATCCTTAAAAACAAAAGTTCTGACATGTAGTACAAGAACATGTATTCAAAAAATAAATAATGAAATAAAATAAAAAAAAAAATCACAATGCTAAGATGTGTCTGCTAAGATACACATAACACAATACTTTAACGTCTAAATTATAAGACTTTCCTTTGGACCATGCTTCTGGGTTTTGCTATATTCCACAAACATCAAAATGGTGCATGCTCAACTGTAAATAAAAAGTCTTTTTATCCTGACATAACTGCCATTCTACACAAACTCCGCTTTTCAATCCATTTCACAGGACCTGGGATTTATTAAGCAATGGACTGTGCTAACCAGATGTTGGAGTTCTAAGAATAGTGGTCAGAGAACTTATCAGCTTCAGCTGGGTTTTATTTGAAGACTTCTGTGTCTTTCCCCTCAGGAAACACACAACTGATTATTTTCTATATTCAATAAAATTACAATTCCCTATAGCAGGAGTGGCCAACCTGTGGCTCCGGCGCCACATGCGGCTCTTCAGAGGTTAATACATGGCTCCTTGTATAGTCACCGACTCCGGGGCTGGAGCTACAGGTGCCAACTTTCCAATGTGCTGGGGGGTGCTCACTGCTCAACCTCTGGCTCTGCCCCAGGCCCTGCCCCCACTCCACCCCTTCCTACCCCCTTCCCCGAGCCTGCGGTGCCCTCGCTCCTCCCCCCCAGAGCCTCCTGCACGCCACGAAACAGCTGATTGGGGGGTGCGGAGAGGGTGGGGGAGGCGCTGATCAGTGGGGCTGCCGGTAGGTGGGAGCTGATGGTGGGGGCTGCTGATGTATTACTGTGGCTCTTTGGCAGCATACACTGGTAAATTCTAGCTCCTTCTCAGGCTGGCCACCCCTGCCCTATTTTATATATATGAACATGCGGGTTAATCCGTTGTGAAGCAATTGAGTTACTTTATATATATATAAAGTAACTCAATTGCTTCACAAAGGATTAACCCGCATGTTCCCTGCTCTATCAAGTCCTGCAGGTCAGTATGGCTCCCTTTCATAGATGGGGACACTCTTAGAGAGGTTAAAGTCTATATTTTCAAGTGTGTCCACTGATTTTGGCCACTTAACTTTAGACAACTAGGGCCCGCTTTTTAGAGGGGCTGAGCACCCACAACCCCAACTGAAATCAGTAAGAGCTGCATCTATTCAGTGCCTTCAAAAAATCATGCTCCAAGGTTCTCAAATTGAGACACCAAAAATTTGAAAATTTAGGCCTAAACTGATCTGACCAACCTCACACAAGAAGTCAGTAAAAGAAGCCCTGAGGCTTAGTTTACTCCTTCAGTCAACAGATCAGCTCTGAGGTATTCTTTGGCCTTTCAGCTAAAACAATCTAATTTATCTTGAAGGAGGACGGATGTCACAATCCAGTATTACTCAGAAAGGTAGGATGAACTGATTAGCCTCCTGTCCTTAGCCAAGGATGAAAAGAAAGATCAAAGACAAGTTAGCTCAAGCTCAAGAATGTGCTCACAATACCAACTCAGGGCTTCTTGAAGGAAAGACCCCATGACCTGTTGCTTAGTAGCTCTGAGTAATAAGGTTATTTGTGGGTAACGGGGACATACAGAGGACAAAGAAACTATTGCTGCAATTTGGTAATCAAGGAAACGATAAACAATTGTGCACAAAACTATTAAACAAACAGCTGTCAAAACCTGGTCATTCAGGGTGTGTTCACAATGCCATTAAAAATGCACAGCTGGCCCATGCTAGCTAACTCAGGTTCACAAGTCTCAGGCTCAGGGGCTGTTTCATTGTAGTGTAGGTGGTCAGGCTCGAACTGGGTCTCCGGGACAGTGATTTCAATACGATTTGCCGGCACTAAAGTCACTTGGGAGAAAAAAAAAAAAGAAAGAGGATATTGTAATATGTTTGGTGCCCCATCTCAGCCCTGTGCCTTTTGCTTGGACAGACACTACATGTCCTCAGATCAAGTATATTTAAAAAAAGGTTTCTCACAGCTTTATATACAGCATTCACTCCTGGACTCAGTCCACCTCCCACCCACTTTTAATAGATTCTAACACTTCTAGCAGATTTGAACAGTACCGTAGAGCTTGGCAGAGTGTGACAAAGAACAAATCATTCTTTTCACTAAATGCCCACCAAATAATTGACAATAGAACTGCTAAGAGAACAGGTGTGCAGCATACTAGGTTCTGGGATGAAAAAAGACACATGTTTCGGTTTCAGCACAGGTAACTGTAGAATGGAGTTCCACTTCCACTGGAACAAGAGAATCAGATCAAGACAGATTAATAGAATGAGCTAGAAATGGGCAGAGAGGAAGAATGGTTTGTGAACTGGACTGGGATTCTGAGAACTGGGTTCTGTTCCTTGTCCTACCACAGCGTCCTGGTGTGACTGTAGGTGCCTCACTTTCATGTCTGTAAAATGACACTCCTCCCATCCCAGAAGCATATTGTGAGGATTAACCTGTGGGTCCATGTGATCACCTGATACTACAGCAGTGAGCACCATACAAAAGCTCATCAAAAACAAATTATTATTAATTGTATTAATGTAGGGCCTAGGAGTCTTAGTCATGGACCAGGACCCCATTGTGTTAGATGCTGTACAAATACAAACAAAAAGAGTCTCTGCCCCAAGAAGCTTACAATCTAAGCATAAAATAAGAGTAAACAGATGGATACAGACGGGGGTAGAAGGAAACAATATTGGTCAACATGATTGGCAGTGGCCTCAGCACATAGCAACCTAACCTAAAATAAAGGATTTAGCTTTATCATACAAAATATGGAAATCCATACTTCAAACCTCAGTACAACAGAACCCCATTTACTCAATCTAATTGGGACCGGAGCCAGATTGGATAATTAAAAATCCGGATAAACCGGAGAATTGGAAAATAAATTGCAGCAGTGCCATCTAGCGGCCACAGGCGAGATCACCCGCTTCTGGCCCTGAAGTCCTGGTTGTTAGTGCAGACAGCTGGTTAATGAAGGGTAAGATAAATGTATTTGTACAGTAATGGATATACTGCATCTAGTAAATAAGAGGGAGGCTCTCCCAAATAGAAACAGGAAAGCAGAGAGAGACTGAATTCTGCAAATTCAGAGCAAGTTTATCTTTGTTTCCACAAATAGTTCAGTGAAATCTGGTATATGCAACCAATCAAGGAACTGACAAAAACTGGCTGCTTAAAACAGGAGGTGGAAAAGAATTTATTTAGTGTATTTTGGGCCACGTCTTATACCAAGTAGTTGCATAATAAGGATGAGTTCCTGTACAAGTGTCACTGTATTGAACTTCAATATTCTGCTCTCCCTACACATTTGGAACTCCTGTGAGAGGAATGCCAAGGGGATAGCCACTCTTGCATGGGGGAAGAGGGGGAGAATACCAAAGGGGAGTACTATCATATGGATATGAGGAGGATTTTGCCTTTCCACAAGCTGCCATAGACTCCAAAATCTGAGAGAAAACACACACAGCTAGAAGCAGATTTTACAGGTTTGTGGTCCTCATACCCACACATAATCACTGCCACAAGTATATGTTATCTACAATAATAACTTATTAGATTAATTGATTACATAAATCCCCGCTCAGTATGTCAAATTATGCTGAATACCTTAATTTTCAATCAATTTGTAAAGCTGGTGAATTTGATTATCTGTTCTATTAAGACAGGGAAGGTGGGGAAATCAGCTTGTGCAGTTTTGTTACTCTATTTACTATATTATCACTTTCGTTATATATTGAGAAGTAGGTTACCAAAGAATGACTATAATATATATCCATATGTTCACGGTCATTTATGTCAGCTTACTGGAGATGCAGAACTGGATGTAGATATGATATATGTCAGCAGCTAAAGTGCTGCAATCTGTCCTTCTTAAATTTGGGCCTTCTGGTTTCTAAGAGCCTTCAAAATGTAACATCTGTATCTTCCTCTTCCTTCTCCTCCACAAAGAAATTGTGTATAATGGACACAAAATGCCTGTATATTCAGGAAGGAAATATAGTTTGCCAAATCAGCAAACAATTTCCTGTAGTTCTTGGGCAACCACTGGGTTATTCAACTGTGTCTTGACCCCGTGTACTTAGTCTTTCCTTGTGAGTATTCAGATTTTGAAAAGGATAATAAAAGGTTTTGGCTTAAACCTACAAAGGAGCAATTTTTTGTTGTATAGAATCAGATTTTTCAGTGGCTAAACAAGCTTTTACCCTTCCCAAATCCCAGGAAACTTTCCTCACAATCAGACTTCCTGTCCCACTGCTGCTTCTCAGAGCTACCAATAAAGAGGTAAATGGAAAGATCTTTTCTGGATGGAAGTTGTTTAACATGTGTTTGAGAGTTCAGCCTACTTTTTAAAAAGACATTTAAAACCAGAATGTTTCAATTCACTTATTCAAAGTCAAACCCAAAATAAAACTTGGTAGAATACAGCTCTGCAATGCTAATGGAATTCACATGAACAAACACACCTTTACTGTGAGAGCAGAAAGGTAGTTTACGTCAGTGCTTTATTGCTGTATCAATATTTAATAGCATTTTTCAGTGATAGGATACTCATGAGATCACAAGAGAAGTTGTCAGGATGAGCTCAAGATGCCATTCAAAACAGAGAGAGTTTATGCCCTGCTTGGCTTTTTACACCCAACCAACTCTACAGAATTAGCTCATTTGGGAAATCCTAGCATTTATTACGGGATTAATCAGGAACGGAGTGGTCTAGAGACTAACCGTATATTTCACAATCATACACAAATTTCAACAGCATTTCATATGAAATATTAGTAGGAACGAACCTTTCCACATTGCTACATAGTCAAACCTGACAGGGACAAATATTGTCCCACTCTATCTCAGGAGAAGAAAAAGTCATACACGCACACTGCATGATCACTAGCATTTATTGTTGAGGATATATATTTAAGCTTTAATATACAGGAATCTAGGCAACTGCTGAAAAACTGACTTTAATAATCATAATGAACAAAGAGAAAATACATTAGATAATTCCTCCACAGTAAGAGACTCAAAAACAGAGTAGTATTACATGCTGGTAAAAATGCCTGAGTCCCATCTACACTACAGCTTCCACCACTGCTACCACTTACAGAATTGCATCATTTTTCAGAACCGTAACTCCTTAGAGCGGTCAAGGTCTACAAAAGTCAGTACCTGTATTACAGCAACTACCAGCAATAGCAAGCTGTTTACTACAGTGCTATCTAACTCTGCTCTAAGCAGGTTTTCATAGGCAGAAATATCTGAGTCCCATGTGTGCTAGCAGCTTAGCACAGGTGAAACGTCACCTATTGTTGTAATACAAATTTTAATTCTTCTGTTTCAGCATGTGAAGAGAAAAAAAACCTTGCTCAACAATTCTTTGAAAGGCAGATCCTGCATGCCCATTAAACAGCTTCTGGGCCATATCATACCACAGTGGTTCCCAAGCTTTCCAGACTACTGTACCCCTTTCAGGAGTCTGATATGTCTTGAGTACCTCAAGTTTCACCTCACTTAAAAACTACTTGCTTACAAAATCAGACATAAAAATACAAAAAAGTGTCACAGCACACTGTTACTGACAAATTACTTACTTTCTCATTTTGTCTGTATGAAATTTTAGTTTGTACTGACTTTGATAATGATTTTTATGTAGCCTATTGTAAAACTAGGCAAATATCTAGATGAGTTGATGTACCCCCAGGAAGACCTCTGCGTACCCCTGGTTGAGAACCACTTCCATACCATATCACTTGTTTAGCATTCTTAGCTTGCTGTTGATGTCTCCTGTAACTTTTCAAAATACATATTATTTATAAACAATACCATTTGTTTTGTATTTTATTTCCTTCTATTGTTTATTACAAGAGACATTTACAAGAAAACAAGGTCTGTTTCATTAACAGTTGGTCTTCTGTTGCTTAGTCCCTATTTAAAAATCAGTCACCCTCTGTTTGTAACATCACAACTGGGTTTTGTATATAGAGTTATGGGATCGTAAACATGATTAAGAAGTCAAGTTAGCATTCAGAGATCTAAGGATCCCCTCAGGAACAGAGATACTCTGACCACTAGACAATATAACAAGTTTGGCAGTCTCAGTCCAGCTAAGAATGGAGAGTTGTCCATATTGCAAAAGCCACCACCACTGGCACCGATTTACCCCCTTAGCAGCAAGGCAGAATAAAAAAGTGAGGACTGACCTATCCACTCATCCCTAAAAGAAAGTCTCTCTATAAACCAGTGTTGGGACAGAAACTTGTATTTATACTGCCCATGCTGTACCTGTACTTAAGACAGATGACTTAACTCTCCAGATACGTCAGTTCAACACATTTCACTAATACCAATTTTTAAAAAAGTTAACGGGATGAGGACTGAGTATCTGTCCCTCTAGGATGCTTCCATCCTATTGGGGCACACCCACTGATAACTATTGGGTTTGTTCTTTGTTCCCTTGCGCAAGTTTGTTATTTTGATCTCTAGTGAACTATTACCACTACTGATCCTCTCCTAGCCAATTGGGTAGGATACTGTCAATCAAAAGGACAGCGACAAATTTGTACCCTTAGAGCCAGCAACAGACCTTTTACACAAGCTTCTCTACTTCTCCTTGGTTACAATTAAGCAACTCTATCTCCTTATAAGCAATTAATACTCCATTCTGCATTAATGGCTGGAGTGATGAATGGATTTAATGATGGCAAATTGTACTGAATCAAAATAATTATAGACATCAGTAAGTCGTATCAATTTACTGTATGAATACTTCATCTACTATGGGAAAAATAATGTACAGCCGGTGTCTTAGCCTCCATGAGAACAAAGCATACAACAACTTCTGAATGACTGATAACTCGGAATGTGAAAAGGTAAGAGAGAAATTCACTTAATCTTATTCCAGGCACTTATTCAAAATGACTGGTTTAGTTATTAATATCTAAATATCATAAAAAAGAATGATATAGATATTTTAGTGGATACCAGAACTAGGCATTGGCCCCATGCCTAACAATACAAACCGGCATGCTGATATTTACACAACACAAGCTGCTCAACTAAACCTTTATATTGAAACAATCTTCTGAATAATTCCCTCCACCCCAAACTGACTACAGCACAGAACAAACCCATATTTAGTCGCATTCTGTCTGTCTCAATCTCCATTACATCATGTATTTAATGGCAAAATAAACTGGTTTTCAGTCGTCAAATTAGCATTGTAAGATGATAGACATGGAAAATATCTGTTATATTGAGTTCATCCTCTGAAAACCAACTCTGAGAAGTCATATGAGATGTTAAAGTGATAAGAACAGATAATACATGACACCCAAAAGACTAAAGAATGTTGGATAGTCCAACTTTTTCTAGTATAGCCCAAACTGCTAGTGTAAAGCACCACTGAGAAACAGAAAAAAAAGTGGAAATTGAAGAAGAGTGATCTGTGTCTAGTGATGCAAGCATGCATGTGTGTACGTACAAATTAATATTTGGTTAAAATAAAGTTTTATGAACTTCCATTATGATTATTTTGAAAATCTTGCTGTCAGGGTTGTTTCATATCCCACCAATCCTATGCAATAGAGCAGTGGTTCCCAAACTGGGGTTCGTGAACTATCCCTGGGGGTTTATGAAATGTTACAGGGGGTTCTTGGGGAAAAAAAATCCCTAATGGCAGACAGAGCTGTCCCTAGGGACCCCAGGCAGCCTGGAGCCCCTGGACTTCCAAGAGCTGAGCAGATCAAAGCAAGCATATCGATCACACTGAGGAGATTTCAACTTCAAGACTCCTTACAAGAAACGGAAAGGGAGGTGGATATTTTTTGCTGTTTTTCAAATTAAATAGGCAGCTAGTATTGTTTTAAAAATTATTATAAAGAACAAGTTTAAGCTTTGTTGTAATGTGCGTTGTTTGCCAGGACTGCTCAAGACCTGAATGTTTGTGTAGGAGGAACTCTTTGAGTGGGTTTTTTAAATATCTTCATGCTGTTTCACATCTGATACTCCTTGATGAAACATAGGAGCCTTGTCTTATAAAGGGCTTATTCAAAGTGATACAAACTACGAAAGTGAGATCTTGGAAGTGTGTTGCTGTTTTCATAATGTAATAAAAATACTGTCATGATAAATAATAATTAATAATAAATAGTGTGTAATATTTCCAAGACCACTGCTTTTATAATTTATAGTCAGGTAAAGGAGAAAATCCCTGGAAATATTCATTTTTAGGAGGGGGTTCGCGAGACTTGACATTTTAGTGAAAGGGGTTCACAAGTTGTTAAAGTTTGGGAACCATTGCAATAGAGTGACCAGACAGCAAATGTGAAAAATCGGGACGGGGTGTGTGTGTGTAATAGGAGCTTATATAAGAAAAAGACCCCAAAATCAGGACTGTCCCTATAAAATCGGGACATCTGCTCACCCTACTATGGAACCATCAGCCACTTCCTAAATTATAAGCATATGATGCTATTTTCACCATCTCATCCTTAATAGAACAGTTTGTTGTTTAAAATCCACTATTATATTGAATAATCTGGTTAGTCACTATCATCCATCGAACATTTTGCTAATACCAAACACATTTAGTGGAGTAAACAAATCAGTTCTTCTTATTCTCATTTACAGTTAGAAGTCCCTAAGGGGACTAGCTTTGATGACAAGGATCTTAATTATATGTGGAGTTTCACTTCTTAGTGATCCAGCCATGTTAGTTTCTGTCCAAAAGAAAACTGCACATCAGGTCATTTGCTAATGAAATGAACCCCCTTTCCCTACCTTCTTATTCCCATTACTACAAGTTGACACCTCATACAAGGAACTGTGAAAACTTTAGACTTATTTAAAAATTTAACCCAATTTCAAACCTCCTCCTCATCCATTTTTGCTGTGTACCCCATTCTGAGTAGCCAATCTTATAAGAGGCCTGTGCCACACATTTTGTTTCTGGACATACGGTAGAACCTCAGAGTTACGAACGCTGGGAATGGAGGCTGTTCATAACTCTGAAATGTTCGTAACTGAACAAAACATTACAGTTCTTTCAAAAGTTTACAACTGAACATGGAGCTAATACTGCTTTGAAACTATGCAGAAGAAAAATGCTGTTTCCCTTTATTTTTTTAGTAGTTTATGTTTAACACAGCACTGTATTGTATTGACCTCTCCCCTCCACCTGAATGTGTACCTCCAGTTCAGGTGACCAGATCGCAAATGTGAAAAAATCGGGACAGGGGTGAGGGGGTAATAGGTTCCTACATAAGAAAAAATCCCAAATATCGGGACTGTCTGTATAAAATCCGGATATCTGGTCCCCGCAGTGCCAAATGAGGTGTGTGGCTGACTGTTCATTTCCTAACTCTGGGGTTGCGAACTCGGAGGCTCTACTGTAGGGTGGTGACACTGGGGCTGGTCTAGCTCGTCTCGTTTTAGGCCACCAACCTAGGGTTGCCAACCCTGCGGGACGGTCCTGGAGTCTCCAGGAATTAATGATCAATGTTTAAAGAGGTCATGGGATGGCACCGCCAGGAACATGTCCAACCAACATGGGCAAGTTCAAGCCTGCTCCCGCCACAAGCTCCAGCTGTTCCTGTGCCCGGGGGGCCTGGCTGGCACAGAAGCTGCGCGCAGGCTGTATCGGTGCCCGCAGCGGCGGTGGGAGCCCCAGGAAAGGGAACGGGCGAGCTGGGTAACCGGACACATGGGGGGGGGGGGGGGGTGCCCTGCCTGGGAAGCTGCGAAGCGTCTGAAGCGAACTTTGCCCTTGTTCGGGCCCGCAGTGAGCGGCTCCCGGGAGCAGCCCGTGCTCACCTCGAGACCCGCCCGGGGTCACACGGGCCCCTCCGGCCCGGCCCGGGGGCAGGCAGCGCCCTGAGGGAAGGAGCGCGGAGCGCGAGGCTCTGCCAGCCCTGAGGGGCGCTTCCCGCCTCCGGCCCGCCGCGCGCCTTACCGCTGAAGGTGTCCGGCACCCGCCGGCTGCGGTCGGGTCTCGCGCCCTGCTTGTCCGCCATAGCCGCGTCCGCTGCGAACCGCTACCCTCCGCTCCGCCGAGTGGCCGCACCCTAGCCGCCAGCCCCGCGCTTCCCTCCGCCCTGAGCGCCCCGGGGCCGCCCCCTGCGCCAGGCCCCGCCCCGGCCCCGCTCAGCAGGGCCCCCAGGGCTCGGGGCGGAGCGCGGGGCCCCCTGGTTTCCGGCTGCCCTGGGGGGGGCCGCATTTCCCCCTGCGGTGAGGGGATGTGCGGGGCTATGGAGTGGCAGAGGCACAGGGGTGTCAGGGATATGGGGAGGGGGACATGGGGTGTCAGGGATGGGGGGCAATAGGAGGCGGGGATATGGGGAGACAGATACAGGATATGAGGGTCAGGGATATGGGGAGACAGATACTGCAATATGGGGTGTCAGGGATATGGGGAGACAGATACTGCGATATGGGGTGTCAGGGATATGGGGAGACAGATACAGGATATGAGGGGCAGGGTTATGGGGAGACAGATACCGGGATATGGCATGTCAGGGATATGAGGTGACAGATACAGGGATATGAGGGGCAGGAATACGGGGAGACAGATACCGGGGTATGGGGTGTCAGGTATATGAGGTGACAGATACTGAGATATGAGGGGCAGGGACATGGGGAGACAGATACCGCGATATGGGAGGCATGTATAGGTGGAGACTGACAAGACACAGGGTTATGGGGGTGTCAGGGATATTGGGGCAGAGATATGGGTCACCGGAATATGGGGGTGTCAGGGATATGAGAGGCATCTCCTGGGGGCTCTGGGGTTGGGTTTGAAGCCATGTCTGTTAAAAGTTATCTCTTCTGCTTTTCACTTTTCGTGTTGGATAGTCACTGTTGGTGCCCAGTGCAGGATGGAAGGGAGGGCAGGGCTGAGTCAGGTTTGCAGGGAGCAGCCAGAAAGAATCATTTTGCTATTGAGATGTGAGGGTAGATGAATACCCCCTCTTACTGTTCACACTGCGGGCAGTGCACTTGGGGTGACCATTGGCCCTGTGACGTGTGAAGGGATGGAATTGTTCAGGCCAGAATGTTCTGTGGTGGTTACGATTCCCTGGGTGGGAATTGGGCAAAGGGGCCCTCGGATGTGATGGGGGAGGTGACAGCTGGTGAGTTATCTGGGAAATGGGCTGAAGGACCATAGGGCATGGTAAGGCGCTGACACAGATGAGGCAGTTGGGAAATGGGCCTTAAGAGGAAGGGAAGAGGAGAGGCATATGGGCACTGGGCCATAAGAAGAGGAGAGATTCTTAAGAAAGTGCAGTGACAACAGCAGAGCCCCCTTGATGAGCGGTGAAAAAAGTGAGATAAATTGGACAGGGTGTAAGCTTAAGTATGTGAGAGGAGCAGAATCAGGGACATGAACATGAGGTGAAAAGAAAAGAAAGGAAGAGAAGAAACCAACCAATCCAAAGAAAATATGAGAGCACTGGAAGCAAACAGGCTGTGAAATTCCCTGGGAAGGTAAGTGACCCTCTAGTTTGTTTGAATATGAAAATTTCTGGGTGTTTAATAGTAAATGTTGTTTCCAGTGGAGGGATAAATGGGCTCAGGGGAGATATTGCTAGAAGTAAGGTGTTTCAGTGGGGACTGGGAGTGTGCTCTAGGTCATTCAGTCTCTCTTTAACCTAGAGTGCATGGCCATTTAGGATAGGATTTTCAAAAAAAAGGGCTCAGCATTGTAACACTGTTCCTGTTGAAGTCAGCGGACGGGTGCAGGGAGGGAAAAAGAGTTTACCATTTTCTTAAATGGGAGGAGAGTTAAGGCAGCTTGAGCACTTTTGAAAATTCCACCTATAGGGTCTTGGCCTTAAGTGGCCCATGGGGCTCTTGCTGCTTCTCTCTCTTACTGAGATGCTGCTGGAGACACTGCTTGCTTAGCCTAGTAAAGTGCTGATTCTATATTCCTCCCCTCCCCCTTTTTTTTTTGGCAGAAAACAGAGCCATGATCTTTGCAGCTTTCCTATGAGATTCCTTCCATGGTAACAACAATAGAGCCATAGAAGCAGGTAATTACATACTCAGCTGCTGCACTGTAGCAACGTTGCTGTGCAAGGTGTCACACCTGTAAACATTTCAAGGCTAAGTCCTGGCATTAGAGGGCTATATGTGACCTGTGACTATTCTTTAATCACTCTTGGATTATGGGGAATAAATGTTTTCCACAGCTATGAAAGTGGGGAACGAACATACACATATATTTATTGTGGGGCATCATTATATTTACAGCTTATAATCACTAGCTTACTGGGTAACTTTGTTTCATTTTCTCAATCTGCAAAACTGAGATAATGATATTTAGCTTCTTTGGAAAGTATTTTGAGATATATGGATGAACAGTGCTATATAGTAGCTAGGTATTACTAGTGTAATTTAAAAGCTTAATGTGAATTATAATATATAATAATTCCTCTTTGTTTGAATCTTCCCTTGGAAATGCCCTGGCTTTTGCGTTCCATTATGTGATTAATAAAGCCATGGGGACTAGAGTTTCCTGTTTATGTAGAGCGATTTGTAGCTAAGTACAACAAATGCATGGTAAGTGATATGTAAGCTTCTTCTCTATATTATGGGCAAGGGAAATTACATTCTTTTTTAGTTAAAATGAAAGATTTTTTTGTCCACTGCAACCTTATTTCAGAAGCAAGTGAATCCCAAGATGATATGAACAGCATCAGTGCAAGAGCATAATGTAAAACTCTTTCCCACTGGGCCTAAGACGCCTGATAAACAGCCCTTCTCATCATCAATTGGCATGAATTTCTAATTGCATCACTTTGCTAGCAGATTCCAGACTAGCTCTAAGTAGCAAAAAATTCTCAGAATAAATCAGGGATAAATGAAAACAAAGACCAAATCTATTTTATGGTCCTTGAGTCCTGATAAACTTTTTCAAATCTCCCTTTTCTGACCACCACTATGAATATGCTTAAGAATATTATCTGTGGAGAGCTGGAATTAATATGTTCATAGGTGTTGTCACCTAGGGAGGTTCTCAATCTGGTAGTGCTTCTAGCTTTGTTTTTCATTTTACTGTTGTGTAAATTTACCTGTAGTTCTTCTTGCAAAAGATGTTAGTCAAACAATCTTGGAAACTGTATGTCTCTTTATCCGGAGAGCAGCTACAGCAGGATATCAACACAAGATAGTCAGATGCCTGACAGTTTAGGGCAGAGAGTTCTATGACTGTGTTCATCATTAATATGGAGACCAGAAGTCCCAACATACATTACTGCATCTTGATCAGAACAGATCTTACAGCAGACTGGAGTACTGCATATTGAGGTATTTAGTATCAAGAGGCTACACCACCAGATGAAGGAGACTGCAGTCTTCTCTATTTTGTTTGTACAAATTAAGTGCAGTGCCTTGGACTTCTGACAAGTTGTCAGTGCTGATCTCTTCTGAGAAAATAGAGCTATCTCTGCTATAGGGGGATCATTGAGCTGAAAGTGTTGTCCAGTGATAAGGACAACTCCTAACGGTAATCTCAGTAGGTTAAGAGGTAAAGGAGGATGCCCCTGAAATACAAGGAATAAATACTGTGAGCTGATGCTGAAACTTGGTCTAAAGTAAACCAATGAATAGTAAGCAGATAACTGCTAGCCCCTCTTAAAATCAATATCAGTAGTTAAGACTTGGGCATTTTCACCTTAGTAAAGCTAAAAAAATCACTTCATGAACACTAAAGTATCAAGCTGTTGTATGGAGTTTCACTAACATCTCATGCATTTAGCTACAAACTAATACATATTTATTTCAGCATTTTGCTCAAGAATTTTAGAGTAGAAAGCCTTTTATCTGATTTCTTAAAGAGGATCTCATCCTGTTCCTGTTAAAGTCCATGGGAATTTTGCCATTGACTTCAGTGGTACTCATTGGTGATGGAAAAACTTGGGGATGAACACAAAGGTATTGTTCTGTGGATGATTGCTGCCATCGAGTGTCCCCTACCATGCACTACATCCATGTAATTGCTAGAAAGTTAACCAGTCTAATCAATAGTTTGTTTGTGTGTATATGTTTTTTCTTTAAACTGTGTAGCGGTGATTTATGTTATCATATTAGTCAAATATCATGTTTTTTTCATCCTTCCTAAACATATCATACTTAAGAGAGGCATGCAATAATAAACATGTCCAGCTACTTCCATCTATCTATACATAGGTCTTTCTTTCCATTTATCCTTTCTCCTTAGCTTCATTTGAAGAAGGCTGCTGATGTTTGTAAGTAGGAATTGTTTTCTCTAAAACTGATTATTACAAATATAAAATTTTCAATTTTAAAAAGAATCTATCATGTTCTCTAAGTATATATGTTTTAAGGACATATTAATTAGTATTAAAATCTGACTGTGTGAACTAAAGCATTCAACAATCTCCCCAAAATCAAAACAATTGGCAGAATACCCTGAAAATCAACAAGTCCACCCAGCTTCCTTCCCCTCCCGCCATTCCTATCTATTCCCTCACCCGTGGCTCTTGTCCCTTTCTCCCATCTCCTATTATCCACCCTCTGGCTTCAGATCCCTCTCTAACTTCACTCCCAGGAGCAGCGCCAGGGTTTTTGGCGCCCTAGGCGGGGGTCCTTCCGCGCTCCTGGTCGTCGTCATCAATTCTGAGGCCGGGGGGGGGTCCTTCCGTGCTCCCGGTCTTCGGGGCACTTCGGCGGCGGGTCCCGGAGTGAGTGAAGGACCTGCCACAGAATTGCCACTGCAGACCCGGAGCGCGGAAGGACCCCCCCGCCGCCGAATTGCCACCCCCCAAAATCCTGGCACCCTAAATGGAAGCGCCGGCCCTGCTCACTCCTATGCATTCCAGTAAGGCTGCTTTCGAGTCCTAGATGCTGTCTGGGCACTGTAAGAGTGCATCATCCTTTTCCTTTGTGCTGCCTGGGTGCCACGGGGGGGGGGGGGGGGACAGCGGGGAAAGGAGGGGACTTTGAGGCCACCAGAGAGTCAGTCTCCCTGCTGCATTTCCAGTACCCAGTGTCATAGCTGGAGGAGCAATTGCAAGGAAAGTCATGTTCTGCCTCCCGGCAGCCCCAGAATGGAGCATACTCAGTCCAGTCACACACAGCAATGTGAAGCGTTAAGCATGTTCAGTTCAGACAGAATGCTCAGAGAATTTGGCTGCTAAACTCTAGCATATCTCTGAGCATGTGTGAACTGAAATTTTCAGAGACTCATAACTTAGTCACATTTGTGTAGATTTTCATGGAGGCAACAAAAGGCACACCCCTGTCACTATGGTAAATTTCCAGTCATGGGGGCACTAGAATTTTTCAACAAAATGGTTGTAAGAATTTTTTAACATGGCAAAACAATGTATTTTTCCTTAATCTCAGTCTGAGAAGCAGCTGAACAGTTTTTGCTGAAATTTTCCAAAACAATTCACTCCAAAGCAGCCCTCTGACATGGAAATATCAGCTTAAATGGTTAAAGTTTGGCAACTGAAAAGAGGGTCTTCTGCAAAGTTTTGAGCAACCTTAACTATAGGCATTGCTACCTGCACCATCTACATTTAAATAATCCTAACATACTTAACAGCTCTGAGACTGGAAAAAATGGTCTTTTTAAAAATCTGAAATTCATGGAAGACAGGGGTATGAGAAGGAAGCTCCCCTTGGTTAATATTATTATTATAGAGTATTGGATTTGGCCACCAATGTTACTACTCTTCACTCACTGATATCCAGAAGCCCATTTGTATGATGTGGGGGAAGCCTTTATGGGGCAGGTATTCCTGGAATTGCTAAGCTTCAAGTGAGTTTATTACAGCTGTTACTACTATCAATGTCAACCCAGAAAACTCAGGTCTAAACAAATACAATATTATGGGAGTTGATTTACAAGAGCGTTAGTGAAAGCTTTTCACTTCCAGTGTTCACCTAAAAGACTTGCTATCTGGCACAGATGATGTTTGTCCTTTCTGAGTAAGGAATGAACCAGTGCTAAGCATAGAGTTAATTGGCACTTTTGACCTGGATGTGGCATAATACAAATTCTGAATTCTTGTGGACATTAAAGATCCCATGGCTCTTTTTGCTAGTTCAGAGGTGTTGGCTCTGGTGTGCAATCTTCTTGCTGAAATTCCTGTTACTTTGATTAGAAATAGTATTCTTCTTTGTGTGTCCCTAAACTATAGCATAGGGTTGCTGCTATTATTATACTGTAGTGGTATCGGGTCTCATCTCAGTTACAGCTGCATTTCAGAAGTAGTGCTTTTTGCACAGCAGCACTCTCGTCAACCAGCAGGCACTCTTGTCAACCTTGGGTCATTACAAGGTTTTTATGTGGATTCTGTATCTCAAGACCATGCCTTGTAAGAAAGAGCATGATGATACTGTCACTGTTGAACATTTTGTAATAAATATACCTATCTCATAGAACTGGAAGGGACCTTGAAAGATGATCGAGTCCAGTCCGCTGCCTTCACTAGCAGGACCAAGCTTTTTTCTTTTTGCTCCTGATCCCAAAATGGCCCCCTCAAGGATTGAACTCACAACCCTGGGTTTAGCAGGCCACTGCTCAAACCACTGAGCTATCCCTCCCCCCATTTAAAAAAAAAAATAGGGTTGGAATGGCCCTGCTCAAAGCAGGACTAATCCCCAGACAGATTTTTTACCCCAGTTCCCTAAATGGCCCACTCAAGGATTGAGCTCATAATCCTGGGTTTAGCAGGCCAATGCTCAAACCACTGAGCTATATCAACATTTCATCCCACTCTCATCATGAACCCTTCTCTGCCCCCCACCGCCTCCATCATCACTAAGAGTTTGCATGATTTGGGGCATACAGAGTAAAGGCAGAAGAGTTTTAATACATGAAATGGATGTATTTAACATTTGCAATATCACTCAATAACAATACCTATATATGTAATAAGGTGTTTCTGTAGCACTGTACGTGTGTGATGGTTTATAGCTCAGTATAAAAAAGCAAGGTTCCCCAGGAAGTGTACAATCTGTTAGGGTATGTCTACATGCAATTAAAACTGCAGCTGGCCCATGCCAGCTGACTCAGACTTGAGCTAAGGAGCTGTTTAATTACAGTGTAGACATTGGGGCTCAGGCTGGAGCCCGGCCTGTAGGACCCTGCGAGGTGGAAGGGTCCCAGAACTTGGGCTGCAGCCTGTGCCTGAACCCACAATTAAACAGCCCCTTAGCCCAAGCCATCTGGCATGAACGAGCCACAGATAATGGAGGGTCAGACATACCCTTAGTGTACAAAAAGGGACACAAACAAAGGGTGGGACGGCTTGGGAAGGACAAAGGTTACAAAAGCAAAAGATCATGTGACTGCCTTCTTACTTTATGTTAATATGTAATCATTACAGTATGTAGGAAACAGTGGTGGAAGGCTAATAAAAAGGATCTTTAAGGAGGGATGCAATTCAATGTGGGTAGTATTTTTTATTTTGATTGTATATTGTTGCAAGACACATAATATGAGTGCCCTATATAAAGTAGCACCCCGTTTATTCGACCCTCCATTATCTGTCTCTCTCTATTAACAGAACAACCAGCGCACGCAGGTCCAGAAGGGGGCAATCTCGTCTATGGCCACTAGATGGCACTGCAGCTTCGCACTTTCCCATTCTCCAGTTTATCTGAATTTTTGATTATCCAATCTGGCCCTGGTCCCAATAATTGGATAAACGGGATTCTTCAGTACTCCAAATATTTTATGATTTGCAAATGGCAGTACATAAAACCAGTAAGTTAGTCTGGTAGGATTAATTGATCTTCAAATTTTATATATAGTGTACATCATCTATAACTTAGCCTCTAAGTCTAAGCAATGGCCCCCTGCATTTTCCTTTGACAGGATCACAACATCTTTTTGAACTCTGATCTTTTTGTAAGTTTTATGGTATTAGCCAAATGTAGGGAAATTTGTTCTTGAGCGTGTCTGCATGGGGACACTCAGGAAAGTTAAGATGAACTAACTGTAGGTGTGAACTTAAAATGCATTAAATCCCTGTGGGGGCTTTCTCCTTCAGAAGTAAAGTGGCTTTTGTTCACCTTAATTTAATCCTTTTAAAGGGGATTAAGATGCTGCTGACTTTTGTATATTGCACATGGCTGTTTGCGTCAGTCCTGTGTGTCCTGACCCAGGAGTAGTTGTTGACAGAAGATGCAGTGCACCATCGTTAAGTATCCCAGTATGCCCTGTGCCACCATCCAGCACAATGTCTTGTGGGTCACTTTCATGTACTTTGTGAAATAACAGCAATTTGCACAGAGGTTTCTAGGAACTAGAATCAATTCCCACAGTCCCACTTTCTCCATCCCATAATGCTTGTTCCATCTCCATTTTCACACTTTTAAAAATTTGCACAATCCCACATGCTGCTTCTCTGTCTCTGGTATCTCTCTGTCAGAAGCACAGACCCTGCACAGCTCAGCACAATTCTCATGACCGTTGCTGATACAAGATGAAAGATTCTCCTGCATCTACAGAACCTCAAAAACTTGTGCTACAACTGGTGATGCAGTGATGAAAATGGGATGCCTGAGCACAAGGAATGGATAATGGACACAGTGAATCAAAATGTCAGCTTGTTGCTGGCATTCATTAAGCAATTCAACATGGTGAATTGGTGCTTCTGGGCCCTCACTGGTGGGATCACATCGTAATGCGATGGTTTGGAATGACAAGCAGTGGCTGCAGAACTTTCAGATGCAAAAGGCACATTCCTGGATTTGCGTGCCAAGCTTGCCATAGCTCTCCAGTGCATTGACACTGGAATGCAAGCTGCATTGATAGTGGAAAAGTAAGTAGAGATCATAGTCTGGAATCTTGCAATGCCAAATTGCTATTGATCAGTGGGGAATCAATTCAGAGTTGGAAAATCCACAGTGGAGGCTGTTGTCATCAAAGCGTGCAAAGGCCATCAAGTATATTAAGTTGTACAGAGACTGTGACTCTCAGCAACGTGCAAGAATAGTAGATAGATTTCAAGAAATCTATAGGATGCAGATTCCTACTTTGACACCTTCATCCCTTGCCAATGAGTACATCAACAGAAAGAGGTACTTTTCCATGATTATTCAAGCACTGGTGGATCACTGGGGACGCATCACAGATATCAGTGTGGGCTGATCAGGGAAGTTGCATGGTGCTTGCATCTTCAAGAATACAGGACTTTTTTAAAAGCTGCAAGCAGGGACAATCTTCCCTGACTGGCACATTAACAGTGGCAATGTTGAAATGCCAATGGTGATTCTGGGGGACCCAGCCTACCCCTTACTCCCAAGCCAAGGAATAATCATCTACCAACTAAGCAGGTGCAGGATAACTGTTGAATATGCTTTTGGTAGATTAGAAGGTCACTGGTGATGTTTGATGGCTAGACTGGATCTCAGCGAGACAAACGTTCCTATCATTATTGCTGCACATTGTGTATTATGTAATTTTTCTGAGGCAAAGGCTACTGGGGCAACATGCAGAAATGTGGTGGACAGTCTGTCTTTTGAATTCAAACAGCCACACACCCAGGGCTATTTCTTCTGGCTCTAACCGAGCACAGGATAGTGATCTGTTGTGGACTGTGTAAATTAGACTGATATAAATTCAAGATTAGTGTTTCCTAACATGTAGTAGTTGCTTGAAGTGGTAACTACATTCATTCCAAATTATTAACTTTAACTGTGTTCCCAGTGCTTGTTTAAAAAGTAAAGTGAGGAATCAAAAGTAAAAGCTTTTGTTCTCTAAACATGATGGATGGGATGGATGCCATTTTTAAATTTGGGAAGAAGGGCAGGAGGGAATGGAGGTTTTAGTTACCAAAAAGGGAAATAGAGATGCTTTTAAAGAATACAGTATCTATACACTTACCTGAGCTCCTTTCTCCTTCATCACTGGGCTCATCCAGGCTTGACTGGTTGGACTGGCTTGTCGCTGGCGGAGTTGGGTGATTCCTGGATCATCACATGGTTTATCCACCCTTCTGGTTCCCCCTCCTCCATCAGCTCACTATGCCCAGCTCTCACAAAGTGTCTGCAGTCACATTCAGAGTGCTGGTGGGGTCCCCAACTATGACATGCATGTTATTGAAGTGGCAAGACTGTGGCAGCCCTAAGGCTTGCTGCCCTCACTCACCCCCTGATATGCCTGATGAAGTTCCTTGGCCTTCACCCAGCATTGCTGCTCATATCCCTGTCATGGCACATAGATGTCTCTAACCTTCAGCTGCTCCTTAGCTGGGCTTGCACAGCCTCTTCTCCCTATGGGTGGAGGAGAGCCATGATGTCCAGACAGGAATGTGTCTGGTAGCTTTGTGTGCATGGAGCTGACATGGTGGATGCTAGCAAAGGTGTGTTAGTAGATATGCTCACCAACGTGAGCAACCAGGAAAAAACATTTCAAAATCACACCGAGTCTTTGAAAGGTCAGGCAGGCACCTGGTATGTATGACCCCTGGGCAGCAGAGGTCAAAATTATTACTGGAGTGACCCCTGTCTCGGGGGCAGGGGTATTATCAGATAGCTGCAGGATTGCTATGGTCAACAGAGGTAATGCGGTGCCTACAGTAGCACAACATCGATGGAAGTAAATTGACTTTGGCTCTGCGTCATTTGGGGAGGTGGTGTTATTGCATCAATTAAATGGGCTGATATTTCAGCAGGAGACAAATTTAGGTGTGGATGCATGCAAAATTATGTCAAAACAAATTGACTTAGGTCAAGCTAACTTTCTAATGTAGCCCAAGCTTAAGACTCCAATGCTAGCAAGGTTTAATTATGACCTTGTATTTATACAAAGCTTATTTTTTTCATTAATGGCATTTTCAAAGACTAAGACAATTCACAGTAACACACACCTGAAATCACACTGGATGGCATTGACCCATTGCTATGATATAGGTTGAGCAATGAAAGCCTGTCATTTACATAGTACATTTTCTGAGTGTTTCAACAGAGGCCTTCGGCCGTGGATCTAGGTAACCAAATGTCCTGATTTTATAGGGACAGTCCTGATATTTGGGGCTTTGTCTGTTACCCTCCCCCCCCCCCAGCCCCTGTCCTGATTTTTCATTCTTGCTATCTGGTCACCTTATGGATGCCATAAACAATGATGCATGTTAACAGTGCAGGACGGGCTATTTCAAAGCACTGTACTGACATCCATTTTGCATTGCATATAATATCGAATACTGTAAAATTTTCTCACTGGGTGCAGTACTTATCTGCATAGAGGGGGAACACTAGGATTCTTTTAAACATGTCTGTGTGCTTTTGGTGCAGAATTAATTCCCAAGATGCACAGAGATTGATTGGGCCTTGGGAATCTCCAGCGAATGTTGTGTACTTTTCCAGACTGACAGCTAGATGGTACTGTTGTGTAATGCAATAAATATTCCTCTGCCATTTCCCATAAGATGGCAGGTTAAACAGGACCAGTCACCAGTGCCTGTTTATTTTAATTTTCTTAAAAAACTGAATTTGATGCTGGCTAAAGGTGCCATATTATAACATCTTTTCAAAGGATGTCCAGAGAACAGCTATAGCATAGGCCATAGCAGTGCAAGTTTCCCTACATCACTTACTGCCAAAGTGCTTCAACCTTGCCCTAGAGTGACCACTTTTAGGCATGACAGAGTAGTTCAGTCTCCATGACTATTACATTTTGTTCCCTCTGCCATGAGATTGCCAGTAAGGGTATCAATTGTGATAGAGAGTCTTGTGGTGTGATCACCTGGTCAAGTCAGAAATGGACTGTGACCCAAAAACTCATGGCACATAGGACAGACAGCCATCAGGTGATAGTTTACAGGTAATTGGTCGTACAGGTCACCATCCACCTCCAAAACACCTTTTAACAGAAATACATAATAACCAAACTAACAATTTTTGATAAAATAAGGATATTTATTAACATTCAAGATTTACAACAAAATAAAGCAAATCATTGAAAAAATCATTGCCAATTTGTATTTTAGGAAAGCAACCTAAATTCAGTAACTGTTAGAAGATAATTTTAAGCCCTTAAATTCATATAGCCAGATCTAATACTATATACAAAATGCAATATTATCTCCAACATACCCATCCCAGTTACAGATCCAGTCCCAGAATGCCAGTGTTGAGGGTGTTTCCTGCTTCCCATCACTCCATGCTTCTTATTAAAACTCAGGTCTACAGTGTGATGGGTTCGGTCACAGAGACCCCCTTGGGACTGTCACCTGATGTGCTGAAATTACCTCTGAGCCCATTTTCCCTGCCAGCTTGGGACTTTAGAACCCTGCCTTGTTGAGCCAGATATGCTAACCTGCTGCAACACAGACCCATGGTCTAAACCATGCCCCCAAAGCTGCAGACTAAACTGAAAATGGCTTAGCAAGTACTCCTGTCTCCAGCACCCAGACACCCAGCTTCCAGTGGGATCCAAACCCCAAATAAATTTGTTTTACTCCGTATAAAGCTTATACAGGGTAACCTCATAAATTGTCCGCCCTGTATAACACTGATAGAGAGATATGCACAGCTGTTTGCTCCCCCAGGCATTAATCACTTACTCTGATTCAATTAATAAACAAAAGTGATTTTATTAAGTATAAAAAGTAAGATTTAAGTGGTTCCAAGTAATAACAGACAGAACAAGGTAAGTTACTAAGTAAAATAAATCAAAATATGCAAGGCTAACTTAATACACTAAGGATCTAGTTACAAATACTAACTTCTCACCCTAAATGTTATCTCAGGTACAATCCTTTTCAGACCAACATTGTAGTTTATGGCCTGGAACCACACAGGCATGGTGAGATCGAAATAACTGTGTTTACCAACTATGTACAACATGCAAGGCCTAGTTACATAGAACCCTGCCAGAGCATGCGTATATGAAACTTAGAAGACACTGCACCCCTAGAACAGGGGTGGGCAAACTTTTTGGCCCGAGGGCCACATCTGAGTGGGGAAATTGCATGCATGTACCTGTGTCTCAGCATACTGTTTGCGAACATTTAAAAACAGACATTCTGATAATGCAACAGAAAAATTCATACTTAAATCTAAAAGTCCTAAGAAAATGAAAGCTTAATATAACTTTTGCACGGATTTGTTAAAAAGTGTGTGTGTGTTGGGGGAAAATAAACTTCTCTCTGATCCACTGGGTTATAGAATAAGGGGAATATAAACTAGTTGTTACTAAGGTTCTGTGGTTTTCACTCTGGGGTGTTTCTGCATGCTCTTTTTTTTTTAATTGAAACACACCTGTAAAAATGTTAAATAAAGGGATGTGCCTTCATATAGGTTTGTCTTTTAAAGTGTTTATTCCTTTATTTACAAAACTTTCACTTGTATTTGTTGAAAAGCCGGCGAAGAAGCAGCCTTCTTATCTCTGATCCACTATTACATTACAAAGGCTGTTTTTGCTGACAGTGGCTTTGCTGCAAAAGCACGCTTCTTCAAATTGTCCTTACTAAAAAATGACCAATGTTAGTCTAAAACATAGGGGAAATCTTTTAAAAATTGTTTGTTATGAAGGGCATATCATTTTAACCTTTATTAAAGCCCCTATGTAAAAGGGATACATGGTGGGAAAGATGCTTGGGGTCTGATTTTTTTAGAAAAGAATAAGGCAGTTAAGGGGTGGGGGAGGGAGATGGCTCTTGTTTAAAAATCTTGGGGCTGTAGGATTGGTTCAGGAAAATGTATTCTATGATGCAGCTGTAGAACAGCGTCAGATTGGTCCGTTCCAAAGATGGAGATAACTAGCTTGAGGGGCTGTGAACCTTGGAAGTTGCCTCTTTCCCCAGGAACAGTTGGAAGGGTAAGATCTCTCTCTCGCTGACTCAACCATGTGCTGTCTATCTTTGCCCTTTGCAGAGGGGCTTTCTTTTCCCTTTTCTTGCCCTGTTCTCTCTTTTAACCTATCTTTATATGTTTTTCTTTTAACTCTTTTAAAATGCTCTTTTCTTAACCTATCCTTGTATTTAATAGTTTAAATGCTTTTCTATTAACCTCCCTTTATACTTTTTACCATGTGCTTACTAAAACAGTCTCTACTTTAGTAAATTCTTTTTGCCATGTGTGTTCTTTTTAACCTATCTTTCAATATTATTTAATGTTTTTAAATGCTCTTTTCTTAACCTACACTTATATTTAATACACCTTTTACATTATCTCAATTTTTTATTCTTTAATAACATGCCAAACTAGGCCTTTAAAATCATCTCTCCTTACTAAACCACACCAAAAATCTCTCTTTTTTTTAATAACTTGTTTCTATTCTTTCAAACTATCCCTTTAAAAACAAAAATCTCCATTTATTAAAGTTCTCTCTTTCAATTCTTTAATAACATGCCAAACTAGGCCTTTAAAATAATCCCTCCTTACTAAACCTAACCAAACAATCTTTCTTTCCTTTTTTCCTCTAAACCTTACCAAAGCTTTCTTTTTTAAATCTTTAAGCTCTCCCACTCTCTTCTTTCAACCTTTTTCTCTAAACAAGCAACCAAATGTATCGAAGCACAAGCACACAACATTCCCCCTATTCAAACATAAAAAGATATATATTTTTTTCAAAATGGCTGATGGTGCCAAACCTCGACACCAATGGAAATGGGGACGGAGGGTGGGACATAAGCCCTAAATTGGGCGTGGAAACCTGTCCAAAAATACATGGTGATGAATGCTATCGAGGTATATACCACAGCTTACGGCTTCTGAAGAGAAGTCCTGCCTCCAGAGTCCAGGGTTACTTTATCCATGGAGTTCATGCCAGATCTAGGCACTGAAGAGCCCCACTACTGGCTCTCCTGCCCTCCTGGATACCCCCTGCTCCACATTCAGGGATCTGGTTAAAACAACCACACTTCAAAGAATAGAGGAGAAGTTACCTTATGATCACTCTGAAGTGTGCTCTGATTTTTTGCATGCTTTAAATGGGACCTGAATTCTGACTCTGCCCAAATCACAAGGTTGGGCAGTACAATGATGTGTTGTCATTAAGACAGCAGGCTCCAATGAGAACCCTATTTGCTGGGCAAAGAGAATAACTTTGTTCCTTTCAGCTGAAGATCTCAGAGCTCTTTACAGGGATTTTTTAGGCAGGGCAGCATGTGGTGCTAGTAGTCAGGAGGTCTGAGTTCTTCTACTGACTCACGGTGTGACCTTGTTACGTCAGCTTTCTGTGCTATTTCCTCTGTACAATGGAGGTAATACCTAACCCAAACATGGAAGATGCCTTCTGTATAGTAAGTGATGTATGCAAATGGGAAGCTTTGAGCAAAGGCTTATTCATTTTGATATAGATTTTTGAAATACTGATCTATACAGCCCCATAAGCATGAAAGACTCTTCAGACAAATGAGACGATTCCCTTACCCCAAAGAGCTAACCCAGCTTCAATGAGATGGGGTGGTCCTTTAGAGAGAGAGGAGGAGGAGAGGAGGAGGATTATAGCCTGCAAATCCCTAGGTTACTGGGGTTAGTAATATGCGTGGTGAGTGTTTTGTAATTGGAGTCTCAATACTGTAATCTTCCATTGGGAGTCAACAAAACCATATGTTTGAAAGCTACTTGTGGTGGTAGACTGTGGCCTTTAACTCTTGGACAAGCTTGCTTTATATTCAGTTTGACCCCCTTCTCTCTATGTAACACAATAGCTTTTAAAAGCCATACCCAATTGGTTCCAACATTTCAGGGAATATTCTAGGCATCAGTGGCCAGAACAGCAGTGATTGAGGAAAACCAAAAGGGGAAAACAGGAAGCCGCTCCATCTGTTTAGCATAGTCACTGCTTCAAGTACCTCTGCTGTTGCCTGTGGGTCAAGCACCTGGTGGATGGCATCCATTATTAGCACCTTCTAGCACAGGGGTGGGCAAACTTTTTGGCCCGAGGGCCACATCTGGGTATAAAATTTTTATGGTGAGCCATGAATACTCCCAAAATTGGGGGTTGGGGTGTGGGAGGATGTGAGGGCTCCGGCTGGGGGTGCAGGCTCTAGGGTGGGGCCAGAAATAAGGAGTTCAGGGTGTGGGAGCGGGCTCCAAGCTGGGGCAGGGGGCTGGTGTGTGTGCATGGGAGGGTGAAGGCTCTGGGGTGGGGCTGAAGAGTTTGGGGTGCGGGGTGTGTGTGTGAGGGCTCTGGTTGAGGATGAGGGCTTTGGGGTTCAGGAGGGTGCTCTGGGCTGGGACCAAAGGGTTTGGAGGGTGGAAGGGGGATCAGGGCTGGGGCAGGGGGCTGGGGTTGAGGACTCTGGCTGGGGGTGCAGACTCTTGGGTGGGGCTGAGGATGAGGGGTTTGGGGTGCAGGAGGGTGCTCTGGGCTGGGACTGGGGGCTTCAGAGGAGGATCAGGGCTGGGGCAGGGGGTGGGGCATGGGGGAGGGCTCAGGGATGCAGGCTCCGCGTGGTGCTTACCTCAAGCAGCTCCCGGAAGCAGCGGCCATGTCCCCCCTCCGGCTCCTACGTGGAGCCATGGCCAGGAGGCTCTGCGCACTGCCCCGTCCGCAGGTGCCACTCCTGCAGCTCCCAGAAGCAGTGGCATGTCCCCCCTCCGGCTCCTATGCAGAGGCACGGAGCCATACCCTCAGTCTCCTTAGCCTCTGATGATATTTAGGTTACTTATTTATGAGAACAGCAATTGTATTTTCTGTTCCTGCTGAACACAATAAAACAGCTATTACTTTTGCCAGCAAAAATTCTTTTTGCACAGCTCTGGTTTTCTGGACTTCATGGTCTGTCCATTCTCAGGGTATATCTGTGGTACACAGTCCTTACAGTAGTGTGTGGAATAAATACACTGCACCCCTCCCAGAGCCTTTCACTGCCACGTGTAGCTGCACACCACAGTGTGGACACAGCCTGCTTTTCACTGCAGCATGTTGGTATGCTACCCTATGTGCCACCACCAGTGGTGTGCAGTGTGACCATGTCTTCAGGGTGGCACCTTTGCCACAAGCAGACCCTTACTGGTCTGTTAAGAACAGATTGACAGTGTAGTGTGGAGTAAATCAGGCAGTCCAAAGGCTCCGACCATTCCATGCTGAAGGCTTTTTTTCATGCAGAAAGTCACGGTTCTTCCAGAAATAGAATGTACATTTAACACACATCAAAATTATTATGCCATAAATAACTTACTCTGCAAGGGTAAAACATTTTCTGCCAAACTTCTCTTGAAAAAACTTCTGCGACATGAAATCCCTCTGGGGTGCACATTTGTTTAGACAAAACCCTTACTGGCTCTCTGAGAGTTCCTAAAGTTGGACTTTTATAATTGAAAGCTCAGTGCCAACAACCTCCAGGTGAGCTAAGCCCTCCTATTACATAACTGCAATTAAGCTTTCATGAGATCCCTTATAAAACTGTACCAGCTGCTCTCAAAGCGCCTCTGGCTCACACATGTGACACATTTCTAGCTGTCCCTGTCCCTCCAGTCCAAATTGTTGAGTTAAATATTTTCCAAATGGGATTACAGGAGAAAACTGTAGACACGATGGCCATGCCCTCCAGACAAGCTGCAGGGAGAGTAAAACCAGAGTTTCTAAGGGATCATTCTACACCAAGCACTTCAAAATTAGACCCCCTAAAGAAATCTACAGAGCAGGCAATGCTCCTTTTCCTACTTAGCTATGCCATCTAGTGGCTACCAGCAATGCTTCTCAAATACAAGTCAGTCCATTCTAGGCTTTGAAATAGTAGCATATCTTAAAAGCACTGTACTGTACAAACTATATGCACACAGGAATGACTCCCCTCACCTGAGACGCAACACCCACCAGTGTGGAAGGAGCAAGGAGAGCTTTTGCAAAAGTCACTGCCGCTAACCTTTGCTGTCATAAAAAACTTCTGTGGGATCTTTGTCAACAGAGAGCAGATATCTTGGTTTCTAAGGTCTCTCTTGTCTGTGTTGGGCAAAAGTGTGCCTCAAACTATTGACTGGAACCCCTTGAGGTTCCTCCACCTGTACAGTTTGTCGTGCTCATATGCAGAAGACATTTTTCTAGTTCTCGTTATGCCAATTAATTGCAATGCTTGTGGTGAGGTCTGGAGCTGTAGTCTGGCTGAACCAGTCTAGCCTTGTCCCTTTAAAACAGACAGAGGCAGAAGAACAAGAGAGCCAGGCCATGAAATCAATGTTGTTTGAAACGGTATCTCATATAGTGCAAACTTACTCTTTTTGTCTCCATTTTTTAAATGACTCAGCAACGTTGGCAGTCCCAGTTGGAACCAATGTTAAAAAGAAAAAAGTTATGTGAGTGATCATGATTTGTCTCCTATGGCTTTTATTGAAGATGTGTAATCACAATAATTAGGTTAACGATATTGATTTTCCTCTTTCAGCTGGTTCTGGGTGAATTCTATTTCATAATCAGCTTGCTCTCTGCTCTATATAAGCTGCTCCAAAGCCTGGTGTGGTGAAGGAAAGGAAAATCTTTGTTTATGCCTAAGAGTTTGAATTAGAGAAAGACAAGTGCCAAAGTGCAGCTGTGCAATACGTCGAAAAAAAGACAACCTTGCTTTGTCTGCATTAAAAATATTTATCATCCCAGTGGTGCTATTGTTGAGTGAATACATTTGAACCCTTATAAAAAGAGAAATCTGGTGATAAAAGCAGGCAACTGGGAGCTCTTGGTTTCTACCCCCAGTGGTGCTACTGACTTGCTATATGACCCTGGGCAAGATACTTAAAGCTTTCTATCTCCTCCAGCAGGATATGACTGGCTTTAAAACCAACAATCCACAAACTATGTAGCTGGGTATTTTGTTTCACCACACCTACATGATTCAGGAATTCAAAAGACAACTACCATATCATAAAAGAGAAGCCCCAGCTAGTTCCATCAGGTAGTCAGAGCGGTTTGTCCTGGTAGCAAGTGCACTGGGATGAGGGTCATTTTACCATGAATCTGGGAAAATACAGATTTACAACTAAGTTCAAGTCACAAGTGCAAATGCACATGGCAAATGCATACTGATCTATTTTTCTTTCTTTTTTTTCTTTTTCTTAAGAGCATGTGGCACAGTTGGGAGGCTCTAGTCAAGAAAGACCAAGGACTCTAGTAGCAGGAAGTGTTGCCACCAGGATTGAGGTGCATTGTGTGGGAAGTTTTCACACCACTTGCTCATGCTCTTGGGTGCTATAAAATAATAATTCATGGGATTCATGGTTTACCCATCTGTCAGATAGGGGTATCGATACTCATGTATTTCCCAGAAGTGTTGTGAGGTTTCATAAATGAACATTCTGCAAGGTACAGGCTGAGAACAGGACAGGTGGACAAGAGAATGGTGTGCTGCCTTCCCAGAACCAAGACACAAGATGTCACTCTAAGATTGGATAGGCTTCTGAAGTCTATGGGTAAGGATCCATTAGTGATTCATACTGGCACCCATGACACTGCATCAAGGATTATCTGGTAGATAGTAGATGACTTCAGGGAAGTGTGCTGAAAAAGACTATCCAAGCAAGACTATCCTCTCTGAGATCCTTCCTGTCCCATGAGCAAAGGAAGACAGAAGGCAGAAAATTCTGGAAGTGAGTTGCTGGCTAGGTAAGTGGTGTAAGGTGGAGGGCGTTGACTTTGTGGAACATTGGTCCACCTTCAAAGGGATCTGTATAGTTTGGATGGCCCCCACCTCAGTAGAAAGGGGACCAATCTCCTCGGGCACAGGCTGGCTAGAGTAGTCAGGAGGGGGTTAAACTAATAACAAAAGAGGAGTGTGACGGGGTGGACTAGGTCCGGAGGCCCCCTGATGGAGGCCTCATGGCCCTGCCTCACCCTTCCACCCCCCAGAAAAGTGCAGAGGAAAAGTCCTCCAGGGGGCCTAGAGCAGCTGCAGGGGAAGCAGCAGATCAGGGGCCAGAAGCTCCATATTAAATGGTGCAGCAGAGGCAGAGCAGTCAGTTGCTGCCTGGAGCTGGAAGAGGAAGAACTGGCTGGAGGAGCAGCGGGACTGTGGACAAGCGCAGGCAAGACTAGTCCAGGGAGGGCTTCGGAAGACCAGTGGAGCTAAGAAGGAGCTTCTGGCTGGCTGAGGGGACCAATCAAGGCCTGAGCCCAGAACCTAGCCAGACCAGGCAAGGGTACTGTGATGGGCCCCGCTGGTCGGTTTAAAGACTGAGCCCAGGGAAGGCTGCTGAAAAGGACACACCAACTGAGGGTACAGCAGTGGGCCCTGTTGGACAGTTATAGAAGGCAGTGTCTCCAGGGAGGAAGCCTTGGCGGTACTGCCCCATACCAGGGTTCGTGAGAAAGTAGAGACTGTATACCCTAGAAGGAGTTTGTTTGTTTGTTCCATCTACAGACAGTGTGTGTGATTGACTCAGCCAGACAGCTGAAGACCTGCTAAAGAAACCACCGACCAGAAGAGGGGCGCTTGTGAGATGTGGGTGCTGACCCCATTGCAGGGAGGATAAAAAGAAGGACGATATAAGCGCTCAGTCAACACAAAATTGAGATGTTGAGACCAAAACCAAAGAACATGAAACAAAGAAATCCCTAAATTGTCTATATGCTAATGTTAGGAGTCTGGGAACAAATGAGGAATTGGAACTGCTCATTTATTAGCATAAATTCAATCTAGTTGGTATTACTGAAACCTGATGGGATGATTCGTACAACTGGAATGTTAAAATCAATGGTCCTAATCTATTTAGGAAGGATAAAGTGGGAGTGGGTAGCACTATGTCAGAAATGGCATTACATGTTTGAGTCACTGATAAGATCATTTTCTTCTGAGTTGAATGCTTATGTATCATTGTCCTAACAGATAAAGTGCAAAATGGGGTACTAATTGATGTCTGCTACCGACAACCAAATCAGCTAGGGAACAGGATAGGTGCATATGGAGGCAGTCATCTACAATGTGTAGGAATAAAAACTGTGTGATCATGGCAACTTCCAGGGGCGGCTCCAGGCACCAGCGCACCAAGCGCGTGCCTGGGACAGCAAGCCGCAGGGGATGGCTTGCCGGTCGCTGTGGGGGCGGCAGTCAGGCTGCCTTCAGCGGTGTGCCTGCGGGAGGTCCGCCAGTCCCACGGTTTTGGCAGCAATTTGGCAGCGGGTACGCCGGAGGCGCGGGACTGGCTGACCTCCTGCAGGCATGCTGCTGAATCCGCGTTACCAGCGGAGCTCTCGTAGGCATGCTGCCGAAGGCTGCCTGACTGCCGTGCTTGGGGCGCCCCTGCAACTTCAACTTGATTGACACATTAGGAGGTCTCATGCTGCCAGTACTAAAACATCCTTGGAATTTCAAAACACTGTAGATGACAATTTCCTATCTGAAAAAGTGTTGCTATCAACATGGGAAATTGTATATTAGACCTTGTCCTAACAAATAAAGAGGACCTTATCACAAAACTAAGAGTTAATGGTAACTTAGGTACATGTAATCATAACTTGATTATATTTATAATGTGGAAGCAGAATAAAGTCCAGAACAGCAATATATATATTTGGTAATTTAATAGGGCCAATTTCACAAAGTTGAAAACAATTGAGCTAAATCAGCTGGGAGGAAGAACTTAATTAGAAAAATGTGAATGATAATTGGAAATCATTTAAGAATTCCTTAGTACAAGCCTCAAAAGCCACAGCTCCACAATCGAGGAAGCAAGTGATGTTGATTTAAAAAAAGTCTGGTTTAGAAAGGAAGTGAAGGCTGCCATTAAAAAAAAAACACAACAACCTCTTATTTATATAAAATTATAACAAATGGATGAAAGGGGAAGTTGATCATAATAAATATAAATCAGAAATTAGGAATTGTAGAAAATTAATAAGGGAAGCCAAGGACCACAAAGGAGAAATCTGTGGCCAACAGAGTTAAGAAAGAGGTTTTTAAAATATTAGGAACACAAAGAATCCTGACAATGGTATTGGTCCATTACCAGATTGAAATGGTAGAATTATCAATAATAATTTGGAAAAAGACTAGATGTTTAATAAATATTTCTGGGCCGGGGAGGAGATAATATAGTCTAACCATATGGTAATAATTCTTTAACATCCTCCAGAGATATTAGTGGGATAGAAATGGAAGCTACTAAAGTTAGACATTTTGAAATCAGCAGGTCCAGATAACTTGCATCCAAATGTTTTAAAAGAGCTGGCCAAGGAGCTCTCTGAACTGTTCTTCTTTCTTTCTTTTTCCAATACATTTTGGAAGACTGGAAGAAAACTAATATGCCAAATTTAAAAAATTTAAAATTTAAAAAGGATAAGCAGGATGACCTGGGAAATTATAGGCCTGACAGCTAATGGAGCAGCTGATTCTGGACTTGATTAATAATGAACTAAAGCAGGGTAATGTTGATATTTTTTTTTTTTGTTAATTACATGGGTTTATGGAAAATGGATCCTGTCAAACTAACTTGGTATCCTTTTCTGATGAGATTACAAGTTTGGTCGATAAAGGTAATAGTTTTGATGTAATATACTTAGGCTTCTGCAAGGCATTTGATTTGGTGCCGCACAACATTTTGATTAAAAATTAGAATGATATAATTTTAACATGGTACACATTAAATAGATTAAAAACTGGCTAACTCATAGGTCTCATCATGTAACTGTAAATGGGGAATCATCATTGAGTGGGTCTGTTTCCAGTGGTGTCCTGCAGGGATCAGTTGTTGGTCCTAAACTAGTTAACATCTCTATCAGTGACCTGGAAGAAAACACAAAATCATCACTGATAAAGTTTGCAGATGATACAAAAATTGGGCGAGTGGTAAATAAGGAAGAGGACAAGTCACTGATTCAGAGTAATTTAGATTCCTTAATAAACTGGTCGCAAGCAAACAATGTGTTTTAATATTGCTAAATATAAATGTATACATCTGGGAACAAAGAATGCAGGCCATGCTTACAGGATGGGGGACTCTACCCTGGGAAGCAGTGACTGAACAAGATTAGGGGATTAAGTTGGATAATTAGCTGAACATTAGCTCTTTTGGCTACATCTGTGATCATCAGATGAATCAATAGGGGAATCTTGAGTAGGAATAGAGAGGTTATTTTACCTCTGTATTTGGCACTGGTGCAAAAGCTACTGGAATACTTATGTCCAGTTCTGATGCCCACAATTCAAGAAGGATGTTGATAAATTGGAGAAGGTTCAGAGAAAAGCCATGAGAATGATTAAAGGATTAGAATACATGCTTTACACTAGTGATAGACTCAATCTCAATCTCTTTAGTTTAACAAAGAGAAGGTTGAGAGGTAGGGTGACCAGATGTCCCGATTTTATAGAGACAGTCCTGATTTTGGGGTCTTTTTCTTATATAGGCTCCTATTATATAGGGCCCCACCCTCTGTCCTGATTTTTCACACTTGCTGTCTGGTCACCCTATTGAGAGGTGACTTGATTACAATCTAGAAGTACCTGTATGGGAAACAGCTATTTAATAATGAGCTCTTCAGTCTAGCAGAGACAGGTATAATGTGATGCAATGGCTGGAAGTTGAAGCTAGACAAATTCAGACTGGAAATAAGGTGTAGAATTTTTAACAGTGAGACTAACCATTGTGACTACATACCAAGGGTTATGGTGGATTCTCCATCACTGACTATATTTAAATCAAGATTAGCTGCTTTCTAAAAGATCTACTCTAGGAATTATTTGGGGGAATGTCTATGGCCTGTGTTGTTCAGGTGGTCAGACTAGATTATTACAGTAGTCCCTTCTGGCCTTAGACTCTATGAAGTGCTTTGAGATCCTCAGATGAAGGAGACGTGAACACAAAGCCTATAATAAAACAAATTCTTTCATGTTTACAAGTCCCTCTGTTATCAGATGTTTATGAGAGAGAACCAAATGGCAAGCAGTGCCAGACCTGAAGAACTGCTCTGTGTAAACTCGAAAGCATCTCTCTCTCTCACCAATAGAAGTTGTTCCAATAAAAGATATTCCCCCACCCACCTTGTCTCTCTAATATCCTGGGACCAAAACAGCTACAACAACACTGCACACAACAACTGGATGTTGTAAGGACCAGTTCATTAACATATGTGAAGTACTCAGAGGCTAAAGTGACGGGGCCATTGGAGAATCTAGCTAGACTAGATGGTATTCCTCCCCCCCCCCGACCCCCCTACAAATTCAAGTGGAGAAAAAAGTTGCAGGAGGACAATGAACAAACAAAGATGCCTGAGTATTTGCAAAACTGACTTTCAGTAAAGTTGCAAGTTTATGAACTGATTTATTTTTTGAAAGGCACAAAGCAAGAGCCCCAGATGCGTCACTATGGCAACTAGAGTTTAAGGCTCTATCTAAGAGAACAATCTGTCTCTCCTTTTCTCACTGGGGTAGAGAAGGTATAAATACAGCACTGGCAAAATCAATATTTGAGTGTTTTTTCAATGTACAGTTAGTGCTTGGGGATGAAAGCTGCCATATAAATGTTGGGTGACAATCCTTTCTTAATAAATACCATTAGTGAGTTCCTTCTGGAACAGTGTCTGGGATAACGCTTTCGGACCTGCACCTCAGTCAGAATAGCTGTACATTTCCATTCCGTCACTATGCTGTTGTATAATTTATTTATTTACACTTTGTGTGAAAGTGAGGGCATAATATGCTTTGCTAGAGCCCATCATAATGCATGTAGGGATCTTGTAAACCTCCTGTGTGAAACTCTGCCAATTCTCAGTCCTGCCTGCTCTTCCAGCTCCGCCCCCTCTGTCACACCTCACTCGCTGCTATTCCAGTCCTATGCCCCCACAAAGCTTTACTAATGCACCTCAGTTGTGGCCTACAGCAGCCCCTGCTATTCCAGTTGTGGTTCTTTGTGACGCAGACTCCTAATGATGTTATGCTATATTGTGTGATGTGCACAAATTGTGATATGGAAACATGTCTGCGTCTGACGAAGTGGGTTTTCACCCACGAAAGCTTATGCTCCAATACATCTGTTAGTCTTAAAGGTGCCACAGGACTCTCTGTTGCTTTTTACATGTCTGCTAGTGACTCTCAAACTCATACATTGAAAACCCTGGTTTCCAGAAATGAGAGTTGAGACCCATTAATTCATTTTGCTATTTTGGCCCACATTTTGACCTCAAGTTTTTACATTTTCTGATTTAACTCTCTCAACAAGGACCAATTCACATTGTACGTAATGAATTCTAAGAATCTATTCAGCCCTACATCCTGCCAGGTTCTTCAGCAGTTTGCAATAAAAACTTGATCTTCACTTAATCAACTATTTGTTCGGAAGCCAGTGGCACCTCGTGCTAGCTGTGATAATTCCTTCACAATTCCATGGGCCATACAAATAGCTTCATTATGAAAATAGCATATGGTCGTGCTTACAATTGGTTGAGGCTAGGCTGTCTTTGACAGTCTTCTAATACTGGCTGTCAGAGCAAATGAAATAACATATGTATTTGCACTTTCATTCTAACGAGGAAAAATATTGGATTAAGAATAGCTGAATACTAATGGCTGCCATCTATTTTCACTCTTACAAAAGAAATCATTCCCATCTGCATGGTGCCAGGTTCTGATAAAACAACAGATGGGTCTCGCAACCAGGAAGAATGAAATGCCCTGGAACCTGATTCACAGGCCTGTCTTCTGCACTTTTTATGTACATGGTGGATTTCCATGGGCAATTTAAGTGTGTACAGAGATAGGATGGGAGGAATAGATCATTTTGGGATACAACTGAGTGTGGAGATGGAGAAACTGCTCTGGTTAGCCTGTATTTCTTTATCTCTGTCTCTTTACATAGATTTGAGCAAATCATCATTCTTTTACAGGTGAAATGGATTTGGATATAAAATAAGAATCAATCCAAGGTGTGAACACGTCCCTTTTTGGAGAGTTGAAAAAGTTAGTTAAACTCATTCTCACCTTCCTGTTGTTTTGCATTTTCTGTACTTGCATGTTTCATCAAAGGGAATGTAAGAAAATACTGTAGGAAAAGTTGTGAAGTTGGATCTGGCCAGAAGCAGGAAGTTGAGAAATCTTAGCGGGGGGGGGGACGGGGACGGGGGGGGGACCCTCTTCTTGAGATTTGAAACCCAGTTTTAGAAATCTACAAGATTTGGATAGTTTGGGAAAACAGCCAGAAATGTGGGTGCTCTTATTTGTCTCTGATTCCATGGCTTCTATTGGGGTTTCTTGAAAGCCATATTTTTACCTAGGCACTTCAGGAACTGCCTAAGATTAAGCATGTGTGTAAGTGGTGTCTTGACAAGGGATTCTTTCCTGAATCAGGGCCTTAAATCTAAGAATGATTTGCAGAACAATAGAAATTTGGTGGACTAGGAAGACCTTTATGTCTTTCCCACTGAGGATTAGAACAAGAGGTGACTGCAGCATCTTGGCTTCCCTGGTTAGTTCTTACAATTAAATAAGAGATTCAGAACCAGAAAGTATTTCATTAGAACTGTTGCTGACCGAGAGAGACTTTTACTGAGATCCACATCTTGTTTGGTCTCATTGCTGGTGAGAGACTGTAGCATCCAGCCCCATACTTCAGCACTAAACACAGGAAGGACCTTCATTCTCAAACAGCAGCTAGTGAGCCAGCCTTGAGTTTTCATACTAAAAGCTTCCTGAGCTTCAAGGTGAAAAGTTTCTGTGAATCAGACCATGTCAATGCTATTTTAAATGGAGCAGGTAGCTTATTCCAGTGGTTGGGTGTTGTAACACACAACACCAGCCTGTTGTTGTTATTGCTGATTTTAGTCACTTTTAAATTAGCAGACATGATTCAGGGAAAGGCATTTCTACCACTTGCATTGTGTAAAAGTGAATGGAAATAGGCAGGGGCTAACAGCGAGGCAGTGTCTCATCATAAACCAATGACAGTGCCTTAGCTCTGTGAGACTGGTCTACAGGCAGTCCTCGACTTACGACGAACGGCACTTATGATGTTTCTGAATTGACACCCTGATTACAACGCTGGTTTTGATTTTATGGTGCTAGGTCCCGCAATGGAGTGGATTGCAGTTCCAAGTTGAGACATTTCGACTTATGATGCAATTATCAGGAACCAATTGTTTCGTAAATCCGAGGATGCCTATATTTAGCTGACTGCAATTGTCCCAGTGATGGGTTCTAAATTCAAAAGAGAAGACAAGCCAGCGGAGTTTTATTAAGTACTCTCCATGTTTGTAGTACCACTCCAGGTGCATTTTCCTATCCCGTCTCCCTATAGTCCAGGATACTAATGCAGAATGCTGAACAAGCTGAAATTCTAGCCAAATGTTTGAAAGAATCAATTATATTAATGAATTGAAAGAGTGGGTTTTTTCCTTCCTTGACTTATAATCTAATTTTTAGAGACAGAGACTCTGCGGGTAATCAGGATCCTGGAATAGTTCTTGGGAAAGAAACAAGGCCAAAGAGCTAGAGCAGGCAACATATGCATGTCTGAAACCGGACCTACTGGGGTCACAGATGGGTTATGGGAGATTTCGGTATATTTTCCTCTTTTTTTTTTTTTAACTTCCTCCCTTCCTTGGAAGAAACTGGACAAGCTCATAAATCTTTTCAGCAGTCTAGAGATTGCAAGATAAACTCTTACCCCCTATAATTACCTCCTGATGTGTCAGGACAAGGAGAAAAATCTCTGTTATGCAAGGAAACTATTGCAGTTCAAAGGTAGCTTCCTTAATTCCTTCTCATAAATTGGTTAAACTCAAGAGGAAGTCTCTCCTCAATAATGACGACAGAAACATCTTGGCAACGTGTCACAGATACTGATGATGAGAAGAGAGGAGATAATGGCTGAAACAAGGAGTAACAGAGATCCAGATTCTCTGCAGACAGAAAACTCCAGGAATACTTAATTGACTAGCATGGTGCTGGGCACATTAGAAGTGCCTTGAGGAACATATGTGGAGTGCTCCCATGTTCTCTTTGATAACACTGTAGTCAGATGCTTTGGGTTCTTGGATGGTTAGGATGTGACCCCAGTCTGTAGTACGAGACACCTTTAGCTCATGCTTGGAACCGCCTTTAATTCACTTGCTCTACTTTTATTAATTAATTGTGACACTTCTCTGTAATACACTGCCTCATTGTAGTTCGAAATGCATTAACCTCATCTCTTCTGGTAGCAGAACTTGCTTATCTAGCATTCCCCACCATCATTCCTTATTCCTGCATTTGGACTTTCAGACTTCAACCGCAAAGTCTAGATCTTCATGCAGTGATTTCTCGAACTCGCCATTTTGTCAGACTTCGGCAGTGCTTTATCCAGGCTTCCATGAAAATTCTAATGCTTTAAAAACTTGAACCTCAAAATTCTGCAACCCGTTCTTGCAGCAAATCTAAACTTTAGCAGGAAGAAGCCCCTCTTGGGTTAGTTACCTTTGACTTTGCACCTCTGCAAAAGGAAGGGGAAGCTGGTTGCAGATGCAGTGGGGAGCTTACTGTAGGCCACTGCAGAGTTACAGGTCTCGCCAACACTGAAGGTTAGAGTTAGCTCAAACTGCAGTTCTATTATAGTTGTCATTGCTGAAGTTACTGTTGTTCCAGCCTCACGCTGATTGAAGAGAAGAGATCAACTGTTTTATTATGTATTGGTCGTTTTACACCATGGGCTACAATTAGGATGGGGAGCAGAGCTTGCCTTTCAAGAGCATTTCCAGCCATTTGCTCCTCCTGCCCCTTGCAGCCTACAGACGGTGCCATAACAAATGGTGGAGAGGATTACAGCCACCACCTACAGCCCCTTCCAGTTTCTTGGGCTTCACTTTATCACACACTTGTACAACATGCCATTGGATCTGAGGAGCTCCTAGCACCATACAAACAGTAATGAATATAGCCTCCCACCGCCCCTGTGACACAGGCTTTATTATACCCACTCTACAAATGGATAAACAAAACTTCAAGTGACTTACCAAGTGCACAGCAAATCAATACCAAGGCTTTGGTTAGAATCCAGTCCCTTGCTAGCCCACACACCCTCAATGGCTAATGTAGTTCTTTAGCCACTAAAACTTTCCTGATAAGTTCTAAAACCTCTCCATCAACTCCAATGAGATTGAGAAGCTACCAAACACACAAACCATATATTCATGGAAATTGGTCCTGCTTTGAGCAGGGGCTTGGACTAGATGACCTCCTGAGGTCCCTTCCAACCCTGATATTTTATGATTCTATGATTCTATATATTTAACTAGGAGTTGTGATCTGCTTCAATTTTTCAGTTACAATCTAGACACTACACACCAAATATATAGTGTGTAATGTTGTATTGCGTGTTAAACCAGAGCCCAGCAGAACCAAACAAAATGATATGTTTCTTTATGATCAGCAATGATATTATTTGGAAGGCAAATAGAAATGATTATTTAACCAAATGTGATTGCCTCTGACAACTTGTTTGGTGAACAAGGTAACATTGGCTCGGCGACTGGGTAAATTTGGCACAAATGATGATGAAATAACTACATTTCTTGTAAAGGGAACTCTTCAAGGGGGATATTGATGTACACAGTAAATCTCACTAATGCAGCACTGCTTCTAAGAGCTTTTAATTGAGCTTTCTTTAAAACTGTCAAGATAGCTCTTTAGTCCATGACGTTTATTGCTTGCCTTTGTGCAATGTGCATTGTGCTTGTATTATCATATAATCAGCTGCTTGGCATCCAATATGCTGCATGAAACAAACGTTGCATCTTATTTCTATTGCTTCAGCAAGACAATTTAATATCCAGGGCATCTGTTCTCATTATTCCTAGCTGAAGTAACATGAAGAACCCAAAAGAAACTGCACCATAAAGGGATTATATCTTGAAGTTCCTTGACAGGTAAATTGCTTTATGGTTTCCCTATAGGGCTAATTTTTTGCCATATTTTCAAACTTGTTGAGCGGGAAGCCTTTATTTTAGGGTTATTACAGCCAAGTGTTTTACTTAAAACAATTAGAGATTCTTCCCTGCTTTACAATTTTACATAATGGCAAGAGGAGAGTTTGCCAAATGCATAAAACTGAATAATCTGACGGGTGCTGTGCTGTTCTCACTTAGTTGTTTTTTAATCAGTGTATGTCAATCAGGAACTGTTGTTTTATCTATAATGTGCTATCCACATGTCCCTGAAAGTTGGCTCTTTTTTACCCTCTGCTATCTTACCTTGTACTGTAGTCTCATCAGATTTCATAAAGTAAGCAGACTTGGGCTGGGTCAGTGTTCAACAGGAAACCTCCAAGGAGCACCTATGGGGCTGGGGAAACGGTGCTTGAATTCAGTGTGAGAGAGTCTTTGCTCAGAGTCAATAGTAAACCAATGCCTGATATTATAGGGAATCTGCTGGAGCTGCTGTCTCTTGGCGAAAATATGAAGCGGAGCTCCTGACCTCTCATGCTGCACTTAAGGATCCCATGACATTTTCTTGGGACACATTTCCTGTGTCCTGTCCGAATTCCAGTTTGGGTAATTGCACCATACTTCTCTGGATTCCTCTGGTGATATCACTTGAATGTGGTGTCCTCACTCACCTCCTGCCCTAAACAGTTGAGATGCTGCTCTGTGCCGTTAAGCAATTGCTACACTTCACCCCAAGTTGATGAAGTGATTTCTGTATAGCTTGTACTGAATTAAATCTGTAAAGCACTATGGGATCTTCTGGAATGACAGGCACTCTGTCAACGTACTGTACTGTGCTATATTTTTACTTTAGTACCTGTAGCCTGACTGGAGCAGAGATGTAAATAGCAGTGTGGAATATGGCCATCCCACTGTCTCCTTCCCACAATAGACTCCTTTACCTCCAGCAAAACTCCCATTGAGCCAGTGAGTATTTTGCCTGGGCAAGGAGTGTAAGATCCTACCCAAGTTGATTACAACCCAGCAGGGCAGCTGGAGAGAGTTGCTGGTGTGTTTGATAAAGGGCTTGATGAGGAACAAATTGTGGAGAAGTATACCCTCCCTGACATGGAGCTCAGCCCTAGGATGAGGGCAGAGATTGTGTCCCTGCCACACAGACATTCCTGTTGTGTTCTGTTTTGTTTGTTAAGCACCCACATTATACCATGCTGAATTCATTATTCACAGAGCACCTTTTTGCACAGAAATGCATCTTGATCAGCTTTCCCAAGCCATGTATAATCACCTCACGGCCAATCTCCTGCTTTAAATGCCTTTCAGTCTCTTCTATTCCTCTGAAAAAACATTCTGGCACATTGGAAGATTTCAGAATATTTTAATTGTTCAAAATAGTCTGTGTGAAATGTAGAAAAGATTCCAGCTTAGTAAAAGGAATTTGCTTCTGTTTAATGAAGCTGAATTTTCCATAGCTGGTTTGAATTTAGTTATGAAACAGATTCTGTGCAGGTGAGTCTAGAAAGTGATGATAGGCTCAGCCACTTTGGGATAATAGAAATTCCTCAACTACTGCCTCCTGATGAGCTGAAGGAACAGCTATTCTAAGGGCTGGTCCACACTAACCCCCCAGTTCGAACTAAGATACGCAACTTCAACTACATGAATAACGTAGCTGAAGTCGAAGTACCTTAGTTCGAACTACAAGGTACTTACCGCGGGTCCACACGCGGCAGGCAGGCTCCCCCGTCGACTCCGCGTACTCCTCTCGCGGAGCAGGAGTACTGGCGTTGACAGCGAGCACTTCCGGGATAGACGCGATAAATCGATCCCAGAAGATCGATTGCTTACCGCTGAACCCGAAGGTAAGTACAGACGTACCCTAAGTGGATGCTGCCCTTTTGGTGGCCAGCAGAGGGCACTATTGTCAAGGACCAGCTGGCCACGAGCATGATCCTGCAGTTTTTTTCCAGACTCAATGCCTGTTGTCTTAACCAGGAGTTTTGCATTGTGTAGAGGTTTCAAGATCAGGCCCCTGGGCTGTGACGTGCCCAGGATTAGTTCCATTCTGTACACGTTTTGTCAGAAAAGGGCTAAATTTTCTGAGTCCAAACAGAAAATTCTCCATCCACCTGCCTTACCAGACAAACAGATTTGCTTGATGCACAAAAAAGTGGCCAAAAATGGAATAGCTACCTAATGGGTAGAGACAGAAAGGGTTTGAGTGGGTTATTGCCGGGTGAATTAACACACCGACTCCTTCTCTACCATGTTTTAATTCTCTGTCTGCATGCCACTGATAGCCATCTTCAAATATCATTGCTTCCCTGGTCATGATTATTTTTTTGCATAGCACTTAACAGATGAGACGGTATCCCTGTCCCAAAGACTTCCTGATCTAAGTTAACACCATTATTGCAATGGAGAAGAGCTAACAGTTATTGAGAGATAAGGAAAAATGAAGCTGAGGCAGCAATGAGAACTTGAGATTGTTCTTGGCTAGTAATGCCTGCAACTTGTGGAGGTTCCAAAGCAGTGTTGGTTTTGCTGCTGTGTTTCGGTGGGGAGGTGGGATGGGGTTTACAGACCCAGCACTAAAGTAAAAAGAGTGGTGGAGAAGTATTGGGCCAAGAAGCATGCTGGGCATGCGCCCTGTGGAGGACCTGCTTAAAAGGGAGTTCTGGCTGGGGGAGCATGGAGGAGAGACGCTGCCACCGCTGAGGCAGAGCAATCTGCAGGGGAAGGACCAGAACCGAGTAAGATTTGGCTGAGAGCCCCCTAACTAAAGGGGGGGGGGACTGAACTCTGAGGAACAGCTGAGAAGCATCCCACCCCTCAGCTGGAGCCCTGAACTACCAAGACTGTGTAAGCAGAAAGCTAGCGCCACACTCCAAACTGAGGGGAAAACAGGGAAGATAGGAAATGGCCCAGGGGAGTGATCTGGCATGGCAGCCAGAAGGCACTGAGCCAATCCTCGCCTCTGGGCTGGGACCTGGCGAACAAGGAAGGCCCGGATCTCCCTATTCTTTCCCTGGCCTCCTGAGAGAGCCTGGAGGACTCTGGGGTGTGTGGTGGTGGTGGTGTTGGGGTGACAAACTGTGGCTTGGCCCCCAGGCTCCTGTACTACCTGGAAGAGCCACCTCCAAGGTTTGGGGAGAGAGTTCATCTGTGGCTGACCACTAGCCTGCTGGCCTCCAAGCAAAGCCAGCACAGACGAATTAGGATGTTAATGCCCATTCTCTTACAGCAGATGGCGCTACGTTTCCTCCCCCTCCCCGCCCGCCTAAAACCTATTTTCTCTAATCCACTGGCTCCGTGAAGAACAGTAACCTGCAAAAGTAGTTTGCTTTAGCGGTTTGATCTTGTTCCTCATGAAGTCCTAGTGACTTTAATGTGAGCAGGACTGAACCCGGGATCATACCTGAGATGGGCAAAATTGCTCTGCCGTCCTTCCCATATTTCTCTCTTTGAGACTAAATCCTAATGGAAAGGCTTTTTGAACTTTCCTCTATTACGGTCCTCATGCATTTGGAAAGGATCCTCTTTTTCCATTGCTCAGCATAAAGGATCCTTCTTTGGCTCTTTCCTTCAGTAGTTTAAAAATAGCCCCAAAGTGGCTGAACAGACTGAGAGGCCCCAATGCTGAAGCAGTTAGTATCATGCCAACATTTCCATTATAAACTGTATTTCTTGGGGTTTTATTTCTCAGCTGCAGTAGTTCGTTGTTGTAAACAAGGTGTCCACTCAGGAGTAAATTGCTTTGAAACTTGTTTTCAGGAGTCCATTTGCCCATTTTTGAGCTATTATAAGGCAGGGGGAGGAAAAGGTCTGAATAGTTTGGCTGACTTTTAGCTCTCATGTACTGCAGAAAAGCATATTATTTTTCTCTGAAATTATGCTGCTGCCAATATCTAAAGCAGGGGTCTCAAACACGCAGCCCGTGGGGTTATTATCTGCAGCCTGGGAGCCCCTTGCAGCCACCCCGCCCTCCCCAGTGTTTACCTACAGCCAGGGCTGGCTCTGGCTTTTTTTGCCGCCCCAGGTCCGCGCGGGGCTCCCTGGGGGCAGAGAGGGGGCAGAGTTGGGGTGGGGATTTCGGGGAAGGGGTTAGAATGGGGGCAGGGAAGGGGTGGGAAGAGGCGAGGCAGGGGTGGGGCCTCATGGAAGGGGTGGAATGGGGGCGGGGCCGAGGGCGGCAGGGGTGGGGGTGGGAGGTGTCAGTAATGCGGACCTCGGGCCAATGTACTAGTCCTCATGCGGCCCTCATTGTCATTTGAGTTTGAGACCCCTGATCTAAAGGATCCCGGTACATTTGGCTATTGTGCTTAATATTTCTTTCTGTTGCAATTACACACTAATAAAAACTAGAAAAACTGCATGCCCCATCTGAGTCCAAGCTCTCTTCCTAGTGGTATGTACTAAGATGGACTTTTAAACACCCCTGGACATTGAGCTCCTCGGTATACTCAACAACCGGTGGGAGGATACATGGGCGTTCAAGCTAATATTTGGCAAGTGGGAATTTTAATGCAGGCAGTACAGCTTAGGGTGCTCCTTGTTCGCAGTGTATCAATATTCCAGGCACGTGCAGTGGAATCTTCAAATGGCTTCCTTTGTGCACTCTGCAGAGGGCTTAGGTGGCAGAGTCGGGGTGAGATTTACCCCTTCCTGAGGGCTAGTACATGGCCTATGAACTACGATATTGTTCTAATTAGGGCATATGAGAGGCATTAGTGGTACATAGGCTTTGAGCTGGCCCTCTGCACAGGAGTGATGCACGAGTTACTTATTTGTGCAAGTTACATCTGTGCTCAAGCTATTGTTGCTGGTTTCCCCGGGGCGGTATTCTCTTTCTCATACCATTGGCTGTAGGAGGAAACGGCAGCACACTTGTACCTAGTTTGTGCTGAAGCCCCATGTAAATTCTGCATTAGTCTCTCCTAGCAGTCTAGTTCCTTCCCCTGTATTAGCGTGACCAGATGTCCCGATTTTATAGGGACAGTCCTGATTTTTGGGTCTTTATCTTATATAGACTCCTATTACCCCCCACCCCCGTCCCGATTTTTCACATTTGCTATCTGGTCACCCTACCCTGTATATATATCCCTGTACTCAGCTTTTATTATAGGGCCCATTGTAGGTGGCTGGATGAACTATTCAGTATCTATTCTATCTTGTTTATTTAGCCAAGGTGCCTAGTACCAACTGAGCAGAAATTAGCTTATGAGGCTCTGGTAAATTCTATTGCGTGACATTGACAATTCCGCCTATGTTCCATTTGCACCTACAGATTTCAACTTCTTGCTATACCCATTTACATTTAGTGTAAAATATTAGCTACATGATACCACCTGCTATTCACCAGCTCCACACTTGAACCGTTTACAGGCTTTCATTATTTACACGTTGTCAGACAGCGGTTGCACTAAGAACACCAGTAATCTGCTATTCCCCTAGGCTGTAAGGTACAATTTCATATTAATTTCCCACATTTCTACTCTACATTATCAGCTTCCCAAGGAGTAACATTGACATTGGCTGGAGCAATATCAAGTGGATTCCCCTTCTGGCTGAACATCATGTGCAGCAAGCAGGAAACTGAAGTAAAAATGCAAGTGCAAAACATGAACAAGAGAAGGAATCAGTTCTTGAAGGGAAACTCTATGGTCTGAATTTACATGATGTGGGGAGAGGGGAAAGAGCTCAGTCCACAGAAGACTTTTTATGTTTCTGTTTATTATAATACTCTCTACATTATCATCTCATCCATTGGAAGGTCTTCATTCTCCTTGTACGTGTCACTTCCTGTGTAGCCAGTGACTTCAGGAGGGGAAAGTCAGGAATGATGATCAGTTAGAGCTGGTTGGAAAATAGAAAAACAATTTTTGAACATTTTAAAAGTTGCTTCCCTTGCACATGGATTGAAGCAATTTAATTTTTTGCTATTTTTTTAACTGATGCTTCAGAATTTGGAATCTTCATTTTCTCCCACTTCTTCCCCTCTTTTCCTTAGGATAATAGTGTATAATGTCCAGGGATGGTTCATTTTTTCACTTTCCTTTTTCTGCTCAGTAGCTTTACAAAATGTCTCCAACTTTGGAAAAGCTAGAGAGGGGCAAAGTGATAGCACAAAATCCTGGCCCCATTGAAGTCAATGGGAGTTTTGCCATTGGCTTTAATAAGGCCAGGTTTCCAGTCTCAGGATTTTATTTTTCGTTTTGCTATTCTTACTTCTTCCAGAGATGAGAACGTTTTAAAAAACTAGAGCGGAAAAAGGAAAACACCCCGACCCCAGGGATCATTCTTTTGTGTTCAGTGGCAAAAAAGGGGGGGAGAAAAAAGGAAGGAAAATATCCAAAAATGGATGAATTTTTATAATTGAAATACAAATTTGAACTTGAAATGAAACTTCTCATTTTAAAATTTCTTGTAGAAAAAATTTGAAATAATTTTCAACAAAATGCCAGGTTTCAGCAGGAAAGTTTTTTCAGTTGAAAACCTTTGACTAGATCTGTTTTCAGCAGTGACATCCTGCCATAACAGGATCTATGATCTCAGGGATCTCAACTTGTGAGTACAAGCTCCTTGTAAGACACAATCTAATGCTACTTTCACTCTCCTGTTTAGCCTTAAAATGTCTTCAACATAGCACATCAAAAGCTATAAACTGAACTTAATGTTTCTGCTTTTTGATTTTACTCTATGCAGAATAATGCACCCACCACCTGGATCTGAATGCCTGTTTATTACACATCTGTCCTTCCTTTCTTTCTCTACCACTCAATGCCTGACCATTCCTACCGTGACAATAAAAATGAGCTTTAGGGTAAGATTTTCAAAAGTACTCAGGATTGGCCTACCTCTGCTTTCTTCAAAGCCCTTGTTATTGAGTAAAATGCTTTGTGTTTGAAAAGCCAGGAATCATTTTTTCCTATCACCCTATAAAGCAGAATTGCTCTGCTATCTGTCTCTCTTTTACTGTATTGCCCAATGCTACCCAGAACAGACTTAAGCTGGCTCGCTTGTTTTGTAAACATTCAGTTTCCCCTCTCTTAAACAATGGGAGAATCTGTGTTTAATTAGCCAGGGAAGAAGGTCTACCTCATATACTGAATAGGTGCCTACCTATAAGAGTAACCAGGGTAGTCTGAATGTTACTGAGCTAAATACATTTACCACATTAAAACAACGTAAGTGGAGGAGGCATGATTTTCTGATGCTCGCTGAAGAGCTTATTACGTCAGCAATGGCTTGTAAGTACAAAAAGGAATAATCAAATAAAATGGCCCCTGTGTACAGTTCAGTACCCTATCATAGGAACAACTGACAGTGTTAACATGGACTTTAATAGTATTCTTGTCAGCAGCAGCAACCTACATACATTTGTGGTTATGATCTGATCTCACATAACCCGGATCCTATTAGGAAATGAAAACTTCTCTCTCAACACTTCACACGCACCATTGTTCAAACTGTAGGCAGGAATTGTTCCTGTAAATAGAACAACATAAACATCAGATGTGCAGCTAGCCTTATGAACTGGAGTAGTGGGCATTCCCCTAACATCATGCCACAGCACAGGTGGAGGACACCTGGCAACACTTCCTGGCGGATCATCCGCATTTGCATGAGTGTTGATGCTGACAGCAACAGTGTGAAGTCCACACAGGCCTTTCAGGACCTAGGGAGGAGCCCCTAGTGTTCTCACCAGTGGTGAGATTCTGTGCAGCACCCAACACACACCCCAGGAGGAGGAATTGCTACAATGGCTTTAAGCCACCTTTGTGCCTTTCTGATTCTGGGTTGCTCTGATGGCTGGCGTGTGACCCCTGGCTTAGCTATAGCAATGTCCCCAGCTGCCCTGTGTCTGGCTTACTGCCATGCGCAATAGATTGCCTTAGTAACAAGTTAAAATTCATCTGAAGTGTACCTGCTTGGGACAGGTAATATCTTTGTGGCATGCCTGTAGCAGAGGGAACAGGGTCACTATCTATCTTCTATGTGGGGGAAAAGAGCAGAAAAGGGGATGTAACAGGAGGGGGCAGGGCACGGAAAGAGTGACGAATGTGACTTCAATTAAGTATCAGTTTGCCAGTGAATAAGCATAATATTTTGAAAGGCATCCATATATTTAAAATCAATTGTCATTTGAGAAGCAATTATCCCATTAAATCTAAGTGTTTTAAAAGCAATATTTTCTTGGTTTTCTAGTAATCAGGTACTTATCACAAAGCTTTAGCAATTAGGTGACAGATGAATACAATAGCAACACGGAGTGCTTTTCCAAGTGCATTTATTCTGTCTCCTTTGTACTGTCTCCTTACCAAAGTGTTACCCTCTCACCTCTCAGGATATATATTTTGACAGGTGTTTAGCCTGTTCTTAAAACCTTCCAATGATTAAGTCAGAGGAGGGAGGAGGAGGGGGCTTCCTACAATCTCCCTAGGTAACTTGTCCAGCACAACTATCCTTAGAGTTAGAAAGTTCTTCCTAATAGGTAACCTAAATCTCCCTTGCTGCAAACTAAGCCAAACATGTCACTTTAAAACAATGTCTATTGTCAATGGCTTGTCAAGGCTAAAAGTGTGCTCAGAGCTTAGCTGTGTAAATGGGTGGGCAGTGGCCACTCCGAGTTGTTTTTAGATTAACCCCTTTGGTTGTGTCTAGTGCTTTTTTTAATTAGTTCATTGGGCAGCTTTCATCCTGAAGTGGCAAATGTGAAGGAATGTGTAAGGAGGGGCTAGCTGCTCTCAAGACTCCCCACACACATGAGCCTAAGAGCCAGTGACACATCTGGCCATCTTTTCCCTTCCCTGCTCTTTTTCTCCTAGCCTTTAGATGGAGTCAGTTGTCCTACTTCTGGACATCCCCAGTGCTCCCCAGCTTAACAGCTCTTCCTATTACTCACTTCTGCAGTTCTGTCAGCCCTGTGTCTGAAGCACGTGGAGAAAAATGATGATAAATCTTGGGTGACTGGTTTCTGAAGGAGGGTCAAGAGTATTTCCAGAGGAATCCAAGTGATTCCTTGGCAATTGTACACACACACACACAGTCAGTTACGTGGCTGTTTTAAACTCCTTAGCAGGATGATAGAGTCTATGTTCTTGTCAGTGTCTTCTCAGAAACACTGAAATGGGCACACCTCACTCTCAATTTCATCATGTTTCATGAAGAAAATGAAGGAAGTTCATTTAAAGTTAGACCTCTTTCCAGTGTAAATAAGTTCAACTTTGAGCAAAAGGTGGCTTTGAAATGAGAGGTTTGACATTTTGAGTTTTTGCATGTTCTCGTTGCCACAATAGCCGTGATGTCCAATGTCAGCAAACACTGAAATGGAAGGGACACAAAATGAAACAGCAAAAACATTCATGCAAAAATTAGTGGATTCTCATCCTCTGCACCAAAAAATCTTCCTGCTCATTCACTTTAAACTCATGGAGGAAAATATATACCATAGAGGAAAGGGGCAAAGTGCACAGGCTGTCTGACTGTGTCCTTACATGCAAATTCTGTCTGTCAGGGTGAGCATATGTCTTGGTGTCCTGTGATCAAAAAAGAAGCATTTCCTTATGCCACTAAATGAGCAGGTGCTTCCTAAATGATGGCATGAAGCCATCTTGCATGTCCTGAAATTGCTTTGTGATTCAGAGCACAATACGATGTGGGCTCCACCGGGGCAAGGCACTAGCAAGCTTGAATTTGGCCACCAGCTGGGCCTGGCCAAAAGTAATTTTGAGTCAGGAATAACAGTGGTCCCAGCTTGTGCAACAGGAGGTAAGGAGAAAGGGCTTGAAAAGAAAAATAATTTCAGTGGGTGAGTTGTCGCAGGCTATAATAAGTCGAACGAGCACAGCCCAATTAAACTGATTTGGACAAATTTTCCCAGCAGGGTTATTCCTGCTTTAATGGCCATCATTCACTGTCAGCAAACTCCATCTCCTTAAGATGGATATAATTACTGAGGTGTAATGTCAAATCTGACAAGCAGCATTTCACATTGCGCACCATCTCTAACTCCCCATATGCTCCCTTCACTGACTGTCCTTCAGCAGCAGGTCCCTAGCAAGGCTTTTCCATTAAATGCCAACCCTGAGCCCATTTACTCTGTTGCAACTCCATCAACTTCAGTGAAAAAGCTCTGGTGCTACGGGGGCAGTGTTTGGACCACACATACTGTACTTCCATTACTGGATTTCATTGCTTGGCATGTATGTAATGCCTCCCTAATGGGTACTGCTCCCCCTGCGCAAGGGTACCACTTCCTGGGCAGCAGTGTTCAGTGTGAAGGAGGAGACAGGAGTCTGCTGGCACCAGGTGGGAGCTCTCCAGAAGAAGTCTGGTTCCAAAGTGAAGAATGAGTGAAGTGGGGGATCTCTAGGAACAAGCTAATGGTTACAGTCTGCATTGTGGCTAGGGGATTAGGTACGTAACTTGGAGATTCAGAAATGCAGGATTTCCCTATATATGGCTGGAATCAGATTAACCCCAGGATCAGATGTCCATCGCCTCTCTGCCACCATGTTCATCAGCTATATTTTGGAGAGTTTATATCCTAATTTATTGTAAATTGAATATGACATGTTAACTTAAATAACATTCACTTTATAATCGAGAATTGCTTGACGTACTTAATGTCATAAAGATCCAAGTTAGTGCAGCTTAGCTCTTTTTAATGCAGTTTTAAAGAGCTCATTGATTCTTACATAAGTACAAATTCTCCTTCGGCAAGTCACGTTGTACTTCATGCAGATTCCGCCCAGCGTCAAGTTGTAACTTTGAGAGGTAACTAATCATCAATTAGTCCCATGCTTGCGGTTTTAAAAAATGTTTCCAGAACTAGGCCCTGACTGAGCAGAGCACTTAAGCATATGCTCAAGTCTCATTGACCTTAGTGGGATAACAGCATGTGCTTAACTGAACTGGGGTCCTAATGAGAGATGCATGAGAGGCGGATCCTCATTCGTGTACATTAACATTGCTCTGTTGGCTTAGGCAGTCACCTTCCGTGTCCCCCTTCAGCGCTCCCCAGCAAATGGGAGCATGGAGTGCTGAACAAGAGCAATGGGAGCAGGATCAAGCCATGAATGAATCCTCACCAGCCCACCGAGGGGTTGGGAATTAAATATTGTTTTACCTATTTTACAGTTGGGCACAGAGAGGGGAAGGACACACCCAAGGCTGCATAGCATGTGACTGTGGAGACAGACCCCAGGAGTCCTGAATCCCAGCCCCGCCCCCAGTCCCTTCTAAATGCTGAAGACAGGTAATGCACCCAAACAATGCGTGCACAAAATAATATTCTTGCTGCGCACAAACAGAGCAAAGCAGGGTGATTTCCCATTAGAGCCATTAAGCCAGCCCTCCTTTTTTTTTAATGTGCCTCTTTGGGGCCAGGAATTGCCAAACATGGGTGGTTCTACGCTTCCTACAAATATCCTGAGCCCTTAAGGAGAGAGTTAAGCTGGAATTCTCATGCCTTCTGCTGAGTTTAACCACTCTGCTGCAGGACTGTGCTGTGTTAATTATCCAGGTGAAACTTTCAAATCATAGAGCTGAATGAAGTGCTTTTGGATGTACTTACTCTCCATGGGGCCCAGTGCACCTAGAGCTGGAGGCTCTAAGAGAGGAAGGTTGTTCCTAGCTGCTAATGGAATGTTTCCACCAGTCAGAACTCATTAGTCGCCTGGTCTGGATTTGACAGTGTATTTGGGTGCATTAATAGTTTTCAAAATCAGCCTTAATGCTGGGTAATCATTGGAGCTGAAAAGAAACTGCAGCGTTTCAGTGGGGAGGTCACACTGTTACTCTCCTAGGAAGAATCTGTGGCTCTCATCTGAGCGGGCCAACATTTTTTCATACTTCCAACACTTGCAACAAGGAAGCCGTATGTCCTTCCCACTGGGACACAGGCTGTACGAGGACAATGGGATGTTGTGGGAGCTGCTTTGAAGCAGGGATAAAATGTTTCCCTTGTTGTACCAACGCCTGGCCCAACATACTATAGCAAAAGGAATTTTGTTAGAGATGTGTGCAGTAGGTTTCCCTGATGGAGAATTGCAAAGAACTGCATCTGTGCTGGGTTTCCTCATCACTGCAACCTAAGCAGCAAGGGATGCCCTCAGTATTGTCTGCATCACACAACTTCAGTTCCAGCTTGGGGATGGGATCCACAGATGGTTCCCCTCTGAGATTCTCTCTTGCATCACACTCTCACTGGGGTGTCTTCCACTGATGTTCTTTGCAACCTCACTACACAGTTCAGCCCAATGGTGCTTCTCTGCTTTGCGAGATGCCCAACATTATACTGGCACAAAGGCCGTGTCACTCAGTCCTTTGTTCAAATGACCACTAAATTTACTTACCAAAGAAATTGGGGTGGGGACGGGGAGTGTAGGACTCCTGTTATACTGACAGGCAACATGGAGATCTGTTTGTAACTGGAGAGCATTTTAACAGCTATAACCTTGATCAGCAGAGCCAAATAAAGACACTCTGATCCCCGTAGTGCTATGAAACTTCATGATCAGAAAGAACTTGAGGGCATTAAATGTTTGTGGATGGGCTTCGGACCTAGATGTTTTCTGAGCTGTACACTCTGCCTTTGCCTCTTTGTCAGGTCTTCTGTGGACATCCCCTGCCATCTCGCCGTGTTGGGTAAATCAAGTCAACCAGGATGTACCGTTGTTAGCTTCTGGGCATTGTCTTAATGGGGTGGCAGCGTGCTCCAGGTCATTGCATGCTGGACTGGGAGTCAAGACCTGGCTTTTATTCCACTGACTTGCTAGATGTCACAACCTTAAACAAGTAATTTTAACCTCTCTGCCTCCAATGTGTATCCCCCTTTGTACAATGCTTTGAGAGCTGTGAGAGGAAAGCACTATGTAAATAGGCTGCAATTATTTTATTTCTATACAGTACTCTAATAAAGATCAATGGGCAGTGTCACTTGGTTGCACCAAGCTGTTGGGTGGTTCAGTATGGCTGCAATAAACCACAACTCCTCTTTATCACTGTGTAGGTGCAGGTGAGTTTCTACAGTGCATAAATGTTTAGGGGCGTTCCTCAGGTGGTGCTGTCAGTGTGATTCAAGGCTGACTTGTAGGAACTGCAAAGTGGTTAGTTCTATCTCTGTGGTCCATTTCATCCTCTCTTCATGTGATGTGAGGTTGAGTTAGAAATTGGTCTCTTACTGTAACCACTTACCCAAGCATTCCATGGCAATGTCCCCAAACTAGCTTAAGCATACAGTGGGGTCGCCTGTGTTTAGAGCCGATGCTGTAGGGTAGTGTAGGGTTCCTTACATGTTGAGCCTGCACTCTCTCTGCTCTACTTCTGTCTCCTTCCCACATCCCGTCAGCCCTCACCTAGTCTGCAGTCTGTAAGGTACCCATCAGAAGTGTGCTTCGTCTTTTTAGTAAGGGCGTGGGAGTGATGCAAAACTCTGAACAGATTTGGAAACTACTTCCTCTGTTATGAAGAGAGGATTTTCTTCAGCTACCCACAAGAGGGAGTTTAAGCCTTTTCCAGGAAGAAGATAAAGGGATAACATTAATTTAAAGTGTTCCATGTAATGGAGCAGTAACTAATGTCTGCCACACTCTGTTAAAGGGCTAAATGAATGGGTTGTCCATTATCACAAGTCCCAACCTGACAGTGTCATTAGATGCTCACACAGGTACTGTACGTTAGCATGGGGCTCGTTCTGAAATGCTGCCATCCTGGTTTTGTCACTGTGGCTCACTTTTGGGGGGCTCCATAATCCCCTCATTGTGCTTGCAGGACCCCCTGAACATTTATAGGGGGCAGTGCACTGAGGGGAGATGTGACCTTCTGGTGTGCACACAGGAGCCTGTTAGGGTGACCAGATAGAAATTATGAAAAATCAGGACAGAGGGTGGGGGATAATAGGCGCCTACTATAAGAAAAAGCTTCAAATATCAGGACTGTCCCTATAAAATCGGGACATCTGGTCACCCTAGAGCCTGTTGGAATGTTCTGCCATTGTGCTATAGTTCTGGGAGTGCTGTGGACTGTAATTTGTGTGGGAAGGACCAAATCACTGCTCAGACATCTGCTCATTCACCACTTACTTCATCATTAGCCGGTAGAGGGAGCACCGACCTTCTCCTCCTCCTGGTCTCCGAAGTAACCCCACATTAACTCCTTCACTGCTGGTCCACCACTGCATCTGCTGTGCTGCTGTTCTGTTCCCAGTCCACTGAAGTCAATTGACTTTCCAACTTCCCTTGCAGAGAGCCAAATGAATCATGTCATAAATGGTCTAAAATGGTTCCTGGAAGAGGCTGGATGGCTGAGGGAATTGTCGGTGGGATAGGATTCCTTTAGATTCTGGGCTGTTAGGTTAAACCCTACCAAGATTAACAGTGACTGAAATGTATCACTTGCTAACTGTTTGGTAGCCTATGTGTGCAATGAGTTTGGTGGATCTCAGTCCAGAGAACATGTGTCAATATCATTAAATACGCCATCACACTTGGTGCTAATTGGCTTCCTTTGTGGCAGTGGCATCTGAGAGGGCAAGGACTGAATGGGCTTGGGACTAAACTCCTCTCTCAGGGTAACCAGTTTGCACCAGCAATGAGACGTGTCAGCAGATCAGTGTAAGGCAGGGGTTCTCAAACTTGGTTCGCGTCTTGTTCAGGGTAAGCCCCTGGTGGGCTGTGAGACACTTTGTTTACCTGAGCGTCCGCAGGTACGGCTGATCACAGCTCCCAGTGGCCACGGTTCACCGTTCCCGACCAATGGGAGCTGCAGGAAGTGGTGGCCCAGCCCACCAGGGGCTTACCCTGAACAAGCCACGAACCAAGTTTGGGAACCCCTGGACTGTAAGGGAAGCTTTCAGCACAACTTCCTCTGCTGTACCTGTTTTGTGATGAACAGGGGACTTTAATCTCCAGGCCTGTTCATTTGGTTCCTTTTATAAGACCTGCAGCCACTCGTCCACACTGTCAGACAATTTAAAATGCACTCATCTGTTGGGCCAAAATGGGGGTACTGGTTTTGTTTCTGTGTATCAATTTACCCTCTGTAGCATATTGCCTAGTGGGCCTTGTAAGCATCCTTCCTATAACACGGAGGCTCCTCAGCAGCTAAAATGAGGGATTAGAGGCATTCCTGGGCTAATGTGAAATCTAATTTTTCTTGATCCTGGCTTTCATCTAATGATGCCTGGCTGGAATGGAATGCCCACCCAATTCTCCTTGTAAATTAGTCTAGTGAGACTGGTCATAGCTCTGTCCTTTCTACTAGCTCTGATGAAGTTTTTTACACAGACTGTTTATATGTGTGATATCAGCATCTAGTTCGAAAATAATAATCATGTACCTGAAATGACACCTGGCATCCCAGGCCTGCTGTCATGTGCCAAATCCTTGGTTTTGCACCCACCAGTAGTGTGTGATGCTTAGGGAAATGATCTGGCCTTGTGTGTGAGGAACTGGCAAATAGCTAACATAATAGAATATGGGCCCCTCCTCAGGTGCTCCTGGCTGAAATGGCTGGCGTAACTCCATGGTACTGGAGTTGAAATGGCAGTTCTGAACTTGGCAGTGCTGAAGAGTAATTGCTTCTGGCCACACTGATTTAGCCTTTTGCACGACCTTTGGACTAGCTATGGGAGGTGGAGAGCGAAGGGGCATGCAACCAATCCCACCCCCCCAGTAGCAAGTGAGAAATCTGATGCTAGACCAGCTAAATGGTGACACTTGATAGGTCTGACTCTGAGTAGCTCTGCAGGTGACCTACCAGGAAATACAAGCCTGAGAGGAAAGTGCCCAAACTTGTAATGCTATAGAGGGAGCCTCTCTAAAGTTCTCCTGGTGATAGTCTTGGGCTTCCAAATGCTAAGAAACCTAGCCTACCACAGGAACTCCTGAACTTGCGCACTGCAGGCGGTTTGCCTACGCCACCTATTGGGTAGTTGCGTGTCTTCCCTCTGCAGGCAAGAGGGAATTGTTCCAGCGGCTTGGCTCAGTGAGAGGGAAAACAAGTATGAATATCAGTGACCTTGTGGCCTTGCACTGACAACCCAAGTAAATGATGTTGATTGAGGCTGAAAGGCTCTGCTGTGTAGGAGCCAGCCATGGGCTTACTTTTCACCCTTTACCTGCGGCTGCTCCCTTCTTCTGGGGGCCTCTGTGACTCTTGAATTGCTTGGGAGGGTGAATGGGGCAAGGGCAGGTTCTGAAAGTTACGCTATGCAATTGACTGTGAAAACAGAAGTTACCCTCTTGATTAAAATGTAATTTTTGGAGTCTACAAATAGCGTGGCAGAGTGGGGCATCACGCCAGCATCTCCGTGTTTGAGCTGCAAGTTGCTAAAGTGAAAATAGAAAAATTAAAGAACTGTGACTCTTATTGAAACTGTGAGAGATTTCTCCTGGAGATGAAAGTAAGGAATACAGAGAGAGGCCTGTCTCTATCAAACTTCTCTGAAGCTGTGGATTCAAAAAGGGGGTTGCATTAATGGAAGCTAGCGGCTTTTAATCTATTCTAAGACTGCACTGTTATGAAAAACCTTCTGGCTGAATTATACATTCACTTATCCTTAACCAGAAAATCCATTAGAGGCATATGGGCCATGGAACAGATCTTAATTTAAGATCAGATAAAAGAGAGTCCAAGGCAAAGGCACCCAGAGCATGTGGCAAAAGCTTAGAAAACTAAGTTGGAGGGATCCAATTAAGGGCTTTCAAAAAGATGTGAAATATTGAAGTTAACGATTTAAGGGATGAAGGAAAGCCGTGATAAAATGATCGTGTTGCTGATCCAAGAAGGGGGTAGGTGGGCAGGCTGGGGAAGCTGCCACGTCCAAGTGACCTGCGGTGAAGAGGGGAAATCATCAAATGGACCCTCTGCTGGAACCACACGTGAGTCTGGAAGCAGAGCCCCGTGTTTAGTTATACCCCGAATAGGCATTCCTGCTGCCAAGGGACAATGTTGACGTCTGGGAGCGATGCAGCGATGGGGGCCCTTCTCTTTCCATCTTCAGCTCCGGAGTCATGGGCAAGGGTTTCTATCTCAACCGCCGCAAGTAACTATGCACAGTTTTGGTATACGTGATGGCCTGCACTGAGGAAAGGCTCCACAATAAACTCAGGTTCTGTCACATGGAGACAAATGCCACCACTTGCAACAAAGTGTCCTCACTGTTTAACCCCCTGCTTATCGTCGAGTTAGGCGAATGGCTATTGTATGTCAGCTATGTACCCAGTAAGGAGCTAAACCATATTGCTTCAAGCCTAAGGATTACGAAAGAGGCTTGCTGCTGTTATATACGGGTAAATCATGCCCTCACAATATCTGCGCTGGAGAAGAGGGGAACCAGATGCAGGGAACTCAAGCAAAAGAGTCTGCATACAACACATCTGCACTCCGTGAGACTTTCACTCTGGCAGGGTGGAACACTCTTACAGGGAGATCTGCAAGTACGCAGCTCCACAGAGAAGTTGGGGGTCAGGGAGAGAGCTGCTGCAGAGAGGCAGTGGTGAGGGTCATCAGTTTGAGTACGTGTCCTAGCTCTGTCTCGTTGCTATACGGTTGTGGGGTTTCCGTCTGCATCCTAGCAGCTGGAGGGAAAGATTTCCAGACAGCCCACTTACTCTCCTTGTTGGAATCTCCACAGAGGTTCAAGATCCAATTGTCTGTGGAGACTCTGCTCAGAAGTGGGCTCTTCAGGTAACTGCTGACGCACGGTAGCAGGGTGATGTAAGGGAGGCTCACCTTGCTTCTGCCCATACTCCCCTCTCCAGGGGTGTCTGTCCAGCCCCTTTCACTAGCAGGAAAACTCACCGTCATGAAGTTAAATGAATAGCTGAATTGTCCCTATTGTAACTGGTTTCCACTCATTCCTTAGAGGGCTCTGCAAATATCTCCATTTCTTTCTACGCTGGCTGCAAAGCATGATGCTTTTATTCAACTTCTTATAACTCTAAACCCCAGCGTGGGTGGTGGTGCACAGTGCCGTAAATTGCATTGTCCATCTCCTCAGCACTCGGAGCTGCACTGAAACCACCCTTTTGTCAGGAGGGGGAGTCGAGAGTGTTTTCCCCCCCGTTAACAGTCCAAATAAAAGTGGGGTTTTAAAGGCTCTAAGGGATTGGAATCTAACTCAGTGGGAGGCTACTGTCATCAGCAGAAACGAGTCATCTCTGCTTTGAGAGCCGATTGTACGACTACTATAGGCAATGCTTAAAAGACCACTTCGGAGCATTTAGAGAAAGGGAGAAAGGAAATGCCCTGGAACTGAAATGTTTAATTAAAAACGTGGAGAGGTGATTTCTTGCTGACTGCTCTCAATTGCCCTTTGCTGGCATTGCGATAGGTGGACAGCAGTTAAAATACATTTTTAATTTAAAGGGACTCATTGAATAGTTCTTGGCATGCAGACAAAGGGGCAAAATTGGAGACTGCAAAGGAAGGCGTGTCTGACAGAATACATGGTGGTGTGGCATGGTCTGAAAGTTTTTCCCACCTGAGCTTGGAATGGTAGCATTACTGTGAGTGAGTGATTCAGGGCATGCTGAACAAGAGCCAGTACAGCGTTTATAGCACACGACGCTGTCACCTGTTCTGTATGAGAGCCATTTTACAGAGAAACCAGGCTGCCTTGAGCCCAACTGGAAATGCTTTGGTTGAAGAGGAATATTATAGCAATGTATATGTTAGAAAACTCTAAAGATGACCTAAAATAGTGTTTCTAAATATAATGTTGCCATGGTAAATCCTGACACCTGGGACCTAGGAGGGTTAGAAGCTAGTGCTGTGTATCCCATTAGAAAGCTAGGAGTTTGCCCATACCTCGAGTATAAAGTTCCAACTTCTAGCCTTGCTGGCTCACAAGGTGCCTGACCTTAGACCTGGCGCTGGTGCAGGACTCAGTGGGTACATTTACACTGCAAAAAACCCCAACAAACCTGCGGCAGCTAGTTTTAGAGCCCAGATCAGTTCACTCGGGCTCATGGAGCTCTTGCTATGGGTCTAAAACTAGCAGTGTAGACATTTCCAGTCAGGTTGGAGCCCAGACTCCAAGACCATTCCTCATACAGGGTTTCAGAGCCCAGGCTCCAACCCAAGGGGGAACACTGCTATTTTTAGCCCTATAGTGCAAGCACTGCAAGCCTGAGTCAGTTGATCCGGGCTCTGAGACTTGCTGCCACAGGGGGCGTTTTGCAGTGCAGACATACCCAGTGTTTCCAGACCAGTCAAATACAAGTTATTGGGCTCAGTACAGGAGTAACTGGATGAAATTCTCTGGTCTGTGTTATACAGGGGTGTGACATCCCCCAGAGTACAGTCTGGAATTGCTGTGTCCCTTTAACTCTCCAGCCCAAGGTGCCTTTACACTGCTTTGCTAGTGAAAAGCAGACCTGTCCAGGCTCTGATCACTCCCAGCCATTAGCATGTAAAGCCACTCCCAGATAAGTTACATGAATGCTCTCCCAGCCATTCATGAACTTCATCTAGGGCAACACCCACAAATTCTTAGTCCCAGACTTGCATCCGAGAAATGTACATCTTGCACTGCCTAGTACACTACTGAACAATGCAAGCTTATTAATAGTCCATCAGAGGAAATGAATATGCACCACGCTTTGTTAACCTGAGTAGAGATTGCCCAAACACTTCAATCAAACACACTGGTTTTGATAAAACAGCAAAACGAGTTTATTAACTAGAGCAAGATAGGTTTTAAGTGATTGCAAGTGTTAAGGCATAAATGTCAGCATTGGTTACAAAGGAAATAAAATGATAAAACTGCATTCTAATTCCTAAACTTTACCAAGCTAAATATGATTTGTAAGCAAAAAGGTTTCTCTCACCCAAAAATGTACAGCAGTCCGTGCTAGCTGGGAAGCATTCCAGACAGGACTCTTCCCCATCGTTTAATGATGCTCCTATTGTCTTTCAAGTGATCTTGCTGCTGTGAATAGAATGGAGGGAGGGAGAGGTGGCCTTTTCCCCCCTTTCTTATATTCTTTTTTTTTTACTGGAAAAGTCTTTGCTGGGTCATGGGGTCAATAGTTCCATTGTATACACGCTCTGCCAGCTGTCCTTCAAGTGAATTGTAAATACTTTATTTATAACTCCTCTGCTGGTGAATCTCCGATTAAATGGATAATGGCCTTTTAGCACCTAGCTGGTATGTCAGTGGCCTTTGTCTCTGAGAAAATGTTCTCTCTAGAACTACAGTATATTTCAGTAAAAATCATAAGTAAAATCTCCTAGCTCCACATACAATGTGAATATACACATTTTAATAGGACAATGATGTTCAGTAGATTATGAGTGTTCAAATGATACCTCACAAGGCATACTTTGTACAAAATATATCATAACCATATAAAAGTGGTGGACGTGGGGTACAGGATGTCACATGGGGTACAGCGTGTCACAAGGGGGTCAGACTAGATAATGAATGGTCCCTTCAGGCCTAAAATCCATTAATGAATCTAGGCCGGGATCTTGAGCTAGGGTAACTGTGGCTAAACAGAGAGTTTTAACTTTTCAGTGTGAGCCAAATTGTAAAGCTCAGCTGTGGAGCTGAACTGTCAGTGCTCAGGACGTTTTAGAATCCATCCAGGCTTTTGAGTCTGGGCCATCTGTAATAGTCTGGTGCTGCCAGACTGGTACCTTACAACAGCGTTACGTTTTCTTTCTATAAAGAAAACCCAGTTCCCCATTCCTGTTGCTGGCTCTGGTGCCAACCAGGAGAATGTTCTGAAACTGCCTTTTCGTCAGATCTATGAATACAAATTTTGAAATCTGAAGCAGTGTTTTCCTTGGGCTTAGAGAACAGCCAGTACAGATTTTGTAGTAAGAGTTTCTGAGATCTGTAACCCGGCAGTCAGTGTAACTCACCATCTTTTCTCATTGTTCAAGAGCAAGCTCCAGCCCATGAGTTCATTGAAGCTGAGTGAACTCTGTGATGTGTTCATGCCGAATACTATAAAAGGGAATATTGAATTGTTCTGTGGAGAGGCCCCTGGGCTCAGTGTGCTATACTGAGATGCAGATGCACTCCTGCGTGTCTCTGCAGCATGGTAACGTCTATCTGAGCTTTGTTCAGCAGGGGGAGAAGTGAGAATGGGGGTAAGGGGATTCCTGAAATTAATGATCACTATTTGGGGGTGTGATTGTATCAAATGATGGTATTTATAATGTGCTGTGTGTGGAAGCTTGCTTAGATACCCGCTGACAAAGATTGGTGTCCTGTGTATGTATTCAGCCTGGTTTATGCTTCATTGTGCTAATCCGTAGTGCAGCACAGGAGGTGGTGGTGAAAGAAAATGCTATTGCTATGCGTGACTCGGATCATAACATGGATGGGGGTGGCCTGGAAGGGCCGAAGGAGCCAGCATGTGTGCTGATTACTCCATTGGCATCATAAATGAAGGCTGCTCCCCCACTTCATTGGCAAAAACCCCAGGCGAGAGTCCGATAATGCAGCCTGCCTTCCTTTGGAGTGACTCCCCTTTCCAGTTCAGGGAACGCGGCTGGTACAGGAGCTGTAATCATCACTATTGGCAGTGGCCCATCATGTGTCATTTTAAACTGTGGAAAGTCCTTGTCTAGGGAATGTTGGAGCTAGATGTTTGGAGACAGATTCAGGAGATGGGGGAATGTGGCTTGTCCTTTAACCCTTTCATAAATCAGTCAGATGACAGGATTTGCTTCATTACTGTGCTGAAAACTTGTCCTGTTTTGTTTTTTCTGGCGATCTTGCTCTGAAACTGTAGAGCCTTGAGAGACCAGAGCCCTTATAAAATCGAAATGCCAGAGGATCCCATGGTGATAGCAGGACCCCAGCAGAGTTTAGAACAATTCCTGCAGTACCACTTTATTGTAATTAGCTTTAAAAAGGCATTGCCTAGTCTGGAGAATAGACTGCATCTATTCAATGAAAAACATATTACAGACTGCACCATGTAAGGCTCCTAAAGGTAAGATGCCTACCCAGAGCCATTTAAACATAGGGAGAAACACATTATTCACTGTAGACCAGAGTTTTCCATGGTAACCATTCCAACAATAACAACAACTTACTGTTGTCTAAAGATTCATGTAACTTAACCAGTAATGAGGATTACAGCCCCTTCAGTACACTAATATCATTCACATTGGTATTCAATATGTTTGGAGAATAATTAATGATTCATTCACATATACACAGACATATATATAGATATATATATCACTGTTATGGGGAGCTGGTAGCCGGTGCAGGTAGGGTCGAGTACTGTGGAGAGTGTCGATGAGTTCCTCTGTGTAGGCTGTAAGCAGAGTTCAGATGGCTGCGGCAAATCAGATGTCCCCCAACGAACCAGTCTTGCTGCCTCCTGCATGAAGTCGGTGTCTCATTTGCGCTGAGACAAAGTTCAGGACCTATTGAACCTGTTTACTGCCTGTAGTGCTATACAGGTCAGAAACCCACACCCTTTTACAGGCAGACTTGGAGCAGCTAGAGGCATTTTGTATGCTCTGTCAGCACCTAATCCGGAGCATAAAGTGGTTCAACTTTGTGAAGAATGCCATAATCTTGCAGAGATCTGGTCTTTCTTCCATAGCTCAGCATATTGAAAAGTGGCATTGCACGCTTCAGCCATGTTGCTGGGATGGACAAAACACTCCAGCACACTGTGCTCTCAAACTCTCCATCTCTGTGCAAAGGGATTCACACTCTGGCCTTACCTGATATTGCCCGCAGGGCTGCCCTAGAGATTCCTGTATTCACAGGATTCAGCCAGATCTAGGAACTTCACTCTACAATGCCATCAACTGTGGTCATTCTGGCTGGTTCAGCGGTCCTCAATAGGCTATGCATGTTTGATTCTGCTGCGATTTTCCTTTGATTAAAAAGATCCCTAGGAAACTAAATACAAAAATCTACATTAAGAGTATTAACTGAGGTTACAAAGTCAATCACTCAAAAGTTAGGAAATACCCGATTTACAGTTGCCTATGTAACCTTAATTTCCCCCCATGTGTATATGCATTATGGTGCTTTTTAATTACAAGATCACTTTTTTTTTTCCATGCGACCCCTGTCTCATTCAGTGCACCACATGGGACCTGCTCTGGGTACGGAGCAGGGTTGTGTACTAAGGAGGTTGTTGTCTATAGGACCCCTGTCTCACTCGTTTCAGAAGTAGGAAGGTGTGCAGTGAATGAGTCAGGATTGCTGGAGGAGAAAGGATGGTCCGTTTTGCAGAGGTGATAAGACTCACAGCTGCAAATGAAGTCAATGGGGCTGTGCTTTGAACATAAAGTACTATCAATTGTGAAGTACGCTTAAATTGGGTACCCAAAATTACTTGACTTTATTCTCTCTGTGCCTCAGTTCCCCATCTGTAAAATGGGAGTGATTTCCCTCCTCCCCACCTCACTTCACAGAGAAGTTGTGAAGATAAATTATTTAATGTTCGCAAAACACTCAGTACTGTAGGGAGGAGTACCATAGAAAAGCCTATGAGGAAATTAAGAATTCTCTATTTAGATCTGGGTTTGAACAGTGTGCAGTAAATGAAGCCTGTGTCCTGTGATGGGGCATGATGATAGGGCTCAGGTAGGCCTGAGAGGCCAATTATGCTACCTGCCATTCCTCTCTGGGTAGTAGAGAGCAGAGGAACTTCAGGAGGGGGTTTAGACCCTGGTTCTGATAGGAGAGGGAAGCTGTCAAGGCTCCTTCCCCACTCTGAACTTTAGGGTACAGATGTGGGGGCCTGCATGAAAACTTCTAAGCTTAACTACCAGCTTAGATCTGGTCCGCTGCCACCACTCCCAAGTGCTAACTTTCCCTTCCCTGGGTAGCCTTGAGAGACTCTTCACCAATTCCCTGGTGAATACAGATCCAAACCCCTTGGATCTTAAAACAAGGAGAAATTAACCATCCCCCCTCCTTTCTCCCACCAACTCCTGGTGGATCAAGAACCAACCCCCTTGGATCTAAAAACAAGGAAAAATCAATCAGGTTCTTAAAAAGAAGGCTTTTAATTAAAGAAAAAGGTAAAAATCATCTCTGTAAAATCAGGATGGAAAATAACTTTACAGGGTAATCAAACTTAAAGAGCCCAGAGGACCCCCCTCTAGCCTGAGGTTCAAAGTTACAACAAACAGAGGTAAACACCCTAGCAAAAGGTACATTTACAAGTTGAGAAAACAAAGATAAAACTACCATGCCTTGCCTGGCTGTACTTACAAGTTTGAAATATGAGAGACTTGTTCAGAAAGATTTGGAGAGCATGGATTGATGTCTGGTCCCTCTTAGTCCCAAGAGCGAACTCCCACCAAAACAAAGAGCACAAACAAAAGCCTTCCCCCCACCAAGATTTGAAAGTATCTTGTCCCCTTATTGGTCCTTTGGGTCAGGTGTCAGCCAGGTTACCTGAGCTTCTTAACCTTTTACGGTAAAAGGATTTTGGAGTCTCTGGCCAGGAGGAATTTTATAGTATTGTACACAGGCAGGCTGTTACCCTTCCCTTTATAGTTATGACAGAAGCAGTGGTGAAAAAGACTCCTGAAATGGGCTTTAGAGAAGGCCAACTCCCATACAGATGGCCTTGGGGGTAGATGGGAATTGAGGATCCAGACTAGGGGCAAGACTCCAGGGAGGTCAGTCCTGGGAATCAGCGCTCTACAGAGGACAGAGCTGGGGAGGACCCAGGATGGTCTCAAGTTCAAGCCTAGGGAAGGGGCAAAAGTTGCTTTTGGTGTTTAATTTTGCTTTTGAGTTTGATTGAGAGCCTCCAGGGAGAAACCCTGTGGCCACTATTCTGACAGAAGAGTGGAACAGAAGAGTAGCCCTGGCGGGGCGGAAGATGTTAGACTAGTGTTTGTGTGAAACATCTGCTTGGAAGTTTGATACCATGGAAGGGGAGAGCCTTCAAAGTGACCTGGTTGGAGTGTTGAGTCAACAGAAGAGGCAGACCCTCCTTAGGCCAGTGTAGGCTGTTCCTAGGAGGTGTTAGAGAAGGTGAGCCTGTCATGCTACACTCAGCCATGCGGCGCTGTGCTGGCAGCGAGCCCACCTTTCTACAATCCATACACTGAACAAGGAGGAGAAAATAAAATATTAAATAGCTGCTCATTAAGTGATCACTGTCCATTCTGTTCACCATATGAAGCATGGTCCTGTGGGGAAAAAATAGTACGTTGCCATGTAATTAAAGACTGTATTATAATGCATATGCACAAGGGGGCCCAATTAAGGTTGCATAGGCAACCCTAATAATTTGGGGGAGGGGGAGAACTTTGGGTTTGGAATCTCACTAAGGTTCTTTTAATGTAGGTTTTTGTGGGTGTGTATAAGGTAGATATATAAAAAACATGGAGCAAATCTATGGCTGCTTAATGCTCCTGGGTGCCTCAGTTGTTCCTATGTTCAAACTTCACCGCAACAGAGCTAGAAATCTGATGTTCCTCCAAAGCAAGAAGCCCTAATAACTAAGTTAAAGGAAATTCTCCTTTATTGGACAGCAGTGTAGAGACCATGGCACACAGATGAGCAGATTTACTTCCATGTAAGAGTGCAATAGGGTACATACAGAGTTGCCAGTACATGATAGTATTTGATATCACTGTTGTAAGTTACTTTTATAACAAGAAGTATGTCGTTTGTTCAAATGGTTTATCAACCTTGAGTGAAATGTATGCTCCACATATCTCAGATGGTGAGAGGTAGTTTGATATTATAGTTAGAATAGGAAAACATTCTTACCATTGGTTATCCCTTTTTTCCCCTTATAGCGCTCTTCATCCTGCTTGGAAATTATACAGTACCTCTATATAACTGAGATAACATTCACGAGCATTTCAATGGGCAATGATGTTCTCAAGGACCGCAGTGCTGCTTCCTACATTACATTGCTAAGCAACATACAATATAGCAGCACGCTGGGAAGACGGCAAGCTCTTATATCTAATCAAATCTCTTTCTAGTGGTGGGCTTCCTTTCCTGTCACATAAGAATCAGTTTGTTTCACCATAGAAATCAGGATTGGCATTAACAGTAAAAAAAAAATCCCAAATAGGTGGTGGAGTTTCATATTTCCTTTTGATTCTTCCGAATGACTTGGTAAATGAAATTCAAATTGCTTTAGATACATTAATAATCCTTCACATCAACCCCCATGAAGCTGGTAAGTAGTATTCTTACTTACAGATGGGGCAACTTCCGCTGACTTTGATGGGAGCTGTACTTGTTGAAGGCACCAATTCAGCAAAATCCTTAAGCGACTGCATAAATTTAAGCTGGTGAGTAGACTCATAAGCTTTAGGCGATCTACTCACATGCTTAAACTTATGCACATGCTTAAGTATCTTGCTGAATTGGTGCCAAATGGAGGGCTGAGATGGGCCCCTGGACTGTATATCCAGAGCAACCTATATGCTTGTCTACCATATATATGTCTATTGTACACACTATTGTATCTGATGAGGTGAATCCTTAATTATCTCATTTATTTCAAATTGCTCAATTTCAAACCATGATAATTGTGAATCTGAAAATATCTGATCTCTAATAGCTTGTGAATCAACATATCCCGTTGAATAGCAGAGAGCCTTCTCCCCAGTCTCCCTTATCTCTAAAGGAACATAGATGGGCATTTCAGTGCAATTCTTGTGACCGTCTCTTTGTTCCAAATGTTAATTATTTTTAATGCTTTTATTCAATCTCTGCATTCTGAAAGACAGTGTCTGTCCAAACTACTTAAGATGCTTCACTGGATCACAAGAGAGAATTTTTTGTTATCTTTGCAGATCTAATAAGGCCTTTCCTATCAGAGGTTTGGCATTGCCTTTTTAAACACCATTAATATCAGCTGTGATTACCATGCCTGGGTACATAAAACCTTCAAATTGCTGCTATCAAGGGCTGTTTAACATTTTTTTTATTACCATTAGCCTCTCCAATGGACATCAAAAGGGACTTCGAATAATTAATCTCCTATTTTAAGGACCTAGAGAGCAAGGTCGTAATCAGTGTTACTTTGGGTAATAACATCATGCGCCATGTAATATTGTGTAAACAACAAGGAGGGAGAGGAACTAGTTCGGGTGTTTCAAAGGTTTATAGCTAAGAACAGCTGTGCTGACCCTGAGCAAAGGAAATATTGGGGCTAACTTGAGATCTGTTTCTCATCCGGGAGATCTGTTCAATTGAGGAATAGTCTGTATGGCTAGTTGTGGAAACCATGATTGGAGCCATTGTGAATTCTGGTCCTTCAATAGCCAGAGGGATCACTACTGAGTGGCGCAGGAGCTCCCTTTCTCGGGATGCCACGGTGCTTAATGCCTGGTGGCTACCCAAGGAGTGAGAAGCGAGATCCAAACCCAAATCTCGGTCCCTCTCCCTTCTCCGTTCCCATGGAGTTTTCTGGAGTTCTAAACATCTGTTAGAGTTTGAGGATGACTGGCTCTCTAGGAGGCATGAGGCAGAAGACATAGACTTTGTGGATAAATAATAGTGCACATGGGGGTGAAAGAGAGTTAGCTCAGTATGTGATAAATTGATTTCATTTGAACAGGGAAGGAGATTGGCTGATAATGCTGAATACTATGCAATTTCCTTTGAAATTAGCAGATGGAGTGGGAAGGGGATACAAAAGTGAGAAAAGAGAGAGAGGCTAATGATGAATGCTGCAGACTGGAAACAAAATGTTGCTAAAAAATCATGAGGGAATGAAAGCTCACTGCAGAACTGGAAATGTGATCATTGGTCCATGAAGGCCGGGTGAGGCCGCGAAGCTTTGAGCCCATGTGCTGTGTTCCAAGGGTGGACATTATGTAACGGGGGTGAGAGAGGAGTAGGGAAACTCAGGATACCCCCTGTGCTCAGTGAATTAGCAAGAAGAGGGGTCAGCAAAGTGAGGGTTGTAGAACTGGCAGCAAGCGAAGGAGGTGCTAGAGGATGTTCTAGCCCATGCCGACTAATCACTGACCCAGAAGCAGCTGCAAATGAAGAGCAAGGAAGAGCTACTTTAATGTATCTTTGAAATGATGGAGCTGAGCTTAGAAAGCCGTTCGACCTCCTAGGCAGGATAAGAAGGGGAATCAGGGCATTTTTAAAGCAGATAAGAGCTGTCTGCCAAAAAGAAAGGGGGAAAGAAGAATTTAGAGCACATTTAATGGGGACTTCAGGGTATGCTGGCAAAGCTAGACAAGGAATTAGTATGAGGGGAAGTGTGTGTGTGTTGGAGCGTGGCAGTTTTGCACTGGGCAGATAATGCAGGACTCTTGCCTTGAAACAGCCAACAGGATTAGGTAGTTGGAGCTAACATGGAGCAATGAGCTGGACTTGATCATTCCAATTCAATACACCACAATTATATCATTTTGCAGTATTCACAGGAACATGTTTGCATGGACGTGGCATAGAATAGTCAATTAAAGAGGTCTAGTTGCAAAAATGTAATTTGCTTGTAAGGTGTGTAGTGTGTGCCTTTCTAGTGGTAAGACTACTGAGGATAACAGCCTACTGCTGCTGGTTAATGGAGGTACTCCTTTAGCTCAAGTGGTAGAAGCCTATGCTTTAGTACAAGAGGTCCCTGGTTCAGAGCCCCCTGTGACTTATGGTAAAAAGTGTTTCGTTAGTCTCATGAGGTGAATATATATGGCACCACCATACAGGCACCCTATGTATGTGTGAGCATATACACACAGAGAATTGTGACCTGCAGAGCAGACATTGTAAAATATATATGCACCATGCATGCTGGTCTCTGCATGAAACTTAGCTAGCTGTTTACTACAAGCCTTTGGTACAGTGGGGGTCTAACAAAGAGGATGTGGAAGAATGAATGGGGAGAAGCTGACAAGAATCAACTCAAAAAGAAAATCATTTTTTGGAAAATGAGGAGGTATTGCATATAAAACCCCAGATGGGGACGATGCACTCTATTATCATTGAAACAAAATGAAATTGTCAAAACAACAAAAGCAGAAGCCACTGTGGTTCACCAGGGACCATATGGGACAGAAATAAAGAACATGCAAATGAGAGCATTATTAAATAAAAGTGAAGGCGGCTTAAAAATAATTAGAAAAGCCAAAATGAAAAATGAGCATCAAGCAGAGCAAGAATTTCCAGCTAAGGTACATTAGAAAGGGTCCGTAAGCGCAGCTCCTGGGCAGCTAGTGAACGAGATTTGTCATCGCTGTGGAAGAAAGATCCGGGGGAGGCTGGAAATGAAGGCTCAAGAACGACTGGAGGTATTAATTATTTTTTGCATCAGTCTGGCAATGGGGAGGGAGAGCATTTGCCGGCATCAGGAAGCAGATTTTGGTGAGATTTGGAAGCAATACAGTGCATATCCCACAGCTATTATTTATGGGCTCAGGAGCTTTGAAAATAGATAAGGAAACAGAACTTGAAACCCATAAGGCCAAATTCTGGTCCCATTGACCTCAGTAGCAAAATTCCCATTGGTTTCAACAGGACCAGGTTTTGGCCCCATATCTCAGTGTTGAGTGAAAGGAAGGAGAAACTGGAGAAGTTTCTGTAGTTATTTACTTACATGTTCACTGAGAAGCCTATTTTCCTAGGGTAATATTAAGCTGTGTAAAGGGCCAGCGCAGCCTAAACCTTACTGTGATTCCACAGGGGCACAGGCCTTTGCTGGCCTTCTGCAGCACATGGATGAATTTCACTCCCTGTTATAGGCCAAATGGAATCCCCACAGATCAAACACGGTCACCCCACAACCAGATCCAGAGTAGGGAGCTGGCCCTCAATCTGAAACGGCCCAAACCAGATCCAGCTCGCCTCACCCTCTGGAGAAGTTTGTACTTCGGGTGGAAATGTGCAGATGCAGCGCATCTGTTATGGGGTGAGCTGCACCTGTAAGAGGTTAGAGCCCCAAGCTCTGGCTGGTGCCTGAGTCAGGTGACCCAGGGTCACGTGACGACAATCTGAAGATGGTGCTGCCTATAAAATGGGCGGCCTGGTCCCACAGAAAGGGAGAGCTGCAGGCAGTCGGAAAGCTCTCCTGCAACAGAACCAGGAGGGTGACTGGCAGTGGAAGCTTGCTATGATTTAAGCTGGCTCTTGGGGAGAGAGAGCTGCAAGGAGGCCTGCAGGGTCTTCTAGGAGGCTATCCAGGTAATGGTGGCCCAGAGAAAATGGTTTAGGAGAGCCAGGAAGCTTTCAGCTTGAGCCCTGATACAAGAGCCAAAAGGATTTGGGGTGAGAAGCTCTGCTATGGGGGCTAAGGAACCTTCTGAGCCCAGCAAAGGGCTAAAGGATTGTTTGGTTCAGGGAAGAGCCAGTTGGTAGCAGGAAAAGGGAGGGAACCTGCAGCCTTGTTCTGCTAAGCCCCATGCTGCAAATCACACAAGCTACCTGTTAAAAGGAACTTGCATAGAATGACATGTGCCTGGAAGGGCCAAAGGAAGTGATTATATCCTGGAACCAAAATGGTTTTAAAAAACAGCCCCCAAGAGGGAGAATGTTACTGAAAATGCCTGGGTGCATGCAAACTGATTCATTGAAGGAGAAACTGCAGTGCAGATGCATGTCCCAACAGATTCAACTGAGCTGATTGTAGACATGGAGGAGGCTACCGCAGCATGCTTGGACGCGTGAGGCTACAATGTGCTTTCTGGAGGTGAAATGCCTCCCAGGGCTTCAACTAGGCAGCCTGATTCTGTCCCACTCTCAAAGCAGAGCTGTGATTAAAAACATAAGAACAGCCACACTGGGTCAGACCAAAAGTCCATCTACCCCAGTATCCTGTTTTCTGACAGTGGCCAATGCCAGGTGCCCCAGAAAGAATGAACAGAACAGGTAATTACCAAGTGATCCATCCCCTGTCGCCCTTTCCCAGCTTCTTGCAAATAGAGGCTAGGGACATCCTGGCTAATAGACATTGATGGACCTATTCTCCATGAACCGTATCTAGTTCTTTTTTGAACCCTGTTATAGTATTGGCCTTCACAACATCCTCTGGCAAGGAGTTCCACAGGTTGACTGTGTGTTGTGTGAAGAAATACTTCCTTTTGTTTGTTTTAAACTTGCTGCCTATTAATTTCATTTGGTGACCCCTAGATCTTGTGTTATGAGAAGGAGTAAATAACACTTCCTTATTTACTTTCTCCCCACCAGTCATGATTTACCCTATGATAGAGCTCTATCATATCTTCCCTTAGTCATCTCTTTTCCAAGCTGAAAAGTCCCAGTCTTATTAATCTCTCCTCATATGGCAGCCGTTCCATACCCCTAATAATTTTTGTTGCCCTTTTCTGAACTTTTTCCAATTCCAATATATCTTTTTTGAGATGGGACGACCACATCTGCATGCAGTATTCAAGATGTGGGCGTACCATGGATTTATAGAGAGGCAATATGATATTTTCAGTCTTATTATTTATCCCTTTCTTAATGATTCCTAACATTCTCTTCGCTTTTTTGACTGCCGCTGCACATTGAGTGGATGTTTTCAGAGAACTATCCACAATGACTCCAAGATCTTTCTTGAATGGTAACAGTTAATTTAGACGCCATCATTTTAGATGTATAGTTGGGATTATATTTTCCAATGTGCATTACTTTGCATTTCTCAACATTGAATTTCATCTGCCATTTTGTTACCCAGTCACCCAGTTTTGAGAGATCCTTTTGTAGCTCTTCGCAGTCTGCCTGGACTTAACTATTTTGAACAATTTTGCATCATCTGTAAATTTTGCCACCTCACTGTTTATCCCTTTTTCCAGATCATTTATGAATATACTGAATAGGACTGGGCCCAGTACAGACCATTGGGGGACACCACTGTTTACCTCTCTCCATTCTGACCTATCTTTTAACCAGTTACCAATTCATGAGAGGACCTTCCCTCTTATTCCACGACAGCTTACTTTGCTTAAGAGCCTTTGGTGAGGGACCTTGTCAAAGGCTTTCTGAAAATCTAAGTATACTATATCCACTGGATCCCCCTTGTCCACATGCATGTTGACTACTCTCAAAGAATTCTAGTAGATTGGTGAGGCATGATTTCCCTTTACCAAAACCATGTTGACTCTTCCCCAACAAATTATGTTAATCTATGTGTCTGACAATTTTGTTCTTTACTATAGTTTCAATCAGTTTGCCCGGTACTGAAGTCAGGCTTACCAGCCTGTAATTGCCGGGATCACCTCTGGAGTCCTATTTAAAAATTGGCATCACATCAGCTATCCTCCAGTCATTTGGTTCAGAAGCTGATTAAAATGATAGGTTACAGACTACAGTTAGTAGTTCTGCAATTTCACATTTGAGTTAAAAGCCATATGAGTTAAAAGCCATAAGAGAGCACACAGTATGGTAGCGTTGGAGTCTGGAGAAATATCCAGGCTTCGGGGTGAGTCCCTGCACCTTTTCCCCTTCGCTAGGTCTGGAGGACAGTCAGCACACAGCATCCAAATGGCCAACAGCCCTTCTGTGACACAGGGCCGGCTCCAGGCACCAGCTCCCGCTCGGAGCGAAGGACCTCCTGCCGAATTGCCACCGCAGATCGCAATCGCGGCTTTTTTTTTTTTTTTTTTTTTTCAGCTTGGGGCGGCAAAAACACTGGAGCTGGCCCTGCTGTGACATGTTCATTGCCTGGCTCTTACACAGTAGCAGCTGGTAAAGGAATGTACCTCAGTAGGGTAGGTTGAAGGGGTTAAAACCCCCGCATAATTGCATTTAAGATTTTCTCTGTGATTTCCCACCCACCTCCCTTTCCCCCCTACTGGATTTCATAGTCATGATGATTAAGCAATTGTGTGAACCTTTGCAAAATGGCTATGAGGGTATTGTAGAAAAGTAATTGCAAAACAGCTGAAAAGCAGGGTCGAGGAAGGGGGCATGCACAACCAGACAGGGTCATCTCCTGTAAGAGAGCTGACAGTCTCAATCGAAATAAACCCTTCATCCTTGCAAAGGGAAACATCCCATAGGGGGCGCAGGGAGAGTAAAAAATCAGGAATCTGGGCGGGAAAGGGGCAAAACTCCCCCAAGGAATATTCTCTCTCATTATCCTGCTTTTTGTGCCATCCAAGAAAGTGACAGATCTTAACTTTCTCTTGATGAGCTCTTCCTGTGTCTGTTTGGCAGCCACCCTCGCAGTGAGGTTTTTTAAATCAGAACCACTGGGGGGCAGAAGGGGGGAGAACTAAGTGAGAAATCAAACTTGATTAGGTGCAAAATCCTTGAAATGTAAAGAGACCTGCTCTAAAAGAGAAAGGAACCTGAGACACTCTCTGAGATGTTTCAGAGTAGCAGCCGTGTTAGTCTGTATCCGCAAAAAGAAGAACAGGAGTACTTGTGGCACCTTAGAGACTAACAAATTTATTAGAGCATAAGCATAAGTGGGCTGTAGTCCACGAAAGCTTATGCTCTAATAAATTTGTTAGTCTCTAAGGTGTCACAAGTACTCCTGTTCTTCTTTTTTCTCTGAGATGTGCTGTAGGTGACAGGCAGACAAAGAGGCCATGGAGAGCTGTTGCAGGCACAAGGAGCAGTAGATGAGAGAGAACTGAATGAATTCTGAGAGGTACAGTGAGTGGAGGACTGGTGAGTCCACAGGCGCTGGCAGGGGAAAGCTACGTGGAGAGGTAATTGCTAACAATGGAGAGAGACTAGTTTATTTGGGTGGAGTGTGGACAGGTTTTGGGTACTGGGCTGGGCGGGGACGGGGACTGAAGAGCACAAAAGTGAAACTTGCTTGGAAATGGCATATGCCCCCATGTGCTAGGGGTGCTATGCTGCTCTAAGGGTCGTCTTTTGGATGAACCATAAAACCAAAATCCTGACCACTTCTGGTCATTAAAGTTCCCAGGATGTTTCTTGTTAGGATTCAAGTGTTAGATACACTCCAGTGTGGCTAGTTATATTTTTGCCTTCCTAAATTTCCCCTTTTCTTCAATTGAGTGTAGGGGTGGTCTTCATTTCCTGTGCTAGGTTGTAGTGCACTTTTGTGCACGGAAACAAGCATCTGAAAAGTGTTTTGGAATCCGAAAAGGTGTTATCCATGTCAGATGGTTGGCCAAACCCTGTAGTCCTTACTGAGTCAGCGTTCCTAGTGGCCTGTAGAACTGGATCCAATAGTCTGATTATTTTACTATTCCTAAACAAGAAAGAGCATAGGAAAAGTGACTGTGAAATCAAATGTAAGAGACAACAAAGGGAGAGAACAACAGAGGTACATCCGAAAAAAAGGCTTTGTAGAACTATTTTGTGTGAAATGAACTGGAAACATGAGAAGATTTCATCTCTCTCTCACGTTTCTCTCCTTTAGTGCCCAAGCAATGACGAAGCAACAAACAGAAAAGCTATTTTGAGATCTTCGCTTCTTGGTCTGGGGTTGTCACATAAAGTGAGACAAATATGGAATAACGTAGCCCAAAAAGGCTACTGAAGTGAAGAGCATCGTTGATCTGGAAGGACAACTGTCTGAATTCCTAAACAAAGAGAGAGGGATCTGCAGGAAATGGCAAATGGAGCAGAGAACAGCTCAGTGCAAGCAACCCAGCAGCCTATGAGGTTTCAGAACACATCTAATTCTAGGTGAGGTGGCATGTGCATAAATATTGTGTTGGATTTTTCCTCCATAAACAATGTGTGTTTGTATATGTGTCTATAGAACGTGCATATGTAAAGCTATATTTCCTTTCATTAGCAAATTCTCTAGCTGTGTGCCCTATCTTGCAGGGACCCAAGTCTCCAGAGGGGGAAGAAATCTGGATGCAAGTTTTCTCTTCCAGTCCCACATCTGAGTTGCCAACTCAGCCTCCACCCAAAATGCAAGGCCCTGAGTAAGATACTTGCATTGCTTGTATCTAAGGCACATTTTGGGTGATGTAAGTGATCAGTCGCAAACAAATCAGAAAACCTCTTATGAAAGATAGTAACACAAATCTACATAAAGAAGAACAGGAGGACTTGTGGCACCTTAGAGACTAACAAATTTATTAGAGCATAAGCTTTCGTGGACTACAGCCCACTTCTTCGGATGCATCCGAAGAAGTGGGCTGTAGTCCACGAAAGCTTATGCTCTAATAAATTTGTTAGTCTCTAAGGTGCCACAAGTCCTCCTGTTCTTCTTTTTGCGGATACAGACTAACACGGCTGCTACTCTGAAACAAATCTACATGAATGAATGGTCTGCCCAGAGACCTGGGCACCCTGATGCCAATTGGAGAAACAAAAACAATAATTAGCACTAGCCCCATAACAGAAAACAAACAACATAGGAGGGAAGAGAAGATGAAATGGGAAGGGATTTATATAATATACCCTCCCACAGGGCTATTTCTCCTATAGTTGTTCAGGATGTATGAATTGGCTTGGCTGGACAGTTATTCTAGCCTGAACCTTCACCCAAAACTCAGACTAAACCTCTGCCTAACTTCAAAGAAACTTCAGTTAATTTTCTGTTTCCACTGTTGGATGGAAGCACCGAATGCCAGACACAGCTATTCTCATGGCTATTCCAGCCCAATGCAGGCAGGAAGTAACCAGCTTCTCTTCATCACAGAGCGTGCTCTGATGATACCTCCAACCCAGTTCTGGGAGTCCCTTGTGGTTCTGGTAAGTATCCAAATGTATGGATGGGTGCCTCTGTGGACTGAATCTTCCCTTGCTATTTATTGTTCATGCTTTCATTAATATTATCCCATTACCTTAGTGGCTGCTGTGTTTATCTAGTCATCCTATTGTCAAATAGCAACCCATCCATTAGGACTGACTATCCCTCAAGCAAACATGAATTTGTTGCTGATGGATCCTGAGTGTGGCGAAAGCTGCTGCAGATTTTTCTAAATGGAAAAATCTCCTTCCTGTTCCAAGGAGATAAATGCAAAAAAATAGTTAGGAATCTCTAAAGTCAACTAAGGTGAAATCTCAACAGACAGCTCACTAAATTGTGCACAACTCTCTGCATGTTGCAAACCTTTTGTTATCTTTGCTCAGGAGTCCGTTTGGTTTTATTTTCCTCCCTTAAATTGCCACTAGGACTCCACCAAAGGCGTTCAAAGATATTTACCTCAGGATTGTTGTGTACAATATCAAGAGATAGCATTTCCTTCCAGCTGTCCTGGCTTTAACTCTGCCCCCACAGCATTATTCATTTTCCCATCTTAGAGCTGGAGCTTGTTTCTCCTCAGCCACATCCAACTGTTTTGTGGCATCCTGCACAGCATATATCTAATGTCCAGTCCTCCCAAAGCTGTAATGGCATTTCTCACTCACGCTTTCTGTGAGCCTGTCTCTCTGAGGGATGGGGCTACCATGAGAATTAGTACTTTGGCAGAGGAAGCTTGCTCAAAGCTTCTGATGAGGAAATCTGAGTCCGACAGAAGCTGGTACTTGATCTCTCCTTGTTTGCTCTGTCTCTTGGTCTACCTGAAGTGCACTTCTGAGGCAGAATCATTTCAGGGCCTTCTTTCTCTCAGAAGCTGAAGATGGTGCAGGGAGGTAGGTGCCAGTTTGTGGGTGTGATAGATATAAACCCTCTCTGCTCCAGAGGGAATATTTATAAACTACATCTTGCAGAAGAAACCTTATAGAACATATAATGAGCAAGACATGCTAGACCCTGACTTCTTTCACACAGATGCAGCCATGCTGTCTCTCCACTGCAGGGCTTCCTGCATTTCACTCACCCAATCAAACAAATGCCCCTCTGATGCCATCTTTCCAGGAGGAAATGGGCTTGGCTGTGTTCTGGGTGGAGTAATGTCACCTCAACTCCAGAAGGGGTTCTACCAAGGTGTCATCACCCAGCTCAGAGAAATCTAAGTCATGTTCCCTTCATCCTTGTTGTTGTGCCTCTCACGGCTGTTGATTTAACAGTGCCATGCCTTCCATCTCTCTAGCGGAAGGATCCATGCAGGGCAGCTGCTCCTTTGACTATGCAAAGCACATTCCAGTCAGGGGACCCAGCTGCACAGGATTCCATGGAGGGCTCAGGCACTGCATTGAACAGCCCAGCAGCCACAATGGAGGACCCTGGAGACGCATATGGTCACATTCATGCACCTAACACGAAGAGTGAGCAGGAGAGACTCAGCAAGCCCTTGCCTCTAAGACTAGGGCTTTCCAAAATTCCTAGGTGCACCTGATCCCAAACACGTGCCTAAGCTGCCATCAGTTCCCACTGAGGCAGCAGGACTCTTCCCCCAGCTAAAGTAACCGCAGGCACTTTGTGTCCCAATTTGTCCCTGAGTCATGATCCAAACACTTATAACAGACAGTGATCAGGCAGGAGTCCAGCCAAAGTGGGGCTGTGGTGTGAGGTTCGGGGGGGGGGGGGGAGGGGGGAGAATCACCCTTGTGCCTCTCACCCAGGGCAGGATCAGCAGTATCTTACTGGGAGGAGGCCCTTGCTGTCACCTGTGGCTTTGAGAAGTTGCCAGGTGATGTCAATGCTTTTGCCCACTCAGTTCGGGCTGCTTTCTCTGTGGATTGTTATGCAGCCCTTACAAAAGAGAAGGCTATGATGACACCCCCAGTAACCTTGGCAAAGTGTTTTGTTAAGTAGTTCTGTGCTTCACTGTGTTTTCAGCTCATATGCATTCATCACTCCCTCCTACGTATGAATTTACATTTCTAAGCAAGACTGTGCGGTGGCGGGCAGCAGTAGCATCATGCTGATCTTTTACACTGGCTAATGATTGAATCAAACACCAGGCGAAGAACTGTACTGCGCTCTCACTACAGAAGGGGAGAACCAAACCAGAGCCTTTTCCTCACTCCTTTCTCCTGGTCACGCAGCCTGATATTTTCTCCTTGTTTTCAATAATGGCAAGCTCTCCATTCCTGCCCCTTTCCGCACACATGCTGTGGCTGGGCATGGGGTGGCACGCTGAGAACAGACTGGCAGCACTCGGTGTCCGTGCATGTGCTAACACCTCACGTGCAATTGCAGCCCAGTTCTCCATGTTGGATTCTTACTGTAGCTGGTCTCAAGGAAGAGCACTTAGTTACCTGCTTCAGCAGAAGCACCTGGCTGACATCGCTGTTACCATGGGCAAAACTCACGCCTGGGGTAACGGGGTTTAATTCATTACTGCTGGCAAGTGCGTTGGAATCTGTACCTGGCTGGTGCAATAGCCATGGAAAATAATATTACACTTAATTTTGTTAATGCCATTCTAGTTGGAGTGCTGTCTCCATAATAGTGCATCTTGTGGCATAGGAATACCTGTTCTAGTCACATAATTGAGCTGAAACAACAGAACCACAGCCCCAGTTACTCTTCTGTTATAAATATAGGTTGAGAGATTCCAGAAACAAGAAACAATATTTACATAATGCAGCTTTTCATCTATCATCTGGGGACCACGGTAAAAGACCCTCTCTCATTATACACCGTAGACCATTACACTTATACTGTACCCATTGTACACTGCACTTAGGAGTGTCTAGTGATTAAAGCACAGGAACTGGGAGTCAGGATTCCTGGCTCTGAACTTAAGGTCATGTGTGTGACCTTGGACAACTCACTTCACGTTTGTGCCTCAGTTTCCCAACTGAAATGGGGATATTTACCCAGCGTGCAGGGGTTTTGCAAGGTTTAATTCATGCTTGTAACACTTTGTTGGGTTCTTGGATTATTAATTAGACATGTGTACCTCATAATAGCAGAATGATTAGTTACCAGGTGAAATATAAAACTACCAACACCTACCTTGAGGTGTTTGTTCATGTCTGGAGGAGGAGAGGTTGTCACCAGAGCCCTGGTGCCTCTGCATGTTTGTACATACACATGTTCCCTGGTAACCTTTTCCTATAGCTCTTGCAAGAGGCAGGCAGTAAAGAAAAGGAAATTCGCATAGAACTTACCATCTTTTGTGTCACAGATCCACCTGCTAAATGTGACCTTTAGGGACTTAATCCCTACTGTAAATCCACTGAGTGCAAAGGAATTCCACTGGGGTCAGTTTGGTCCCCTATTAGTAATATGCTACTTTACACTTACAGTACATAGTGGTTCTCAGCTGTAGAGCTCAAAGCGCCATACCAGGAGGAGCAAGCGCTGTTATCCCCGCGTGACTGATTAGGAAATATCCACAGAGGTGAAGTGACCGGCGAATCAGTGCCAGCTCTGCAAAGGAAACCCATCTCTCTTGATTCCTAGTGCCAGGGCCTTGGTGTGAAATGATGACTAGGAGGAGCAGTGACTTGTCAGTTAATGAAGATGTCTGGCTCTGTTATGGCGAGAAATGTGAGTTAACCAGTAAGTGACTACACATTCCTTCTTATAAATCAGTTACGGGGGACTGCCTCATGCTCAAATGCGACTGGACTCCAGTACAAAAAAGGGTGAAAAACTCCATGCAGACATTAGGCGATTATATCTAATTTCCTTCATTCAGTCACTCTGTCTCAAAATGGCCTTCTAGGGAAGGGAACAGATACTCTGATTAGGCCTAGCCAGAATACATTTAATTTCTATTTGAAACACTCCTTCCCTGCACAATCAGCTAGCCAAACTCCAGGCTGAATGTTGTATGGAATCTCCTAGGTATTCTGGAGAATACGCTAACTAGGCCTCTGTTCTCAAACTCATTAGTACCATATGTGTGGCTCCTTTCCTAGCATTCGGTCCAGAAAAAAACTCTGACTGTGTAGGCTATTTGACTGTGTGAAAATCACTTCTCTTCTTCATTTTTGCAGTTTCTCCATCCACTGCCTGAGTAATTAATCTCCCTTGTGATCAAAGTCCCAGCCTTCCAACTGGCACCTTATCTTCAAAATCATGGCATGAGCTAGTTTTCCTAACTGCCCTAGGTCTTTAGCTATGCTTTAAATTAAGAGCACCTGACAACTGCTCCAAACTGTCTGCTGCATTGGCCAAAATATTGACATCATTCCTCTTGGCAGATAGAGGATTAACCCTTGCTAGGACCACCTCTAGGGATTTGTAAAATGAGAATGAACTCAGTTCTCAAATAGAATTTTGCTGGTGTCTAGATAACCATTACTTTTCACTGTCCCCTTCTCTGCATTGCCATGCTCTGGATCGCAGTGAAAACGATGACATATGGTGACTGAGGCTCTATTCAAGATACTTCAGGCCTTGCCAGAAGTGGGAAATACTGTTAATAACACAAATTTCCTTACAGTGCTGCTTCTAGCCCATGTTTGCTGAGTGGAGAGGATCAGCTAAGCAGCCTAACTTTTAGGGTATGTCCATACAAACAACTAGACTGCAGCGAGCTGGTGTGCGAATGCACCCTGCACTAGCCTGCCACGCTCTAACTGTCCTAGAATCATAGAATATCAGGGTTGGAAGGAACCTCAGGAGGTCATTTAGTCCAACCCCCTGCTCAAAGCAGGACCAATTCCCAACTAAATCATCCCAGCCAGGGCTTTGTCAAGCCTGACCTTAAAAAACTCTAAGGAAGGAGATTCCACCACCTCCCTAGGTAACCCATTCCAGTGCTTCCCCAGCCTCCTAGTGACAAAGTTTTTCCTAATTTCCAACCGAAATCTCCCCCACTGCAACATATGGTTGCAGTGCTCATTTGATGCACCTCCTAGTCATAGACTTCAGTGTTACAGAAATAAACTGTGTACATCAACTAATGTAATTGAAATTGCAAAATACTTCCGTAACAATCACTTTGCACGTGGACCCTGCTGCCGCGCACTAACAGTTTGTTAATGCACTTTGAGATGGTTCCATTTCTTATTTGAATCAAACCTGAATTTGGAACTTCTTCATTTTACTTCAGTATGCACCAATTACTGATGAATTTTGCCTTCCCCTTGCCATAAACCCTGGTATTTTTGTATTCCAAGCCCTCCTCCACGCCTCTGCAATGGCTTTGACTAATGATATGTTCATCCAAGTTCAGTTCAGCAACTAGAAAGCTTCTTTATTATTTGAACAGAAGAAATGGACTTTTCTCCCAGTCTTCCTTTGTTTTATAGTCACTTAACCGCCTGCAATGATAACCAATGACTAAATTCCTTAGGAAGCTAGGACAGGACTGGCCAAACCCAGCCCACACCTGTTGGCCAGTGTGGTGTGGAGTGGTGCATCTGCTATACTTTTCTCTTCCCAACATTAGTGCCCGAAGAGCACTTGGGAACTGTGTGTGAGAACGCAGGGCATGGAATAATGGCTTTCCCAACATTCACACTCTCTCCTTTTGGCTTGTATGCAATGAAAACACATAGGGCAGAACAGGGCAGAGGGACAGATTAGATTTTACAGGAGAGAGCGCTCCAGTGAAACATAGCGCAGCGTATGTGACCATTTTTCACACACCAGGTTTAATCCTGCTCTCATTGGTTTCAACTAGAGTAGGGCTGAGCCTGTTTGTTCTGCTTTAAACAAAGGGATGGGAACAGTTTCTTGGTCTTGGCCAGTCTTGTGCTCAGTTTTCATTGATTCAGGCTGTGCAGCAGCACCCAGATTGGCTGCCACGCTCTTTGATCTCTAATAGCCTCTGGCTACAAGTACATGGTCTGCCTTTGGCATTCAATCTGCCGTGAAAGCATAGAGCAGTCAGGCCCTTAGTCCACAGCCAAGGGATCTTTCTCCTAGAGAGGTGTGGTCAGTAGGGGTCAGGGCCAAGACTACTCCAGAAATGGATCTCCTGAAGTCATGGTGTCTAGTCCCATGGTGCCAGCTCAGCTACCTCAGGAATCCATATCACTCTATCATCAGACAAGTTCACAGGCTTCCCATTCATTCAAGGATCCAGTTCAAAATCCCCCTCCTTGTCTTTGTTCTTCCTTTCTATGCTCCATGAACTAACCTAGAACTAGCTTCCTCTCTGTATATTCCTACGCAACTTTGTCACAGTTGGTGCAATCCCATGCAACTTTGTCATGGTGTGTGTAAGAATCTTCTCTCCATCTGCTGCCATTTGGTAGCCTCCCTGAACCCTCTGCCTCATGATCCTTCCATAAATCAGCTAAAATAATCTCCCTTGACTTGACCGTGTAAGTTCTTGCTGCCTCTCTCCTAAAAGTTATTGTTTAGTCCTGCATATCCTGTTGGGGTGACGTGAATGCAAAACACTCTGCCAAGTAAAGCTTCATTGTATGTGGCGTTTTCCTGGCTGAGCACATCCACTGTGACTACACGGGCAATTGAGAGTGCGACTCCAGGTTCTGCTGCCAGCTCCCAGGCGCTCAGCAACATGGGAGAGAAGAGACAGGGCATTGCAAGGCTGAATAACTTTTGGATCCTGATCGTAGGCAGCAGGGCTGGGAAAGACCCATGGAAACTTCACAGCCAAAACTGCATAAATCATGCTTTGCTGTAGAGTGGGGCCCTAGATAATTAAAAGCTTTGTTGGGAAATTTCCTCCATGCAGTTAAAGTATCCGGAGATTTTTTTGAATTCGCATCCTTGTCAGAATATCTTGTATCTGTCCTGTTCAAAGCAGGAGTTCAGTGGCTGGTGTGAGGTTGGATTTTGGGGGGTCATCATTGTCTGAGGTACAGTACTTTGCTGCTCATGCAATTTGGGGAGGGGAGGGGGTAGCATGTTGCAGCTGCATTCCTGGAACCTGGGCTGGGTGTAAGGCGAGCATTTGGCTCTGCTCCATCGTGATGTTTTCTCAATTACAGTGTAAGGAGTGGACATTACCCCTGCTTCAGCTAGTTATAGAGGAGAGATGAATCCAAGCTGTGAAGTCCTGATCTTCCCTTACCCAAATTCGGGGGGGGGGGGAAGGGGGTGAATCTAGGGGTTTTGTTCAGTCTCAGTTCTGTAATACAGCAAGGAAACTCATCATTAGCTAATGGCTCCAGTTCTGCCTTCATTGCCTTGGCACCTGTCAGCCCTTTGGGTCTTCTTAAATCTCAGTCTGTGGGCTTGGGGCTGGTTTATTCCTGCCTCACTGCAGTGAGAGCAGGGTCTGGGCCTGTTATTTCACAAAGGGAACAAAATGTCTCAAATGTGTCTCCGAAAAGCAGTTGGGTGCACTGTGCATCAGCGCTGCTGCACCATGGAGGATCTCAGAGCGGGAGTCGTTCCTCTCACTGAGCTCCGGGTCTGCTCGAGTGCTGCTTAGGGCCCTGTGAGCTCCGGGACAGTGTTTGTCATGAAGGTCTGAAGAAGAGAGGATTTCAAACTGTGACTGTTGTGGGGCTGGACAGAATGTGCTGGTGATTGATGTGGGGGGGGGGGAGGGGCTGTCTGTCTGCAGACACTGGTTAGGGAGAGATGGGAACTCCATGGATCCCCAAGCCTCTCCCAACCCCTTCCCCAACCAGCCTCAGGATTTGTCAGGGCAGTGTGGAGAGAGCCAACAGATGTGTCAGTCGGATTAATACCCCTCTTCTGTCATGGATATGCAGGCCAGGATTTGGTCTTGACGACACACAGCAGGTAGAGGAGAGTTAAGAGGCAGAATGGCATGTTCCCATAGTTGCAGGGATACTTTCCAGAGGATGTGGGCTGGGGGAAGGTGGAGAGAGGGAGGTTGCGTGGTCTGCGTCAGTGAGTGGGAGAAGTAGAAAAGAGCAGTAAGGAGGGAAGCTGTGAGGAGCGTAGGGAATGTGGGAAGTTGGAGCGAGAATATAGGGTTTGCAGTAACATTATTTAGACCAAGGCAGAAATCATTAGTTAATAGGGGCCATATGCTTTGTGAAGCTTATCAGCAAATAAATGGGAATGTGAGGGGAGTTTTTGCTAATATGGCATAAGCCATGAGAACAGCAATGAAATGCTTCTCTGCAGGGTACAATTACAGTACAGTCACACCAACCTAGTACATACAGAGCTGTGTGTTTTTCTCCCTTCAGCCAGCCATTCATTTGTCCGCCTACAGCATCCAGCCCCGGGACTCAATAGCTCGGAAGCACTGGTTATACGAGTGTACAGCATGTGCTACTGAGGATTGCACCCCGCAGAAGCATTCAAACCTAGGGAGCCCACAGTATTTATCCAGTTTCAGAGTGCCACAGCTACAGCCTTACCTATTCCCAAGGGCACTAAATCAACTACAGACATGTAGAGCTATCCTTGCCTTAGACGAAGGCAGAAGCCTTACAGCAAGAGAAGGCAGGGTTTGCTTGATGTCTCAGGGGGAGTTTGAATTCTAGGATCCAAGTAAAAGGGACCCTGAAACTCTGGGATGCAGAATTGCCCCAGGTCCAATTGCTGCAGGATCCATTGCCTGAAATTCCAGTGGGGTTTGGGCAGCATGAGATTAGCTCTCTGCCAAGCAGCTTGGTACACACACACTGATTTGTTTATGTTAATATCGTTTTTCAGAGGAGGTCTTCGGGGCCAATGAACCATTTGTAACTCCCAAACAGACAGCAGGGGCCACGTAGCCCTTGTACCAAAATAAACATACTTTGCATTTTCCCTGGCATCATTCATCCAAAGAGCTTGAAGCACTTTACCAACCTCACTGTTGAAACTTACCTATCTCACAAGGACACTGGGATTACAGTACCCATGTTACTGATTGACTCGCTATGCCTCAGTTTTCCAATGTGAAATGGTTGAGGTCTCACCGTGGCTCATTGGTACAGCCAGTATCAGAACGCAGGAGTTCTGATGACTAATCCTGTGATCTAACCATTAGACAACACTGCCTCAGTCGAGACAGGCTGCAGTTGCGCTGGACTAGCCTGCTGCATGATTTGAGCATAGCCTCTGCTCCCTTCTAATCCTGTTTGCATTAGGCTCTTTGAAGAGCCAATTTAGGAGTGGCTGCTGGCTTGCCAAGGGAGGTGAATATAGGTCACTGTAGACGGTCCCTGCTGCAGCGTGTAGCAACTGCCCAGTGCTGTCATTGAGTTCCCTCCCTGCTCGACAGTGGCTGCTCTATTCAGTCTGCAAACAGCCTCCTTCCTTTCCAAGACAGTGCGTGGACCCGGGGGAACGGCAGAGTTCATTATAAACGGAGTCAGGGAGCAGGCTAGTGCTGGATGAGATCCAGCATTCCAAAAGATTGGAGTGGGGCACTCAATTTGTGTTTGAGTGGCAGAGGCTGGGCGCTGGCATTCCTCAAACCCTGCAGACCTTTCCTGTGGGTTTTGGTGTGATTCTCTGCCGCGCACACAGTCCTGTAGCAAACCTCACTCACTTTTTATTGTATCAGTTGTTTTCTTTATGCAGCAACATGAACTGGAAAACGCTCGCAGGTCCTGCTCTGAATGTGCTCCACTCTCAGCCAGCTCAGCCTAGTGATGCTGCTTTAACTTAGTCCGAGGTGGGGAGGGAGGGGGGAGAAAAAGGTTACTGCTACTTTAAATATAATGCATTAAGAGAATGCTGGAAAGGGGCCTGCATGCTGTAATACCCAGCCATCTAGTTGGAAAAGCAGCCAGATGTAATACAAAAGAAGAAACACAGCCTCTTATGGATGCAGCACTAATTCATAAATCAGGTGAATCAGCTTAGGCAACTGCTGTGATTTTATGCTCTGCTGCATGGAGAACTGCATGTTGGATGCTTTTATTTGAAGTAATGGAGCCAGATAATCCCTTGGACCAAGACAACTCCAATGGTAAGGAGTAGAAAACATACAAAAGAAAAGGGAGGAAGAGTGTCTGAGATACACATCCTACTTCAGGCAGGGTTAAGCATGTGTTTTTTACTATCGTCTGCATGGATCAGGTGGAGAGGATGGGGTAATGTACTTCACTTTATCTTAGAAATCTCTGTTTATGGGGAGGAAATGTTGGAGATAAACACACAGTCTGCTAAAAAGTGCAGGATACCGTAAGAAGCAATAGATCAAGCATAATCAGTGCTTTTTCTTATCAGCCTGTGTCCTAGACACTTTGCAGATAGAAGAGGAACTTACACACTACATTATGCAGTTTGGAGGAATTTTTGCCAATAAGAAAAGAATGCAACTTTGTACCTTCTGTTCTGTCAGACGGAGCATTCACAAACTCTATCTGCAGGAAGCTTTGCTAAAGGCAGTGCAGTGGGTAATTTAGTTAGGAAGATAAATTTAGATGGAGACCAGAGGAATTTACCCTGGAATTAAAGTCTATGGTTAAAACTGCAACCTTTCCCTGGATTTATAGCATCCCACATGCTGCATGTTATTGTGACTGGTACCTCGGAAGGCAGATGATCTGCATAACATTGGTGTGAAGTTGTTTGCCACTGCAAACCATTTTTCTCCTTTTAATAGAATGGATGGGTTGCTTTGTGCGCTACAGTTTATTTGCCATTTTTTTTAAAGTTGTGTTTTTAAGATGATGATTTTAGAATAAATTCATTTCTGGCTTTTTAATGTGCATTTGGTACCTTTCTGGATACATTTTGAACTCTTCAGTCCCTGCTTTTTGCAAAAATATGGTTCAAAGGCTAATGGCAGATTTTCCTCGGTGTGCTCCCTGGGGAAAACTGAGTCCTCAAGTGAGACCCATCAGCAGTATTAATACCACAGTGGCCCTAAAATGGTGTGGAAGGAATGTAGTTAAGGGAATGAGGTAATATTTAAACTATGCAAGCAGTCAGCTGGCCAGATTTGGGTGGGCAATGGTGCTTTATTTGGGGCTCTGTGCCACACTGAAGTTGGCTGGGCTAAAATAGTCGGGGACTGACGACAGGGATGTTTCAAGTAGGGTGACCAGATGTCCCGATTTTATAGGGACAGTCCTGATTTTTGGGTCTTTTTCTTATATAGGCTCCTATTACCCCCTACCCCCTGTCCCAATTTTTCACATTTGCTGTCTGGTCACCCTAGTTTCAAGTGATGATAATTGCACTTAAAGATTAAAAGAGATAATCATGCCTTTCCCTTTTGATATTCTAGACTCCTTCTTTTCACCTGACTATGGGTATGTCTATACTTACCTCCGGGTCCAGCGGTAAGCAATCGATCTTCTGGGATTGATTTATCGCGTCTTGTTTAGACGCGATAAATCGATCCCAGCTTGATCCCGGAAGTGCTTGCCGTCGACGCTGGTACTCCTGCTCCACGAGAGGAGTATGCGGAGTTGACGGGGGAGCCTGCCTGCCGCGTGTGGACCCACGGTAAGTTCGAACTAAGATACTTCGACTTCAGCTACGTGAATAACGTAGCTGAAGTTGCGTATCTTAGTTCGAAGTGGGGGGTTAGTGTGGACCAGCGGTGAGACTCTCCGGTTGCAGAGGTACAACACCTTAATAAACTTTACCTTCTCCCATTGGGACATAGAACTGAATCCAAGTTTCCTTCCTTATAGTGGGAGATTGAAGATGATAGAAGTAATACTGCACATTTGGGTCTGTGTTACTGAAAGTACCACAAGTCTTGCCTTTCCCAACATTGGAATCTGGGCTTCAAAAACCACAAAGAGAATGTCCCTAATTCTACAGGAAATATGACGTTAGCTCTGTTTTTTCAGATAATGTCAAATATGAATTTCTTACATAATAGCTCCCTAAATATAGAATGAATATATTAAGATGAACAATATTCTCATTCTTCTCTCTGGAGACGTGTAAAGTGTTTTTGTCAAGTTCTGAAGAAAATTGTTTTGCTACAGAATATTTGAACAAGGAAGCAGACACTGGGAAGTGTTCACAAATTGAGGAATTAGGGACTGTTAAGCATTCGTGGCACCATACAAGAATGCCTCCAGAGAGAATCCTAGACTGCCAAAAAAAAATTACCCACTTCTTTTGCTTAAATTATTTCCAGTTTCTGTGACTTAAACTGTCCTGGCTGTAGGATAAAGCCAATGGGGTAAGCCATGGTCTCGGTTATGAGGTCAGGGACAGGAGATCTTGCATTGCTGGTTTCCCCAGCTGTGGGAGTGACAGGCAAACTATTTATCAGGACTTATGGGGTAGTTAGTTACTGTGACATACCATGCACTACTCTGCATGAACTCCATCAATAGCAACTCCTCAAAGTGCTGCCAGCAGAGTGCTTGGGAAGAAAGATTTCTCTCCTTGGAGAAGTTTTTCTTGTAGCCATAATTCTTGGGAAGGCTCCTTTGTCCCTTTCATTCTCAAAAACCAACTGAGCTGCTATAAATTTACTCAGACTCTGAAAACGAATGTGTTCCCCTTGTCATGTGACACTTAATGCCTCAGGAAGCAGTCATAACTTGGACCCATCTCTGCCTCTCTCCAGTAAAGATCTCTCTTTTGGCACCAAGAATGTTAATGGAAACCCTTTCATCCCTGGAAGAAGGGAAGCTGTTTTACTATTTTTGAACCACCTGGTGGTCTTTATCAGACAAGTGTTAACAGTCTGAAGCACTTTAGAATTCCAGGTGAAGCCAAAATCACTTCATGATTTAGTCATTTGTTTCCTGCCCAATAAATGGATCATTAATGGCAGGAAAAGCCAATTTGAAGAATATATGGGAAAAATATCTTCTTGAATTGATCTTTCTTTCCTGCAGCCTTGTCATTCCCTGGCAGTGCCAGGGTGAGTTAATCTAGTTATGCCGCCTGGATGGGATTGTTCAGCATTGAGGAGTCTGCTCTCTCTTTCCTCTCCCACAAATCAGAGCTGCTTTTGAACAAATTAGGCTACTGGCTTCTCAATGAAGAGTCATTACAGGTATATCGTTCCTTGTAATTGAAACTCCTGAGAAGGGATGGTCCATTGTGATAATGCTGTCAGAAAGGAGTGTGTTAAGCTGCCACAGCATAAGAGAATGAGTGGAATAAAATAGAAACTAGTGAGTGACCCAAGTTACTTACTTCTGAATTTCCTCTACTGTCCTCCATTCAGCTGTAGGACTTGCTGTACTTTGAACATATGGTTGATACCATCCCTGTGGTTTGTGCAGAGGATCATAGAGTGCTGTAACATGTTTCTTACACTAGCGTCCAAAGTCCTCCCCATGAGGCTAGGAGATCTGAAAGTGCAGGTCTCTGAAAAACACACACACATGCCTTTTCTCTCTGGAACTTGGGAACCTCAAGTCAAGGAGGATTTTGTTGTTGCCATTTGATGTTGGTTGCTAATTCTAGCTTTTAAACATACTGAAATCGTTTTCTGCTTCTAGTGCAAAGAACTCTGCTTGGAACACATGTTACCCTAGGAATGTGCTGATTCTGAAACCATAACCCTAAATTGTCTGTCTGCCAGAGATGGCAGGTCAGTGTTGCAGCTCCCTCTCTTGGGCTGCAGTCATTTGCAGCTACAGGAGAGATTGTCTGCCTGCAGCTACACTCACGAGTTGTTGAAGATTTCTGTATGTTACAGCTATGCCATTGTTTGCAAAGTATCTGAACCTTGTACATTGATTGCAGCTTCTGATTCTGTGGGTAACAGTTTATGAGGCTACACTGGATAGTGGTACATTGGTTTCATCGCTCTGAATTTGGTGTCTTGTGAGTCTTGGCAGTATTTCTTTGTGTGTTACTAGTTCAGTTTTAAAATACATAGAATGTACTTGTAAAAATATGTAATTGTAAACAGCCTTGTGGGCAACATTCAGCCATTGGATTCAGTGGAATGATACCCACTTACAACCTGGGTGAATATGGCCCATAGACTTAAATATAAGCCCATAAAGTCTGGAAAGTCAGACTACGACAACCACTGTTCCTAGGTATTGAAGCACACACTATCTATTGCTTTTCTTAGCCCCCTGAAATACACACACACCTGGGTGTACTACATGACTAACAGCCTTGACTGAACTTTTCTGCTATTCTTAACTTAACTTAGACTCTTCAAGCCTTTCTTTAGGGACGTCATGTATTCCCATCCCAGGTGACACTCAGTGATGCATTAGTAGAGCTGGGGGTGGGCCCAAAGACTGGAAAAGCAGAGGTTGCTGCTGGTCAGGACCGACATGAAAACCTATGAAGGACTGGAATAGCAGGGAATCCGGGATACTGTAGGTGAAGACTGAGATGCGTTTGGCAGAGCTGAGTGGGGGATTGAGACTGGAACAGGAGGAGGTGTTGAGCTTTAACGCTGACGTGTATTTGGCAGAGCATTGGATTTGGGGGGAGCTTACCCAATGTCTCCCTACCCAGTACCAGATGCAAGCCAGCACTCCTGGCCCTTCAATTTTGTGGACGCTGAACTCACTTGTCCATTTTAGAAAAGGTAAATGTGTTATTGACTCCGACTTGGTCTTCTGCTGGAGGTGATTGATTTGGAGAACTGGGGTGAGCTGCCAGTGAAGCAAGCACATGTGAGAGTGAAAGGAGGATGGATTGTTCTGACCTAAAGCAGCCCTTTTAAAGTGTGTGTGTGTGTGTGTGAGGATGGCAGGTGAGCCCAGGCATCTCATTCTTCAGGGGAACTTTCTGCTGATGGGCTTCCAAGGACAGAGCAGAGAGGAAGTGAGCAGAACTGGGAATTTCCCCCCAAAATTGCACTGTCAACCATCTGAGAGTGAGGGAGAAAGAAAGAGGGACCAACACACTCATCCCCAGAACAATACCTTTAAGCCCACACTGTTTTTTGTTCTGTGTGGTGGTGGGGCAAAGTGATAAACGTTGACAGAGTAAGCTCCTCCTCATCAACCAGAAATTGAGAATTTTCAAGCCCCAAAATAGCTTGTTTAATTTAATTAGGGGGGAGGGATAGCTCAGTGGTTTGAGCATTGGCCTGCTAAATCCAGGGTTGTGAGTTCAATCCTTGAGGGGGCCACTTAGGGATCTGGGGCAAAATCAGTACTTGGTCCTGCTAGTGAAGGCAGGGGGCTGGACTTGATGACCTTTTGAGGTCCCTTCCAGTTCTAGGAGATGGGATATCTCCATTAAAAAAAAAAATTCTATCACTGTGATGAACTAAACTCACTCTGGAGCAATCCTTCCTCAGCTCTAAATTTCCTGGCTCTGGGGAAATTGCATGAAGCCTCTAAATATTATGTTTTTTGTGTTCTATAGGCACTTGTCTGGAGATGCTAGTTGTGCCGTTTCCTGTAGGGCTGCCATCCTGGGATTTTGCATAGGGAAGCAACATTATTGTTGTTATTGTTTATAGAACATTTGTTTATAGCATGCTGAATGTGGATGACGGTTTTCAGAGAGAACAAAGACTCGGCTCCTGCTCTGAGGAGTAGGTAAGTTAGGTTAGATTTAGATACGACACAGCGAGAAAGGCCATTAGATGGAGGGGAGGGGAAAGACTACACAGAATAAGGTTGTGAGTTAGTTTGTACACAGAGCACCTTCATGTTTGGTCCTTTGTTGTTTTTTTCTTTCTTTCTTTCTAAATAATGAGTTAGGAGCCTGGCATTGTCAGAGAATGTGGGAGAAAAGTTGGAGTTAGAAATTGGATTTGAGGGAGGTTGCACATTCCATGGGATCTATTAACAACTGTGCTGTAATTCTCTAAGGGTGGCACAGTATTCAACTTTGTTCGGCATGAAAGTTGGTTTGTTGTTATACGGTTGCTTATGGGCATTGGACTGTGCATGCTGGTTTGTTATGAAGGCTTGTTCACAAATGCGAGGCTGCTGGCTAAGATTTTTTAAAAGGGGATAAAAGCACTGAAATATTGTTCATGGGCAAAACCCCGTGTCCAGGACCGTATGCTCTTTTCAAAATACTATAAGAAAACATAGTTATGTAAAATTTGGGGCTTCTGATCTTCGACAGTGTCCTTTGAACATGCCCTATATAATGAAAGCTTAGGGCTCAGCTTTTGTGTAGCATGGACATTGGAAAGGAACGTTCTTAGGAGCTAAATCCCTTTCTTAGATATTTTTAGACGTTCCGTTCTCAGTGTTACCTACAGGGCTGAGAGAAAAATGGGAAAAAGAAATGAGGGATGTCAGCTGAAAGAATAAGCATGTTACACTACTATTGAGTGATTAAATAGTGCTGTAATGTGGCACTCGACACAGATCATTAACAATTGATCCCCCCCTTCCATTTATAATCTCTGCTTCTGTTTGTTTGCAGTGGACTCTTTTTTGGCATAAAACATTAAATATTGCAGGAGAGATTTACTGAAGGTATTTCTGGGGAAATTTGTTATCCAAGCGCATGGTTTGCTGATGTTCCATTATCAAAAGCATTACAAGATTTAGCTGTGTTTTTCTTTAAACTATTCAAACATTATAACATCTATGGGTTCACATTTTCAAGGCCGAGGCAAGCCGAGAACAATGAAGAGTTGAGACAGTTATGCACGTTTTCCTTCTGTTCAGGTTCTAGTACCATGTACATCATCTGTTGCCTCTGAGTACTGGGAGAGGTAAAGAATCATATGCATGAGGGTAGGAGAACTGGAGCAGAGGAAGTGAAGACACAGTTTAATACTCAGAAGACAAATGAGCAGAGATGGCTGGATGGAGGTAGATTAGTGTTATGTGCACAAGGGGAACCGGTATATTTTGGGAAGCATATTTTTTGTGATACCACCATTGTTTAGAGAGAGAGAGAGAACGGTAACCATATTACTTCACCTGGCCACAGCCCCAAATAGGTCCATCTGTAGTGTCCCAGTGTACTGGTTCCTTCTTAATTTAAGGCCCAATCCTACAAAGTCTTAGTGACCCTAACTTCCCTCCAAGAGAATGGGAGACAAAGGTCCTCAGTGCCCACAGGATCAGGCTCCTCCAGGCTCTAAAACACAGCAGTAGCCAAAGTAACTGTTTTACCAAGCGACTCTGAATATCTGTGAGATCTTTGGATAAAAGTACTATCAATTGATTATCATCATCAGCTTGGTGTGTATGGAGAGGAAATACACGTGAAAAAAGTCTGGCTTATGGCAGGCTGCACTCGGGCAAGATTGAAAGGCTTCAAAAAATTCCCACGGAAAAGTATTCTTAATCCTGAAAAGAGGCCAGTCCAAGAGAGATCCTGGGTGTTTGCTGACAGAAAAGTCTGGTGACAAATTTAAATGCCATCACCATGTCCTGGCTGGGGAAATGTTTGTGATTGTCTGAAATAGCTGCAGCCTGGCCACTAACAGGTGTGTGTTTCTGGACTAATACTAGCCTGCTGTCCTACATTGCTTGCTGAGCCGCCAACAAGTTAACAGGCCAGTTTGGACTTACTCCAAAGAAAAGAACCAGGTATGTGGCAAATAATAGAGGGCAGTGAACGTTTTGGGAGAGCAATTGTAAGTAATTGGTCTGAAATGTCTGTGAGTGTATGAAAAGTAGAACAAAATCCAAGGCATTTCAAAAAGACAGGAGGATGTAATTGGAATCCTTTATTGTCCCCAAACTCCAGTTGGCAACAAAGAGAGGGATTTAAAAATAGATATGAGCAATACCTGCTAATTTCAGTATAATTTACAGTATGTGGTGAAACTGAAGGATCCATAGTAGTTTTATCAAAGAAGCAGAGAACTCCTGGGAAGTGTAAGAGACCAAGAGTTAGGGAGATTACATAGTGTGTGTGTATGTATATCTATCTATAGCTATATAGATCTATATATCTCTATCTATCTAATCTATATCTCTATCTATATATAATGCCTCCAGCGCCTTTACAGAATCCCTTAAACAGAGGGATTAGTTCCCGTCACACACCACTGAAATGTAGCTACCTAGGAGCAGGAAGCAGTAACCATTATAACAGCACCCTTGGCAGATTATGGACAAGAAACAAAGGAACACTATATATGTTAAAGCTATGAGGGAAGATGGGTGGATGGAATATAATCACCCATACTGGGATTTGGCCAGACAACCAAGGCAAGCAGCCTCACTCTTCTTGGAAAAACACGAACAGATCTTTAGTAACTAGAACTGGTCCAGGCCTCAGTTTTATATGGTATCCAAAAGACTCCAGCAGCCTGGGCATTGCTTCAATTCTGACGCAGAGGGAAGAGCACCGCTACTGAGGCCCCCACAACAGTTGCTACAGCACATGTTCCCTGCCCCCATACCAGGTGGTGGCACTGGATTCAAAATCCCAGCCTGGAAGGGAAGAGCACCCCCTACTGGCTGTTATGTGGGTTATCGATTACTAGACCCACACTTAAATGAACAAAACCAACAAAATAAATTCCAATAATCAAAAGGAAAAACCAATCAGTTGGTCTCCACCATCCAAAACAGCTACTAATGTTAGCTAAGAGTGTATGTTATAGGTGGACATTGAATGGAAAGGCTCCTCCAGAACAATGGTGCAGAGAGAGTGAGTGAGTGAAAGCCTGAGATGTCAAATGTTCTTGTTCATGCCTCTCTGCTAAATGAGAGAGGATGGGGATATTCTGGGAACCAAAGATGCCGAGGAATTAAAAAGCCCACAGCTGACACACCAAGGTCTTATTTATAGATCAGAAGCTTTTCAACTGATAAGGCACCAGGCACAGACAACACAGACAGAAACCGGAGAAGCTGCAGTAGAAATTTTTACGAGTCCTCGTTCAGGAGAGAGCCCTGAAGCCTGGCAAAAGGCCAGACCAGTGTTATTTTTAAGGAAGGGTATGGATATATGAGATGATTAAAGACCTTCAGACCTTTAATCGAGGGTTATCATCATGTACTGCACATAGCGAAGATATTGGACAACAGCCCCCTTCTCCACAGATGGCCTGAATGGCTGAATGTGGCTGATGGTTTTACTTCCATCTCTGGCAAATGTCCTGTACACTGGGGATGTCAAGCAAATAAATATGGCTTAGCTCCAGACAATGCACCATGAGATTCTTTATCATGTTTGATTAGGGTGTTTGCCAAGGAGGTGTCTGAGCACAGACGCTGGGTTATCATGTGGGTCGGAATGTTACAGTAACAATGTTTTCCACTTAGCCGTGCTCCCATCCAGGCATCGGCAAGGGCCTTAATGGCTTTAGCTGCAAAACACCCCTAGTGAGGAGGAGATTAGCAATATCAGCTTCATGTTACCGGTGGGGAATCTGAGGCTCCTCAAGGCTCCCTGCTGAAGGCTGCTCCATGAGTCAGTGACAGAAGCAGCACTAGGACTCCTGTTCTCCTGACTCCCTGTCTTGGGTCTTTTCCATGCTGTATCTGTAGCTAGACAGCTTTTCAGATAGGGAATCAGACAGAGCAGGTTTTTGCTGGAGCTCCACACAGGCTTAAGGGGCAGGAGGGTGAAATCACAAAGGGGTTTGTTGGAAAATGCGACTAATGGGCAAGGAAGACTGACAGGAGTCAGGTGGGATTCGAGGCACAAGTCAACAGCTCTGCCTCATACAAGAGATAATAGGTAATGCAGGACTAAGCCACGAAGGGCCAAGACAAGTAGCTTGTGTGTGTGCGGGGGGGGGGGGGGGGGGCGGGGCGGAGAGACACAAAGTGGAGGTGATATGGAGCAACTAGCCAGGAAGATGTTTGCAACAGTGTTTTGAATAGATTTATGTGGGAGAAGGCTTGCTTTCGTTGTGGCTGTGAAAGAAGAGATTGCAATTGTCGACACATCAGAGGGCATGGATGAGCAGTTGCTGTCAATTGGCTAGAGAAGGGAAGGAAAGTAGACATGAATGAATATGGAGTACATGGGAACTCTCACAGCAAGCAGTGGTCCGAATGGTAGAGCACCAACCATGAATGGTGAAAAGTTACTGACCAAGGTCTGCAAGGCCCTCTTGCAGTGAATAATTGCACTGCCCAGTAATGTGTGATGACTTATAGAGCAGCTGTGTCCCCAAAGGCTCTGCAGAGTTAGATCAAAATGTTAAGAGTTACATCATCCATAAGAGTAGATACATGGAGATGAGGTTCAATGAGTTTTCAGCTGGGAATTGAAATCAGGTGGAGAGTTGATGAGGTCGAGAGAACAAGAGAGCTGTTCAGGTGGCAGGGCTGATCAGCGGGAAGCTCTCCCACCAGCAGTGGGAAGATGGGAGGGGACAGAGCTGAGGGTTGTGCTAGACAAGCGGAGGAGATGGAGTGAGGGTGGAAGTGGATGGAGAGCATGGGGTATTCTGGGAGGCAGACGGGAGCAAGCTCAAAAAACAGACGTGGTAGGAGGGGCTGTGGTTTTTAGCAAAATTTTTTATTTTTTTTGCCAAAAAAAATTAAAAAATTGACATTTTTGGTGGAAAACTTCAGTGTTTGGGTTTTATATTGACAAAAAGTCAAAGATTTCTGCAGGAAGCAGAAACTCCCCATGATGAATTGCATCTTGTCAAAACGCAAAACATCTTAGATGGGAAATTTTTGACCAGCCTTATGAAAGATAACAATTTCCAACTGGGTCTCGGAAGGAATGGGGAGCCCGCAAGAGGTGCCCGAGGATGGAAGGTGAGGTGGTCTCTCCTCAAGCAGTGTGTGAAGCTGGGTGTCATCATCCTGGAGTTGGGACACTTCATTCATATCACCCAGTTGGCCATCGTTGCGTAATGTGATCAAGTGTCTCCCTTTGAGCCAATGGCCAAGCATGCAGTCAAACCCAAGCCTTGACCTAGGAAAGTGCCCTGCCTGGCTGTTACTTACATCATGGTAACTAATGCCCTGTTCTCAAGTGTACAAATGATGCTAGAACAATGTACTCAGACCTCAGTGGTTGAGGAGCCAAATTAGCGATCAACATTACCCAAAAGTGCCACAGTAGTTGAATTAATTGTTTCATTGACTATAGTACTATAGATTCATATTTAAACAGTATGATGGGGAAATATTTAGTTATATATATTCTCACAGCCAAAATGACTGATCAAGTATTATTATTTTATCAACTACAATTGGTCAGTAACATAGTAAAAGCATCCTGATTGGTTAACAACTTGGATCGCTTGATAATTAAATCATGCAGTATTTTAATATCATGTGCTGCAAAGAGTCACAGGAGACAAATTATAGAGCCACTTGCAGCTAAAGAGCCTCAGTCTGAGTATCACTGTGCTAGACATTAAATAATGCGGAGCAGTGCAGTCAAAGATGAATTTAAATCCTTTAGGTACCTGGGATAATAGTACCTGGGCCTCAGGTGTGTGGCGGGGATGCATTCTCCTCACAGCACCTTTCTGCTGAGCTATCAACTGGATATTAGGACTTGCCACTCCACATGTTGGAATCAAGGTTAGTCAAGAAATGCTTACCAACCAAAACTATAGCGACAGTGCCGCTTTGCTTGTGGAGAAGTTAGAGCATTTCAGCCCCACCCTCTAGGGTCTCTGAGATGTATCAGAGGGGTAGCCGTGTTAGTCTGGATCTGTAAAAGGCGACAAAGAGTCTTGTGGCACTTTATAGACTAACAGACGTATTGGAGCATAAGCTTTCGTGGGTGAATACCCACTTCGTCAGATGCATCTGTGGTCTCTGAGATGTCATCCACAAATGGAGTTGAATGCCTCATTGCAGAAGACCAGGGTCCAGAACCTTGGAGTTGGGTCACCAGAACCCCTGAGGTCAAATACCATGAGATGTTGATGAGTTCATCCACCTGGGCTGCAAATCAAGTTCTTTGACTAATACGTCTCATGGCCTCCTGAATGAAGTTCTTGTCTTGTTTATGGATGCAAAAATGTCTTTGCTTTGAAAACAAAGTTCAGGATCTAGCAAACCTGCATACTACCTGTATTGCTACATGGGTTAGAAACCTGGACTGTCTTATTGGCACATTCCATGTGCGCTGTCAGTGCCAAATCCTAGGCATAAAGTGGTTTGACTTTGTGCGAAATGTCACAGTCTCGCAGAGATCTATCCTCCCTTTGATAGCTCAGTATATTCAACAGTGGCATGGCCTGGGGGGAGGGAGAGGGGAGACAAAATCACCCCAGCACACCATGCTCTTAAGCTCTCCATTGAAGTGTGAAAGGGTGCACACCCTGACTCTACCTGATGTACCTGTGGGGCTGCCCCAGAGATTTGTGGATTTGCAGAATTGAGCCAGATCTTGCTACGCCATCAATTGTGGTCACTTTGGCTGGTGGAATGGCCCTCGGCGGACTATGTGCATTTGGTGTTAATAGATGGCAGACGTAGTATACCGTAGATAAATGGGGGGGGAGAGCCTTGGAGCAAAAGAGGAGAGACTCTGTTGAAGGGAGAGGGACCGTGCTAACGATTCTGCCCAGGAAGTAGACTGGGTGCTTGTGGTTTTATATGATGCGTCCAGGAAGCAGCTGACAAGGGGAGAGTTAGGATGTTAAGCTGAATTAATCATGACCTATATTATAAAACAAAAGAGATTGTTGCAGGGCACTGGCTGTTCCTAACCTGGAGTTCTAAATGCTACAATCCTTACTCAGGCAAATGCACCCTGAATTGATCACGTTTGCTAGCTGAGATAACTCAAATGATGAAAGATGGATGGAGAGATCTTTGCTAGACAGCATAAAATCTGCAAAGGGCAAATTCCCAAAGATGTGACCCTTGCAATGCAGTTCTTTTCTAAACACCTGCTTAGTGAGCCAGGGAATGAATTTCAGGTGACTGTCATTAATAACAGAGACCTTTTTGTCTGGGACAGACGCTGTTGGGGCAGATTTTTAGTGGATCTGCAGAACTGCCCTTGTAAAAAGTCCCCATTGGATTCAATCGTTAGAATTACTTGTCAGCTCCTAATGCCCGTGAGACTCCCTATTGAAGTCAGTGGTGAAAGTCAGATTTAATAGGCCACAGACAGACCTGGCATCAGCAAGTTAATCTCCCATGGAAGTCTCTCGTCCAAGTTCAGTGGGGAATTGAATCAAACAATGGTATTAGTCACACTCCAAGTAGCCATGGTATGCAGCTTAATGACAACTGCAGTGGCCTATCTGGCTACTTCTTACAGCGACATACGGGATGTATATACTTTGAAGGAAGTGCAGGAGAAAGGGCAACAGAGAGTTGGACGGGATCAGAATCTGAATCCCTACATCAAATTAACTCCTCCACATCAGGAAGGCATCTCTCTGGAGCCCACAGACCTGCCCTGTCCCAGACCCAAAGTGTGGGACATCAAAAAATTTTTAAGCTATTTTTTGTTACAAGCACATTGTTAACTGCACCTGAAAACTCTGCTGCTGCAGCCCTTATGAAGAAGCACATTACACAGCTGAATGGATGTTGCTAAATGTATACAAAATAAAAGGTCTTGTATTTTATAGATGAAACAGTCTACAACCGTGCTAAGGGATTTGTTTGAGTTGGTAGCAAAGGGAGTGTGTGTGCTCAGTTAAATCAGGTGGCAGGATTTGGAGCTTTTTCTTGCTAACTCTTAGTGTCCGTTATTAATCCTTAAATCACAATTGAAAACATTCTTGATCTAGCTCTGAGATGCTTGTGACTATGCCAGAGCCATTCGTGAGACACAGAGGTCTCGGTGTTAAACTCAGAAAACTAAGATCTGGTCACTCAATAACAGACCTAAAAGTAGCAATTCTTCAACAAACAAAAATTCAAAAACAGACTCCAACAGGAAACTGCAGATCCTAAATGCACCATCTCACCTATGTAAGTCAACAATGACTCAGTGACCTCACTGCCAGTGGATAGAAGCATTACAATACTGAGGATACATTAGGATGCTAGCACGGAGGCAACCTGTGCTGTACCTGTTTGGTGGACTTCAGACATGCTGGCTGCAAATCCAAGCCCTTTCGCCTGCACTAAATTCACTTTAAAAATATGTAACAATGTAAAGTAGACACAGAAAGTGGTCAGCATCCTCCTGCTTTGCTGTGTCAGACAGACTTTACCAGCCATATCTCAAAATTCTTCACAGAGTTAAAATACAAATAACAACAGAGCGGGTGAGAGATGCTGAAGCGCAGACGTGGGAGATGTTTTCAGCTGAGATTTGCAAACAGCTGTGGAGTCAATGAGATGCAGGGTGGCAGGGCCCCTGTTCTAGATGTTACAGAGAAGGTGGCTCTTACACCACTAGTACAGAAACTGCGTGAAGAGCCTGGGGTAGAAGTGAAGAGAGCCAGTGTCTGTGAGATTGAAAATCCTTGGAGGGGTTTTCAAAACAAGGACAACAATTCTCCTCTGTGTCAGTCTACTGTTTTCTCCATTAATAGCAGACACACTCAGCTTGGATTGTTGGGCCAATGCAGCACAGCCATCAGTCAGATGAATTTGCATTTCCTCCAAGTCAGTTATCAAGTTGCAATTTTTCTCCTCTTCTAAATTGTGCAGAATTTTACCTTAACAGGCAATACAAGTACTGGCCAAAGAATGTGTCCATAAAGTATTCACTGCTCAACAGAAACCAGCTGAGCTCTCTGGATGTAATGTGGGTGGACACAAATGACAGTAATCATCCTTAGTGCCTTGATTAGTTTACAGCTTCTGCCTGTGGGGTGCACATGTGCCTTTTGTCTGTGGTGCTCTCCAGGCAGAGCAGAAGATGCTGCCTTGGGGGCAGTGGTGGTGGCTTTCAGCCGCAGGCATGTTCCCTGCAGTCTTTATCGGAGCAGGTCAGATAACTGAAAAACTGATATTCTGGTTCAGCAAAAATTGTTTTTGAAATCTTTACTCTTAAAGATGCAACCTACTAATACATGGTGGGACAGGAGTATTAAAACTGGTCTGTTCTTCTTCGAGTGCAGGTCCCACATGGTTTAAACCCTTGGCCCCGAGGCATGCCCTGGAACCGAGGGAAGGAAAGGGATAGGTAGAACCACGGTCCCTAACCAAAATTGTAACTCTAAACTGTGCAGAACTAAGAACTGAAACCTAAACTAAACCTAATGAACAAGCTAAGGGAAGCACTTGCGAGGCAAGAGAACGCTGTTCCAATGACCATCACTGGTGGTAAGAAGGAACTGAAGTGGGGTCGGTTCGGCAGGGTCTTATATTGAGTACCATAAAGGTGCCACTCCAGGGGGCTCTCCAGCTGACCCGACGGATGCTGCTAAGGGAAAACTTTCCAACAATCGTGCACGCAGCGCGCACACACCCGATTGGAATAGATGTGAACAACACATCTCAAAGAACAACGGTTACGAGAAGGTGAATAACCAGGTTTTTTTTAGGTCTGACCACATTGGTCAGCTGCCCTGGAATGCCACTACTTGCATTCTTCCTCCTAAGCATCTACTGTGCCTCCATGGCTTTTCTATTTAAACACGTTGAGCTTTCCATTAATTCCTAGAAGAGTTTGTGTGATGTAGAAAGAACTCTGCGTTTCTCTGATTGAATCTTCTTCCCTGGAATTTATAGCAGGCTAGAGATGGGTCTAGCTGTCACTCTGTTCAGAGAGAGCACCTTATGGTATTAAAACTAAATTATATCAAGGTACCTCTGTTATTAGCAAAATGATTTCATATGATTACTAGGTATGGCCATGAATCCTCCCTACCAAACCAACTTCGGCTGACTTACTCAAGACAAATAGCTGTACAGGAATTGTGGGTTCATCTAATCACTTCTTTATGGAAAGTGAGTATAGTAATTATGTTAATGTCTCCCAAGAAATCACCTCTTGTGATCTTGGACCGAAGTGACCTGAACTTGGAACATGCATTGTGAACATTCCCTGTCTGAAGCACCAAAGCTTCGAGGAGCTGATTTTGTTGTTTGGCTTTTTACCAAGGACTTGCCACATTCTTCGTTTAGTGTGGTGATGAAGTGTGCAACATAATCACAATCTCCTTGCTTTCATTATGAAACTTTACTTGGATTGTCTTAATGAAAGCTACAGGAAATTACAAATGCTTGAAGCACGTGGCCTTGCATAGTGACTCAGAGAGTAATTTCAAGCAGCTTGATATTTTGCTACATAATAAAAAACGCTTTCATGAGGGTATGATTCTCTGTCAAATTCTCTCCCAGCTGATGGGCTTTTGCATAAAGTGGTGTCTGATTAGAGCTCTGCTTCTAGGGTTTGTTTTTCTGAAATAACTAAGGGTCTGATCCTGCAAGCTGATCCACATGAGACCCTTTTGCCTGTTAAATTCATGGGTGCTCTGGATGGGTATGTGGGTCTGCGCGCTTTGCATCAACTTGCCGGATTGGGACCTACGGAGTGATGACACAACATTTCCTCTCTTCCTGGGGCCTGATTGTGCAAGCCTTCATGCACAGCTCTCTAGCTGGAACTTCCACAGGCAGGGAGTACCCATGTCATTTGTTTTAAATGAACGTTGATATTCTCCCATAATTATCTCACTCCAGGAGCTGGGGCTGTGTTGTGTTAAACTTCTGCTCCACTCAAACATCTCTAGAGAAAGCACATAGGTCTGGTACTGGAGAACCTTCTCTATATGAAAGATACATCCGTTCCTGTGTATACAGGTCCAGAGAAAGTGCCTTATCCCATGTCTCTGGCCAGGGCCGGCTCTAGGTTTTTTTGGCTGCTCTTTTAGGACTCACTAGTGGGGTGAATGTAGCAGCTGCTGTGAATACAAATGGTCGGAAATTCCTTCCAAAATGAAGTTTTACCAAAAAAAGAAAATGTTCAAGCAATGTCAGTTTTCCTCCAGCTACGATTCTATTTTCTGTGTACTGCCCCTTTAGATACCTGCCCTGGGGCTTTGGGGCAGTTCTAGGCAGCAGTTGCAGAAGAAGTCATGCACACACTGTGTTGTTTCTCATGAAGGCTTGTATTTATTTGGTGTTGTTTTTTTCCTTAACCCAGAGAGAGTGCACACTGTGTGGTGGTTAGGTGGTAAAAGGCTCCTTTGCATGGTTACAACCCAAACAGCAACTCCATGCCTCTAAATCTAGATTTGGCAGGTTACAAACATAGAAGTATTTGGGTGTTTTGGAGAAAGGAGACCAGGGAGTTAATGCTGTTGTCTTCTTATTTCCAGAGAGGAAAAAATAGGTGAGTGACCTAAAATAAACAAACAAAAAAGCACACAATATTTTTCTGGCCATGCAACTGGTCCTGTATTTTACAAAGTGCTATTACAGCATTACTCGTGGCGGAAAGAGAATCCCTAAAGATTTTGCATGGTTCTTGTGTCAGAAAGGAATGCACAGGATCAATTTACAGCTATAGCCAGGGATCTGAAAATGTCCAGGGAGATCCTGGGAGGGAGCATGCTTCCCACCCCAAACAACTTTACTGATTTTTAACTAATTCCACTCATTGCACTGCAGAAATAGAATTTCTGCAGGGACCTTATACACCATGTTATTTCCTTGTAACCTCTTCTGCCATGAGAATCTAGAGAATTTCAATAATGTTTTGGAGGGTCGTGAGGGCGTTATTGTCTGCAAGGGTGAAACCTGCCTGTAGAGTGGAAGTCTGTTTCCATGAGTAACTTTGCTTTGTTTAGTAGGTCATCCTTTACTACTCAGCTGCAGCTGTCAGCACGAGGAATTTAGTTTCACAGCTGTATCCCAAACTGATCATTGGGTGAGGGAGGGTCTGCCTTGGTTTACAAATTATCCCTGCAGCAGAGAATATTCTTGAGTGTATTTGTCCTGCTGTTGGGTAGCAGCATGACCAGTTGTGTTCTGCCCTAGTCTGTGCTGCACACGCAAGAGATTTTTTGTGTGTGAAGATCATTCCTAAAGTAACAGAAACTCCTTAAGGAGTTTCAGCTGAATGTTTGTAGTGAGAGCAAGGCTTTGTTAATTCATTAGCTCATCTGTTCTTTTATTTATTAGTATTGCATTTTATAATATCCACAGTCAATCTTAAACAAGATTGAAGGAAGCATTGATCTGCCCAGGAGAGATTGTTTTGCAAATAATATTGCTGCTTTGCAATAATGGAGAGAAAGTTAGGCCTCAATCCTGCTAACATTTATACTTGTGCCTAATTGTAAATACATCAGTAATCTCACTGAGTTCAAGGGAAGCACTTGTGTGTGCAGTTGAGCTCTTGGGTAAGTGTTTGCAGGATTGGGGTTCTTAAGCAGCCTCTTTTACCACTTAATTTAAGTATGTGACTTCCCAGGCTTTTTGGAAACAGTTCTTGAATGCATTGGGTGGAACAAAATGCCCAGGTTATGCACTTCCTTTGACTTTACTAACTCAAGAATCAGCTGAGAAACTGCAGCAAAAGGCTAGGGAAACGTGGTGGCTGTTTGGGATTTATGAAAATAAAACAGGTGCGTTTGTTATCTTGAAGTTAGCACAGAACCCACCCAGCATTGTTGAACTGGCAGCTTGTGCCTCTAAACGGGGGGGGGGGGGGAAGAGAGGAGGGAGGGGTGCTTTTACTTTGCATGCTTATTCATTTTCTACAGTCATTCATCTGCTCTAGCTATTGAAAACTGTATCAGAGACAGGGTCTGGGAAGTGCTTGGCTTTTGAGTGCTGCTCTCTGATTGGTCCAGGGAGTGCTGCTGTTAGAGTATAATGTGTGAATACCATCTGCTGTGAGGAGTTGAGAGGCTCAGTGAATTTTGCTTGGAGAGGCACCTTTAGCCAGGAATACAAACAAGGGGGAACAAGCTTTTCTTTCTTGTTTCTGATCCAGTCTCTCAGTTGGGGCTGGATTTTTCTTTTCCTCTCACTGCAAAACTTTTCTGCTTAGCTGGAAGAGTGAGGAGCTTGCACCTCTTGTTCTCTGCCTGGGATTCTTGCTGGTTTACAGAGTGCATGGTATACAAGGCTGCATGTCTTTAAAACTTGTTGATTTTGGCTCTAGACCTCAACATGAAATGGCTGAGTTACTACGGGATATTAGTTCCAAACATCTGACGTGCTTTTAAAGGTAAGTGATCGGGGACCTCAGTATTTTAATACTAGCCCACCCCCCAAATGCATCAGGTTTTGTCTGTTTGGGAAGAAAAGCCCTCATATGTAAATGAACAGTTGCCTGCGGCAGTGGCTGAGTTGATCAAATAGTGTGTTTTGCTTCAGAACTTGTGTAATCGGCTCTGTGAAATGAGCAGGACTGGAGTGATAGCAAGCTTTGTTTTGCAGTTTTGTTCTCTTGCACAGAAATATTGTACTGAAGGTCTTAAAGAAAAAAGTTTCACTAGTGAAACAATAGTGATTGCTGATCACCATGTATATTCAGTGTCAATGCAAAGAAAACTGTCTCAAGACTTTGTTTTTGTTGTTTTAACAAAAAATGTTGTGTAATGATATTTTCAAATGAAACATACCAATAGGCACTAAAAAGGCTGGATTTTCAATAGTCCACATTTGAAATCGAACCGAATCAACTTTACGCTGACTTGGAGAGGGTGGAATCTGATTTTTTTTTTTTTTTTTTTTTGTTTGCCTTTAAAATGCTGAATAACGATGACCTGCTAGTGTGGACTGATGATAATCGCTAAGGATCAAACTGCAGCCATCTCGCTTTGCCTGAAACCACAGGCTTGACCCTAACCTCGGAGTGGAGGTGATGGCAGGCCCCCAGTGCGCTAAGCATGTTGCTTCAGCTCTGCATAGTGCTGCTGGATAAATTTTTTTTTTCACTTTAATTAGTGATCTTTCTTTATGAAGGTAGAGTTCAACCAATCACTTGTGTCAGAGCAAGGCAAGGTCAGCTAAGGGAGTGTTTGAAATATTGACCCTTCATAAACTCTCTGCTTTCCTTCCGTAACCTAGATTATGCAGTGTTCTGTCATCGGTCTCTAGTAAAGGCTTTAAATGGCAACCTGCAGAACACGGATAGCATGTACTTCTAATACATCAGGTTTGCTGCAGGCTTTAGTGTAACTTTTCTTCTGACAAATAGCCATTTTCTAACTACTCTTCCTTGACGCTATGTTACAGTTTGCACTGTGTTTTAAGCTGAGTTTGTCCGAGTAACATTCATCCATCACTATATATTTTAAGAGAAACTCTAAAATAAATATAAAGCTTATAAAATGAAGGAACAAGGGGTTTATATATTTAAGACTTGCTCCAACCTATGCTTTTCAGAGAGTCCCGTTTGTAATAAACAAGAAGGGGGAAATCCCTTACAGCCAAGCTCCCGCCTTGGACCCAAGTCTTTTGAACGCCCATCGTTTTTTAATGCAGCCTGCGACCCACTGCAGTTTCAATCTTGACACTTTTTTTTAAACTTTTTTTTTTTAAGTGTAAATTTAATTCTTTGAGTGGCTCTGATCGTTACCCATAAGTGGAAATATGCAGAGGTGCTCTGGTCAGCACATTATCCCAAGGGTACATCTGCAGGTGAACCTCAAAGAACTCTGGTTACAAGTGAGTGACTTTTGTATTTTGAAACAAACTATTGTTTCAAATTGGAACTTACAATTTTGAAACTGTCAAAACACAATGTGACAACAATTTTGAAGTTTATAAAAACAATTTTTTTTTGACTGCCAGGATTTGATGAAACTTACTTTTTCCCGTGAACAGTTTCTGTTTAGATGAATCTGCATTTTCTGATTTGAAAAAAGTTTCATCAGAAAATCTTCAGCCAGTTCTAACATTCTCAGCCAATCAAACACAGCTGATGACAATATTATTTTCACTTGCTATTTACCACGTGCATATATTGTTCCTCCTCCCCAGCGCACACAATAGAAATTTTGCCTTCATGGCCGTGGTACTCCGTCATGGTTTAACTCCGCTCTGCCTCATTGCATAGGGTAGACTAGAGCCTCTCATTCTGGGAATCGAGATTCACACCCTGTTTAGAAGAGTGTGCCCAGCTTTTCCACCTCCCCTCCAAAAAATTCCTGCCATAATACCCCAACATTCACTGTTGGTGGAAAATCCCCTTTTTCCTCGGTGGGTGAGGAAGCAAAACGCTTTTTATTGCGTTTTCTGCTTCTGAGGTGGCCCCGTATGGCCAATCCCTGAGACCCCCAACACACTATGTGACTAGATTCCTCCCCCCGGCGTGCAGTCTGGGACTGTAGCGGGCCTGCTGTGCACCCCTGACTCTTCTCTCCCCCCCCCCCCCCCCCCCCCGCCCCTGCTTGACCCTTATCCCTGCTTCCCTTCCCTCCCCTCCCCCCCTGCTTGCCGGGAGCCGATCCAAAAAAAAAAAAAAAAAAAAAAAAAAAAAAAAAAAGCAACAAGCTACTAGCCAACAAGCAACTCCCAAGCCAATTAAGCCAAAAACAAGCCCAATCTTTTTTATTTTTGCTTTTTTCCCCGTGGGTTTGGCATGTCTGGTGTTAGGGCCGTGCTAGGGAGCTGAGGTCCAGAGGCCCAGCTTTTTAGAGGTGTTGTTTAGGTATTGCTGTATTTGGTGTTGCAGTGCCTTAGTCTCCTTTTCAAAAGTGATTTAGACACTCAGGAGCCTTTCAACTGTCAATGGGATTTTGGTTCCTAAACCAGTTAGACACTGCTGCGTTCAGCATTGCAGTGCCTAAATACCTTTAAACAGTGGACTTGAGAGAATAGGGTATGTCTACACTGTACAGTGAGGCTGGGCTCTGCCTGGGGTTTGAACCCAAGCCCTACCCGCAGATCAGTCTGATCAGCACTGAGGACCTGGATCCTAGGACCCCGCTACATGGGGTGGGTCAGAGCTCGACTCCCGCTGTGACATGGGTCCAAGCCCTGTCATTTTGCAGTGTGGACGCAGCTGAAGCTGCAGGTCTGTGTAGTGCAGTATGGATGAGTTAGCGCAGCCGAGATCCCAATCCAGCTACTGTAAGCCGAGGTTTATAGTGCAGTGTGAATGCTTAAGCACAGGCTTGGAAACACCGACAAGCCCAGGTGCCACAGAGCTGAGTCCACAACGGGGTGTAGTCACACCTTAGGTGACTTCTGCAAGATCCCACTTGGAGCGTGTGCCATGCAGGGACTTGAACCTACGTCTCCTGAGTCCTAGGCTAATGCCCTAACCACTGTGCCATCCTTCTCCGTTTGGCGTCATTGCTGCCCTATCCCCTCTCCTTCTAATTTCCCCCAACGAAATCTTCTTTCTGGGAGCAAACAAGCCATTTATCTCTGTGAAATGCCTGTAAAAATGGTCAATCTCAGAGTCGGGTTTTTTTGGCAGACTGACACTCTTGCCTGACTGGAGACAAAATTTTGTTAATTTCACCGCAGGAAGCCATGTTGTCTGGTTAAAATGACAAGCTTGCACATGCTCACCAAAATGCATGTTTATCAGAGCTGTCTATTCTCAAAGCGAAGCTCAATGACTGTCCTACGTACCCACCCCTCCATCACTGTTCTGGCCTGATTAGTTACCATATGCTCCCGGTGAGCGTGCTGTCACTTAAACCACAAAGAACCTGGGTCCCTCAATGCAATGTTTGGGGCCAGGAGCCTGGCTCAGTACATTGCACTGATTTGCTGCTTAGGTTTCGATATTTGGAGTGTTTGTACATTTGCCTTGACATTACCACTATCTCTATAGATCTATCACTGCTATTTATATCTGGCTTTCTCTATAATCCTTTATTTTGTTGCCAGAAGCTAAGAATTTAATAGCTGCTATTTTTGTGGGACTCTCAAAAATGTGTTTATGCTTTTGGGACCTCCTCTGCTCAATCTGTATCTGTATGCAACAGGACAGATGCTGTTCCTCATCCTGTAATGTGCAGCACCTGTGCTCCTGCTCCAACAATGAAGTTAACAAAAGACGGCCATGTTGCCTCTATTGAAACTCCGAGGTGGGTGCAGAACTCCAGTGTTTTTCAAAGCAGGAAAAACACAAAATAGTTGGAAGAGAGATGTTGAGAAACAGGGGACTCTAGTGGCAAGTGCAATGAACTGGGACTCAGAAGAGTCCTGGGTTCTATTGACATCTGACTTGAACGAGTCACTTCCCTCTTCTGTGCCCCTGTTTTCCCTTGCAGCCATTGTCTTATCTATTTAAATAGTATCTCTCTGAAGAGCCTACAGTGTATAACTGTGGCTTTCACTGCTGGGAGCACAATGGGGCCTGAATCTTAGTTGGCACCTCTGGACACTATCAGAAGACCATAACAATAAGGATTTATTTATGTTGCTTACAGCCTTCTGAAAGGGTCCCTCCAAACAATAGTGGCTTGATGTATGTATGTTTGTTTTTTAAGATAAATTATGAAAAGATACCTTTTATAGCTCTGAGCTGTAAAACAGTAATAGTAAAACAACTTTAATTTAAAGTTGGGCTTTTTTAGTAAGGTGGGAATAACTTTGATTAAACTCCCCAGAGTAACTTGTTTAGCAGGCTGCATTAAAATCAAACTTGATCCAAACTTGAGAGCTTTTGTCTGTTTTCGGAAGGGTTTTTTGGTACATAATGAGTTGTAGGGTAGTCTGAGAGCTAGATGGGATTGGTATTGGTTCCAAGACACTGACTGTGTTTGCACTCTGCCTTCTGTTCCTCTCTGGATGCCCTTTGTGATTGGCACTGTCAGAAATGGAAGGCATCTAACTAAGCTCTAAAGGCTGTGTCTGGGTGTTGTGCCAAAAGCAACAATGGAAGATTAACCAGCAAACCATGTTAGTGACCCTCTCGGACATGAACTGGAGACTTGCACATACTTTATGGGGTAGAATGAATTTAGGCTCCAGAGTGCTTGTTTCTGGGCCTCTCTTAACCAAGACTATCGGATGGGAGCTGATGCAGACAAGGGTAATTCCATTAAGGCCGTGGGCTGAACCTGAAGTACAGTGCAGAATGGAAAGCCACTAAATTGCAAAGTGCTTCTCTGAGGAACGGATTCTTAAACTTCTTAAGTAAGACCAGTTTGCTCAGGGAAACTGTACTGTGTGCATCAGGGCCATCTTTAAGTGGAAGATGTGTGGAGTAGAGTGCAAAGCGTACAAAAACGAGGGCGTTTCAAGGGTTTCTTATTCAAACCCTTTCCAACGTGCTTAGCTCTCCGATTGCCATCTGCACAGCTGCAAAACATGGACTGTTCATGAAAAGAGGCTTCCCTGTCTTTAAATTACACAATTTATACTTCCTATAACACAGAATTTAAAACAAAAACAAAAAAAACCTGCAAACAAGGTGCATTATGTAATTTCAGTCTTAGTTCAGGTAGATACATGAACAAAGTTGAAATGGTTCTATGACAGTATGTAGGAGCTGAGCTTATGGAATTAGGTCAAACAACTTGCAGCTGGGCTGCTGCAGAGGGCATGTAGAGGCGAAGTACCTGAAGAGGGTGCCCTTAGAAATACCCCAATGTCTCAGTGGAGAGGGAGGACATGAGTGTGGGCTAGTATTTTTCTTGAATTGAAATATGCAGTGTGGCTGCTGCCTGTGTCTGTACCTTATGGATTTCACAGAGTAGAATTCTCCTGATAGTATTAATTGGGGGAAAATGGTGGTGATTACTGGATTCAAAATTAAATGGACTGGTGGTGGTGGTGGTGCATGACTAGTGGTTTTCATGTGGTTTAATTGTGTGGGTGGGGACGGGAAATGCAGGGAACTGAGGAGGCAAGAAATTTTGCTTTTAAAGAAAAGCCCCTCCTAGGAAAGATCCTTATCTTGGCTAGTATAGTTTTCTCAATTGCTTGTATAATTTGGCAGGGTAATTTTATCAAGCAGACGGTTTTATCTCTAAAAGCAAAGGATTGAGAAAAATATCTGGCAGGTGTCAGAAGACTTAAGTCAATTTCCCTCTGAGATTGCTGAGCAAAGCTATAATGATGGAAGTTCTGGGTAAGTGGTTGTCTAAACAGTCTGACCTGCAGAGCCCTGCTGGCTCTGAAAAGAGACTCTGCTTGGTGAGAGAAAAGGCCCCCAGGGAGAGAGGGCAGGTTCACAGCTTCATGAGCTGAAGAGCTCCATCTCAACTGTGGTGAGCGAGGCCCTCTAAATTCTCAAGCCTTCAGGTGGACATCATGAGCCGGAAGAGCCAGTAGAATTCAGACCGCTCTAACTACAGGAAGCAGTTATCTCGTGATGGTCATGAGCTTATTGCCAATGGGCTTTTCCTAAATTGTGGGAATATGAGAGAATCTTCACATACAACTGTGATAGCAAAACTGGGAAAGGGACACGAGCAGGGAATGGAGAGAGCGTGTGGAGCAAGCCCCCAAAGAGCTTATTTAAATATTTTAGTTTTGGTCAAGGAGAGTGTAAATCTTGATGAGCCTCAGTGCTAGTAAATCATTATATTAAGATTGGATTTGAAGCCCCAGGCTCCTTGTTTGCAGGTGGGATTTACTCTTTGGTTTTTGTGGCTGCAAAATGACCAATGTTGAGTAGTTGTCTCTACCTACTGTGCCACCTGCTTTGTGCCTATGATCAGGAAGTCAGAGGTGCAGCAGAAGTGTGGATGCAAATGGTCAATGAGGGCTTCACCCCCTTTAAAAATGTTACCCCTTTATTTTGATTTTTGGGAAGTTATGTGGGGAGTTGGGATGGATAAAGAAGGTGCAGGGGTGTAGTGTGTGAGTGCAGCCTCACCAAGGACCATGAATAGTTTAAGGCACATTAATAAGGCTTTTCCTTAGTGACAGATGTGGATAAGCCCCCAAAAGCTGCATAGCAGCTCTGTTATCCAAACTCTTAGAGCTTGCAGAATAATGTTGATCTCTTGAGTTGTCCTCTCTTTCTGGAGGTCCTCTGGCATTTCTGCTTCATACCTGGCTGGATCCCAGAAGAATAGAAGTGTGAGAGAATTAAACTGGAAAAAGTTAATTTTTTTTCAAAATTTCAGATTGTTTTGGTCAAAATTTCAATCAGGTTTTCATCTCAACTGAACCAGCTTGCAGCTCCCTCATTTTCATATCACCCCTGAGATTACTCACTCACATGGGTTTGTGGTTGCAATCACAGTTTCTGGGCCTAATTGTGATCTTGCTCACTGGTTTTATATAGACATAACTCTACTGACTTTAGTGGGATTCTGCTCATTTTTACACTAGTGTAAATGAGAGAATTGGAGACGCAGTGTTGTTTATCTTGGTGCTGTTCCATCTGCCCGGCAACTGCTCCAAGGTGTTAACCTCAAATATAACAAAAACAATAAGAAATCAAAGCATGGAACTTTAATGATTAGAGCCACCTCTTTGGATTCCACACCTCAACACTCTGCACAGCTGTCAGTAGCTTCTTTGGAGAGATGTGTGACTTCAGCTCCTCTCTCTGATATGGCTAGGTTACTGCCATGGGCAACAATCCAGCTTAAGAAAGCTTCTTGCGAGAGTTTGTGTTAATGCCTGTCTCAGCAGTCACTACTTTATACTGGGTGGCCAGTCCTGCAACTGTTTTGTACCAGGTCATACAGGCGTCGTCATTCTGAAGGGACATTATTGCCATGTTGACTGTCCCTTGCATTGTGTTGCTATAAACATGAGCGCTGTCTGGAAAAACAGAACCAGTCAGACTCATGCAGACCTCTCTGAAATGCACTATTAGCTTGATGAGATCTTCAGATACAATTCTAATCTTGTGACTTCTTCAAGCCCTGGGGCACTTTGTCTGTCTGCACGAAGCTTAACATTCCAGCACCTCTCCATAAAGATGGCACTGCTTAATTAGAATCCCATTTTACAAACGGGAAGCCATGCCCCTTTTCTTTCCCGTATTGTGCTGAGACGGGACTGTGCTTTTCTCACTGAGGAGTGGGGCACATGGAGGACTGCAGAGTTGTGCTTTCTCCTGTTTGCTATGAAATGTGTGTGTGTGGGGGGGGGGGGGGGGGGGGGGGGGGGGGGGGGGGGGGGAGAGGGTTCCTTGTTTCCTTCCTAAGCAATCCAAAGAGTTAGAATACTTTTCTCTTTCCTCTAGTTTCTTCCTATTGCTGTGTTAGCTGAGACAAAGGTCTCCTTGGGTCTAATTTTAAAGCCCGACCCAGCACAGCTAGCCCAAACTTGACCAAGAGTGTCGAGTCCTTTTCAGACCCAACCTGATCCGGATTCAACACTTTCCCCTGCACCTCTAGCCGCGCCACCACTGGTGGGGGCTTTCTGTGTCTTGTGCATCCATCTCCAGCGGTCTCCTGCTTGTGGGGGCCAGCATATCGGCAGCTCTGTGTCCTGCTCATGCTGTTCACCCCCCGCTTTGTTGCACTGTGCATGCCGTGGAGTGAGACGTGCTGCAACTTGTCAGCAAACTTACTCTGCAGTGCACATGCTACAGTGAGGTGGCAGCAGCTGGCAGGAGTGGGGCATGCAGCTGCTGTGCCAACCCCCTGGGCAGGAGGAGGTCATCAGGGACAACCAAATCTGAGCCAGAGAGGATCAGGTTGTTTTCTGACCTGACTCAAACGCAACACTTGTAGTCGGTCCCGATCGCATTGCAAGGCTGTAAGCTGAGATGGTTTCTTACTTTAAGGTCCTCTAAGGCCTTTAGCTGAAAGGCGCTATCCCTGTAAAGTATAGTTGTTTGCTCAAAAGTACAGCAAGAGATTTTATTTGATGCAATTAATGCTGAAGATTTTCAGTGTACCCTAGGAGAGTTGTACAACATTATAAATTATGCAAATCCTTGAGACTGTCTAAGGTATAAATGTTGTTGAAAATGTTGACACTTTGTCAGTAAATCATTTCTATTCAGTCCTGGTATTTCAGTATCGTGTTCCTTGCAAATGGGTAGCATCAGGAAATGTCCTTAAATATTTAAAGCTACTTACATATGTACATATTTTGGTATAGGATGGAGATGAAATATAAATCAAAAACCAACACACAAACATATTCCCAGTTGGACAATAATTAGCTTCTTTCCACTGTACAGAACTTGCATCCAAGCAGAAATAACATAGGGACCATTTGAAAATACTGTAATATTTGAGGGTTAAAAGCCCATCTCCTGATGCTGTGGTATATTCATTCTGCTTGATGTTCTGTCATGGCAGAGTACTTCTCTCCATACTGAATTCTTTAATAGTTACAATTATGTCCCTTATTGTCAGGCCGTAAAAATGGATTAACTGATAAGTGGTCACCTTTTTTTAACCAAAAAAAGAAAGTTGTTATCCATTTGTCAGTTTCTTAACCTCTCCCTTGTTCAAGGAGCACTGAAAAGTGTCTAACTCTTTATTCAACCATTTCTTCTTTTTATTACCTGTAAATCCCCATGGGGATACTATCTGTCTCTGTGAATTGTTGAATGTATTTATTCTGAGCCCTCCCTACCATCTTTCTTGCTAGGTGTATGGTCTTAATAATTCACTGCTTCAAGACTGCTCTTGGGGGAGGATTTAAATCCCATTTTAGTATCTAAAATTTTGTTTTGGATTTTTTTTTCACTTCTTCCATTTGGACATGAGAGAATCTCAGATTGTTCAGTAGTTTGCTTTTCTCCTTTTCAAAGAGACTTTCAGTCTAGCTGATGTTTATTCTAGATTAAATTAAACTGTAAAAAAAAAAAAATAAAACAAATCTCCATGTGAGCAGAATGTCTCACCTCATGATCTTCTGTCTTGCCTCCTTTCACAACTTCACCTTCCAACCGACAGACTTCTTACATTTTAAGAGGTGGTGTGCAGGAAACAGAAACATGGCTACCTGCCCCCTGTAGTTTGGGTAAACATCCCAGCTTCTCTATTCAAGATTTACAGAAGAATCTGAACAGGCACAAAAATAATCTGACCCCTTCCTCTCTCCTCCTCTCCCCCCAAGGACACAGAAGAATGGAACAGGGGTATAAATAGGAGTAATAGGGTGACATTAAGAATAAAGAAGAAAATGAGACTAAGTATCAGGTAATATCCCTGCCATGGAGCAAGTGTTCTTAGAGAGTCTAAGGGCTTGTCTTTACTACCTGCCTGGATCAGCAGGTAGAAATCGATCTCTCGGGGGTTGAATTATGGCGTCTCATCGTGCCGCGACAATCGATCCCCGAATCAACATGCGTACTCCACCAGCGCAGGTAGGAGTAAGCGCCGTCGACGGGGGAGCCGCGGCGGTCGATTTGCCGCCGTCCTCACAGTGAGGTAAATCGGCTCGGATACGTCTAATTTGCGTATCTTAAATCGATTTCCTCCTCTCCACCACCACCCCTTGTAGACCTAGCCCAATAGTCTCCTGTGGTAAGTGGTGGAGATTTATCTCCAAGGCCAGACAAAGCACTAGAGGAAATATTGCTGAGAAGAATCCTGCACTGGCACAGGGTTGGACTAGGTGATCTATTAGGGCTTTTTCATCCTTAGTTTCTGTGGCCCTAAGGGTTTCAAGAGACGCCTGCAGTATATAATAAGGGGGACTCAGGAAACTAAAGCCGTGTAGAAGATACTGAAAGCACTTATCTGAGGTGAAAAAGGGAACACATAGGGAATTCTGACTTATCATGAGCATGGACTATGCCAACAAACCGCTCCTTCATGAAGGAGCAATGTTAGAAGTTAGATAGGGCGAGGTAATAGTCTAGAGGTGTAATAAATCATGGAGAATTGCACAAAACACATGTTGAGAATTTGATATAAGTAGGGTGACCAGATAGCAAGGGTGAAAAATCGGGACAGGGAGTGGGGGGTAATAGGTCTCAACTATTGGGACTGTCTCTATAAAATTGGGACATTTGGTTGCCCTAGATATAAGCATAGTCATGGAGTGTATAAAGAGCAGGCGCTGACAGAAGTGAGGGCAGCTCCAAGTGAGTTGCCACCAATGAATACTGAATGTCAATAGTTTTAGAATTCCGGTATCTGTACAAGATTTAGTGTTCTCTACACCTCTTGATCTTGTGAACCTGGACTGAAACCTGCTCTCATCAGACTGTGTTTGAGCTTATCAGTACCTGGTCATGGTTGGGTACCACCAGCCCAGCTTTTCCTGAGGTGTTCCAGCAGCTTATCCATTTCTGCTTGTGTCTGGAACCAGAAACTGTAGGGGGAGGGGGGATTAAAATAAAATTAAAACACACAACTATTACAGACAGTTAATCATCTATTTTTTTAAAAAACTCTAACTCCTATCTCCACCACACACCCCCAAAAAAGTGGGGGAGAAAAATAGTTATGTTTTGGGCAACTGATTGGATTTGACCTCAGTTTATGTGGAATGCTTTGCTCATCTCTAGGTGCTAGAAGTGGAGAGGACTTGGTGTCCCCCTCAGGGCGAAATTATAAAATGAACCACTTCAGAAGTCCTTTGGAGGAGGAAAACCCTAAGACTCCCTATTTGACCCCACTGTCTGACACCAGTGAGGTGGCAGGGTAGAGGATATTAGTCACCCCCTTTCTCCTCCAGTTCCCATAAACTTTCCAGCTGGTTTTGTCTCCAACCGGCTCAACAAACCCACCTTTCAATAAAGTTCTTCTAAAAGTGTGTTTGCTGTTTGCAGCACAGATGTTTTCAGATCCAAGATGTGCTTTAAAATCCTTAGGAGGCTGCCAAAAATTGCTGTTCCCCTGTGGCTGAACTAAGCTTGTTTTTACATGTTAGTGGAGTGACGCATCAATGCACGTGCACACACCTCTCCCCACTCCCTTTTGAGCCCAATTTTGCAAATGAATGATTTACAGATTTTTTTTCATTGGCTTAATTTGAAGGGCTGGAGCTGAGTGATGAGTCGAATTCCTAGTTAACTCCTGATAATCCAGGGTCATTCTTTTGCTCTTGCCCTTCTTTGTCCTTGTGGGGGAACTTGTAGAAACTTTAAAGAAGCAACAGCCATTAATTAAAAACAATTATTTATCATCTTGGTTGTCAACTGTTTGAAGCCCAAATGTTGGGGACATCAATATTAGAGCAATGTAATGAGGGTACTCTGCCAGCGTTGTTGAATCAAGATGATGAGAGTCATTTGAGGGCTCAATATGACTCTAGGGCTTTAATTTGAGACAGGCAGAGTAATAAAAGGGGTGCAGGGAAATGTATATCTCAAATAATGGATCCAAAGGTAGAGTGAAGCTGAGCTACAAATAAATATTCTGGGCACAAAAGGACACCAATAGTTAGTCTGTTTGTCGGCAGTTTCTAAACCGTTCATAATCGTTGGGCTTTCAGTGTAATTGGCTTGTGCCTGTTGGCAACCAGGCACAAGCCCTGCCAAAGCCCAGTGTTAGATGTGTGCTGTGGCTCTGGAAAACACACATGGCTTGAGTCTTGCAGCTGCTTTGGCTGTCCAGGAGAGAGGCTGCGGGGTGTTCTCGTGGGGAACAGTGTTTGCGATTAACATTCTGAATGAAGTCCTTAGATTATTGGGGTAACTTTGGTGTCTTATTTCCGTTTAGACTGTAAGCTCTTTGGGGCAGGCTCTGTCTCTTCCTTTGTGTTTTGTTCAGTGCCCATCACAGTGGGACACAAATTCTGATGAGGGCCTTTGGTTGCTACTACAATACAAAGAATGTTGGTGACTTCGATGTGCGCTGAGGTTGGTCAGCACCCTTCTGGAACAGGCTCTGGCTTTTGTTTTTAAGCCAGTCAGAATGCAGCAAGTCAGTAGCGGTGCAAAGCACATCTTGTGCCTCCTTGCTGCCAACGTGCATCAGACCCAATGATTATATCCACATTGATCACTGCATCTAATAGAAATGAAGTCCCTAGGATGAGTCGTCACAGGATCAACGTCGTCTGCCTTTTTGTTCTTTGTTTCCCATAAATGCCTTGACACTGATCTAGCACCAGGAGACCATTATCATGCTACAAAGGGCTGTTCCATTGGCACTGCTCATAAATATAACATCATCCTGACTGTCTGAAAATGTTACAGACATGTCAATAAAGCCAGAGCGATCGCGATGCGGCTTTAGCTTTGGGACCAAGATCAAAATTAGAAAGTGGGATGGTGGAAAGCTTAGTCATGAGAGAGAAACAGAAAACTCTGTTAGCTCAGGCTTTTAAAATTGCCGCAAAACCTCTATACAGAAGAGTATCATCAAGCACACACTAAAACCCAGGTGTTGTAGGTTTTTTTTTTTTCCCCTCCTATATCGTCTCCACCCCAATTTTTATTCTTATAATCCGACCAAACAGGAATGAAATTCTTTGAGCACATCCATCTTTTGCATGTCGGACTGAACTCTTTGTTGTTGATCTGTGTTTTTCATAGACCTCCTTTAAGGTTTAGTAGCCTTGTTGCATTTGTGAAATATTACAAACCTAATGTTCTACCCTCAAATACAAATACTGCATTTCTAATGCACACAAATGACTAGAAAATTGCTGAAACTCGGAAGGAAGATTCCTTCACATCAGTGTCTCCAGCAAGATGCTTCAATGGGAGAGTTGTCTAGCATCTAATTGCTGGGAAAAATAAGGGTTTATATCATTACAAAAAATACACTGTTTTTTGTTCGGACTGCAACTCTTCTGGGGTCCCCCAGTTTTGATCCTTTAATTTTTTTCTAAAGCAGTCTTGGTTTGGGCCAAATAAACAGGTGGGTTGGATTTTCAAATGCCAGTTAGAGCTTCCTTCCATGACATTTTTGGGATCTTGTTCATTCTATATACAGCAGAACCTCAGTACTACAATGCCTTGGGAATGGAGATTTTGTTTGTAACTTTGAAATGTTCATAACTGAACAAAACGTTATGGTTATTCGTTCAAACGTTTACAACTGAACATTGACTGAATACAGCTTTGAAACTTTACTATGCAGAAGAAAAATGCTGCTTTTAACCATCTTAATTTAAATGAAACAAGTACAGAAACACTTTCCTTACCTTGTCAAATCTTTTTTAACTTTCCCTTTATTTTTTTAGTAGTTTACCCTTAATACGGTACTATATTTGTTTGTGTGTGTCTGCTGTTGCCTGATCGTGTACTTCCAGTTCCAAAGGAGGGGTGTGGTTGACCAATCAGTTTGTAACTCTGGTGTTCATAACTCTGAGGTTCTACTGTAACAATATGGGGAGAGGAAGTTAAGATGCAGGAGCCTGAATGTGTAACCAGCTATGAGGATCTAGGACTGTGTATGGAGATGCAGTGCTATTCTGCTGACTCTTCGAGGTACCCACACCAGATCAGTCTCATTAGCTCCATTCAAGAACTGAGGTGAGAGAGCTTTCTGGAAGGAGAGGAGGAAGCCCAGTCAACTCAAGTTGGGGAAGGGGTAAGATATGAGAGGTATAGACTGTCATGTCTTGTCTTAGGGCTTTATTAGCTCAGGTGAGGGGGGAAAAAAGGCAAATCTCAAGAAGAGGGGATAAGTTTGAACAATATGACTCTTGTGTGCACCGTGATAGAAATGGGATCGGGACACCACCCCTTTACAGGTGGCAGTAACGTTTCAGCTACTGGGCTTGGTCTAGTTCTGGTTGAGGAGTTTAGTGGACTCAGCCGAGGCTGCTGATTGGCTTTCTCTCATAGTATTCAGTATGAGTGGTAGGCTTGCTGCTCAAGAGAAGCAGTATTCCAACTAAGATGGATTGGTCCAGCCACACTGGAGAAACTTGATTTGTCCCTGGCTCTAGCTAGTGCGGTCAGTCAGTCTGCCTCATTTTCATGATCAGTAAAATTCACACCTTCAAATTTAAATCTCCATTTGTCAGTGATGCAGACTTGTACGTGGCAGATTTATTTCATTCCCCAGATTTATTCCTTTAATGGTGTCAGATAACCAGTCTGCTCTAGTGTTTTGAGGTGATGAATCTTTTTATTTTAATTCCTTTAGCAGGAAACTGGCTTTAAACATCCTTGCTATCAATCCAGCCCAGTGCCCAGCAAATTTATTCCTTTAACGTATTTATTTTTATGTCAAGTGGGCTTCACCGCTTGGTGTTCAAATCAAGATTTGCTCAGAATTTATTCTGTGCTAACTGTGATCTGTGAAGTGTGATGACAAGAGTGTGTTTTGCAAACCAGCCTGTCCAGCGTGGGCTTGGAAACCTTAAAGTAATTGCTGTTCAGGATCATAAGCCATATGATGCATTTGATAACAGCTATCAAGTTTTATAGCCATCACTATAATCCCCTTGTTCTTGTCAGGCATCTGCATTGCCTGCTTGTGTTCTGTGCAAACGGCAGAGAAAACAAGAGCCTAGTTAATGCTGGAGAGCCCATCAGCCCTGCTGATGTAGTTCTGGGTGTTAAATGTCTCTGCTGTTTAGTGACCAGTGCAAACAATTTTGTGAAAGCCATAGAGAAAAGGCCCATAAAGCGGTTTCTCGGTGGCATAAAGCAGGATGCTAATGCTCAGGACTGTGTCAGAACTAGCAATGACTGAACTTCAAAACATTCAGAGAATCCATCAAAGATCTGGGTGCTCACTCCAGCGACTCACTGGGAGAGACTTGCCACTCAAGTAGATGTGTGCTTGCCAGCTTTGATAGCCGTGTAACCACAGCGGCATGGGCAGTGGGATGGGTTAGCTGCCTGAGCACAATCCATCCAAGACCTTCGTTCTATTCCCAAGTGGCGAGCCCATCCTGCTGGCCCTGCCACTGTGGCTATGCTGCTGTTTTGTAGTGCTCTTGCTTGAGCAAAGTTGGAATGTGTATGTCTGCCCGAGCGGAAGATTCCCCGCCCCCCCTCCATCTCCAATGGAGACGTACCCATAGTGTAATGATCTGAGTACGGGCCTTGGAGTCGGGAACTCCTGAATTCTAACAATGGCTCCCTCTGTGGCTTTGGACAAGTCAGTTACCCTTCCCTGCCTCTGGTTCCCCATCTGTAAGGTGACAAAAAGGTATCTCATTTGGATGTTGGTTTGTAGTGTGTTGAGTCCCCCAGGTGCTATAGAAAAGCACAAGATCATTAGAAGTGATGTTTATGGTTCTTCCTTGCCTGTGCCCCGCGGAGGAACACAGGGTGGGATTTTCCATAGCACTCAGCTTTGCTCCTATTGAAGTCATCTCCCTCACTTGTCTAGTACAAGTGGAGTTTTACCATTGACTGCATTTGAGAGCAGAGTTAAGCCAGTGCTGAGCGTTTTGGAAAGTCCCACCCAAAATACCTGAAGTGAAACTTAAATCTGTCGTCTTAGCTTAGCCTTTTCCTTTTAAAAGCAAGCTGTTTTTATTCTAACTTAAAAAAAAAAAATCCAAGTTGTTGCCAGGGGACCAGGCTGTTAAGTCTGGTTGGCAGCACAGGCAGGCTCCCTACCTGGCTCAGCGCAGCTCCCAGGAAGCAGCTGGCATGTCCCTCCAGCTCCTAGATGTAGGGGCAGCCACAGGGGCTCCCCACGCTGCCCTCACCCCAAGCCTCAGCTCCTCAGCTCTCATTGGCCGGGAACCCCTCCCACACTCCGAACCCCCCAGCCCGGAGCCCCCTCCGGCACCTCAAACCTCTCATCCCCAGAGCCACACCCCCAGCCTGGACCCTCATCCTTTCCCACACCCCAGCCCAGAGCCCCCTCTCGCACTCCCAGATGCAGCCCTCCCATGCCCCGATACCTTGCCTCAGCCCTGATCCCCCTCCCATCCTCTGAACCCCTTGGTTCTATCCTGGAGCACCCTCCTACACCCCAAATCCCTCAGCCCCACCCCGGAGCCCTCCCCTCCTCCCACACCCCAACGCCCTGCTCCAGCCTGGTGAAAATGAGTGAGTGAGGTTGTGGGAGAGCGATCAATGAAGGGAGGTGGGATGGAGTGAGCAAGGGCTGGGCCTTGGGGAAGGGGTAAGGGCGGGGCCTCCGGGAAGGGTCGGGGCAAGGGGTGGGACAAGGGTGTTCAGTTTTCTGCAATTAGAAAGGTGGCAGCCCTATTTGCGGCAGTTAGTTGACAAAGGTTCTGATCTTGCAAGCTGATCCACTGCCTCTTCTTTAAGACTCTGGGTGGGCAGGCAGGATCGTGGCTTAAGGTTGTGCCTGTGCATCGCAGGCTGTGTAGTTACTGTCTGACCCCTTCGGTGCTATCCCGGACTCGCCTTGGAGAATTAGAGGCCGCCAGAATAAAAATAATATTTTAAACCATTTGTAGCTTCTGCTACTGTCACTGTAGGTTATTAAGAGAATTTAAAAGTGTAACTTACTTTTCATTAGTTTGTCTCCTTTTTGGGCTGTACGCCATTTGCACAATGAATCTACACCGTTCAGTTTTCCTTTCTCGCTCTGATAAAAGTGTGGTGATTGGGTTTTTTTGTTTGGGTTCACGCCACTATGAGGAAGGGTTTAAATTCTCCTTTAGAAGCTGTTGATTCCTTTTCCATGTAAGGAAAATGTAAGGAAAAGATTAGTTTGTCCTGGGCTTCGTAAAAATCGTGTAGCGCTTCAACATTGGGCTGAGGCGCTGAGTGATGTTCTGTTAAGGATAAATTGGCAGCCTTAAGGCTGAATTTCCTTGCTTTTGCTAGCTCAGTTCTAGTCCAATGTAATGGTAATAAAGGGCTGTGGATATGTATCTTTGTACACATCATCTTCACCATTTAGTTAGGCATTTTCCAGACTACATGACAGTCTTCTATAACAGTGTAGCCAAATTTATTCTTTCCTATTCTCCATCAGTACTGACTTTTCCCTCATTTGTATAGTACAAATGGGTTCTGTCTCTTCAGTGGCCCATACTATCTTTGGGAAGACAATGTATTTTTCTTAGGGAATCCATTTAGAATTACATGATAAATCCCACTTCATCTCCTGGATATCCAGCCTAATTAGTATAATTTGCATCTCCTTGTAAAAGACAGTGATTGCACTGGGTGGTTATAACAGTCTGTTGGTCTTAGTTCTATGAATGTTGTGCTGATTCTAACCTCCCTGGAACAATTTATGTAATTTGATCAAGTGCTTTCCTAACCCGCTCTAACATAAAGTCCACATACTGTATAGACTCGAGCCCACCTCCTTCCTGTGTTTGGTTTCATTAACAAAGAAGTTTAATAATCCCAGGATATAAAGTTCAACTAAAGCCTGGTCTCCAGGCTTGGCTGCTCCTAGAGGACTACTCAGCCCAAATTCTAGATTCTCCCTTTCTAAAGGGCCACTATCTTCTGTCTTGTAAGCAGGTGGCATAATGAATCACCTACCCCAGAGAATCAGTAAAATCAGCTTAACCCTATCTCAGCAGATTTAACATTTGCTTACAGGGTGGGTTGTTTCAGGCAAACACGGATACGTAGATATAGGCCCTTCTGATCATGGATGTCTTTAACAATGATAAAACACTGTACTTGACTAGCTGTCTTCAGCCCTAGATCTCAAGGCACTTTAGAAACGGAGGTAAGAACTATTTCCCCCCCTTTTTACAAAAGGAGCAAATGAGGCCCAGCAAGATTAATGGACTTGCCCATGGTCATGCAGTGAATCTGTGACAGAGTCAAGAATACAGCCAAGGTCTCCAGACTCCTAGCTCTGTTCAGTCCCTTCATGAGGTCCACAGCTGCCCCCTTCTAATGCTCCCACTGGTCAGGGCAGAAAAAACACCCTGCTGGGAGTGTTCTGTTTTCAGCATGCAGCTTGCTTGGCTGCTGAATGGTTCTCTCGCTTTCCTAATTTACCCCTTCTCCCGTGCTTTCTTTTTAAGTTCAATCAGTGCTGCTGAAAGGGCTGGACTGATGCCTGGAAGTTTTAAATCCCTGGTTCACAAACTGGTGGACAGCACAGGCACTGGTGTCTGTTTTCCCTGCAAGAGACTGTTCCTGGCTCACGCCCATTCCCTCCCATCCAGACTTCCCCACAGGGAGGGAAATGCAGCTGGCGTCGCGTTAGGACCCAGCTTCCTGCTGCTTTGGGTGTAGTTTAGGGCCGCACTGCAGAATGCGTGGAATTACCCCCTTTCTCTTGGTGAGACGGGTGCTTATCACGGGATGGGGGAGAGGTCTGCCACGATCAAAGATTGCCTAGATTCTGGTGTCCTCTGGTATGCAGTTTGAAGGGAATCTCCAGGGAAGTCCCTAGGCAGGGCTGGCTTTAAGACGATTCACCCGATTCCCTGGAATCGGGCCCTGCGCCTAAGAGGGCCCCACTCTGGGGGTCTTCGGCAGCATTTCGGCGGTGGGGGGTCCTTCGGTGCTGCGGAAGACCCGGAGCGGACCTCCCGCCGCGAAGTGCTGCTGAAGCCCCGGACTGCCGCCAGTTATTGGAATCGGGCCCCGCGAGTCATAAAGCTGGCCCTGGCCCTGGCCCTAGGGTAAGACATATCAGCACTGAATTCCAGCATGGAGGCTGCAGGGACTGTTACAAGTTCTAAAAGTGAAAGGGTGAAAGTCAGGGAGGGAGATATGGGACCTTTAATTAGTTTGGAAGGCACTTGGAGAACTTTTCCTCCTTTGCTCTTGCTGATTCCAGGCTATCATTAGACCTTGTCAGGTTCTTCCTGGCCTGACCAGAAGCAGTGAATACTGGAAACTGCTCACAGATTACAGTCCAGCTCTGTAGACTCAAGAGGTTTGGATCAATATCCAGACATTTGGGTAGCTTTGCTGAACCTCCAAACTTGAGTGATTCTCCTGTCACAAATCCAGGGAAGTGACCTTAATTCTTCAGATGGAAATATATATATTTTAGCAACATTGTTGTTGCAGCCTACAGATCCTGGACAAACACTTCAGACCAGCAGTGGCCCCAGCATGCCTATCAGAGCTGGCACAGTTCTCCTCCTCCAAGAGCACTGCTGGCTATTTCTTTGAAGTCATATTATTGGGGGGGGGAGGGGGAAAGAGTCTAGATAATAACCGCAGTGTGAACCAGTTGGGCATGTTTTCAAGGCTTCCTGTATTTCGGGTAATTAATGCCATGTTTTATTAGTAATGAAAGCAGAGGCACTTTTCCACACACCCCTCCCCCCCCCCCCCCCAATGCTGGAGTAGTAAAGTGTGACTCAGCAGACCGTTAAATCCTGGCATAACATTACTTTTGCAATTTATCACCTGTCGGTATTGCTTATTCAATGTATAAAACAAGTTTATTGGTATTCAGCCAATGACATTCTAAAGCCCTGTATTAGTTGCCTCTTGAAGATATGTAGCTTCAGACAATTAATTGTTTTGCAAACAGCCAGCTGGAAAGCTCTGCTGTCGCATCTCTTCTTTGATGCGATCTGAATATATGAAGTCCCCTTTCTGCTGGTCTGAACTGCATTAAGTGATTTTAATGAAGAAACGTGTGTGTTACAGCCTGTCGATCCACTAACCAAAGGCTTTTATAGCCTTCCAACAAACTTGTAATTACTCAACTACTGCACTTCTTGAATGCAGGGTTTAACCATTGTACAGGTGGGCTGTTTATCCACGTGACCGTTAATCTCATGTCCTTAGTCAAAGAGACCGAATGCTAACACAAGATTAAACCTGATTTGGAAGAAAATGACTTTGCTTTTGATCTTTGTGCAATTTATCTGACTGCCATTCAAATCCTAGTCTTAGAGGGTCTTTGTTAAGTTAGTTTAGGCACAAATTCAGATTTTGTTACATGATGGTGGTGGTTTACTTTACAATAGCGATAACTTTGTGATAGGGTCTGTCCAAACATAAAGGAAGATGCAGTGTCTGCTCTGAAGAGTTTATAGTCTTAAGTGAGGAGATCCTGCAGCCCCTTCTCAGAGGAGAAGGCCACTTGATCAAAGTCTTCATTGGGCCAAATCCTGAAATACTGATTCAAACAAAAGTCGAAGAAGAATTATGTGAATTGGACTATTATGAATAGAAGTATTTTGATTGATACAAAATCAAAAATCAGTCGCTGAAGTTTTTCTGTTAGACAGTCCCTTCTTCCCCTGGGGTTTCTCTTATTTATTGAGTTTTGTAGTTCAGGCCTTATTGTGTATTTTGCTTCTTTTTTAAATAGATGCTTTGACCTGTATTAATAGTGGCAAGTGACCATCTTGAGCCATATGTTGATGTTAACTGCACCTTTCCTTTATTTGGCAATTCTTTCTGTTGGTTTCTAGTTGAAATAGGCACTGATCTTCTTGCTCTGGACTGAGGTCAGTAATAGCAGCAGATAGAATCAGTGGTTCTCAAACTTTTTTGTATTGGTGACCCCTTTCACACAGCAAACCTGAGGGTGACCCCTCCCCTTCCCCCCCAAAAGACATTTTAAAAATATTTAACACGATCATAAATGCTGGAGGAGAAGCAGGATTTGGGTGGAGGCTGACAGTTCGCAACCCCCACGTAATAACCTCATGAACCCCAGTTTGATAACCCCTGAGATAGGAGTGACTTTTACAGTAGCTTATTGCCAATGAAAAGTTACCCTTTTTTGTTCTGTTTTCAATTTGGTAATGGAGTGTTTGGAAACCAAATGACAAGAGCCCTGTGCTAGTGCAGGAGAACCATGAAGTTCGGTAAATATCCCCCGCTTTTGTAGGAAACAAGTTTGCTCCACTTTGCTTTACATCTGAGTCCCAAACTGAATTGACTCCCTTCATTTAAAGTCAGTGAGTTGGACTGCTTGTGCCCACTTTCCATTCAAGCCCTTGTTTCCTACCCAAATAGCATACAGATCCTGAACTGAGGAACTCTTGCCCAGGGGAGAGCAAGATTTTCATATCCGCCACTGGTTCCTACAGTAGTGAATGTTCTGAGCTGCATCTTGCATCTAATTAGCGTCCTCTGTATACTATGAGGGTAGAAACAATGATGCATAGCCAGGACTGGAGGTGGAGCATAGAATACCACCTATGTATCTGACTGCCGAGATTGAAGCTGACACACTCAAACACCAGCAGTGGTGTGATACTGAGCCTTAGCGCTCATGAAAAGGCCCCCATGATTTTTATTCTTGAGGAGCTGATAGGTGAGGAGACTGGAGTACATGGATTCCATGTGCAATACTTATGACATTTGTCTTCTCATTTGGTACATCATGGTAGTCAGAATCTTACATTTCTATTGCACTTTTATTCCAAAGCACTTAACAAACTACATCCAAATCGCTCACCCGCTGCTGAAATGTGCAGTTGTTTGCATGAGCAGCAGCAGCACAGCTTAGGAAAGAAAGTTAAAATGAACAACACATCCAACTGAAACTGCAGAAAGACTTAGGGAGGCTGAATATAATTTTTGGGTCTGGATTTTGGCCGGGGTGTTGGTGTTAAACGTCCGATTCTTACACACAGTGCTATGGGATCAGGTGTACACAAGCTTTTTCTTTTGTCTTTCTTTCAATTAAAAGAGCTTAAGATCTCAGATCATGAATGGTATCTATGCACAGGCTTAAATGTGACAAGTGACAACAGGGTAAAAACCAAACCCTGTGAATATAATTTCTTCCTTAATTTACCTGCCGGGAGCTGCGCTCCAGATGCCGTGTGTTCCCTGACCCAGCTTCCCAAACAGAGCCTTTTCCAGCACTCTGTGTGGGTTGTGGTTTTCCATCTGGTAATCTGCTTACTCTGGGTTCCAGTCAGAGTGAACCTTGAAGCTGTGCACAACTTGTCGGCTTTGATTCCCAGGGTTCTGCCGGACACTTACATCATATTCAGTTTGCATCAGTTTCTGGCTGCAGCAGCCGAAACTGCTGCTTATGCATTTTGCTTGAGAATGGACTTGACAAAGTTGGCTCTTTACGTCTAGAGAGTATCATTCAGAGTGAGCGCCGTCTTGGGAACATGCATATTTTAAAATGGATTATTTACTGAGCCTGTCCTCTCTATATTTTGAGTTTTCCCAAAATACCAGTGCCTGTTGAGATTCATTACAGGTGGCTGCCTGCCTATAGGCCTCAGAACCTGCCTTCCTCCTGCACTGCCTGGTGAGGACCCTAGCCATGCACAGCACCATTCATCACCTTACTTTTTTACATGGTGGGTTTGGTTCTATAGGCCAAACACAAAGAGGTAATGAGAAATCCCCTAACTATTAATCCACATCTGTCCCCTGTCCCTTGCATCCTGCTCTATTTCTCAAGGTGCAGAGACCCCATTAGCCTGTTGAGTGTCTGCAGCTGGCCCCCCTGGGGCCAAACACAGTCCTAATTGATTATCTGAATTGCTCTGCTTTAAGGGTCCCACAGTTACTGCTCAAGCTCTGCTGAGTTATTGCACAGCTTTCGGCAGCAGGATTTTACTGACTGCGGAGAATAAATTTGCTGTGCTTTATAGAGCACGGAGGAGCATATTTTCTAAATTGTAATTTTCTTAATAAATCGTTTTAAGATTGCGCTCTGGTAAACCCCAGGAAATTAATGAGAGCAATTCCAATATAGACATTATCAGAAAGGTACAATGCTAACAGCACAATTTTCAAAATTGGGCTGGGGGAATGTTCTGGGTTTACAGAGACCTCGGATGCGGCCATACAGCCATTCACCTCCACCAGTGTTTCTTGGACACTGGTTCCAGTTGCCTGTGGGATCTGCCTCCTCCCACTGGGAACCAGCAGGGATTTTACTCTGTTTCTCTAAATATTGTTTTATGAAAATAAATCCTAGGCCCAGATGATCCCTGTCCGCTTGTGTGAGCAGAGGGAACCCAGCTTGTGGGGGACAATGGAAAGGGAGAGAGTGTTCCTCCTACAGCGTTACTGCCTCTCCCTGAGACCCTGTGGGTGCACTGTGGGGATCTGACTTCCAGGGCTTTTTGTCAGATTCTCCATATGGCAGTCTCCTGCTTCCATGCCCATGAGGGTTCCCTTCCCATAATTCCCTAAACCCCTTTTATGTGAGGGGGGTTTCCCAAGAGACTGTGAGATGACCCCTTCCCCTCATGGGTGTGAATGATTCATTGTATGTACCTAGAGTCACACTAGCATATATTTAGGTGGATAAGACCTCTTGGGTTCCATCTAATCGAACTCTACTCTTTTCAGGTTAGGTTTTTTTTTCCCATTTAGGACACGCTTTTTCTCCCCCTCCCCCCTTTATTGAGTCAAACTTTTTTAAATGTCCTGAGCATTTTCCCCTCCTTTTCCTTCCCCTGGTAGAGGGGTACAATTGGTGACTTCCCCTGTCCTCCACTGCAGAGGGAGTAAAATGTTTGCTTCAGTTCGTTGTCTACTTGGCAGCTGCTGCTGTCTTGCCCTGTAACACTCATTACAGCATGTCCCTCTGAAGGGAAAGCAGTGGCAAAATCTGGACTAAATAGACCAAATGCAAGAAATAATAACAACTTGGCATTTCTAGGTAAGTGTGTATTATATTACTGCTGAGGGATCCCAGGTGTAGACCACACCACCAGGGTTCTTGGCCCTTTATAAACACATAATGTAAAAACTGTTCAGCATGCTTCGTATTCAAAGCATTTAGTAAACATTTGCTAATGGACCCTCACAACCTACCTGTGCAGTAAACAAAATTATCCATACATTACACAGAGCAAAATGGAGGCAGGGAGTTTATAAGGTGCCTGAGATCAGAGCAAAAGTTGATTTCAAAGATGGGGATTCCTGGCTCCCTGTTCTGTGCTTAGAGTAGTAGCTCACCTGGTGGGAGGGAGAGAAAAGGCTAAGTCTGAGGATGTTGTCAGAAAAGGATATACTGTGTCTACTGAACCTGAAAGAGTGTGAGAAAAAGACTGTTACAGAATATCAAGAAATCCTGCTGTGTAAGTCTGTGAGTGGGTTTCTTTTCAACTGCTAACTTTCAAGCAAATCAGAGGAGCTTGCTGCATCCGAAAAGAGAGTTTATTTATAGTCAGCAGGTGGCTTTTCAATATTCTTTCTAGTTTGCCTTCAGTCCTCCTGCTTCCAAACAATTTCAAGCAGCAAATATACTAGAGTGACCCAAGCAGAATTCAGTGCTCATCAGCTACCAGTGGGGATCTGAGTCTGAGAGAGATGAGAGCTCTTCCCCATGTCTCTATTTTCTTTAAATAAAACTATTCATTCAAAGAAGTTCCTCTCTTGGTTGAAGTGAAGCTTTTATGCCTGATGACAAACTTTGGAATCAAATTTCACAGCAATGAGGAAATACTTACTGAGAAAACTGAATGCCTAAAATGCAGGGATTGTGGTAGCAGCATTTTGCATGGAGCACAGTCCAATTATTGCCCTGGCTCAGTCAAGACTAAAATAGGAATAATAGCCACCTGATTCAGCATTTCTTCTCTTAGATGGCTTCCTTGGTATACTTTCCAGGGGTGCTATTGCACACACCCCTCTGTATATGCTGATTTATAATTATTGCATAGTACTGCATTATTTGTATTTGTATGGCCCCGGCCGTGTGCTAGGTGACCTGAACATTTACGCTGTCATTTCAACTGAAAATAGCACATCAGTCTGCCATCAGGGACATTTCAGCCAAATAACTCCTGCGTTGTCTGTTTGGTACTTAATCGAGAGAATCTTCCAAAGTCACTTTTATATGGTAAAACAATAAGAAAGGAGCCTGTAGGATAAACTATATTGTGGTTCGTAGTGTTACTTTCATCCCTGGCCATTGAAACATCCCCACAACAGCAGCACAGAAGTGCGTGTGCGTGTGTAAAGATGGGTCCACCAGAAAGGAGGAGAGTGAAACAGTCAGTATGCAAGTGCTTGTAGAGTAACAGTGAGTGTGTCATTAAATGCAGAGTGAGGCAGGATAAATGCACCATCTCTGGGTAGCAACAAATTAATAAGGCATCAACGATATCAAGCATCCCATAATTAAAGAGCTTTGGATTAAATGGCAGCATCTCTGCATGTTTTAGCCTCAGTACTGCGCTTGTCCCTGGAGTAACTGGAGAGAGCATGTCCTCCTCAGAGGGGAGACAAGGGAGAGGGAATGATGATGGTGTCTATTGGGGCTATCACTTACTGTGAAGACACTGAACAAATGAAGTTGAATGGACAGGAGGGCTGATTCCAAGAGATTTTCCTCTGCAACCCTTCTGCTGATCTGCAAACCACAGATCTCATCCTGCCACAGTGTGACCTGATTTCTTCATTGGTCTCTAGCCCATTCCCTGTACACCTCAAACACCAGATTGCTCCGTGCCCCATTGCCATCTTCTCACAGATCATGCTAAATATTTTTCCCATGCTACCCTGCACCATCTCCAACAGCCTTCTCACACCTACTGGGAATCTTGATGCTCTTCAGATTCCATCTCCAGATTCCTCCATGGTCTGACTCCTAACTGCCAATCAGATCCTACTTCTCAGGCCTCCCAGCTTCCCCATGTTCAATCATTCTCCATGTTAGTGACTTTTCTTTGTACTCTCTGCCCTTGCCCTTCTGTACAGGTATTTTCCTCTCTAGGCTGTAACGAGCTGTGATCATTTGATGATGCTTTTGTACACGAAAGACTGAATTAGGGAGTGAATCCACAGCAACAAGACATTTTGCTAGTGGAAATTCTGAAGGTAGAAATGGTGGGAGAAATAGAGTTGCCACCACCAGTTGAAACAGCTGTGGTGTTCATGGTCCCAACTGCTTCCTGAAGGAGCAGTTTGCAAGATGTCCAAGTTATGCTGAGTTGACTTTGATGCTGTTGGGATATAGCATTGCGTGATGATGTATGGCTTAGTGGTGAGCATGGTGTGAAACAGGGGAATGTAGTAATGCTATTCAGCGGTGCGGTTGTTGTGTCCCATAGGATCAAAGAACGGTTACAATTAACGATTGTCACGCTTCCTAAGGCTTGTCATTTGGTTAGCATCCGAATCTTATCGGAAGGATCAGAACACCTTGAAATGAAAGACCCAGACTGCAAGTCTCACCAGGCCCAGTCTTTCTTCTGGTATTTTGGCACTGGGGGTTCTGGTCCTGGCTACAAACCCGAACAGGGAGGGGAACTATCTGAGCCTTCATTTCAGTTCGTGGTCATCACCGAGCAGGATTGGGGAATGTTAGTTTACATACTGGGTCCTTACTGATGCCCCGGGATGAGACCCCCCCCTCTGCTGCTCTAACCCGAAACACTGTATTGAGCAGCTTTGGTTGGTGATTGATGAACTTTCCTAGTGGTAATTACAGATGAGGAATAGCAACCAACAAGTCTCGCCTCACAGATGTATGAATTATTGCGAGGCGTCCTCTGTAGTCTGGCCAGCAGAGCCCTCTAAAGTCGAGAGAAGCTGAGCATGGGCTGCTTGCCTGTTCTTGCCTTATCCCAGCCTCTGAGCGAGCCGTTCTCTAAATCAATCCTGGTGTTGGGAATTGAGGCGGTGGAGACATGAAGCCTGCCCCTAGCCACATGAAAGACGTGTCACGGTTGCAATTTAGGGGTCTGTGCTCTCAAGCAGCTCTCCCGAATTCCTCAATCCCAGCAGCCCTGGGGGAGGGGAGTGTGGCGCCCATACTTGGCTTTGTGGAACTTCTTGCTGCTAACATCCAGTTGAGCCCTGGTGGTCTGGCTCCAAGCTAAACCAATAGGCTGGGCGTTTATACTCTCTGCGTGTTGTAAAGGGATTTAACAGTGGCGGGCTTGGCAGATATTTTTTTATATGAGACAATTAAAATAATTTGGCTGCCAACCATACTGAATGTCGCCAGATTGTACATGACCCTGTGACTTTTCTGGGCTAAACCTACTCTGGGGATGGGAATTTGTCAGTGAGAGTAGGGAGGTCTAGTCCAAACAGGGAAGCCAGGAATGCACCATTTCTAATCTGTGCTTTTGATATTTCCTCCCATATGTGGTTTGGGGGAAAAGCCACTTAGCCTTCCTGCCTCACCATGCTAAGTGGGGTTAATGGTTCTTCATGGGATGTTTGTGTGCTGAAGATGAAACGTGTCCAGTATTATCATCATCAAATCTCTAGTCTCAAACAAATCCTGCATTTGTTCTCTTTGCTGGAATGTCAGTAGTCCTGGGTTATTTTGTACGTTCTTCCACATAAGATTTCTCCGATGTATTTTAAAGGGTCTTATCAAGTTACTGTGGTGTTGAGTGTATCTCCAAAGTCCCAGCTACCAGTTCAGCATGCAGTCCATTTGATTGGGCTATATTCATGGTGGCCTTTGCATTCCATTGATTCATTCCAACACCCTGATTAATTCCTTAACAGGACATTGTCCTGATTCTGGGGTCATAAAATCAACTTGATTTTAATGTTCTAGTTTGTCTCAACGTCAGCGTATATAACTTAATTTAATTGATGCATCTGGGACCGAATTATGGAAAAAAATCTAAACAAATGCAGCTTTTGGCCTCAGTCATAGATCTGTGTTAATCTGTGCACATGTGCTGCAAACAAGATAGCACTCCTGGACAGATTTGTTTGTGTTTCCATATGAGCCAAATGCTACTTTTTTTTTTCCCTTCTGTTAATTATTCAGTCCTAGAAGAATTGACTTTGAAATCCTACGGGCTGAGATAAGACTTAAACCCCTGTTATCTGCAGTTTTACAGGGTGGTCAGTTTATGGCCTAAATGTGGTGGTGAGCTTTGATATAGAGAGCCTTTTACAGAGAAGTGGAATGAAAGCCCAGTGTTATTTCAGTAGTTGGCAGTGGTCAGACTCTGGTTCTACTTAATGATACTTAAAAAAATCTACAGGCTTCAGTTATTGGGGTCTCATGGACTTTTTCCCATCCTTTCACTTTGTACCTCTCGAGTCTGTCTTACAGTTTCGGTTTAATTCAACCCCAGCATAGCAAAGGCAAAACAAGTGAGCTGCTTTAAGCTCTGCATTTCAGAGGCTTTGTCCTCCTGCACTACATATGGTGCTGTGTGACTCTGCCGTCTAGTGGCTGGCCAGTAAAAAGGATGCTGCTTCCTATGCTAACAACAATCCCAGCTAAGGGAGCTCTCTTGTAGCTAAAGTACTGGGTGCGGGTGGTCTTTAGAATGGAAGGACCTAGGTTCTTGCCCTTGCGCTGTGTGTGATTATTACAGAAATTCTGTGCGTTTGTCTGAAGTACATGCATTTGTTACACTCTCCAGGAAACCCAAGTGTCACTTTCTTTATGGAACCAGGAAATTTAGGGTTTTTTGGGGGGGAGAGGGGAAAATGTCCATAAAAGAAAAACTCCTGGGGCCCCAAGTGCAGCTCGGCTGGTTTCATTGCTGTGTTCCAGTGGCCAACCAGCAACATTTCTCCAGATTTTGGGTTCTGATGTGATTGTGGGGAAGTTCTTAAGAGCCAGAGTGCCATTGCATGTGCAGATGAGGTAAGTGGACTTTACTCTAAGGGAATCTTCCCAGCATGCTTGTTTTGATAACTCCATTTCTGGCTGTATACAGCTCCTTGGTCAGATTGTAGTGATGTTAGTATAAACTCCTCTTGTCAGCCTCCTGTAACAACATCGCTCGCTACCAGAGATGGCAACAATTAGCATTCTTGTTAAACAAAAAACAAACACACACCCAAAACAACAACAACAAAAACCCCCAACCTACTCGTGTCTTGGAAAGAAGGGAAACCAAATAAAAAATTTAATACTGAAGAAAGGCAAGAAATGCAGTTGCCATGGAAACTCCAGAGTATAAGCCGAAACTTTCCAGCAAAAAGAACTTAAAATGAGAGACTTGAGTGCGAAGCCTTGGCAGGAAGCCAGCAGCCTCCCCCGCCCTCCTCCTCCTGGGCCAAGATAGTGAGTCTGTTACTCCTCTCAGTCGGCTCTGCCATGCTGTGGCTGGGAAGCAAGCTGGGAATACAAGCTCAGTGCAGCCAGAGCTTGCCGTGAGGAAGACAGCATGGAGCACTAGGGTCTGTGCCCCCACCAGCTCCGAGACAAGGCGGCAGCTGTCAAAAGGCGCACTGTGTGTATGTATCTGCTTCCTTGCTGCTCTCATGTATGAGTGGGGAGCGGTCTGCACCTCTGCAGGTTCGGGAGTTAGCCCAGAGGTGGGAGATGGCGGAGGAAGCCGTCAGAGTACTGAAGAATGTCTGTCTGTCTGCTGGCTGTTCTTCCTAATAAGACTGTGCCCTTTTCTAGCACAATCAATCCAAGGCTCTCAAAGTACATTGCAAACATTTCAGCCCCAGAACTCCCTGTGAACTAGAGTACTACTTGGATCCCCATGTTGGAGGTGGGGCAACTGAGGCACAAAGGCTTGCCCAAGGTCACACTGTGAATCCATGTCAGGGTCAAGAGTGGAATTTGGGAGTTTCGGACTCCAAGTCCTGTAATCTCCTCCCCATATCCCACATCATCCCCTTTTAGTTCGGCCATAGGACTTGGCTGTTTGTCAGGTTGCTGAGGCACTTGACGTTGTGTGTCTGGAAACACTAGGTATTTTTAACCTTTTTGAGTGTAAGCAATATTGTAGCTAAGTGGTCTGCCTGTAGTTAGTGTGTTACTGTCAGCCATGTGCTGCTAGGGCCTGTAATCTTTGGGTTAGCTACTATCAAGTCTCCAAACATACTTCAGTGAAGATATTTCATATCTCCCCCCCCCCCCCGGTTTATTTTGGGGCTACAGTGTGTGCCCAGGTGGTGGTGTATGTTGGTGAAAGGCTTTGAGAAGGGAAGCAAATCCTCAGTACTCCAAAAACAGGTGGCCAACAATTTGTCACCTATCGGGGTACCCTCAAAGCAGAGGAAGCTAGTCCTTGTCTCCTGCAGGTTTCTTCAGCAGCTGTTGGCGTCTGTCCTTGAACCATTTGCTTATCTGGTCTCAGAGGGTACGTCTACATAGCAAAGAAAAACCTGCAGCTGTGGGTTTTTCTTTGCTGTGTAGATATACTCAGAGACCTGGTTGAGGTGAAAATAGATGTTCAGTAACGATAGCTTAAATATAGCTAAATCTCCCCAACTCTCTTCTCTCTCTTCCCTCCCCCCCCAGCACTCTTATCCCCCCAGACAATTCACTCTAGTGATGTGTCCCATTCACAGATCTTGCTCAGAGTAGTCTCTCAACTCTGCCCTCCAATCATTGCAATATTAGAATATTATGTCTTTCTGTTTATATGATGAAGTTTTGATTTCTCTGAGGGGAAGGAACAATGGAACAAATATATTATTAAAAAGCTGTGTGCTGTATTTTGAAAAATGAGTAAATTTATTTGATGGGCTATAAATCACTGGTCTGCAAAACGAAATATCTAAATAAATAAGTTCTGGGCTATTACTTATTCACGTGGTGGGGAAAAAATCAATATCCATGCCAGTTTTGAAATCTGCTGATGTGTGGATAGCTAAGATCAAATGAAGTAAAAAGGAAAGGTGGGACAGGCCCAGGGTATTGGATTTGGAGACCATTGGTGTGAAGGATGGTTTTTGGGAGAGATCAATGCAATAAACCTTGTGTAGTCTCTTAGGGGAGCAAGCTGCCTGCCCCAACCTCAATTCAGAAACAGCAGGAACCCCCCAAAAGACTCCACAATGTCCCACTGCTGCAGTAGCTGCTTACCTTTGCTGCTGTGCCCTGGAATGCACCATGCTGATAGAATCCTGAGTAAGGAGGAAAAGTTGCCATTGGTGGTAGAGGAACCTGGAAAAGGTTGGTGATTTTCCTCTGGCTCAGCATCCCTGAATTTGCAGACTTAGCCAAATGCTACCTCAGTCTTTTTTTTTTTGGTCTAATGCACCTTATTTCCAGCTCCTTCTCAAGTGACTTCTGGTTCCAGCCATGTTACAAATGCTCTGAGAACACCTTTTGCTAGGATTGTTTAGTGAACCAGTGTGCCAATGTGAAAACGAAATACAGTAATAAACATGTTTGTAGGGGTTCACTTACAGTTTTAAGGACACCAGGGGACAGTAGTTTATCCCGTTTGTGTGCAAGTGTAGATGGACATCCTCTTTTCCCAGCGTGGTTATAGCCGATAACAAAGGCTGCTTCCAAACTCTCTCATTTGTTTCTCCTGTACGACCCTGGAAGCTGTGGGACTGGTGTACGTGCTTTCAGCCTTTACATTCATTCTACGTTTCTATCAGTCCATTTACAAGTATTGATAATCGTGCAGTTTCCCATCACCTATTTTAATGACCACACACGCAGTCCGTGTGTTGAACCGTTTGTCCTTAAGATATTGTTGACCAACCTGTCAGTAAGAACTGGTGTCCTGTTAAACCAGCGAAAAGCTATTGGTCCATGTGCAGAATGAGAACCCTTTCAACAGAGCTGGTTCTGAGGGGTATTGAATATCTGCATCTCCCCTGGCTTCAGCAGGAGAGGGGGCAACGGAGGGTCAGGCCAGAAGGGAGGTGATGGGGAAACACTGATTATTTTTTCATTACTAATAAACTTTAAACTTTCAACATTAGAAGACTTAAGTTTTTTTTAAATAAAATCTTTTCTCAAAGGACTAAATAGCTCCAAGAAATGTCCGCCGGATGCAGAACTTTGACCTCCAGGTCTCTGGTTCCAGTTTGAAACACTGGGCAGTAACCAAAATTAGGGACTTCCTGGGGACCGTTTAAAGGCCTGCGTGGAGCAAGGTGGGAATGGACCATGGGTCTGTGTTCAATGGGTTTGGCAATGGTAGCCCAGAGGCTGACGTCTGAATGGGGTATGGAACCTCCACCTTGCCGGTGGTCCCTCTGGGTAAGAGTTGGGGCACCTTGGCCGAGTTGGGTGGGGGCAGCTCTCATGCTGTAGTTGTTCTGTGCATAAAGAGCCCCTCAGTACCAGGGCTGTGAATCCACAGTTGTTCACCAGTACGAAATTCACAGAGAATCATTAAAACGTCATTTGCTCCGTTGCCGAGGGGCTGTCAGACCAGCGTGTAGCACTTATGGAGCCTGATATGCTCTACAAACCATGCAACTGGCTAAAACAATAGCATCCCGGTATTGTGCTAATTCTCCTATTTCTGTAAGCCCCAGACTAAACAAATCTCCGTCACTTACTAAATGGAAATCTCCTGCCTAGGGGCAAAAAGACCACAAAGCAGCCAGGCCAAAGCAAATAGCACTTATGCAAAAGCCAGCAGCAATTGCTCGTACTTCCACTGCCTAAGTTTGGTTTCTGCTATAAGAAGAAGAACAGGAGTACACGGCTGCTACTCTGAAACCTGCTATAAGAAGGTGGCTCTAGGAATGAAAATTAGAAATTAAAGAGGCCTGAATGGTGTAGTATCGTTCCTGCGTCTAGTCTTCGTGCTGAGTTAGAACAGAAATGAAATGGGAAGGACTATGATCCAATAGCATATGGAAAATTGAGAAAACCAGCTCCATTTGGGGACTATAACATAGGACACAAGCCTGTGAAGCTTGTCAAGATATGGATTAAAATCGGCATTTCAAGTGCCTCTTTCCTCCAATTTCCTGCACTTTTCAGAGCTGTCTCAGCCATATCCTGTCATACTAGAGCACATCCACTTAGCTGGATAAATACAGGATAACATATTACACGTTGAATCATGTGAGAAAACACTGTCAATGTATCTGCCTGGCACGGCTTTGCTGACACAGTGTTCAGACCAACTATTGTAGTTTGCTGCCATCCCTTCCGGGCTGTGATGATGTCAGCTGTCATGGGCTAAGCAGAATTGGGCTTGCTCACTTGGCTGGGAGGCCTCCCAGGGAGACCATGGTACTGCAGGTAGATGGGTTGGTGACTCAGCAAGTGGCACTCCTCTTCCTAAGTCAGTACCAGGGTGGTTCTAGAGGGTGCCGTACTACTGCAGGTCTCTTGAATACAGTTGTCTTCACTTGCTATGCCAAGCGGCTGCTGCATTGCTGTATATAATTAAAGTACGGTCAGGTTTCACCCCAGAAGTGGCTGCACTTCATTAGTGGGTTGAATGATGTTCATATGATTCGTAAAATGCTCTGCACCACTGAGAGGAAAGAAGCTGTACAACTGCAAAGTACGCAGTGGTACTGCTGGAACCTGCTTTGTTCGTGACTGTATGGTGAGTAATGTCAAGTCTGCCATGGGCAGATCCCAACAGATCAGTCAGCGTTTCTGTGCTCCTCTCCTGGTGTATCCTAGAGCTCCGTGTTGAATGCTGAGGGGGAAGCTGCCTCTTCCCCACTCAATCTATGTGATCATCAGGTTTGTTCTTATGTTCGCTTTAGTTCTGGGGCAGCTGCTGTTCTCAGCACTTGAAGCAGCCAATCACTGTTCTATCCTAACAGTCTTTCCTCCTATGCTCCAGACTATTATGCCTTTGTGGGAGGGAAAGGGTCAGGAGTCGGAGTTTTGCAGGCTCCCAGGGAAATTACTCACAGAGAGGTGCTGTGTCTCTCGAATCTCTCCTCTCTCTCCCACTTGCCTCTCTTTCTCCTTGCGCCCCTTTGCCTCTCCGACCCATGGGAGAGTGCTGGATTTCACTTCCTGCCGTCCCCTGCATGTCTCCCTAGAGCTTGGGAGGAGGAAGAGCGGAGCCTGTGGATAGGTCTTTACCCAGGGCAGGCAGCCCAGTGAATAACATTCTATGCTTTCCCTGCCTAGGACTAAGTGGCTTCTGATCCAAATATTTTAGCAGCCTAGGTAAGCATAGGAATTGTCCAGCAAATTTAGTGTGAGCCCCAGGTTAGGGATGGAAGTCCCTTCTGCAGTGGGTTTTGTGTGTCCCAGGATTGATGGCTCCAACTGGCAGTTCTCAAGCACCCTGGCAATCCCACAACTTTATTCAGTTCCTGTTCCACTTTGAATAACGTGACCTTCCTCAGATTCTGAGTAGGTTTCCAAAAACCCACTCCCCAAATCTGGGCCTTCTGTGTTCTCTTGGTTTCTGTCTGCCAAATCTGTTTCCAGCTGGTTCAACCACAAAGGGATCAAGCAGAAATGACCAATTCCCAGCTTTTGAGATTTGTATGGCAACCCACCTGGATCATTGCTACATGTCTTTAGTAAATGCTGCTGCCTCAGATGTTGCATCATTAAGAGAATCTAAAAGCATCCTGCCTGCTTGTGCTAGCAAGAATATTTCCTTCCCTGCTTCGCCTACGTTGATGTTGGGCCTGCAGCCTGTTTCTGTGTTTATGTATATTGATTTCCCGGTTTTGAATTTGGCCTTCATTGCTAAATTTCTGGTAATTTTGAAAAGGACAACGATTTCCGTGTGGGGTGGTTTTTCTTTTTCCCCCCCATCCTTTCTCTCTTCTCCTCCCCCCGCCCCCAATTGCATGAAAAAATGTGCAGTTTTGTTCCAGGCAATTTTGGCGGGGGGGGGGGGGGGTTAGAAATGTTGCTGTTTGTAAAATTTGTCATTAAATGGCTGGTTTTGTGTTAGTGTGAAAATTCAGCATATTACATTCAGAAATTTTTATATATGGTAGGAAGGGAATGGTCTTCATTTGAAAACAGGCTTGTTTTGAGGGAGAGAGCTTTACATTTCATTTTTTGGCAGGGGAAATATATATTTTTAGCCTTTGGACTGGAAGGCTAAAATGTAAAATTTCTGCAGTTTCCTGAATTTGTTGGGAATGTTTTACACAGCCCTAGTTTATCTGAAACGTGCAGTTATATGATTGGCCTGCTGCACACGTCTTTGGCAAATAAATGATATTCTAACCTCTTGGCAAGTTTGCTGACATGTTACCATGCAAGAAAGGCATTTATCATTAGTCTGCGACAATTGAAACGTAGCCACGTGCAGCAGCATCTGTCAGAGTTACAGACTAGCTCGGTTAGCAGTTTCCTGCTACGTTTTGGTGTGAGTGAGTCAATGGTAAAGATGTAATCAGACGAAGGGAACAAAAAATGAATACGGTGCTGATTTAAAAGGCGAGATATAGAATTAAATATGGAGAGCAACTCTTACTGTGTCAGTGGGAGATGCGTGCAGCTAGGGGCTGATTCTGTTCCCGTTGACTTGAATGGTGCAGGATCCCAGACACTTAGAGACAGGGCCGGCCTTAGGGAAAATGGCACCCTGCGTGAACATGCATTTTGGTGCCCCGGCCTCCATGGGTGTGGTGCCCCCCCCATGGGCTGCCCACCCTTCCTTCCCCTCTAACCCCTGCACTGTGCCCCCTTCATCCCAACCCCTGCACTCCCATCCTCAGCCCCAACATCTGTGCCCCTAGCCCCTATACTGTGCCCCTTCACTCCAACCCCTGCACTCCCTTCTTGTGCCCCAAACCCTGTACCCCTTCACTTCTACCCTGGTACCTCCCTCGTGCACCCTAAGCCCTCCACTGTGTCCCCTTCATCCCAACCCCTGCCCCCTCCTGTGCCCCTAACCCTTGCACTATGCCCCCTTCACTCCACCCCCTGCATCTCCCTCCTGAACCTACGTGGGGAAATTGACCCACCTGGATGAACAAAGCAGCCGGTATTGCTGCTCGCTCCCATGCTGGACTGCTGCTCCTCCGCCCAGTGCACATGGAGAGGGCTGCATAAGGAGAGGGCAGGAGAGCAGCAGCTGCTGATACCTCAGCACAGCCCAGGTGAGGAAGGGACCTGAATGCAGGGAGTCCTGGTGTTGGGGGGGGGGGGGGAGACTCTGTGTGTGTGTGTGTGTGTTGGGGGGAATGTGTGCACCTGAGTGTGAGTACGCGGTCTCTTTTTAAGAAAGCACTCACGATCAATTGTGTCCAGACACAAGCAGCCGGCAGCAGCACACACAGATTTCCCCTGTCCCATCACCCCAGCTCAGTGGAAATTGGGAGCGCGTGTGTGTGTGTGGGGGGGAGGGGAACAACGCATCAGCCCCCCCCCTCCCTCCCCCCAGCAGACAGGAAGACGCTCCCAGTGATGGTCTGGAGTGGCCAGGGGTGGCTCTGAGGGGGAGGCGGGGGACAGGAATGGCAGCAGCTGCACACGTGGAGGAGGGGTACCCCTGCTCCAGAGGTGTCACTTGGTCCGGACGGCTGGTCATCCAACTGCCCCCTGCAACTCGGGTCTCTCTCCCTGACCCCCCTCTCCAGTGCTGCTGCTCGCCTGCCTTACGCCTCTGTCAGCCCAGCTGAGAGAACAGTGGATGAACCCTTAGGGCTCCATCCTGCAAAACGCTGAGCACCATGGCCCCAATCCAGTATGCACTGATTAAAGTGAAGCATGTGAGTAGGGCCCTGCCAAATTCACGGCCATGAAAAGCACGTCACGGACTAAGAAATCTGGTCTACCCCATGAAATCTCACTATTGTAGGAGGGACTTCTGTGCTGTCTTCAGAGCTGGGCAGCCGGAGAGCGCGGCTTCTGGCAGCGCCACCGCCAGCAGCAGAGAAGTGAGGGTGGCATGGTATGGGGGTCCTCACTTTTGGGGGGGCAGGGCTGGCCTAATGGGTGGGTGACAGCCCAGGGCACCGTGATCAAAGGCCACTGTGGTCACAACTTAAGTTCCCTCTAAGCTGTGCGGCTGTGCCGCAGCTTATCAAGGGCTGTGCAGTAGTCCAGGAGGGAGAGGCACCTCTTCCCCCGGCCCTGGGGCTGCTGTGGCAGGAGAGGACTAGGGGGAGTCCTCTCTCCCCGCTGCAGCCCCGGGACCATCTGCACCCAACCCCCTCATCCCCACCCGAGAGCTCACACCTCAGCCCCCTCCCACACTCCGAACTCCTCTGCCCCACCACGCCACACACAAGCTCCGTATTGGTGTATATAATAAAATTCATGGATGTAAAAAATTAGAGGGAACATTGGTCACAACTCCCCCCCCCCACCACCACCACCACCCCACCCTTTAGCTCCCGAGTGCTGGGCCTGGAGCCAGGGACAGGCTGGGCTCTAGCTGCTACTCTTGGCCAGGCTGGGGAGGGCTGGGACAGACCCACCTCCAGGAACCCCCCTCCCCCCCCCCCCCCCCCCGGGTGCAGGCAGCTCCATAGCTGCTGGCTGGGAGTCCAGCTCTGCAGGCAGCACCACCGCCAGCAGCAGCTAGGAGTAAGGGTGGCAATACCATGACCTACAATAGCCTTGTGACGCACCCCTCTGTGGGTCTGAGTTTGCCCCTCAGTGAGGTGGGGAGAGTAAGTCACTGAGATTAGGGCATGGAGACGGCCATCTACAGCAGTGCAGAGTAGGACCATTTTGTGTTTGTTTTCTTAAGTTATTCTTAATGCCTCAAGGCATCATTTATTCAGCTCAAATAAGAAGTGAGATCTCCACTGCTGGTGGCATTTTTGTTTAAAAGTTCCTCCTTTTAGCTCCCCAAAAGGCTCAGGCATTTTCTTAAAGGGGAAAAAAAGCTCTCGGAAAAATAAACCGCTACACATATTTTGGCTTTATTTGGGTTTTTGAAGAACCCAAATGTGAGTGCATCTGGAAACCAAATTCTGTGCCTGAGCCAAGCTTTCTGGAGGAAATTAATTGCTCCAAACCAGAACAACAGAGAACTCCAGTGTGATTTTTTATTCGAGCATTTCAAGGATTAAACACCTCAATAGTCCTGCAGGGGGCAGCAGAACTGCAACAAATGGCCTCGGCAATCTGTAGAGGGGAGAAATTGCTGCCGGGCCGAGAGGCAGACTGTACAGCCGTGCCCGTGTCTCAGCTTGGGCTGGCGTTTGCCTGCAAGGGCCTGTGTGTTTTCTCTCCACTGCGGGTGGAATTTCAAATAAGGAGGCAAACAACATGGAGGGCTTGTTACGTGAGAGTGTGTTTGCTGCTGACGTGGCACCAGGGCCCTGCCAAAAAAGAACGGCTCGGTAAGGCTGCACCCCTTGACTGTGAGGCTGCAGCTTGGGAACTTTGGGGTTGTGCGCCTGGGGGTATTAAAGACGCCATAAAGAATCAATGGAGCATTAGCGAGAACCTTCTCTGAAGCTGCTTGAAAGCCCCTTGCATGTCCGTCTGATCATTCTCTCATTATACATAAAACATGAGCATCATACAATCGTGCTGGTAGCATTTTCACTTGGACACAGTCGTCATCATCTCTGTGCTTGCCGTGGGATCGGTAGTGCCTCCCCTGAGTGCTTGGGACAGGCCAGGACTGCGGGGTTTTCTCCATTGCAAAATGGTAACATGTTTGAGCTTGATTGTAAACTATCAAGTTAGAGGACACCGTGTCAGTCGCAACTTAGCAGTCAGGGTGGAACAGGGCTGATCTCAAGTTTTTGTACAGCTTTGTTTTTAGAGGGTCTAAATCAACTTGGCTGCTATTCGTCAGAGTGTTTTTAGGGTTTCCCTGGCAATATTGCAGCTCTGTATTTTTAAAATCTGTTTTAACTTTGTAGGTGCTGTGAGCTGAGATGTCCAGCCATTCCTGGTTGGTGCAGGGTCAGGAATTCTGCAGGAAACATTGGGCACATTGCTTTGAGTTTTGGGGCAAAAGCCTGGGGCTCTTCTTGGGTTTTATCTGAATCCGCTTGTCCATTCTTACAATAGCCAGGTTAACATGATTGTCCCTGTAAGGGAACCAGCCAAAGCGGGACTCAGGCAGAAGTGGCTGCAGGTTTGAATTTCAGGTTTAACTTTCCTTCGCTACCCCATAACTGCACAAATCGTCATCAGTGAAGTACAGTTTTCAAAGGGCCCTCTTCTGTGGCTACTAGGCTGTTCTTTGAAGTGTAGACGCTTTGCCTGAAGTTGTCCTGCTGCTGCTCTGGAGTGCTTAGCAATGTGGCTTTTGTGTTCCAGGTGGTCGCTTGGGCTAGCCAGCCAAGTTTGGACCCAGGGGTTTGGGGTGGGCTTAGGCGGCTAGCCTGAGCCACTGCCAGTGTTGCAATGTTCACACCACTAGTTTTAGTGCGCTAGCTTGACTGGAGCTAGTGTGAGTCTGTCTAGCTGGGCTTGGAGGTACGCTCCCAGCTACAGTATAGACATAGGCCACCATGGGAATGTGCCACAAAGCTTGGGAAACCTGTTCCCATACAGATCCTTCTTTTGCAAGATGACAGCTCAACGCTGTTCACGTAACAGCTGTCAATGGCCGAGAAATGGGATGAAAGAGATTTCCTTGGATTTTCATTCTTTCCACCCGAGTGGGGTAGAGCTCCAATTTTCTCAAAGATAGAGCTTCCCTGGATGCACATTTGTCCTAGCATTGCCTACCATTTTATCTTCTTTGTTGTTGGCATCCTTTCGTCTGCGAGAGATGGTGGAAATTGCAGCCTATGATGTAGATGGTTTGCAATGTCTCATGTGACCTGAATAGTCCAATACTGACGACTAAATCCTTCAGACCTCTTAATGTCTGCAGGCAACAGGTTCACGTCCACTGGAGAACAACAAATGCAGGGAATCAGGTGAGCAGCAACAAGAAGGGGTAAGTAACCCAAGCTGCAGCCGGAGGAGAGAGCTTTAGCCTCTTTGAGCCTCTTTCATCCAAAGAGCTCACAGTGCTTTCAGTGTTAGGTGAGGCTGCAGCATGCCCCAGGGGCAGGGTAAGTATTCTGTCCACTTGCACTTAGACAAACTGAGATACAGAGCATTTAAGTGACTTGCCCAAAGTCAAACGGCAAACCAGCAGCAGACAGGATTTGAACCCAGATGACTCTCCTCCCTTAATCTAACCAGCAGACCATGCGCCCTCCATGTAATGTCCTCTCCTACTGTCTAAAGTTAATGAGGCTCCTTCGTGGGAGTTGGGGAAACAGAAGCACTTAGAGGTATTCCCTCTGCCTGGTGTATTGGAATGTCTGTACTCAGCATGGCTGTGAGCAATCTGTTCGTTCAGATTTATCTGTGTTGGCCAGACTGTCTCCTCGTTTAAACAGAGTTGCTATGCAGTCTGAACTCCGGCTGGGGAAGAGCTGTGCCTCAGCCCCTTCAAAGTTCTGTTTGGAGAAAAAGGGCCTTCGTACAAATAGCTGAACAGGAACTCCTCCTTGAGGTGAATGGGGTTTGGAGGGGCTGGGGGCTGTTGCATTTAGCTTGGCACAGTAAACATGGCTTCTGCTCTGTGTGGGGCTGTCCGGAGGAGGAGGAAGATTTGCAATGTTCTACAGATGCTGATTAACGCTCCTTGGTGAGCTGCAAAAGATGAATGTGGTCTGTCTGATCCTCTCCTGTTTGGGATACTAGGAGTGTGGCCTCTCTCGTGCTCCCTACCTCTGCTGGATACACCAGCAAGAGTTCCCTGTACTAGTGCGCCTGCATGCTCCCTGGCTTCCCATGGTGTAAACCACACTGGCACCGGCTACGGCACTGGGCTTGCCAGATCAATTTGTTCTAGTGATCTGCACCACCCGAACCCTCTGTGCCGTCTGAGTATAAATTGTTCCTGCGGCTTTCCAAGCTGAGAGTTTCAGAAAGCAGGAGGAGTATTTTTCAGCTTGCATTTTGCACTAGATGCTCAGGCTTCAACCTCTCGATCCTAGGGTGTTCCTCAATCTCCTCCTATATTGTTGGGGAGTTGGAACTGAAAATTTTAGAATGGAAAATGTGGTCTTGTCAGGCGCTTCCTTAAACCCCTAACCCCACCATCTGGATGAGCATTACTCTGAGCACAGCTGCAGCTCAGCATCCAAGCTCGTCTAACAGTCTCTGAACAATCCAAAAGCTCCAAGCAAAGGTCAACTTATAAATACACTCTCGTCCCATCCTCCCCGCAAACTGCTCCTGGAAGGAGACACGAGAATACATTGGGAATTCTCTGACCTTGTGTAATTTTTAGTCCAGTTTTTATCATCTGCTGGCTATGCGGAGGCCCATGCACAACAGTTTAGCCAGTCTCTGTCCACTTTCCGGTGAGCAGACGCACACATCACAAAAATCACCACCAGGAGTAGCACTGTGGCCTTTTCTGCTGTCTACCTCTGGGCATCAAGTAATGAAACTGGCGCAGAAAGTGGGCTGTGAATAGAAGATCCAGCTGCCCCATTCATATTGGAAGGTTTGGCCAGTCTGGCAACTTTCATCTTGTTGTATTCAGGCTTCCTGCATGCCCTGCCTCTTTTCAGAGCAGCTGGTTAGGTCCAGTCTCCATGCTGGATTTCTGCACAACCCCACCAGGGAGAGTTTCAGGGGTTAGCTCAGAGCTGCACGGCAGAGCATGACTCTGAGATTCTACTCCCTGGATATGCATGCAACTCCTGTGGGAGAAATAAGGTTGAAACGACCAGTGCTTTTGCAGGGCAAGCTTGCCTGCCTCGGTATTCTCCCTGCATATTCTGTTCCCTCTCTCGTGTGTGTGTGTGTGTGTGTGTGTGTGTGTGTGTGTGTTGCCTCTTCCATGCTGCTCATGCTTCCTGCATCAACCCCCTTCTTCCCACCATTGGGTGAGGAGACCGTTGGAGTTGAGTAGCATCAGGCATCTCAGAATGGAGTTTTACCCTTCTTGTCGTCCTTACGCCAGCAAAATAGGAAGGAAAAGGCTCTGTTTTCTGTGCAGTCTCCTCTTGGCCTGGTGTACCATTCATTTCAATAATAAAGTGTTTCCTTTCATTCTCAAACAGTCGGGCCTCTGCCAGAGCCGTAATTGTTCACAGATGACTCATTTTGGCTGCAGGATCAAAACTAGGGAAAAGTGCTGTTTGTACAGTCTTTGAAATGTACGAGATGGGAAGAGATGTTCACGCTTCATATTTGTACCATATGTTGTTTCCAAATTTCAGTAGAGCCTTTGCATTTCAAAAGAAATGTCAGTCCTGTCCTGGGGATGATTTAGTAGGAAAGAAATGGCCAGAGCTGTGAGCAAGCCTGCTAAGCTGAGAGCAAAATTGCGCATGTGCTCTCTATTATGTGGAACAATCCAGCACAGGCTGGCTGGGAAGCTGGACTACTGTGGAGATGATCTAATGTAGTAGAACCTCAGCGCTACGAACACCTCGGGAATGTAGGTTGTTCGTAAGTCTGAAACGTTTGGAACTCCGAACAAAACATTACGGTTGTTCTTTCAGAAGTTTACAACTGAACATTGACTTAATATAGCTTTGAAACTTTATTATGCAGACGAAAAATGCTGCTTTTAACCATCTTAATTTAAATGAAACAAGCACAGAAACACTTTCCTTACCTTAGCAAATCTTTTTTTTAAACTTTCCCTTTTATTTTTTTAGTAGTTGGCGTTTAATATGGTACTGTACTGTATTTGCTTGTGTGTGTCTGCTGCTGCCTGATTGCATACTTCCAATTCCAAGCGAGGTGTGTGGCTGACCAGTCAGTTTGTAACTCTGAGTTTCGACTGTAGGTCTCTTTTTTTTTTTTTTTTTTTTTTCCCCCCTCTGATGTGAGAGTCCGTCTCTTCCACTGTCTGAAATGCTGCAGGCCCCCCAGCTGTGATTTTAATCAAAGCCAAGTTAAACTTTTCTTTCTGTATATTTGTAGAAGCTGTTTTGAAATCTTGAGTTGTAGCAAGTGTTTGCACTTTCTTTTCTGTAATGGAAATAAAATGAACATGTGTAGAATCCTCATTGTGCAGCGGGCACTGGTCAAAAGTGATTACTAGCTGGCAACTGTTTGGTCCGAGTTAGTGAGTTTCAGCCCCATTCTTAGTGGGCAGGTGTTCGTCTCTCAAAAATCTATTGCTGCAGTCTCAGTGGAGAGGCCATGGAGCCTGAGTTCTGCTTTCGCTGCTGGAAATGGTCGCTTAGGCTGAGGTGAGAAGGTGATGGCATGATGCCTGCACTGTTGTTGCCTGTTGTGCACCTGTTCTGTAGACAGGGTGATGGGTTGTATGAAGTTGACAGTTGTCCACAGGGCAGTGTCCCCAGGCCACCAAACTAATGTCATATGAGTCACCAAACAGGCATCAGAACACTGGCCCTAGCCACTTACTGCTTGGTCAGGGAGAAGCCAGTTATCCCATAACTGTCCCCTAGGGGCTGTGTGGCTTTGTGAGTAGCATCCTCTCTTGGAGACAGAATCTTGACCTAGATCATTGGTCTGATCCAGTAGGAAGTCCCTATGTTCTATAGATTCAGACCTGGCTTGGTAGAATTTGTGATCTAGCAGTGGGAGGCTTTGTAGCCTGCCCGTCCCCTGAGACATCTGCTTCCCACCAGCAAAAAGAACGTTGGATCCTCACCAGCATCACCCAGTCACACTTGTGATCTGGTTGACGCTACTTGCCTATTTCCTGTTTGTTGTTCCTTCCCCTCTGTTCTAATGTTTCCCTCTGCATGCTCCACTCACTGTTCAAATTGCACTTGGCCATAAACAGTGCATCAAGGACAGGCAGTGACCCTTTGAAGCCAGCTTGTAATCATTAGAGTCTAAAGGCATGTGAGCCTTGCTGGGTCTGCCTGTCGCACTGTTTTTAGTTCATCAAGAATAATCGCAAAAGCTCCCATTTTAAATCATTTTGAATTGACAGCACTTTGCTGAAGAAGTGACTGAACTGGGCTTGTAATAGACCAAAATATTCACCAATGTTGAATCCCAGACCTTTCAGATCAGTGTATCATTTCAACTAATGAAGTGTACAAATCATGCAAGGCAGATCACCAATGAGCGCGGTCACATTCAGGCACTAGGAAAAGCAAGAATAGTTTGTCAAGCTGTCATCAGGTGGCTGTCGGCAGGCAATGGAAGGAAGGAGGTAGCCAGAGGGAGAAATAACTGGACACTATTGAGCAAAGGAAACTCTGCTGAATATTGGGAAACAGTGAGGCCTGCTGCACTATGGAGTAGTCGTCCCAAGGGAAGGGGTGTGGGGAAATTGCTTTGGGTGAATGAAAATGGGACTGGATGTAGCACTGCAGAACACAGTGGAAGAGTTGGTGGGGTAGCTCTTTTCCATCTCTAACTTTTAAGGAGCTCTTAAGAAAATCCGTGCAGTGGACATGCTCCCTTGCCGCTGTATGAGGAGGCTTGTATATGCACCTAGATTTTTTTTTTAAGTCTGGATTTCAGCTGACAGTCTATTACCAATGGGCAAAGCAGCACACTGATACCTGGCAAGAGTGACTTGATGACCTGCTAGATTTTTTTCTATAATTTTTATTCATATGTCTATTCATGACTTTTATGAATATATTGGGGGAAATTAATTTGCTCTGTCCAAGTCTCCCCAGTGGCACCCCAGTCTGAGAGAGTTTGTTCTGGTAGCCCTAGTGTTGCGATGATGTGCTGGACCAGAAGAGCCCTCACCATGGGGGAGGTGAGATCTAAATTGTTGCTGTTAAATTAAAATTAATACATGTTATAATGTTTCACCACGTGTGTTACTGATTAACTGTTCAGTTATTCTCCACAGATTGAGGCTGGCTGTTCAATTTTGGCATTTCACTGCACTAGGACGGTGAAACAAGATTGATTACTTTCCCTTTCTGCTTCCGCACTAGCATTGCGCTGTTGTGTTTCCATCGTCTACACTATGTGGGAAGGGTTTAAATCAAAACAAACCGAGTTTCAATCAAATTTAAAAATTGATGAAAATATTTCCATTTGGTTTCATAAAACTTTTTAAAATCATACCTACATTTCAGGTCTAATCTTATTAATGGGGTGCCCCTTTACAAATGTCTGATGTTTTTTCAAGACACACAGTCCCATCGGACTGCTGGAGTGTCGGTAGGGTTAAAAGATTTACTTTTGTTTCCAAAAAAGATTCCCCAGTTGTGTAATGTGATGCCTAGAAGCAAATAAAACCTGGCCCTGAATATAACCAACTCTGTTTGCAGGGTAGCTTGTAAATTCTGTGGCAGGGAAGGGGAAAAAGCCATTTATCACATTGAAAAATTAAGTTTGTATTAAGCCAATGATTTGTTACATAAATGTGAGATCATTATCAGGCATTTACACATGAATTGGAAGTGTCTAATCTATTAATTAATCAGTAAGTAAGTTTTACACAGCATATGTAAACAATTTAATCTTTCATTTCACTTATCAGCATGGATGCCAGTTTAGCATGATGTTAACATGAGATTAAACATGCAGGCGAAGTGCTGATTCATGTTGCTGTGTGCCCTTTCGCTGTACTTGGGAAATGTCTACACAACCAGGAGATGGGTGTGAAAGTGGAGACTTGTATTCCGTCACCATTAACTTCCCTGGATTAATAGAAGTTATTTATGCAGGGAGCAAATCCTTAAACTTCCCCAGAACACCTGTGAACTTTTTTTTTTTTAACCTTTAGCATTTAAACAGTGGATTTCCAAGCAGACAAGGATAGCAGTGCCCTGCAGCAACTTGCAGAAAGGTTGATCATTTTTCCTGACCTTTCATCACACCGCGTGGGAAAACCACTATGGGAGCACTCACAACTAGCTGAGAGATTTCTGCTAATAATAACTAATACATTTGTCATCTAGTGTCTGTAATGCAGGATTTTAACAAAATTGCTCATTCCCTGCAGCAACCTGATAGCAAGGTTAGCACTGAAATACAAAGTAAAAAGACTATTTTTAAGGTGCTGTTTTTCATTATTATTTATTACATGATTTTCTGCATCAAGGTTAGTGCGGAAAACACAGCTCTGATAATGAGCTTCCTCACCCGGTTTGGGTGTGACTGTTGTACTAGGAACTTGCAGATCACAAAGTACAGAAGAAAGAGTCGAATTCTTGTCTGAACAGCACTGGCAGGGATTGGCAGGTTGATGCGTCACTGGCACTAACACTAATAACTAGTGTTGTTGGCATTTAATACTAGAAGAGGTTTTTTTTGATCTACCAGAACGTGAGTTCCTCACACATCCTTTCTCTCGGTTCTGAATATTTGCTATTCCTTCCAAAAAAGGGCAGTCCTGGCAGCTCAGTCTCACTGCTGTGTTTGGTCTGGTTTGAGCCTAAGAACCGCTGTGCCCAGGAGTCTTGTTCCATTGCTTGTTATTGGGAGTTGCATGATGAAATAAGTGACAGTGCATCTTGCAGGCATAAAGGAATCTATTCAGATACAATAACTGACCCAACCCCGACACGAAATGTACAAACCTTGTGCCAAACCTTGTTTGACGATAGGCTTCTTGTGACATCTGGAACTAGGCGCCTTTCAGCTGCTTCTGAGTTTCATTGTGTATGGTTCAGAGGTCTCTGGAGGGAAGTACAGGTGTGTATCCAGCTGACCAAACCTTTTGATCTTTTCCTCTTGTTAACTTCGTCAGGTTTTGTCCTGGCCATTGAGAAACTTTCAATGACTCATTTTTCTGTTAGGCCACCCCTCGCGCATCCTTCTGCTACAATGTCCCATCATTCCATCTTAGGGGTCACTGGGCATCTGAGCAGCACAGCAACTGTGTTCCACCTGGATGTCTCCAGAACGTAGCAGAGGAGCTCAGCAGTTCATACGAGTCTGGCAATTAGAGGAGGGGGAGATCCGTGAAGTCAGAGGGCCCACTTGCCTGTGCAGAGCCAGGACTCTCTTTTGTGAAAAATTTCAAAAGCAATTATGATTTTTCATTTTGTTTTGGCATTTCATTTTGTTTTGTGACATTTAAAAAAATGTTATAAATGAAAATTTTCAGAATTTTGAACACTTGTTTTGGTGGGAACAAAAGCGCTTTCTTCCCTCCACCCCTCCTTTTTTTTTCTCTTAACCCCCTTCTCTCACCTAGTGGAAAAGTGGTGGGTGAGAAAGCAAGAAAGTTTGGCTTATTTGATTTTTTTTTTCACTGAAATTAAAACAAAATTTTTAATCACAAAACAAAAATATTTGATTAAACCAAAATTTGCTTTGATTGATATTTTTGTTTTGGCGACAAAGGATTTTTCCATCAAAAGACATGTTTCAGTGGAAAAATGTTGATCAATTCTAGGCCCCATATGAAGGACATCCGGGCTGATATTCTCAAAAAGGCTGGGAAAGTTTCCTTTGTTGTCCTATTTCTTCCCATAGTTGTAAATAATGTATTTCTGAGCAGCACCATTACAAGAGCGAGGAAGTAAGTTGTCTCTGAATAACCCAGGCAACTTTCTTTGGTCTCTTGTTCAGAGTCTCTGGAGTATCAGTCTTTTGCATCAGTAGCAAGCAATATATTTGGTGTATATTACATAGTTTCTTTTGTGCTGAGTGAAAAGTAGGGTTGGTATCATGTATTAGAAGGAATTCTTTATGCCTGGATCCTTCTGCTTAGAGACCGTCTGTTTTAGTATGTTAGCTAGTCACCCTTGTCAATAGCAATGTTAGCTCATCTGGGCTGGGGAATGAGAGAGAGAGTTTCAGTGAATACATTTAAGTTGGCTATAAATGGAGTGCACTGCAAACCTCTTGGCTCTAAGTGCAGAGGTCACAACGGGCTCCTGCTTTAATTTTGTCATGGAGAAGGAAACGGCAGATACCTGGAAGCCCAAAGCTATAGGTTTCCCATTAGCCATTCAAAGGATCATTGTTTTATTTTACTAATAACTTCTTGGTAGAGAATGATTAGACTTAAATAAAATCCTAGAGCAGCCACTTGTGTGCACAAATTTCCCTTTTGGTTTCCACAACAAATCTGCAGACTTTCCACTTTGAATCTTTTTTTTTTTTTTTTTTTGGTTTTTAATTTTTTTTTTTTTTTTTTGCAATATTACAAAACTGTTTTCTCTGCAGTAGGATATTTTCCATGGGAGTTTGCTTCAGACCGGAGGCTTATTGTTCTTTGCTTCTGGCAAGAGCTCTACATGCAGGGCCGGCTTTAAGTTTTTTGCTGCCCCCAGCAGCAAAAAAAAAGCGCTGCCCCCCCCGAGCGCCGCGCCACGCCCCCAGCGCCACGCCGCCGGAAACCCCCCCCAGAGTGCCGAGCCCCCACCCCAGAGCGCCGCGCCGCCGGAGCCTCCCCCCACCCCCGAGCGCTGCCGGAACCCCCCCCCCAGCGCTGCGGCCGCGCCGCCCCCCCGCCGAGCGCCGCGCCGCCGGAGCGCTCCCTCCCCCCGCGGAATGCCGCGCTGCGCTCCCCCCGCCGCCCCTTACCAGGTGCCGCCCCAAGCATGTGCTTGGGTGCCTGGAGCCGGCCCTGTCTACATGAGAGAGAAAAACTTCTTGAACTAAGTTCTACAATAAGACATTGCACATGTTTCCAGCTTCATGAAGGTCTATTGGACTCAAACACACAGATCTTAGGATAGAAATTTTATTAGTGTCAGTAATGGTCAGAATACAAACCACATTATCTGAGTCTAGCTTCATATGGTGTTAGAAATGCATAGTTAAATCACTCTAGATTTCAATTTTATCATTTAATCCATATCTCTCCTGGCTGGAGTCAGAAGTTGGCCCAAACAGGTTGTTCTTTTGCTCTATTGTTTTATTGGGAAATAGTCAGGAAATGTGTCCCTGTTTTGAGGTCAGCCTCTGTTTCTCTTCAATTCTGTGGCAGGCACAGAGTTTATTAGGTTGCCAAGGAAATATCTCTGGTTGGGTTCTCAGACATGCTGACTCTCCTCCGTGTTACTGTAACCTGTCTGGTTACTGAGTGGCACTTCCTATGTGGATCGTTGTGGTGGTTTTTATCATGCAGTGAATAACAAGTTTGTCAACTCTTATGTTTACTTGTCACGTTCACTTTATTGGAACCAGAATGTCACATTGATTGAACTCCTTGCTTGGGAAGGAAGTCTGTGAAATACAGAAAACAAAAAGTTGTGTTTACAAAATTAACTTTCTGATGGAGGGGCAAACTGTCTGCTGGTGAGATCAGGCAGTTTGGGCATCAGGACTCCTGGGTTCCACCTGCAGTCCTGCTGCTTGCTTTTTTTTGTGGAACATTGAACAACTCATTTAGCCACATCTTTCAAATGTTTGGAGTCGGGGAGGGGGACTGTGGGTGATGAACGTTTCTGAAAATTAGGCCACTATTCCTTACATGGCTAAAGGTGGATGCAGGTGCCTAAATTTAGGCAACAGAGTTTAAAAATATTGGAGTTATAACCTGTCTGGAGAATGGGAAAGATGTTGTGAAGCTAAATTAATGTTAAAAAATCTCTTTTGAGGTCTTTGGACGAAAGACACTCTGCAAGTGCTTGGCGTCATAATGATTTTTCATTATGAAAGGATTGTCTGGAGAAGAAGGCTCTAGACTGGGACTCAGAAGATCTGGGCTCCTGTCGTGACCTTGGCCAAGTCACTTTGTTCCTGAATATTTCACCTGTAAAATGGGGATAATAATTCCTGGCTCCCACCAGGGACCTGTCTGGTTTAGATCGATAGACAGTCCTTGCCCTGAAGAGCTTACAATCTGTGTGTACACAGCATAGCGTGACCTTGATCTTGTTCAAGGCCTTTAGGTGCTACCACGCTAACAATAAATAAATAATGATAAAACCCATATAATGAGCATCAACGTACAGAACAGCACCGCAGGTGTTGTGGTTGAAATCTTGCTAGCAATAGCCCCAGTGATTAAATGATAAGCAATAAATGCTATATCTAAATTTCAAGTCAAGGATTCCATTTTTCATTTCCTTTTCTAAACCCTCGGGCAGTATTGCCGTGCAGCTGTTGACTGGCTGCCATGTTCCACCCCAGAGGTGACTGCATTTCAGTGGTGTGTATGTATGGCCTGTAAAGTTTTGGGGGGGTGTGTGGTTTTTGTTTGTTCTAGAGCTCATCAGAAAATGAGCTCATCCATAAAACATTTAAAAAAAACTTTTTTTCTCTTGGTTTGTGGTGTGGAAACTTTCCTTTTCATTTTTTTCCAACAATATAAAATCTGAAAAACTGGATGGGGTTAGGAGGTTGGTTGAACAACAAGAACATTTTGAAAGAAATTATATTTTTCTGCAAAAATCTTTGATGGACTAGATTGTTTCAGTATCTAATCTATCAACTCTATTCAGTCCACATCAGGGTGAAAGGCCCTACAATGCTGTAAGTGTAAGTTGCACCTGCTGTTTTAGTATATTATGGTTCTAGCCCATCTGTGACATTGGACACATTTTGCAGAACAGCCCTAATTACTTCCTCAGCATTTGGCTTAATATTCTGATTTAATTAGCGAGTGTGTTCTGAGATGGGAGAGGGCACAAGGAATTAGTCTGACAAGGCTTCTCTTCTTATGTTGTTAAATTTTCCTCTTGAAGCATAGATGTGGGTGGGTGAGAGCCCACCATGCAAGCCCAGCAGGCGAACTCTTCACGTGGGAATGCCCTGGGACATAGGTGTAGACAACTGGAGATGGGAGCACAGATGCTAAAGTTCAGGGATTGTATTAGTAAAGGAAACACTGAGAGCGTTTCCCACCAACATAGCATGGTGTAGACACCGCATTAAGTTGATGATGTAAATTACATCGCTCAGGGGGATGGCTTTTTCACACCACTGAGCAATGTAACTTAAGAGGTAGTGTAGACGAGGCCTAAGGTTGGAACAGAAGCTCATTTTATCACACTCTATTTAACTGGACAAATATAGCCATGGTACAAAACTACTCATTAAAGCATTACTTTTTAAAAACAGGAATAAAAAGAATGACTTACAAATCTGAAAAAGTTCCAGCTGCTGATCTTTGTCTTGGGTTTCTTGAAATAAATTCTTCTGCAACATCTGTAAGTCATCAGTTTTGTCTATGGGTACATATAAAATCCTATACCTATTGAGCTGTGATTGTCCACACTGGGGATCAAGGCCATTGTTTAATGTGGTGTAGAGTAGTGACTCTCACCTTTCCAGACTACTGTACCCCTTCCAAAAGTCTGATCTGTCTGGCATACCCCCAAGTTACACCTCACTTAAAAACTATTTGCTTACAAAATCAGACCTAAAAATACAAAAATGTCACAGCATGCTATTTTGAAAAATTGCTAACTTTCTCATTTTTACTATATAATTGGAATAGAAATATTATATGTACATTTCAATGTATAGTATGTAGAACAGGATAAACAAGTCCATTGTCTGTATGAAATTTTAGTTTGTACGAACTTTGCTAGTGTGTGTTATCTAGATGAGTTGATGTACCCCCTGGAAGACCTCTAGGTACCCCCGGGGTACACGTACCCCAGGTTGAGAACCACTGGTGTAGACCCCTGAAAGTGCTCTCGCTTACAACATTGGTTGCCGATACGACCAAATCATTTTTATTAACTTTTACCACTTCAGGAAACAGCTGATGTTCAGTCTGGCTGAATGAACTGAGACTTCTGAATTGACTTCAGTGATCTTTCTGTAAGCTGACAGTTGGCTTGCAACAGATGAAGCTGAATAATCCTGGTTGAAATTGAAACCATATACCTGAAGCACATTTCTGTTATGCTTAGAGTTATGAGAGTTTCAAGATTTTGAATAATTTTGTGGTCTTTCTGTTTAAATCTTTATTGAATACTGGACATTGTAAAAACCAGTGACATCAAAGTAGAGGTACTTATAATATTCCTTTGCTGAATTTGGGTAGCTGGGTTCTATTTCCCTATTTGCATTTTCTTGGAACTTCTCTCTTCCCTGGAAGCCCAGACCTTCTGACTATATCCAGCACTGAATTTTTCTGGCAGATTTGCTCCCAGAATGAATTGTAGCTTTCATCTGATCAGATGGACTGAAGTACATTGTTATTTTCATACAAGATTGGCCTTCTGTGGTTGAAATGCCTGAGCCTTGCAGAGTTTTGGACAGATTGTCTACCATGTTTAGGACTTTCAGCCTAGTTCAGTACAAAAGAGGTAGTTCAACTCTTCCATTTGAGCTGCTATTCCACCAATGAGAGTTCTCATTTCAGGATCTTTGGTTGCATCCTTTGGTGTCTCCCAAGTTGCATGTGGTGAAAGGGAGTTTCAGAAATTGAAGCAAATGCTTCTGCAGAGAGAGACGTAGATGCCTGGTGCTGTACCGACCGCTTCATGTTTTATGTCCTGAAATATAACCTTTTGTTTGTTTGTTTGTTTGTTTACCAAATGATAAAATTAAATAGCATTTTTAAGAGCGTCCTAGCACACCAAATTCAAAGCTTGCCCAGAGCAGTGAGTATATGTAGCTCATAGTTTCTGTTGTTAGTGTGGTTGCTACACTGTCAAGTTAGTGGTACCATCATAATATTCTCCATGACAATTGCTGATGCTCAAATTTAGACATGATACATCTTTAATTAGTGAGTTGGTAGCCCCTGCTGATGTACAGGCTACACTGGATAGTATAATGAACATTCATGTCATCATCCACATACTGCAGGCATAACACCACTTTCTCTTTGTTGAAGAAGTGTGTTGTTTCATCTACCAAAATTGCACACCACTTTCCAGAAATGTACTCAGAAATCTTCCTCGCCGTTTTAAGAGCCATTATCTCATTTTGAATAACTGGATGTGTAAATTTGTCATGATTCATTTTCATCCACTCTGAAATCAGGATCATACTCTGCCTCCAAACAAAGCAGTTGAATAAAGTTGCAGTGAACCTCTCCACTTCAGGATGTGTATTCAGCTTGTTCAGATTAATGGTCTTGCAGTCCAAGACCCTGTCTGGCAAGATACTTATACATTACTAGTGTTTTCATTAGGAATTGCCCATTTTCTTCTTTCTACTGAATGTACTGAAAACTTAGATCTGGTCTACACCTAAAACTCAGGTTGACCCAGCTATATTGCTCAGGTCTGTGAAAAATTTCATGCTCTGTGTGACAGTGAAGTTGACCTAACCCTCACTGTAGATGCAGCTAGGTCAATGGAAGAATTCCTCCATTGACCCATTTACCACCTCTAGGAAAGGTGAGTTTACTACAGTGATGGAAAAACCACTTTTGTCACTGTAGTAAACATCTACACTACAGAGGTGTAGCTGCAGCACTGCAGCGGTGCCTCTGGGGCGTTTGTAGTATAGACACCCTTAGTCTTCTTATGTCACCAGCGTTCTCAGTGACCTTTTGAAGAATATCGGCTGCTTCATGGTGAAATGAAGAAACCTCAATTTGGTGCCTCAAATTTGTCTCCAGCTTTTTTCCGATTAGAGAATCCAGGCTGAGTGGAAGCTTCATCTGGGTGCTTAGTCAAAAGTAGTTTGTGCCTAAAAGTTATAGAACGGTAGAAACCAAGTTTACTGTCACTAGCTTGAGAATAACTGGGCCATTGAAAAGAATCAAACGAGGAGGAGCAAAAAAAGGCCTTGTTTTCCAAAGTTATACCCAAGGAAAGACGTGCGGCCTGGTGGTTGAGGCATCTCAGAAATGCTGCTGTTGTAGGCAATGGCTGAGAGAGCTCAGTACTACAGCCAGCAGAAGCTGATGCACTTGTTGAAAGAGTAGTTCCCTCATCTTCCATCAGCTGTGTTTTTACCTTTCATTTGAGCACATCAAAAATATACGCTCCGCTTTTGTATTTCGCTCCTTATGACTCACTTAGTGTTGCAGAATTAAAACATGCACACAATGCTCTGGCAAACTGAAACACTTACCTGGCCTCTTGGTTTTATATAGTTACTGTTTTCTTTCTTGGACAATCTAGAATGTGGTAAAATGAAGAAAGGGAACAGCCTGCTCCTGATCTGTTGATTACACTGGAAAAACAGTTGCTTTGATTTTTATATGTAACCTCCTGGGTTCTTTTCTCACCCATAAGGAAAAGACTACAAAGAGATGACCGTTGGAGAGCCTTTGACACTCCCATCCCCCCCCAAACATGATGGTTCTGCCAAAGAATCACGGGCTTCATGATGTCTGGCCTTCCCCATCCTTTTGTGTTTAAAAAAAAAAAAAAAAAAAGGCCCATGGAACTGGGGCAGTGGGAGGACGAAAGAAAAGACCACCCAATCAGAAGGCTGTGGGAATCGGCCCTAGAGGAGTGGCAGCTAGCCGACCCTATCCCTGATCTCCGAGAAAGGGACTCAGAAGTCTTTGTGCATGCTGGTGAGGCAGAGCAGGATAAGTAGAGCCCTGCAAATGCGCGGGTATCCGCTTTGTATCCGTGGTCCATTTCTGTGGATAGCAGCATGGATGGGGATACAAACGTATCCATGCAGGGTTCTGACAGCAAGAGCTGGGCAGGCAGCTGTGGAGAACTGCGGCATGGATCCTTCTCCTGCCCTGGACGGGGGAACTGAGGGGCAGGGATACTGGGCAGGGGGCTTCTTCTAATTGCCTCCCTCACCCCTGTTTTTTTTGGTCCATGAAAGCATGATTAATGCTACTGCGGCAGTGTAATAGCACAAGATGCTGAGGCTGAGGTAGGCAGTGTATCTATGTTTTAATGAGCCTTGGCCTCTAGATCATTGGTTCCACATGGATTGTAACATCACTGAAACTTATCTCGATCTCGCAACTCTGTACTGTCCAAGGAAAAATTATTTGTGGGTCTCAGTTCAGTTTCTGGTGGACAGGTGTAAACATAAAAAATAGACTTCACCACAGTTAGTACTAATTTCCTTTTTATAGGGAGTCTAAGAACTGACTGGGCATGAAATCTGAAGTACTCTCGTATCCTTGCCTATAAGGATCCCTCCAATCATGGTTGAGGCACAGTGGCACAGCATGCAGAATGAAGGAGGAGAGTGCCTTTCCATAGAAACAAAGAGAGTTGAGAAGGATGATGGTTCTCCCCTGAAGCCCTGTGGGAAAGCAAGAAGGCTAACTGCTGAGGCTGTCTGGGGAGAATAGATTCTGGAGAACAGTGATTATTTTCCAGGCATAAATGAGTAGGCGAATGATAAAACAAAACTACAGCCACTGGAGATGGGTGTCTGCCAGCTGCCATGGACATAAGTCTCTCTGTACTGGTAGAACCCTCAGGCAACTGCACGCTGCTCTTGCTCTCAGAGCAAACAAACCAATCTTTGTGCCTCTCTGCTTCCATCACAGAACTGACTTTGGTGCCAAACCAACATTTCTGCAGATCCTGTAAGTTTTTTACATAGGAGTGAAATAAATCTTGATTTTTAAAGCTGTACAGAAAATACAACAGGTCTGAATGGCAAATCTCATACACTGTTGAGGCCTAGGCAAATACGGATGGCCAAATTCTGCTCTAAATTTCATCAGTGTAAACCCAGTCCAGAGTTGTATGTGATAGCAGGATGCTACCGTTTGGTGGCAGTTCAGTGGTCTCCGTGCCATGAGTTGGATCTCAGCCCAGTGGACAGGTCTCCCTATCACAAAAATCAGCACCATATTTGGCCCCAGTTGTCCCCCCATAAGGCGCTTGAGCTCGTCTCTCCTGGAGGTGGTCCCTTCAGGTCTGGTTGAGGCACCTTGGCAGAGCGCTGGGCAGAAAGCTTGCATTCCCACTACCTATGCTGTTTTGGGATAAGTAAAAAAAAATTTTTTTCCAGGCTGTTATCTGGCTGCTTTTGCAAGCACTAGATTCCTTCACACAAACGAGCGCTTGTGTCAGGACAAGGCTTTCAAAAGGGGGGAAAAGAAATAGCTCTGGAATAATTGGAAATGTCCAAACCAGTCTGTTTCCTCCCAGCTGGGTCATTCATTTTGTTACCTGCTGCTCTGTAGCCATCTGTACTTAATGCCTTCAAAACCTTTATTGAAGTGAGTGAGACAGACAGAGAGGCAGGCTGGCTAAACTTTAATAAAACTCCCAGGCTATTTATGCTCTTATTATGAGACTCCCTTCTCTTGTCAGGATAGTTTATAGCCCCTTATTAACTCTTCCTGTTTTATGGTCACCTGCATGAACATCACAGTAGGTACTGGGGGGTGGGGGGGAAGAGATAGGAAAAAAATAAATACAGAACAGATGCTTAAGTGCACATGAATGGATGCAGAACCATCAACACACACCACCTGATCACTTCCACCTGTTCATAGAGGTTAGCAAGATCACCAAGTATCTCTCCTTCACTCTATCCCAGGTGGATCAAAGATGTGTCAGCTGGTTCTGGTTAAACAAGAACAAAGTTGCTGAACCTTACCCTTTTGGACCCTCTGAATTTGGGTAAACTTTTTAAAATACTTTCTCACTTTAAATGTTCATTTCCATCTATGCCTTCTGATTTTGGGGGATGCCAGAGGCATAAATGAGATATGAGAGAGGCTGTTCTCGTGGCATTTTTAGCTTGACCAAAACCTAGGTCCCACTAATCCTACTGGAGGGTCTCTTATGAAGCTTCCTGCTCACCATCTAGAGACCTGAACATTCAGCTGCTGCTCTGAACCGAATCGCCAAACTGAGCCTGCAAATAGTTTGAGATTTCCCCATTGCTAAATTAAATATGTACCTATCTCTCCTTTAAATTGAAAACACAAACCTGTCCAAGAGGAGTCAAAGTTCTTCTGGAAAATGTTTTAATAGTTTGTTTGCCATTCAGATGGGTAAAAACAAACCGTTTCACTCCTGGGTAACATGAGATGGGTAGAAATAAAGTAATTGTAGCCTTTTTCTTTTTTTCCTGATCGGCTGTGTGAATTTGGTCAGTGATGGTGCAACTGGGTGGAAGCCAGGCAGTGGACTGTTGCTCTGTTATTGTATCTTGCAGAGGGGGGAGAGATTAGAGTCATCTGTTGTCCAGCTGTGATCTTGCCTACTTGACCTAAACTTGTCATTGCCAGGTTGATTGGTTCATTCCAGCACCAGTCTAAAAGTTAGTGTAGAATTCCTTAGGTATGGCCTCAAAACCAGGCCTGGACTTCAGCAAAGACTAAGCTGTGCTGTTTGTCAGGGATTGGACTGAAGGGCCTTTCTAAACAGAGAAGTAAAACATGTCTCCACTGCTCGGTATTTAGATAAGATGGATGTAACCTATGTAAAATCCTAATGCCCAGCCTAATCAGGGAAGTTTTGCAAATGTTGGAAGTAGGTGGGCAGGTGGTGGTGGCTGAGACCATCTGGGGTGGAATTAAAGATTTTTTGTTTTCTTTAAGGGAATGTAGTGCTAGCGAAAGGTGGTGAATCAAGAGCCCTGCAGAGTGGCAGCTGCTGCCTATAACCAGAACAGGTATGGCACAAGTAGGGAAAGCGTGGAAGCTTGCCCAGAGATGGCCAACTCCTGGCCAAGGTGGCTTTGTCCCCCTACCTTTTTGCTCCCTGATCTCCTCGCTGACATTGGCAATAGGTACATTTGGTGCAAGAGACTGGTTAATTTAAGCAAAACCAGCTACAGCACAGGCAGGCCCTCTGCAAACGTCACTAGCCAGTAGCCGGTCCCGCAGTCAGATTTTCCGGCTTTTCCAGGAGCTTGGAGTGCAAATGCAGGTTTCCATAGAAGAAAGGGCTAGTGTATGAATTCCTTGGCCTCCAGCGATTCCATCCTTAAATCCTCCCTGCCACTCTCCTCTCAGAGTATTTCCAGGCCTGCAGCTGCAGGGGCTTCTCTGGGTGCCAGGATGAGGGGTTCTGAATAACACACCTCTTAGCTGAGCTTTTTAAACTGGAGACTTGGGAATCCATCCAGTTGGCCTCCCCCCTCCCCCCCCGCTTTGGTTTACAGTGTTAATTCTGCCCATTCAAATGTAATTTTTGAGCTATATGAGCCAGAGGCAGAATCCCACGTGCTGCCGGAACCTGAATGGTAACTAGATCTCTTTCTTTAACTCATGGGACATGCTATAATTTAGTTTAAATGTTGAAAGGAAAAGGGCCTCCCGGGGAGTCCGGTGCTCTGCTCGCTCGAGTTCTAATTAAAGTGATCCCCTCTCGAGTTTCACTTTGTTTTCTGGGGCTTTCACTCCATGATGATTAACATGTGTCCCATGGCAAGGAACTCATTACACCCTTCCCCAATCTCCTCTTTCATAAAGCCCTAGGAACCTTCTGTTGCAGATCCTGCTGGCTGAAGCTTCACCCTCAGAAAGATGTAGTGGCCAGAGGCAGGTACAAGCTTGATTAGCACTCTGGGCTGTGCAGCCATCCCCTAGCAGGAAGCTCTGCTTTTTCCAGGGTGGTTCAGTCAGATGTTGCTGTCCAGTGAAGACGATCCAGTCCAGGATTTCTTCCAGCCTTTTCTTCATATTTCAAGAGCCCAGGCCAACTCTGGCTTCCTATTCCAACTCCAACAGGCTTATCTTTTTGGGGACCGGAATTGTTAGCACAGTGTATCTTGCCTGCTGAGAGTTCTGCCTCTGCTCAGACATGTGCTCCGTGCTGGGGTTGGGGTTTTTTAAATTTTAAATGTCAAACTTGAAGAGCTCCTTTTCTTTTTCTCCCCCCTTCTACTCTATAGATCTGGCCTCCTGTTAATTAGACGCTGGAAGTGTTGCTGCTTTGACGGGAGGGGGGAGTGAGTGAGAGTGCGTGCGTCTGTGTGAAATAGATACAAAAATGTCAGTGAACAGCAGGAAAAGTTCTGGGAGACCATCTTACTACTATCGACTGCTCCGGAGGTCGCGACTTCAGAGACAGCGAAGCAGATCCCGGAGCCGGAACAGGCCACTTAGCAGGGGTAATTGCAACCAAAATTCCATTTAATTGAAAGTGCGAAGACCTATGTCGTATTGCTTAACAGGCAAGTCTATTACTGTAGATGATAAAGACCAGTGTAAATGCTCCTTAGTGTACCTGTGCGCTGCAAAGTTTATAGTGAACTTTAGAAAGAATCTGTTGATTGTTCAATGCTGTGCTCAGGTAAGGGGGAGAGCATTGTTTAGAGGTGGTATGGATCTGGGAGTCAGGACACTTGAGTTCTACTCCCTACTTTGATGTTAAAATGCTGTGTGACTTCCATCAGGCAAGTCCCTTTGACTCGTGTCCTCAGTTTCCTTACCTTTAAAATGAGGGCAAGAGTACTTTCCAAGCACACTAGGGTGTTTTGAGGCCTAATTGATGTTTGTAAAGCACTTCGATATCCTTAAATGAAAGATGCTATCGAAGTCCAAAGGACTGTTATAATTTGCAGCTCTTCATCAGCTGGGCCCCTGGAGGGTCTAAAAAATTGTAACTGGATATAAGGGGTTGTGCTTCCAAGCCGCTAGTGAAAGGCAGTGTGGCTTGTGTGTTCATAAAATCACACTGTAACAGAATGCATTTGTCCTGTGCAGCAGGAGCGGGGACTGTGGAGCGATGTTTCTTTTGGACGTACTCATTCATGCCGTCCATTCATTCCACTCCAGGCAGCTACTGACCCAGTTACATTTTTTAAAAATAAGCTGCTCTGGCTTTTCTCTCGTGAGGTGAAACAAATGTTTATTGCTGCTCATGCTGAAAGTTAAAGCACTCGGAGAAGTGACCCTATTCTGTTTTAGTGTCTTGGTCATTTTGCAGTTGAAATATCTTTCCGTAAAATGGGGGAGGAGGGTTGTGTGGCTGCCTTCCCAACGCCATTTCTTAAAAAGAAGGGTAATTTTTGTTGTGTGAGTAAGAGGATATGTCAGAAGCCAGCCTCCTAGGGACAGATCCTGCTCTCTAGGACACTGGTATGAATCCAAACCAATCCTGGCTTCATTGGCATTAGCCCAGATTTACACCTGCATACCTGAGAGCAGAATCTGGCCCCAAAAGCTCTAGCTAGTTTGCAATGTTGTCTTTCTTCACTGACTACACACTATGCTCTGTAGGGAGGCTCATTTCAGTGTTTTGAATAATCACTTGGGAAATATTAAGGAAGCTAAATCAGTCCCTGAGTTTCAGCTTTTCCGATAAGCAGACAGTGTATTTCTCTTTCCACTGTGTTTCTGTTTTGCCTGGCAGGGAAGAGTGTTTGTTTGCACACTCACCGGCATGTGGCAGTTCCTTGTTCCCCTTTATTTGTGTCTCATTCACAACCAAAATGTTTTCCTGTCACTTGAGCTGCTGTGACAAACGAGACGTGTTCATTGCTGTAACTAATCCCAGTATGGACTTACCACCATTGCAAGTGTTGGAGCCAGACTGAACTATTTACTGGGGACTTGTAAACAGATTGGGTTGAAGTGGGATGATAGCTTCGGATGGGACAGGGTTAGCTCTTTTCTATAGCACTGTTCATCTGTAGCTCTCAGAGCACATTTCAAAGGTGAGTAAGAATTCTCCTCACCACATGCAGAAACCATGGCACAGAGAGGTGCAGTGACTAGCCCCATGTCTCACACACTAAGTCAGTGCCGGAGTGGAGACTAGAACTCAGAACCTGTGACTCTCCCAGTCCAATGTCCTATACACTGGTCTGGGATGGGTAACAGAAGTGCTAGAATGCCATGGGACAGACTGCTTTCTTGAGATTTCTGGCCTATTTGGTGGACTTTATGATGATGAACAGGCAACTTCATGAAGGGGGGAGTTCCAGGCTAGCTTTGCCGGACATAAAAATTAGGATGAGGTGCTGAGCGTTCAGATGCTCGCCATTAGCTGGTATGAATAGATGCAGCTGCACCATAAGATTTTCAATAGATGGTTCATCAGTTCCTTTGATTTCTCATTTTATAAGGTTCAGGGTTGTAGTAAAATTGTGCTGGCTCTCAGTGGTCTGGGCCACCCGAATTCCCACAGGTCTCTGAAGGAAGACAATGGGTGGGTGACAAAGTGGTTTTCTATAGCAGCTGTCGTACAAACTGTGCTTGAACTTTAGAGTTCAATAACGTATAAAGGCAGCTGGGGAGAGCAAGTTTCACCTTCCCTCGCACTGAGCTGCAGTGATGCTGAGTATCTCGTGCTGCAGCGAGTCACCCCTGGTGGAAGGTATCCTCCGGGGTGGTAGGTTGTCATAGGTTCATTAGCACTGTCATCCCAGTACGAGAAGGAGCTAGCTCCAGTAGCCTGCACAGTCAGCTGTGGCGTGTGTGCTGTGCAGAAAGCTTGTGCTTTACCATCTGCATCGCCCACAGACTTTTGTTGTCTCTCTAGATGCCTTAGAGGCATCGTGGCTGTAGCAAGTAGCTGGGTCGGCAGTGGCACATGCACCGGGGGTTTCAGGGTGCATCCGGGGAGTCCTTCGGTGGGGCAGGGGTTGGTTTTGCGTTTGGACAGGAAACAGTGGGGATCAGCCAGCTGTTACATGTTCCCCAGGAAGGGGGAGTTCTCTGCTGGTACCAGATTCCCACCTTTCCAGCCTGAGACACACACCGTTGTCCACTTTGCTCCACTCCTGGTGCTGGCGCTGGGCGGGCATAGGTGCTGCCACCTGCTGCCAGTTAGCTTCTTATTTCTAAAAAGCTGTAATGAGTGTGTGGGAGCAGGACCGCCTTCCACCCACGCACTTCAGAGCAACGGGTCTCTTGAAATGAAGAAAAGTTTGTATTTGTTTCCCACTTCCCCCCTCTAACGCCAGCCCTTTATGCCTCTCCCTCTGCCTTACTTCCTGATGAGCTGCACCGCTGGGCCCTGGGGCATGGCTGCTGCCTGCCTGCCAGCCATATGTGTGGAGTCCAGCCCGCCATGGAGCTGAACTTCTGAAGCCTAGTGAGGCTGTGGTGTGGGAACAGTGCAAGCTGTGGTGTGGGTTGGAGCTCTTGCAGCTGAAAGGAGGTGTCGGGCACTGGCTGGTGAGGCTGAGATATTAGAAGGTTGTGGAGAACTGAGCCTCTTATGGGGTGGAGAGAGAGAGAGACCCCAGCACTCCCCCCACCCAAATGCTCAGCTGTGCTGTATCTCAGAAAGACTACAGGGACGGAGTTTGCATTTTCTAAGCGTGCGCCTGAGAAATATGGGGGGGGGGGACAACTTCTTAGTGACTAGGAAGGCAGGACCCAGTGCAGCATGGGCTCTTGTACTGGCCAAGCAGGGTTGACAGCTGTTTGCAAAGGCAGCCAGCTTTCAGTCATCCCAGCCAGATGATAATGTGTGAGAGCAGGTGATCTCTTGCAGCTTCCAGCAGGGACGGGGCTGGTAGCAACTTCAGCAAAGGATGCTGCTGCTGGCCCTGTGTAAGCAGGGCTGGCACCTCTAGATTCTGGGAAGGGCAACCCCATGCCAAGGCTGGGACGGTCAGGGGAGGAGATGGGCTGTTTAGAGTGGCCCAGGTGGGGCATGGGGATGGCGTCGAGTGATGGACAATTCAAACATCAGGAAATGTTTCACCATGAGTGAGAGCTCTACTAGGCTGCGGAATAATCTCCCACAGCAAGTGGTGGGAGGCCCATAGGCTGGATGGCACACTAGGCATTGTGCTGTAGGGAACAGCCCTGCACTAGATGTAACCCAGTAGGCTATTCCACCTGCATGCTGTCCCCCAGTGCCACCTATATCGTCACTGTTCCTCTGCCTCCCTGAGGAGGGGCTGGAAGCGACTCCCTCTAGAGGTCACTTGAGGAACTGCCCCTTCATCATGCTCCTTTCTCCTCCCCCGGCTCTGAGCAGCCCACACAGAGGAAATATCCTCCCCCTGAGAGGAAATGTCCATTGCAAACAGCAGCATAGAAACACTGAGCGTAGGGGATCTCTACACAGTACCTGGGAGCGTGGACGGACACGTGCTAGCTCTGCCTGAGCCAGCAGGCTGCAAACCGCAGTGTAACGTGGGCAGCAGCTCTGGCTACCCTCCAGAGTACAAGCCAGCCTCGATGCCTGGCTGGAGCAGAGCTAGCGTGTCCATCTCACCGCCGCTGCGGTGTAGTTGTAACCTAAGCGCGACAGGGTTCGAACGCGCTCCTCCAGAGAACCCAGCCTGGAGTGTCTCTTAACGGGGTCAGACATGCTCTGAAGAGGTCTGCGTCTCATTACGAATCTGACCACTGCTTGCATGTGAGAACGTCTGTGGAGGGGCTTTGGGACCAGGTATTTTATCACCGTGAGTAGTTCCTGTATTTGGTAACCCTGAGGGATTCCCATTAACTCTCAGCCATGGCCGTTCTGAGCCGTGTCCTAGAACCCAGCTTCTGTAAGCCAATAAAGAGAGCTCTCTGGGAATTCCCAGGCTCCCATCTGCTAGAGCGCTGCTCTCCAGAGTTCACATCACTCAGTCTGGTGTCTCTGGCTGGGGACTCGTCACAAGTGTTGAAATGGGTGATTAGAAGGATTCCAGCTGAGCACAGCCTTTCACTACAACGCAGCAGCGTCCTTGCCATGCTGGGCCAAATTCATCCCCAGCTTCACCCTGTGGACCTGACTGAATTTGGGCTTGTGTGCATCTTTGCGTGCCCATCTCCCTGCCACTGCAAAAATAAACTATCCAAAGCACCCCCCCTTGTGTCCTTCCTGGACTCTTTCGGTCTTGCCACTCGATGGGATACGGATTCATGGTGTTGGGATCCTTGGCCTCACTTTGGGCTTCAGTCGTGCACACAAGCCACTCCTCGCCCTGCAGCTTCCCCCATAAGAACGTTGTTCCTGAAATGTGTGCGTTACATGTTGTCCATCTTGGCTCGTCGTCCAATAGATTGAGGGAGCCACTTTCTAGATCAGACCGAGGGCCGGAAGGGTTGTTGGGTAGGGTGAGAACGTTAGCTGGTGCCCACTCTCTAACCTCGTAAGCCACAGGATGCACTTCTGTTCCAGAGAAGGACGTTGTTTGCTTTGGTGCTTGTCTGTGCCTCAGTGGCTAAGAGTTCTGGAACTGCATCCCAGCAGTGGTGAGGCTGCATTTCATGCACCAGTGTGCTGCTAACGCCATTCTCTGAGTTTGAGGGTTTCCCCTAGCTCCCTTCTGTGCATATGACACACTCATCGCAGTCCAGTACCATTAGCAAGCTGTGCTTTGGAGAGGCCCAGAGCTGGAATAGCTAGGGGTGTTACACCCATGGGGCACTAGCAAAGTGGAATAGTGGTAGGTTGGCATGGGGGAAGCCCTCGCACTCGTGGCCTGCTCTGTGCTCAAGCCAGTGCTATTCAATTGCTGCTTAAACGAAAAGGCAAGTTTCCCCCCTGTGATTTAATCTGTTTGAAGGATGATGTCTGAAATCTCCAGGCTCTGTATACCACAGGGATCCTGGGAAAGCTGCACATATATTAGTTAAAAACCTCCAAAATTCTCTTTTCCCTGGTCCATCTGTTCTGTGTGGAGTTGTGGGTAAATATTTGAGGAATCCTTGCTGTAATTATTATAACTACCAGGTGATCCATGTAACTGTAGTGGAAGGTTCTTGAGGGTCTGGGGTAAGGGAAGGAAAACTCCCTGTAAAAGCAGCACCTGGTTGTAGCCTCTGGCACTTTGGTCCCTAGCATCTCTGCCTTTACTTAATTAGAGTCCAGGCTAGAGGAACAGGTGTTGGCCAGCAAGCCTTGCAAAAGGATGCAATTTCACTGTCTTCCCATAGTAACTTCATTGTGGAAGCGCTGCTCGTGGTTCCAGAGTTGAGGCTGAGTTGTTTTACATTTAATGCAGCGATTCAACCACTTCATTATGCATGAAGAATACAATGTGTCCTCCCCGAAATTACAGCAGTTATTCATTGAGTACAACATTTATTTATTTATTTATTTATTTTTGGAGAATTTATAAGCAGTTAATTATTTTGTGGGTTAAAATTCATTTTAAAAAAACCTGGTCCCTTTAAGAAATTTTCATCTAGATTGGAGTATTTTTTTTATCCTAAATGATCTTTAATAACCGAATAACACAGGTATTTCACATTTCCATTATTGTTAAAACTCACTGAAATCTTGTGTACAGGCTATATTTAAAGACATTTTTAGGGTTCAGAATAATTTTTCCCCTTCTTTTACATAACTGAGAGTTTCTTCAGCGGGGGCTGATAATGTTCCAGAATCTAGAACAAAGAGTTCCATGTAGACCTGCCCTCTTTCATAATAACTTCCATCTCCCATTGTTCTCAGTGGGACCAAGGCCTCAGGCTGCGTACATTCTCACTGGAAATAGTGGGAGGTAGTGGCCGTTTTGAAAGAGGTCACCTTAACTGAGCGCAGTTGCATCAAGAGCAATGGGAGGTGACAGCCACATTGACAACAGGTGATTCTTGGTAGCTCTAAATTCTAGAGGAGTCCCTCTCACCTCAAACCCCGCTTTGTCTCCAGCATTTATAATGGTGTTAAATATATTTAAAAGGGTGTTTAATTTATTAGGGGGGGGGGTCACACTCAGAGGCTTGCGATGTGAAAGGGGTCGCCAGTAAAAAAAAGTTTGAGACGCACTGCCGTAGATGGATGGGGGAGAACAACAGTGGGACTGTATATACCTCACATGAGTGCAGTGTAAAGCCTTCTCTGTGGTAAGATATACCAGCAAATTTTCCTTGGCTTAATTTCATTCTGTTACTCCTAGTTGATCCTTTCTGAAAACATCCCCTGACTTTATCATCCAACGGCATCGTCTCCTCAGACCTTCTTAGGCAGTTCTGTAACCCCTGCTAGTTGTTCCCTCTGCTTCACCTCTTATGTTGTTTTCCCCAGTGAACTTAATATGAACTGGATTCTGGATCTCCATCACTTTTACCTTCTGCTGCCCTTCTCTTCTCTTTGCAAACTGCCCCCTTGTCACTGTGGCTTCCTGCAGCAGAACTTTAAACCCTGCCTTCTAAAATGAGAGCCTAACTTTGTGACCCAGTTGCCACCATGTGATAAAAGGTTTAAAAGTGGGCTGGCATTGGTGGGAGCTCCCAGACATCAAGTTCTTATTTCATCAGACCTCTCCCATCCCATCCCTGAGTGCCTTGACAATTGCAAGCTGGCTGTGGGCACTGAAGACTTGGCGGTGTTCTCGCCTCTCTCTGGATTGCCGTAGGTCCTTCACGTGAGTCCATTGTGGTGTTTGTTTTGTTTCCTGCTGCTGTTTCGGCAGATGACCAGTTAGTGCCAAAGCGCCGGGAGTTTCAGAACGCTGTTAGTATAACCTTTCTTTTGAGAGGTTGGTGTTCCTGATGCTTCTGCTTGTGTCAGCTGCTTGGTCTAGATGTCTTGTCTGCTATATATTTATCACAAATGCTTTTCAGGCTGCTTCACAAAAAGACTTTCATTAAATAGGCCTTTTTTCCCCTTTTCCTTTGAAGACTGCTGTGAAGAGACGACCGTCTGATCTTCAACAAAGACCTGTACTTGGGCATACGAAACAGTGAGATCTTGGAAGCTAAGGCCAGCTTCCCTGCTTTCTGTCTTAGCACAGGCTGTTCAAATAAGTATCACTGTAATCTCATGAAAAGGGCCAGAATTCAAAGCCTCAAAGTGCCCTTCCCCTGAAGGACCCACAGTTTGGAGTCTGGTAAGAATAATCTGTAAATAGCTTCAAACAGAACCCTAAAGGGAAAAGCCTAAGCAACCCAAGGGGTTAGCTGCTGTATGATCACTAGCATATCATAGAGGTTAAAGTTATCTATGCCGTCTCCACCAGCCAGTACAGGATTGCTCCTTACAATTGCATTTTCTAGTGCTTTGGTTTAATATTACATGCAGGGTTGCCAACTCTCCAGGATTATCCTGAAGTCTCCAGGAATTAAAGATTGTCATGTGATGAAATCTCCAGGAATTTGTCCAACCAAAGTTGGCAACGTAATTATATGTCCCAAAGGGTGGAACTTCCACAATATTTTGTAGGAAATTCTGCTGCGGCCTAGGAGATCTCACTGTTAAGAAGTTTTGATATTTGACCCAAATTTTCCCTGTTTAATTTCTTCTGGTTATTCCTAGCTAAACCCATTTACAATGCCCCGTTACCACTCAATCTAAGATTCTAAGGATACTTGGAGCACTTCATGGGTATGATTTGATTAGTTCACCCGAACAGCAGGAGTGTTTGATCAACTTGAAAAGCATCTGTTTTGTGCCATGATTCTCACGTGCTCTAATTTGTAGCATTACAGAGGGGGAAGTAACATTTAGTGGTTCGCACAAGGGCCTCGGTGTCAGAATGCCTGGTAAGTGTCTGAACCTAGCCTTTCTGCTGTGTAAAGTCAGGTCAGAAGTGGCCTATTTCAGAGGGACCTTCCATATGTTAACTGATTATGACAAAGAGCTTTGAGATCCAGGGATGAAAAGAGTTAGGTGTGTTCAGCGTATGCACCTTCTGTCCTATTGCCCCCACACTCACAACTCCCTCCTGACTCTTGTTGTTGAGCCACAGCCTATTCCTCCATTCAGATCCCTCCTGAAAGCTCACGCCTGCTGTGGGGCCCAGGATCAGTAAATCATGTGTAGTCCTTATCGTGCTAGGCTATAAAATAGCTATCACAACCCTTAATGGTACGCTGGCCTATAGAGAGCTGCCGTGTGATTGTTACTTTAGTCCTTTCCCCCTCTGGTGTGTGTCACCCTTACTCTTTGGGTTGCAGCCCGTATTTTAGAGCACAAGCTCCTTAGGGCAGGGACCAAGTCTCTCTGCTAAGCACAGAGCATACGTTTAGGTGCTTTGGATTGCTAAAGAATACTTTTGTTATCCAAAGAAGTTAATTCTACAGCAATGTGTAGGAGCTGGAAAGACCCAGTGTGGCCCTTGCAAACTGAAAGGTGCCCCCAGGTTTAGCTGGTTTGTTGAGGCAGGTGAGACCTGGAAACGTTTTACAACCCTCAGTTCCTGTTTCACCATTGTTCTCTGAGTCCTATTCTACTACATTTGAGAAGACAAGAAGTGATCTCTCCGTTCCGGCACATCTTCCTCTACCCATGACTCACTCTTACAAAGTGGCACAGCCTGTGCCGTGGGAAGCCAGGTCTAGAGACAGAGTGGGTATGACGAGGTACTGCTGCTCGACACTCTGCCTGGATTATTTTTACACTTCAAAGCAGCACTAAGCAGATCGTCTCCTTCCTGCAGAACTTTTGGTGGTTCCCGGCAGGAGGTAGATCAGCAAAACCCCAGAATGCTGAGAGCTGGACAGACTTGCAAAAAATTACAAATAATAGTAAAATGAGGATGGCTGCAACCTGCTCCATCTGGACTGTAAAGATACAGCCTTCAGCAGCTGCAGGGCCCCGCATAAAATGCCCTATCTTGGTCTGAGCAGAAAACCAAGCCAGGATGGAGTATGGTATACTGGGAGCTGAGGCCTCCATGGGCCACATCCCCATATTAAAGTGAGGGGGGCTCCTAGCAGTGACCCACAACTCTATGGGGGGCTGCATTCACCAGTCATCCGTTGATGATTGTGAAACTACAGATTATCATCAGGGGGATGCAGGGAGCGCTGCAGGGCCTGAAATTACTTTTAACTTCTCTTTTGTTGTAATTGAGTAGAATTCGAGTTGTTGGTGGCCCTTTAAATGATTTGCTCCGTGGGTGAGGTAGTGGCATAGCGGGGAGTAAAGGCTAGTAATCGTGACAGCCACTGACTATTCTCCCTCTCGCTGAGAGGCCAATCCTGCACCTCTGAACCTTTGTTCAACTTTTTAAAAAACCATCGACTAAGCACGGCTTGTGCTTGGGGCGGGGAATCTAGATTTATGGTTTTAAATGTTTTTTCCCAAAGTAGTGTCCTTAAATATCAGGAAAAGGAGAACTTCCTCATCAGCACATTTTAATAATTCGTATGAGTAATCTTTGCTTTGTTTTTCAAATCTGCCTTGTGGCATTTTCCAGCCAAACCCTTTCTCTGGTGGTGTTTCCTTTGGACTTGTTAAGTGTGGTTGACAGCTGCCCATACAAAAGGTCTGAAAAAGTTTTCAAGCTCTGCTGTTTGCAGGAAATGTCCGCTGGCAGCCCAGGTATTTTTAGATGTGTTCTTGCTGAGGCTCTGCGATATTTGTTCAATACTTAACTGTCCAATAAAAAATCAGCACGAGTGAATAGCTTAGGAAGCAGCATATGACAGTGGCATTTTTTTCTCATAGATTGCTTTTAACACTAAAACAATGGGCATAGAAATCTCAATAGATGTCTAATGAACAAAAATTCAGAATGAATCTAGTGTCCTTGAAAGCAAAGGCTAGCTAGAACTGTGCAGAGGGTGGGTATTGCTCGAGCTTCCCTTAGGTAACTCTGCTGCTGTTCCTCAGCCTGACCTATAGCCTCCGTCCCTCTCCAGTTCTAGGGTCTTGCACGCAGCTTTGAGGCACCTGCTGCTGACTTGCAGTAAGCCCTTCAGAGCGACGTCAGTGATGCAGAAACGTTAAAAATCAGCCCACGTGTTCTTCCCTGTGGCTGTAGATTCCTGCTGACTTGGATGGGTGAAGCCAGCCTTTTGGCCTGGTGGCTAGCAAACTCAAAAGCTGGAGTTATTGTGGATACCAAGAAGGAGTCATGAGAGAGTTGTGACTTCTCTGATATATGCATGAGATAACCCCTGTTACTAAGGAGACAACTGTAGCATCTCCCTCTCACCACTAGGGTGACCAGACAGCAAATGTGAAAAATCGGGACAGGAGGTGGGGGGTAATAGGTGCCTATATAAGAAAAAGACCCCCAAATCAGGGTTATCCCTATAAAATCGGGACATCTGGTCACCCTACCCACCACCCCGAGCAGTGGTGTCTGCATCCCCTGGGACGGGAACTCCTGACTGTCCAGGTGAAGAATGGTAACCAGAGAACCACACGGCCACCTACAGTATCCAGTACCCGAAGAAGCTGTGCCCAATATGAAACTCTGCGATGTTGTCAGGCTGCGAGGTGTTGGGTTTTTTAGGGCCAGTCGTTTTACTTGCCTTTGACAGGCTGAGTGAACTCCTCAGCTCTCTTTATTTCGCTTTCTCCCCCCCCCCCCCCTTCCCTTAACTGACAAGATCTCACTGTTGTTGGGCTTCATTTATTCCTTCCTGGCTGCCCTTTGGGCCTGATGTGTTGACACTGATGTTAAATTTAAAAGAGAGAGCTGTGAAACTGGTGATTTGAGATTTCCAGGGCATGGGGCTTTGATGGAAAGTTAAGAGGGGATGGGAGGGAAAAGGGAGGAAAGGAAGAAAGAGACAGGAACACTACAGGGAATACTCAGCTTGCAGGAGAGGTTTGTGCAGGGCCGCGCAGCCAGCTTGATTTGGCATCAGCTGCTGTCTGCGATCGCATGGAAGGGCTGAGCAGGTGATTGCAGGTCAGACTCTGGGTGCTGGAAGGAAGCAGAATTGGCAGAAGAATCTGGAAACTTGAGGAAGTGGAAAAAACCTTGCTTTTCTGGCAGTCTGAGTGTGGGTTATGTGTCCATAAGAGGGTCTGTGGTGCAGCCAAGAAATATTAAACCCTGACCAAAATAACCTGCATGTGTAACCAAAATACACTTAAAATAACAGTCCTTTGCTCTTCTGTAGCACCTTTCCTCTGAGGATCACAAAACACTTTATAGGCACTAATTAATTAGGTCTGACAACAGGTAGGTAGGACTTGGCATTTTACAGGTGGGTGAACCCTGCCAAAGAGATTAAATGAATGGCAAAACGTCCCACAAGTGGTCAGTGGCAGAGGAAGGTGATAGAATGCAGCAGTCCCCTGTTCTCACCAGTAGGCCACACTCCCTGCCCAGGTCTGGGAGTACAACCCAGGAGTCCTGAATCGGAGTTCTGCCATCTTACACACTGGTAGAGTAGCAGCCCCATTTTGCGTGGTCCTTACAAAGGTAACAGTTGTAGAAATCTGACCATAGCAATTAGTCAATAATTAGCTATTGTGTGGCCCAAACTCTCTTCCCCTGCAGTACCCAGCCATGACATGGAGGAAAAGTCCCTGTGAGACTTGAGGAGCTAAAAGAAAAGGGGGGGAAATCCTTGTATTTCTATGTATGATACCCTGGAAAAATCCTCTGGAGATTCCTGATCAGGATTTGGGCAGTACTGCTATCACCAAAATGTTTAAAAATCATGTGTCAGGCAGCAAAAACATCATGAGCTTGGCTTAAACATTTTTAGATATTAAAAAATAATGTATTTGGGGTCCTTTTGATGTGTCCTGTTTTTTGATTCTGTAGGGCTCATATTTTCTCTATAACCATGTGGGCTGGAAGCTTCTTATTTTGAATAAGATTCTCACCCAATCACATGACTCCAGGAGTTGAGGCTTTAAGAAAAACACCAAATATTGTGGGATGCATGGTAAAATTGCAAAAGTTGGCAACTTAGGAGCATTTCAAGAAATGACTGCTCTGGGCTGCGCCCAGTGCATGCTGGGACAGACATTTGGGAGGTTAGCCAGTATGGTGTTAAACATCCGTGCCGTGCCAAAATGTTCAGGAAAGCTGATAGTTACGTACCTCAATACCAGGTCTCTGCTCTGAGTCAAGAAGCGCCCAATAATTGGGGAGGGGGGACACTGAGCTGCACACTTTCTAAGACTGCCCCGATCTTCTATGTTTGAGGGTGGGTGGTTTTTTTTGTCCCTTTTGTTCATCTCTTGTAACTTCAGTCAGTTCTACATAATAGTATTGCTAAGACAGTCTGGTAACGTCAGGCAGGGAATGACTGGCAGAAACAGAGTCGCTCCCAGGGAACACAGATCCTGTTATCTAAAAGCCCTTGTTAATAAAGAAGGAGGGATAGAGACATGCAGAGAGTCTGGGTTTTCTAAGCAGAATTGTTTCCAGAAGAATGTTACACAGAGTGCACTATGAAGCATCAGCAGCTCTTTAATGATCTTTAATGAATTAGAGTAAGTTCATCTTCTTACAGCTCTGGCAGGCAACACAGCTTACACACAGAGCTGTCTTTTACATTTGTGTTGCTCTTGGAAGCCGTTCTCTGTGTTCCCAACACCTTAGGTTATTGCACTGAAGGCATTCTGTAATCCTTTAATTTACTCTTGACTCAACAGAGACCCTGAAACGAGGCTGATCAGTTTCCTTTTACTTCGTAGTTATTTTTGCTTTCTGGATCTCAGACGCTGTCTCAGGGTTGTTGCTTGGCTTTCCAACCTGCAGGGGAAAGCTTAAAGGTAGATTTTTTTTCATTTAAATCTTACATTTGTCTTTTTTTTTTTTTTAAATGTGACTGCTCATTTCATTGTGTTTTGGCAATCTAAATACTGGTTCTAAATTAAGCTGTCTCATGAGCCTTTGAAGAGCATCATACTCTGAATGAGGCCAGCTTTTTAAAATGGTGAGTTCATCCCAAGTGTAGCACAAACGAGGGCCTGGAAGCCTCATCTCCATACATTCCTAGGGAACAAAGCCCGTGATAGGCCATCCATCGGAAAGTAAGAGCTTTCTTGCAATGTACACAGTGTGGAAGTTACAGTCCTCGGTGAATGACACTGGCCAGGTATGAGTTTTGTATCCAAGGGCTATTTAAAAAAAGTTTATCTAGAATGACCTACTGGAAGCTTGAACCTGGAATCCAGCTCTGACCGTTGTTTTTCCCACTGCACACGTGTGCACATTCTTCTATTTTAAGCTTGCTCAGGAGTGCTAGGCTGTATATGCTGCTTTGTTATGGAGGCTGGCTTGTGAGTACTGGGCTGCTGGCGCTGGTGTTGAGTAATTATTTTTGAATGACTGTGGAAGCATTTATTTTGGAAAAATGTGTCCTACACAGAACTGTATAGACTTTGTGAGCAGCGATCAGAGTAGAAGATGACAGGTCAAAGTTTAGACTTATTAACACTGAGGGTTCTTTTTCAATGTCATTTTATTTTTTTCCAAGTACTTTGTGTTTCTTTTTCTAGAAGCCAGTCTGCTCTAAGTGCTGGTTTCCTATGTACATCATGTTCTTACACATTGGTTTATGACAGTATTTCTACATGAGTGCGTTTTTCTTAGCATCAGAGGTCAAGCCCGCGCTTGTTCTGAAGTATCCCAATGTGGCAGCAGTGGGTGGATTGCTGTAAAATTCGGTGTCTGGACTGAAATTACAAGATGCTCCCTAAACTTCCAAGTTGCTATAGTAACAAGCAACAGTCATTCTTCATGATTAAGCAGCGTCCGTCCATGGTAACTGAACTAACAGTTTTTAAATGAGATTTTTTTTTCCTTTTGCATCTTTATCAAAGGTTAACATTTATCTACTTTGTGCCATTCGATGGGAGAGAACTGTGATCTGGCAATTGTGTATAAATGAGAATGTCCAGTGTTTCCATTTAAATAATATTTGTGCTTCTGGAACCATCAGGCTGAATTTAGGGTGAATGCCAGGACAATATTTCTAACAGTGAGGTGTATTAGATTGTGGATTAATCTCCTCCAGGATATTCTTCGCTTCCTGTCCTAAACTGTTTGGGACTGTTACTGTGCTTTGTTAAACACTGTGCCATGCTTCACTCAGAAGTAACTGCATTTCAGTAGTGACTGACTCATTCTTCATCCTAAAAAAATATGGAAGTTACATTTAGGGATTGCAAGGTGGCAAGGTTAGAGGGTAGAAGCAACCCACTTCAGTCATCTAGAATGGACAAACAGAGAAATATACTGTTGATAATGGTTCTAATAGGAGACACCTATCTTGAGTATCT